>NC_138860.1:111893839-113258839 GCF_965194805.1 Balaenoptera borealis | reverse complement strand
AGTACACTACTGACCTATATCATTTTACATTTTATTATTTGAATATTTGTTTAAAAAACACAGCTCTTCAAGTAAATCTGTAAATATATGACAAGGATATTTGAGAGCCATATTTGGCAGGCAAGAAAGAATGCCATCATCACTTTACTGAATCTGCTAGAGAATAGAAAATAAGGAATTAGCACTGTAACTGCCTCCAGACTTACACCTAGTGACCTTTTCATGCAACCCTGCTCCCCTGAGGACCCTGTAAAATAAAGACTTTTACTTAGGCAGTGAGCTCAGGTTGGCCTGTGGAAGCACCAGTTCAAAGGCCCTTCTAAGAATATAGTAAGTTTGGAGTTTTTTTGTTTTATTGAGCTTCAGGTACAGAAGACTGAATTAATCATACCCCTCAGGGTTCATGACACCCTATCTCCATTGGTTGAAAGGTTGCTTTTCCAGATAGACTGAGAACAAAGAGTGCCTAACCAGAGGTCCTTCCAGACCTGCTTTAATGAATAGGTACCAATTAAGAACCATTTTTAATTAGCATAGTTAATGCTTATATATAAACAAATGGTGTTAAAGTACTTTTTTTTTTAAAGCTGAAACTTCAAATTAGTCTTTTTATGCAATTCATGATTTTTTTAACATATTTATTGGAGTATAAATGCTTTACAATGGTGTGTTAGTTTCTGCGCTATACATATACATATATCCCCATATCTCCTCCCTCTTGCGTCTCCCTCCCACCCTCCCTATCCACCCCTCTAGGTGGACACAAAGCACCAACCTGATCTCCCTGTGCCATGCGGCTGCTTCCCACTAGCTATCTATTTTACATTTGGTAGTGTACATATGTCCATGCCACTCTCTCACTTCGTCCCAGCTTACCCTTCCCCCTTCCTGTGTCCTCAAGTCCATTCTCTACATCTGCGTCTTTATTCCTGTGCTGCCCCTAGGTTCTTCAGAACCTTTTTTTTTTTTTTTAGATTCCATATATATGTGTTAGCATATGGTAAGTACTTTTAAGGATCAAACCCAGGCCGCAGCAGTGAAAGCGCCGGGTCCTAACCACTGGACTGCCAGGGAATTCCCTAAACAATAGATGTTTTAAGTGGACTTAACAGTTGCCCTGTGATCACTGTTTTTTTTACATTGTTTATTTGTGTAAGTAATCAAAGGTAAATCTTTGCCCAGACTTTGTCAGTATTAAAAGGGACACTGAATGAGTGAGGCCTTATTACATGAGTGAGGCCTTATTACATAATTTTCCATATGAGAAATGGAGATGGTTGTGAATAGGTAGATGGGGTTTTTATTGTTGTTTGTATGATATTTGTAAACCATAAGTTCACAAAATTATTTGTGTATAATATGTCATACCCTTTTCAAGATTAGATTACTACTAGCTAGTATGTGTTAATATGCTTTCAGTTACAAATAACAGGAAAGAAAAAAAAAAACCCAGCTCAAACTAGCTTTTCTTATGGTAGTATATTAATTATCTTTTGCAGCTTAACAAATTACTGTAAAATTTAGTGGCTTAAAACAACAAACTTTTTTTTAAATCTCAGTTTCTGTGAGTCGGGAATCTGGGCACAATTTGGCTTAGGGCCTCTGCCTCAGAGTCTCTCATGAGGTTGCAGTTAAGCTCTCTGACAGGGCTGCAGTGTCATCTGAAGGCTCAACTGGAGGAAGATTCCCTTCCAAGCTCACTCATGTGGTTATTGGCAGGATTTAGTTCCTCACAGGCTGTTGAATTCGGGGCCTCAATTTCTCACTCTCTGTTGTCTAGAGACCTCTCCCAGTTCTTTGCCACATGGGCCACTCCATAGTGTGCCTCACAGCTTGGCATGTGGCTTCCCTCAGATTGAGCAAGTGAGATGAAACCCAAGATGAAAGCCACAGTCTTTTTGTAACTAATCTCAGAAGTAACATCCATCACTTTTTCTGTATTCCATGACTAGTTAGAAACTAATCACTGGATTCAGCCCACATTGAAGGTGAGTGGATTATATAAGGGGATGAATACCAGAAGGCAGAGTTCATTGGGGGTCATTTTAGAAGCTGTCTACTACAGGTGGCAGAATCATTCAGTAGGTCCCAGCTTTACAGCATACCTCACTGTCCTACTGAGAGTCTTAAACTTTTCACACTAATTGAGGGCACTTCTGAACTAATCCATGTCATTCTAGCAAGGAATGGAGGAGAGAGAAGAGGATTTTCTAATTGACCTAGACCTATCAGGGCCTACCCCTCAAGCTGAATATGAAGCTGGGTTTATTCTACCCAAACCACTATTGCTACATAATAGGGGAAAATGAAATGTATATTGGGGAGACAACACAGTGTTCCCAAAAACTGGTAAAAATATTTTAGGTGTCTTATTCAGGTGTCCTTTTTTGCTTCACAGGTAATCCGTGAAGACCAAATAGATGAACTTACATTGACCATTTCTGGAATTCTAGCCACAATAATTGTACAGTTAGAGCTACTTATCAGTCACCACTGGACAGAGTGACTTCCGCAGATAGAGGAGAACCATTATCCCAACAAGGATAACCAAGTCCTTGCATCCTAGATACAAGACATAGTATTTCTACTTATTTGAAAATGAAAGCTGAAATCTTAAGTTGAAACCTCAAGAAAATATAATGACCTATTTCTTCTGGATTATTACAGCCATCATATCAGTTGACCAGAAAATTGAGAAAAGTCCCATTTTAGCCTCATAGTCGAACTCTCCATTATAAAGAACAGTAAAGAATTAGGTCAATAAATACAATTTAGGGCTTCCCTGGTGGTGCAGTGGTTAAGAATCCACCTGCCAATGCAGGGGACACAGGTTCGAGCCCTCCCAGGAAGATCCCACATGGAGCAACTAAGATCCCGTGGAGCAACTAAGCCCGTGCACCACAACTACTGAGCCTGTGCTCTAGAGGCCACATGCCACAACTACTGAAGCCCGAGTGCCTAGAGCCTGCGCTCCACAACAAAAGAAGCCACCGCAGTAAGCCCATGCACCACAAAGAAGAATAGCCCCTGCTCACCACAACTAGAAAAAGCCTGCAGGCAGCAATGAAGACCCAATGCAGCCAAAAATAAATAATTTATAAAAATAAATAAATAAATACAATTTAAGATGAAACCTTTTGGAAGTCTAGTCTTTATTCTTTTAAAGAAGCTGGCTATGCTATAAAGTGGTCCTGAGCAATGTACACCTGAAACTTACATAATAGGAAAAGAAAAACATTAAGAAAATGAACTGACAAACCACAGACTAGGATAAAATATTTTCAACTCAATTATTCTTAAAACTCAAAAGTAAGGCAACTCAATTTTTAAGTGGGCAAAAATTTGAATAGACATTTCAGAAAGAAGATATCCAAATGGCTTGGCATATGAAAAGATGCTCAACATCACTAGTCATTAGGGAAATGCAAGTTAAAACCAAAATTAGATGATACCACACTTCACAGCCACTAGGATGACTATAATAAAGACAAAGAAAGATGGTGTTCATGAGGATGTGGAGAAACGAGCCCTAGTACACTGCTGGTGGAAATGTAAAATGATGCAGCCACTTTGGAAAGTGATCTGGCAGTTTCTTAAAAAGTTAAGCAGTTTACCATATGACCCAGCAATTCCATTCAATGTTCCATCCTAAGAGAAATGAAAACTGTTCACAAAGACTTGTAGGTGCATGTTCATAACATGATTCATACTAGTGAAAAAGTGGAAACAATCCAAATGGCCATCAACTGCAAATGGGTAAACAAAAAATTCATAAAATAGAAAGAATACTGATATATGCTACTACATGGATGAACCTCAGAAACATCATGCTAGGTAAAAGAAGTTTGACACATAAGCCATATATGGTATGATTCCATTTATAATGAAACGACAGAAAAGGAAAATGTCTAAAACAGATGATACTAAATTGGTGGTTACATGGGAGTGGGGATCGTCTGCAAATGGCCACAGGGATCTCTTTGGGGTGATGAAACTGTTCTACAACTAAATTGTGATTTTTGCACAGTTTTATAAACTTTAAAAATATTTGTGCACTTAAAACAGGTTGAATGTAATGTATATAAATTACACCTTAATAAAGCTATTAGAAATAATAATGTCCATACTACCAAAGCAATCTACAGATTTGGTGCACTCCAATGGCATTTTTCATAGAACTAATAATCCTAAAATTTCTATGGAACTACGGAAGACCCCGAATAGCAAAATCAATCTTGAAAAAGAAGAACAAAGCCAGAGACATTACAACCCCTGGTTTCAAACTACATTATAAAGCTATAGTAATCAAAACTGTGTGGTACTGGCACAAAAACAGACATGTAGATCAATGCAACAGAACAGAAAGCCCAGATATAAACCCATGCATATATATGGTCAGTTGATTTACAACAAAGGAGCCAAGAATATACAGATGGGGAAAGAAAGAACTGTCTCTTCAGTAAATGGTTTTGGGAAAACTGGACCATTATCTCACACCTTACACAAAAATTAACTCAAAATGGATTAAAGACTTGGACATAAGACCTGAAACCATAAAACTCCTAGAAGAAAACATAGGCAGTGAGCCCCTGACATCAGTCTTGGCAATATTTTGGATTTGACAATCCAAAAATAAATGGGACTACATCAAACTAAAAAGCTTCTGTGCAGCAAAGAAAACCATCAAGAAAATGAAAATGCAACCTACTGACTGGGAGAAAATATTTGCAAACCATATATCTGATAAGGGGTTAATACCCAAAATATATATAGTCATACAACTCAATAGCAAAAAAAAAAAAAAAAAAAATCATTTAAAAATGGGCAGAGGATCTAAAGAGACATTTTTTACAAAGAAGACATGCAGATGGCCAGCCAACAGGCACATGGAAAGACGCTCATCACTAATCAGAGAAATGCAAATCAAAAGCACAATGAAATATCACCTCATACCTGTTAGAATGGCTGTTATGAAAAAGACAAGTAAGTGTAGGCAAGAATGTGGAGAAAAGGGAACCCTTGTGGTGTTTTGGTGGGAATGTAAATTGGTGCAGCCACTATGAAAACAGTATGGCAGTTCCTCAAAAAATTAAAAGTAGAACTACCATATGATCCAGCAAATCCACTTCTGGCTATTTATCCCCAAAAATGAAAACACTAATTCAAAAAGATATATACACCTCTATGTTCATTGCAGCATTATTTATAAAAGCCAAAATATGGAAACAACCAAAGTGCCCATTGATGGATGAATGGGTAAAGAAGATGTAGTATATATTTATGCAATGAAATATTATTCAGCCATGAAAAAGAAGAAAATCTTGCCATTTGTGACAATATGGATGGAACTTGTGAGCATTATGCTAAGTAAAATAAGTCAGAGAAAGACAAATACTGTATGATCTCATAAGTGGAATCTGTTTTTTTTTAAAAGGTCATAGATGGAATCTGTTTTAAAAAATAAGCTCATAGGTACAGAGAACAGGTTGGTGGTTGCCAGAGGCAGGGTGTTGGGGGTGGGCAAAATGGGTGAGAGGGGTTGAAAGGTACAAATTTCCAGTTATAAAATATGTAGATGTAATGTACAGCATGATGACTATAGTTAATACTGTATTGCATATTTGAAAGTTGCTAAGAGTAGATCTTGAAAGCTCTCATTACAAAAAAATGTGATATGGTAATGGATGTTAACTATACTTACTGTGATGGTCATTTTGCAACATATACAAATATCAAATCATGTTATACACCTGAAACGAATATAATTTTAAATGTCAGTTATACCTCACATACTACAATTATATCCCAATAAATTGGACAAACCAGAAGAAATGGACAAATTTTGAGAAACATACACCCTTCCAAAACTGAATCAAAAAGAAATAGACAATATGAACAGAACAACCACTACTAGTGAAGTTGAAATTTTAACCAAAAAAAACTTGCACCAAACTAAAATCCAGGACCAGACAACTTCACAGGGGAATTCTATCAAACATAAAAAGAAAAGCTAATACCTATCCTCAAACTATTCCAAAAAATTGAAGGAGAGGGAACACTCCCAATTTCATTCTATAAGACCACCATTACCCTGATAGCAAAACCAAAGACACTAAACAAAAGGAAAATTACAGGCCAGTATCTCTGATGAATATAGATGCAAAAATCCTCAACAAAATATTAGCAAACTAAATCCAACAATCCTTTTTATGAAAAGGGTCATACTCCATGATCAAGTGGGATTTATCCCAGAGATGAAAGGATGGTTCACTATCCACACTCAATCAGTGTGATACACCACATTAACAAAAGGAAGGATAAAAATCACATGATCATCTCAATAGATGCAGAAAAAGCATTTGACAAAATTCAACATCCATTAATGATAAATTCTCTCATCATAGTTGGTATAGAGAGAACACATCTCAATATAAGAAGGGCCATTTGTGACAAACCCACAGCTAACAGCATACTCAACAGTGAAAAATTAACTTTTCCTCTAAAATCAAGAACAAGACAAGGATACCTACTCTCACCACTTCTATTTGACACAGTATTGGAAGTCCAACTGACAAGAGAAAGAAATAAAAGGAATCCAGATTGTAAGGGTAGAAGTAAAACTGTCACTGTTTGTAGATGGCATGATACTATATACAGAAAACCCTAAAGTATCCACCAAAAAACTATTAGAACTAATAAATGAATTCAGTAAAGTTGCAGGATACAAGATTAACATACAGAAATCTGTTACCTTTCTATACACTAGTAATGAACTGTCAGAGAATTCCAGAAAACAGTTTCATTTACAACTGTATCAAAAAGAAAATACCTATGAATAAACTTAACCAAGCAGGTGAACGACCTATACTCTGGAAACCATGAGATACTGGTGAAGGAAATTGAAGACAATACAAATAAGTGAAAAGATATCCCATGTTCATGGATCGGAAGAATTAATAGTTAAAATCTCCATTCTACCCAAATTAATCTACAAATTTAATGCAATTATCAAAATACCCATGACAGTTTTCACACAACTAGAACAAATAATCCTAAAATTTATATAGAACCACAGAAGACCCCAAATAGCCAGAGTAATTTTGAGAAAAAGGAAGAAAGCTGGAAGTATCACGCTCCCTGACTGCGGACTATACTACAAAGCTACAGTAGTCAAAACAGTATGGTAGACCTTCAAGATGGCAGAGGAGTAAGACATGGAGATCACCTTCTTCCCCACAAATACATCAGAAATACATCTACATGTGGAACAACTCCTGCAGAACACCTACTGAACGCTGGCAGAAGACCCCAGACTTCCCAAAAGCCATGTGGCTGACAGGGTCTTGGTGCTCCAGCCGGGTGTCAGGCCTGTGCCTCTGAGGTGGGAGAGCCAAGTTCAGGACATTGGTCCACCAGAGACCTCCCGGCTCCACATAATATCAAACGGTGAAAGCTCTCCCAGAGATCTCCATCTCAACGCTAAGACCCAGCTCCACTCAACAACCAGCAACCTACACTGCTGGACACCCTATGCCAAACAACTAGCAAGACAGGAACACAACCCCACCCATTAGCAGAGAGGCTGCCTAAAATCATAAAAAGATCACAGACACCCCAAAACACACCACCAAACACAGTCCTGCCCACCAGAAAGACAAGATCCAGCCTCATCCACCAGAACACAGGCATCAGTCCTCTCCACCAGGAAGCCTACACAAGCCACTGAACCAACCTTAGCCACTGGGGGCAGACACCAAAAACAACGGGAACTACGAACCTGCAGCCTGCGAAAAGGAGACCCCAAACACAGTAAGTTAAGCAAAATGAGAAGACACAGAAACAGAGCAGATGAAGGATCAAGGTAAAAACCCACCAGACCAAACAAATGAAGAGGAAATAGGCAATCTACCTGAAAAACAATTCAGAGTAACGATAGTAAAGATGATCCAAAATCTTGGAAACAGAATGGAGAAAATACAACAAATGTTTAACAAGGACCTAGAAGAACTAAAGAGCAAAAAAAAACAATGAACAACACAATAAATGAAATTAAGAATTCTCTAGAAGGAATCAATAGCAGGATAACTGAGGCAGAAGAACGGATAAGAGACCTGGAAGATAAAATAGTGGAAATAACTACCGCAGAGCAGAATAAAGGAAAAACAAAAAGAATTGAGGACAGTCTCAGAGACCTCTGGGACAACATTAAATGCACCAACATTCGAATTATAGGGGTCCCAGAAGAAGAAGAGAAAAAGAAAGGGACTGAGAAAATATTTGAACAGATTATAGTTGAAAACTTCTCTAATATGGGAAATAGTCAATCAAGTCCAGGAAGCGCAGAGGATTTATCCATACAGGATATACCCAAGGAAAAACACACCAAAACACATATTAATCAAACTATCAAAAATTGGACTTCCCTGATGGTGCGGTGGTTAAGAATCCACCTGCCAATGCACGGGACACGGGTTTGAGCCCTGGTCTGGGAAGATCCCACGTGCCGTGGATCAACCAAGCCCGTGCACTAACAACTACTGAGCCTGCACTCCAGAGCCCGTGAGCCACAACTACTGAGCCTGTGTGCCACAACTACTGAAGCCCATGCACTGAGAGCCCATGCTCTGCAACAAGAGAAGCGACCACGATGAGAAGCCCGCGCACTGCAACAAAGAGTAGACCCCACTTGCCGCAACTGGAGAAAGCCTGCACACAGCAACGAAGACCCAACGCAGCCAAAAATAAAATAAAATTTTTTTTAAAACCTATCAAAAATTAAATACAAAGAAAAAATATTAAAAGCAGCAAGGGAAAAACAACAAATAACATACAAGGGAATCCCCATAAGGTTAACAGCTGATCTTTCAGCAGAAACTCTGCAAGCCAGAAGGGAGTGGCAGGACATATTTAAAGTGATAAAAGGGAAAAACTAACAACCAAGATTACTCTACACGGCAAGGATCTCATTCAGATTCGACAGAGAAATTAAAACCTTTACAGACAAGCAAAAGCTAAGAGGATTCAGCACCACCATACCAGCTTTATAACAAATGCTAAAGGAACTTCTCTAGGCAGGAAGCACAGAGAAGGAAAAGACCTACAATAACAAACCCAAAACAATTAAGAAAATGGTAATAGGAACATACATATCGATAATTACCTTAAACGTGAATGGATTAAATGCTCCAAACAAAAGACACAGGCTTGCTAAATGGATACAAACACAAGACCCATCTATATGCCGTCTGCAAGAGACCCACTTCAGACCTAGGGACACATACAGACTGAAAGTGAGGGGATGGATAAAGATACTCCATGCAAATGGAAATCAAAAGAAAGCTGGAGTAGCAATACTCATATCAGATAAAATAGACTTTAAAATAAAGAATGTTACAAAACACAAGGAAGGACACTACATAATGATCAAGGGATCAATCCAAGAAGAAGATATAACAATTGTAAATATTTATGCACCCAACATAGGAGCACCTCAATGCATAAGGCAAAAGCTAACAGCCATAAGAGGGGAAATTGATAGTAACACAATCATAGTAGGGAACTTTAACACCCCACTTTCACCAATGGACAGATCATCCAAAATGAAAATAAATAAGGAAACACAAGCTTTCAATGATACATTAAACAAGATGGACTTAATTGATATTTATAGGACATTCCATCCAAAAACAACAGAATACACTTTCTTCTCAAGTGCTCATGGAACATTCTCCAGGATAGATCGTATCTTGGGTCACAAATCAAGCCTTGGTAAATTTAAGAAAGTTGAAATCGTATCAAGTATCTTTTCCCACCATACTATAAGACTAGGTATCAATTACAGGAAAAAATCTGTAAAATATACAAACACATGGAGGCTACTAAATAACCAAGAGATCACTGAAGAAATCAAAGAGGAAATCAAAAAATACCTAGAAACAAATGACAATGAAAACACAACGACCCAAAACCTATGGGATGCAGCAAAAGCAGTTCTAAGAGGGAAGTTTATAGGAATACAATCCTACCTCAAGAAACACACCTAAAGCAATTAGAGAAAGAACAACAACAAAAAAAAACCCGCCAAAGTTAGCAGAAGGAAAGAAATCATAAAGATGAGATCAGAAATAAAGGAAAAAGAAATGAAGGAAACAATAGCAAAGATCAATAAAACTAAAAGCTGGTTCTTTGAGAAGATAAACAAAATTGATAAACCATTAGCCAGACTCATCAAGAAAAGGAGAAGACTCAAATCAATAGAATTAGAAATGAAAAAGGAGAAGTAACAACTGACGCTGCCGAAAAACAAAGGATCGTGAGAGATTACTACAAGCAACTATATGCCAATAAAATGGACAACCTGGAAGAAATGGACAAACTCTTAGAAAAGCACAACCTTCCAGGACTGAACCAGGAAGAAATAGAAAATATAAACAGACCAATCACAAGCACTGAAATTGAGACTGTGATTAAAAATCTTCCAACAAACAAAAGCCCAGGACCAGATGGCTTCACAGGCGAATTCTATCAAACATTTAGAGAAGAGCTAACACCTATCCTTCTCAAACTCTTCCAAAATATAGCAGAGGGAGGAACACTCCGAAACTCATTCTACGAGGCCACTATCACCCTGATACCAAAACCAGACAAAGATGTCACAAAGGAAAAAAAAAGGCCAATATCACTGATGAACATAGATGCAAAAATTCTCAACAAAATACTAGCAAACAGAATCCAACAGCACATTAAAAGGATCATACACCATGATCAAGTGGAGTTTTTCCCAAGAATGCAAGGATTCTTCAATATATGCAAATCAATCAATGTGATAAACCATCTTAAACTGAAGGAGAAAAACCATATGATCATCTCAATAGATGCAGAAAAAGCTTTTGACAAAATTCAACACCCATTTATGATAAAAACCCTCCAGAAAGTAGGCATAGACGGAACTTACCTCAACATAATAAAGGCCATATATGACAAACACACAGCCATCATCGTTCTCAATGGTGAAAAACTGAAACCATCTCATCTAAGATCAGGAACAAGACAAGGTTGTCCACTCTCACCACTATTATTCAACATAGTTTTGGAAGTTTTAGCCACAGCAATCATAAAAGAAAAAGGGAATAAAGGAAAAAATAAATAAAAAATAAAAGGAATCCAAATTGGAGAAGAAGCAGTAAAGCTGTCACTGTTTGCAGATGACATGATACTATACATAGAGAATCCTAAAGATGCTACCAGAAAACTACTAGAGCTAATCAATGAATTTGGTAAAGTAGCAGGATACAAAGTTAATGCACAGAAATCTCTTGCATTGCTATACACTAATGAAAAAATCTGAAAGAGAAATTAAGGAAACACTCCCATTTACCATTGCAACAAAAAGAATAAAATTCCTAGGAATAAACCTACCTAAGGAGACAAAAGACCTGTATGCAGAAAACTATAAGACACTGATGAAAGAAATTGAAGATGACACTAATAGATGGAGAGCTATACAATGTTCTTGGATTGGAAGAATCAACATTGTGAAAATGACTGTACTACCCAAAGCAATCTACAGATTCAATGCAATCCCTATCAAACTACCAATGGCATTTTTCACAGAACTAGAACAAAAAATTTCACAATTTGTACGGAAACACAAAAGACCCCGAACAGCCAAAGCAATCTTGAGAACGAAAAAAGGAGGGCGCAGTGGTTAGGAATCCACCTGCTATGCAGGGGACACGGGTTCGAGCCCTGGTCCAGGAAGATCCCACATGCCGCGGAGCAACTAAGCCCGTGCACCACAACTACTGAGCCTGCGCTCTAGAGCCTGCGAGCCACAACTACTGAGCCCACATGCCCCAACTACTGAAGCCTGGACGCCTAGAGCCTGTGCTCCACAACAAGAGAAGCCACCACAATGAGAAGCCCATGCACCGCAACTAGAGAAAGCCCGTGCAGAGCAACGAAGACCCAACACAGCCCCCAAAAAAAATTTAATAAAAAAAAAGAAAAAAGGAGCTGGAGGAATCAGGCTACTACACTACAAAGCTACAGTAATCAAGACAGTATGGTACTGGCACAAAAACAGAAATATACATCAGTGGAACAAGATAGAAAGCCCAGAGATAAACCCACGCACGTATGGCCACCTTATTTTTGATACAGCAGGCAAGAATATACAATGGAGAAAAGACAGCCTCTTCAATAAGTGGTGCTGGGAAAACTGGACAACTACATGTAAAAGAATGAAATTAGAACACTCCCTAACACCATACACAAAAATAAACTCAAAATGGATTAAAGACCTAAATGTAAGGCCAGACACTATAAAACTCTTAGAGGAAAACATAGGCACAACACTCTATGACCTAAATCACAGCAAGATCCTTTTTGACCCACCTCCTACAGAAATGGAAATAAAAACAAAAATAAATGGGACCTAATGAAACTTAAAAGCTTTTGCACAGCAAAGGAAACCATAAACAAGACGAAAAGACAACCCTCAGAATGGGAGAAAATGTTTGCAAATGAAGCAACTGACAAAGGACTAATCTCCAAAATTTACAAGCAACTGGTGCAGCTCAATATCAAAAAAACAACCCAATCCAAAAATGGGCAGAAAACCTAAATAGACATTTCTGCAAAGAAGATATACAGATTGCCAACAAACACATGAAAGGATGCTCAACATCCCTAATCATTAGAGAAATGCAAATCAAAACTACAATGAGGTATCACCTCATAATGGTCACCATCAAAAAATCTACAAACAGTAAGTGCTGGAGAGGGTGTGGAGAAAAGGGAGACCTCTTGCCCTGTTGGTGGGAATGTAAATTGATACAGCCACTATGGAGAACAGTATGGAAGTTCCTTAAAAAGCTAAAAATAGAACTACCATACAACGCAGCAATCCCACTACTGGGCATACACCCTGAGAAAAACATAATTCAAAAAGAGTCATGTACCACAGTGTTCACTGCAGCTCTATTTACAGTAGCCAGGACATGGAAGCAACCTAAGTGTCCATCGACAGATGAATGGATAAAGAAGATGTGGCACATATATACAATAGAATATTACTCAGCCATAAATAGAAATGAAATTGAGTTATCTGTCGTGAGGTGGACGGACCTAGAGTCTGTCATACAGAGTGAAGTAAGTCAGAAAGAGAAAAACAAATACCATATGCTAACACATATATATGGAATCTAAAAAAAAAAAAAAAAGGTTCTGAAGAACCTAGGGGCAGCACAGGAATAAAGACGCAGACGTAGAGAATGGACTTGAGGACACGGGGAGTGGGAAGGGTAAACTGGGACGAAGTGAAAGAGTGGCATGGACATATATACACTAACAAATGTAAAATAGCTAGCTAGTGGGAAGCAGCCGTATGGCACAGGGAGATCAGGTTGGTGCTTTGTGTCCACGTAGAGGGGTGGATAGGGAGGGTGGGAGGGAGACGCAAGAGGGAGGAGATATGGGGATATATGTATATGTATAGCTGATTCACTTTGTTATAAAGCAGAGACCAACACACCATTGTAAAGCAATTATACTCCAGTAAAGACGTTAAAAAAAAACAAAACACAGTATGGTACTGGCACAAAAACAGACACATAGATCAATGGAACAGCACAGAGATCCCAGGAATAAACCTACGTACCTATGGTCAATTAACCTACAACAAAGGAGGCAAGAACATACAATGGAGAAAAGACAATGTCTTCAGTATGTGGTGCTGGGAAAACTGGACAGCTACGTGTAAAAGAATGAAATTAGAACATTTTCTCACACCATATACAAAAATAAGCTCAACATGGATTAAAGTCCTAAATGTAAGACCCGAAACCATAAAGCTCCTAGAAGAAATCATAGGCAGACACTCTGACATAAATCATAGCAATTGTTTTTTTGGATGTGTCTCATAAGGCAAAGGAAACAAAAGCAAAAATAAACTAATGGGACCTAATTAAACTTAAAAGCTTTGGCACAGCAAAGGAAACCATCTAACAAAATGAAAAGACAACCTACTGAATGGGAGAAAATATTTGCAAATCATATATCAGATATGGGGTTAATACCCAAAATATATAAAGTCATCATACAACTCAATAGCAAAAAAAAAAAGAAAAAATTATTTTAAAATGGGCAGAGGATCTGAAGAGACATTTTTACAGAGACATACAGATGGCCAACAGGCACATGAAAGGATATTCAATGTCATTAATAATCAGAGAAATGCAAACCAAAACCACAATAAGGTATCACCTCACACCTGTCAGAATGGCTATCATCAAAAAGTCTACAAATAACAAATGTTGGTGAGGATGTTGAGAAAAGGGAACCCTTGTACATTGTTGGTGGGAATGTAAATTGATGCAGCCGCTATGGAAAACAGTATGGAGGTTTCCCAAAAAACTGAAAATAGAAATGCCATATGAGCCTGTAATTCCACTCCTGAGTATATATCTGAGGAGAATGAAAACACTAATTTGAAAAGATACACGCACCCCAATGTTCATAGGAGCATTATTTACAATAGCCAAGCAACCTAAGTGTTCATCAACAGACGAATGCATAAAAAAGATATGGTGTGTATATATACAATGGAATATTACTCATCCATAAAATAGAATGAAATTCTTCAATGTGCAACAAAGTGAATGGACCTATAGAGCATTACGCTTAGTGAAATAAGTCAGAGAAATACAAATACTGTATGTTATCACTTACATGTGGAATCTAAAAAATAAAACAAATGTATATAACAAAAGAGAAACAGACCCACAGATATAGAGAACAAACTAGTTCTGGTTACCAGTGGGGAGAGGGAAGGCAGGAGGGGCAAGGTAAGGGCAGGGGATTAACTGGTACAAACTACTACTATGTATAAAATAAATAAGCTACAAGGACATATTGTACAGCACAGGGAAATATAGCCATTATTTTATAATAACTTTAAATGGAGTATAATTAATCTATAAAAATATTGAATCACTATGTTGTACACCTGAAACCAATATTGTAAATAAACTACAATTAAAAATAAAGTGAATTAACATTTCACATTACTAAATAATTTAATTTGCTCTCTATATTATTTATGAGAACTTACTCTATACTCTGCAAAATAATCAATTATGACTCCACTGGAATACTATGGTTTATGAACACATTTTCCTATTCATTTAAACACAACAACACTATTTTTATAAGTGTGTTAACTCAAATAAACCTCAAATTGCAAAACAAACATTTATACCTCAATTTTTTAAATTAATAATAAATTTTTTAAAAATCATAGATGACAGGGCCCCTCCCTCTGATCTATTAGTGACAACTCTCCAGGATAAAGAGGGGAAGAAGCTGCAGTATCCCACTGCTCCCCTCCCTGTGCCCAGAAACACCTCTTTAGTTATCTCCCACACCCTGCAGGTCTAGGACCTCAGGTGAAGGGCCAGTAGCTCACTAGAAACATTAGGAAGCCAAATGGACTGATGCCCAAGTGGACCACTACTGCTTCTGCCACAAGGTCACTGCGGGGCCAGCAGCTTTTCTGGGTGCTGCATCTGCCTCCCTCACACTCCTGCCAGGTTTATGTTAACTTGGGAGGACTTGAGCGGACTTCAGTTTAGCTCAGAGAACTATGCTAGATCTTGATTTCTAAATGTCGTTAAAGGAACTAAATGTCATAAAAGGAACCAGAGATCCTTGGGAAAATAGCTAGTTCTAGGGCTGGGGCAGAGAAAATACAAGTGTGGAGCACCTTATAGTACCGTAAGGTTAAGCAAGTGCTCAAAAACCAAAATGAACTATGTCAAAGGGACACAGGAACCAACCTGAAAGCACCCACTGGCCAATGCCGTGACAATTTCAGCAATAAAATAAATAACAATATAGTACGGAATTATGATCCAAAGTATAAAATAAATATACATACTGATATAAGTGACTGAAAAATAAATGAGGTAGAAGAGACACATCTTCCTTACAGAAGCACTCCAAGTGATATATGTAGAGCCCTTCTGCACTACCAGAGAGGGATCCATATGGCATTGTCCTCCATTCCCGTAACAACTTAAAGGGGAATTTTCATGATGTCCACAGTTCTTGATGTCCTGCAAATGAAAGAGGAGAATGTCCTCAAATTCCTTGCAGCAGGAACCCACTTAGGTGGGACCAACCTTGAGTTCCAAGTGGAACATTTCTTCTACAAAAGGAAAAATGATGGCATCTATATCATAAATCTAAAGAGGACTCAGGAGAAGCTTCCACTGGCAGTTCATGCCATTGTTGCCATGAAAAACCTGGTTGATGTCAGTGTCATCCTCCAGGGATACTGGCCAGCAGCCTCTGCTGAAGTTTGCTGCTGCCACTGGAACGACTCCTGTTGCTTGGTGCTTCACTCCTGGAACCTTCCCTAATCAGATCCAGACAGCCTTCCAGAAGCCTCATTCTTCTGGTGGATATCACCCCAGGGCTGACAACCAGCCTCTATGTTAACCTGTCTACCATCACTCTGTGTAACTCAGAGTCTCCCTTTTTGCTATGTGGACACTGTCATCCCCTGCAGTGACAAGGAAGCTCACTCAGTGGGTCTGATGTGGTGGAGGCTGGTCCAGGAAGTTCTGTGCAGGCTTCTGTGAACACCCATGAGCGGTCATGTGTGATTCTACTTATACAGAGATCCTGAAAGGACTGAAAAGGAAGAGCAGGGAGTGCTAAAAAGGCTGTGACCGTGGAGGCTTTCCAAGCGAATGAACTGCTTCAGCTTCTGACTTTACTGCTGCTCAACCTGAGGTTACAGGCTGGCCTGAAGGCAAGCATGTGCCCTCTGTGCCTATCTGCAGAACACTGGAGTGCTCAGCCTGCCACTGAAGGCTGGCCTGCAGCTCCCACTGCTCAGGACACTGAATGGGTGGGAACAACCACTGGGTGGTCTTAAGCTGTTCTTCCACAGGCTGTTAAACAGAAAGCAGAGATAAGGTTGCCAGAAAATAATGTTTTGAAATAAGTACATGAATAAAACTATATGTAGATACTATCCCTTCCAGGAGGTAGAGTTAGAGGTTCTTCCACCCTTTGAGAGGAGATTAAACTTAGTGACTTGTTCCCAGTGAACAGAATAGGGAAAGGAAAAACACATTCCCCAAGTGATGAAGGTTCACATCCCCAGTGATGTCATGTGCGTAACGTGTGTCGCCTGATACGTATGATGAAAAGGGCACTTCGCCTCTGTGGTATATTTCCCCCAAACCCATAACCTCAGTCTAACCCTGAGAAAACAGACAAATCAAGTTTGGGGGACATTTCTGCAGGAAACTTTGCCAGTACCCCTCAAGACTGTCATGAAAAACAAGGGAAGACTGAAAAATTGTCACAGACTAGGGGAAACATGTAAACCAAATGCAGTATGGTATCCTGGTCTGGACCAGAACAGAAAGAGGACATTAATGGAAAAATTGGTGAAATCCAAATAAAGTCTGAAGTTTAATTAACAGTAATAAACCAATGCAGTTTCTTAGTTTTAACAAATGTATCATGGAAATGCAAAATGTAAACGATGGGGGGAAATTGGGTGAGGGATATACAGGAACTCTGTACTACCTTTGCCACTTTCTGTAAATCTAAAATTATTTCAAAATAAAAAGTTTATTTTTTAAAAAGTATACTAACTGGGCTTCCCTGGTGGCACAGTGGTTAAGAATCCGCCTGCTAATGCAGGGGACAAGGGTTCAAGCCCTGGACCGGGAAGATCCCCCATGCCGAGGAGCAACTAAGCCCATGCACCACAACTACTGAGCCTGCGCTCTAGAGCCCACAAGCCACAACTACTGAGCCCACGAGCCACAACTACTGAAGCCCATGTGCCGAGAGCCCGTGCTCTGCAACAAGAGAAGCCACCGCAATGAGAAGCCCACGCACCGCAACAAAGAGTAACGCCCATTCACCACAACCTAGAGAAAGCCCGCACGCAGCAACGAAGACCCAACGCAGCCAAAAATAAATAAATAAAATAAATTTTAAAAATATATATATATAAACTACTAACTGGACATGAGAAGGGATGCAAAGATGAGACAGTCATTGCCCTCAGAATCTTCAGCCTGCCTATGGGAGAGGCAAGACTACAGTAAATGACCTGAAATGGAACATCCATCCTGGTTTGCCTGAGACGGTCCCTAGTATATAACTGTAAGCTCAGCATCATTATTAATTACAAGTACCCCCTCTTACTTCCAAAAGTATTCTGATTTAGACATTAAATTATATGCTCATACCACCTAAAAAGCACAGGGTATGCTGTGGTGGTCAGAGATAGGAGGGGACATTTGTGAAGGCATGGAAGGATGGATGGGGAGCTATGAAGTGGAGATAGAAGTCAGAGAGATAGGAAGGGGGAGGAATGGCCCAGGCAGGGGCGGCTTCAAGAAGAAAGTCCCAGAGGCAGCTAAGCCCCAGGGTGTGTTCTTTTCAAGACACAGATATCTGAATTTGGAGAAAACTCTGATTAAGAAGAGGGGGTCAACTGGGGTTTGGAGCAGGCTAAATGGACTAGAACTTTATTGGGGCAGTAATGTATTTTCAAGCACATAGGAGGGAAAGTGACCAAACCACCCTACAAATGAAAAACCTACAAAATTAATTTTCTTGAGAAAGATCCTTTTTTTTCCCCTTATATATCCATTCTTTCCCTAACTTTTCTTATAATCTCTCTAGGTCCTTGATACACACTGAGCTCCAGCTCACCTAAGCTAACTCTCAAAGGTATCGTGAGATCCCTCTAAACACTGATATTGCCATTTACTAAGCTCTCAACCTATACAAGATTAAGCAGCTGCTTCCCTAGGCCTCTGGTGTCTGACCCAATCTGTGGTTCAGTCATGTGCTCTGCTACCTCAGAGCCTACACTGTCTTCTCTCCAGGACACCACTCCCTGACCACGTGGCATTCTTCATTATTGAAGTAAAGTGTTGCCTTCAATAAAGCATAACCCCCAGGTTTTCATATGATCTCCAAATTTCAAAGAATGGGAAGAAATATTTTACAAAAACCCTGTTGCTCTTTCAGGGAAGAAGATTTGAATTCTCAATAGCTTTTACTCTGGAAGGTAAACAGTATGATTCAGTTTCACTTTCTATTTAAATACTTCAGGAACTAACTCATATGCTGTTATATTCAGAGAATGGTGACCTTTTTTTAAATCTTGCCCTTTGAATAATTCCATTCCCTTCAGATTCTCAAACACTTAAAATCCCCACCAGGCTTAGTATATTTAGTGGAGTCTCTTTAAGGTATTATTTAGCATCTTCTGCTTATGGTCATGTCCAAAAGCCAGGTAATCTTCCTACTCATTTACCTAGACTCAAGGAAGGTGATATCATTGTGAAGTTTGAAAATGTTTAAAAGCTTTACATTATAAGCCCTGGTAGAAAAAGAAGAGGAAGGATATCTGGAAGGCCACCTCTGCTGGGCTGAGGGTGGGGTAGGGAGCAGGGGTGACTTTATCTGTAATGTGCCTAGAAAAGCCTGAGTGAGGTTGGGGCTGGCTCCCGGGGCCTCTGATGTCCAGGTTCTCCTCTCACTGCAGCACAACCTGGAGCTAAGAGATATGGGGCAATGACTGTATAGGGATGCCCAGTGTGATTGCTGAGGAAATACCCTGATGAAATTTGTTCTTCTGCAATAAAGCTCGTTTTCTTTGGGAATTCGTGTGTCCTTTTCCAAATTAAACTAGCAAAATAGGAATTTTTGTAACATCTCAGCCTTCTGGCTCTCTTCTCTCTAAATTTTCAAGCTTTGTGTCTCCTACCTTCAGCAAAAATACTTGTGTTTTGGAAAACTGATTACCAGTGAAGGAACCAGGAGGTGGAACTGGATCACAGTACCTTTAGTTGGAAGCAGTGGCACCAAGCCCTTCCCTCTAAATGAGCTGGCCTCGCCTCTGGGGGGCCTATGGAGAAAAGCCCGCTCCAAGGTGCTAGTTTTCAGTTTGCTTCTCAGCACCCGTGCAGTCATAACTAAAGCGAAGGAGAATATTGCATGACTTCAGAAGAAAGCCAGCCACCTTGCAACATCTTCAGGAAATTCTGCACTCCCCTAGGGCTTGCAAAACTCCCTATGTCTTGCAGACCAAAGGCAAGATCTCAGTCACCTAGCTCTAGTTTGCATAATTAAAGAAAGTGGAAGCTGGTTTTTTTCTGGGTGACCCTTGACCCAACCAAGCTCACAGGGCCTATCACAGAAATAAGATAGCATAAAATGAAGTGTTGTAGTAATGAAAGCTGTTATCATTCAGATGAGCAGGAAAAGCCAGGTCCCTGGATGACCATCTGAGCCCTGACTTACTAGGGTCATACAGCCAAGACAGTGTCCACTTAAGGTACTATAATGTTATTCTTTTGAGTTGGCATACGTACAACAATATAATTTCATGTCATAATTTGTAAGACATCTCAGAGAAACCATGTACTAATATCTTCTATAATGTCTTTTATCGGGACTTCCCTGGTGGCACAGTGATTAAGAATCCGCCTGCCAACGCAGGGGACACGGGTTCGAGCCCTGGTCCAGGAAGATCCCACACACCGCAGAGCAACTAGGCCCGTGCGCCACAACTACTGAGCCTGCGCTCTGGAGCCCACGAGCCACAACTACTGAGCCCATGTGCCACAACTACTGAAGCCCACACTTAGAGCCCGTGCTCTGCAACAAGAGAAGCCACTGCCATGAGAAGCCCACAAAAAAGAGTAGCTCCCGCTCTCTGCAACTAGAGAAAGCCCGCACGCAGCAATGAAGACCCAATGCAGCCAAAAATAAATAAATAAATAAATAAATTTATAAAATGCTATTGTTCATTGGCGGCAAGGATGTGGGAAACCACTGTACTCATATGTTTGTGGTAAATAGTCCCTTGTGAAATATTAACATTTATCCATAGTCATTACCATTTGTGTCCATGCCTGGAAATTTATCATAAGTCACCAATTCAATAAAGGAAAAATCTGTATGCTTGAGGCTGTCTATTGAATGAAAAAAATCTAACGTCCAAAAATAAAATTATAAAAAAAAAACCCTTTTATCTCCATTTTTTATATGGAAGCATAGCCAATGATCTGTTAACTCCCTCCCTCCCACATCACTACCTCTTTCTTGTCTTTCTCCCATTGTCCTATTAATGTATTATCCATCTTTGGGGAAAAAAATTAAAACAATTTTAAAACCACATTCAGTATGGCCACATGATGGGGGAGAGAGTCCACCTTCAAGTCAAGCAGCTCTACCTCTTTTCCATATTGGGCATCCAGACAGATTTCCTTTGTACAAAGAGTCTTGCAACTAGGGGAAAGAGTTTGAAAATCACTGGGCTGGTGTAAATCCCTTACTGTAAAAAAGCACAAACTAAGACCCAGCGCAGTTACCTGACATGAGTTCAAGCGACTTTTAGCAGAGTGATTGCTAGAAATCAGGTCTCAAACTCCTAGTCTATGGCAACAAAAAAGCCCAATGAGCTTTGAAGAGAGAGAGGAACTCAAAACAGGACTCTTTCGATCAAAACCCACCTGGTATCAGGGCAGCCACCCTGTCTGGGTGAGCTAAACTGAGATTCCTCCACCTCCGCCCCCACTTCCGTTACAGAACAAGGGTCATTGCCACAGGAGAGCTGAACTTGTGGACTGGGTTTGGGTTTGAGTCAGAACAATTTGGTTTTAAGGCTCAGAAATTTTTGTTTGAAGCCTCCAAGCTTGATTAGAGGTTAAAAGATCATGGGACCACCGAGCAGCCCTTGGCTTTCTAGAGTTTGGGAAAACGACTCAGTTGCATTAGAAGTTTCTCAGGTGGGACTTCCCTGGTGGCGCAGTGGTTAAGAATCCACCTGCCAGTGCAGGGGCCAGGGGATCGATCCCTGGTCCGGGATGCCTCAGAGCAACTAAGCCTGTGCACCACAACTACTGAAGCCCGCGCGCCTAGAGCCCGCGTGCCACAACTACTGAAGCCTGTGCGCCTAGAGCTTGTGCTCCACAAGAGAAGCCACCACAATGAGAAGCCCGCGCACCGCAATGAAGAGTAGCCCCCGCTCGCCGCAACTAGAGAAAGCCCGCGCACAGCAATGAAGACCCAACACAGCCAGAAATAAATAAATAAATAAATAAATTTAAAATATGTACAGCTTTTAAAAAAAAGAAGTTTCTCAGGGTAAGGCCTCTAGGACAGAGAAGGAATATTCACTAAGTGGGAGAGGAAGCTAGTACTTAAGACCTTTCTAACCCATTTCTGTGAGGTTCAACTCAATAAAACCAGCAAACACACCCACAACTTTGTTTTCTCTGTGATTAAAACCTTGAGTATTTTTGTGGAAAGTGACACACCAAGAAGGCCAGCTTGCTCATGTTGGTGACAGAAGCAAGGATATCTACACAAGTAGGGTTCTGGGCCATTTGGTGGTGGGGGGGGGTGGGAGAAATAAGTTAGCATTAATATGAGGATCTGTGAACGTTTCTGGGTTAATTTTTTAGGAATATATGGAATTCACTGGCTGGGTAAATGCAGTCACACTCAGTCTTCAGCTTGTTCAGCTCCAGGCCCTGGGATGAGGGTGGGCAGGCCTGACAAAGCAGCGTGGAGCTTTTAGAGTCTCCCCTGAAGCTGTTTCCTCACTCCCCACCCCCCTCAGCCTGCATTCCTGGGGAGCATCTTAACATCTGCCCAGGGCTTCAGAACCCTGCACACTCATTCATTCATTCAACAAATATTTGTTCAGCACTTACCATGCGCCAGGCCTTCCCATCAGGAACTACTCACTGAGTGTCTTCCATGATGCCCTGTACAATTTCTCCACTAGGCATGTAGGACTACACCCTGCTCACTCCCTCACTCCCCACAGGAGCTTATGATCTAGCTTGGGCTGTGAAACATTCAGTAAACCATGAGCACAGGAGGCAAATGGGAAAAGGCTGGGATCTGTGGCCAGACTGGCCCAGCTGAAATCCTGACATTAAGGCAATTGGCAATAATTAGCTGGTTGATCTTGGGCAGGTGTTTAACTTCCCTGAGCCTCAACTTATTTAAAAATGGAGACCAGGGACTTCCCTGGTGGTCCAGTGGGTAAGACTCCGTGCTCCCAATGCAGGGGGCCCGGGTTCTAATCCCTGGTCAGGGAACTAAATCCCACGTGCCGCAACTAAGACCTGGCACGGCCTAAATACATAAATAAAATTTTAATGGAGAATAATAAAATATATTCCTTACAGGGTTATTGATTTAATGGGACATAAAGACATAGAGACCACCAATATTAGGTAAATACATAAAGGCCACCAATATTAGGTAAAACCTTTTAAGATTCAGCAAAATTTTGTTTTTATTTTCATTTTAATACTTTTCAAAGTAATGCCTATGCATAATTATAACAGTAACTCACAGCACTTACCTTGTACTGGACACTAGTCCAAGTATTTTACATAGATTAAATTAGTTCACTCTAAAAACAGCTTTCTGAGGAAAGCACATTATTACACTAATTTGCAACAAAATATGTAACCGAGCAACAGAGAGGTTAAGTGACTTGCCAAGGTCACACAGCTAGTAAGTGGCAGTACCAGACTTCAAATCATGTTCATATGCACATAGTTCAACAACTCAAAAAACTCTACAAGACTTATGAAAAACAGCCACCCTCTTCATTCCCTTCCCTGCCCTTCCCACTCTATATATTCAACTAATATGCTTATAGAAGATAAGGACTTAAGTCTCTTTTACCACTACTGGAAACCACCACATACCTGTGACACTCCACATTTTCCCTCTTCCATCCTTTCAATATCATTTCTAATTAGATTAATATTCAATGTTTACATTATTATCATCTGTAATGCGATTACAGGCAAGCCCTGCAGTATGCTATCTTTCTCTTTCCTCCTTATACAACTAGTAACAAGAATTAATACTGGTCTTATTACTTTTCTTAGTTTCTATGCATCTTCCACTAATCTATCACCAAACTCTCCATCCTGTTCATCTCCACTCCTTCTACTTAAACACATCAAAAGTTTATCAATCCCTTGAACTCACCTTTCCCAGAGCCTTTCTGCTCCAATCTAGACTGGATGACTCTAGTTCTGCTGCACAGCCATATCTTAGGAGCTCCTTTCATCATCTCTGTAATTACATTTGCTTCTTTCTTGGGCTAGTTCACCTGGGTTCTTTAAATTTTGATGAAGTTAAATTTCAATTTTCTTTTCATTTGTGGTTTTTGTGTCCTACTGAAGAAATCCTTGCCTACTCCAAAGTCGTGAAATTTTTCTAAGTTTTCTTCTAGAAGCTTTATAATTTTAGCTTTTCTGTTTAGGTCTGGGATCCATTTCAGTTACTTTTTGTGCATGGCGTGAGGTAAGGGATAAGGTTCTTTATTTCCATATAGCTATCCAGTTGATCCAGCATCACTTCTTGAAAAGATTTTCCTTTTCCCCATTGAAATACCTCAGACACTTTGTCAAAAATCAATTGACTATATGTGTTTGGGTCTATATCTGAACTCTCTATTATCTTCTATTGACCCATATATCTATCCTTATGCCAATACCTAGAATGTCTTGATAACTGTAACTTTATAGTAAGTCTTCAAATTAAGTAGTGTAAGACTTCCTTCTAACTTTGCTCTTTTCAAAATTGTTTTGGCCATTCTAGGTCTTCTGCATTACCCTATAAATTTTAGAATCAGCTTGATTGTGATTGCATTGAATCTACAGGTCAATTTGGAGAAACTGATATCTTAACAATATTAAGTCTTCCAATTCATGAACATGGCATACCTCTCCATTTATTTAGGTCTCCTTTCATTTATCTTAGCAATGTTTTGTACTTTTTAGTGTACAAGTCTCACATAAGTCTTGTAAAATATGTCCCCGAGTACTTCACGTGTGTTTTTTTAAAAATAAACTTTATTTTTTAGAGCAGTTTTAGGTTCATGGCAAAATCCAAGTACAGAGAGTTCCCATATGCCCCCCACCCCCACATACACACAACTGCCCCCACCACAGGTGTTTTTTATGCTATTATAGTAAGTAGTATTTTTTAAATTGCATTTCCAATTGTTCATTGCTGGTATAGAGAAAAAGAATTTTTATATTTGACCTTGTATCCTGTGAACTTGCCAACCTACTTATTAGTTCTAGTAGCTTTTCTGTAGAATTTTAGGATTTTCCACATACCCAATCATGTCACCTGCAAATAAATATTATTTTACTTCTTCTTTGCCAATCTGTATGTCTTGCCTTATTGCCCTGGCTAGGACCTTCACAGCAATATTAAAAATAAGTGGTGAAAAAAAAAGTGGCAAAAGCAGACATCCTTAGATCTTAGAGGGAAAATAGTCTTTCACCGTTAAGAATAAGATGTAGGTTTTCGGATGGGAGGGATTGGGGAGTTGGGATTGACACATATACACTACTGATACTGTGCATAAGATAGACAACTGAGGGAAACATACTGTATAGCACAGGGGACTCTACTTAATGCACTGTGGTGTCCTAAATGGGAGGGAGATCCAAAAGGGAGGGGATATGTATATGTATATGGCTGATTCATTTTGCTGTGCAGTAGAAGCTAATACAATATTGTGAAGCAACTATCCTCCAATAAAAATTAATTAAAAAATAAATTAAAAAAATTTTTTTAAACTAAAAAAAAAAGATGTAGGTTTTCATGGAAGACCTTTATCAAGTTGAAGAAGTTCCCTGGTACTCATAGTTTACTGGAAGGTTTTCATAAATGGGTGTTGAATTTTGCCAAAGGCTTTCAATGCATATCTATAAAGATATATTTTCTTCACTTCTAATGTTGTAAATTACACTTATTGATTTTTTTTAACTTTTTTTAAAAATTTATTTATTTTAGGATCTGTTGGGTCTTCGTTGCTGCACATGGGCTTCCTCTAGTTGCGGCGAGTGGGGGCTACTCTTTGTTGTGGTGTGTGGGCTTCTTATTGCAGTGGCTTCTCTTGTTCCGGAGCGCAGGCTCTAGGTGCGTGGGCTTCAGTAGTTGCAGCACGCAGGCTCAGTAGTTGTGGCTCGCGGGCTCTAGAGCCAGGCTCAGTAGTTGTGGCGCACGGGCTTAGTTGCTCTGCGGCATGTGGGATCTTCCCGGAGCAGGGATCGAACCCATGTCCCCTGCATTGGCAGGTGGATTCTTAACCACTGTGCCACCAGGGAAGCACCCAATTATTGATATTTCAATGTTAAATTAACCTTGCATTCCTGGGATAAGCCCTACTGAATCGTGACATATTTACCTGTTAGTATATTGCTGCATTCATTTTGCTAATAGTTGAAGGACTTTTCCTTGTTCCTGATGGATATTGGTTTATAATATTTTTCTTGTAATGTCTTTGTCTGGTTTAATATCAGCCTCATAAAATGAACTGGAAAGTATACTATCCAATTCTATTTTCTGAACGTTCTTCAGGGCTAAAGGATTGGTATTATCTCTTCCTTAAATGTTTGACATAATTCACCAATACTACCATCTGGGCCTAGGAATTTTCTTTGTGAAAACATTTTTTTGTGTGTGTGTGTGAAAACATTTCTTAATATGACTTTAATCACTTTTATTGACATATGGATATTCAGAAATGTTTCTTCTTGAGTCACTATTGGAAAATTGTGTCTTGCAAGGAATTTTTCCATTTCATCTAAGTTTTCAAATGTATTTGCAGTTATTCATAATATCTTTTTATTATCCCCTTAATTAATGTAGGATTTTAGTAGTGTTTTCTCTTTTCCCAGATACTGATAATTTATGTCTTGTTTTTCTTGATCATTCTATTTAGATGTTGTCAACTTTATTGATTTTAAAAAACCTAAATCTTTTATTTCATTGATTTTCTCTATTTTTCTTTTCTTTTTTTTTAATTTTTGGCTGCCTTGGGGCTTCATTGCTGCACGCGGGCTTTCCCTAGTTGCAGCGAGCGTTGCGGTGCGCAGGCTTCTCATTGCGGTGGCTTCTCTTGTTGCAGAGCACAGGCTCCAGGAGCGTGGGCTTCAGTAGTTGCAGCACATGGGCTCAGTAATTGTGGCTCATGGGCTCCAGAGCGCAGGCTCAGTTGTTGTGGTGCATGGGCTTAGTTGCCACACCATGTGGGATCTTCCTGGACCAGGGTTTGAACCTGTGTCCCCTGCATTGGCAGGCGGATTCTTAACCACTGCGCCATGAGGGAAGCCCTCTATTTTTCTGTTTTCTGATCTTTATTATTTCCTTCCTTCTACTTCCTTTGGACTCAAATTGCTCCTCTTCTCCTAGCTTCTTAAGGTAAAAGCCTCAATCACTGATTGGAGAACTTTCTTCTTTTCTAAGCTATTAATTATCTTCTGAGCACTGCCTTAGCTGTATCCCATTAATTCTGAAAAGTTTCTTCACCTTTATTCAAAATATTTTAAAGTTTCCTTTATGATTTCTAATTTGACCATTACATTATTTAGAGGTGCATTGTTTTTACCAAATATCTTTGTTATTGATTTTTAATTTAATTCCATTCTTATTAGAAAACATACTCTGTATGATTTTAATTGTTTTACATTTATGGAGACTTGTTCTATGACTCATAATATGGCCTAATGCTATTGTTGGCTAGAGTGTTCTATAAATGTCAATTAGGTCATGTTGGTTGATAGTATTATTAATATCTTCCATATCCCTACTGATATTGTCAGTTTGTCCTGTTAGTTACTGAAAAAGGAATGTTGAAATCTCTAACAATAATAGTGGGTTTGTTAATTTCTTTATTAGTTTTTGTTGCCATGTATTTTGAAGCTCTGTTATTGGATGTACACACACTTAGAATTTTTATGTCCTCCTGATGAATTGTACTCTCAACTACTATGAAATGACCTTCTTGGGGCTTCCCTGGTGGCACAGTGGTTGAGAATCTGCCTGCCAATGCAGGGGACATGGATTCGAGCCCTGGTCTGGGAAGATCCCACGTGCCGCGGAGCAACTAGGCCTGTGATCCACAACTACTGAGCCTGTGCGTCTGGAGCCCATGCTCCACAACAAGAGAGGCCGCGACAGTGAGAGGCCCGCGCATCGCGATGAAGGGTGGCCCCCGCTTGCCGCAACTGGAGAAAGCCCTCGCACAGAAATGAAGACCCAACACAGCCAAAAATTAATTTTAAAAAAAAATGACCTTCTTTATCCCATATGAAATTTCTTGTTCTAAGACACCCTTTGATATTAATATAGTCATGCTAGCTTTTTTATGATTGGTGTTTGCATGGTGTAACTTTTCCATCCTTTTACTTTTAATCTACCTGTGTATTTATATTTAGATTCCCTCTAGAAAGTGCATAGTTGGGTTTTGCTTTTTTATCCAGTTGGTCTATCTCTGCCTTATAATTGGGGTGTTTAGAACCTTTATATTTGATAACAGTTATTAATATGGTTGGGCTTAAGTCTACCATCTTCATATTTTGTCCTATCTTTTTTCCCTTTTTGCTTGTCTAATTTTGTGTTGAGTATTTTTAGTACTCCAATTTATCTCCAAAACTGATTTATTAGCTAGAGCTCTCTGGGTTTTTGTCTTTGGGGTTTTTTTTTGTTTTTTTTGTGTGCGTGTGGTTGCTCTGGGGTTTATAACACGCATACTTTACTTGATCCAGAATGTACTTCCAGGTAAAAGCCTAGGTGATGATAGAGCTCACCTCATTTGTCTCTCTTCCCTTAGGGAATCACAGTCCTGTACTACCTCTAGTCCAACATCAGAAAACAGGTGTTTCATACATTTTGTACAGTTTCTAGTTGTTTACAGTGGCAGGGTAAATGTGGCCCCTATTACTCCATCATAGATTAAAGCAGAAGTCCACTTATGCTTTTTTAAAAATCCATTTACTAACAATTTTGAGGAAGTAGTGGAAAGTAAACACATGTGTTCAGTCTACCACATTTAGCTGGGAACCCACTTCAATTTTTAAAATTATAAACAAAACATAATACTTTTCAAATTAATAATTATCCCAAAACAGTGAGAAGGATAAAAATTGTTTTCAACTTTTCACCAAAGTGTCTATATAGTCAGATCAGTGAGGACTGACTTGAGCCATAAGTCAGGTTCCACATCTAACTGTTTTCGTTACTTACTTTCAGAAGGATCTCTTGATAAAAAGAATTGTGCCCAAAGCTTGTTCTGCTTTCTCTCCAAGCCCAATACTTATCATTAGCTCAGCTTAAGCTGGTTATTCAGGTGTCTTCACAGCAATATGACTTGTATATGATTTTGCTCTAAGAAGTACAACTCTGAACAATATTTTTGTAGTTTTGGTCTCCTCCCTACCTTTACTGACAAAATTAATCAGTTTCCTATACTTACTCTGGAAAATATCATTTGCTTTGCCAGAGACATAACCATACTTTGTTTAAAAATTGTAGGGAGTTCCCTGGCGGGCTAGTGGTTAGGATTCCGGGCTTTCACTGCCATGGCCCAGGTTCAGTCTCTGGGTGGGGAACTGAGATCCTGCAAGGCACATGGAGTAGCCAAAAAAAAAAAAAAAAATGTGTCAAAATTTGATGGCTTTGTGCCACTATAGGACAAAGTCCTATAGAAACAATATCCTTAGGGACCATTACAATAAAGTCCACTTTTCAAACATTCAGCACTATATTTCTTATTTGAACTTCTCATTTTCAGCTACTGTGCCAAATCAACACTCCTATAAAATATTTTGTCCTAGCTCATACAGATTCATGGTGTATATTCATACTAGAGCTGTATTCAATATTTACACTTAGAGAGTTATCCTGTATTGCACTATTGATAATATTATCTTCATCATTCATTTTACTCTTCAATGAACTACTTTGGAATCATGAGAAATTTAATGCAACACAAGAGTAACAACAAAAATGTAGATTTTTACAATTAAGAATTTTAACACTGTCCTGATATGAAACACATTATCTAAAATAATCTATAACTGATAACTGAAATTAGCTATGATGAACTGACCAATGCAGTCCTTGCAGTGACTATGATGAAACAATTATTAAGAAAGTAATAGAATTTCTTAATCTTTCATTTTAGATTAGTTAGGTGTATGTGAACAAAATTGTTCCATCAGTTTTTCCTCTAAAACCATCAAATCACTTGCAAACTCCTGGATAGATCACCAGTTTGTGGACCACCTTTGAGAAACCCTGTTTTAAGGATAGGCATTTGTATCTCTAATCAGTGGTAGTAATTACTGATTTTCAGTGCTTCACACAAAGAAGATATTTAATACCCACATAATAAATTTTTAAACAATATTTTTTGGTTTTGTACGTGTCAAGCACTATTCTAAACTCTGAGGATAGAGCAGTGAACAAGACAGGTATTGTCTTCCTCTCTACTGGAAAGAAGCAGACAATATAAAGAAAACAGGTAAGTTCAGAAAATGTTAATGATATAAAGGAAATAGTGTAATGAGATAAAGTGTGACTTGAGGAGGGCAGGAACTACTTTAGATAGGGTGGTCAGGAAATACCTCACTAAGGAGACCACAGTCGAACAGAATGCTGAGAGATGAGAAGGAGGCAGACATTGAGGAACTGAGAACATTCTAGACAGAAGGCCCAGAAAGTGCAAAGATCTTGAGGGAGTGGTAGTGGTGTGGCCTTTTGGGGGAACAGAGAGAAGGCTGAGGTGCCTGAGGCAGAATGAGCAAGAGGAATGACAGGATGAGGAAAGGCTGGGAAGGCACTCAAGTGCCAGATTAGTAGAGCCTTGTGGGCTGTGGTGGGTGAGGAGTGTGGGTAGCTACTAGAAGATTGTAAGCAGGGGAGTGACAGGAGCTAATTTATCTTTACAAAAGATCGCTGGATGCTCCACAGAGTATGGAAAGGTTGGAGAGAAGCAGAGCAAGAGCAAGGAGACCAGTTACAAGGGTATTTAATAATTGAAGCAAGAGGTGACTAGGGTGGGAGCAGTAGAGATGGAGAGAACTAGATGGATTGGGGAAGTATTTTTCATAGAGAATGGGCAAGACTTGCCAATGCATTGAATAAATTAATGAACGAGATAATTAATGAATAGTCACTAAAATGGGGAGATCCACAAGGAGAAAGGTCAGCATGTGCTGTAGAAGAAGTTAAGGAAAGCTTTCTGGAGGAGGCAGAATGAGAGCTGGGCTTGAGAGATGATCTAGCTATGGCTAAGAAGCGAAGCAGTAGGGATCCAACTGCAAACAAATCAATGAAGTGGGACTGACTTTCTATGTGTTTGGAGACTCATGAGTTGCTAGCTTGGTGTAGGTGTTGACTGTTGAGGAACAAGCAGGATAATGGGGTAGAACAGGATGGGAAGGGGCTGAATCATGGAAGATCCTGGAAAGCCCAGAGGGGTGAACTCTGTGCCTACACCCTACCTAATCCCCAGGACAGCTGTTCCTTAGACTTCCCACCAAGCAGACTAGCAATGAGCCCTTTCGCCAAGTTCCATGCCTGGACCCAGGCACCCATCTCACTGCCTCCCAGGAAAGGCCCAGAGCACTCACTGATCTGCCCAACATCAAGGTGACCTATGAGTCAGTGGGCTGGGAGCTGGAACAGGTCCCTGGTACATTTACTGTCCCTGGCAAATATGGCAACTCCTAACACTCTATAAATGTCTCAGATAACAAATAAATTATACCTTTTTTTTTTTTTGGCATCAGTCTGTCTCTGCCAAAGGTGGTGGGTTTTTGCCAACACCAGATAGGAAGCTCCGCCAGGACCACCTTGGAGACCACCCACCCCCTCCTCTCAGCAGTCTGGCAGCCCAGCCTTTCCTGTCTCCACCAAGGAAGGGGTGTGCTCCACCACTCCATAATAAGAATCTGTTACACCTGAAGAGGAGGCCTGACTCTTTGACAGACCACACTGGTGAGGATTCCCAGATTCTGCCCCCTCTATGACTGTACTAGATATTTCTCTGCCACGTGGTTCCAGCTCAACTGTGAGCTCCATATGGGCAAGGACACTGCCTGTCTTGTATATGTTTGCCCCAGCCACTGACACAGTGAGTGTTTGGAACACATTTTCTGAACAAATGAATAAATGATTGACTTTGTTGTGGATTTGGGGGAGGGGACACAAAAACTACTCAATGCAGAAACAGCTCTCCTGGAGGTCTGCTCACTCCCCTCATGGAGACAACAGCTGCCTTTTACTCGGTTGTGTACAATGTACAACACAGGTGCTAGGCACATTTCCCACATTAGCTCATTTAATAGTCACAACAGCATCCCCCCTTTAGTGCGCTCTTATCCTCATTTTACTGATGAGGAAACTGAAGGTCAGACAACTTAAGGTCATACTGTTAGCAAGAGGCAGAGTCAGGACTCCTACCTAGAGCTGACCAACCCCAAAGCCCTCATCCTTTCAGATCATAGTCCTAGAGCGACTCCATGGGCAAAGGCACCGGAGTCTCCCACCTGCCACTCTGGAGGGCAATTCAGCAGATCTTCAGCTCACCCTCCCACCTTAGCAGGAAGCCGTTTATCAGATTAACAACCCACCTGCTCCCACAGCAGAGAGCAGGGCCCTGAGGAAATAGAACTCGGATTGGCTGGAACTTCTGTGAGGACAAAAGACACAGGGACACTTCAGGCCTTGGAGCAGGGAAGCAATCTTGTGCTTTTCCCTTTCCCAGGGGGAGACTGGGATGTGTCCTTTGACTTAAGTGTCAGCATGAAGTAACGAATAGAACACAGGATTTGGAGCCAGACAGATGTGGGTTTGAGTTCTGACATGCTGAGTGACCTTGGACAAACCACTTAGCCTTTCCAATTCTCAGTTCCTTCAGCTGAAGAATGGTTTAATGCCTCCTCCTTCATGGGATTGTCTTGGGTATTAAATGAAGTGGCATATTTAAGGTGCTCACTCCACAACTCAAGCAAGACCTGTCCTTTTCTCTCTCAACTGGATAGGGTACCCATTACTGGTCCCACTTGTCAGATGAGCAAACTGAGGCTCCAAGATATTGAGTGGCCTACATTAGGAATAGAGGCCATCTCCTAACTCACAAAATGAGGCTCTTTCCACTGCTTTTTTTTGGCTTGCTCCTCAAAAGCAAAAACAGTAAACCCCCTAAAACTGGTAGTTTCACCTTAAATATGTAACTGTCTGGATCCTCCTCCTCTTCTTGCTCCCCTTCCCTGAATTCTTATCTCACCAGTCTCTTTGCACACAAATCAGACTGATCATCATAAAGCAATAGAGAGGTTCATGGGCAGAATGGGAGGTAAACACAATTCTCTCCACAAGCAAGACAAGCCCTCTCTGTTGGTGTAAAATCATGACTCACTCAAGGCCTTTTATGAGGGCCAGATGCTGAGCACGTCTAAATTGCTTCAAATTGCTTCTATGCTGTGTGTTGGTGGTGGGGAGGGGAACAGCCAACATCTATATATATTTATACATTTACCAGGAAATGTGTTGATATTGTTTTCCAATCAGGATTTACCATAAGCCAGAAGTCCCACACCTATTGAATAGGCCAAACCCAGCCCACTGTCAACAGAGAAAAGTTTATCTCAAACATAAAAGATTTTAAATCAAAATGGATGTTAGAAGAGCAGGATTCCCAGCATTGTTGGGCAGCCAGGGCTGTCTCTAGCAGCTGACAGGGTGAGTGATGGTTGTTTCTGAGCTCAGACTTCATCCTGGGAGCCCTAGAAGCTAGGCAAGGGAAGCTTCCAAGGAAGGAAAGGATCTCTTTTTGGACTGCAACTGCTCTACATGTAGGTCTTCGGAAATTCCTGGTATGGCCTCTGAGCACCCAGAGCCTATCTGTGGGTTGGCCCGCTGTCAGCAGTCCTGCACCAGCCCGACTCTCTATGGAGCCACAGCTTGGGTGTTCCCCAAGGCAACCTGACCCCAGAGATCTGCGTGGACCCCCCATGCCTAGATGTTACATCTTGTAGACTTAAGTCACTGTCCAACACGTAAGCTTTCTCCTTTTTTCTCTCTCGCATTTTCAAGCTCACACTCTTCTAAAAAGTCTCTTCTCCCAAATGCCAGCTGCTCCTCTTCCCTGCAAAGCTTTCCTCTGTGCCCACTGGACTCCTTATTCCATGGCAAATCAATGTCCTTCATCCTTCACCTCCTCACAGAAGGCTCTCTTCTCTTCTTGGACCTCACTGAGACCTGGTCACAGGCACCTCCTGCAGCCATCCTCAGTGATGACTTTTTGCTCTCTCATACATGTTTATCTGCCTGAGTCAGCAGATGAAGCCAGATGGTGGGGCCAGTGTCCTCACACCCCCGTGTGCAAGACCATTGCTCCCCACGAGCGTTAACTCCCTTGGGGCTCACACTGTCTGGCTGCACCAGCTTGCCTGTGTTCCCCTGTCTCCCTGCTCCCACCATCGTCCTGGAGCAGTTCAGTGTGCAGGGGGAGGACCCTCCCATGCCATGCCTTACCCCTTGCATCGAGTCATCCTGGTCTCCCACGTCCATCACCTGCTGCCACAGACACACTGTTCGTCTCATCACTGCCAGATATGCCATTCACTGGCTCAGGCTCCCAACCCTCTAGCTGTATATCTGTTTGATCCCTCCTCTTTCTCCCAGTCCATCATCCTCAAACGGCCTTCTCTCCTTTCGAACCAAGCTTAAACTATTCTCTCACCCGCACCCTCCATGCCTGACACCCCTATTCTTCTGCTGTCCCCCACCCCAGCCCAGTCCTCTGCACCATGTGCCATTCACCTTCTCCTTCTCCTTCTGTGCCAACAGCTGAGAGCTACAGAAGAAAATCACATGCCCCACATCCCCACAAATATGCCTGCACCAGACACGGCTGGTTGCCAATTCCAATATGTCTATTATCACCATCTTAGAATCTTGATTTAGATAAAAATCTTTATAATCTTTAGAATTTTGATCTTGAATAAAAATATTCCCCAACAGTCCTTGGAGCTAGACATGGCTATATATAACTTAGTTCTGACCAATAGGATTAGCAGAATTATTGTTTGGCAGCTTCTGGGAAATTTCTTTAAGATACACCTGGGATGTGCCCTTTGTCTCTTCCTCCTCGTCCCTCATCCTCCTGCTTGGAACATTGATGCGATGCCTGGAGTTCATCTTGGACCATAATGATGAGGGCCATATCTGAAGGACAGCAGAAAGCAGTCTGGGTTTCTGAGTACTGTAGAGCCTGAATTGCCTACAGTAGACTTCTTTTATGTAAGAGAGAAATAAATGTTACTCTGCTTAATCCACTGTTTTTTAGGTCTCCATTACTCACAGCTGCTCACAGTAGAAATGAACTTAACACAGTGCCCTGAACACACAATCAATTCTTCTTCTTGTCCTTGGTCTGCTTTCTTTCCTGATACCCTCAGGCTCCAGGCCAAGCTAGCCCTGTACCCCATAGACCCCAACACATTCAACTCCCACCTCTTCCCCAATCTCACTAAGTGACCTTACATTCTTTGGTAGGTGGCTGGATATAAAATAAGCATTAAAAAATTCATAACTTTATTCTACTGGAAAACAGTAGCAAAGGAAATAAGGAAAGTATTACATTTAAGCAACCAAAATTATAACACACTTAGAGATCTATATAATAAGAAGGAGACAGGACTTAAATGAAGTAAATGTATTGGAATATATAAAATGAGATCTGGATAATGGAAAATTATACTATGTTTTTGGAGCAGAAGACCTACTAAGTAAAAATTTCAGTTTCCTCAAATTATTAATATATACATTGAATTAGTTCCAATTAGAATATAAACAATGTATTCAATGGAATTTTATAAAATTATCTTCAAACTCATGTGAAGAATAAATGACTGAAAATGGCTAAGAAAATTGTGAAAAGAAGAAAAGTTAAAGGGTTTTGCCTTACCAGAACATATTATAGAGTCAAACAGAAATAGAAAAACAGGTAAAAAAAAAAAAAAAAAGAAAGAAAATCCACATCAATAGCAGTATTTATGAAAAGTTAACATGGGAATTCCCTGGCAGTCCAGTGGTTAGGACTCCTCACTTTCACCACTGAGGGCCAGGGATCAATCCCTGGTCAGGGAACTAAGATCCCACAAGCCATGTGGAGGGGCAAAAAAAAAAAGTTAACACATGATACACATGGAAGTTCAATTTGGTAGGAAGAGAACAGACTATTTAATAAATGATGCCGGCACAACTGATTATCCATGTGGGAGGAAGTAAAAAGGGATTCTAATCTTATACATTATACAAAAAAAAGAATTCCAGACAGATAAAAAAATAAAAGTAAAGAGTAAAACAGTGAAAAAAATATTGCAAGAAAACTTTGGAGACTATATTATAAACTGAAGATAGGGGAGACCTTCCTAACAAAGACTGGAAACCTGGAGACTCTATAAAAGATGAAAGATTATTTTAACCATATAAATGTTTATAACTTTCGTACCATAAACAAAAGCCATAGAGAAATAAAGTATCTGGGAAAATATTAATTTCTATTTTTTTAAAAAAGTAGGCAACTATGATGCAAAGAGTACATTAAAATGACCCCAAGATCATGTGTATGTATATATGTGTCTGTATGTGTGTCTGCAAAGATTATATTGGGGCTCCAAGAAGTTCTCTATGAATAGCACCCCTCTTTCTTGCTCAAGGTTCTGAAAAAGTTGAAAGTAAACAAAGAGTAAAAATGGGGACCAAAATATCCAATTTTTAATGATAGAGGTTAAGTCCCCTTTGCTGTGTTCCACCCAGACCCTTAAGCCTCTCCTCTATTAAACTCTAGGTTGCTCATAGTCAGGCTGAAAACTTACATCCTTCCTCATTCAGTCACATAGAAAAGGTGACTCTTCTGGTAGCTCTTAAAATTTCTAGTTTCTCCTTGATTCCCTATTTCTGAGTATACCCCCATTCCTGAACTGATCACAGTGTCAGAATGAGACATACTGATTGGCTTTAACAATCAGACCCTGGAGTTAGTGGGGGAGGGGTGTCAGTCATACGAACTGGGACACTAACTATGAGGGAGCTGTGAATTTCCCCAACAAGTCCAAGAACTTCCTGTAAGGGAAGAGGGGAAATGGAAGTGCAAGCGCCCCCTACCCAGTGGAAATGTGAGGTCCATAGCCTTGGAGAGCCCCAGGTGACAGGCAAGCTGAGACCTGAAGAATGAAAAGGAGTTAGCAGGGGAAAAGAAGGGTGGAAGGCATTCCAGGCGGAGCAAACAGCATGTATAAAGCTCTGGAGATAAGAGATAATATGAAGCGCGCAGAAACTGCTAGTATTTCAATATGTCTGGAGCACAGGGTGAGATGGGCATTGACAAGAGATGATACTGAACTGGTGGGCAGAGAGCAGACAAAGATTGTGCGCTCTTTGATGATAGGGATGGAATTTATACTTCCTAGTCAGTTTAGTACAGGCTTGAGGAAAACAGATATGGGATTGGGTTCAATCCCAAATCTCTCTCAATAGTTATGGGCAACCTCTCTGAGCTTCAGGTTTTTCTTTTTTTTCTTTTTTCTTTCTTTTTTTAAACTATCTAATCTATAAAATGCAACTATTAATAGCTCCCTCACAGAGTTGCTAGAGGATTAAATGACAAGGTGTATGTATGGCCTCTGACATATAGATGGTCTGGATAAAAAGTAGCTGTTATTATTACTATCAGTGCCTCTCGCAGGCCTAGCATTCCTGCCCTCAAAGACCAAACAATGCCTAGGTAGCATGAGTGAACACTTGTGGGCTGAAGGACTAGCACCCCATGAATTTGCCCCTGGACATGGCTCCTTACTCCAGCAGTCCCTTAGCACCCCCAACCCTACGGTGCCCTCCCCAATCTCAAGGTGCTCACAACTGCCAAGAAGCACCTAAAACTCAGACACCAAAGGGCTGGGGCCCCAGACTCCTCAGCCTCCAGAGATGACTCTGCCCCATAGATGTACTCTGGCTGGCAGGTCCTGAAATGACAAAGTAATCAGGGCTAATCTGGACTGGGGAGGGGCCAGGAGGAGCCCAAGGAGAGTCATAGCTGCCTGAGGGAGATTTGGGGAGGGCTGGGATGGGTGAGACTTCTCAAAGCCTTTGTTGGCCTACTCTGGGAAGCCTGGGAGACTAACTCCCTCTAGCAGGAACTCTAGAGCCTTAGCACCCCTTTCAGGGCCTTTGCAAGTGAAAAGGCTTACCATGTCTGAATATCTGGACACTAGGTCTGTCACTCATATCTCCCCGGAGGCTGAAGGCCGTTAGGTGTCTCTGTTCAGAAGCTGTTGGACACAGACTTTTTCTAGGTACTCCTGAAGGGTCTAGGGAAATGGCAGGTGTTGACTATACGATACCTACTTGGATCACAGATATGCACAGTCTGTAAAAGCTTCAACTTTGAAGTCACACAGAACAGGGTTTGAACCTCAGCTCTGCTCCTCACTCACTGTGTGACCTTGGGAAAGGTTCTTTACACCCTAATCCTCAATTTTCTCATCTGTAAAATAGGGAATAGTACTGTTGAGAAGATTAAATAAGATAACATATGTGAGGTACTAGATATGATCCTTCATAAATCAGTTCCTATCCTTCCTTTGATGCCACCAGGCTCCTTTTCCCACTCTTGGATCCTTTCTCTTATTCTTTAGCCCCTATCTAGTCTCCTATCTAAGTGGAGCTACCCAGCTGGTGACCTGAATATACGGGTCTGACATTTACAGAAAGACAGACAGGTAGAAGAAATGATGTTGAGAAACACCAGCATGTAAATCATTAAAACCATGGGGACAGATGATGGCTGTCTATCCCCAGGAAGAGTATGGCAAGGGAGAAAAAGAGAGGGTCTGGGGTGGACACCAGCCTTAAAATCAGGTGGAGAAAGAACTCATGAAGGTGTCAGAGATGGAACAGCTAGAAGAGTAGGAAGAAAATCAAGAGGTCATGGTGCCTTAGAGGAAAAACAGTTTGGAAGAGGGAATGAACAATAGTGTCAAACAGTCTGAGAGGTCAAGGAAGATGAAGACTCAAAAGTGACGTTGACATGCCCATCAGGATCTCTGGGTTTCCTGGGAGGTGCCACTCAGAATGATCCTAGATAGGAAGGGCAGGCAATGGAGCCTCTGTCCTGCTTATGGCTGTATCTGAGCTGACCTTTGCCCTTTGCTTTCTAGTTCCAACAGTGCAGGACCCAAACCTTGTCACTACACTCTCTCAGCCTGGCCTGTTACATTTTGTGTTCTATAAAGTTTCCTCAGATGGAAAGGGCTACAAACCATGAGTACAGCACACATAACACACCTGGGAAAGGCACCAGTCCTGGTGCATCTCTAATTTTCTCTTTGATCCTGAGCAAGCCATAGTTCCTCAATGGACCTCAGTTTTCCCATCAGTAACTTAGAGGATCAGAGGGGATTACCTTTAAGGGCTCCTTCCAACTCTCATATTCCATGATCCAATAAGCCACATGAAGAGACAGACTCTTGCTTAGCTTTTTCTGAGCAGGGACCATTTTCTGATGTAAAATGCTTGCTCAGAAATCACAGGCTGTGTGTTAATTAGCCATGGGCAAGAAAGCATAAGCCCGCCTGAGTAACTCCCTCACTCTGCATCCAACTGCAGGACCTACAGTCATGTAGATTTCAAACACAATGAAGAAAGGATATCACACTGAATAGATGTTTGACTTCAGAGAAAGCCCTGCTCTTTAAGCCCTTTGGTGCTTGTGTCCAATGAGGGACAGCATAAGATTGGTGACTAAGCCCAGCTTCAAATCCCTACTTATGAGTTGTGTTACCTCAGGCAAATTATCTAGCCTTTCTGTATATTGTTTTTCTCTACCGTTAAATAAGGATAATAATATACCTATTTCGTAAGACTGACATGCTGATTAAATGAGTTAATATTTATAAAGCACGTAGAACAGCACCTGGCATGTAAGAAACATAACACACATGATTGTTAAATTAAATAATAATAATAATACATACATGCACGCATATGCTGATTCACTCTGTGTCTCTGCTCTGTCTTCCAGGATGCCAGCTTCATCTTCCACACAGCCTGCAGGCAGCTCCAGGCACCCCTTCATGCTGGCAAAATGGGTAAACAATTCTACCTTAAATCTTTATGATACAACATGTAGGGGGAGAGAAACACATCTTCTAGCAGCTGTTACAGAACTAAAAGAAAGCTTTTCTTTTCAAAAAAAAAAAAAGTTTTCTTGTCATTTGCTATAATTGGGTAATGTGGCCAATAAGGACTTACCCCTTCGATAGAGAATAGGTCAGTCCCACCCAAACCTATGGCTCAAGAGTAAGGCAGTGGTGAGGTCCCCAGAGGAAGATCAGAGTATGATTTGATTAAGGGATGGAAGACGTTTCCTACAAGTCTCTATTCGATGACAAGTACCATGCTACGCTCTGGGGATACAATTCTCAAAGTCACAATTCCTGCCCTCCAGGAGCTCACAGCTTAAAGGAGGAGACAGGCAGTTACAAGGAAGGAAACACAAACATGAGAGTATAAAGAAGGGTCACCCTAGTCAGCCAGGCCAAGGAGGCATAAAAGAGTGGAAGTGGGGGGTTGTCAAGAAGCTTCCTAAAAGAGGTGAATTTTGAAGGATAAGTAGAACTTCATCAAGTGAAGAAGGGGAGAAGGAATTTCTAGGCACAGAGCACAGCAGGATCAAAGGCATAGTAAATGCAATTAGTTCAGAATGACTGGGGCATATATGGATGGGGAGAGGAAGCTATAAGGGAAGAGTGGTGAGATGTGAGGATGCAGAGGCCAGCAGACCCCAAATCAGGTCAAATTTATGCTGAGATCTATGTGGCAGTGGCATGAACTCAATAGTTGAAAATCTAGAGCAAGAGGAGAGAATAAGTAAAAGATCAGGCAGAAGAAAAGGAACCAGGAAAGAGTCTGAAAATGTGTTACCAGAGAAGTCAAAGGACTCAGATAAAATGGTAGGAAAAAGTATTTTTCAAAGAAAAGCACAGAAAGTGGCAGTTGCTGCAAAGAGATTAGGCCAGATAAAGCCTGGGAAGACTTGTGATTAGTAATCAATGTTGACCTTAACCTCTGACAGAGCAGCTTCAGTGATGGTGGAAGGGCCAGGACTGCTTGGAATTTAGTGAATGGGAGTTAAAAGTTGAAGGGATGATAGTAGGCTACTCTTTCAAAAATGTTTATATTTTGCAATAAAATATGCACTCAGGAACTTCCCTTCAGAAATTTATACTAAAGAAATAATCAGGAATATGTGAAAAGATTTATTTGCAAAGGTTGTACTATAATGTTAATTATAGCAAACAGTGAGAAATAACCCTATGATTGTGGTTTAAAATGGCTAAATTACAATTCATCCATACAATGGAAATTTTAATGCAATAATTAAAAATCATGTAGAAGAATATTTACTGACAGAAGAAAAGTGTCAGCTTACAAAATAGAATATCCAGAATGCTCTCGATGTTGAAATAAATGAATATTATAAGTGCATAGAAATAATATTGGAAGGATAGAAACCCAAATGTTAACACTGGTGATTACTTCCAGAACTGTGATTATGAGTGTTCAAAATATGTTCCATTATTTGTACTTCCCAATTTTTCTACTACTATGTTACTTTTATAATGAGGGAAAAAGTTAAGAACTTGCCAGTAATGAAAGGAGAAATAAATTAACTTCAAGGGAAATATGGTTAGGCTTCTATAGGTTGAGGAATATTTGAGCTTGTTCATGAGTGAAGGAAAAAGAAGAGGAGAGATTGAAGCTAGGAGAGAGGGAGTAAATGAAGGAGCCAGGCCCTGAAAGACAAGGCGGGGACTTGGATATAAGAGCCCAGGGAGATGAGGAGAAGATGACAGAGGACCCAAAGGCAGTGGGAAAGAGAAATGATCACAGAGGCACAATCACCTGCCGCTCAGTGTATGGAGAGCAGGGAGAAGATTAAGGGGATGGAGGAGAGTGGAAGAGGTTTACTTATAACAGCTGCTGTGGGGAATTAGGAAATCAATTAGCAATAAGTGAAGGGATTGTAAAGAGGCTCCAAGGGAGGGCCCAGCTGCCACTGAGGAGCAGGAACTGACCCCACTGTCAGTTAATTTATTAGCTACAGCTAAAGAGAAATCCAATGAATGTCCAAATAATATCCAGAAAATCTGACCCAGAATAAGTACACCCACTAAGGACTATACTAATATATTGGCTTATATAAGCCCTGCTTGTCTCTTCTAGTTTGGTCTCAGGAAGTCTCTTCACAGTAATCATTATTTTTAAAAATAAATAAAGGAAATGAGTAAAGGTAATAAAATGAAAAAGGGTTTAAGGAAATGGCACTTTATCAGCCAAAATGATGAAGTGTTAAAAGATCACTAACACACTGGACCAAAATACATAGCCAGCTGTTTCCAAGACTGCTGGTGCTTGTTCACTTCCTAGATGAGTGACTGCAGAAGCTGTCCTAGTGTCTGATAATAAATAGTCTCTGCTTTGGCCTAACAGGTAGGTGATTACAAGATATCCCAGTCTCATAAATAAATGGTATCAGACTTTCCTATCTGACAGTATAATCATTACTATTCACCTTGAAGGGGCAGTATCAGGAAACTCAAGATTGTTAGAAACCAAGCAGAATCCTCATATTATGTAGTTTGTGTTTATTGGAGTCACTTCCTGGACTGAAGGAAAGGAGCTATCATCCGTTACGCATCTACTATGTACATAGTCTTTGCTAGGCCCCTTACATTTACTATTCTCATTTAATACAAAGTTCTGCAAGGTAGATATAATTTTCTTCATTTTATAGACAACAAAAGAAGCTCAGGGATGGTTAAAGTGGTGAAAATGATAGCACCTACTTCATAAGACTGTTCTGAGTATTAAGTGAGATAATACATGTAAAACATTTAACACACAGCAGTATTTAGTACTCTCCTCATAAACATTAACCACAATAATGACTATTAGCCATAATAGTCATTCCAGCATTTATGCTATTGTTTGGATTCTTCTTATCATCCCCATTTCACAACAAATGAAACTGGCTTAACTGAGGTTCCAGCAAGGCTCTCTATAGTCAATATTTGAACAATTGCTTTCACTAGGCTCTGCTGAACCACCATGATTCAGTACTAGATTTGAATTCATCATGTCTTCATTTTGTTCACAGTTAAATAACTTTACAATCCCTTGAGCACATACCTGTGAGGGTGAGGAAACCCCAGAGAAGCAGTCTGGCCTCCAGCCAGAATAAGTCTGGCATCAGAAAAGCACTACTCATAGGGAAAGGAAAGTCTTTTCAACAAATAGTGCCCATAAAACTGGATATCCGGGCTTCCTTGGTGGCGCAGTGGTTGAGAATCTGCCTGCCAATGCAGGGGACACGGGTTCGAGCCCTGGTCTGGGAAGATCCCACATGCCGCGGAGCAACTAGGCCCGTGAGCCACAACTACTGAGCCTGCGCGTCTGGAGCCTGTGCTCCGCAACAAGAGAGGCCGCGACAGTGAGAGGCCCGCGCACCGCGATGAAGAGTGGTCCCCGCTCGCCGCAACTAGAGAAAGCCCTCGCACAGAAACAAAGACCCAACACAGCCAAATAAATAAATAAATAAAATTTATTTAAAAAAAAAACAAAACTGGATATCCACATGCAAAAGATTGAAATTGGACTCCTACGTTACACCATACACAAAAATTAACTCAAAATGGATCAAAGACCTAATGGTGAGACCTGAAAAACTATAAAACTCATAGAAGAAAACATAGGGAAAAGTTTCATGACATTGGATTTTCTTGGATATGACACCAAAAGCATAGACAACAAAAGAAAAAAATAAACTGGACTTCTTCAAAATTAAAAACTTTTGTGCAAAGCACACTATCAATAGAAAGAAAAGGCACATTACAGAAAACATTTGCAAATCATAAATCTGATAAGGGATTGATATTAAGAGTATACAAAAACTCCTACAATGCAACTACAAATATAACCCAATTATAAAGTGGACAAAGGATGGGAATAGACATTTCTCCAAAGAACATATACTAATGGCCAACAGACACACAAAAAGGTGCTCAATATCACTAGGGAAATACAAATCAAAACCACAGTGAGATTTCACTTCACACCCGTTAGGATGGAGATTTTTTTTTTTTAAGGTAAATAACAAGTGTTGGCAAGGATATGAAGAAATTTGGAACCCTTGTGCATTGCTAGTGGGAATGTAAAACGGCGCAGCTGCTGTGAAAAACAGTGTAGTGGTCCACAAGAAATTAATCATAGAATTAGCATATGATCCAGCAATGCCATTTCTGGGTATATACCTAAAATAATTGAAATCAGGAATTCAAACAGATATTTTTACACCAATGTTCATAGTAACATTATTCACAATAGCCAAAAGGTGGAAATAACCCAAATGTCCCTTGATGGATGAATGAATAAACAAAATGTACATATATACAATGGGTTTTTGTTCAGCCTTAAAATAATGAGGTTCTGATATATGCTACAACATGGATGAATCTTAAAAACATAGTGCTAAGTGAAATAAGCCAGAAACAAAAGGACAAATACTGCATGATTTCACTTATATGGGGTAACTAAAGTAGTTATATTCACAGAGACAGAAGATAGACTAATGGTTGTCAGGATCTGGGGGAAAGAAGAATGGGGAGTTATTGTTTAATAGATATAGAGTTTCAGTTTGGGATAATGAAAAAGTTCTTGTGTTGGAAAGTCATGATGGATGCACAATAATGTGAATGTACTTAATGCTACTGAATTATACATTTAAAAATGGTTAAAATGGTATATTTTATGTTATAAATATATTTTATCGCAGTAAAAGTTCTATTTTAAAAAGTGCTGAACATACAAAAAAGATGGGAAAGTTACATTTAAAGGTTCTAGCAGTTACCTTTAGGGTTTGGGATCACAGGTTCTGTGTCTTTTTCTTTACACTTTTTTCTTATTTTCCACATAATGAACTTCTGAAATGAGAAAAAAGGTGTTTATTTTTTTAAACTGCTGTACCTCCACTGGGATAACAGTGAAGGTGATAAAATATTTCATCAAGCACCAATTTTTAAAATGTCAATAATGATTTTCTCCAGAGCAAATATGGAGTTTACTTTAACACTATGCATAAAATAGTTAAAAGTAGTCTGAATAGCAGAGAATCAATTTTGATACTTTTTTGGCAGAGGCTGATTTGGAATTTTTTTTTTCAGATGATTATTTACTGTGTCAGCAATAAACTTTAAATTACCAATATATACTGAAGATAAGATGCAGCTTCTTAGTCAATTCAACAAACATTAGTTGAACACTCAGGGTGTGTTGGACCTGAGCCATGGTGCTCAAAAAACCCTTGCCCTTTGAGCCTAAAATATAATGGGGTGATCTTGATTGACTGAAAGTTCTCTCACCCTTTCCTATCACTACTTCTACCGCTGGGGGTAACCATGGTTAATAATTTGGAGTATATGCCTCCAAACATTTTTCAATGCACACCATATAAAAATATTCTTTTTACAAATATAGTTTTAAAAATTACTTTTTAAATTCCACACTTACTAACATCTTTCCTTGTTAGTACATGAAGAACTACCTTTTATTTTAAGTTACACAGTATTTCAAAGTAAAGATACTTCATTATTTATTATTTATTTAGTCATTTCCTCACTTATGTACATTTAAATTGCCTACAATTTTTTGCACAATTACAAAAATGATACAACAAAAACCCTTGAATATTTATCCTTGTAAGCTCCTGTAATTATTTCTGAAGCACGAATACCTAAAAGTGAAATTGCTGGATCATGTCATACACTTTTAATTTATGCTACTTAATTGTATTTTATAATCCATGTGAGTCACCTTAAACCTTTCCTGGAACAATGTATAAACACATAGGGTGGGGATTTACTTTCAAAAGACACAAAACTGAAAATATTTGCAAACGAAGCAACTGACAAAGGATTAATCTCCAAAATATACATGCAGCTCGATATCACAAAAACAACCAACCCAATCCAAAAATGGGCAGAAGACTTACATAGACATTTCTCCAAAGAAGACATACAGATGGCCAACAAATACATGAAAAGATGCTCAAGATCACTAATCATTAGAGAAATGCAAATCAAAACCACAATGAGGTATCACCTCACACCAGTCAGAATGGCCATCATCAAAAAATCTACAAACAATAAATGCTGGAGAGGGTGTGGAGAAAAGGGAACCCTCCTGCACTGTTGGTGGGAATGTAAATTGATACAGCCACTATGGAGAACAGTATGGAGGTTCCTTAAAAAACTAAAAATAGAACTACCATGTGACCCAGCAGTCCCACTACTGGGCATATACCCTGAGAAAACCATAACTCAAAAAGATAACATGGGGCTTCCCTGGTGGCGCAGTGGTTGAGAGTCTGCCTGCCAATGCAGGGGACGCGGGTTCGAGCCCTGGTCTGGGAGGATCCCACATGCCGCGGAGCAACTAGGCCCGTGAGCCACAACTACTGAGCCTGCGCGTCTGGAGCCTGTGCTCCGCAACGAGAGGCCGCGACAGTGAGAGGCCCGCGCACCGCGATGAAGAGTGGCCCCCGCTTGCCACAACTAGAGAAAGCCCTCACACAGAAATGAAGACCCAACACAGCCATAAATAAATAAATAAATAAATTTATTTAAAAAAAAAAAAAAAAGATAACATGTACCGCAATGTTCACTGCAACACTATTTACTATAGCCAGGACATGGAAGCAACCTAAATGTCCATCAACAGATGAATGGATAAAGAAGATGTGGCACATATATATAATGGAATATTACTCAACCATAAAAAGGAACGAAATTGAGTTATTTGTAGTGAGGTGGATGGACCTAGAATCTGTCATATAGAGTGAAGTAAGTCAGAAAGAGAAAACCAAATACCATATGCTAACACATATATATATATAATGCATTCCATATACGGAATTTTAAAAAGCGGTACTGATGAACCTAGTGGTAGGGCAGGAATAAAGACAGAGACATAGAGAATGGACTTGAGGGCACAGGTGGGGTGGGGGGAAGCTGGGATGAAGTGAGAGAGTAGCATTGACATATATACACTATCAAATGTAAAATGGATGGCTAATGGGAAGCAGCCGCATAGCACAGGGAGATCAGCTCAGTGCTTTGTGACCACCTAGAGGGGTGGGATAGGGAGAGTGGGAGGGAGGCAAGAGGGAGGAGATATGAGGATATATGTATACATACAGCTGATTCACTTTGTTGTACAGCAGAAATTAACACAACATTGTAAAGCATTTATACTCCAATAAAGATGTGAAAAAAAAACCCCCACAAAACTGAAAGAGGGAACTTTGCATCTTTTCAGGAAGCCCACAGAACTGGAAGTGGGTCAGGAATGTTTGGTGGAAGTAGGGTAGACTGAGGGATTTTATTCTTTGTGGTCCTCACTCTCCTTTTTACCTTTCTTCTTATTTAGACAATAGAAAACCATTTTGGACAACGGCCTGTAGCTTATACCAACAAATAAAAAGAAGACATTCTAGGGGACTTCCCTGGTGGCACAGTGGTTAAGACTCTGCGCTCCCAATGCAGGGGGCCCGGGTTCAATCCCTGGCCAGGGAACTAGATCCCACATGCATGCTGCAACTAAGGAGCCTGCCTGCTGCAACTAAGACCTGGAACAACCAAATAAATAAATATTTTTTAAAAAAGAAGAAGAAGAAGACATTCTAACTAATGAAGCTGCCCACCAACAGACTGGAGATCCCCAAGAAGCTTCCCATTATAGGAACTGTTCAACCTGAGGTGAAATGGCCTACAAGAGAGGCCACACACTGTGCTGGTTAAAAGCACAAACCCTGGAGTCAGGATGCCTGGATTTGAGTCCTGGTTCTGTTACTTAGCTGGGAGACATTGGGCAAGTTACTGAAACTTTTTGTGCCCCAGTTTCTTCATCAGTAAAACAGGAATAATAACAGTACCTACCTGATAGAGTTGTTATACATCACTTGTTCTCTCCGTGTTTAAAAATATCTTTCAAAAGAAACAAGGAGGAAATTCACTTTCGAAGATTATATACCTTGTGGCAGTTAAAAAAAAAAAATCCCCATAGAAGTTAAATCATCCAAGATGGGGTTGGGAGAGGGAAGATCTTGAGGGTAAGACACTGATGAAGAATTCTGGCTCCCAATCCCTCAGAAGTGGGTGAATTCCAGAGCTGTCTGGGGAGCAGCATCATAATGAGGAAACTAGCAAAACACAGGAGTTGGAGAAACCATTATGAGAGAATATTCAAAGTACTTATAGGAAATTCTCTGGAGGGAAACGGGAAGTTAGGCATCATATCTCATTATGGTGAGGTGGAAAGAAAACTGGATGGCAGCCAGAGGATGGGGTTTTGGTTCTGACACTTGTGCCACCTTGGTCAACTGACTTCACCTGTCGGAGCCTCATTTTCCTTAAAACAAAATTATCTCTAGGCACTTTACTCTTCGGCTCTCAAAATCTTTGATCCTAGCAATCAGAGGTCAAGTTCAGGAGATATTTGATAGTCGGGGCCCTCAAACTAAGACAAATGAAAGGCTGTAGTATACAAAGCCCCTCCATCAAGGAGGCCAATCAAGGGACTCCTGGAAGGCTGAGATGTGGAACTGGGTGCTCAATGAGGGCTGATCTCTAGGGAACAATTTGGCTTAGTTGCCTCTTTCAAAGTCACAGAGCCATAGACTGCCAGAATTGGAAAGTACCCAGCCTCACCCTCTCACTCTGCAGGTAAGAGGAGGCTCAGAAAAGTTAACTGACCTGGCCAAGGTCATCTAGCAAGACATGGCAGAGCCAAGACTAGACCTCGATCCTCTTGACAAATCAGAGTTTTTCCCACTACCCCTGCTGTCTGGAAATGTGGATGCTCAAGGGCCTAGCACACAAGTACCCACTTACATATGATTTCTGGTTGAACAGAATCTTGGACACAGCAGGGCTGGGGCTAGGGTAAGGCAAAGGAGGCACTAGTGTCAGGTGCCAGATTAAAGGGAGGAGCACAAAAAACTCAGCATTCGAAACAAATAATATTTTTAATGCACTATTTAAAAAATTTAAAATTCATGAACAAAATACACAATATCAAAATTTTAAATAAAGACAGAATTGGACCCTGCACTTGTGCAAACCTGCCTCACCCATCTCATCCTATTGGAACCCTGGTTCCAATAAAATTTTGTTTACAAAAGAAGGTGACAAGCCATAGCCGTAGTTTGCACATTTGATTGTTCATCATATTGCATTAAAACATTATTTATCTTCATTTCTGACCTTTTTTATGCCCCCCCCCTTAAATTTTGTGCCCATGGGGAATGCCTTACTTTCTGCACCCTAGTCCGGCCCCTGGGCAAGACAAGGAACGTCCCTGTCCTCAGGCCCAGAGCATGCTATACCTAAAATCTAAGGTTTCCTGACCTGGGGTGGACGGCTCCCCCAAGGGAGTATGTGGATGGGTTCTGGGGATTCACGAATCTCCTCAGATTATAGGCAAAACACTGTGTTCACAGATCATTTCCTGGGGAAAAGATTTCGTTCCCATTTAATTGGCTTATTTGTTGTTAATAAGTTGGCAACACAAGGAAGGGCGAGGGTGTGCTCTCAGGCAGGCTCCTGCGCAGGGCGGGCTCAGGCAGGAGACGCTGCCCTGGGGCGGGAGCAGGGCAGGGCAAGGCCACCCTGTGGCACAGGGATGGAAGGAAAAGCACCCCCCCGCCCCGACTTCTGGGGGAAACCCCTGGCATGAACACAGCGGCCACACAGCAAAGGGTCCTTACCTTTCATTGAGTCTCAAAAGGACCCCCAAAAGATTAGGAAGCCCAGCCACAGAATGAGGCAGGAAGTTTGCTTCTAATACACACCCACCCTACCCGCCCCTCCCCCCCCCCATTTTCCTGTCTCCTCATTCCTCCTTTATTATTCTTCCTGCATAAAATGCACCTCTTTAAGAAAAGGCTTTCTCACTGAAGTGCAAATGACTTGATAGAGCACAAAGCCCAGTTTATTCATTTAGCTCAAAAGCCTAGGGCCCATGTTAGGAGTCTCTTAAGGCAGCAATTTAAGTAATAGCAACAGGCTTTAGGAGGCATCTCCCCGGCCCTTCCACCTCAAATCACGTCTATCACCACGCGTCCTCAAAGACTTCCTAACACTTCCCTGGTGTGTCTCGACACTTCCAAATGGCCACAACCAACACCCTTCGACAAGTCGTGGAGTGTAGGTAAAAAGCAACACCTCGTGAAAAAGAAACGACCTCTGAGAACGAAGCAACTCAGCACACCGGCCACCCTTCCTCCCTGCGCTTCGCCGGCACAGGCCTCAGGAAAGATCCAGCCCCCAGCACGCAGGACAGGAAGCGCGGGGCAGGGGCCGCGCGGGGGCTCACGGGAAAGGGCGGGGCCGCTACACCCTTAAGGCTGCGCGGGCCCTGATTGAAAGTTGATTGATGACGCCCGGCTTCAGGCTACCAATGTTACTGCAATCGAACTGGCAAATATTTACCTTGGAATCCGAGTGACTGAAAATATTTGGTTGGAGCCAGATGCGTCGCGTGTCTGTCACAGAAATATTAGCTAAAGGAGTGATTTAGGAAAATAAAATGATGGGTGGGGTGCCTGCCTGACCGAGATGTTTACTTTTCTTTGGCTCCTGCGGAGCAAGGGGAGCTTCTGACAATCCCGGAGGGAATGTGAACAGCTGGGAAGCAGGCCAGAATGGGAGAGAGAGAGAGAGAGAGTCAGTTTTGGTTTGGGGCGGATAGTTTTACATGAATCAAAGATGTGGAAATTACATCTTCCTTAAAGGCTCTTAGTAATGCTCTCAAAACAATTGACCCTGGAGACATAAACTGTGAAGTGGTTTTGTTATATTTTCAGTTCTAGAGTTTATCTAAAATAAGGGCACGGTGCTACAACTTGGGAACCAACAACTCCTATCAGGAATGCTGTTTTCTGAGCGGTTTGTCTGTCCTGAGGTGTGGGTGAGCCAATTCATATAGCTTAACGTTGAAAAGATGCTTTCAACATGCCTGGCACTGTGGTCAACTACACTAGCCCATTGCCTAGCAATTCTCACAACCAGCACAAACCCGGGATGAGTTATCATTAGCTAGCTCCATTTTACAGATGAGAATCAGCTACAGAAACATTGAATGACTTGCCCAAGATCTCACGACTCACGAGTGGCAGAGCTGGAATTGAAACCCAGACAGTCTGACTCTGCTCTTTGCCTCCCCTTGAGAGCGTCAGTGATCGTGAGGTGCATCTCTGGCCTGTAATTCTACAGGTGAGGGGAATGAGACTCCTGCTGCTGACTGGGAGGCTTTGTGTGTCTGTGGCCAAAACCTCTTTTATTGATCTCTGTTGCTATCCTATGTGGTGCCAGGAGATGCTGCTAGTGAGGAGAGTAAAATTTAAATGTAACTAAAATAAGCCTCTAGTAAAGAATTCCAAAAAAGGAGTCAATATTTGATTTCTTTTTCAAATGTAAAGAGAATACAAGGTATATGGTGGTGTGGACTCAAGTGACAGTCTTCATCTCTCAAGGGAAGAAACAAATACTCAGAGGAGGCATATTGAGTACCTGACACCCATTACAGATTGGACCCACTTTCTCCAACCATCCTTAACATACTCTTAAACTAGAATCTGTGTCTAAAGACATGACTTTTTTAAAGAGGTTACATTCAATCAAATAGTTACTTTACATTCAATCAAACAACTGATTTTTTGGGGGGATCAACTGATTGTTTTAAATTGAACTAAGCAGTGTTTTTCTAGATCTAATTCTGTGTTAACAGAGACCCTGTGATATGAAATTGGAGTTACCAAAATATAATTTCCAGATTCCCAGTCTCTTAGCCTAGAAACCTTCAAATCATCTTAGCCCCTGTCTCGCCTTTGCTACTCACATCTTCCTCAAAACTTTCAGCGACTCCCCTCTGCGTTGAGATGACCACCAAGCTTTAGCCTACCATTTTAGGCAGTCCTTGATCTGTCCCAGGCTAACTGGAAGCACAAATGTGGGAACCAAGAGAGCCTGAGGTTTAATTCCATCCCTACTACTGAATAACTGAGGAGACTTCCTTTCTCTGTGGGCTTTAGTGCCTTCATCTCTAAAATGAAGATGTTGGGATAAATGATTCACTGGCCCTCATTAGTGGAATACCCTTGGCATCTGCCCCTCTAGCCTTCTTTCCTGTGTCTCCCCTTCATGTACCACAAACCTGAGCCCCAGTACACCCAGGAGCCTGCACATTCCCATCTCTGCCTTATCTGGAATGTCCCTCCTCCCTCTTCTCCAGATAACCAAATCCTTTGCTTAAAGACTCAAATGTAATGCCATCTCTCTCATGAAGCTTTCTCGATTTCCTTGGTGGGAAGTCATTTATTCAGTCTAGCAACGGCATAACCTAGTAGCTGACCCTCCTTTTGAGCACAGAGCCATATTTGGATCATCTATATACCTTCAGGGTCCAGGTCATCTTTGTATCCTCTCCAATGCCAGGCAAAAAGAAGGCATTAAAAGCAGCAGGTAATAAATGGGAATTAAATGCTAGCTTGTGTTAACTACCAGCAAGTAGTATATACCTATTAAATGTAAGCTATTCTTTTTTAATGTTGATAATAATAGATATGTATTGAATGAGTGAATGAATGAAATAAATTGCAAACAAAAAAAACCTACGAAAATATGCCAAGTTTTGTTAGGCTGGGTCTCTAGACATGAAGTAAAAGAACTTATATTTTTCCTGGAAACATCCAGTAAACTGAGGCAATATTTGGGGTCAGAATTTCCAGTTGTGCATGTATAGACATGTTTAAAATTTAAAGAGCCATAGGAACCTTAAAGTTTTGAATGGGTAGTCTACATCAGATTTTATAAATTTATTTTATTTATTCATTTTTTTGGCTGCATTGGGTCTTCGTTGCTGCGCACAGGCTTTCTCTAGTTGCAGTGAGCGGGGGCTACTCTTCATTGCGATGCACAGGCTTCTCATTGTGATGGCTTCTCTTGTTGTAAAGCACGGGCTCTAGACATGTGGGCTTCAGTAGTTATGGCGCACAGCTCAGTAGTTGTGGCTCGTGGGCTTCGCTGCTCCATGGCATGTGGGAACTTCCCGGACCAGGGCTCGAACCCGTGTCCCCTGAATTGGCAGGAGGATTCTTAACCACAGCACCACCAGGGAAGCCCCTACATCAGATTTTAATCTCAGCACCTTGAAATTCTCCATTCTTTCTGTTGCAATAAATATCCTCATAAATTGAGTACTTTTTTAAAAAGTAAACTCTAAAATAGAAAAAAATGACTTTATCAGTTTAACCAAAAGTGATATATAAATAAATTTCAAACTCAGTGGTCAAATACTACATGTATTCTAATATATAAATGCCTACTGGTACAACATGTCCTGTTGAGAACAGAGCCATTGCAAATGAGTGAAGGCAATAAGCTGCTGTTGCGTTCTGTGGAATAAAATCTGCAACTATGGAAATAGAGTGCCTCTGTCTTGAGGAAAAAGCATTTGACCGTGAAAGCAACTCAGCACCAATCCTCATCTTGGCTAAGGAAAGGGTACAACATCAAGACCCAGGGGTCCAAGGAATGAAGTGTTTCTAACACTGCCTTTCTTTCCTTCCGTCTTTCCTTCCTTCCTCACTTCTTCTCTTGTTTTGATCCAAAAGGAATACAAAGTTATATAAAACTGAAACATTATAAACACAGCACATACAGCGAAATCTCGAAATCTCCCAAATTCCATCCCACTTCACCCCATCCCCAAGTATCATTGTTAACATTTTGGCCCACATTCCTCCAATTTTTTCCCTACATATACTAAAATTATTATTGTTACCATTGATTTTTATCACAATGGAATCATACTTTATATACCACTCAGTGACTTGCTTTGCTACATGTCGAATTCCTAGCTTTACAATATATTGCCCACAACTCTGCTGATGGGTTTTTACTGATATTCCAAAATTTTAAACAGTGCTCTGGTGAACATCCTTGTACACATACTATTTTGCTTATGACACTGCTTTCAGACAGGGCAGATTCCATCTTCAAAAGCTGCAGAGGAGGAACTTTAGTTCAGTAGATTTTTTAGTGATAAAGCAGTCAGTCAGTGGGGCAGTTTCAAGGTAGATTAGATAAAACCATTCTTGGGAACAGAAGGAATCACACCACACCTAAATTCAAGGGAACTTCCCAAGAGGCTCTCTGCCCTCCTCCCTCAGCATCCATCACACAGGCCTGGTTTACCTTTGGAAGCTGAGCCAGTTATCTTTGATACCTGAGTTCCCTTGGCAACACCTAGATCTGAAGTGCATCATCGTATCACAGTGTATGTAAAATGCATAAAGGGTAGGCATTTGCATCTGTGAATTAGGAGGATGACAGGTAGGGGGATTCAAGAAGTTCAACAATCAAGGCTTTCAGACGACAAGGGTGCATTTGAAAAGTCTTTTGTAATTAGGGGTAAGGAGAGTGGGTTTGTTTGATAGCTTCTTGCTGTCTGGCAGCCCAACCCCAGTGCTTTGGTGCAGAGCTCTGAGCCTGCTGGCTCCTCTGAGAGCCTCTGGAATCCCTTCCATCCTGGCCGGGAAGGGTAACTTTGACAAGTCTCTTCTGAGTGGGGGCTTTCCTTTGTCCCTGGTCAGTGGCCTCCAAGCTTGTCAGGTTCTGGTATGGGGTAAAAAGACCTACTGCTTCCTACTCTGTGGGGACAGAACTTCTTGTGTCTGTTGTGAGTGTTGCGAGATGGCCACTCACCCAAATAAACTATTTCTGAACACCCTCCCCTCCCCTTTTGTTTGTTTGTTTTTGGTCTGAGTCAGGAGATTTTCTCATTCTTTAGGTTAATGAGGATTTAAAAATACAGAACCATCCAATTTGAACTTGTCTTCCAACCCCTCCGACTGCCTTATTTTATAGATGAGGAAATGACTGGCCTAAGGTTATAAACCTTGAGAATCATAGAGCTTTTAAATCCCTACAGATTACTGTCTTTTAATTAGTATTATTGACTTGTTAACATCAAGGAACTATGAGAACCAGTAGAACATGCTTGTTAAAGGGTCCTTGTCTTGAATGCCACAGAGAGGTTTATCGACACAGAAATAACAGTTATAATAATAACAACAAATTATTATATTATATACGTGTATATTATTCTTTAATAAAAGAATAATAATAATTATTAAAATGATAACATCAGGCACCATTCTAAACGCTCTAGATCCTGTTACTATCTGTTCCTTTTTTTTCTCTTTCTTGCTTTGCCTCCTCTTGAATTGATTTTTTTCTTCTACTTCCATTTCCCTCTAATTGTTTGGAAAGCATATGCACTGTCTATTATTTCAGTGATTACACTAGCTGGTTTAGCATGCTGACTTAAAGTCTGAAGTAACTGTCTTTACCTCTAAATAATCAAGGACTTTGGACAATTTTAATTCTACTATAAGCCCAGTATTTTTGTTTTTGCTTTGTTTTGTTTTGTTTTTTGGCCGTGCCATGCGGCATGCCGGATCTTAGTTCTGCGACCAGGGATCAAACCTGTGCCCCTTCGTTGGGAGCTTGGAGTCTTAACCACTGGACCACCAGGAAAGTCCCTCAGTATTTTTATTCTAGTCTATTTTCCCTCCAAAAATTAGACATTGTTATAGTATGTTTTTCCATAGTCCATATTTGCTGAGATGTGACCTCATATTTACCAATATGTTTATTCAATGGTCCTTTTTGCACCTCAGGTTTTTTCATTTTTTATTCTGCTAAAGTACATCCTTTAGGATCTCCTTTAGTGAGGGTCTTTGTGTGACACATTTTCTCAGGTTATTGGGAGCAGGGAGGGCTGTTTTTATTTCTTTTCTCTGTTTTGATTTCCTAGAAATATTCTTTGTATAATACCTTTTCTTGAAATAAAGCTTCACTGGACATGGACTTCTAGGTTGATAGCTATCTTCTCTCAGCACATTGAAGAAATTCTTACAATATATTCTCTTCCGTAGTTGCTCTTACAAAGTAAATTATGAGTGTAATTGCTCATTTTTTAAAATTAATTAATTTATTATGTATTATGGCTGTGCTGGCTCTTTGTTGCAGCATGTGGACTCCTCGGTGTGGTGCGCAGGCTTCTCTAGTTGCGGCGCGCGGGCTGTAGAGCACAAAGGCTCAGTAGTTGCAGCACACCTGCTTAGTTGCGGTATGTGGGATCTTACTTCCCCAACCAGGGATCGAACCTGGGCCCCCTGCATTGAGAGCGTGGTGTCTTAACCACTGGACCACAAGGGAAGTCCCTAATTGCTCATTTTATAGGTGATTTTTTTTTTCTCTCTGGTTACTTTAAGATCTCTCTCTTTCTCTCTTTCAACTGTTTTGTATTCTGCTATTTCACTATGATTTCACTATGATGTGTCTAGGGGAGACTTTTTTTTTTATACATGCTGCTTGAAATTCACTGGGTTTCCTGGATCTAAGAAATACCGGCTCTTTTGCATTCTTATTATATTTTCCTGGAACTCTGTTTGTTGGACCTTTACACTAGCCTTAGTCTCTTTATAATATGTTCCTCTTTTTATCTCAGTCTAATACATGTGGATAATATCTTCAGATCCAGTTTTCTAATTCTTTCTTCAGCTATGTCTGACTTCTTTTTAATGCATTGAGGTGTTCTGGTACAGCTTTACTGAGGCATAATCAACATACAATAAACTGTACATATTCAAAGTGTACACTTTGTTGAATTTGGACATATGCATATACTCATGAAATCATCACCACAACCAGTATAATAAATAAATCCTTCATCCCTAAAAGTTTCCTTATGTCACTTTGTAATTCTTTTCTCCAGTTCTTCCCTACCACTACCCCTTGTCAAACAATCATTGATTTGCTTTCTTATAGATTAATTTTCATTTTCTAGAATTTTACACATATGGATTTATACAACATGACTTCTTTTTCTGAGTCTGATTTCTTTCACTCAACAAAATTATTCTGAATTTGTCCATGTTGTTAGGTCTATCAATTGTTATTGTTGTTGTTGTTGTTGTTTTTATTTCTGCATAGTACTCCATTGTACGGCTATAACACCATTTATCTTGTCACTTGTTGGATATTTCCAGTTCTTGGCTACTACAAATAAAGTTGTTATGAACATTCATGTACATCTTTTTAATTTTTTTTTAAGACAATAATGCTTCATATTTCCACAAACAACTTGTGGGATAACCTTTTTTTTTTTTTTTAAAGACAAAGAGCTTTTTAATTTTTATTTTTTTATTTATTTATTTTTGGCTGTGTTGGGTCTTCATTTCTGTGCGAGGGCTTTCTCCAGTTGCGGCAAGCGGGGGCCACTCTTCATCGCAGTGCGTGGGCCTCTCACTATCGCGGCCTCTCTAGTTGCGGAGCACAGGCTCCAGACGGGCAGGCTCAGTAGTTTTGGCTCACGGGCCTAGTTGCTCCGCGGCATGTGGGATCTTCCCAGACCAGGGCTCGAACCCGTGTCCCCTGCATCGGCAGGCAGATTCTCAACCACTGCGCCACCAGGGAAGCCCCTCATGTACATCTTGTTATGGACATGTGCTTTCATTTCTTGGGTAAATATTTAGGAATGGAATAGCTCTGAATTATATTATATGCATATGTTTAACTTTTTTTAAGACACTGCCAAAGGGTATTCCAAAGTGGTTGTACCATTTTACATTCCCACCAGCAGTCAATGAGCATTCCAGTTCTCCACATCCTTGTGGTATTATGAGGCTTTTTGCTGGTAGCTATTCTAGTAGATATGTAATTGTATCACACTGTGGTTTTAATTTGAATTATCTAATGATTAATGATGCTGAGCATCTTTTCATGTGCTTATTTGCCATCCATACATCTTCTTTGGTGAAATGTCTGTTTAAATGTTTTGCCTACTTTTAAATTGGTTTGTTCTGTTATTATTGAATTATAATAATTCTTGACATATTTTAGATATAAGAATTGTGTCATAGATATATTTTGCAAATATCTTTTCCCAGTCTGTAGCTTGCCTTTTAATTTTTTAATGGTGTCCTTCAAAGAGAAAAAGTTTTAAATTTTGATGAAATATAAGTTATTGATGTTTCTATTATAGTTATGATTTTTGTGTCATATTTTAAAAAGATCTTTGACAAAACTTCTAAAATTTAAAACAGATGAATGAATATAACAAAACAGAAAAAAAAAATCTTTGACAAAGCCCAGGTAAGTAACATCGTCTTGTACATTTATACCTGGAAATTTTACAGTTTTAATTCTATATGTTTTGGTCAATGATACATTGAGTTAATTTTTAATTGGTAGGATGCAGAATCAAGGTTGATATTTTTCCATATGGCTACTCAATTGTTCCAACACCATTTGTTGAAATGATTATTCTCTCCCCCCATTGAATTACCTTGGTACCTTTGTTGAAAATCAAGTTACCTTATATGCCTTTGACTCTTTCTTGACTATTCTGTTATATTAATTTGTCTATCTTTACATCAATACCATACTGTCCTAACTACTGTAGTTTTATAAGTTTTGAGATCCAGTAGTGTAAGTACGCCAACTTTATTTTTGTTTTCTGGTTTTGTCTGCTTTCTTTTCAAAGTTGTTTTAGTTATTCTAAGTCTTTTTCATTTCTATATAAATTTCAGAATCAGGTCATCAATTTATTTTTTTAAAACCTGTTGGGATTTTAACTGGGATAATAAATCAATTTGGGGAGGACTGATGCTTTAACAATCTCAGGTCTTTTGTTCCATGAACATGATATATCTCTCCATCTTTCTAGGTCTTCTTTAGTTTCTTTCACCAATGTTTTCTAGTTATCATTATATAGTTATTGTACATCTTTTGTCAAATTTATTTCTATTTCATATTTTTATGCTATTGTAAATGGTATTGCTTTTGTAATTTTAATTTCTAATTTTTCATTGCTTATATATGGAAACACAATTGATTTTTGCACTATGATCATGTATCCTGAACTCATGCTAAATTTGCCTATTAGTTCTAGTACATTCTTTTTGTAGAATCCATAGGATTATCTACAAAGATAATCATGATGTCAGCAAATATAGTTATTTTTTTCTTCTTCCTTCCCAATCTGTATACCTTTAATTTTTTTTCTTGACTTATTGCACTGGCTAGAACTGCCAGCATAATATTGAATAGAAATGGTGAGAACAAACATGCATGCCTTGTTACTGATCTTAGGGGGAAAGAATTTTCAGTTTTTCACCATTAAGTATGATGTTAGTTGTAGATTTTCTATAATATACCTTATTAGGTCAAGAAAGTCTTTTCTATTACTAGTTTGATTAGAATTTTTATCAGGAAAAATGCTTTTTCTGCATCTATTGAGATAAGCATATGGTTTTTCTGTTTTTTAGTCTGTCAGTATGGTGAATTATATCAGTTAATTTTTAAATGTTAAACTAAGCTTGTGTTCCCGGAATAAAACTCTCCTGGTTATGATGTATTATCCTTTTTATGTATTTTTGGATTTGGTTGACTAAAACTGTTATGAATTTTTGCATCTATGTTCATGAGGGATATTGGTCAGCAGTTTCCTTATAATGTCTTTCTTTGGTTTCAGTATCAGGGTAATACTGGCTTCGTAGTATGTGATAAATATTCTCTCCTCTGCACTTATCTGGAAGTGTTTTTATAGAATTTGTATTATTTCTTCCATAAATATTTAGTAGAATTTACCAGTGAAGCCAGTCAGGAGTAGTTTTCTTTGTGGGAAGGCTTAAGTTCAAGCTCTTAAGTAGATATAGGGCTAATTCAAGTCATCTATTTCTTCTTGAGTGAAGTTTGGCAGATTGTGTCTTTCAATGAATTTATCCACTTGTAAGTTGTTGCATTTATTGACATAAAATTACACAACATTGTAAATCAACTATACTTCATCTAAAAATAATAAAAAATAAAATTATTCATAATTTCTTTATTATCCTTTGATATCTGTAGCATCTGTAGTGATATCACCTTTCTCATTCTTATGGCAACTTGATAAGTTGCCTCATAAATCTAGCTAGAGGTTTATTATTTCTGTTTTCCTTTCATTGATTTCTGGTCTTATCTTTTTATTGCCTTTCTCCTCCTTACCTTAGGTATAATTTTTTCTTCCTTTTCTAGTTTCTTAAGGTGGAAGCTGGGGTAATAAAGATTTTCCTTCTTTTGTAATATAGGTATTCAGTGCTATAAATTTCCCTCTAAGCACTGTTTGCTGAATCCCTCAGATTTTGATAAGTGTATTTTTATTTTTATCAGTTCAAAATACTTTCTAAATTCCCTTTTGATTTCCTCTTTGACTCATGTGATAATTAGAAGTTTGATATTTAGTTTTTAAATGTTTGGATATTTCAAGATATCTTTCTGTAATTGATTTCTAATTTAATTCCATTATGATCAGAAATAAATTTTTCATATTTTAATCAATTTAAATACATTGGTATTTCTTCTGTGGCTCAGAATATGGTCTATCTTGGTAAATAATCTTTTTTTTTCACTTTAGAAAGAGTATGTGTTCTATGTGTACTTTATTTTTTTAATATTTATTTATTTATTTATTTAGGCTGCTCCAGGTCTTAGTTGCGGCACACGGGATCTTTGTTGCAGCACATGGTCTTCTTAGTTGCGGCATGCAGACTCTTAGTTGCTGCATGCACGTGGGATCTAGTTCCCCGACCAGGGATCGAACCTGGGCCCCCTGCATTGGGAGCGTGGAGTCTTGCCTTACCCACTGGACCACCAGGGAAGTCCCTCTATGTGTACTTTACTTTTATTATTATTTTTTAATGTAGTTTAATTTTTTTTTTTTTAGAAATTTATTTTTATTTATTTATTTTTGGCTGCATTGGGTCTTCGTTGCTGCACGCGGGCTTTCTCTAGTTGTGGGGAGCGGGGGCTACTCTTTGTTGTGGTACATGGGCTTCTCATTGCAGTGGCTTCTCTTGTTGCAGAGCATAGGTTCTAGGTGCTCGGGCTTCAGTAGTTGTGGCTCTAGAGCACAGGCTCAGTGGTTATGGCGCATGGGCTTAGTTGCTCCATGGCATGTGGGAATCTTCCCGGGCCAGGGACCGAACCCGTGTCCCCTGCATTGGCAGGTGGATTCTTAACCGCTGTGCCACCAGGGAAGTCCTCTATGTGTACCTTAAAAGAATATGTAGGGACTTCCCTGGTGGCACAGTGGTTAAGAATCCACCTGCCAATGCAGGGGACACGGGTTCTGTCCCTGGCCCGGGAAGATCCCACATGCCGCGGAGCAACTAAGCCCGTGCACCACAAACACTGAGCCTGCACTCTAGAAGCCCAGGAGCCACAACTACTGAAGCCTGCGCACCTAGACCCCATGCTCTGCAACAAGGGAAGCCACTGCAGTGAGAAGCCCGTGCACCGCAACAAAGAGTAGCTCCCGCTCGCCACAGCTAGAGAAAGCCCACGCGCAGCAACGACGACCCAACGCAGCCAAAAATAAATAAATTAAAAAAAAAAAAAGAATATGTATTCTGTTCTTGTTGGATAGAATGTTCTATATATGTCAGTTGATCAAGTTTATTGATAGTGTTGCTTATATCTATTTGTTCTACCAATTATTTAGAGAGTAGAGTTGAAAAATCCGACTGTAATTGTGTGTATATCTTTTTTCTTTGCAGTTTTGTTAGTTTTTCCTTCATATATTTTGAAGCTCTGTTTTTTAGTTGCATAATATTTAGGACTGTGACATTTTCTTGAGGAATTGTTCCCTCTGTCCCCATGAAATGAATCTCTTTATCTCTGGTAATTTTTCCTCTGAAATCAGTTTGGTCTGACATTAATACAGGTTCACTGGCTTTCTTTTAATTAGTTTTATCATGATACGTCTCCTTCTATTCTCTTACTTTTAACCTATTTGTGTCTATATTTAAAATAGATCTTTTTTGTAGGCAGCATATAATTAGATCTTGCTTTCTCATTAGCTCAGATAATCTCTGTCTTTTAATTGGAATGTTTGGAACTGTGCTGCCCAATACGGTAGCCACCAGCCATATATGCCTGTTTAAATTTAAATTAATTAAAATTTAAAAATCAGATCCTCAGTCACACAAGTTGCATTTTAAGTGCTCAACAGCCACATGTGGCTAGTAGCTGCTGTATTGGACAGCACTGGTTTAAACCATTTACCTTTATATATAATGGGATTATTGATATGGTTGGGTTTGAGTCTAACATCTTGTTATTTGTTTTCTATTTATCCCATCTGTTCTTTGTTCCCTTTTTATTTCTAGAAGTTCTATTTGCTTTCAAATCTGCTTGGTCATTCTTTATTGTCATTATTCTCTGCTCGTAATTTCAAACATTCATTTAATTTCTTTAAATATATTAAACATAGATATTTCCTTTTTTGTGTCAATAATTCCAACATCTGAAACATCTGTTGGTCTATATTTGCTGAAATTTGTTTCTGATGGTTCTCATTCATGGTGTCTTGTTTTCAATGTTTGTCTTGTGATTAAAAAAAAAAATTGCAGGGCTTCCCTGGTGGTGCAGTGGGTAAGAATTTGCCTGCCAATGCGGGGGACACGGGTTCGAGCCCTGGTCCGGGAAGATCCCACATGCCATGGAGCAACTAAGCCCGTGCGCCACAACTACTGAGCCTGCACTCTAGAGCCTGTGAGCCACAACTACTGAGCCTGCGTGCTGCAACTACGGAAGCCCATGTGCCTAGAGCCCATGCTCCGCAACAAGAGAAGCCACTGCAATGAGAAGCCCGCGCACCGCAACGAAGAGTAGCCCCCGCTCACCGCAACTAGAGAAAGCCCGCGCACAGCAATGAAGACCCAGTGCAGCCAAAAACAAATAAATAAAAATAAATTAATTAATTTTTAAAAAATTGCAGTACCTCATTGTAGTTTTGATTTGCATTTCTCTAATAATTAGTGATACTGAGCATCTTTTCATGTACCTACTGGCCATCTGTATGTCTTCTTTGGAAAAATGTCTATTAAGATCTTCTACCCATTTTTTGACTGGGTTGTTTGTTTTTTGTTGTTGTTGAGTTGTATGAGTTGTATATTTTGGAGATTAAGCCCTTGTTGGTCACATTGTTTGCAAATATTTTCTCCTATTTCATAGATTGTCTTTTCATTTTTTTTTTATGATTTCCTTTGCTGTACAAAAGCTTGCAAGGTTAATTAGGTCCCATTTGTTTATTTTTGTTTTTATTTCTATTGCCTTGAGAGACTGAACTAAGAAAACATTGGTACGATTTATGTCAGAGAATGTTTTGCCTATGCTCTCTTCTAGGAGTTTTATGGTGACATGTCTTATGTTTAAGTCTTTAAGTCATTTTGAGTTTATTTTTGTACATGGTGTGAGGGTGTGTTCTAATTTCATTGATTTACATGCAGCTGTCCAACTTTCCCAGAACCATTGCTGAAGAGACTGTCTTTTTCCCATTTTATATTCTTGCCTCCTTTGTGGAAGATTAATTGACTGTAGGTGTGCAGGTTTATTTCTGGGCTCTCTATTCTGTTCCACTGAGCCGTATGTCTGTTTCTGTACCAATACCACACTGTTTTGATTACTGTAGTTTTGTATTGTCTGAAGTCTGGGAGAGTTATGCCTCCTGCTTTGTTTTTTTCCCTCAGGACCGCTTTGGCAATACTGGCTCTTTCAGAATAGCCATCATTAAAACGTAGACAAATAACAAATACTGGAGATGGTGTGGAGAAAAGGGAACTCTTCTACACTGTTGGTAGGAATGTAAGTTGGTGCTACCACTATGGAAAACAGTATGGAGGTTCTTCAGAAAATTAAAAATAGAATTACCATATGATCCAGCAATCCCAGTCCTGGGCATATACCCAGATGAAACTATAACTGAAAAAGATACATGCACCCCTATGTTCATAGCAGTGCTATTCACAATAGCCAAAACATGGAAACAACCTAAATGTCCATCAACAGATGAATGGATAAAGATGTGGTACATATATACAATGGAATACTACTCAGCCATAAGAAGAACAAAATAATGCAATTTGCAGCAACATGGATGCAACGCAGCATGGATGCGTGCTGCAACTACTGAAGCCCACGCACCTAGAACCCATGCTCTGCAACAAGAGAAGCCACCTCAGTGAGAAGCCCGTGCACCACATCAGAGAGTAGCCCCGCTCCGCCGCACACAGCAGCCTGTGCACAGCAATGCACAGCAATGAAGACCCACGGCAGCCAAAAAATAAATAAATAAACAAATAAAACAAAACAAAAAGAGACTATCATACTAAATGAAGTAAGTCAGAAAAAGAAAGACAAATACCATATGATATCACTTATATGTGGAATCTAAAATATGGCACAAATGAACCTATCTACAAAACAGAAACACACTCACAGAGAGATCTGACTTGTGGTTGCCAAGGGGGGGGGGGAAGGGAGAGGGATGGACTGGGAGTTTAGGGTTGGAAGATGCAAACTATTACATTTAGAATGGATAAAAAAACAAGGTCCTACTGTATAGCACAAGGAACTATATCCAATCTCCCGGGATAAAACATAATGGAACAGAATATTAAAAAAAGAATGTTTATATGTGTATAACTGAGTCACTGTGCTGTAGCAGAGATTGGCACGACATTGTAAATCAACTGTACTTCAATTAAAAAAAATTCTAGGGACTTCCCTCGTGGTCCAGTGGTAAAGAATCTGCCTTCCAATGCAGGGTATGCAGGTTCGATCTCTGGCTGGGGAACTAAGATCCCACATGCCACGGGGTAACTAAGCCCATGTGCCACAACTACTGAGCTTGTGCGCTCTGGAGCCCGCCAGCCACAACTAGAGAAGAGAAAAACTTGCATGCCACAACTGGAGAGAAGCCCGCATGCCACAACTAGAGAGAAGCCCGAGTGCCGCAACGAAGAGCCCACATGCCACAACGGAAAGATCCCGCATGCCTCAACCAAGATCCCGTGTGCCTGCAACTAAGACCCAACGCAGCCAAAATAAATTAATTAATTAATTACTTAAACAAAGAATCATGAAAAAAAATGCTAGCTGTAAAATAAATAAGTCACAGGGATGTAATACACAGCATAGGGAATATGGTCAATAATATTATAACAACTTTGTATCCTGACAGATGGTAACTAGACTTATTGTGGTGAACATTTCATAATGCATAAAAATATCGAATCACTATGTTATATGCCTGAAACTCATATAATATTGTATGTTAATTATAATTCAATAAATAAAATAAAATTTAAAATTTTCCTTAGAACTCAACAGGCAGGAATTCTTTGAGATCTGAATTAAAGTTAGGTTCCTCCAGAGAAATTTCCATTAGTTTCTATCATTTGCCTGGAGTGCTACCAATCTGGGACTATAGTTAGATTAAAATTTTAACCTAAAATTCAGCATTTAAATGAAAGTGAATCCTGACAGAAAATACATGTGAGGACCAACATGATTTATGAATTCTTGAGGAAGATTTCTGCCCCTTCCACCAACACCAAGGTGAAAATAGGCGTTTCTTCATTATCGCCTGTGCAGTGTGATTTCTTATTCACCCTTGCACTGAGGGTATAATAGGGTAGGTTTTCTATTAGACTCTCCACCTTGGTCAGCCCAGGCTTTAACTCCCAATTCCATGCTCTGCTTCATGCAGGCATCAAGGAGGAACGACCCTCTGGAGTTTGAAAAAAGCCTCAGGGTGATAGCCAGCTTGGCACTTGTTTCCTGACCAGATTTCCTACTTTCACTACTGGTTTTGAAATCAACAGATTCCTTACTTTGGATGTATTTACAATTATTTTAAAATATTTTACCCAGAATTTTAGTTGCCTCCATCTGGAGGGTTGTTCCCATAATACTACCAGAAATGGAAGTTTCCAGCCCTGTTGTGTTTCAAATTGGGTGCTACATGATAAATTTCAGAGCCATCGGTTAACAATAGCAGCATAACAACCATTATGTATTGAATGCCTGCTCTGGTTCAGGTATTTTTACATGCATAATCCCCAATTCTCACAATAACGCTACAAGTAGATACTATTCTTTGCATTTAACAGGTGAAGCAACTAGGATTAAATTGTCCAAAGTCACACAACCAGTCAGCAAAGGAATTTGAACTCTGCCCTTTGCAATCAATCCTGATCTCCTTTTCAAGCTGCTGAGTCTTTTTGTGTGTGTGTGGGATCATAGTTCCCCCACCAGGGATCGAACCTGTGCCCCCTGCAGTGGAAGCACAATGTCCTAACCACTGGACAGCCAGGGAGTTCCCAGAGTCTTTTTCCTTAATACTGAGAGCACACAGTGGCTTTTATATTTAACAGCAGGCACTGAAAGCAAGTTGAGCAGAGAAGAGATTTTAAGGGGTAAGATTTTCCATTTTAGTGTCCCAACTCATAGGCTCCCATCATCTCAACCCATATCCCTGACATTCTTCATCAGATTCAAAATGCTCTTCAGTGAAATGGTCATGCAGAAACTGACTTCATAACATTACTAGTCAGAACTCTCAGATCTCCCCATTTCTCTACAATTCCAAAGCGCCAGGTGATCTTTATTTGCATGAGACACAAAACCCATTATCTGAATTCTCTTTTAGACCACGATATATCTAGTGGGACTTTCTCACAACTGCAGCCTTTAGATGTCATTTTTCTTCATTTTTTGGGTTGGTGGCTTTTGTCCTTAGCAGCTGTGGCCTTCAGCTTTATCTGGGTTTGCAATCAGGAAGCTGTGATACTTCCTGAGACTGTTCGGGGGTGCAATTTACACAATACAACTTGAGTTCACTTTCTTCACTTTGGAGCTGCTCTAGGCTCCTGAAAGGGTTGGCTGTGCTTTGTCCAGTTTTCTACAGGTTGAATCCAGCAGTTGGTGAGAACCAACCTCTGTGGTTTACAACTACTTGTGCTTCCTGAGCAACATATGTGGAGAATTTGGAAAGAAGGCAATGATTAGGATTGGAGGCTAGAAAACCGTTAAGAAGGAGGAAGTTTATCAACGCAGTGGGAGTAAATCTGCAAACCACCTTCAGAATGCTAACACGCACACACTGTTCCTCGTTGCCAGGACCAATCAGCAGGTTGTTGACGAAAAACAACCCAATACCAGAGGCAGAGAGAAGCTGGAGGAGAATCATCATTTTTAGATATTCAGATCCTTTGACCAAAGAAACAGAATCAGGAATGGCATTAGTGGGTGCCACTGATTATACACAAGCTTCTTCATTCGTGAAATGCTCCCAAAGCTGTGACCATCATTCTGTGTTTAAAAGTTGTTTCCTTGCTGGCTATACCTTGGTACTCTGTGATAAGCTAACCTATTTTTATATTTATTGATATAAAATGTAAACTATTTTAAAATATTATGAAACTATTTGTGAGCTTATCATTGAGTTTGTGTGCTAGGAGTCTTGTTTCTGGGCCTTCTTCCCCAGGGTCCTGTCTTTGTATCATTTTGGTGAGAGGACTTGGAGGAGTAGGAGAGGGGCAGATACACAAATCAATCTGTGTGAGCAGATTTGGTATATGGAAATGGGTGAGCACAGGGGTGACCTGAATTTGGGGATCATGTCTGCATTAGAGGTGTTCAGCTTTCCTGGTCTCCATAAATGATGGTCCAGAACTAAATGTCCACTCACTGCCTGACCCCTAGAAACTAATATAAACAATGTCTTTGATGGCTATAGTATCTATCCTCTAAAATTCTAAGGATTACTGTACTAAGCCCCACAAAGTCCCTGTGAAGTGAATGGATAGGATTGGTGTTACCATTTCCACAAGAAAGGAGGGGGGCAGATATCTAGGAATGAGATTGCCTGATTCTCATTAGGCTGGACTGTCTCCCCGACCCATCATACCCACAGAAGACTTGGATTCAAATATTGGCTCTACCACTTAGTACCTGTGTGACCGTGGGCAATTGCTTCTCTGAGTTTCAGTTTTCTCATCTGTCATACACACATAAGAACAATTACCTAATAAGAATTTTGAATTGGGAAAAGACTGGCAAAAAACTTGACACATTATAGGCATTTAAGAGATGCATGTTCTCTTCCCCTCCCTCACAGTTCACAGAGCCTAAATTATCATTGCATGTTTTCTATACTTGGAATGGAATAAAAGTATCTGAATATCCTTGAGGCTGGCAGACATGCAGTCAAACCACACTCCATTGAAGATGTGCTAAACAAGGTTTTTAAGAAAGTGACCACATGGGGGAATAAAAGAGACATTTATAATGGCAACCAACACAGAAAAAACCCACAAGGATACAATGAAAACTGAAACCACAATAATCTCTAAATAGAGAAGTAATAATTGTAGCCTATATTTAAGTGTACGGGAAGCAAGGGTTTGGGGAGGGGGTGTGCCTGCCATGGAAATCATGCTTATTATTTCTAAGTTTGTGGAGAGAACTAGAACTGATTTTTTTTCCAAGTCACAAAATGTTTCAAGTCTTTCTAGTCTTACCAAGAAAAGTATACAAATAAAAGAAGTAATAAAGAGTGATGCTGAAAGAAATGGGCCAGGGCAGGAGTATACAGGTAGAGTCAATGGGTATTGATAAAGTTCTCATTTTTAAGCTTGGGCTGGAATCACAGTTGTTCAGTTTTACTATTATACTCACAGCTTACACTTTCATTACATATATTTTTCTGTATACAGCAAATATTATATAATAAAATTTTTTTAATGAATTGGAAATTTGGTGAGTTCCATAGCAATAAAAAAAGAGAATATTCAATAACTGTGAGGAGATTCTGTCCAAAATCAAAGATGGTATGTGTAATCCCACTTCCCAAATACTGCCAGAGAATATATTTGCCTTTCTAATTTTAGAATCAGTAAGTTAGTGAAAAAAGAGAGTATAGTTTTCCCTCTGGACATCAGTAAATTTCTGGATCAGGTGTCTTATACAATTGTACTTATTCAAGGTCACAGAGAAGTCTGATCTCCATCAGACAGATGGAAACAACTTGGGTGATAGCGTCAAAGGACATCAGGCAGTGGAATGGTTTCAGGCTTGAGAGAGTCGGTCTATAAATTGCAGCCCTCCACAAAGAGTGGCTGATTTCTTAAATACCCTTGTGAATTGTTTGAAAGAAGAAATATACTTCTCTTAATTGAATGTATGTGATTTAATAATAAATTATTAGGGTTTCTAGAATAAAAACTTGTCATATTTGGGACTTCCCTGGTGGTCCTGTGGCTAAGACTCCATGCTCCCAATGCAGGGGGCCCGGGTTCGACCTCTAGTCAGGGAACTAGATCCCGCATGCATGCCGCAACTGAGAGTCCAAATGCCACAGCTAAGTCCACATGCCACAACCAAGAAGCCCGCATGCCGCAGCAAAGATCCCGAGTGCTGCAACTAAGACCCAGTGCAGCCAAATAAATAAAATTTTAAAAAAATAAAAACATTTTTTTAAATGGGACTTCCCTGGTGGTCCATGGTTAAGAATCCATCTTGCAATGCAGGGCACGCTGGTTTGATCCCTGGTTGGGGAACTAGAATCCCACATGCCTCAGGGCAACTAAGCCCACGGGCCGCAACTACAGAGCCCACGCGCTCTGGAGCCCACACGCCTCAGTGAAGAGCCTGTGCGCCGCAACAAAAGATCCCACATGCCGAAACTAAGACCTGATGCAGCCAATAAATAAATAAATATTTTTTTAAAAAACTTGTCATGTTCTAATTGAGAAATAAAATCAACCAGTGACATGACCTGTCCCCAAAGAAGGGTGCAAATAACCTGAGATCAGCCTTGAGAGCCAGACAGACTGCCTAGTTCTGTTTCTCTGGAGAGCCTTGACTAATAAAATATTTCATAGGAATATCGTTAGGATTAAATGAGAAAATGCATGCAGCTCACTTAGCACAGTTCTTAGCACAGAGTAAAGTCTTAATAAGTGGCAGTTACTAATATGAGAAGGTATCAATAATGATACAAATATTAACAACAGTAGGGCCATTTATTGAGTTCCTACTCCACACTAGACTCTTGACTTATATGACTTTTTTGCTCCTTTTGTTTGCAGACTTATCTTACAAATTGTGTTTAATTTGTAAGGTGGGGTGGTGAATAAAGAGACAATGATCACAGTGAAACTGAAAGCATAAGCTAAGGAGAGCTCAGTCACACTTTTTCTTCAGGGACAAGAAGATCTGCAGGACAGCTAGATTTTATTTGATACACAAATAAGAAGTAGAGCTAATTTCTATACTTCATGGGACTAAAAAGAGACAGCTACACTCTCTAGGTTAGAAATGCATGCTCAAAAAAAAAAAAAAAAAAAAGAAATGCATGCTCATACTCTGAAACTGACCGTTGTCCAAAGTAAGGACAATTTGGCACATAGTCTTCTTTGTGGAGAAAGTGCAGCTCAACTGAATGCTGACAGCATATGCTTCCCGGCCTGGAGAAACAGCACTCACACCCTGTTTTAACCTTTCTGAACCCCCAAGTTTAGGTTAAACCATGAGGGATTGTCTGTTATTGGTCTCTTGCTCATTATTCTAAAATTACTAGTGTTAACAGTAAACTTAGGTAAGATTAAAACATTACTAAGTAGGCAAATATATGGATGTATTACTAACATAATTTCCCCAAGAAATCCTATTGCCCCAAACTTAGACTAAATTTAAAAATTTTCAGTAATACTTATTCATTCAAAAATATTTACTTTATGCCAGGCACCATTATAGGCCCTGGAGATGCAGTAGTAAATAAAGTAGACAGGATATCAGACTTTGTGGAGTTTAAAATCCAATTGGGAGTCAGATAATAGACAAATAAATTAAAAATCATCAGAAAGTAAAGAAAAAAAAAAACTTGTGAACACACTCACTCTGACACAGCCCAGTCTTTTGTGAAACCCTCTTTTAGGCTATCTGGGGCTGAGGTGTATATAGCCTTTGCCCCTCTCTGTTGGTACTCTAGAATCTTAGGGAAGGAGCCCAAGCGGTCATCACTTTTAACAGCATGAGAATTGTAAGAAGAGGCGATAAGGAGGAAGTTTCATGGTCACATTAGTATTTGCACAAATACTGGGTAAGAGGGGGCTGGCACCATGACCTAGGGTAAGGCTATATACCCTGAGAGAGGGGGTTATCTTGAATCTTGGGAACTTTAGGAAGTGAATAAACTTCCCAGAGGCTGCAGGTGTAGACCAGAAAATCCTTGGGAGCACACTGAGCACTGTTCTTCCCTCTTGGACTGGAAGAGACCATCTCCAAGCTGAGTGTTTACAGGGCCCAGCCAGGGTTTTGATAGAATTATAGAACTTAGATGGTCAGAGCTGGAAAGTCCCTTAGAGAACGTTTAGTCCATCCTCCTCACTTTACAAGGAAGGAAATAGGCTCAGAGAGGGGATAAGCTCAAGTTTAAAAGCTGGTTAGGGCTCTGGCAAAGACTGGCTAGATAGATAGAAAGAGCTGAGATCTCTCAATCACCTGTGAAGGCAGCAACCTGAACACACCCAAACCAAATGTGACGTGTGTAAGAAATAAACTTTATTGTATAAGCCACTGAGATTTTGGATTTGTTACGCAACTAGTGCTCTTTACTATGACAAATACACTGACAGTTTGGAGACTGTGATGGTTAATTTTAAGTGTCAACTTAACTGGGCCATGGGGCGCCCAGACATTTGATCAAACATTATTCTGGGTTGTCCGTGAGGGTGTTTCTGGATGAGATTAACATTTGAATTGGTAGACTGAGTATAGCAGATTTTCCTTCCTACTGTACGTAGGTCTTACCCAATCAATTGAAGACCAAACCAACTGAATTGAGCCAAAAGGCTCAGAGGGAACTTTGCCGGCATGATGGCATGTGCTAGGACACTGGTCTTCTCCTGCTCTTGGACTGGAACTTATACCATCAACTCTCCTGGTTCTCAGGCCTTTGCAATCAGACTGGGAACTACACCACAGGCTTTCCTGGATCTCCAGCTTGCTGACTGCTGATCTTAGGACTTCTCAGCCCCCCTAATCATGTAAGTAAATTCTGTATTTTTTTATATATATATATATATACATACATACACACACATACATATATAGGTTCTGTTTCTCTGGAGAACCCTGACTGATACAGAGACTATACGTCAGACCTTCTGACTCCCAATTCAATGCTGTTTTTCACTAAAATATTATATCTCTCCAAGCAAATACAGAGAAGTTTCCCTAGGAAACTTCATACCCACTTGCCATACCTAGAACCTCCCAGTCTAGGTCCAAGAGTGAAAGTGAAAAATAAATCTCCATGAGGACACCAGGGGATCCTTAGCAATGCACAAAGTATAAGTTTGTGAGTGCCCTGGGATCAGCTAACCCTCTGGCACTAGTGCTTAGACTACAATGTGTCTCCCAATCTACTGTCCACTATTTCATGTGCCTAATAAGAGCACATGTGCCCAGCAGTCTGTCAGCCAGAGAACTCTACCTTGATCAGTACTGCTACACACCTAATAATCACCTGAAGCTTGAACTGTGAATCATCAAATAAAATTAAGTAAAGTTTTAATATTGTATGACTTTGCTATAATCTGATTTTTAATGTAATAATCTATACATGGTACAAACACAGAACCACAGTCCATTGACACAAACTTATAACCATCTACTGACTAGAATTGTCTATTCCTGTCTTCTCTGAACTACAGATGGAGAGACAGATTACCAGATGGAGAGAGATTATCAGATGAAATAGCTAGTCACAAAGCTTCCATCCCCGGGCAACTGGTGAAATGGAGTGATCTGGATGTCTTTTCCATAGCTTCATGATATTATCTCTCTTCTGAGTGAAAGGACTTAGTTGGACATACCTGAAACATATCTCTATAGTTGTTATTTTAGATAAACTCTTAGAAAAAAAAAAAGAAAACTTAAAATCAGAGAACCTTTGGATTGAAAAAGTTTTGGAGTTCATCTGATTCTTCATTTAAATTTTTTAATTTTATATGTTCTTTAGTGCCTAAACATGTGATATAACCAGTGACCACACAAAGATAGATCAGAAAGATGGCGTGCAAAAATATGATACTGTGGTAGGACTCCCTCGGCTGGGTTAAGAACTTGTCATCCTTGTTTATTAGAGTCCCGTGAATGGTAGTTTCGGTACAAAGAAAGAGGAAGTCAAGTTTGTGTGAAATCTCTGGGAAGGTACGTCCAAGAGATAAAATATAGACAAGTCTACCGAAAGGTAATGAAAGGGTGGTTCCTGACTCTTCCGAAAGTCAGCTGATAGGAGATATCCAGTCAGCCTTTCTTACCCTAAGAACAACTAAGGAATTGCCATTGCAGCAAAATCTTATAGAGGCACGTCAATCAGTTCTACTTCTCAGAAAGGGCAACCTAGGAAATTGTCTAATTCATGCTAAAAGACAGAATTGAAACTATGCTTCCTAATTTACCAAAAATAAAAAAATTCTCAATGAAGTTTGTAGAACTAGCATCAAGAAGCAAGTCTAACTTCCTGCTGTTTCTCCTCTACAGTTACAAAAAATTCAGGCTTTAAAAACCTTGCAAATTAGGATCCTTCCTCAAATACCAGAAAATGAACTGGCAGAGTAAAGCAATATATAGTCTTTTGGACAGAGTAATTGAGTACATTTTTCTCTCAAGTGTGTGTGTGATCAAAATGTCAGGTGCTTTAATACACACACACACACACACACACACACACACACACACACAATCAAACAGTATCAGAAATTAAGATTTCGATTGGAAATTATATTTTACTCATGTCTGAAAGACTTCTAAAAAGTAAATAATATAAAGAGCAACAAAAGGAAAGTTGGCATAACTATACTGTCATCAGCAATCAGAAAACATACATTATCTATAAAAATTGACCATGGATAAGGCTACAAAATAAATCTCAACAAATAGTATCAAGAGAATTAATATCATGCAGGTCATGTTCTCTGATCAAAATGTAATTAAATTATAATTCATAAAAAAATTACTGAAAAAACATGATTAGAAATTTTAAATGCACTTCTAAATAATACATCTGCCAAGTAAGAAATCTTTTTAGCTAAGATGTAGAAATAAATGAAAACATGCTGCAAAAACTAACAAAATAGAGACCTTTGGCAAAATTGATCAAGAAAAAGATAAAGGCACAAGTAACAATATTACAATGAAATACTGAATGTAATTATAGGTACAGTAGGGATGTTTTTTTTAATCAGAGAATACTATGATTTTTCATAGTATTTCATAATGATTTTTAAATACTGTGACAATTAATTTGAAAACTTAGAAGAAACAAAACACCTCCTGAAATATATAATCTATTACAGCCGATTTAGGAAGAAAGTGAAAAACTAAATAGACCTATAGTCACTAAAGCTTAAAGTATACCCTCCTCTTCCCTTTCCAAAAAAAAAAAAAAAGGCCCAGATGAGTTCTATCAAATACTCAAAGAACACCTAATCTCAATCTTTCACAAATTGTTCCAGAAAACAGAAAAAGAGGAAATGCTACCCTATTCATTCTGAGACAAGTAAACCCTTGATATCAAAACTACATAAGGGGCTTCCCTGGTGGCGCAGTGGTTGAGAATCTGCCTGCTAATGCAGGGGACAAGGGTTCGAGCCCTGGTCTGGGAAGATCCCACATGCCACGGAGCAACTGGGCCCGTGAGCCACAACTGCTGAGCCTGCGCGTCTGGAGCCTGTGCTCCACAACAAGAGAGGCCACGATACTGAGAGGCCCGCGCACCGCGATGAAGAGTGGCCCCCGCTTGCTGCAGCTAGAGGAAACCCTCACACAGAAACGAAGACCCAACACAGCCCAAAAAATAAATAAATAAATAATAATTAAAGGTGCTAAAAAATAAATAAATAAATGTATTAATCTTAAAAAAAAAATAAAACTACATAAGGACAGTATAAGAAAGAAAGATTATAAGCCAATTTCACTAATAAGCATAAACGCAAAAATCCTACGTAAGGTTCAGCAAACCAAATCAGCAATGTAGTTATTCAAAATGACCAAGTTGGGGTTTGGTCCCCCCAGCAATGCAAGGATAATTTACCATTAGAAAACCTAGAAAGTCATTTGCCACACTGACAAGTTAAAGAACAAGAGCCATAAGATTTAGAAACTAAATAACACACATTTCTCAACAGATGCCTAAAAATCATACAATAAAATTAAATACTCATGAACACAAACAGAAATTCTTATCAAATAGTAATAGAAATTCTTAACCTGATATTTCAAGTTATCTACCAAAACCTACTCCCCAAATCACACTAAAATGTGAAAAATTAAAAGCATTTCCCTGGAAATTAGGAATAAGACAAGGATGCCTACTATTCTCCCCCTATTTAATACAGTGTTAGCTACCGCAGTAATAAGAGTACATTAGAAAGACCAAAATTCATTTGCATATTTTATGATTATCTTACATTGAAAATCTAAAATAATCTGCAACAAACTGAAGTTTCAGCAAAGTTGCAGAATACAAGATCAACATACAAAAATAATAATTTTGCTCCCATACACCAGCAGCAAGCAGTTAGAAAATGCAATTTTAAAAAAGAACTATGAGAGCAGTGAACAAAAAAAAAAAGACAGAAAATTATGCCCCAAATTATAAAGTGTTATTGAAAGACATAACAGAAGATCTTAATAAATGAGCAATATACCATATTGATGGATGGGAAGAATCAATATCAAAATGATTTCAGTTCGTCCCAATTAAATAATAAGTGCAGTACAAATAAAAATTCCAACAGAGTTTTTCACAAGCAAGAGCAAAGGACCAAGGGTAGCCAAGACATTCCTGAAGAGAACGAAATAGGTCAAAGGAAAGCCTTCCCTACTAGCTACTAAGAGTTTATTACAAGTTTAATTGAGACACTACAGCTTTGGCTTAGAGATCGACAAAATGACCAATGGAACAGATCAGGAAGCCCAGAAGCAGAACTATACAGAAATAGAAACTTGACATATGATGGCAAAATGGCATTAAAATCAGAGGGAAAAGGATGTAATTTGCTATAAATAATGTTGGCGTAATTGGTTATCCATGTAGGAAAAAAATGTTTAATTAGATCCTATTTCATATCATACACATATAAGTAGATTAAAAAGCTAATGTTGGGCTTCCCACCACAAAGAGTAACCCCCACTCACCGCAACCAGAGAAAATCCTGTGCAGAGCAAGGGAGACACAATGCAGCCAAAAATAAAATAAATAAACTAAAATAAATAAATTTTTTTTAAAAAGCGGGGGCAGTGGTTAAGAATCCGCCTGCCAATGCAGGGGACATGGGTTCGATACCTGATCCGGGAAGATCCCACATGCCGCGGAGCAACTAAGCCCGTGCACCACAACTACTGAGCCTGCGCTCTACAGCCCACAAGCCACAACTGCTGAAGCCCGCACGCCTAGAGCCCGTGCTCCGCAACAAGAGAAGCCACCGCAATGAGAAGCCTGTGCACGCAAGGAAGAGTAGCCCCCGCTCGCGGCAACTAGAGAAAGCCCGCGCACAGCAACAAAGACCCAACTCAGCCAATTAAAAAAAAAAAAAAAAAAAAAAGCTAATGTTATAAGTAAGCATTTTAATGCTTTTAGAAGAAAGTATAGGGGATAAGCTTATGATCACCAATTAGGGAAAGGTTTCTTAATTCAGACATAAAAAAGCATAAACCATTAGGGAAAAGACAAATACATTTTAATACATTAACACAAAGACAAAAACAAACAAATCCTCTCTTCAACCAAAATGAAAAGGCAAGCTACAGACTGGGAGATGTGTGCAACATATTTAACTAACAAAACAGTGAGTAGTGAGAACACAGTTAGAAAAATTCATTGATAAAAAGCAAGCAACCCTATCAAAAAAATGGACAAAGTACATGAATAGGCATTTCACAGAAAAGGAAACCTGTCAGGCCAATAAACTTATGAAAAGATTCTCAACCTCACTAGGAATCAGGAAATGCAAATTACATTAACATTTTACATCCACCTGATTGGCAAACATTTTTAAAGTCTGACAATACCAAGTGTTGGTAAGATGTGGAGCAACAGGAATTCTCTCATACTATTGATGGGAATGTAAATTGGTACAACTTTGGAGAGCAATTTGGTAATATCCAGCATTCCCATTCCCAGGAACATACCCTGAAGAATCTCTTTCACAAAGAGATATGTAAAAGGTTGCTTGCATCAGAATTGTTTGTGATAACGAAAACTGGAAATATCCAAAACTCTCCCAACAGGAGAATACATAATTAGTCACCAAGTATTCATACAATGAATTTTATATGCAGCAGTTAAAATAACTGAACAAAACTGCATGTACCAACGTGGATAAATCTCAAAAAACAAAGTATTGAGGGAAAAAAAGCAAGGTGCAGAAGGATATATACACTATGACACCATTTATATTAAGTTAAAATATGCTAAGCAGTATTACATGTTGTTTATGAGAATATGTATAAGTAAAGGTATAAAAATATTCACGGTGATGATAGTGTGCCAGTTTGGGTATAGTGGATGCCTCTGATGAGACAGGAAAGGGATAAACATATTCCAGAAGTTATTCAACCATGTCTGTAATATTTTATTTTAAAAATAAAGTCTGAAGTAAATATGGCAGAACAATGGGTAAAACGCCGTTTATTGTATTATTAGTCTTTTTAATTTTCCATATGCTTGATATGTTTCAGTTAAAAAGTGAATAACTTTAAAATAAAACTTCAGAAAAGACTTCATCTTAATGGCTGATAAAATCCTTAATAACTACTAAGATTTCAATAAAATTTAACCATAAAATGGTCAAAATTCTCATTGTGAAACATAAATATTTCAGTTTTAAGCAAATATGTGTCCATAATATCAATCAATAAATAAAAGAGCTATCTAGACATAAATTGATAGCAGGGTAAAAAATACATAAATATACACACATGTGGGTAGATTGGAAATGAGCACTAAAAAATTAACATAAGCTTGTAAGCTAGAAGGGTTTGGGATGAAATTCCTTTTTTTAAAAAAAAAAATTGACTCAATGAATGAAGTGTTGAATAAACGTTAAGGAACAAGTGTATAGTGTACTTCCTGAAAAGTTACTTTAGAAATCATATAGCAGCAGAGATTTAAACAGTGCTCTAGAAATGCACAGTAAAAAGTAGTCAAGTCCTTTTTGGCCTTCCTCTCAATTCATTTCTTTCTGTTAAATGATCAGGTTAAACAAGCAGGCACACAACAAAATGACACAGGTCAAATCACTATCGACACTTCAATAGAAAAAAAAAAATCACTATCAACACCCAATTTTCAAGGGCAATGGCACTCAAGAACTCACCCAGAGTGATACTTTGCTATGCCTTTAATTAAGGCGGGGCTTTTAAAGCTCAATTGTTCCATTCGTGTCTCAAATCAATCAGATGAATTTCACCTTTTACGTGGCCTGAATCCTGATAGCTCGGCACACTTGATAGGTAATTTAATCATCCGTGGTGTAGATGAACGCAAACTCAAATTAGCTACTGAAAGAGTTGGTCTTCTCTGAGATAGCTGTGCTTTTCCACTTTTATGCAAGAGCTGAGCTTCACCAACTGGCTAGCTGGAGGTGTTATTAAAAATTTAGTGAAAGAAACAAAGGTGTGCTCTGGTGTCTCTTGTTACCCTTTCTACTGTTACTCCAGTGGACAAAAGGCATAGGGCCTGCCTCATGAATAATGTGACATGGAATATTCACATGTATTTTTAATGGAGTCAAGTAATAACATTAAGAGAGATATTTGCAATCTTCAAATTTCACACGGTAACAGGCACAGTAATTTGTTTTGATTCTGAACTGAGGATATCAGGATATTTTTTTTCCCCAAAAAAGCACACTATTAACATCAAAATCAAAATTCCACATTTATAGCATAAATAGGAATTATGAAAATGGGCCAAAGTTCTAAAAGTCACAAGGGTAGAGCAGGACAGGGCAGCCAATTAGATTTCAATCAGTTCTACTTACCCCTCAGTGTAACTTCTTTACTTTTCAAACCAAGTTGGAAATAATCAACCAGTGTGCACAGTGAATCCTGTGAGAAGGTCGTTTTGTGATCTTTATTCACTGGGAACTTTGTTTCCCAGGACACTAGAAAGAGCTTCCTGGATGCTGCAACTGTTCACCCAACAGTTCTGGAAAATTATCTTAAACTGCCTTATAGAGTGAACAAATTTCAATTTTGAATGAGAGTAAATGACATGAAAAGACATGGTGTTGAAAACCAAGTGAGGATAGCCAAACACCGAGATTTGGAGAGACCGGAGAAAAGCATGCTCAAAGCCAGGGAGAGTCCTATGTGTTAGATTTGCTTCCTTGGCCCTCAAGCAATTTCTCTTCCCTTTGTGCTGGAGAGAGCAGAGCCAGCCAGGATGAAGCAGGAGTTTATTTTCTCTGCTTATTCACTTACCACCTCAGCAAATATTTATTAATCTCCTACTGTGTGCCAGGCACTGTTCTGGGAGCTGAAGATTCAGCAGTGACCAAATATATAAAGCTCCACAGGACACTGTGCTCACTGCTGTATTCCTAGCACCTAGAACAGTGCCAGGCACATACTCGGCACTCAATCAATATGGGTGAAATTGATTTGAACAGAAATGGACAAGCTGCTGATGGTCACCATGGGCTGTGCAATACCTTGGCTGAGTATTAGAAAGAGTACAGGTAGTTGGGATTTAGGCCAGGACCTTATTCTGGTTTCATTCTTTTAAAGGACTGATTTATGCCAGAAATTCCCAAAGGTGGGATAGAGCCAGAAATAACCCAGATGCCAATTTTACTGCCCCTCATCAGTCTTCAGATTTATAACTTGCCTTAGGTGAGGCAGCTAATCGGTCTCAGATACTTTCTTTCCCCTCTGTCTCCAGAGAATCAAAGTAGTCAGGTTCGGATTGTGATGACAGAACCATATCTTCATTGTATGGTGAAGGAAACCAGTATCGGGAAGGTCAAAGGATTTGCCCAAGTCACATGGTATGTTGGTGACAGAGTCGTGACTAAGACTCAGTCTCTAGACCTAAGGCTCGTAATGCCTTTATTCATCTGGGAGCCTTCTGTCCTGTTTAAAAACAAAAACAAAAAACCTGAAACTCTCAGAATAAAAAGTCCATGTACATGTAGGACATCAGAGACTCGGCAAGGTAGGAACTTACTTTTGTATCCCTAGTTCTTCTGCTAAGAAAGAAGGAGCTCAGGCACAGAAGAAAAGAAAAAAGCACATGAAAACCAGAGCAATTGGATTTTACTCTCTTCTGGATGTTAGCTTGTCTGCTTTACTTTTATACTCTGCTCCAGTTTCCTTCAGTGCCAACTGCCCCTAGAGACCAAAACAAAGTTCTTTCCCAAATTCCCTGCCTAAATGAAAAGCAATATGTAAGAGTCTTAATACTTTATTAACTTAAAACATCACTCTAATAAATATGTATTAACAAACATAATGCACTCCAGAAGATCTAAAAACATTTACAAACTTCATCATAGTAAAAACACCACTTTTTTTTTTTCCTCTGTGGTACACATGGAGGGTTCAAAGAGTTGAAGACAGAGCCTTCACATGCCTGCTAGCTTAGACATCTTAAAAATATCAGCTTAACAATAAAAAAACTGAATATACACAAAAATCTTTGAAGTATCTGTTCAGCTATTTTTCATTTATGTTTGATAAAATCCAAACAGTCAGAAGGGAAGTTTCAAGATTCTGTTTTACCTTCTCAGAATTCCTTTGGGCGGGGGGAGAATAGACCCAGCTACTCGGAGTTGTGGGGCAGAGGCAGACAGAGACTTTACTCTCTGGCTCCCCAGTACCTAGCATAGGGCCTGAAACCATGGTAACTGGTGGTCAATAGACATTTGCTGAATGAATGGATGACAATCTTGTCCAAAGGCATTGCTCTGTGCTTCCACCTCTTCTGAAGAAGCCTTCACAGGCCTCCTGGAGGGAGGACGTCTAATCTCTTCTCCTCACCAAGCCGACTTTTCTTCTGCTCCTTCTTGGGGCAGGATCCACAGTGTATCTTGTAATTTCAAAAGTATGAAATCCCTTTCCCAAATCAGTTTCTGAACCAGTCTCCAAGTGGAAGAAATGATTCCTCCAACCTTTATAGGCAGCACCCAACAAGAAGGGGTCAAAAAACTCCCCAGAAGGAAAACAATAAAATAACACTCATTCTTCATTCCAGATAAAAACATTAATATGTTTACCTTGTAAATGATGATTCCTCCTCCTCCACACAAGTATCTGGGGTAGGTCAGAAGGAGGAGGGAAGAAACCTGAAGGACCTTCCTATCTGTGGAACAGGGCTGGGAATAGGAAGGACTGTGAGGCCCGAGATTTTATCTGATTGCCTCTCCACGTGGAGTCTTCAGATGTAGAGGAGCCTATTCGGTGAGTCCCATACCCAGGCAGTCATTTGGTTCCCACTCCAGGCTGAAATTCGAAAAGGTAACTTATCCCCTCTGGCGGCTCCAGGGAGAAAAGGGAAGGGGGATCACCTTGGTGGGATCTGCGGAAGTGGCTGGTGGCAAGTGGGGAGGCTGCCCTCCGTAGTGTTGCGTGCCTAACTGCGCCTGCAGCCGGCCAAGGCGCTCACTTGAGCCCATGCTGTGTCTCCCGGTGCCGCCTGAGGTCCACCTTCCTCTGGAAGCCCTTTCCACACAGGTCGCAGCCGAAGGGCTTGAAGCCTGTGTGCTTGCGGCTGTGGGTGATGAGGTTGGAGCTCTGGCTGAATGCCTTGCCACACACCTGGCACTTGTGGGGCTTCTCACCTACAGGGATGGAAGGGGGAGGGGAGGAAGCATGAGTCTATGATAGAGCTAGAGGGGACTCACTGTGACCCGCAAGCTCTTGGCAGCGGCTGGCTGCACCACAGTCTAGGGCCTCTGAGCAGCTTGGAGGGTGCCGTGTGTGGCAGTGCAAGTCCCGGGAAGCCAGGGGTGCACCAGGTGAAAGGGAGACTCGCCGGGTGGGGGTTCCCAGCCAGAGGCCTCAAACCGTTTCCTGCTAAACGGAAACAGAGCAAAGGCCACGTGCCCTCCCCAGACACGCAGCTGAATCCGCCCTGGGAGGACTCCCTTGGCTTTAGAAGTAGAGAGCTCCCACAGCAGATGTTCAGCGCAAGGGGCTGGGGTGCTGTCTTTCAAACCATGTGACTCTGTTCTAATTGAGAGGAAGTTTTCAAATCTGAGTTTCCAAGTGGGTGTTGGTTTGTATGGACCAGTGAGCCTGTCTTCTTTCTTGCTCTTGGAGGACAACAGGATGTATTTGAAAGCATGGGCATTTCTAGAAGTCTTATTTTAAAAAATCCACGTCTGGGTCACAAAGTATTTCTTAAGGCAGCTGATCCTTTTCTGTCTTGATTTTACTTTCTTTTTATGAGGTTAATCACAGGATTCTTTATATACCAGCGACTCTTCACCATAGATTAATAAATAGCAGATAGGCTTCCCTGGTGGCACAGTCGTTAAGAATCCGCCTGCCAATGCAGGGGACACGGGTTCGAGTCCTGGTCCGCGAAGATCTCACATGCCGTGGAACAACTAAGCCCGTGTGCCACAACTACTGAGCCTGCGCTCCAGAGCCCGCGAGCCACAACTCCTGAAGCCCGGGCGCCTAGAGCCCGTGCTCTGCAACAAGAGAAGCCACCGCAATGAGAAGCCCACGCACCGCAACGAAGAGTAGCCCCCCGCTTGCCACAACTAGAGAAAGCCCAAGCGCAGCAACAAAGACCCAACGCAGCCAAAAATAAATAAATAAAATACCTTTAAATAAGTAATAGAAAAGGGTTTGTTTTCCCCCCAGTTCATATGCTGTTTAACATTTGGGAAAGTAGCATGATTTTCCAAATAGCCTCAGCAGGCATTATAGTCAGGGTTTGGCCTTGGAAAAAATGCAAAATAGAAGAAGTCTGTTTTTGAGGAACCCTCTGTTCCTCTTGCTGTACCCCTTTCTATCTTTGTGCTTCAGATTTCCTTGATAAGGAACCAATCATCAAAACTTATCCTATCCCTTAGGGTCAAACAAATCTGAGAAACCAATTCTAGCTATAATGTAAATGTTTGATAAGGGCTTAATGTTTCATTCAGTCAAGATCCTAGTTGCATTTTGGTGAGCGTCTTGAATACCTTTACTCAAAAGGAGCGAGTTGCATGGAAATTTCAGGCAAGAAAGCATGATTAAAGTAGGATGTTTTTCTAGGTTTTCTGATGGGGGCATCTACACTGCCCAAGCATATTTGTAAACATCAACGGTGATTGTTTGGAACACACTGCAATTTGTTTTAAGTCAGTATTCATCTTCTAAAATAAAATAAAATTCTGGATCTTGTGTAAATGTCTTGTTGACTATTAAAGAGAGTGTTCCTGGCATTAAAACTGCCACCTACACACAATCAAAATGTTAGAGAAAGAGTTCAGGATTGGAAGCCAGAGCATTCCACAGCCCTATGATTTACTCTCAGTCTGACCTTTGGTAAATCATTCCATCTCTCTGAGTTTCAGGATGGTAAGAGCAGCTCCTTCTACTATATGGGACGGCAGTAAGAATCGAATGAAGAGATAAATTTGAAAGCACTTTGTACATTATAAAGCATCATAATAGGCTAAAGACTCATCATTGTTATGACAAACTTGCTGATATTTTGAAAAGGGCAATAAGTGAATAGAAGCTTTCTATATCCACCAATCCCCTTGGCTTTGAAAATAGAATATAATAAACAGTGGTCAACAGGATAGACATTTGAGAGCAGACAGACCTGAATTCAAGTCCTGGCTTTGCCACTTGCTAGCAATATGACCCTGGGCAGGTGCCTCACTTTCCTCATCTCTAAAATGGGGATAAGGAGTAGTCTACCTCCCTGAGTTGTTGTGAGCATAAAATGAGATAATGCATTTTAAAAGCGCTTAGCAGAAAAAGCCTAGTAATAGTTACCATTTTTTCCCTTGTTCAGTTAGAATAAGCTGTCAGACTCCTAAAAATGCAGCCAAAAGGTCACACATAAGACCCTCCCGCAAAAGGCTGGGTGGTAGCCCTAGAGAAAGTCTCAATCTCTAGGTAAACATTTAGAGCAACACTCTGAGAGGACCCTGGAGCTTCATGTCTCACCTAGAGCAGGCAGCAGTTGGAGCAGCTGCTAAACTAGAGGAAAATATTCTTTGCAAGGATAGAAAACTTGCAGCTGACCTGCTGAGTGGTTCTTCAGATATAACCCCAAATCAAAGCCTCTCTGGGGAGAACCACGTATGTAAATGAACCTAAGAGAATCTGTGCCTCCTTGTTTTTTTTTTTTTTTTTTTAACACACATGCAGTGATTAACTCCATCTGGAAGGCCATTTCCACCACTCATTCTGGGGCAAGAATATCACAGAGAAGGTGAATTATGTTGGCCTCAGGGAGAAAAACAATGACCTCCACCCCCCACTTTCCACCCCTCAACAGGTGTTTCCTACAAGCCAGGGGCCTTCAGCTCACCAGTGTGGATGAAGGTGTGTTTCTTCATGTCTGATTTCTGGTGGAACCTCTTGCCACAGTACTGACAGGGGTAGGGCCGGGTGTCTGAGTGGATGAGTAGGTGTGTGGACAGTGTAGATGACCTCTTGAAGCTCTTGCCACAGATCTTACAGTCAAAGCTCCGTTCCTGTGGAGAGAAAGAGGTGGCATTACTATTGCAATGGTCTAGGCTGCCATTCTCCTCACCACCAACCTGACACTAGCCCAGAGCTAGGGCTCTCCCTTCCTTCAGACTCCCCTTCCCCATAGCCTGCCCCATTATCCTCTCTCCTCCCATTTATTTCCAACCTCTACCCTTCCCACCCATATCCTCTACCCCTTTAACACTTTTTCAACCCAAACACTTTTCAGCCACAAACTTCCACACCCCTTGGTCAAAACGTATCCCCACCCTGCTTTTTTGACACCAATTTACAAACACTTCTCCACCCTCCTCAACAGGAGGCTTAGACCTCAGTCACTTGAGAGGCTCCTCCCGCCTCCCCCCAGCCAGTGTGGGTGTTGAAGGAGACGGGAGATTACTCTTTTTAGTAAATAGGTCTCTGTAAGTAAGCATTCTTCTGTCATAGTAACTTGCGAACTTATTTGCTTATCTACATAGCCTCTATCTCTCAGCTAAACTGTAATCTCTGTGAGGGTATCCTGTCAAGGATACCTGGTGTGTTACTGGATTCTCATGTACCTAGCACCTGGAAGTTGAGCAACAAATATTTATAAGTGAATAACTGAAAGAACAGTGGGACAAATACTGGATGCTCTAAATGAGCTGAGATTCCTCTTCTTCAGTCAGGAGGGGTCAATGCAGATTAAGTGACAGCCATTTGGTAAAAACAAAGAGGCCAAGAAACAGAGCTAATAAATCTGACATATCCGCTGCAAGAGTGCATACAAGCCCTTCTCAAACCCAAAGTAATGATGGGGGGATCACATTCTGGAGTCTCACAATGATGTGACACCAAACTCCAGGGCTGCTTCGAGCCCTGAGCCGGCAACCACGCACCTTTCCCTGCACGCCTACGTCTGAGTAAGGGGACGTGGCAGAGGATACTGGGGGCAGTCGGGGGAAGTCCAAGGAGAAAGGTGCCAGGCAGAGAGCGGTCGGTGCTGCACAGAGAAGCAGAAGATGCCAGAACGCGAAAACCTGAGCAGGGCGGCGCGCGGCCGTGCGTCCCGCGCTTACCTGCGAGTGCACGGCTTTGTGCTGCTCCAGGCTCACCGCGTGCCCGAAGGTCTTGCCGCATATCTCGCACGCAAAGGGTCTCGTGCCGCTGTGGGACCTGCGCACGTGCACCTCGAGCCCGTGCGGTGTGGAGAACACCTGAGGCGGGTGGGGCCGGGGAGAGGGCCGCTGAGAGGGGCCGAGGGGCGCGGACGCTGGCTGGGCGCGGGCCGGGGGCGGGGGCGCGGGGCCGCTAAAGCCAGGCGCGAGGGAGCCTCACCTTGCTGCACTTGATGCACTTGTAGGCGCCGCCGCCCATCAGCAGGCGGGTGCACAGCAGCTCCGACTCCACCTTGACGCCGGTGCCCTTGTCGCCGTGCAGCCCGTGGCCGCTCTCCGGGTACAGCCCGCCGGTCGCCGGCCTGTCGTACAGTCCTGCCGCCGCGGGCCCAAAGTCGCGGTAGAGCCCCAGGCCCGCGCCGCCGGCAACTCCGCCTCCTGCGCTGCCTCCCCCGGGCGCCCCGGCCCCCGCGCCGCCAGCAGCCCGCTCCCGGCCGTAGAGCGCCGCGGGGTGGCCTGGCTCCGGGGCGCGCTCGCAGAAGAGGCCCAGGCCAGCGCCGCGCTCCAGGGCCGCGCACGGCCTGTAGCTCTGCACCAGGTGCCGCAGGTCGGAACCCGCCAGACCGCTCCACGAGTACGGCTTGAAGGGCAGGGAGAAGGGCTGAACTTCGTCCAGCGAGGGGCACACCGACTTCTCCGAGGCTGTGGAAGCACAAGAGGGCGTCCGGTTAGGTCAGGCCCGAGACCCGGCGGCGTCGGCCAGTCGGTGTGTCTGCGAAGTGCCAGGCACCCTGCCGTTGTGCAGCACTCGGTGCGCCAGGCCTCTCGCAGCGTGCCAGGGAAGCCCCCAGGCTCAAACGCTGGCCGGGTCCCTGGGGCCTCGAGGACCACTGGAGGCGACAAGGCAGCACACAGAAACTTAAAATGACAGCAGGTGAGGAGAGAGGTAAATTCTGTGCCAGGTCAGCGGAAGCGCATGGCGTTAAGAGAGTCTTTTCTGGCTGGACCAGCACATCTGGCGGCCCCATAGAGAAAGACGCGCCACGCTTCAAAAATGCTCCGAGCAGAGCGGAGCTGCGCGGGAGGAGAAAGCGGCGGCCGTTCCGGCCCTGGGCCGAGCTTGTGGGCAGAGGGCCCAGCTCCGGCGCTCTCCCGGCCCCTACGTGTTCTACTCCTTTTTCTTTCCCGGAATCGGGAAGGAGGGAGGCAGAGAGGACCAATAAAATGCGGCCCGCCCTATCCCTATCCGAGACATATCTGTCTAGGAAAAAATAAAAAACGGGAAGGCGTTAACATTTCTCAGTTATTAAATACCCAATGCAGGTAGCAAAGGGCCAGTGGGAAGGGGGCTCGGGCTTGCTAAATACTCCCTATTCCCAGTCCTGTCATAATTTGACAGAGAAAAAAGAAAAAATCCCACGAATTTCTTAGAGGAATAATTTACAATTTAAGGTTTAGTCACCACCTGCCAGACAAACAGCTTTCCGAATTCGCGGCCTTCTGCACCCCGACCCATGCAAATTTTGCTAAAACCAAATACCAATATATACTTTTCCCTAAGTGCATACGGATTTACTAATCTGTTCACAGACACCGCAGACTTCAGCCCAGGCTAGCCGCTTCAGTGAGAAGCTGCATTTCGAGTTTCCGTCGGAGATTCCGGCGGTGCCCAGTCCTTGCGCGGCGGTGTCCTGCACAGCCAAGGAGGACCCTCGGGTCGCCGGCTCCCAGACGCACTCTCTTTAGCCAAGTCGACGCACTGAGTGTGGGACGGGGTTGGGGGTATCTTTTAAAACTAGTAAATTAAATCTGGAAATAACCCTCGGCAGAATCCCGCTGTTCTGCGCTCTCCATTCCCCACCGCCGGAACCGGAGACTCGCTCCCACCCAACGTGCAGTCGTTTTGCGCGAAGCTCGATTGCTGGCTGGAAATGAAACCAACGGGCGGGTCCCCAAAGTCGGGCCAACCCGGCAGAACGAAAAATGAAGTAGGCCCCCAATCCGCGCCTGCGAAGACCTAGCGGGGGGCCGAGATTTTCGTCCTGGACCGGTCTCTCCCGCTTGGTGCCCAGCTCTGTCAGGCCCAACGCCGCGGGAGCGAGCTTAATTTTTAAAGGCAACGACACTTTTCTCTCAGACTGCCCAGGTCTCCGTTTGAGACTCGGGGGTCTGGATTCTGGGATCCCAGCACTGCCTGGGATCCAAGCAGCCGACCCCGCGAGCAGGCTGTCCCTGTCCCAGAGAAGCCGATGCCTCCCTGCGGGGCCCATGAACAAGCTCCCTCCTCTCAGAAAGACTCTCCGCCATCCATTTGGCATTTCTGTGCCCAAAGCCGCTCCGGTTCATTCCTCACCGCGGGGTCTCTGCCGCCCGGGCCCCAGAGCTCCCAACGGGTCCCTACCTGGAGACACAGAAGGCGACGGAGGCCTCCAGAAGTCCTCAGACTCCGAGCTCCGATCGCAGACGCTGCCCTCACAGCTGCCGGGGGACGTGGAGGCTCTGTCGGGGGCTTCGGTCAGCTGAGACTCGGGGGACAAACGACCCCGGGGCTCCGCCTTCGCCCCGCCTGTGCTCGAGGTGCTGTCTGCGGAGAGGAGGCAGGATAGGGGCTCAGGTTGGGTCTGGATGGGCCCGATGGTTCTGAAGCGGCGCCCCCCAGACCGTGGCACCTGGGCTCCCTCAGCTCTCCCCAGACCCGGCCGGAACCCTCCCGGATCCAAGGGCGGGAGCAGAGAGGCCTTGGCACCTAGGCGACAAGCCCGGAAGGAACCTGAAAGGTAGGTAACAAAAAAGGCAGCAAAGGGGCTTCGGGGCCGCCCTTCCCGGTTCTTGGGGGATGGTGTGGCGGGACACAGAGTCTATGGCCCCGGGAGCGGCCCCGCCCGGCCCGCGCACGCCCCGCACCTGCTCCGCCTGGCGCCAGTACATTCTCCAGGCGGAGGGAATAGTCGGGTCCCGGGGAGCGCGGCTGGTGGTAACTGTGAGCCTTTTTGCTCTTAACCAGGAACGAACGCGGCATGGTGGTCGGGCGCGCTCCCCACTCTGCTCCAAGGGTCCCTGGAGCCTCCGTCAGCCCACCGTAAGCCCCAGTCTGGCGGAGACCTGCGAGAGGAGAACAGGGTGGAAACGTGGGTCAGCACGCTCCGAGACCCGGGACTGGGCAGCGGAGTAAAGAAAGCTCGGGCCAGGAAGGAGGGAGGAAGGCCCGCGGGAGGAGGGGCTTGGCCCCGCTGCGCCGCGCTCACCAGGTGGCACTCGGACAGGTGTCGCGAGCCAGCCGCCGCCGCTCAGAGGTAAAACCCGTCCCCAGGCTCAGACAGGCCTCTTCCTTCTGCCCTGCCCACGCCCCTCGGCCCCTCCCCTTCCCTAGCAAAACTCGTTTTGGTAATCAAACTCTCCGAGAGCCGAAGTCCCCAACGGGCCAGTTACCCCAACTCGACCACACACCGCTTGTCTGGATCCGCTCTTGGGTTGGGGAGAAAGGCGTAGACGCGCGGATCAATTTAGGGCGGGGGAGGGTGGAATGTGTCGATGGTCGCGGACCGGGTTGAGGCAAAGAACCAAGCCCTCCAAGAGCCGGCTACAGACTGTAGTGAAAGGGGGTCAGGGGCGAGACGCCTCCGGCTGATTGAGGGGCGGGGTCGGGGGAACTGCATCAGAAGGACTGGGGGAAGCAAAGGCCGGAGAAAGAAGGCAGGAAGGTAGGGAAGCAGGTGGCAGAGGACCAATCAAGGCCCCGGGAAGAACTCGCTTCCCGGTGATCTTGATCGCCCCTCACTTGTGCCCCACGCAGGGAAAAAATTGGCCCGGAGACGCGGGTGCGGAGGGAACAGGCAGGGATCGGGGCAAAACACACCAGACCATGGAGACCTAACCTCGGAAACAAAGTCCCGGGAAAAAGCACTTTCCGTTCTGCTCACCAAAAGCCTCGCCCTGGGGAAGTCGAGCCGGGTTCGCGCGCGACGGCTATGAAACGCGCGGTGTGCTGGAGTCCGCAGAGAACCAACCGTTTAGAGGACGCGGGAGAGCGCAGGCTGCTCTGGCAGCAGCTAGAGAGTCGGGATCGGGGCGCGGGCCTGGGAGGGAGCTAGCTGCCCGCTACGCCGCTCTCATTAACCCCCCAATCAGTTCACCTAATCCCGGGGTCGAAACCTGAGCCCGGCGGGGAGGCGGGGCAGCGCCTACGGCCTTTCCTGGGGCTCGCTCCGGGGGCGGGACCTGGCGGGCTAGGAGGTTTGGGGAGAACGAATCTGCCTTTCTCTCAGGGTGAAGGCGATGGGGGCCGGGTTCAAGTGCGAGCTGCAGGCTCTTCGGGCAGCGCAGCTCTCGGTTGTCTTGGTTATTTCAGAAACAAGGGCCCTGGGGATCCCGGGTCTGGGAAGGACCCCTCATCTTTGAGCTTCGCGCGACTTATTCTGCCGGACTAGGAACCGTGCGGCTCCCAGAGCAAGATGCAGGACAGAGTCTAAGTCTGCCGGTTGGCGCTCCGGAATCAACACGAGTTCTTGCTCCACGCCCCACCATGTCCCCTTCCCCGGAGAAGAAATGGGACAGGCTTAGGAGAAAAGACCGCTGGGACATATAGCTGAGTCCCAAGGGACGTTTCCCGTGTCCTAAACGCTAGAAGGCCCCTAGGATTGAGGGTGTTGCCCACCCGTACCCGGGCCGCCCCCTAAGGGTCGGGGCTTCAGGAGGCCTCGGGGTGCTCGGCTGCCCTAGGGCGAAGCACTGCCGATTCAGTTTTCCCTGCGCCCCAGCGTGAGCTGCTCCGTCGGCTGTATACTTAGACACCACAAATCCAAAACCAATTTCTTAAACAACCATGAAGCTCGGAGGAAAAGGAAAATGGGGTGAAAATGTCCCGAGGGCCCTGCTGCGGTTTGGGTCTGCGTTGGCGCGGAGCGGGACAGGGGCGGGAATGCAGGGGGTGAGCTGTCCGCGCCACCGCTGAGTCTGGACTGACTGGCACGGAAGCGACCTCCCGACTCAGGCCACAGCCCTGCGCCTCCTTTTCATCCTGGCTGGCTCTGTCCGTTCCTGGGAGGGTGGAATGGGTAGAGGGGTGGTAGGACCAAGGGCTGATCGCGTGGGAAGGCGACCTCTCGCAGCAGCTGGCGCCCGGGGGCGGGGCGGCCTCCTCGGCGCACGCGGGCCGGCCGGGCCTCTCTTCACTGTCAGGGCCTGGGAAGGCGGGAGCTGGAGGCGCAAGCGGGCAGCCTCCTGAGCCCAGCTGCCTCCGCCTCCCCACCAGATGTTTCCTTCCCGGTGGATCCCGCTCCCCTGCAGAACCACCAAACCGCCTGGCGTGCGCCCCCTGAGCCAGATCCCCAGCCCCTCCGTGCGGGTCGCGCGGGGACCAAGAGGATAGAGCTCTTTTGGTTCCCGAACTGCGGCCGGCAGCGGGTGGGAACCTGGCAGCGCCCTCTGGTCGCCCCCGCAGTGCCGGTGTCCCGCCAGTTCCTGCGTCCGCCCCCCCCAGGGAGGGAGGCGCAGCGGACCTACCTGCGGGGTCAGGGCGCGGGTATCGCGCTCCGAGAGTTTTCAAACTGAGTTGCTTTCGGGAGAGACCGCGCTGTCTCTCTCTCTCTCTCTCTCTCTCTCTCTCTCTCTCTCTCTCTCTCTCTCTCTCTCTCTCTCTCTCTCTCTCTCTCCTTTTTTAATCTTCCGAGCTCAGCCCCCAAAACCACAAGCTTCACTTCCTGAGCGTTAAGGAGTAGCTCGCTTAGCCCTGTCAGACCTGCCCCCCAAGCCCCAGTCGGGCGGCGGACGCGCTCCCCCTTTGCGCAAGGGTATAGGAGGCGGACAGGGGGCTTGGCCTTTCTAGCCGCCCTCCCCTGCGGCCCTCCCCGTTTTTTCTCTGCGGGACGGCGGGAGATGGGGAGACCCGGAGGGCCCAAACACCCAGGCACTAGAAATGACTCGAAAGAAAATGAACTATTCTTGGCTCCTGGGAGACTTCCGCAGCGAGAAGAAGTCACAGATTCAGGACACAGATTGACTGGAGCGCAGGGGGTGGGAGCGCCCAGCTCCGAGGAAGCCTCCCCGCCCATCTGGTCCGGGACACCCCCCCCCCCACAACCCCGCTGCCTACTTGGGCTGCGCCGCCCCCGGGTCGGGGCCGTGAATCACCCGCCAGCGGTGCCGCCGGCCTGGAGCCCGGCGAGTGGCCGCGGCGTCCGCAGAGCGAAACCTGCCCCGCGGCCCCGAAATAGCTTGTTGTGGAAACACTTCGGGATAAATACGCCCAACAAGGCTGAAAATACCTTGACACCCAATCCCAGAGGTTTGCTCATTTCCCTTCGGATTTAGGTAATGGTTAAATTTGGAAGAGGTGGGCGAGCGCCGAGCCCCCGGCCGAGAGGGCGCAGGCGGCGCGTCCCGCGGGCGCCCGGCTGGACTGGCAGGCGCGCCCTCCCCACGCCGCGATCGCCCGCGCTGGGCCGAGTCCGCTCGGCTGGCGGCTAATTTCCGGTGGTCGGAGCTGCGAAATTAAAGGCCGTGCGGGAGGGAGCGCGCGCGCGGGGGCAGCGACGGCGGCTGCTCGGCTGACCCCGCCCTGCTGGGGCAAGCCAGGGAGAGCCGTACCCAAGGCGCGGGCTCCGCCACCGCCTGAGGTCAACCCAGGCACCTAGTCGGGAGGGGAGCGGTAAAGCGCCATAAAAGCACTACCCTGCTGATTATTGAAACGTCATTCTTCGCTGGGATTGTGTGTTCCATGAGGGTAGGGGTGGATCTACAGCATTGTGTCCTGGTGGGCTCGTAGCAAAGGTCTGTGGACTGAGTAAATGAATGAATGGCACTAATTAACTAATTAATTGTAGTAGAATAGGAAAAATTAAAACCTCACCCATAAATAAACAAATGCAGCGACCTCCAACGCTAGACTGTATGTCATGAGCCATAGAGTGCGGCCTGTGGTGTGTACTTAAAGCCTAAACCCTTTACTAAGGGGGATGGATATCGTTATAATTACCTTACTTTCCTAAATGAATTGAGTTAGATTTTGATCACTACTTCCTGCACAATAAATTTCCAGTGTCGGATACCGGGAGAAGGGAGTGGTGTTCCTCAGTTCTTGCAAAATAACTTGCTATTTTTTAGATTAATCCAAAGTTGTCATGCTAAAAAAGTCCTTAGAGAATGTTTTTTAAAAATGATTTTTAATTTGCATTGTAAATCTAAAGGTTTGTGGAAAATATTTGACTACTATTGCCGTGCTTCAAGCGTGCTTTAATAATTTAGACGTTTTATACAGCAATGGCTGCACACCTACTATGTGCCAGGTGTGGGACCATACACGCATCTTAATTGTGTGACTGCGTCCTCCTTACACCACTGTTCATTTGCTTAACACACTCTTTATAAATAAATGCAGAGGTAAGCAATCTTAATCAGAAGGACTACAAATGTTGAATTAGCTGAAGGGAAATTAAGGTCATTTTGTTAAACTTTTTATTTGTGTGCTTTGTTCTGGCCTAAGGTATAAAAATCTTAAAGCAGTAGAAAACACATCTTTCTTTTTTCCTTCTATCTTATGCAACAGCATAAAAAAGACCAAACAAAATTTTTTTAATGATAAATGGGACCATAGAAAATTTAGTATCAACCAAGTTCTAGAGAAATGGCTGAACCATTTCCTTTGCACATTAGCAAGTTCAAAGTCAAAATTTCTTGAAAAGGTGCTGTGATTAGTTAGTAGTTTAGTGTTGCTGTTTGAAGTCTCAGAAAACATGGGGAGACTTTGAAGGGGACAAATAATCACCTTAGAATAAATCCCGTTCATTCAGAGTAAATCTAGTCATCTTGGTTTTTGTTTTTTTCTTTTTCTTTTTTATTGTCCTTCACAGCCTCTGAGTTTGCAAAATAAAACTGGGGACTGGGACAGGGACACCCAGAAAGGAGCAGGTGGGAGGGGAATGGCACCGAATTCCCCTTTACATACTTTATGTTATGAGCCATGTGGATGTATTACTAATTCAAATAAATAAATACACATTAAAAATATTCAGCCATTGAGATCAGGTTATCTCTCAGGTGCATAGTGTTGGAAAGTGATTCTCATGCTTAGGGGGGACAAAGGAGAAAGGTCAGAATAGGGACACCCAGAAAGGTTAAGAAACTTACCAAGGGGCAGCATAGAGCCAGGACTGGAAGTGATGATAGAATGAACCTGACTTCCCACTACTCCAGACTCCCTCTCATTTACCACTAAACGGAGAGTGAGGAGAGTAAGCACCCCCCCCCCCCGCCGAAAAGTACACTTTTTTAAATTTAGGAAGAATCCCTCCCCCCAAATATTCCTTTGGAACTGGATATAATGGTAAGCAGAATGTAGGCTTGGGGCATAATTTTCTATAAATACTGGTTTTCCCAAAAGAGGATGTTAAATTTACTAATTTTATCAGTAATTTACTAATTATTATTAAATAACAATAATAATGTATCTACAGATGCCAAATAACAAATGACCTTCTTCATATGGCAAACATTTCCAAGCTCTGGCCAATGGCTCATTTATTTCAAGCAGCATCTCATAGATCAGAATTTCCTTACAACCAAAGATTTGAGACATTTTAAAAAAGAAAATTGTAACAGGATATTACCAGTTTCTTGTTTTTTTCACAAAGCTTTACAGTTACCATCTCTGTTCTATTTGTGGGAGGCACAGGAAGAATGGGTGATCCTGAGGAGGGGTGATGCCTCCATTTCCAGCATACATTTCTGTGATGTTTGCATCATTTGATCCTCACAGCGATGCTATCAGGAGGGGAGAAGTCTGCACTTTTTGTCGATGGTCATTCGTGGTATCGATCTCTGTTCTGCCAGTTACTAGCCCTGTGACCTTGAACAAATTAGCTCAACTCTCCCAGCCTCAGTTTCTCATCTATAAAGTCAGAGTACCTACCAATCTTGCAAGACCATGGAGCAGTCCTTTGATTTCTACTCTTCACAGGATCCTCTGGGCACCAAGAATGAAAGAATGCTCCCAGTGAAGGTGTCCTAGGTTTAACCTCCTTGTCCCAGGTCCTGATTCAATTTGTTCAACTTTGCATAAGTAAACTTTGTGACAGCAATTTGCAGGGACTTGGATTTTTTTTTTTTAAATCAAAGGTCAGGGGAAAAAAATGAATCAAGGATCTATTTTCATTTCTAGATATTCTATGGATTTATTTGGGAGAAGTTAAATGAATAACTAACTTGTTTCAGAACTTAGTTTACCCATCTTTAAAACAAGAAATGCCTCCCATGTATCCAATACCATGAGCTATTGGCTGAGGAGTAGCTGTGGGAGAGATATTGAGAGTAAAATCAATGTTTAATACACACAGTAAAAAGAAAAAAAAAAAATCACAGGACGGGACTAGGCATGAGGCTCCTCTGTAAACCAGACAAGAGATTTTGTCTATAAGAAGGTGGTGCTTTATTTTTTAAATATATTTTTCATTATAAATTATATTAGATACAATTTGATAAAGAAAAGAAGAAACCCAAGACGTAATATTTTTGCTCTGCTTCTTTAAAAAAAAAAAGTAATTGTAATCATATCACAGATACAAATGTGTATTCTGTTTTTTCCACTGGATAATAATATTTCTTTCTTCTATTCTCTTTATTTTTTCAGATTTTCTTTAATTGAACAAAAAACTATTTTATAGTAAAAATTATTTAAATAAAAATTGTAACAATCATGTTCCTTGCTTTTATATTGTCTTTTATCATTCTCAATTGCTATAAAAAGAATTCTATCAAGTAGGTTACTATAATTTACTTAATCATGCCTGTCTTAGTATTTAGCATGTTTTCATTTTTTGCTATTTTAAATAATGCAGTGATAAGTTTTCTGGCTATAGCTTTGCCCACATTTTAAATTGTTTCTTTAGAATATCTTTCTAAGTGTGGAATTTCTGGATCCAACAATGAATATTTTTTATGGCTCTTGATACATCCCAGAAAAAGTGTTTTGGATAGCATGTTTGTGTAATGCACAAGCCAAAAAAATTCATATCACTTAGCAAACAGTTAAAAGGTTAAAAAAATCAACTATGGAAAAGTTAGACCTTGATAAAAGACCAGACATAGAACTGGTTTTTATTTTATGCACAAGAAGTATTTGTAAGACAGTGGCCACACCCTGTCATATTGCTATGGTTTTGTTCTCTTGCTATTAAAAAACTATTTAATTTTTGTCTTTGGATTAGCTGTTTTGGTGGGTGAAGTTAGACAGAAATAAGAGATATATATTTTTTTCTAAATTGTATGAATTCAAGGAATATAAATGCAGAGTGATAATTCCGTGATGCCTTAATTGAAATGTTTGAAATGTTAGGTAATATATTTGTCTCCCTTCCACTCTTATAAGTAGCAAGCTATCAAAATAAAATTCAAATGACACTATAAGTCAATAAAATTTGATGGTATCATCATTTATGGAAAGTGGGTAATGCTTTTTTACCAACATATGCAAAAATTGGGAAATGGGGTAAAGGAGAAATTTGGAGATAAAAAAATTAGTATAAGACTTATGCCATGAGTAAGACCCAATCTTGTATTAATATTCAGAACCCTTTCAAACATGAAGAGAAATACTATTTTCCTTTAATAAACATTTTGGAACCGATATATTTAAATCTTGTCACATTATAAAACATGTTCTATTACTATAAAAATCTAAATTAAACTTTTACATAAAGGATTTCAAACATCTGAAGAGGGACGGGCTGTCAGCTTTGGTGTTCAGAGTTCAAATAAGAAAATTGTTAACCTCACCACATATATATTTTTACATTGTTCCTAAGAAGAGATTGACTGAATAAAGTGTCATCTTATGTGTGGGCTGCATGAAATGACTCTTCATAGAAACATACCCAGCGTGAACTTTCATGGAAAAAAAAAGTAGATTTTAGTTGGTGAATGGAAAATGTAACGAGAGAGAAAATGTAAAATTATTTTTCTTTTTTTTTTTTCATTTCCTCCAAGATGTTTGGTGATCATTTTACCATATGTTTACCCCAGATGAAACACTTCACTTTCAAACAGTAAAGCCTATATATTTTAACTTTAAAAAATTACTTATAAAGCATAGCTCTGCTACAGGGAATGTCTGACTCCATACCTGGAAGCAAGGTGGGAGTTGAGGCTTCTGGAAAACTCAGGCAGGCTGCGAGGCTCAGAAGATCAGGCCTCATGGATATCCCCAGACTCTCCCTGAGAGACAACTCCCTGGGAGAAGGACAGAAGGACCCGTGGTTGGCAGATGCAACCCACTGGGTGTTCTAGCTCTGCAGCTTACTGGCTGCGTGGAGGAGAGGGAAAGGCTGGGACTTCTGAGAGGCAGACATTAGAGTCGTTTCTATTTCTGCATAAGGACACCAGTGGTTTAAGAAGCCCAGGTTCTGATAACTAGCAGCTTTTTAAAACCCAGCCAAATCTGTTGATTCCCAATCTTGTCTCTTTCCACCAAACCATACTAATAGTTCCACATCCAGCACAGGGAGCAAAAGCCTTGAGCCAGAAGCCATGTGCCTGTTAGAGCCTTGGGGAGTGATAAGGATGGGGGAGATCAAGCCGATAACTAAGTTTGATTGGTAGAGGAGAGGGAACACATTTCCTCACCTCCTGCTGCAAGCTTGTAACCAACCACCCCCACCCCCCACCTCCGCCTTGCCCCCGGGCACGCTGCTCATCACAAGCCCAGAAACAGCATTAAATGAGTGAGTTGCTGAAAGTAGACTAGCTGTGTGACAGAACACTTGTAAAGTTGATAAAAGAAAATATTAAAACACACTTCCATATCCCACTACCTTAGCTTAACCACTAGTAATATTTTGGAGTGTTTTTTTCTCAATCTTAAAAAAAAAAAACTCTAGGTGTATATTTTGCATGCTATGATCGTGTTGTATAATTGTCCATGTAAGTGATGTGTTATGATTTTATTTATTAACACTTTTCTGGACAATTGGATTTTTCTCTTTTTCCCTACTATGAATGATGCTGTGATTTTTTTTTTAAAGTGCATTTGGGTTTTTGTGTATACATAATTCTTTCTTTAGGATTGATTGTCAGAAACGGAATTACTGCATCAAAGAAAAAAACCTTTTAAAGTTTATGAACACATATTGACAAATTATTTTCCCAAATGAGTACAATAATTACACCTCTGTCAAGAAAAATTATAAAGACCGTAGTAACCAAGGAACGGCAGAATGTAGTCATTAAAGGCATGGACTCTGAGCCAGATTTCTACAATCTAGAAATTCTGGCTCTGTCATTTATTAGCCTTAGACAAGCTCCTCAACCTCTCAGTCCCTCAACTTCTTTACCTGTGAGCATGCTTATAATAATAGCACCTACCTCATAGTTTGTTGCACTGCACAGATGTAACGAGATAATAGATGTGAAGCATCGAGTAGGCATTTATGAAGTGTTAGTTACTGTCACTATATACCAAGCACTATCGAGGCCCTTTCATACATTTTCTTTAACCATCCCAATAAACATGCTGTGGAAATAGACTTGAAGAGGTTTGCCTTTCCTAGATCACATGGCCAGAGAAGGACAGGGCCGAGATTCAAACCCAAGCCAGCCTGGCTGCAGACCCTGTAGGTGGACTCTTGGAGGTAGGGCCCACAGTGTGGGAGCAGTAGCTTGCATACTCTGGACAATGACCAGGAATTGCCAGGAAGCGTTTTACTACGGATTTCTGACATCCTCAATCAGACCGACCACCTGAGAGATGCGGGCTCTCAGACCTCATCTCCCACAGGAGGCCTTGGGTTCTGGGCTTTCCAGGATTACTTTCAACTCTCATGGTCTGTGTCTCCATCAAATTGAGTAGTTCATCAAGGCTGGGGCTGGTAGAGAGTGGCAAAGGATCATTGCCTCTTCCTAAAATATTCTTCTTATTAATAAACAAATATTTATTTTGTGTTCCCCTTTCTAAAATATTTTTAACTCTTCCTGTTGTCAGGTAAGGGCCAATTCAGTGGTAGGGGCCATGAGGTTTCATTTGAGCTTTAATTAAAACGCACCCACCACACACATACCCCAGCACATGACCCCCAATGCGGACGTATCTGATGAAAGAACGAACAGGGCTTCTGTGCAAATCAGGGATTTGCTTGTGCACTGCATGGTCTCTTTGTTCACTAGTAGAAGAATGTCCTGGCGGCAACAAGGAAACACAAGGGACAGCACCAGAATGAACTCTGACTCAGGATGGTAACCTGGGTGACCAGTGTGGCAGATGAGTTTCAAAGCAGTCCCTGAGGCCTGAAGGATGGAAAGGCAAGTGCTGGCACAGTTGTTCCACAGGAGGATGGGGTTTGTGGATTCAACAGCACGATTCAGTTTAATTCAACAAATATTTAGTGAATACTGGTTGAATGTCATGTACCATGCCCTATGTGAGGTACAGAGATGGATATGGGGGCCTCTGCTCTCCTTTACCCACCAAGAAGTGACTATAGCAGGGAAGGTAAATAAAAGAAAAAATTAATGAATGAAGAATATTTCCCTCCTACCCCAGGCCTCTGAGATAGCCATTTGGCCTGGCATACAGGGACTTTTTCCTTTTTTCTCTTTTGGCTGCACTGCACGGCTTGTGGGATCTTAGTTCCCTGACCAGGGATCAAACCCAGGTTCACGGCAGTGAAAGCCTGAGTCTTAACCACTGGACCTCCAGGGAATTCCCCAGGGACTTTTCTTTTGACCAGTGTGATAGTTAATTTTTCGTGTCACTTTGACAAAGGGATACCCAGATAGCTGGTAAAACGTTATTTCTGGATGTATCTGTGAGGGTGTTTCCCAAAGAGATTAACATTTGCATCAGTAGATAAAGTAAAGAAGATCACACTTAACTATGTGGGCTGGCCTCATCCAGTCTATTGAAGGCCCTAATAGAACAAAAAGGTGGAGAGGAAGGGTGAATTCTCTCCCCCCCATCCCCGCCCCCCCCCACCCCCACCCCCGCCTTCTCTCTCATCTTCTCTTAGCCTTGGACATTGGAATTTCTGGTTTTCAGACCTTCAGCCTCGGACTGGAGTTACACCATCAGCTGCCCTGGTTCTCAGGCATTTAGACACAGACTGAATTATACCACTGGTTCCCTGGTTCTCCAGCTTGCAGATCGTGGCACCTCTTGGCCTCCATAACAGTGTGAGCCAATTCCTATAATAAATTTCCTCATATATATCTAGATATATCCTATCGGTTCTATTTCTCTGGAGAACCCTGATGAGTACAGCCAGTCAGCGCCATTGCACAGTTTCTGCTAAAGATTTGAAATTAACAAAATACATGAGGCTGGGGTTAGAATTTTGGAGCATCAAAATATTCGACCAGTTGTGAAGAATGTGATCTACTTTTTGCACAGACATTTTTGCTTCTGGTTTGGGAAGTATTTTGTAGCTTGGATTGTAGAAAGGCATTTATTTGATTTTGGCATATTCCATGATGCTTGTCTAGCCAAAATTTCTCCATGTTTTTGCTTGGATTCTCTGGGAAGGAGTCAGAGAAGGTGGATGAAAATGTTTTCTTTCTTTCTTTTTCTTCTCTCTCTCTTTCTTTCTAATAGCAAAGTTGAGATTAACTATTACTATTAACTATTTTTGGTACCAAGACCAGCTGTATTTCTCTCTGGAATCCTAAAAAGTGGTTATTGTGTGATAGAAATGAACAATGTTCTCATACTTCCTTATAATAGATGCAATACTCAATACACAGTGTTGATATCACAGAAAAGTACAAATTGGTAAGAATTATACTTTAGGAAACTATGGCACTGTCTAGCAAGGTACCAGTTGTCTAATGATCTGGTTTAATCCATGGATATGTTTTAGACTAGACTGTCTGAAAAAGCACATAAGCTGATGTATGCTTCAAACAATCCTCCCTGAAAATTGCTTCTCCCTACTGAGTTTTTAATAAATATTGGATGGGCTTCCCTGGTGGCGCAGTGGTTAACAATCTGCCTGCCAATGCAGGAGACATGGGTTGGAGCCCTGATCGGAGAAGATCCCACATGCCGCGGAGCAACTAAGCCTGTGCACCACAACTACTGAGCCTGCGCTCTAGAGCCCACGAGCCACAACTACTGAAGCCCGCACACCTAGAGCCCGTGCTCCTGACAAGAGAAGCCACCACAATGAGAAGCCTGCGCACCACAACGAAGAGTAGCCCCCGCTCGCTGCAACCAGAGAAAAGCCTGCATGCAGCAACAAAGACCCAACGCAGCCAAAAATAAAATAATTTAAAATAAATTAAAAAATAAAATAAAAAATAAATATTGAATGACAAAGTGAGATTATATCCCCAGCCAAATCCTGGAATGTAGCTATCCTGAGTTGTCTAAATTCAGACACACATGCCTTAATAGACAATTCAAGGGTAGAGTTTGACCTATTATGAAAGCTGAGGTACCTGAGGACAGCTGGCTGGGTAAAAGGCTTTTGTCACCTACAAGGGAAAACCAAAGTCAGGTGTAGACTTTTCCTGAGGAAATTGTTTTGAGTCTTGGTAGCACACAAACTCGACTCTAAAAGCTCACATACCTAGAACATGGCCAAAATGATATTTTTCCAACTTTATATTTTCAGTACAGAAAAGTTCAAAGAATAGTGCAATGAACATCCAAATAATTTTAACTAGATTCAACTCCAACATAACCTTAATATAAAATTTGAATAAAAATATTAACACCAAAAGAAAATCTTAATTAAGCATCCCCAGAATTCATAAGTTTTAGTAGGGCTACTTCCTGCCATATCTACCCTCTGGGTAAAGTATCTGTGATGTACATGGAGATAATTAAACAAAGTAACTTATATAACATTGTTTTAACATTATAAACTAGTTAAAAGATGAGAAATACCTACTGAATACATACCAAATGTAAATTTATTTTGCAAGTATATACCTTCTCTGGCAGCAATTAGCCAAGAGGGTTTTATCAAGAGCTCTGAGTTTGAGATGATAAGACTTGTTTTATCTGCATATACAAAAGTGCTTGCTTTTCTTTTTTTTTTTTTTTTTACAGCAGAAGGGAGTTGTCAAGCTCAGCTATGAAAACTGTTTTATTGCTCAGGTTCTTTAAGATTTAATATATGTGTTAATAGGGAGCAGCAGGATAGTGTATCTGTGTTGAACTTGTGCAGATGGCTCCATAACCAATTCCTGCCAACAGACCTAAAGGCTGAGAAAATTTCAAAGGAATATTATGTTGCATATAATAGACAAGCTACGTCTAAAGTCTGCCTATTCCTTATGTACAACACTAGCCAGAAAAACCCAGGCTCAAAATTTGTCAATCAAGATAATAACTCATGTTTTTGGTTGTTGACTGTGAGTTCTTTCCCCATTTTATCTCATTGACTACAACAACCCTATGAGGTAGGCAGTGTTATTGTTATTATTCCTATTTTATGGGTGAGGAAACTGAAGCTGAGAGGTAACTTTGCCCAAAGTCACACAGTAAGTTAATAGGATTCAAACCTAAGTGGATTTGATATTAAAGCCCAGATTTTTTTTTTTTTAATAAATTTATTTATTTATTTATGGCTGTGTTGGGTCTTCGTTTCTGTGCGAGGGCTTTCTCCAGTTGTGGCGAGCGGGGGCCACTCTTCATCGCGGTGCGCGGGCCTCCCACTACCGCGGCCTCTCTTGTTGCGGAGCACAGGCTCCAGACGCGCAGGCTCAGTAGTTGTGGCTCACGGGCCCAGTTGCTCCGCGGCATGTGGGATCTTCCCGGACCAGGGCACGAACCCGTGTCCCCTGCATTGGCAGGCGGATTCCTAACCACTGCGCCACCAGGGAAGCCCCAAAGCCCAGATTTTTAACTCTGGTTACGCTAGCCCCCTATAATAAGCAAACAGACTAGATGGTCCTTTAATCAGGCTGGGTTTTTCAAAGACAGAATAAATGCTGCTCTTCTGCCAGGCATGGTCATGTCTGTGGAGGGAACAAGTCAGAAATACCTCTTGTTTATAAGGACCAGAGCTTGTGATTCACAGCAATTGCTAAACAGCTCTAGAAATAAAGTCTTGGGTACTTTATCCTCTTTTATAAACTTTCATTGTTATATAATATATATATATATATATATATCATATATAAATATATATAAAAATATAGATAGATAGATACAGTAAAAGTGCATAAATCTTAAGAGTATAGCTTGGCTAATTTTTACATAGCTATACACTCAAGTCAAGATCTAGATTATTTTCAGGACCTCAGGTGCTATACTGAATTTGTATTTTTTAACCAGTTGCTTAAAGTGGGAGACCATTAACTGAGCTCTGGTTAGAAATTGGCTTGGGGGGCTTCCCTGGTGGCGCAGTGGTTGAGAATCCGCCTGCTAATGCAGGGCACACGGGTTCGAGCCCTGGTCTGGGAGGATCCCACGTGCCGCGGAGCGACTGGGCCCGTGAGCCACGGCTGCTGAGCCTGCGCGTCTGGAGCGTGTGCCCTGCAATGGGAGGGGCCGCAATAGTGAGAGGCCCGCGCACCGCGATGAAGAGTGGCCCCCACTCGCCGCAACTAGAGAGAGCCCTCGCACGAAACAAAGACCCAACACAGCTAAAACAAACAAACAAATAAATAAATAGAGTAGCTATTAATTAAAAAAAAAAACAACGCAAATGTCTGTCTGCCTTTGTGTCCAAATTAAAAAAAAAAAAGAAATTGGCTTGGGAGCTACAAAGATCCAGGCCATTGACCATGGTCTGTAGAGTTAGGTAAAGTGAGCCTCCCATGAGCCAGCTCACATCTGGGTTGCCACTCCATCATCTTGCCTTGGAGATCATGTTCAAAGTGCCAAATCTAATGGCCTGTCTCGGTTTCTTCCAAAAGTTCATAGCAAAGAAGGTTTTATTGTTTTTGTTTTGTTTTCATGGAAAATATCAAACATATATAGATAGAATAGTAAAATGTACCCCATGTACCCATCACCCAGCTTCAACAGTAAATCTATGGCCAAACTTGTTTCATTTTATCATTTATCTCCCCATCCACTGCTCCCCTCCTTCACCTGACTATTTTGAAGTAAATCCCAAATATCATATCATTTCTTCTATAAACATTTCAGGACATCTCTCTAAAGAATAAGGACTCTTCTTATCAACAGTTTTGAGGCAAAGAAAAATTATAGATCTTTGCTTTTATAAGTAAGTAAGTGTCAGGTAGACATTCCAGATTTTGGTTGTTTCATCATTAATCCTATGAAGGTTTTCTTGGCCAACCAGTAGTTCTTGACAAATCATGTACTAGGAAAGTGATACCTTCATTTTCAGGAAAACTGGTTATGAGTTTTCTACATCCAAAGCGGTTTATGTAAAATTCACCTAATGATAAATCACCAGGTGTTTGAAAGCTCTCAGCCACCTTACTCTTGTCAGTGCACCGACCACCCTAATCTAATTCCTAGGTATTATGGCTCTATGACAAGGATGCTCTTAGTTAAGCCAGAGAAGAGAAAATTTTACATGTAATCCAGAGTATTCGTTCTAAGGGTGGTTAGCAGCATAATAATAATATATGTTATAACTACAACATATGAAGCAATCTCTCAGATTAGAGAGGAAAATTTCCCCCAGATGTATTCAATACCATGTTTCCATTTACAAAGAATATACGTCTTCAGTTTAAATTAGCCTGTTCCTAAAAATACGCTCTATAAGGAAAATGAATATTCTTTTATAGTACTAATGAGAATGTTAATTTGTAGAGGATAAATTGGCAATATGTGTCAGAAAAACATATTTAAAATATACATACTCCCTGATGTAGGAATTCCACTTTTAGTAATACATCATAACGAATCAAAGATGTGTTACAACTTATTTTAAGCAGTTTCATGGCAATAATAGGGAACACATGCCCAATAACAGAACATTGGTCAAATAAATTAAAGAATGTTCATGTGATCTACAGCCATTAAAATACGTAGGAAAAGGTAAGTTTAAAAAATCAGGGCTTCCCTGGTGGCGCAGTGGTTGAGAATCTGCCTGCCAATGCAGGGGATACGGGTTCGAGCTCCTGGTCTGGGAAGATCCCACATGCCGCGGAGCAACTAGGCCCGTGAGCCACAATTACTGAGCCTGCGCGTCTGGAGCCTGTGCTCCGCAACAAGGGAGGCCGCGATAATGAGAGGCCCGTGCACCGCGATGAAGAGTGGTCCCCACTTGTCGCAACTAGAGAAAGCTCTCGCACAGAAAACGAAGACCCAACACAGCCATAAATAAATAAATTAAAAAAAACAAAAAACAGCAGACACAAGAGAAGCTCTGAAAACCAAGTAGAAGTTGCCTTTAAAAAAAAAAAATCAGGTTACATGACAATGTGTACATATATTCCCAAGTTTGATAACTAACTAAATAAATAAACAAATAAGGAAAACAGGAGAGAAAAAGACAGAAAAATAAGAGGAGCAATCCAGGGGTCCCACCATCCCACTGATAGAATAGAAAGGAAATTATCACAGAGATCAGAACAATGTTTCCAAATCTAAAGGACATAAGTCTACTTATTGAAAGGATCCAGTGAGGGCCCAACACAATGAAAGAAAAAAGGCCCTATATCATAGGATATCATTGTGAAATTTCAGAACCCCAAGATACTGGGGGACATCAGGCAGTCTCTATCATATTGCCCAAACTATCAATCAAATAGAATAAAAAAGAATAAAAACATTTTCAGACTAGCGACATCTCACAACATTTAACTCCCATGCACCTTCCTTGGGAGGTGACTGAAGGATGTAGTGTAATTTACCTAGAATTTTGGATTGATGATAAAGATGAGAAAAATTCCATCACTTACTAGCAATATGACCCTGGGTAAGTTACTTAAGCTCTTTATGCCTTTATTTCCTCTGTAATGTGAAGATAATTATATTGTTGTGAGGATTAAATTACTTAATATATAAAAAGTACTTAGCTAAATGCAATGCTTTATCCTGGATTAGATCCTGGAATAGAAAAAAAGTACATTAAGTACATAAGTGGAAAAACTGGTGGGATCCGAATAAAGTCTGTAGTTTAGTTAAACCTATTGTACCATTTAAAATGTCTTATTTTGACAAATGTACTATAGTTATGTTAGACATTAGGGGAAGCTGGGTGAAAGGTATATGGGAACTGCACTATCTTTGCAACTGTACTGCAAATCTAAAATTATTCCAAAATAAAAGATTTATTTTAAAAAAAAAGTATTCACCCCTACCTCACACCATATTCAAAATGGATCATCAACCTAAATGTAAAAGCTAAAACTATAAAACTCCTTTATATAAAACTATAAATCATAGTGACCTTGAATTAGGCAATAATTTCTTAAATATGACACCAAAAGCACAAGCAACAAAAGAAAAAATAGACAAAATTGACTTCATCAAAATTAAACACTTTTGTGCTTCAAAGGATACCATTAAGAAAGTGAAAAGACAGCTCATGGAATAGGAAAAAATATTTGTAAACCATATATCTGCTAAGGGACTGGTATGCAGAATATACAAAGTATTCTTACTAATTCAACAATTAAAAAAACCTAACAACCCAATTAAAAAATGGACAAGGGATTTAAATAGACACTTCCAAAGAAAATATATAAAGGGTCAATAAGCACATGAAAAGATGCTCAATATCACTAATCATTAGGGAAAAGCAAATCAAAACCACAGTTAGATACCACTCCACACCCAACTAGGATGCCTAAAATAAAAAGGACAGACAATAGTAAGTGTTGAGGATGTGGAGAAATTGGAACGCTCATACATTGTTGGTGGGATTGTAAAATACTGCAAACACTTAAAACAGTATGGTAGTACCCCAAAATGTTAAACAGGGTTACCATATGACCCAGAAATTCCACTCCTAAGTATACACCCAAGAGAACTGGAAACCTATGTTCACATACAAATGTGTACACAAATATTCAAAGCAGCATAATTCACAATAGCAAAGAGCTAGTAACAACCCACATGTTTATCAACTGATGAATGAATAAACAAAATATGGTATACTCATATACTGGCGTATTATTCAGAAAAAAATAGTTGCCTACTAATAGTAGGGGCTGGGGGAAGGAGAGAATAGAGAGTGACCGCTAATGGGTATGGGGTTTCTTTTCTGGAGTGATGAAAATATTCTGAAATTGATGTGAATATTCTGAAATTGGTGTGAACCATTATTACTAGTGGTGATAGTTGAACAACTGTGTATATACTAAAAATTATGTAATTGCATACTTTAAAAGGCTAAATTTTTTTCAAAGATTTTTTTTTTTTGATGTGGACCATTTTTTAAGTCTTTATTGAATTTATTACAATATTGCTTCTGTTTTATTTTATTTATTTATTTTTTTGGCCATGTGGGACCAGGGATCGAACCCACATCCCGTGCACTGGAAGGCAAAGTCTTAACCACTGGACTGCCAGGGAAGTCCCAGGCTAAATTTTATGGTGTGTGAATTATATCACAATAAAGCTGTTATTTTAAAATAGTTATTGGCACAAAGTAAGTACTATGTTTCCAAATATTTACTGCCTCTCCTTGGAGGAGTCTTAGTTGTGTGACTTAGCCAATGAAATGGCTAAGTGATATACATCAATGAAAATGATGTATATCACTTCCCGGCAGAAGATTTGGGAGCCAGCATATTGTTTACCATATCACTTTTCCCTCTGCCTTAACAATCAGCAATGTTCAAAATAGAAGTGGTGGGCTTCCCTGGTGGCGCAGTGGTTAAGAATCCACCTGCCAATGCAGGGCACATGGGTTCGAGCCCTGGTCCTGGAAGATCCCACATGCCGCAGAGCAACTAAGCCCGTGCACCGCAACTACTGAGCCTGCGCTCTAGAGCCCGTGAGTCACAATTACTGAGCCCGTGTGCCACAACTACTGAAGCCCGTGCCTAAAGCCCGTGCCTAGAGCCCGTGCTCCACAACGAGAAGCCCGCACACCACAATGAAGAGTGGCTCCAGCTCGCTGCAACTAGAGAAAGCCCACGTGCAGCAATGAAGACCCAACACAGCTAAAAATAAAAAAATAAATAAATTTATTAAAAAAAAAGAATAGAAGTGGCTTCATCAGCCTGGTTCCCAGAGTAAAAACGATGTAGAGCAGAGCAGCAGCCAACTTTTGATGGACGTGTAGCAGGAGTGAGACACGATGTTGTAAGCCATGAGATTCTAAGGTATGTGTTAATAACAACAACAAGTAGTATAAGTACCACTATGGGCAGAAATTAGGAAATAGAGAGTGTTGGCCCATCACCTCAAACATATTTATGTGGAAATAGCATGTAGATAGTGTAAGTAGAGAACCGGAGTGCAGATGAGAAGTTAGGGCAGGAGAAGGAACATTCAAATCCATGAATACTAACTGAGTGGCCTGCACTGGTTCTGGGGATTCAGAGATGCCACGCACGTTCTCGCTGTTAGCTAACGTTGACTGAGCACTTACTACGTGCCAAGCCCTTCTGGGCTCTGGGCCTTGTGTTGTCTCCAGTCTCATCAAAGAGCAGTTTGGTGATGAATAAGAAGCTTCTCCAATTTTGACCCACAAATAAACAATTCTATTTTAGAGAAATTAGTGAAGCAAATGAAAGGCTGTGGGATTTGTTTAAAATAGCTACAGAGTGTCAAGGGCTGTGAGCCAGACCAAACAACACACCTTCCCACACACCCGACTTGGGCTTGTGATTACTCAAATCCCAGCACTGGCCTGGGGAGCTGCCTGCCAGGGACATCCCTCTACAGAGCACAGCTGGAAGGCAGTTTGCCAGAATAGGGCAGAGCTGGACCTGGCCTTAGCTTTTGAACTAAGTTAACTGGGGGGAAATGCCTGACACTTTTCTTTATAAATTTATGCTGAACACCACGACTCCTCACTGTTGGGGTTTCCACCTCCTCACCTGGCAGATTGCTTTTGCAGTTCTGGCAGCAGCTCAGTGGGCTGATGAGGCAGGGGAGAGGGAAATGGGTCAGAGACTCCTTTAAGCTGAGCAGCTTAAGCCTGACCAGAAGCTCATCTGTAGAGAGAAGGCTGCAGAGACAAACATTTATTCATGCATCAAAGGTTTTAAAACTCTCTTTGTAAATGGAGAGTAGTTGACCCAATCCTGAGCTCCAGTGAAGGGCACGAGGGTAGAAGCTGGGCTTCGAGACATGCAAAATAGAAGAGACAATGCAGGGCTGTGGGGAATAGCTGTCGTCTCTTCTACCCACGGGGAAGAATCAGCCTGGTTGGGGTTAGGCGGGTCCACACAGTTGTGCCTTGAAGACTGAAGTACAGCAAACACTAAGGAGGGGTCCCTACTCCAGACCTGGGTGGGAGTGACAAAGATGATACAAGAGACCAGGAAAGCCTTCGCCTGGAGAGAAAGAAGAGTCCTTGGTAGGGGAGGAGACCAGGTGCTATGACTTGATGGGCTGCCCTGGTCCGCCTGCTGTGGAGGGCTGTGTGCAGTGGCTGCCTGTCCCACCCTCTGCGGCAGAGGCAGGGAACAGTTAGGCGCTCCCAGGTGCATCTCAACTGCCACGGCATCTCTCAGCCTTGGAGTCTCTCATGTGTACAGTATGCATTTCCTTTAAAAAAAAAATCAGAGAAACAACATCTTGAAAGTCAACCAGTTTCTTTCCACCTGCCCTGCTCTCTCCTGTTAACAAGGACAGCCTCAGAAGATCCCTTGCAGTCTCTGAAAAAGTGCCCAGCCCTGGGTGACAACGGGGGGGCTGTGGACACAGTACTAGCTACTTTGTTAGAGTCAACTCAGGACACAAAAAGATTCTCTGGGCCTGAAATCCCACACGCTGGTTTATGATGCTTCATTTCTAGACACCCTTGGTAAAATCTAGAGTGCAGAAGAGATGAAGCCATACACCCAGATCAGGAGACATTAGCACCTAGGTAAGAGCAAGTCATTGGGTAGGATACAATGGGACTTACAGAACAGTTGTTGCAGGGATCACGGGCCCTGCCCTGGTGCAGGGTGGGGCTTTTGGATGGGCAGAGAGCAGGAAGCAGTACGAAGGAGGCCCCCCAGTTGGATGTGATCTCTGAATTCTGACGGCACTGTATCTGTACCTTTGTATCTCTCATTCCACGTGTGAGGACAGGAGTTGGCCTGGTTCATCTTTGCCTCCTCAACAGTGCTTGGTGGGTGTCTTCCGCCAAAGCAGTATTCAGTAACTAGAGGACTCTGGAGTCAGGCTGGCTGCACGGAGGTCCCACTGGGTTTTCCACTGACATTCATATTTCACAGATGTTGTTTATCCCATTTTAATAGTGAATAAACTGAGGTACAGTGATTTATTCCACTATTCATTCACTCATTCAACAAACATTTATTGTGAGCCAAGATACTGTCCTGAATACTGGGGAGAGAGACAAAAATCATAAAGCTTGCATTCTAGCGTGGGCAGACAAAAACAAATGATGATGTAAAATGCATAGACAGTTATCAATGCAATGGAGAAAGATAAAGCTGGGAAGGGGCTTTTGAAAAAGGGTCAGGAAAGGCCTCCTGCGCAGGTGACACTTGAGCAGAGAAGAGGAGTAGTTGGGGAGCTAGTCTTGTGGGAATGTGGCAGAAGCCCATTCCAGGAAGGGCAAGGCCCCGGGAGTCTGGTGTACTAGCAGCAGCAAGGAAGCCATAAATTTCTGTGATTTGTCCAGGTTTCAACAACACAAAGCTCGAGTCCCAGTCTAGTGCCAGAATTCTACACCTAAAAAAACCTTTCTATTTCATGGACACTGCAAATTTTGTAAGTCTTCAGGTATTAGGTTTTTTTCCTTCTATATATCTTTACTTGAACATATTTAATTTATAAGCTGACTCTAAGTTCTCAACATGCCTATTTTTTAAAAACTGTTTCAACCATTTAAAGAAAATTTATTTATTTATTTACTTGGCTTTGTCAGGTCTTAGTTGGGGCACTTGGAATCTTTCGTTGCAGCGCTCAGGCTCTTTGTTGCAGCACACGGCTTCTCTCTAGTTGCGGTGCAAGGGCTTACTTGACCTGAGGCACGTGGGATCTTAGTTCCCTGACCAGGGATTGAACCTGCGTCCCCTGCATTGGAAGGCAGATTCTTAACCACTGGACCACCGAAGTCCCTATTTCAACCATTTTTAAGCGTACAATTTGGCGGCATTAAATCCATGCAGTGTTCTGCAACCATCACCACTATCCATTTCCAGAACTTTTTCATCATCCCAAACATAAGCTCTGTATCCATTAAACAATAACTTCCCTTTCTCCCACACCCCTATCCCATGGTTAATGTCTACGTGTTAGACATGTTAAAAGTACAGAAATACTTGTGTTGATATATCTGTCTATAAATTTGCTATTCTAGGTACTTCAAATCAGCGGAATCACACTATGTGTCTGGTGTATTTCACTTAGCATTTTTCAAGGTTCATCCATGTTGTAGCATGTATCAGAATTTCATTCCGGGGAATTCCCTGGCAGTCCAGTGGTTAGGACTCAGTGCTTTCACTGCTGGGGCCCAGGTTCAGTCCCTGATGGGGGAACTAAGGTCCCGCAAGCCGCATGGCGCGGCCAAAAAAAAAAAAAGAATTTCACTTCTTTTTATAGTTGAATAATATTCCATTGTATGTATACACCACATTTTATTTACCCATTCATCTGTTGATGGTCATTTGTTGTTTCCACCTTCTGGCTATTGTGAATAATGCTATTATGAACATTGTTGCACAAATATCTGTTTGAGTCCCTGTTTTCTTTTGAGTATATATCTAGAAGTGGCATCGCTGGATCATATGGTAAGTCTATGGTTACCTTTTCTGAGGAACCGCCAAAACTTTTCCACAATGGCTGCACCATTTTACTTTCCCTGCAGCTATGGACAAGGGTTCCAATTTTCCCATATCCTTACCAACACTTGTTAGTGTGTGTGTGTGTGCGTGTCTTAATAGCCATCCTAATAAGTGTGAAGAGGCACTTCATTGTGGTTCGGGTTTTACTTTTCTCACCAGCTACTAGAAACAAATTTGATATCCATCTTCAATAGATGTATATATTTTTAGTTTTAGTCCTAGTGGCTTTTTGTTTTTTGACTCATTTCTAAATATATACCAGAGATTCTCAACCAGGGGTGATTTTCATTCTCAGTCCTCCCTACTTTTGGCAGCTGGAGATACAACTAACTGAAAGAGAAGGTGCTACTGGCATTTAGTGGGTAGAGCTCAGGAATGCTGATAAACATCCTACAATGTACACGACAGCCACTTGCAACAACTTGGCCCCAACTGTCAATAGTGCCAAGGTAGGAAACCCTGGATTATAAATTACATTTTATACAATTGTATATATAATATACAATTATATACAATGAACTACTGCTTCTGAATTAAATGATTATTAACATTGTGATGATGCAGAAGGCATAACTTTCTTTTTATAATTACCTGTGTATATTCAAATTATATATTTAAAAATATTTATTGAATTAGTTGATAATTAATTTAATAACCTAAAACACAATGTGAGATGAAAGTATTGCCATTACTATTTTCAAAAAATTACCATGTTGCTAAAGGAAACAACAAACCCTGGTATTAGGCCTTTCATTAAATTGAAATATATATACTAGGCTCTCTGTTTGGTACTAGTTACACATAGGTGGAACAGGTGGATATGGTCCCTGTACCCACGGAGCACAAGCCTCACTCATGAATATCTGATGTCAGGCCACACATTTTTAAACAGTTTCTTTTTTGATGCCTATCCCCTTTTAAGTTGAATAGTTTAAGGAAACAGAAATTCTTATAAAATGGAAAACTTTAATTGTTTAAAGCAAAGGCACAAGTAAACATTTCAGGTTATCATACAATGTTACAATAAGAAATTCCAACAGTAAAATGAAATACATTATAGTTTTGCATCTCTATAGTATATGTAATGCATTATTCTATCCTCTCTTTGGAGTGAAAAGAAGGGGTAGGTAGATCAATGGATGTGATGTAAAAACTTGGATTATAAATAGCATTCACTCCATTTTTAATCAGAAAATTTAATTTCAGTAGAATGAATTAAATTAAAATTAATTAATTTTAAAAACTTACTGTTTCATTAACGACAGAGCAGCAATAATTTTCAGGCTAAAGTTCATTGTTTTAACAAAGTAAATCATTGATTTCATGAAATGTTAGCTGTTGACACCTGGTACTTACACAAAAATCAAGCTGGTCATAAAAGGGCTTTACTAAAACACAATTCATACACTCATTTTACTTTAAATCTGAAAATTATAGTGCACTATGTAAAGATAAAGAAGCATGAGGAACCAAATCATTTCTTATGATGTCAGAAATAAAATACTTACAAAGGTCTAGACCTTGTTTTCAATCAAAGGCACTATCTGGAGAGTAACAAGCTGCATTACATTCCAGAGCTAAGAAAAAGTTGTTTTTTCCTTCCCCAAATAGCCAACCAGTTAGTTAGGACTTGGTGTCTCAATTAGTCATCAAACATTGAACGCTTAATATCTATCAATAAAAAGGGTAGAAACTGTGTAAAGTTACACCTTTGACTTATTTTTCCAGGAAGAAAAATTTACCACTAATTTTTTAAAACGCTGTTGAAATATTTTCTTGATCTTTAAGGTCTCTGTTTCATCACCTCAATGCAATTTCCATTTTATTCAGGTGACTTGTAGTCTCTCTCAGCATTTCAACCCAGGATGGCAATGACACCAGAAAGTAACTATCCCAAGGGAGTAAGTTATTCTATTACATCTTAAAGGCCAAGAAGATTTTAAAACTTTCTAAGGAGTATTTGAATCAAATATCTTGAATGAGAAGATTGCCATTTCTAGTTTTTCATTATCCCAATTACAGGAGTCTCAACAGAGTAAGGTTTACTTACCATGATTCTTTTAACAACTAATTCCTAACCAGAAACAGTACTTAGGAAATTCTTTTAAGAATACCTTTCAAAGTTTAGAATTGAAACATGGTTCTAGAAAGATGTTCTTACTTTTAAAGTCAAATTATAACACTGACTCAGTGAAGCACACCCTAAAGGCCAATCAATGATGCATGCTTTAAAGAACAGTGCTAGGATTCTGGTATTCTTTCCTTTCTTTCTCCATTTCCAAAGGCACAGATACCCTTCCAAATTTGTCTATGGCCTCAAAGACTTTGTAATCTAAAATAGCTGGCACATTCTCCATGTTGAATAGTTCTAAGTGTAGGATCCACCAGGAAATTTTAGATTTCCAAACCATTAGCTCAACAGCAAAAGCAAATGGTTCAGTCTTCTACTTGAGACAAACTGAAGAGGTAAACCTACATTTTAGAGTATCTAAATTAAGGTCAGCAAACTTTCTCTAAAGGGACAGATAATAGACATTTTAAGCTACTCAGCTTTGCTACTGTGGCACAAAAGCAGCCACAGACAACATGCAAATGAATAAGCATGGGTATGTGCCAATAAAACTTTACTGACACTGAAATTTGAAGGTCATATGATTTTCATGTGACACAAAATATTATTCTTTTGATTTTTTCCTCAACTCTTTAAAAATGTAAAAATCATTCTTAGCTTGTGGATCATGTGAAAACAGGATGTTGGCTGGAACTGGCTCATGGGCTGGATCATTCGGATTTCTTGATGTGGGGGGTCAAAGCAATCATGTGGCCATGAATCATCTCATTTCACTTGGGTATCAACAGCCTCTAGACTGACAGCAAGGAACCCCAAAAGAGAATCCCAAAGGCACCAGTCAGACAATTCTAGGAGTAGTATCTATGTTCATAAGCTGCGTAAAGCTTATGAGTGTTGATACTTGCGTATCTATACATAAAGATATATATCTATATAATATATTCAGGAAACAATTTAAATCAGACATTTAAATCACATTAACTGTCAGAAAAGCAGGGAATTGAGAAATTAGCTGAGCCTTTTCAAATGCTTTGGTGTCAGAGCGATTTGGATTAAAATCTTGGCTCTGATTACTTACTAACTTGTGACCACAGGTAAATTACTTAACCACTAGAATTTAGCCTGGAGCTATGGAGACAATAGGCATGTTTTCAATCTTGTTTCTCAAGCAAAATGGCTATAAAGGGTTTGCTGGGAAACCCTTGACTAGGATGCACCGTAAGGCTTAACTCCTTGTTTTAGACAGAAAACTATTTTTGTCTCTTCTGTTCCATTGTGTCATGTAATTTTTTTTCTCTGCATGCAACATATTGTGCAAAATTGTACCTCCATATTTACCGAATTCTACCTTCCTCTTATTCTTGAAGGTTATTTTTTTTTTTCCATAGGCTGCTGATGAAAATGAGAGTAGAAAGCATCCAGTCAACACATTTTTGTAGTCTTTCCATAGTATAAGTGTAGTTTGGGTGTTTCCTCTAATTTACCAATGACAGGCATTCAGTTTTCTAGGGAAAAAATGTCTAGATGATAAAGAATTGGTAGGAAAGGATTCTTATGGCTTGCTTTATCTATAGATTAGTAACTAGAGAATCTGAAGATAATGTTCATAGATTATTTGCAGATATAATTGCTGTATATTGTGGACCTCAGTCCATTGATTAAATTATATTAAGTAGAATATTAGCTAAGTAATATGTGCTATTACCTCTCTAATCATGAAAAATTTGTTACATACACATGAACTAAAAGATTTCACCAACAGTGTCTTTGAACAAGCATCAGTTATGAATCTGCTAGTGTTGAATGCTAAGCAAAATTCTAAAGCTATTAAAATATTAGTGTTTGGTTTTATTTTCAATTTTCTTTTAACCTATTATTTACAGAGGTCCTTTTATAATGCTGAAGGCAGTCATCTTGCAACAGATACATTCTCCACATAAAATGTTCAATGTTGTGTGGTGCAGATTTATAAATATGTACAAAAACCCAATATATTTGTAGTTAACTTACTACTCTGACTGGTAGGCAACACACGGAAGCATCATGTGCACATAAAAATCTGAAATTAAAAACAAAATTTAGAATTCTCAAGACAGATAAGCATTAATTTGTGTTTATAAAATTATGTGAAAAAAAGGCTTTGCTTTTGGGAATTTTCAATGACCCACTAATAAAGCAGTAATTTTAGTTGAAAAAAAAAATTCCCCAAACACAAAAAAACCAAGATAAATCAGATGTATGTCTTGGTCAAATGTGTGTAGACAGCCACCCTGAAAACAAACTGATAACATAAATATACAATTTGTTCACTGAGCATAAAATATTGCACAAGAACAGTTTTGTCTGAAGAAAATTCAATTTTCCACAGTTCTGAACTTCAAAATGGTTCCCACATATAGATATAATTGCATTTTCTAAACAAGAAACATTAATATTTAGTAATACTGCTAGAACCTTATTTTTCCCATTAACCATATTCCACTCTACTTTATAGCAATGGTAAGTCAGTGGTGAAGATTTGGCAAAGATAAAAAGGCAGTTAAAGATTGTAAAATATATATATTTATATATATACATATGAAACAGATATGTTCCAAAAACCCTCAGTCATGATAACTGATCCCTTAAAAAAATCCACAGTCTAGGTCACAGTGATGGTCAGACAGTGGTTGAGTACGACCCGCTTCTCGGGGGCCGCTCCTTTTGAGCCACTTCACTGCTCTCTCTGGTCTTCAGTGCGCTGTCTTCTGCTTCGCTTTCACTACCATCTGCCACAGTGGGGTCCAAAGACATCAGGCCAGATTTTCTGTGCAAAGGAAAACCAATGCCACTTTCCTGTAAGGAATTACCTACGAACTCTTCATCAGAGGAATGGAATGATTCATCATCTCCTATTAAATGGTTGACGATGTGGATTCCATCAAAAGGGGGTTGGCTGGAGAAGCCCCTCTGGCCTTTTAGGCAACTGAGCTGTTGAAACAAAATCCAAGTTAATATACTCAACTTGGGGAAATATACACACTCCAAGAAAGCAAACATTTCATGTTTAAGTAAGAAGATACCCTGATCTTTTTCCATTTATGGATATAAATAGTAACTACCAATTTTTTAGTGACTCTCATGTGTTACGCAATGAGCAGATAACTTATTTTAATTGAATCACCACAACAGTCCTGTGTGGTTCATTTTATCATCTTCATTTTAGAGATTAGGAAATAAGAGACTCAGGTAGTGTAGCTTGCCGAGGACACATAGCTAATACCCAAGTTTAGATTCAAACGGAACCTTTGTTATACTAGAGATAACATGAACTCCATGTGCCCATCACTTAATTTCAACATCTAACACATCATGGACAATCCTGTTACAATATACCTCTCTTGTTCCTGGATTATTCTGAGGTAAATCTCAGCCATCCTATCAGTTCACCTGCAAATATTTCCATGTACATCTGTAGAAGATATGGACTTAATAAAGACAATACTCTGAACTATCACACACACTGTCTTAGAGCATGTCTCCATAATTTTGTGAATGATGATAATGGTTTACAAATCAATAAAATTTGCTAGCAGTCTCCATTCTGTTATAATATCCTAAAGACCACCATACCACTATCACTCAATGAAGCCAGAAATGCTTCTTCCCACTATTGATATGTCCTTCTGTGTAGAGGGAAGGCCAGTGATGTATAACATTTTTGCCTTCTCTTCCCTGTTCCTCCCAGGGAGAAGGAGTGACTTCTTTCACCAGGGGTAGGGAAGAGGAATGGCACATATTGCTCAGCTCTTTTCCCTCTCTTTCCATCTTTGGGAACCAGGTTCTGTTTCTCTATCCCTGGAATTTTATAGGGCCATACCCTTGTGTGGGAAGAGCTATGCAGATCAAATGCTACCTATTACTGGGGGGCAAGTCCGACAAATTCTAGCGTTCAGTACTGAAAAACCCATTGTTGCACACATCAAAACCACATTCTCCCAAACCAGTTTTATCAGTATTAAGGGTGATTTCTTTTCATCATCTGCCACTTCTTTGCCTAAATTCCCTCAAATTCCCAAACCCACCACCACAGATACTACCACATCCACTATCATATAATTAAGACATCATCTTCTCCTCAAGAGTTTATGTTTTAAATATAAAATTTAATTTTGATATTATCACTTGTTTAATTTCTCTCATACACCATGAATTTTCTCCTATGATAAAGTAGAAGAGTTAAAAAAAATCCAAAACAATAAAAACAATTAACTATCAAAATCTACCTTTACTATCAAGAATTTGCTAAAAATATACTCCATGTCTCTTGTCCTTATCATTACTATCAACCTGCAATTTTGTTTCTCCAGGACAAATTCCTGGTCACTAACTATCTTTCGAATCTTGAGATAAAGACAATGTGAAATATTCAGGAAATATTACATACACTTTCAAAACTAACGGTTCTGAGAGTAAAGACATTACAGCTTTGCCATAACACCTCCTAGCTTTCCTGATAGACTTCCAGGAAGAAGTGAAGAAACCCTAGTACTTCCCTGTTGGTATGTGACAATGGGAAACAAGAGGGATGCTGGGACTCAACACAATGATGTCTGCGTCAGGTAAACCTTCAGCCATTAAGAAATTCCTGTGCCCTAGGCTAAGAGAACATCATAGTGAGGTACAATGTAACTTAAGTAAAACCTTCCTCTTTGGCATAGCAGAAGGGATATAAACTTGGAGTTGAATCTTTAGGGAAAGGGCACAGAGCACCACAAAGACCTCTCCGTGGTTGTGATACACACTGCATTACTACAACTGCCACACTCTGATGCAACATCCTATCACCATATTGCAACACATGATTTATAGCTCCAAGTGTAAAATTAAGTCAGTTAATGTCTTCCTTTTTCTTGTCCCCAAACCCTTTTTGAAGAAATAATATAGAGCACGTGTCTTCCTTCTTCCTGGCTATAAAGGAGGAGTATGGCGGAGGAACCACAACTTCCCAATTGTTTGGAAAGCTATAGCTTTTCTTTGCTCTAACAAAATTTATTGCAATTGAAACTCTGTAGCCTCATATCAAATGTAATAATCGACCTCAAATATTATATAAAGTGAACTACAGATTGAAGGGTCATTTATTTAACGTCAAAGGAGATGCAATTATTGCTTCTTTGAGAACTGCTAATGTAGAACAGCAAAGGCATAGAGAAATTTTTTGGTGGAAAGAAGAAAAATGTGAAGGTAAGGGACGGTAAAACTGAAGCTATATCCTAGTTATCCCCTGGACCTAGGAGTGTGCATACTGGTTCTGAAAGGGAAGAGGCCTGTGGTAGGCCCTGAAAGTAGATATCTGGGCAAGGAATTCCAGGGTACTGAGTACGTAGAGTATGGTCTCAGAGGGGTTAGACTTCAGGTGGGGATGTCCTCTGGGAGGGCATCCTGTGAAAAGGAGTTTGGCTGGGAGAGGACCAGAGCTGGGTCCTCTAAAGTGCTGTCTTGGTTGCCTGCATCTAAGAGCTGTACTGCTTACCCTTATTACTAGACTCTTGGGAACTAATTATGTTTAAACAGCAACAGAGACTTCCCTGGCAGTCCAGTGGTTAAGATGCTGCGCTTCCACTGCAGGGGGCACGGGTTTGATCCCTGGTCGGGGAACTAGGATCCAGCATGCCACATGGTGTGGCCAAAAAAAAAAGAAAGAAAGAAAAAAGAAAGAAAACAACAACAAAAAGCAGACAAGTAACCTTCTTAACCTAACCCCCCTAGAAAAACTTTCAGGGATATTACCAATAGCAAACTTAGATTAGCATATCTCAAAACATGGCCCACTGATCATTAGCATTAGGATAACCAAGTATGCCTATTAAAAATGTAGAATCGCTCCCCAGATTTAAGGATCCCAAATCTGGAGAGTAAAACCCCAGAAACCATATTTTTTACAAGCATCTCAGGAGATTTTGATGTATTCAGAGAATCACTGTGGCAGATCCTATGTTCAAACCAAATGGGGCTGACTCAGAAAGGAGTTGATTTACCTGAAATGCAACTATCAATTATTCAGGATAAAAGTGCTCCTGAACTATGAACATCTGCCTGTTTGTGTCTGGTATACACAAATGGACACCATCTTTCAGTAGTACAACCAAGCTGTTCTAGGCCGATTCTACTATCTAGTGGTTGGAACAAGGAGCGGTCTGTTGAAACCTCTTTTCCTGAAACTTTCTTCTGGTATAAGGGTAGAGTCTACGAATGCATATGTTCAAAAAAGCTGAGTAATTTTGATGTACATCCTAGGATAAGGACCACTCTTTAGGCAATGTTTTTTTGTTTGGTTTTGTTTGACATCTTTTTTGGGTCAATCACAGGATAAAGACTCTGACAAAGGCTACTGCCTTTTGTCTTGAAAAGTATACATACATACTAGATGGAGCATACCCTTTTGAGGCCCACTGGCTTTCTAATTTTAGGTTAAAGACTATAGGAATATCTTCGTGACACTGGGAACAGCAATGACAAAAACTTCAATTGTGAAATACATTCATATCGTGGAAAAGAAAAAAATGTATTATTTTTCTGGGTGAAATTAGACATAGGTTTTTAAGTCAATGAATGTGCCTAGAAGTACTTTTGAGATTCACCAAGGAAAAAGAGGCACCAGGAGTCTCTGAGTTGTATGTAAAGGGATTCTTCACTGGGGAATCTTTGGATTCCCCAAAGAAGAATCTCAGCAGGATCATCCTACAATGACGGTCATAGTCAATGAATCCTACCCAGGCATTCAGAACTTCCTGTCAGATTTTTAAGTTCTTTAGTCTTTTTATTTATTTTTGGCTGCGTTGGGTCTTCGTTGCTGCACGCCGGCTTTCTCTAGTTGTGGCGAGCGGGGGCTACTCTTTGTTGTGGTGCATGGGCTTCTCATTGTGGTGGCTTCTCTTGTTGCGGAGCATGGGCTCCAGGCACGCGGGCTCAGTAGTTGTGGCCCATGGGCTCTAGAACACAGGCTCAGTAGTTGTGGCACACGGGCTTAGTTGCGCCACGGCATGTGGGATCTTCCCGGGCCAGGGCTCGAACCCGTGTACCCTGCATTGGCAGGCATATTCTTAACCACTGCGCCACCAGGGAAGTCCTTAAGTTCTTTAGTCTTAAAGTTTGAGTAGAGAGTAAAGTATTATCAGACATTTGAGGAAAGCATCTAAGAGAAACCAGAAAAAAAGAAACTAGAAGTTAACAGACTATCTGGGGAGAAGAAAACTTAAAAAAAAAGCATCATTCATTCCTTCTGAAGATGCTGCATCCAAGTTAAAAAAAAAAAAAAAAGTGATATTCTAAAAAAGGGTCTTAGATATAAATTTCTCTGACCTGGAAGACATGTGCTTTGAAATTGAAAAAGCTGTCAAGTGCCCAGGACAATGGATAAAAGTAGACCTATACTACAGTACATCACAATGAAATTCCAGGACACTGGGAACAAAGAAAAGACAACGTATCCAGCCCAAAACAACAAGTTTTACATAAAAGATTAAGAATCAGAATGGTATCAGACAATTACAGCAGTGCCTTCAAAATTCTGAGAAAAACATTTCTAACCTATATTTTTAAAAATTGTAATTACCTTAAAACATTTTTTTTATACCCATACAAACTATCAATTAAACGTGAGGCTAAAATATGAGTTAAAAGCTTAAAGGACTTAAAAAAAAACTATTTTGGGTCAACCATGAGAATCAGAATCAGATAAATCCTTTTTATAGTTTATCTTCCATTGTTTTTTCTCCCCCCCCCCCCCCCACCGAAAGGTAGGTGATATGCTCCACCAAAATGAAGTACACCAAGAAAGACATCCTTTTGTTTTTGATCCAGGAAAAAGGAAGTCTAATTCAAAAGTGAGGCAAAAGGAATTCCTAGGATAACAAAAAAAGCTCCCAAGATGACATCTGTGCAGAAGGCCTCCAGGCAGCCAGACCTCTTTGAAGAAGACCAGCAGGCCAGAGGAAAGATTTCTTCAAGAAGGTGAAATTAGTAGTACACCTAAATTGTTTGAAAAGAAAAGATTAACACATAACAGGAGATTTACACTGTATTAGAGGAGAGTTACACATAAGAGACCACACCAAGAAAATGAAAAAACTAAGACAATCATTTGAATAAATGTACGCAGGTAAAATGATCACAATAAGACACTATTTCCATACAACTGAATGCTATTTGGCAATAAAAAGGAATGAAGTAGTGATATATGAATGAACCTCAAAAACATTAAGCTGAGTCAAAGAAGCCAAATATAAAAGACGACATATTTCATGATTCCATTTATATGAAATGTCCAGAACAGGCAAGTCTACAGAGACAGAAAGATTAGTGGCTGCCTACGACTAGGGAAGCGGGGGGAGGACAAAGGGAATGGCTGAAAATGGACATGAGGTTTCTTTCTGGGGTGATAGAAATATTCCAAAATTAGATTGTGGTTATGGTCACACAACTCTATAAATATACTAAAAGCTACTGAATTTTACACTTAAAATGGAAGAACTTTATGATATGTAAATTATATCTCAATAAACCTGTTTAAAATAACTAGAGCCAGAAAAACAAACAAAACATTATTTTTCAAACTTCCCTGATAAGACCATCTTGGAAATTTGTTAAAAATAAGATTTTCCAGGCCTGTCTTTGGTCTACACTCTAGAGGAGAGTCCTCTAGGGAAACAACTCAGGAGCTTTAACACACACACACACACACACACACACACACACACACACACACACACGAAATGTACCTTTCTTAGGAGTGGACCCCTTCCAAATCTTTGAGTAGGGTCCTGGTTTCTCTCCAAATGACTGAGTCTGTACCAGTAATTCTTTCTGGTTAGAAAGTATCGCATGGTGTCACACACATTGGAAAGGTCCCATTAAAGAGATGAAGCGTGTACTAAAAGTATGGAGGCAAGAGAGAGGTCTGAAGAACTGTTAAGCAGTTTAATATTAGGCTGCTAGGGGTGCTGGGGTTGGGGGAGTGACATGGAAGAATCTTAAGTGCAAATTGCTAAGTCAAAGAAGTCAATCTGAAAGGCTAAATACTGTATGATTCCACCCATATAACATTTTGGAAAAGGCAAAATGATGGAGACAGTAAGTAGACCAGTGATTGCTAGAGGTTCAAAGAGAGAGAAGGAAGAATAAATAGGTAGAGCACAAGAGACTGTTTGGCAGTGCAACTCTTCTGTATGATACTGTAATGGTAGATACAAGTCATCATACATTTGTAAAAACCCACAGAACATATTGTACAACACAAAGAGTGCATCCTAAAGTAAATAAGGACTTTGGTTAATAATATATCATATATTAGCTTATGTATGACACTAACACAAGATGTGCACAGGGGAAACTGTGGAAAGGCATTGAGGGGGTGTATCTCTGCACTTTCTGATCAATTTTTCTGTAAGCCTAAGACTGTTCCCCAAAATAAAGTCTATCAATTAAAAAAATGAGATGTTCTGTGGTATTTTTCTATGACCACAATGCTATAATGTCAAAACTTCTTGAGAAAATTTTGAGAGTATACTTGTTTCAAGGTAATGTTTAGGCTCATGTTCTTTAAAAAGTAAGATAAAACACAGTAAAAAGCACACAGATTTTAAGTGTACAGGTTGATAAATTTTTACTTATGTATATGCCCATGTAACTACCATCTGGATCAAGATACAGAATGCTTCCAGCACCCCAGGAGGCTCCCTTGTATCCCTTCTTCTCTGACTGATAACCCTACATTCCCTCAAAGGTAGCCACTACTCTGACATCTATCACCATAGAAGAGTATTGCCTGTTCTCAGACTTAATATAAAGAAACATATGGTATGTACTCATTTGTATCTGGCCCCTGTTACTCAACATTATGTTTGTGAGATTCATCTATGTTGGCATGTACAGCAGTTGTTCACTCTTTTTCAGTGCCACGTTGTATTCCACTATGTGATATATCAAAATTTAGCTATCCATTATACTGTTAAAGGCTTTTTGGGTTGTCTCCAGCCTACTGCATATAAGGCTGCTAGAAACATTCTTAAATATGTTTTTTGATGAATATAAGCACTCATTTCTCTTGAATATAATTGCTGGGTCATTGTGTTAAGCTCCAGTAAATTGCCAAGCCATTTTCCAAAGTGTTGTAACATAAGCTCTTTAATTTTTTCAGGAAAACTTTTGCCTTACCTTCTGCCAGGTTGGTCGTTAAAGCAAATTAATGGTCCCTTAACTGATCATACTGATTAAATTCATTCCAGGTTCTTATTAGAAAATACAACATTGAATTTTCAGCTATCCAATCACATTAGTGAAGACATGGAATGTAAACTGGTGGTAGAAGTGTAAATCAGTAAAAGCACTTTTGAAAATGGTTTAGCAGTATTTACTAAAGTTGACCATCTATCTACATACCCTACACCTAAAATAACCACAGACTACAGTTTGCTTGGGACAAACTATTTTCATTCTCAGAAGTGTCCTGGTTTGAACGATAAATAATAAGTCAGCAAGCAATTCCATTCTTAAGTATATGAACAATAGAAATAAGTATAATATACTAAAAAACATTTATAACAGGGTTCATAGCAATTTTATTCATAATAACCCCAAATGGAAATAACAGTAGAATGAGTAAATAAGTTATGGTATAGTCATATAATTGACACAATAGAGTAACAAAAATGAATGAACAATTACTGCTACATGGAACAACATAAATCTCACAGTACTGAGCAAAAGAAGCCAAACACAAAATAATTCATTCTGTATGATTTCATTAGTATAAGGTTAAAAACTAGGCAGTGAGTGGAAGAGTGACAAGGAGACTTTTGAAATGCTGGCAAGGTTCTAGTTCTTGACCTTGGTGGAAGGTTAAGTGGGCATGTTCATTTTTGTGATAATTCATCAAGCTGGACACTTAGGATTTATGCATTTTTCTGTATATATCTTACACTTAAATTAAAATGTCTTTTATTAAATAAAAGTCCAAGAACTAATTATCTTAACTATTAGATTGAATCATATGATATTGCCATTTTTGTAAGTGAAAGTCAAGTATCAGCAATTTCATTTGGCTTAACCTAATTTTTCATTATTTTTGTATTATATGCATTCATGCAAACTGCCTCAAAATCTTTAGGGAACAAGGAGGGGTATAAATCTAAAAACAAACATTTTCCACCATGCATATTAAGTTTCTTAGTTTCAATTATTTGTTTAGTTGTATCCCAAGACTAGGTGAACAATAAAGCCTCTCAAATATGCTTCCAAATTTATCTGTAGCTTGACCATTTTGATAATAAATTAGTTACATTCACCAGAACAAAACCCCCAAATAATCCAATAACAAAAAAATCAAAATTGCTTCTTTTATTTCTGAAAGTATTTTTTTTGTTTTCCAGTATAATTTTGATATTAATACTTTAAAATATTAGCATTTTTACAAACCATTTTTATAACTTTTATAACATTTTAAATAAATCAACAGGCATAAATATATTCACACATACCTTAATATTGTAGTGATTCACACACACATGTATATTTGACTTTTTATTATTATTACTATTATTATTATTATTGGCTGTGCCGCACAGGCATGACGGATCTTAGCTCCCCGACCAGGGATCCAACCCTCACCCCCTGTAGCGGAAGCACAGAGTCTTTACCACTGGACCGCCAGGGAAGTCCCTGAGTTTATATTAATAGATATGTTTTTTCCAAATTATATGATTTAACACTGGAATTAAATATTTAAAATCAGTACCGTCTGGAAAAATATGGAATGATTGGTTGCTGTACATATATTTTACCTCTTGTTAGCTCCTGATGATGGGGATTATTTCTTAATCATTTTTGTATCCTAGAACTTAGCATTCTGACTTGACCAGAGTAGGCACCTAAGAATGTTGAAGAACTACACTGAAAAGACAGCAGGATTCTTGAAAAAACCCTGGGGTACTGATTATTCATCCTGTCCTTTTAAATGCTGAATGAGAATACTAATAAGCAGACAGATAAGAGTGCTAATATACAAAATCCAAATAATGTACTGTTTCTTACCTGATGTGGATTGCTTCATCATGTTATGCATTAAGAGACAGAGTAAAAAAAAGTAAAAACATGTAGAATTTATTTAAATAATACTTAAGACATTCTGATATACTCATTACAACTTAAAAAGTTAACAAAATCTTAACCTCTCACTATCAACAAAGAGACTGGACTTAAGGATTTCTCTGCATGTATTAAGCAATGCTGACCCAAGAAAGCATTCAGTAATTAGAAAAGGAAAGTGATAAGCTAAGATATTATACAACTTATAAAGAATAAAGCACAAAATGCACTATAGTTAATAAGAAAACAGGAAACTGTCATGTTCATAGTCTGATGAACGTAGGTTTTGACAGGAAACAGCAGAGTTTCTAACTGCATGACAGTAAAAGTACAAACACTAAAAAAGAGTATTAAAAACTATTACAGTTGTTTCACAGAAAAATTACATTAAAATTTTAAAGCAGGGAAAACCTGCAGGGGTGAATATACTGAAGTCCCAAAGGACTTCATAATCGTTAAGGATATAGAAGTATTTTCTGTAATTTTTTCTTAGTCTACTTCATTCGCTAAACAACTAAAGGTTAAGATAGAAGTTTCTTTTGTAAAACATAAAAGTGTGATAGTTTTAGAGACATACAGCTTTTAAATATAACTTCTTAATAAATAACAGGAAAATCTGTCCTAAGAAAACGTGATAAATTTAGGCTAGTGACCATGTAAACAGAGGACACAACATGTTCTCTATGTGTTTGCTTTCTTTCTGCACATTATAGAACAGTGCTAACTTGAAAAATGTTAGAGTTGATTTTATAGTTGATTTTAAAGAGACACAACAGGTTATTCTTCCTCCATTTTCAACATGTAGAGGTAATAGAATTAATAATGAACCCTTATATTTATATGATGCTTTACAGTTAAAATTGCTTCCATGTATATTATTTCAAGTTAAAATTTTTTCCCAGTGTGTATGCTTGGAGGTTGAATTGTGCAGGCAACTACCACTTTCTGAGATTCAAAAGAATAAGAAGAAGGACTGCACTGAGTATTTTGAAAGACAATCAGTCCACAACAAAGTGGAAAAAAGTCATCCACACACCAAAAAAACCCCTAACCAAATGAACTTTGATCGCTACTAGACAGGGTTTAAACCATTGAAGTGAGTCATGTGATACCAAGTGAACTGCAAAACAGTTGCAGTAAGTTTCCAAGACTGAGTCATATCAGATTATAAAAGCTCCTATTTGTACATTTGGGCTTGTATAATCAATCTTTGTAAAACACAGAGCTATAGCTTTTAAAGCTAAATGTAACATTTCTATAAGTGATGTATAATATATACATATATATATGGGCAGATGTACATAAAGTCCAATAACATAGATTTGTGTTTCTAAGTTATAAAGGCTTTACTCTTTTTTCCCAAAGGTTAATCAGTGATTTTGTTGGATTCCTTACAAAATAATTTTAATAGTTTTCCTTATTTTCAAAATTTAAAATAAATGTCAATGGGAAATAATACGCTACATTTATTCTCAATTATACAGATGACAAAGATTAAAACTAGCGATAACGTGCCCGTCTGGGTAGCTCAGCTGGTGCTGGGGACGGAGGTCAGCTCCACCCTCTGCCCTCAAGCTCGGGCACCACGGGCAGCCCGCCTGGCCTCCCACGGGCTGAGGGGGCGACACTCCCAGCTTTAGGTCCAGAAGAGAGTGGCATTCAGAACACAGGTCACTCGTTCAGACAACAGAGCCAGTGTAGACCAAGTCCTAAGTGTGACAGGGAATGACCTAGGAAACTTTGGGTTTTTGAAGTCAATTCTTAATGTTCCATATTGTTAATACCTTGAAAATTTGTTAAATGTTGAAAGCCTTATTACTATTTTCAGATCCTTTCAATAAAAAGCCTTGTTTAAAAACAAAAACAAAAACAAAAAACCCAAAAAAACCAGCGATAAACATACAAACCAAAAGATTTCCAGTGAATCAGAACCAGAAAGCAATAAAAGTGATCAATTGTAGGTCATGACTTTCTGATCATTGCATTACATAGAGAACAGCCAAAATTCAGTAATTGCCTATAGTAATTAAAAATCAGATTAAGTGTAAAAATTCAAGAATTTTATTGAAATAATATAAAATAGACAATGCTGAAAATGTTTTTGGCTTTAATATATGTAAATCATTTTTTTAAAACTGATAAAACACTTAAAATTAAAAAAATATATAGATTCTATGTTAAATGTATAAAATGCAATAGTTAAAACTTACATTGTTAGAAGCAAAGAAAAAAAGTACATACCCACATTAATAAGTGAAAAAGGAGAAAAGTAAGGTTTGGAACTGAAGAAATTTATACTGTGCATTTGTTACCAGAGAAGGAGAGAGGGGGAAGAGATAAAAGTCATTTACAAAGAACTCTTAATCTTTCTGTAGCACATACTTAGATTTATCCAGTACACTTGGGCAAACAAAATGAAACTGCCATTGCCCTCTTCCTGGCAGCTGACACATCTTGATAAAATTGAAACCATTAACATTATTTAGAAGGTACTCTAATGTCAATGGTGATGAGGTTAGGAATATATGAGGTTCTATGTAAATTTATGACCAATTACAGGAAATAAATCACTTCACACTTGTTTCACTCTGAACTTTTAAAGCTACATCAAAGTACCACGTACATTTCATATGATTTAACTTTTAGCTGGAGCACTGAAAAAAATTCAAACCTTTAGCAAAACATCCTCATAAAAACGAAGTATTTCTTGTCTATCTGGATTGAATTCTTAAGAGGAATTATTCTTCTCTAAAGCTAAACCATGGGTTTTATCAGTCCATCCAATCAACCAAATTTTGAATCATTTATCTGATAAGGGATTAGTGTCTAGAATATATAAAGAATTCTTACAACTCAATTATAAAAAGACTACCCAGTTTGAACTGGGCAAAGGGTCTGAGTAGATATTTCTCTAAAGAAGATATATAAATGGCCAATAAACATAGGGAAAGATGCTCAATATCATAAACCACCAGGAGAATACAAATCAAAACCAAAATGATATGACATTTACACTTAGTAGGATAGCTATCAAAAAAAGAGAGAGTAACAAGTATTGGCAAAGATGTGAAGAAACTAGAACCCTCATAAACAGCCAGCGGGAATATACAATGGTACAGCTTCTTTGGAAAACAGTATGGCAGTTCCTCAAATGGTTAAGCATAGAGTTACCATATGACCCAGCAATTTCATTACTAAGTGTACATTCAAGACAAATGAAAATATGCTCACAAAGAAACCTGTACATAAATGCTTGCAGCAGCATTATTTATAATAGCCCCAAAGTGGGAACAACCCAAATGTCCATCAACTGATGCATGGATAAATAAATTATGGTATATCTATATGAAGGAATATTATTAGGCAATAAGAAGGAATGAAGTACTGATACATGCTACTATTTACATGGATGAACTTTGAAAACATTACGTTAAGTACAAGAAACCAGTCACAGATGACCACATATTGTATAATTCCATTAAATGAAATGTCCATAATAGGGAAATCAATAGAGACAGAAAGTAGATTAGTGTTTGCCTAGAGCTGGGGGACGGGAACTCGGGGGAAATGAGGAGTGACTGCTAATGGGAATGTGATTAATTTTTGAGTGATAAAAATGTTCTGAAATTTATTGTGGTGATGACTGCACAACTCTGTGAATATATAAAAAACCACTGGATTGCACATTTTAAATGGGTGAACTGTACTGTATGTGAATTAAAGCTCAATAAAGCTGTTTTATATATTAAATATCTACATCTATATCTATCTATTTACATATATATTGGATAGCCATTTTGTGGATATGTTTTCAATGGAGATATTGCCGGACTGAAAAGAAATAATTTTCTGTTTAGGAAATGTAGAAAGTTTAATTGATTAAAAACATTCACCAACAATATTAACCTTTAACATCTAGTTTTCTCCTCAACAGAAAAAAAAATGATGGCTACCTTCTACAGTTTCATTTTAAACAGGCAGAAAATATTTGCAATAAAATGTTTAATCCTTTAGACTGAAGTTAAAGGAGATGAATGCATTTATAGTATTTACTTTCTTCAGAAACTAAAACTAACTCCTGATGGAAAAATAATTTTAAATACATACTATATATATATATATATATATATATATATATATATATATATATATATATATATATATATATATAGCCACACACCCACACTATTTTATCACTGAACACAAAATAAGCTTTCAAACAGACAAGGTTAGTATCCCTTTCTTCCTCATTCGGAGGTGCTCACAGGCTGCTTAGTTAAGATTGGGTACTTGCAAACCACATGACCTCATGAATGCTATCTTATCATATCACAGGTTCCTCACACTGACCACAACAACTTAAATCAGACAGGCAGGAAAGGAGCACTGAGTCTTTGACAAGTATTATTGGTATGACATTTTCAGCTGTTCAGCTTGTGGGGAGTGAAAATCTGATTATCTCACGTCCAACTGCATCTGTGAGATATGGTCCATGAAAAGCACATGATTTACTGCACTAAAGACTTCCAACCACAATGTAAAATTTTTAGTTTTTGTAAATCAGAGAGAGTTAGCTATTCATCGTTTATCGATTTTCCTTTAATCGACACAGTAAATTTATGGAGCACATTTTCAAATGTTCCTAGTTTGAAAAACTGTCAATACTATGTTACTGTTTCTTTTAAAAACTAGCATTTTAAAATTGAATTACATGAGGCAAAAAAAAAAAAAAAAAGTTTTAAAAAATGACTGACTATATTTCAAGATCAGTGTAGTTGAAGAAACTGGACTAATATTTAAGAATAGATAGCACTAAAAAACAAGTGTGAAGTACTGGATAGCTTGGTGAATAACAGCACAAGAATATCTGAACTAGATTGAAAAGATTCAAATTGGCTCTGAAATGAATCATTTGAGCCAAAGCCTTAAAAGGAAAATAACTCAAAACATAATCAAGGAAGAAGACTGTATTTTATGGATTTCCTCTTGTTTGATTAAGAAAGCTTTACCCTCAGCCATCAGATCAATCTCTACAAATGATTTTTTCACTACCACACACTAAAAACAGACTGATCAGGGGAAGGCTCTCTCTGGTTTCAGAGGTGCCCCTCTTTACTGATTTCCCTCCTACTTTTTAAGCTGTTCCTTCTTTACTTGCTCTCTACTTGCCTCCAAACCTTTGCATATGACGGCTTCTCTACCTGAAATATCCTTCTACTTTCCTTTTCCTGGCTATCTTCTATTCTTCCTTCAATACAGAGTTTAGGCAGCCCCACGCCCAGAGACTTTCTCACGTTTCTAGGCCGTGGTACCATACGGTTCTACCACAGCACTGCCCATACTGACTGGCTCTCCCTACCAGTCTGAATTCCTTAACAATTGGGACTATGACTTTTCTACACCCAGCACAGGACTGGGATGGAAAGGACTTTAAAGATCATTTAGTATAACTGTTTTGGGATGCAGAAACTGAGGGAAAGCCTGAGGCATGCCTGGGAGCTAAAAGATGTCCCAATGTTCACTGACTGAATGAATGTATGAAGTAAACTGGCATCCTAAGGTCACACAGTTAATCAGTGGCAGAACTAGGCCTACAATCCAGGATGACAGTTTCTCAACCACCTGCAGTAAGATGGAGAGCAAAGACACAAAATTCAGAAACTAAACTTATCAAATGAAAAAACCCAAAGAACAACAAACAAAATCCGGAAGTGCTATTAAGAACCTGATAAATTGCATGGATATCTATTTTTCCCCTCTTCTCTATTTTATGAATGTGTTTAGCAGTAGTGACATGATAGTGAAGGAGAAAGTAAGAGGTGAAGAGTAGTGATAATCAGCTTTCAAATAAATGAAAGAAATTTAAAAAATGAACACTGAAGTCTTGAAACCTGAGTACATGAGTAAATTCACTGGATTTTAAAATCATAGCTCATTTTGGTTGCCCCATATCAGGTTGAATGAAATCTTCAAGCACATCTTATTAGTATCATTCCAAATTTCAACAAATAATACTGTAGTCATGCTAAAACCTTATTGGTATCATACATATGATTGAAATGGCTTTAGGCATTTATATCTTATTTTCCTCATGTCTTAGATTTAAGAGTATACTATTATATGGCCTCTTCGCGGGAAGGCTGAAAGCAAGTCTCTTCCACCCCTATTGAATTAAATCTGTTTAAGAACTGCTGTAAGTAACTATAAAAACTGTCACTCTAGGCTTTATAGTTAGCTCCATTTCCTTTAAAAAAAAATGCTTATTATCATCCACCTTTATTTCTCATAACCCAAGTGGTATCTGACATGCAGTTTCCCTTGAAGTGGTTTCTTGTGAGGTATGTTTCCAATCTAATAGTCATAAGAGTAATCATTGGGACCATTTATTAAGCAATTTACAGATCAGTACAGTTGTCCCTCAGTGTCCAAAGGAGATTGGTTCCAGGACCCTGTGGATACCAAAATCCACAGACACTCAAGTCCCTCATATAAAATGGTGTAGTATTTGCATATAACCTGTGCACATCCTCCTATATAATTTAAGTAATCTCTAAATTAGTTATAATACCTAATACAATGTAAATGCTATGTAAATAGTTGTAAATACAATGTAAATACTATGTAAATAGTTGCATGTGTGACAAATTCAAGTTTTGCTTTTTGAAACTTTCTGGAATATTTATTTTTCGAATATTTTCAATCTGAGGTTGGCGGGATCCGCGGATATGGAACCCGCAGATGGGGAGGGCCGACTATACTAATAAACACTGTTTCACTACCTTACATTTGAAAATCCAGCTATACTCATTTGATGTAAAGTACTATTAGTGCCAGAAAACGCAAAAATGCTCAAAGACTAATGGGTCTGTAAAGAAAAAAAAAGATACTGAAGCTAGCCTTAAAGAGCTCCCACTGGTCAAATTCAGGACAATTTGAACACCATGAGAACTAACTGAATCCATCAGTTTATGGCACTGCGTCAGGACTTTTGAAAGACTCTAAGAAATATAAGGCTGAATAAGACACAACTTTTGCCATCAAGGAATGCACAGTTTAGCTTGCCCTGGAGCATCAAGGACAGTATAACAGCCACTAATTAAAATAAATGAAATTAAGTGCTGTGTTTGCTCCCATTTCTGAACTATCAAGTATTATCAGTACCAACCATATAGTCTTTATCAAATTAACTGTTCTGCTTCTTCCCATCAGACTGTAAATTCCTTGAGAGTAAGACTACACTGTACTTCCTATAGTGTCTGGCACAATATCAGAAAAAATTCCACCTGACACAGCTTAATATCCAAGTCTGACTTTACACTTCTAACTGGTTCTGTTCCTTGGCCAGTGTGATATTATCTCTTGAGGATATTTACTTGGTCCTTAATTCTGAGTACCAGATCCAAATCCCTAGCTCTAGATTGCTTCTGTATTCTCTAAAATGGCTGCTCACCCAGAGTTTATCCTAGAAATTTCATAACAAACCCTTCTGGAGGCATGTCCTACTTCAGTCAATATTCCTAAGAGGCTTCTTTCCTTGGTATCTCATCTTTTCTACATTCTAATTTCTTTTCCTGCCTTGTTTTCTTTTAATTTAAATTGGAGTATAGTTGATTTACAATGCTGTATTAGTTTCAGGTGTACAGCAAATTGTTTTATATTTTTAATTTTTCTTTCCTAAGTGATTTCATTATCTCACCCTCTCCTACCAGACCTTTTTTTTTTTCATATTCTCATGATTCAACTCCAATTCCTTAATGAAATTACCATCATTAGAAACACATTTTTCATTAACAAATTAAAAAATCTCTTTTTACCTACAGTAGGAACAGGATACCTAGATGCATGTAATTAGGTAGAAAACACTCTTTTTATGAATGTAACATAAAACTAGAAAATGGTCTAAAAGTCTTGAATAAAAGTAAGGTATCCTGTGTGGGATTATTATAGCTTTTCTTTATATGAATGTGGTATATTATTCTTTTTGGAGGCAAAGAATGAATGGAAAGACATATCCCTGGAGATTAAAAAAAATTAATCTGGAAACAATTGCTGGAAGTTTGGTCACCAGTTAAATATCAAACTCATATATATATATATATATTCCTATATATGTATCTCTGAAAATCATATATATATGATTTTCAGATTCTTTTCCATTATAGGTTATTACAAGATATTGAGTATAGTTCCCTGTGCTATACAGTAGATCCCTGTTACCTATTGTATATATAGGAATGTGTATATGTTAATTCCAAACTCCTAATTTCTCTCCCCCTTTCCCCTTTGGTAACCTAAGTTTGTTTTCTATGTCTGTGAGTCTATTTCTGTTTCGTAAATAAGTTCATTTGTACGATTTTTTAAGATTCCACATATAAGTGATATCATATATTTGTCTTTCTCTAAATAACAGACTCTTGAAACAGAATGTACTGAATAGCTGAGCTCATTTATGTCCTTGAGTAAGCTTGTATTTCTTAAATAATATGTATATATAAAATTGGGTTGGCTATTTTTACCTAATTCTAGGTTTCTAGAAATGTCAAATTTGGCTAAAAAATCTCAGTTGCCTCTGTTTTCAGAAAATCATCTAATATTTAAAAGCTAAGATTTTAGTGGCAACCACTGGAAACTGAAGCAGAATCTGAAGGGTCAAGTCCCCAGTCTCAGATCAAATAAAAGTTCACAACCTGAAGCTGAAGGAAAAGTAAAGAATACTAAGTGAGAGTAGATTTCTACTATCTAGACACTGGGTTCTCATCTGAAAGAGGTAGTTAATTTTAATTCAATTAAACATCTATGAAACTCCTACTCTGTCTACCATGAGACAGCTAAATTGGTCGGCAGGACTGGTAGGGCAGTGGGATGTAGTAAATCAGAGGCCAGAGCTCCTGGGCAGTAGTTCCGTCTCTGCCACAAAATAGCTGTGCAACTTTGGGTAAGTCCCTTTAAGTCTTGGGCCCTCAGCTTCCTCATTTACCAAGTGAACAACTAGATAAACTTTAAGAACATGCCTGGTTTAAAAAAAACATAAATCTGAAATCTCAGCTTTAAGTCTTTTACATAGTGATATTATTCCAGACATAAAATATTGTACATTGTACAATCATTTTTTAATCTTATGACTTCAAATAAGATAAGCTGCTTACCGAAGATAAAATGGAACATATAAGAGAAACAGGAGTAATAACACTGATTTAAAGAAGTCATTAAGAATCAATTTTTTTATCAGTAAATGGAGGTTTTAAGATTAAAAACCAGTGCTAAACGTTTCATTCAAGGGCCTTTAAAGCAATTTTCATAGGAGTACAATTATAATCTCTCATTATCTACATAGGACCTTTTTTTGGGGCAGCAGAGAAAAAGAATTTACTTGCACTGAGGCTTGTGTGAGCTCCTGCATGGTACTTCACATTGCTCTAACTAGAGAAAGAACAAGTTGAAGGAAATAATTTCTTTTATTAAGAAGCTTCTACACTGAGAAACCTAGCACTTTTCACTGTAAAAACATACATGAAGGCTTAAAATCCCACATTTTGAAAAATTTCTTAAACAATAATCTTAAAATTAAAATTCAGTTATCAGGGCTTCCCTGGTGGCACAGTGGTTAAGAATCCGCCTGCCAATGCAAGGGACACGGGTTCAAGCCCTGGTCCGGGAAGATCCCACATGCCGCGGAACAACTAAGCCCGTGCGCCACAACTACTGAGCCTGCGTTCTAGAGCCCACGAGCCACAACTACTCAGCCCGTGTGCCACAACTACTGAAGTCCATGCGCCTAGAGCCCATGCTCTGCAACAAGAGAAGCCACCACAATGAGAAGTCTGCACACCGCAATGAAGAGTAGCCCCTGCTCGCCGCAACTAGAGAAAGCCCGCACGCAGCAACAAAGACCCAGTGCAGCCAAAAATAAATAAATAATAAAGTAGTTGTATTTCTAAAAAAGATAATTCAATTATCAACAGCCATCAGTACAAATAGAAAACACTATTTTTGATTCTTATTTCTGCCTCCAGATACAGATTGTTTTGTTATCAAAGCTCTTGGTAAGAATGTAAATTCTATTCTAGGTTACCACTCTGTAAACTAGGTAATATACTCAGAGCTTTGCAACATTTAAAAGGAAACAAACACTGGCAGAAACAGTCAGCATAGAATAAGCATCCAGTTAAGAAAACAAAAACAAAATCATTCAGTTGGACAAAAAGAGGAAAAAATAGCTGCCAATATCTACAGAGCCAAATGACTAAGTTCTTTTCTACCTTTATTCTGGTTTTAATGCCTAGATGAAAATCAATGTTTATTGAGTCTTTAAAAAGCTTCTTCTTCTTCTTTTTTTATTTTTAAATTCAAGTTCAAGTGGTTTTATTAACTATTTTTAAACTGAAAAATACAGGGAAGAAAAAAAGACTCAAACAGTACCAAAGGGTCATCTGTCATTTGACTCTTAAAGATCCTTATTTCAAAAATTCTAGTTTGATAACAAAATGAGTATACAAATTACACATATTAAGAATGTTTAGGACATCAAAAATAAATTTTGGTAGATATTTAGTTAAATCCATAGCTCAGGTATACATAAACAGAGTTATCAGAATTTAAAAACTTAAAGATTACATGTATAAACATTTTCTAAGCCAAACTTCAGTAAGGGCTTTGTTTAGATTTCTTTTTATTTACTCAAACTCCTAACTTCATACTTGGCTAGAAGAAAAAAAAGATTCTAGTGACATACGATGACTTAACTTAAAAAACCTGCCTCCCCAACAAAGGAGACAGGAAGACAGAAGACCTTTTGGAAACCAGCACAATGTCTATCCTTAGAGAGAAAGTTGGTTCCACTTACCCAGATTGTACGTTGTTTAGAGCATCCTGTAATAGTTCTTCCTTTTTTTTTTTTTTTCTGTCCTGAAATAGCTAACAGTTCTCTAATTTCTTCAAGAAGGAGGTGTTAGTAATCGTTCAGTGACAGACCATAGATCGATCCTTCTCAAGTTCTTTCATAAATCATCCACCGTTTTCTGATAAATGGTGAAAAATGATGACGAAATCTCTTTAAATAAATTCATTCTTCAGATGGATCAGGGAAGTTTAAAAATCTAATTAAAACAACTATGCTGAAATGCTTCTTTCTGGAAAGTCTCCTTTCGGGGGGCTCCTATATCTTCACACTTCCCAGTTCCCCTCCTATCCCACTGGTGGTTTTAGTCTCCTTTGCTGGCTCTCTTGACCTTAAAGGTCAGGAGTGCCACAAACTTACTCCTGGACCCCCTTCTCTTTATCTACAAATGCCATTTGTATGCCAATGACTAGTAAACCTATTTTTAGCCCTGACCTCTTTTTTAGAACCTCATACTCACATATCCATTGTCTACCTGCTATTTTCATTTTAATGTTTAACAGGAATCTCAATCTTAACATAAACAAAACAAAGCTTTGGATCTTCTACCCTTCCCTAACCTCAGTAAATGGCACCAACCATTCACTCAACTATGAAGCCAAAAATCTCTGGAGTCACTGACTGCGCTCTCATGTCCCTCATACAATCCATCTGCAAGTTCTCTGCCTCTAAAACATATCTCTTATACATCCACGTTGCTAAGATTTCCACTTCTGCCATCCTTCTATGTCACCTTTGCTCTTACCTGGACTATTTTATTTTAACAGCCTCCTAATGAGCTTCCCTATTTCCATTCTTACTTTCCTACAATCAATTCACCATATAGCAGGCAGGGCAAATCAAATCACATCACTCTTTGCTTAAAACCATTCCCACTCAACCAAGAATAAAATTCAAATGATTTATCCTGGCTTACAAAACACTGTATATGATTTGACTCTGTCTTCCTCTCTAATGTTACCTCATACCATTTTTTCCCACCCTATGCTACACTCCAGCCACATTAGTATGGTTTCTCAAAAAGTCCACTTCATTTTTGTCTAGGGTCTTTGTGCTAGTTGTTTCTTGTGCCAGGCATGATCTTTCCACTGTTTTTCGCACATCAGGAAGCTTCTTAACATTCCTATCACAACTTATATATGTTATGTTATCAGCAAAGCCTTTCACAATCATTGCTTCATTAAAAACATTTTCATGGAGTACCTACCACATGCCAATATTGTTCTGGATGCTGGGGGGAAGGTACCCAATCTTCTTAGTAATTAGGGAAATACACATTAAAACCATAATGAGAATCCTCTTCACAGTCAAACAGTGACTAAAATTAGATAAAGATTGACAATCCTACATGCTGATGAGGATGTAGAACAATAGAAACTATCTTTACTGCTCATGGGAGTATAAATAACAGCAATGTTCTTAAAAGGCCAAAATGGAAGTAATTCAAATATTTACAAACAGAATAGATAAATTGTGGTATATTTATACAAAGAAAAGTTACACAGCAATGAGAATGAATAACCTATAGCTACATATTAAAATAACATGGTTAAACTGCACAAACAACTTTGAGCAAAAGAAGCAAGACACAAAAGAATATATACCATAAGAAGCCATTTATATAAAATTCAAAAACTTAAAACTACTGTATTAGAAGCTGATATCCTGGTTATTTTTGAGAAGGAGGGAGTGAGGAGAGGTTGGGACAGAATATGAATGGAGCTCTGGGGTCTATTTCTTGGACCTGGATGGTGGTTACATGGGTGTGATTACTGTGATAACTTATTGAGCAACAAACTTGTCACCTGGGCACTTTTCTGTAAGTTTTACTTCTATAGAAAAGTTTTAAAAGGGTTTGTGTTCTTTAGATTGTTCAATTTTTATGATTATGAACCCATACTATTACAGAACGTTAAGGATAATAGCTTATGGACTCATACTAGAAGGTCTTCTTTATGAAAAGAGCCATGAAGAAACTGTTGTTTGGTCTTAGTATCAGGAATAGGTGTGGCTCTTCTAACCAACCGGTCTGTTTTTATCACATAGACACTATGAAAAGTTTAAATTGACCAGGTTTCCCCCTTCTGTTGACTGTTGAAAACCTTAGAGCCAAGTTTGAGGCCCACTTATAAAAATGTATAAGATGCTTTTGTGGTATGCTATTTTGTATTGGTCTTACTCAAGGCTCCATATTATATTCCCAGTTTACCTTCTCTCACAAAAGTAGAGTTTGCTATTTTGTATCATTTGCAAACTTCCTTTATCCTATCTGGAACAAGGCAGGGTATTAGCGAATAAAAGTGCTTTAATGGTTTTTTTCTCTTTCTTTTTAAAAATATATGGTTTGCTTTGGTTTTACTTCATTCTCGTTTTTTTTTTTTTTTAATATTTCATTCCACTGGACCACCAGGGAAGTCCCTCATTCTCATTTAATGCACTGTAATCTGACTAAAAGTCCTGATCCTGAATTCCAGCTTCTGCCACTTACTGGTTATGTGACTTTGGACAAGTTATTTAGCCTTGGTGAGCCTATAATATGGGAAAAATAATTTTCACAGGATAATTGTGAAGATTAAAATAATTATCCAAAAGATCTATACCTGGTTTAGCAACAACCACATAGAAAGCTTAATAAAAATGGGGAATATTTGCTTTATATAGAAAAACTACTAAGTGAATAGAACTAGAATTACTTCCGTGAGACTTTATCAATATAAAGCACATTAAAACTATTTTATTAAGACATAAAAATTGAGCAAAGGTGTATAATGGGGAAATATTTAATTGTAGTATAAGTGAACTATCTTCAGCCTGGAATAAATTTACCTATTCCTAGAACATCCACTGGAACACATCACCATCAAGAACAAGTGACAACATAAAATTTGTACTCCAAAAACATTTTCAAATCAGCTGTTTAGTGTGCATTTTCACGTGAAACAATACTGTCTGTAAATGGTAGCAAGGCTTCAAGGAACCCAGAGAAGCTTAGTCAACTGATAATTTGGGTGAACCATATATGATTATACTTCTCAATATGTCAATACATAAATGAGTTCTGAGTACATTTCCTTTGGCTTCTAAATGAGATTAACTTTCTACCTCCTTCTATCTCTCTTTCCTGGCATTTAGAAAATATTCTTTGTCTTTAGTGGTCGGCAGCTGCAAGAAGACAGATCAGCATTGAAAAAGTAGATGGCTTATTCATTTCTGGAATCTACATTTTGTTTTATGGCTCCGACTAAAATGTTCCTGATGTCGTCTGCCTGAAAAAATTTCATTTTTCAAAACCCAGCCCAGATGCTGTTGCCATCTTATCCCTGTATGTTTCAAAGCAGGCTATATAGCATATGGTAGTTAAGTGCACGGATGGGCTTAAAGTCATATAGTCTAACATTCTACCTCTATCACTGACTAGTGTATGACCATGGGGAGTTACTTAATACCCCAGAACCTCAGTTTTATGACAAGTAAAGCATGAATAATAATGATGCTACCTATTTCAGAGGACTGTTGTGAAGATTAAAACAAATAAAGGAAGTATAATACTTAGTACAGTGCCTGACACAGAGCAGCTGTTGAATGAATGGTAGCTACTATAATGCTATACTTTTCATTATTATTACAATTTGTTTATTTGTACGCCTATCTCCTTTGTTAAGACTGTGAGCCCCTTGAGGCTATGGATTGTGTTTCAATCTTCTTTACCTTCAGTTCTAAACCCAGTGCCTAGTATAGAGTAGGTGCTGTGATGATAGATGGGTGAAAGGGCAGGAGGTGGGAAGATGGGATAACGAAAGCACTTAAATTGGGACCTTGGGTCTTTTCTATGTCTCCCATGAGGACAGAATGTAGGGTTAAGGGGAGGATTTAACCACAGCTCCTGCCAGGTCTGGGGCAGCAAGAGTTTCCACAGTGGCTTCTGTGAAGCTCTTGGCAGGGTAAAAGGCTTCAAATTAAAAGATTGCTATGGTAGGTAGGTAATATTAGGAGCAAAATTAGGTGGTGAGGGTAGGAATCGCAGGAGTTGGGAGTCATAGAAATCACATGGATGGATGACAGTAAGCTGCAGAAAGTGAAGATAAATCTCTATTTGCAATGTTAACGGAGAGAGCCCTTGTGGCTACGTCAACTGCAGAATTTACTTATTGGATATATGCAGATTCATGTGTCAAGGAGGACAACACAGTTAAAATATTGTCATTAATTGATATTCTTAAGATTTTAAACATTGATGACATGTTTTCTAATCTAACGTCTCTGTAAGCAGCACAGAAAAGAACAGGCCAAACTGGATTAGATCCTGGCTCAACCATTTACTATTTGCATCATCTTGGGAAAAGTTACTTAATCATTGTGAGTCTGTTTCCACATCCATTCAACTGAGGATACCACCATCATATGGGATTATTATGAAGATTAGTAGTAATAAATATGAAGTGTCTGACACAATGCTTGGCCAACAGACCAATGAATAGTATCTATTATTGTTATTTTATAGATTAACAATATATTCAGCCATTCATAAAAAATAACCTGCTTAATCCTCTTTACTATTTCATACAGCTAACTATGCTAAGTGGTCATAGCTGTTAAAACATGTACAACATTGCTGTATCTTCAGGAAGATGAATCTACAAAGTTTGTCTCACTATTTCCTTCAACACTTCGAGAAGTACAAAGATCAGCTAACAAAGTGACTATTAACAGTCACATGCTCAAATACAACATTAATACTTAAAAGTCAATTCTTATGTTGAAAGCCAAAGATTCTGGCAAATTCTAGCATACAGACAAAAGTTAAGTTGGAGCAATTAGATTGACTTCAGTTATCTTTTTTTTTCCACTGTGAAGTGCTATCACAAGAATGAAAAAAACACTAGACTAAAGAAGTGACTTGTCTAAATTTCTCAAGAAGCTGATCCAACAAAGAGTAATTTTTATAGTAAGTTGACTACAACCAGTTATCTCAGTTTAAACGTTCACTTGTTTTCACTTATCCTTTCTTTAGTTATAAAACTTTGAACAGTTTTAACAGTTTTTAACATATATTAAAATCTGCTCAGAAGACATAATGAAAAGAAGTCTCCAACTGGAGACCTATAGCGGTTTCACATTATCTATAATAGTAAACTTAATCTCTTCTAGCTTTGAAGATTCACCATAAGCTGGTTCTATTCAATCTAACCTTATTTCCACAACTCAGTCGCATTAATTCTTTTTTTTAAAAAATAAATTTATTTATTTTGTTTATTTATTTATTTTTGGCTGTGTTGGGTCTTCGTTGCAGCATGTGGGCTTTCTCTAGTTGTGACATGTGAGCGGGGGCTACTCTTCATTGCGGTGTGTGGGCTTCTCATTGCGGTGGCTTCTCTTGTTGCGGAGCATGGGCTCTAGGCGCGTGGGCTTCAGTAGTTGTGGCACGCGGGCTCAGTAGTTGTGGCTCACGGGCTCTAGAGTGCAGGCCCAGCAGTTGTGGCGCACGGGTTTAGCTGCTCTGTGGCATGCGGGCTTTTCCCGGACCAGGGCTCAAACCCGTGTCCCCTGCGTTGGCAGGCGGATTCTTAACCACTGAGCCACCAGGGAAGCCCAGTTGCATTAATTCTTAATCGAATCTGGCCTCCTCTAAACTCCCAACCCCATACCCACTCTCACCTCTGTGTGCTTGTGTGGTCCCCAGCTGTACTCATTCTCCTCTCTACTATGCTTTCTAACTGGGACTTGGTTAAGCCCAGGACTCTGGCCTATTCTGAATCACCCAATTAGCATCTTATCACAAACTGTTCTAGTTTTTAATTTGCACAATCTAGCTCTTTATTTTAACAGAAGAAACTTCTACCTGTTAAGTAATTTTCTTTTCATGTTTGCATAAGATAAAAGATTGCTTTCACAAGCCACAGAAAAAACCCTACATTAAAGTTAAACCTCATGAACTATTATATTTTCTGCCATTCCTGATGAGGAGAATATCATTATTTTTAGTTAAGGTACATTCCTTATCACTAGATGTCAAAATTATAAATGGGAGATTGCTTCATTTTAGTCATAATTTCCTTTGAGAAAATCTTTGAACATAAGGAATAATTCCTAGGGTTCTCAAAAGAATAAGGGTTTCTAGAACATGCTTATTTGTAACTTGTTCTTTCATTCATGGCTATCAGATCAGAACAGATTATAAAAAATGCACACAAATAGGTAAACATTATACATGATCCTGAATCCCTCAAATGTTATCAGAGCTGAAAATCAATATTTATAGGCATGATCTCCCAAATTTCAGGACAAATTAAATTAAACCACATCTAAGATTTATCATTTTGTTAATGTTTTGTTTTTTCATTCAGATTTTACTTAGATTGACTGCCTCCAGGAGGTATTACCCAAAACATTCAGACTTTCACTGAAGAGTGTAATACCAGGAAAGGGTAATATCCAAACTTTTTCCTTTGAGGTTTAAATTAATTTAGTGAAGAAAATGAGTTTCTTTCTTAACAAATGAGGTTTATGTTACCCATTCAAATCTCATCACTGTGAAAAACATTATTGTGCAAATAATTCAAGGTAAGAAACACACTTTTCCATTCATGTTTAGCCAGATATTTATCATTAAAAAAAAAAAAGGAAACTGACCTACAGCCACATTAATAAAAAGTGTCTCTCTAATCAAACACATTATTTTAAATAATTTAAATTACCTAGTATAGTATCTAGTAAAACTATCTGAAAATTTCATGAGCTGAATCTCACAGATTCAAGGTAGTGCCAGTTTAAAAAGTATTTAGATACTAAGAAATCTGTTAACTGATATTAGGCAAGTATCCTTTTTTGCAATCTCAGTAATACCGCTTGGGAAAAAGAAGACAAGAGTAAAAAAAACTTCCCTCTATCCACAACGGTAAATACCACAAATCTACTATAGAGGTAAAAAGAAAATTTTCGTTTAATTTAAGTAACTGTGACACCTAGACAAACTACCTTTTCAGATCACAATAAAAAAGTGAAATATTTGCCATACAAATATTAATTGATCGTTTCAGATCATGATTAAAGAGGTTTAAGGAAAATAAATCCACAATATTGGAACAGAAAAATTCATGTTAAAAAGAAGGTAATCTTCCAAAATATTATTATTAATCATAATCAAAGATTCACAGAAAATATTTACCATGAAAGAGTCAGTCATAAGCAATAATAAAGTGTTGTGTCAATACAGAGGAAGGAAGAAAGAAATATGTGAAGATCAAAATTTATCACTTACCTCATGATTCAGCTCTGCTATCTGATCTTTCAGTTCCCTAATGTACTGGTTAGAATCAGACTTGTTAAGCTGTCCTTGAAGCTTTCCTTCTTCTTTCTGTTTTGTGACAATACAACAAAGCAAAATCAAGAGACAATTTTCACAGCATATACTCGAACATTTGAAGATATAGGACAGCATAAGGGCATATCCTTTAATTGGCTAAATTCTGAACAAATCTATTCTCAAACTATTTCTGTACAATAATTAATAGTAAACTATATTGAATATTTCTAAATAGTGCTTATTAATTATATTAATACAATCTATAAAATGTACCTTTTGAGAGACCCTTAGAAATCAATAATCAAATGGGTCTACTAGTGAAAAAAATTACCCTAGAATTCAAAAGCCATTTATCCAGTTATTTTGAGGGCAAATGCTTTTCTATCCATTCTATAAGAGATTCAATGCTTAGCTGAGAAGGTGGTAATCCTCCTACAGCTACACTACGAACCTGCTTTTGCTGGGGAACAGAGAAGGAAAAAAAACAGGTTCTCCAAACCACTCTTAAAAGGGGAGGACAGCTCTGAATCTCTTCTGTTTAATTAGCTCAGGAATGTGATTAAAAGGTGCTCCAATCCTAAGAACTAGTTCTAGAATCATGCTGGGATCATTTGCCAGGGAAGTAGACTAGGAAGGGGAGGAGCTGCCTTTTTCTTATACCACCTGAAAACAAATGTGAACTTTGAAGGTAAAGAGCTTATTAAAGAGTGAAAACAGGAGTTTTAAAGGCTTATTAAAGAGTGTTTTTGTTATCTCCAGATTATTTGTTTAGGAAGTTGATGCTTAAAATGTTCAGAAGCTCTGATGCAGAGACATCTACTGAAACTACTCATGCCAGAAAAGTACCAATTCACTTTCAATAGTCATCACTCAGTTTCCTTCCATGGAGACAACCACTGTTGACAGTTTTTTTAGTGTAGTCTTTCCATGGTATTTTGTACATATATAATCAAACACACATGTATACACACATATTTTTACTCATACTATCGACACTATACAAGCTGTTCTACACTTGCTATTATCTCTCAAGAAAACAACTTGAAGATCATTCAACATCAGTATACATAGAGCAGAAAGATAATACATTTTGATTTGAGAGAGCTCTGAAGTTCCTGTAAAAGTTATCTTAGTGGTATCTAAATATTTATCGGTTTTTTAAAAGTAGGTTTTAAAAGGTGCCTTAGGTTCTGTACAATTACCTTGCGTGTAATGGGTTGTAGTGAAGAGCATTTTCCAATGTGGAAAATGTTTCTTTCCACTCACAGTAAGAAGGGACCTTGGACATTATCCGGTTTGGACCTTTGACTGCAGCCAAATCCAGCCTCTACTTTTCTTCTACACACCTTCCCCTAACATCCTTGGCAGAGAGAAGAACTAGACAGAGCTGCTCCAGCAACAGAATGGGTAGCTCCTCTGCAGAGTCAGGGCACCATGCCAACAGGATTGCTCTTCTGTGTTAAACTATCTTTGCCACCTTGATTTCATTCTTATGTATCCCTGGCGTGTTCTGCAAATCCTTTCATCAAGTTATTCCTATACGTACCTTTTTTTATTTTATTTTTTTCTTTTGGCAACCTGCCTTAAAAACCTTTTACTGGAATTTGGTCTGCTGAAGCAGTTTGATGTAACTAATGTTTGTATAGATGTAAAAGAACAACTACTGTTTCTATAGGCTTTAAAACTTTTCTTATACATTTAAACACATGAATATCACAAATAATCATCTAAGCAAAGAACTTAACAATTACTATATTCCAAATATGCAGGGCTTCTTAAATATATACAAAAGACACCTTATGGTTTTTAGCCACATTCCCATATTTAAGAAAAAATTTTTTTAGAAAATTTAGTTAGAAATATTAGTATGATGGCCAGAGAAATGATAGCAGAACCAATAGAACAGCAGGGATACCAAGTCAGGATCCTAATCAAACCATCTCTGAAGCCTTCCTTACCTGTTTTTTCAGGTATATGAACCAATAAAGTCTCTTTATTATTTAAACCAGTTCCAATATGGATTTGTCACTTGCAACCAAAAAAAAAAAAATAAAAGCTAACATATCTTGAGCACTTTATTAAACCTTCACAATTGAGGTTCCCCACAGGAATTAAGCCCTAATGCCTAAAGCATCATTGTATGTAATGATTTAACTTACCTCCTATACATCTAAAATGGTACCAGCTATGTACCATCCTTAGAAGAATTGAGAAAACAGTTACTCAATTTTCTGTAGGACTTAATTCTCTTGTGGAGCTGTGGTGGAGAAAGACTGGGGCTTACAATGAGCTAGGAATTGTTCTAAGCCCTTTATATGTAATCATCACAACAACCCTGTGTAATAGGTATTATTTTTATTCGTATTTCCTAGATAAGGAAACTTAAATGAAAGACTGAGTGAACTGGCTGCCTAAGAGTCACAGCAACAGTTGACACATTTTTCACCTTAAATTTACAGCACTATGAACATGAGAAATAATGAAACAGAAGAGAATATATGGAAATCTATGCAAAGGATCACACAAATTAGCTTTCTTGGATTTGTTACAAAAATCTTTACGTATTTATTTCAGCCTCCGCTGATTTAAATGGTAATTGCAATATCAAAAGAGTTAAAGATAAAATGCTATAGCAGGGACTTCCCTGGTGGCGCAGTGGTTGAGAATCTGCCTGCCAATGCAGGGGACACGGGTTCGAGCCCTGGTCTGGGAAGATTCCACATGCCGTGGAGCAACTGGGCCCGTGAGCCACAACTACTGAGCTCGCGTGCTGCAATTACTGAAGCCTGCGCACCTAGAGCCCATGCTCCGCAACAAGAGAAGCCCACGCACCGCAAGGAAGTACTCTTCCCCGCTGCCCACAACTAGAGAAAGCCTGCGCGCAGCAACAAAGACCCAATGCAGCCAAAAAAAACCCAAAAAGCTATAGCAACTTGCATTTATGGCCCTAAGCTAATGACCCATATTATCAATTTACAGTTGTCCAATACCACTTACATCTACTTATACCTGCATCTTATTTTTAATCACTCCACTTTTTAAATGAAATATTTCAAAGGCACAGAATAAGAACAAAAGAGTATTAATAATATAGACTAATGAACTCACCACCCAAATTCAGCCCGTTTCATAACCATCTCATTCTAAGATTTTCCTTGGCTCTAGACTTCCTCCGCCTTAGTCCTGTATATCTCAAAGATCGAAAAGATGATATCAAGCAGAAGGGATTAAGTAGTGAGTGCATGAGAGAAGGAAGAGAAGGAATAATGTAGGAAAAAAATTTTTGGAGGGAGAATATTCATTGACGTAAATAAAATAAATGAAGCTGTTATTCTTATAGAATGTACTTTCTAAATCCCATATGTGACATGAGAAATGGCAGCAGAAATTTAGTAAATAAATATACTTCCAAAGCAGGGTAATTTGATAAGAATTGCTCATTTTAATTTATGTGTTCAGCTATCCTTTTTGATGGCTTTAAATTTTAGTCTAATTTTACTATCATGTCATATTAATTCCCTTGAAATGGTTGATTAAATGGAAAGTACAATCCACTACTAGGGAGAAATCCTTCTGAATGAAATAAGCTAAATGTTTATGGTTTGGAATCAGACTTGGAGAAAGGTGATTTTAAATCAGGTCCCAATAAAGGCAAAGGTCTTGAGGATTTTGAACACTGCATAGCAATATCATCATGTGGGATAACATAAAATTTTCAGGGCAAATAAAATGACAAAGCACAAGGTAAGCTCTAGTATTGTAAGAAAGAAACTCAAAAACGCAGAAATGCTTCAGGTCTGAATGGCTGTAGAATGACCAGTAACAACAATTAATACCATTTCTTCCCTACAGGAAAACTTGCATGAAAAAAATGCTTGGCAAGATAGAAATCATTAAATCTGTTTTACAGAAAGTGATCAAGGGACTTCCCTGGTGGTGCAGTGGTTAAGAATCCAGCTGCCAATGCAGGGGACATGGGTTCGATCCCTGATCTGGGAAGATCCCAGATGCCGCGGAGCAACTAAGCCCGTGCGCCACAACTACTGAGCCTGCGCTCTAGAGCCCGCGTGCCACAACTACTGAAGACCGCACACCTAGAGCCTGTGCTGCGCAACAAGAGAAGCCACCGCGAGGAGCCCACACACCGCAACGAAGAGTAGCCCCCGCTCGCCACAACTAGAGATAGCCCATGCGCAGCAATGAAGACCCAACGCAGCCAAAAATAAATAAATAAAATAAATTAAAAAAAAAATTTTTTTAAAAGCGATCAAGTGACTCCAAAGATTTGTTTCTTCCAAAGGTGGGTCTTTGTAGGGTTTTGGCTAAAAAGTTTGTTACAGCACTTCGATTTCTTTGGAGGAAAGGTAGTGTTTAATGAAAAACAGGGCAGTTAAGAAATTTTACCATAAAAAATGGAATGTTTTTAACTTAAAAAAAAGACTCCTGAAAGATCTTGTGAAAATCAAAGAAGCCCTCTTAGATTTTATGACTAAAAAAACAGTGTTCTTCGAATTTCTATTAACTGCAGAAAAAAGCAGAATTTCAAAGAGAAACACTTTATATGTTTGATCAAATCTAATTGCATGTAGTTGTTCTTTTTAGATTTAAATACAAAGGTTACTATTGGGTCTTTTTCTTTTTTTTTTGCAAAACTTTTACAAATAAAAAGATTCTGATGCCCATCAAACCACTGTTTCTGTGGACAGACAGACAGATACCCCAATAAACAACCTATAAGGCACACTGGCTAAACTGAAGAAAGAGGAAGGGTGATTAAGCAACTCTAGGCTCTAGCAGTGACCCCAGGAGAAGACAGTCACCATCCTGGCACACTTGTCACACATTAGTAGAACACCAGTGTGACAGACACAACAGCTGGAAAGCTCTGCTTGGGGCATTTTGATTCAATAGTCTGCTTTAAGGGAATATAGCTGATATTTCAAAAATAGAAGTAAAAAATGAGAGATGTCCTAAATGCTATTTAATAAATTGAAATGTATAAAAATGACCTTTAATCTAAAAGTCTGTGATTTTTATGTTCTACAAATAGGGTCTCATTTAAATATGTTAATATAAAGCCTTTTAAGGATCCTTTTTAAATGTAAAAACTGAATAACTGTATATTTCCAACACCAAAAAATACAACTATTATATTCTAATAAGTCAATATCAATTTAATTTCACTTCTGAGGCAGTTCATTCAATTTTCTAATGTTTAAGGTTTTTTTGCAAGTATTTTTACAGCTTTCTATTTTCAAGCAATGTCCACATGGTTCTTTCTGATAAGCAGGTGGGAAAATGTCAGCTACGCTAATAAATTTACCAGGAACCTGCATTTTCTTGAGGTTTTCTTTTGGTCCAGCTGATAACAAAAACAGATTGCCAGTTAACTGGTTTCCTAAGCAAAACTAATAAGGTAAGTAACAAACTTAAAGAGATCCAACATATAAACAATTTTGGCAATTGTCAGTAATTTCAGTGAACAGACCTTAAATACATTATCTTTTTTCACACAGCCAAAGAAACTATATCAAGAGAGCATAAAGTAACTTTATGAAAGTTTTAAATGCATATTTCACTCTTAGATCTATCTTTGAATGATTATTTTAGGAATTACCATTATGAAGTCTAAAATAATCTAATTCATATTAAGGCCTTAAGCCACTGAGCTTTATGTATGAGCCTCTTAGTCAAAAGGTCATTAATAACTCTAGTTAATAATACGCAAGCTTAAGTGACTGGGGTAAAGTATGACAACTTTAACTTACTCTGACATGCATCAAAAATATAAGTGAGCTAGAATGGTGGATGGGTAGGTATCTGATAAAGCAACATTTAAAACAAATATATCAAAATATTAGTTTTAGAATGGAGGTGGTGAGTTTATGATGTTCACTATACAATTCTTTCAACTTCTGTATGTTTGAAATTATTCATAATAAAATACGGGGAGGAAGAGTCATCGATAAAAAGCAATTAATTTCCTCTCCCTCCCCAGCCTGCTAAAAAGTAAGCACTTGGTCCACACTGTTCTTCATTTACATATGTGAAAAGACACATATCTACCAAAGGTTACTTAATGTTTCTTCATTTAAAAAATCCATGTTTTGCTCTAGAATGGATACTATTTTCTTCACATTTTACTGAAAACTTAAGAAACTAAAAAGCAATATGATTAAATCATACAATTAGTACTTCATTAAGATAGAATATAATTTTGGAGCAGGCTAAATTATAGTTCATCTCTATAATATTTTGTAGTAGATTTTATGGTTGTTACCTCAAGATCCATTCTCTCTCCCTCATTATGTAGTGGTGATAGAATTGGAATTATCCTGATCCTTACTTAACTCCACAGGTATGCCCTGATTGGTGGGGTTTAACTGAAACAAGATGATCACATCTATTTTGCACAGTGATTGGTTCAGGGGTTTCTCAAAGTGTGACACTCAAAACTTTTGCTGGAAAGTATGGGGTACAGTTTCTTATTCTGGATATTACGATATGTGGGTATAAAGCTCACCCGTAAGCCATTTTAACACAATAAGGAAACCTCCTGAAGATAAAAATGACAAGGAGGACTGAGCCTTAAGAATCATGGTTAAATACAACAAAATGGAGCTCAAACCAAACTTCCTGAAGCACACCCTACTTTTGGACTTTTCAGGCATGTAAGCCAATAAATCGCCTTTATCATTTAAGCCATATTATTTATGCCATTAACAAATCCAGAATTGGGTTGCCCGCAATAAAAACATCCTACCTAATAAATATTTGAAAAAATATGGCTAAGTAAATAAACACCATGATATAAACAACATAATCTATGAAATGCTTAAAACAATGATTCCTAATGATGATTATGGAAAAAAAAATCACTTTGGGAGTTTTGTAAACATGTAGATTAAGAGAACCAATTTCTGACCTACTGAATTCTAAATGTCTGGGAATGGAGCTTGAAAATCAGTATACTTTGAAAGCTAAACAAGTGGTGATTCTGACATAACCAGCGTGACATAAAGTACACTTGAAACGCACTGGTTTGAACCATCTTTGAAAATTAACTATTTTTTTTAAACACAAATTCAAGATTCTATTTATATGCCAATTATAAAATGCTTCTTACCCTATTTCTTAAAAATCTCTAATATTTTATGAGCTGACACTCATTACAGAATTTACTTAGTATAATTTTACATATAAAAAAAGAGATGTTTTTTCAACTACCACAATGGTGAATGTGGTAAATGACCAAGACTGATAAACTTATCTACAAATAGTCTCTACATTTCCAGAGCAAATATATTTAAAAACAAAAATAGAGGAAAACTGTCAAGGGTTCTTTAATTTCTTTCAATTCTGCTATCAGTTTCACTTCACATTATTTCTGTGATAGTTTCAGCTGGTCAGTTCCCTGTCTGCAGAGGTTGGTTCAATTTTGAACTCAAATCCCTGTCTTGGTTAACCTAGCTCTCAAACAGAAAATATGATTTAAAGTTTGGTAATGCATGATGAGGAACTAAATAAAATGTTTAGGATCTGAGAAAATTCCACACATATGACCCCTATGACTGAAAACTAATTGTTCTAAAGAATGAAGAAAAACCAAAGATTTGGAGACCAACAAAATAATTCTTTTAAAACTTAAAGTACCAATATTATGAGGAGATATGGCAATAAATAAGGGAAATATGGAGCCCAATTCTCTAAACTTTTTTTTATCAGGTAACAGATTGTTATAGCCCCAAAGCTATGTTCTTTAATATAACACATATAAATGTGTCTAGAAGAATATTTTACTTAGAGCAGTGATTCTGGTGTTCAACTACCTAGACTGTTGATTAACGACCTTTGGCATATACCTTCACCTGTTTTTGTCCCTGCAACCTTTGGGAGCTCTAATCACAGAAAGGATGAGGTAGAGATGGACTGTGCTCAGGATGTGTAAAATATTCTGTTACCTGAATATTTTCAATCTGTTGATTGAAACATCATAAATGCTGTGGTCAGCAGGAAATAAGAGAATTATGTATTTGTGTTAAGTCACAGCAGAAATTTTAATTAGAAATACCTTCACCTACGTCTACTGTACTCCAACATACTATTTAAAAAGGTTGAACAGTTAAGTATGGTAACGCATATCAAGCTAAAAGATTGAAGCGAAAACATGAAATGTTTACTGTATAGCTCTAAGCAGCATGTTTTTGCGTGTTATGTTGCAGCAAAACTGAGATAAATACGTTAAGTTGCTTTGCACAAGTGTTTAAGAGAAAAGTGTGGTTTAGCAGTGGACAACATTAAAAAATATTGTGGCAGTGAGAAAAGAGGAGGCAGGGGCCCTGGTTTGTTTAAATTCATGAATTAGCCTCATTTTAAAAGAGAAATTGTAATAGGCATGCCTAAGAGTCCATTCTTGTTTATTTGTTTCTTTATCTATGTTTTTAAGGCTGGTTATAACTTACCCCTATCCTGCCACAGGAAGGACACTTCCTTAGACAGGAAGATAGCAGATTTTAAAAACCTGTGTTTCAAGCCATAGGCTTTTTAATGCTCTATACAACCAGATAATTTGCTTAGAGGGTTTTGGTTTTGTTTTTGTTCTTTTTTTTAAAGAATTTAACCAGTTAACACCTACTTAATATACTAGATGTGTAGATGAAGGTAGTAGAAAGCACCCTGTATGAAATATAAAAGCATCTAGTCTATCATTAACATCTTGCAAAATTTTTCTCTAGCTTTTTAATTTTTAAAATTTTCAAATCTACAGAAGAGCTGAAATAATAGTACAATACCCATATACCCCTTAGTTATAGTCACCAATTACTATTTTGCCACATTTGCTTTTGTTTTTCCTACTTGTGTATTTTCTGAAACATTTGAATGTAAATTGCAGATATGACATTTCACTACTATATATTTCAGCATGCATCTCCTAAGAGTAAGTAACCAAATGTCCTTACAACACCTAAATTAATAGTAATTTCACAGCATCATTAAACATGTACTTCCTATTCAAACTTTCCTAAAAGGGCCCAAAATGTTTTATTATTATCCACAATTGAACCAAGGTTCATGGTTACATTTGGTTATTATATCTCTTTAGCCTTTTTTAATCTAAAGTAGTACTTTTGCCTTTTTTTTCATGATATTGTTGATATTTTAAGAGTCAAAGCTGAAATAGAAAAATTTCCCATTCGAACGAAAACAAGTACTGTTTTTATTCCTTTTTTTTCAAATCAAACAGGTAACAGAGTAAAACTAATATAATGTATATTTAATGGTTGGTTGGGTCAAGGGAGTAAATATAGAAGAGATGGGCACAGAAATTTAAATATCTGAAGCCAAAGACTCAGAATATTTATAGGAATACAGCATTTTATATATTACTCGTGTAACTATTTATTCTATTATTTATATGTATTTGGTAAAAGATAAACATAATAAATATTAGCAGTTATGATTTTTTGCCTTTTATTAATAGGTTAACGTGTTTAACATTTCACTCCTATGAGGTCCAAAGAACTCTCTATATTTAACATCACTTTAAACACACAAAACCCTTTCAGCCTGTCATTTGTCTCTTTGTAAAAATATTCTATAAAGTAGGTAGATGACTTTAAATTCTGGGAAAAGCATAGTGTTCATCACAAAGAAATCTCTAAGAAAGAGAAGACTTGTCATAAAAGAAAGCATGGAACAACCACTCATTAAGCTTTATCTTGCTCACTGAGAGAGTGCTCACAGCTGGAAAACTGTGTAACTGAAGAAAATGTGATTCACCTTCTGGAGAGGTGGAACTGTCATATTTTAATACCCTTATATTCCATGTCATGGGGGTTATCATCTCAGTGAAAGATTTATCTCTATTTTTGTTTCTTGGTTTTGTTTTTTGTTTCTAATACCACAAACTTAAACTCCAAATAGGTACTCTTGTGCACTGTAAAGCAGCTTCTGTCTCACTTTTTCCTTATGAGGAAAGGATATATGGTAATGTAACCCATTTACTAAGGATAAACACTGTTATGCCAGGCTGAGTTAACACCTGACAAACCCTTTTGGGGAGTACTGTCTTGGGAAACCAAGACTTTTGAAGAATTAGTTACAAAAAGCCTTTCTAGATCTATGCAAACATCATTTCATCGCTTTGTCATTCTACCACCCATCACTTTTATTTCTCTAGACTGTCTTCTCCCAGCTTGATGACGATTATGATCTAGGCCTGTTATTTCCATCCTCTGGATTCTTATCACCACTTCTTTCTCTTAGCCAGATTTTCTCCAGACTGACAGACTAATAATAAGCCCTCTCTTTTGGCCTGGTGCTTTACCTGATTATTGTCCTCACAGGTGGTTTGATCTAAGCACAGCCTGGCCTCAACAACACTAGAAGATTAGACAGACTAGTGGCTTACCTGTCAAGGATCACGTGGCTAGCCAGGGATAGAAACCAGATTTCATTCCTAGTGCCTTAATTGTAAGACAAATCACAGCAGGATATGTGCTAGAATTATTTTTCCAAAATTGGTGTTGCTTACGTTACTCATTTATCTTTTTCTGGACCCTCTGTAGAGTGTTAGTAAGCCAAAGTTGGGAAGTTCAGTCCTCAGCTGTCAAAATTTCTCATGTACCTTCCTTAGCATCAGATGACCATATACATGGCTCTTGTATATTCACCTCATGGATAAAACATGCTTTTTTCTGTGGCCTGTTTAAAGGATCCATGCAGAGCTGATTTTGCCAAAAAGCATCTTTATCAACTTATTAGACTATTAGAGTATTAGAACTTGATAGGGGGACTTCCCTGGAGGTCCAGTGGTTAAGAATTCGCCTTCCACTGTAGGGGGTACAGGTTGGGGAACTAAGATCCCACATGCTGTGCAGCTCAGCGAAAACAAAACAAAACAAAAGATAAATCAAAGACAGCCCATGTAAAGATAATATCAATAATACTTTATAAATTTCAAATTAGTAACTCATCCTATAAAATTAATTTCCTTCCTCAACAATTTCAATGAGGTGGTCTGGCCTGGCTGTGATTAATACAGTAGAAAAAAGTAGGAAAAATATTTTAATTGAAAAAAAAAAAACATAAAGAGAGTAACAATCATTTCTATTCACACTCCTCAGAATTGATCAATGTTAACATCTTGGAATACATGCAGCCAGATTTTTTTTTTTAAGAAAAATAATTGTTTCTGTAAAATTATATATGTTTGCCTTAAGCAACTTGGGCAGTGCTAAAAATACAAAAATGAAAATTAAACATTAAATATTAGCTAAAATTAATAGGAAAAGAAAGTACAGTGAATGCCAAGTGTTTCTTCAATATAAGAGAGGTAATTTCCTTTTTTAAAAAAAAACCTCTAAATTTAAGAGATAACAAAAAAACATTAAGATGTTAGAAGTCTGCATTTTTATTACATGCTTTAAATGTATGTGGTATTGATTGACTATCTTGCTGGGATATGAGTACATTTATACCTGCTTTCATATCCCCTCTCCCTCCACATCCAGATGTTTGTTAGCTATGTTATTTTTATTTATTTATTTTTTTAAAAATTTTTTTTAGCTATGTTATTTTTACACTGTCAAAGTTTATTTAAAAAAAAACTCTCTCGGGCTTCCCTGGTGGCGCAGTGGTTGGGAGTCTGCCTGCCAGTGCGGGGAACGCGGGTTCGGGCCCTGGTCTGGGAGGATCCCACATGCCGCGGAGCGACTGGGCCCGTGAGCCACAATTACTGAGCCTGCGCGTTTGGAGCCTGTGCTCCGCAACAAGAGAGGCCACGATAGTGAGAGGCCTGCGCACCGCGATGAAGAGTGGCCCCCACTTGCCGCAACTGGAGAGGGCCCTCGCACAGAAACGAAGACCCAACACAGCCATAAATAAATAAATAAATAAATAAAATATTAAAAAAAAAAACAAAAAAACTCTCTCACTTGTAATCATTATTCCCATATTTGTTTAGTATTAGTTCTGTATTTAAACAGATTCAACATTTACCGCCCATCTTTTCAAATAGCGCCCACATTTCACAGTTCTTTATTTTGACTTGTTTTAAGCTGGATTTCACTATCCAGTAATTTTTTCAAGATTATGAGAGTAGTATCCTAGCAATCTTTTCACACTGGAAAATGACAACCTATTTCTTCAAAATATCTGGATGACACATTGTTTGGCTATAATATTTTTGGGTCAGCCAAACTCAAAATGTTGTCGACTAGTACTAAGATAACTTTCTGTGGTGATGGAAATGTTCTCCATCTACACTGTCTAATATGTTAGCTAGTAGCTACTGTGCAAAATGAGGCTATGACCACATTGGCTGGCTAGTGGCTATCATATTGGAGAGTGCAGCATAGCCATTGCTCTGTTGATTTCTGGCATTGAATATGCTGTGAGAAATCTGGAGGACAAGTCTTAATCTTCCCATACAACTTTGTAGGTAATTTGCTCTAAGTGTTTAAGGAGCATTCTGTGTCAAATTTTCCTAGAACACAAGGTTTTCTTTTAATTTGCATCTTTGAATCTTCATTAATTTCAAGGACCTCTTCTTGCTTATTTTTGAATATATCTTCTTTCTATTTGTTGTGGGATACCAATTATTCTTAGTGTTAGATTATCTGTCTGTCATCCATAAGCATTAGCTAATATACTTGTTTTTCATTCTTAACCTCTATATTCATTGTGATTATTATCTCAAGCTTTTCTTCTATGCCAATATTCCAATTTTCAGCATTGTCCATTGAATAGGCTATTCTTTTGTGGTTTCTGCAATGGTGTATTGGGCTTCAATTTATTCCCTTAGTGGTACAATTCCCTCCTTCTTACCTCAGTGTACTTTTTAATTATCTTATCTTTTGATTTCTTAATTTTACTAAATTCACGGTTAGTTGTTTTATAGTATGAAGTAATTGTAATTCCTCTCTTATCCTTGAATTACCTTTCTTCTTGGTTGGGATGTTTCTGAATAGTATTTCTTTCTCTTTTCTCTGCTATAATAATAGAAACCAAGTTGTTGTGCCATTTCTTCTCATCATGCTCATGGCTAGGTGACTATCCAGATATTCTAAATGCTCTAATGATATGAGTTACTTATTAACTCTCTTTCCATCATATTTAAAATCTATTTTCTGTGCCCTCCAAGCTCAAGTTTGTTCCCATTTTTCTATGGGCTGAGGGATAGCATGGGGAAAAGAAAAACCTGGCTAAACAGGGGCACTGTTTATTCTTCTGAGATTCTGTTAGCTATTTTGTATTACCTAATTGGGGGGATACATGCCAAAACCCGGGTTTTAGGATTCAGATCATTTCCCAAATAGAGTGTGTTGTCCCAGGGCCTTCACTTTAATTAACATTCAGATGTTCACTTTCTAATCTCCTTCACTGGGTTGTTCCTTCTAGAAGTTTCTACAACTTCTCAGTCAGACATACTCATTTTCCTTCTCTCCACATTTGGGATATGACTGAATCTTCCGGGGGTTTTGCTGACTTACCTATATATACAGTGTGGTGACATAGGAGAGAGGGAGATAGTTGAGGTTAGAAGCCAAGCCCTGCTAGGCCTCTCTGCTCTTAAATAGTTTATTTCTTTCCTTAGTTGTCACTTTTAAAGTTTATTGCATTAGGCTAAGATCCTTTTCCTCTCAGGCTGCTTTTAGTGGGAAAGTATTTGCTTTTAAAAAAAAAAATTTACTATTTTGTTAGACGGTTGAGGTAGGAAATTATGGGATCGGTTTCAGTCCACCTCTGGGGCAGCATTTAAACAAATGAATCTTTACACCTGAAATTTATGTAATATTGTACATCAACTATACTTCAATTAAAAAAAAGGTACTTTGAACCTACCTGTTCTTATGGCATAATAATATTAAATTCTCATGTACATGGCTGCCGCCTAAGATTCATTCAACAATTATTTTTTGATTACCTGTTACATGCCAGGCACAAGGCATACAGCAGTATGTAAGACAAACCAGGTTCTAATATATTACATGTGGGTGTGAGTTGATTTTTAAAGTGAAGGTAATTTCAGACACTAATAAGAGCTACAAATAGTATGAAACACAATGATGAAATAGAGTTACGGCATTAGGGTCCTACTTTACAAAGGTGGTCAGTGAAAATCTCTATGAGTTGGTGACTTTTAAGTTCAGATATAAATGATGAGAAGGAACCAGCCATGGGAAGATCGAGGAGCATAGCATTCCAAATGCAGGGAAGAGCAAGAGCAAAAGCTTGTAGGAATGAATGAGCTTTTGGTTCTAGAAACAAAAATAAAGTTGGTGTTGCTAGAGCATGACGTGAAGGGGAGTGTGGTTTACGATGCAGTCAGAGAAGTAGGCAGGAGCCAGACAACTCAAAAACTTTAAGGCCAGAGAAGGAGGGTGGCATTTTTGCTAGGTTGACCAAGTTTTCTACATTGCTGTTTTCCAATAATTATTTGGAAGCGCTCATTCTTATGTCCATTCTAGCAATGGTTACCTCAAGTTATTTTAATGTATGTACATTAAAAAATTATAATGGTAATCATATAAATTCATATGGTATAAAAACTGTGAAGTTTCCCTTTCTCTTTTGCACCAAGCCCTTTACGCTCCCCAGAGGGAGCTTTGATAGGTATCACAGCAGACATCCCAATCTACTTAAACACACACACACACACACGTACTTTTTAACATACACAAATGGAATTATCACTACATTCTATATTTTTTCTCATTATTATGTCTCGCAGATCTTTCTTTATTCTTTCTTAAAGATACAGACTTTTCCAAATATGGATCTACTATGGTTTAACCATTCTCCTAATAATGAGTAGTTATCCACGTTTTTAAATAATAATGTTAGATTTATGCATACATCTTAAGAAGTTACATAAAGAACACACACCAAAGCTAAAATAGACAAAAGGAAATAATAAAAGAACAGGAATAAAACGGGAAAAAAAGTTGCTTATTGTTTAAATTTGCAACTGTTTACTAGTACTGTGCTGGCCAGTGGTATTAGAAATATTGGCTATTCCAAGTACCATTGCTTTCTCCTTTCTTGAACACCCTACAGATGTCTAACATACCACCCAATTCTGAACTGAAACTTATCGTTAGTTATTAAACTTTTATATAGTAATTTTAGAATAGGAAACCAGTACTTAATATACTTTAACATTTTAAGCCTGACAAAGTAAAACTTAAAACATGGTTTACAAATAGACATCACACCCTTAAAGGAAATAACAGAAACAATTAGTAATCTCTCTGTGTGCTCTTCATAGAGATTTCAAAATAAATCTAAGGTTATACATAGGATGTGGGTTTTTCGCTGGGAGTAGTATTACAGAAGGTTTGTGGTATTAGAAGGGTCATGACACAATGCAGGTTGCTTAGTCTCAAATGCAAGTGTAAAGCTTACATTAAAAAAATATTTTAAATTACACCCACAGATGAGAAAATGTAACGAAAAGAGAGATTATGCTACAGAAAGATATATACAAGCTCTCTCTCTCCTCTGTAAAAGTTAAACTATTTTAGAGACCATTAAAAGGCATTATCTTGACTATTTTAAAGGTTAAATAATGCTTTTTTTCAAGGCTATATTATGAAACTATGTTCAACGGTCACAGAGGCAACCATATTAACTTGTAGCAGCAGGAGCAAAATTTCTGAGTTCTAATTTGATATTTTCAATTAAAGCAAACTATATTAAGCAAATTATAACTGCATATGAGATGATGATAGTAGCAGAAAACACAATGATTTGAGTAAGTCTGTGACAGTCGATAAGCAATCACCGTGATTAATCAACATAACCTTACTGAAACACCAATAGCAATCACTAAACTTTAGGAAGTTTTTACTGATTTGTACTTTGCCTTAAGAAAAATTAATCAGAATAGTAAATGTGGTAAATGGTAGCCTCTCCATGACTTCAAGGTGACTCATTTGAAACATCTAAAACCAAATCATACTCATATCATGTACTATTGGTAAGTTTCTAAAACAGTTTCCTGTAATTTCAAGTCACAGACAAAAAGGTTTGACTATTCTTTATGTTTTAGTAACTAGAAAAAAAGTACATATAAATACTTTTAAGAAATAATAAGGTAAGTTGAAAAGTATGGAAGGGAGGAAATAAATCAAAATTTTTTCTCACTACTAAGACTGATTTAATTCCATTTCAGAAGAGAAATACATCCATCCCACACATCGTTAAAGTGATGTTTCTTACAGGATCAGCTAAATACACACATGAAAAACCAGCATTTGCACAAGGTCCAAAAGCTAGAAAATATTTCTTATAAATCAGTTTAATTAAAAACAGATCAAATTTTGTGACCAATACTTAAAATTCTATCTAATTCCAGGGGTTCCTAAAAACCGTGGAATTATATAAACTATTTTTTAATTTTAAAAAAAATTTTGTCTTTTTTTTTTTCACCACACCACACAGTTTGTGGGATCTTAGTTCCTCGACCAGGGATTGAACCCAGGCCCCTGGCAGTGAAAGTGTGGAGTCCTAGCCACTGAACCGCCAGGAAATTCCTATAAACTATTTTTTATAACAGACTTTCCTCAAACAGTTTTAGATTTACAGAAGAATTGAGAGGATAAGAGTAATATATACTCCCTTGCACTGTTTCCCCTGTTACTAATATCTTCCATGTTGTTACAATTAATGAACTAATATCGATACATTGTTACTAACTAAAGTCCAAAGTTTATTCAGATTTTCTTAGGTTTTTTTTTTTTAAACCCAAAGTCCTTTTTCTGTTCTCGGATCCTATGCAGGATACCACACTACATTTAGTTGTCATGTCTCCTTAGGTTCCTTTTGGCTGGGACAGTTTCTCAGACTTTCCGTGTTTTTGATGACCTTGACAGCTTAGAGGAGTACTGGTCAGGTGTTTTGCCAGATGCCCTACTATCGAAATTTGTCTGATATTCTTCTCATAGTAAGAATGTGATTATGGGTTACTGGAAGACCACAGAGGTAAAGTGCCATTTCGTCACATCCTATCAAGAGTATATTACTAGCAATGTGATTTACAACTGTTGATGCTGATTTGATCATCTGGGTGAGGTAGTGTTTGTCAGGTTTCTCCAAAAAAGTTACTTTTTTTCCTTACCCTTTCCATACTGGACCCCTTGGAAGGAAGTCACTGTGCACAGGCTACACTTAAAGAACAGAAATTTATGCTTCCCTTCTGAAGGCAGAGTATCTACAAAAGTTATTTGGAATTCTTCTGCATAGAGATTTATCTCTTCTTCCTCATTTATTAATTTATTCAATCATTATTGATATCAGTATGGATCCATGGATATTTATTTTATACCTTGAATTATAATCCACTACTATGTTAATTATTTTTTCCTATTTTAAATATTGTTCCACCTTTGGCCACTGGGAGCTTTTTCAGTTGGCTCCTCTGTGTCCCTTTAACATATTCCTGTTAATGTAGGGTTTTGTTTTGTTTTGTTTTGGAACACTTCCTTACTTTCTGACACTGCAAGATACTCCAGGCTCATCTTGTATATTTCCTGTTCTAGTCCTGGGATCAGCTATTTCTCTCAGGAACCTTGGTTTCTGTTATTGGAGAATGGTATTAGAAACCAAGATCTGTGTGCTAGGTGTACATAAACTGATTTTTATTTTTATTAAAAAAATTTTTTGGCCACGCCACATGGCTTGAGGGATCTTAGTTCCCCTACCAGGGATTGAACCCAGGCCATAGCAGTGAAAGTGCCAAGTCCTCACCACTGGACTGCCAGGGAATTCCCTAAACTAATTTTAATAACACTAAGATGATCACTGGTAGCATGGTACTTTAAGGGTCTAACCTATCTTCATTAATTCTTTAGATACTATTATGAGTTGTTCTTGGGTAAGTGAATGATATCCTTCATTCCTAGATACAGCAAATTTTAAAACCTCTAGATACTTAATCTCTTAAAATTTAAGTGCATACTAAAGTTGGAGATCAGAGAATCATCTCTGAGCACTTCAGTAAAAAAAAAAAAAATTTTTTTGACATAGTTTTTAATACCTAATGACCAGATAGCAAGCTGAGTAAAATATTCTGTATACCTAACTCCCTTTGTTGAGAATCAGCATTAAGACTAGATAAGATTATAGAAGTTATTTTTCTAATTTAAAAATGCTTAAAATTTTGAGAAAAATCATTAAAGAAAACTGAAAAATATTTTAATGTTTAAATAAGTTGCTCAAAACAGAAACCACTGTACTTAAAGGGGGAAAAAAAAGTCCTCCAAAAAGAAGTTTGTTAGTCAAGAGGTGGCATATAAACTACCACCTGCTGTGAAACTATTAACAAATGAGCTCAGGAAATTAGAAAGCACAAACTGATCACAAAGCTTCATGCTAAACTCCATCCTTTAGTAATGTCATTGTAATTTTACATTATTAAAACTTTTTTTTGTTAAATGGTAAAGATTTTTATCACTTCCTCTCTATCTCTGTCAAAACTGCATACTGAGCTGGGCACACTGATTTAAATCTAACTCCCTCATTTTATGTCAGAACAGAATTTTGAGTGGGTGTTTCTTAAGCCAATAGCGGTTGGGGTATTGCCCATCTGAGGCATCCCTAGAGGTTATCTGTTGGGCAAAGTAATGAAAATGGGTAAATGTTACTGGGTACCAGGAAAAGAACACAAAGTTGGATTTGCGTAGAACTAAACTGTTTTAAACTTAAAACTTTTCATTATTTATAACAAAGCAGCATTAACTTTATAGATGTGCTCAGCCCACAGAAGCTTTTAATATGGTTATGACAAATTAATATGTTTATCTTTATAAAAATCAAAACACAAACTCAATTCAGGTTAAATATCACAAGGCTTGGGTTCAATTTTCATCTATTTTCCTCAACTAACTGAGCAAAAATTAACTTTTCTGTGTTTTGCTCCACCACTTGGAAAGTGGAGAAAGTGTGATTTAGCATTAACGTAAAAATAAAGTCCTCAACTAATAAATAACATTTGGATCAATAGAATAAAGGTGGAAAATTCCACTAAGAGGAGGAGGAAACAATTTTTAACCACCATTTCCTCCCATCTAGATACTATGAATTCCTACAAGCATTTTTTTCTGAATCAAGTTCAAATGAATCCTTTTAATAGGTTTAAATGTCATCTAACTGATGACTCCTATGCTCAAAACCCTCCCATGACTTTCTACCTTACTCAGAGAAGGGCCACAGTTCTTAGGCCCTACATAATCTGCCCTATTTACCTCTCATACTTCCTCTAACTTCCTCTCTTACTCCACTCAGGGACTCAGAGATGCCCCTGGCTTTAGGTCCTTTGTCCTTACTATTCTCTTAGCAGGGTATTTCTATCACAAATCTGCATGAATCTTTGTTTAAATATCCCCTTCTAGCGAGCCTTGCCTGATCACATTATTTAAAATAGCAATGGTACCCTACGCTCAACACCCCAACCCTCTCCTTTTCCTACATTTTTCTCTCCATTGTATTCATCATCTTCTAAATTACACACTATACGATTCATTTATTTTGTTCATCCTACTTCTTCCTCTACCATTAAGCTTGATGAGGAAAGGGACTTTTTGTGTGTTTTGTTCACTAATTCTTATAAAGTGTGTAGAGTAGTGACTAGCACATAGTAGGTACCCCGTAAGTATCTGTTGAATTGAAACTGATACCCCATTTAAATTAATAATTTAATCTGTTCTTCACATCTAGGCTTTTAAATGAGAATGATTAAAATAATGTGAGATGGTATAAGAGAGATCTATAACAGAGGGGGTTAAGCAGCAGAGACACAACAAAATTGGCTGGATTGGCATCATCAGGGAAGGCTGATCATAGCATGTCAAACTTAATCTGACCTTTGAAATGATAAGCAAGATCAAAGGAGGAGAGGAGAAAAACAGAGTGAATCTCAATGACATATTTAAAGAGTTCTTAACTAGTTTATTATGGCTCAAGCACAGGTATATGGTGGGAAAAGTGGGAAATGAAGCTAGAAAGGGAGGCAAGCATCAGAGCAGGAAGGGGCTCGTGAGTACAGCCAGAATTTGAACTGTGTCCTGAAAGCCATGGGAAGCTACTGAAAGATTTAAGTGAGGAAAAGGGAACCAGTAGTAACAAAGTTATAGGAGGCAGTTGATCTACCAAGAAAATCCATATAACTAACATGACAGTACCTGTAATACTAAAGAAAAAAAATTTCATTTTAATCCTGGAAAGAATTTAAGTTAGAGTGGGTTCTTAAACATACAACAAAATCTCATTTAAAAATCTTCTTTATGCTTCAGTTTCCTCCACTATAAAATGGGGATATTAACAATAATGTCATATGTAAAGATTAAATAAGTGAATATATTTAAATGGCTAATAGTACTGCCTGGCATGTTTTAAGTATTCAATGATGCTAGCTATTAATACTTTAATTATTAGTATTCTGGAAGAAATAAAGTTACAGATAATATGGTAAAACATGGTAAATACATAAAAAATGAAGAGTAAGTTAAACAGGGCTTACACTGGACAGAAACAAGTTCAATCAAAAAAAAAAAAAACAGCCAAAACAATTCTTAATTTGCAGCTATTATCTAATTCTTGGAAAGGGATATATTCATTATCTGGAGTGGGTAAACACTATCTTGAAGGGAACTCAAAAGACTTTCTGCACTTTCCATTCTGGTTGTAATTTTTGGAAGCCCTTACAACGCTGAGTGTAATCTTTTATAAAAGGTCATTGATAAGCTGATTTGCTGGAAACTAGTTAGGGAAGAAAGAACACTTGACACATGCTTTCTCATTTAATACCAACTCTAAAGCAGATAACCTTAGGATTCTTAGTTTTGAATGAGTAAATTCAAAATCAGGTTAAATAACCTGTCAGACAAGACAGCTAATAAGTAGTTTGTCTTCAAAATCTATACTCTCAACCAATCAACAAAATCTCTAGCAATTATAAGAAAACAGAAAGATAAAAGTTGTGACCACAGAGTTATTTAGAATTCTAAAATCCTCTTGTTCCCAATAATAATTAAATTTATTGACTCTTTCTATTCTGATCAGGGTATGTCATATTTATTTTTGCAGGCTACTTATAGAAATTCCACTTAGCCTGAGCCATTCAATTAGCTTGTAAAGTATATGTACAGGTAGGAAGAAAAAAGGTAACTGGCATCCTCTCACATGTAATTAAAGCCATTAACACCAATAAATTGTACATAAATTTTCAGAGGTTTAAATTCTACTCAATGATATTGCAAAGAAGGGACCCAGACTCAATCATTCCTTCTGTATAATGATAAATGCACTTAGGCAGAGTCTGAATTCATTTTATCCTTCCTAGCCAGTAGTGACCTAATGATAAAAAAAATGCAAATTGATGCATGTGTGAATACAGTGATAATCTCTGAATTTAAAAAATTTGAATACTCAAATTACATACATTAAAAATCACTTACTGTAAAAACAACAGATAAGCAAATTATTATATTAATTTCTTCAAATACAAATATTTGAATGATGGTTATATACTAAGCATTATATACCAACACTGAGAAATACAGCAGCTGAATAAAACAGGCAAAAATTCCTCTCTTACGGAGCTTCCATTCTGGTGGGGGATGTGGACAACAACAACATGTATAATTTATGGCAAGAAATAATTGTTTTGAAGAAATATAAAGCAGCATAAGAGTATAGTGATTAGGATATGAATATTATTTTAGATAGAAATTTGGCCAAAGGAGCTTTATGTAAGAAAACAATAGAGGTCTGAATGAAGTGAGATTATACAGTATTTAAAGTTCATAATGATAACTCTTAATTGTCAAAATATATTAAAATGATATACATGATATCATATTTTTAAATATTTCATGGCACCTTGGAGTTCAACCTCTTAATTCTATTATAGGGGTATGATCTGCTCTAAATAAGCATTACAGTAGATGGTGACTAAAATCCATTAAGAAGTGTCATTCTGTTTGAGAAAGAGGAAACCTCAGCAATAACTTTTACAAATAGTTCAGGAAAATGGCTAAAACCTGAAAGCTGCTACACTTTAAAAAAGGTTAAATTCACTCTGAGACACTAATATAAACCAGCTCCTCCAAAGATGGTGGAAAAGGCATTATTATAAAGAACATTAAGTGTATTACAAATGTAGTCATCTCAGATTAACATGGGGAGGGTGGTGATTGTGAACTTTAAACCAGACCTGAAAGTTTCAAGTTGACTGAAGGATCTTTGAAAATAAATTTAATAAACTTCAACCTCATAAGTATATCTACTACAGAATGCTACAGTGTGTATAAAAATGAGTATTTCCTCACCTAAATGAGACATTCACAAAAGTACAATTTTCATAACTACATTTAAAAAAGCAGGCTTTAATTTTATCAATAGCTAATTACATAATCATGTAATTTATTAAATGAAGGGTTTGAAAGAATTTGGTTTGTGGGAAAAAGTTTTATTCACAAGAGAGCAAGAGTAATTTGAAGAGTTGGTCTGAAGAGATCTGAAGTACAAAAATATTTGACTAAGTTGAGTTCTCCCCCTAGTGGAACTTGAAAATGATCTAAGATATTTCCATGAATAAAAATAACCTAAAATATATTACTCTTATAATTGAAAAGGAGTTTCAGGTTTTAACAAAAGATCTATATATGGATCTTAACCTACATATAATAAATAAATGAATGAATAAAGGTTGAATCATTAAGATGTTTACTGAAAACACATTTATCAAATGTCTTAACAGCAAACTAGCCAAGGAGAACTCAGTAAGCAGAAATACCTAACAAGCAGAGGACTAGGGGATACAGAAAAACACAGCAATTTTTTGAAGACATAACAGCATGTAGAATGATACAGAATTTTAAAAGAATATAAAAACTTTCTAAAGAGGTGTGTGTGTGTGTGTGTGTGTGTGTGTGTGTGTGTGTGTGTAGGAGGTGGGGAGAGAGGATGGGGTGGTAATGGTCAAAGAAGAGGCTAAAAGTGCAAGTTTGGACAATAATGAAAAGATAAGGTTTTTATGTTTTAGAAAGAAAATTCTGGTGGCTCTGTGGAAGAGCTCAGGCTGGAGAAAAAGAAGCTGGACAGGAAGTTGTGACGTTCAGGTGGGGACGAAGGCAGATGAATGAAGGGAGTGGCAGGGCGGAATAGAAAGGTCATGAAAGATTTCTTTTAAAGTTTCTGAAATGAGTAAAATTACCTTCGATTTAGTTTTAGATTTACTCACGACTTTTATCTTTTGAAGAAATTGAAGAGTCGGACATGGTACTTTAATCTGTATGAATTATTAAGAATTATCTGGAGGCAAATTTATATGAGTAGGTGAGCAGGTGAAATGCTGGTAGGAATGTTAACTAGCAGAAGCACTTTGTAAAAATAATTTGGTACTCTCAAGTAAAGCTGAAAGTTCGCATACGTAGCCTTGATAAATATGGCATAATGTTAAGAAAAGCATAAGTGAAGTTCCTACTAAGCTGAATAATTCAATACGAGATGATACCACTGAACAAGACTTGAGATACAAAAGAATAAAAACATTTTGGCTGGAATAGGAACATATCTGATTTTAAACATGTTGAATTTGAAGTTCCTGTACAAGTTCCAGGAGGAGTTCTCTACTGTCCATTAAACATACTGGTCTACTGATCAAACGACACAATAAATTAAAAACAACAACGACAAATGACAAGTTACAAAGTGGGAGTAGCCATCTGTAAAACGTAACACCAACTTAGAAAGAACTACGCGTACATAAGAAAAAGATAATCCTAAAGAAAAAACATACACAAAAGACTTTAATAGGCACTTTATAAAAGATGGAATCCAAACTGCCAACCTCACTAGTAATCCAGCAAATACAAATTAAAACCATGATGAAATACCATTGCATACCCACCAGACTGGCACAAATTAAAGCATCTGACACCACCAAGTGTTGGGGAGGATGTGGAACAACAGGACTTTCGTAGGCTGTGGTTGGCAGTTAAAGTGGTACAAATACTTTGGAAAATAAAACTGAAGATCTGCATGCTTTATGACCCAGCCATTCCACACCCTGGCATCATGCTACAGAAACGTGTGCACACGTAGTCAGTATAGTGTACAAGATTGCTTACGATCTCAGCATTGTGTATAACAGTCCCAATCTGGAAATTTACAAATGACCATTAATATCAGAGTGGATATGTACGCTGTGACATATTCATGAAATGGAACATGTTGCAACAATAAAATTCATGACTCATTGAAACAGTGCTGAACAAAGAAAGAAGAGACATAAATGAAAATATTCAGCATAACTCTATACGAAATTCAGAAATAGGGAAAACTAAACTGTGTGGATGAGAGATGCATACAAAGATGACACCACTAAAAGGAAAAGCAGAGGAGTCACTGCTATAAAATTGGGGGTAAGGGAAAAGGGTGTGATTGGGTAGACTTCTGGAATATAGGCAATATTCTGTATCTTGACCCAAGTAGTGGTTACATGGATACTGTTTTTATATATATTATAATGTAGCTTTGTTTTATGAACTTTTCTGTTTATTGTCTTCAAAATTTTTTTTTAAAGGTGTAAGATTATTGATTAGGGGAAACATGCTAGGATGGAGATAGATTAGAATTCATTGTTGTACACTGAGTAGTTTTTAAAAAGCGAAAAAACTTGGATGCTCAGAGGAATACAAACACTCAGAACTGAGAAAAAAAGACTGAAAACAAAGTTCAACAAGAAAGAAGAGAGTCAAAAGTGGGTGGTGCTAGGAAAATTCTGCAGCCCACAGAATGAGAGGAAATATCTGCAAAAATATCTGTTTATATCTGATATGGGATTGACATTGAGAATATATAAGAAACTTCCACAACTCAACAACAACCCATTTAAAAGCTGGGCAAAGGACTTGAACTGCCATTTCTCTAAAGAAGACATAATGGCAAATAAGCACAATGAAAAGATGGTCAACATTATTAATCATTAGATAAACGCAAATCAAAACCACAATGAGATACCACTTCATACCCATTAGAATGGGTATTAAAAAAAAAAAACCCAGAAAATTAACAAGTATTGGTGAGGATGTGGAGAAACTAGTCCCCTGTGCATTGCTGGTGGAAATGTAAAATGGTGCAGCTGCTGTGGAAAACAGTATAACAATTCCTCAGAAAATTAAACATAGAATTACCACGATTCAGCAATTCCACTTCTGGGTATGAATGAAAACAGAAATGAAAACAAGGATTCAAACAGCTATTTGTACACTCACATTCATAGCAGCATTATTCACAATAGCCAAAAGGTAGAAGCAATCTAAGTGTTCATCAACGAATGAATGGGTAAACAAAAAGTAGTATGCACACACAACAGAATATTATTCAGCCTTAAAAAGGAAGGAAATTCTGACACATATTACAACATAAATGAACCTTGATGACGTTATGCTACGTGAAATAAGCCAGTCACAGAAAGACAAATATCCTATGATTTTATCAATACTTACATAAGATACTTAGAGTAGTCAAATTCAGAGACAGAAAGTACAATGGTGGTTTCGTTTCCAGGGGTTGAGGAAAGAGGGGAATGGGGAGTTGTTTAATGGTTACAAAGTTTCAGTTTTGCAAGGTGAAGAGTTCTGGAAATTGGCTGCACAACAATGAGAATGTACTTAATGTCACAGGCTGTATACATTAAAATTGTAAATTTTACCGCAATACATGTATTTTTACCACAATAGAAAAAAATGGACTTGGAAATGAGTAAGTGTTGAAAATAGAAGCACAGTCATTAGGATGAAGACATAAGTCACTATTCAGGTGCAGAGGGAAGGGGAAATAACTGCATTATTTTTACATGTACTTTATTATTTTCATGTGTTACCTGGATTTCAAGCTCAGCAATGTGCTGCTGTAGTTCAGCCACAGCAGCTATGCTATCTGCTTCCCGGAGTCTCACAGCCATCACTTCTTCCTTGTTCTAGGGTGGTAAACAAAACAAACCAAAAATAAACCATATAATAAACCAAACCATTAATAAAACATAAACACTTGTAACATGCCTCAAATTTAGAAGGTGACAAATAAACCCATGATTAAATGAGAGAAAAAATGCCATTATATCCTGAACTTGGTATAAAATGAAGAATAAATGTATAGAATAGCATTCCATCTTTAAAACCACACATATATATATATATTGCTCAAACTTTTAAATTAAAAGTTAACTTAATTAAAACTATTAAAATTACTGGTGACTGTGAAAGCTGTTAATCTTTTAACCAAGAACAATTATTGAGAACTTTCAAACACGTAACTAGGACAACAGATTAACAGGAATATAAACACTAAGAGTATGTCAGCTAGATAATATTTTTAAAATTACATTTTTTCTGAGAAAATGAATTTTAATGAGTATTTACATTATACTACAAAGGAGAGTAATAGAAATTAGATTATATCATAATTCTAATCTTCCTAGGAAAAGCATAATATCAATTCTACCACTTCAAAATTTCAAAAATGAAAAGCTCTAAAATTGTATTCTACAATATCCATGCTAAATAATACTGATCCAGAAGTAACAAAACATGAAGAAAGACAGAGGAAAATGGGGTATACAAAAATATTTTGCTCCTTCACTAACTTCAGTTGAAATTTAGCAATCATTTAGTATCAAAAATGTGCACCATGGTGACCATAGGAGAAATTTAGCACCTGATAGTAACATAATATCAAAAATTTAAAAAAATACTAAATTCAGTAAAAATATAATAATTAAACTTTTAAATTAAAAAAAAAATATATTTTTTGCCGCAGAGCAACTAAGCTCGTGCACCACAACTACTGAGCCTGCACTCCAGAGCCCGCGCACCACAACTACTGAGCCCTCGTGCCACAACTACTGAAGCCCGTGCGCCTAGAGCCCATGCTCCGCAACAAGAGAAGCCACCTCAATGAGAAGCCCGCGCACCGCAACAAAGAGTAGCCCCCGCTCGCCACAACTAGAGAAAGCCTGCATGCAGCAACAAAGACCCAATGCAGCCAAAAATAAATAAATTTAAAAAATATATATATATTCAGACAAGTGTACACAATTATATGTACATCAAAACACCATTTACAATGGTAAAAAGTTGTAAATGACCCTACTGTGTAACAATAAAGAAACAGTTCACTCAAAAAAAATATATATGTATATGTTTTAATCTTAGATATGATACTGGTACTTCACTTCAGGCAAATACTGCTTTAAATATTTTGCCAATTTGTATATGGCCAGAAAGTGTAGTCTCTGTACCCAGTGCTGTGCTGGAAAGTGCTTAACAAACAGCTCTCAAGCAAGTGTGTGTACGTGTGCGTGTGTACACATGTGTTTGTATGTACATTTATTATATATTTTAATATAGACTGAAATAGATGTATAATATACAACACACAGTTAATAAGATATATAATGCTATTATAAATTCTATGTAGTCAATATACTCTCAGAGAATGCTTTCACTAATTTTTGCCTAACTATTGTATCCATAGGTCATCTACCACTGAAAATGAGGAAAGAGTGAAGTATGGATATGAACATTGGTTAATTTTTGTTCAAGTTATCTGATAACAGAATTACTATCATTTTGATAACAGTAATCAAACACTGAAAGAGGATTTCCTCAATATTTTTGTTCTATTCATAATGTAAAGACTAAAGATACAACACATTTTTAAGCTTTAATCTGCATTAACAGTCTAGAGCAGGAGTCAAAAACTTTTCCTTAAAGGGCCAGATAGTAAATAATTTTAGACTTGTGGGTCGTACAGTCTATCACAACTACTCTATCTGCCACTGGAGTGTGAAAGTGGCCATATACAATATATAAATGAATGGGAAAGGTTGTATTCCAATAAGACTTTATTTACAAAAACAGGCAGCCAGACAGATTTGGGATATGGGCTATAGTTTGCCAACTTCTGGTCTAGATAATCCACAAAACAATAAATCAAGCCCTGATTTGTAGTTTGCCAATTTATGTGGTGTAAATATTCCCATCATGGCTCCTTTCAAGTCGACATAACATTAGTGAACATTAATGAATATAACATGAGTAGCACACATTGGTATTTCCACTAAACAGATACAATAGGTATAAATAATCTCAAAAGCACAGATAATAGTAAAATGTAAAAATAATTAGGAAATGATGACGTTTGAGTATTTACTACCATAATTTGTCTAATCATGTTGAATAATTTAATTTTTAATATGGCTGTTTAACAAATGTGCCACAAAATTCCTGAAAATTTATTGGGGTGGCCAAAAAGTTCGTTCAGGTTTTTCCATAACATCTTGTAACAATCGGTTCTTGCAAGCCTTTACTAGCCAGCTCCAGCACACCACTGTGTCTATGTTTAATAAAGTTCAGATCTCTTTCTGTCACCCTCTAACTTTAAACACTTTAATGGTACTCCACAGATCTTGAGATAACAGGTTCTTTTACTGGTGTCCAAGATTCTATACGATTTGGCTCCCTATTTATCACTCTAGCTTCATATCTTACCAGTATTCCTCACCACACACTTCCCTCCAACTAGAATGAACTCCCTCAGTTCAAGCAAAAAACCTATTGTTCCTTTTCACTTTTGCTCTTCACATGTGCTATCCCCTTTGTCTAGTGAACTCTGTTGCCTTTCCTTGACTAATTCCTCCATATCCTTAAGGTCTCAGCTTAATCATTCCTTAGTTAGCTTTGCTTGAACCATAACCTTAACACTAAACGCCCATTATAGTATTCTATATACCTCCTCAATCATAGCACTACTCATACTGCATTGTAATGGTGTGTTTGTCTATATATCCTTTGCTAAGAGAAAGCCCCTTGAGGACAGTGATCTCTCTCCAACAGCCAGCACTACCTTGCAACCATGTGAGTGGGACACCTAAGAAACCTCATCCTTTAGCTTTAGCTAAACCTTTAGATGACTGTAGCCTCATGAGACTCTCAATCAGAACCACTTGATTAAGCTGCTCCTGAATTTCTGATCCACAGAAACCCTGGGATATTAGTAGTTACTGCTATTTTAAGCCACTAAGTTTTAGAGGTAATTTGTTAAATAGCAATAATAGATAACTAATACATTTATACTCTACTAATTTTAACATTGTATAAAAATATTATATCCATCAAGTAAAAAAACAAAAATTTGGGCATCAATTTTCTCCCAATTTTCCCCCTCTCCAATCCAATCACCAAGTCTCTACAAAAATGCTGAACTGATCTACTCTGCTTTAGTACCACTGCCAACACCTGAGCCCAGGCTAGCAACTCTGTCTTGTATTCAGTACTATCAACTGATGATCTCATATCAAATCCCTCTCCAACCCCGCCTCAAATCCATCTCCACACACAGTGGCACATATGTTCTTTTAAAAAATAATTACATTAATTGCTACAAGCATTATCCCCTAATAAATGCTAAAATTAGTTGCTGAGGGACTTCCCTGGTGGCACAGTGGTTAAGAATCCACCTGCCAATGCAGGGGACATGAGTTCAAGCCCTGGTCCGGGAAGACCCCACATGCCGCGGAGCAACTAAGCCCGTGTGCCACAACTACTGAGCCCGTGTGCCACAACTACTGAAGCCCACATGCCTAGAGCCCGTGCTCCACAACAAGAGAAGCCACCACAATGAGAAGCCTGTGCACCGCAACGAAGAGTAGCCCCCGCTCGCCACAACTACAGAAAGCCCTCATGCAGCAACGAAGACCCAACACAGCCAAAAATAAATAAATTAAATAAATAAATGAATAAATAAATAAATAAATAAAATGAAATAGAATTAGTTGCTGAAACCTTAAGGATATTTGCATAAACTCAAAATAGTTCCTACAAATACTTATTAATTATTGTACTACTCTGGTGTTCTTAACCCATGCCCCGAAGTTCTTTGATACTCTCTCCTTCAGGAGTTGTGGCTCAATGCCCTTTCCCCCACTCAGACCATTGTCTAGACTTAGTAACTTGCTTGTAAGGACAGAATATGAGGGGGAAAAAGCTTTGTAGTAGAGAAAGCTGGCAGATACCAACTCAATCAAATGACCAAAGTTAACAGCACTAGATGTAAGACATATCAAGACAGTATGTCCCTGATATGATGCACTGAGAAAGACACTTCACCTCTGTATACTTTCCTAAAATACATAACCTTGGTCAAAGCATGAGAAAACATACGACAATCCCAAACTGAGAGACTTCTACAAAATACCTCACAAGTATTCTTCAATAGTCAAAGTAATGAGAGATAAGAAAACACTGAGAAACTGTTGCAGATCAAAGAAGAATGAGACACTATGGGGAAATCTGAATAAAGTCTGTAATTTAGTAATAACATTATACCAATGTTCATTTCTTAGTACTGATAAATGCATCATGGTTATGTAATATGTTAAAATTAGGAGGGGCTGATTAAAGGGTATATGGGAACTCTGTACTATCTTTGCCACTTCACTGTAAACATAAAATTACTTCAAAATTAAAAGTAAAAAAACTGAAGCAAATATAGCAAATCAAAAAATATATCATGTTTCTTTCCTGCTTAAGGCCTTTTAGTGGCCTCCCACAGCATTTAAGAGTAAAACTCAAACTTGTTACCATGGCCTATAAAAATCTACATAGTAAGAAGTGGAGTCCTAGCTTACCTCCCTGACTTTATCTCATTCAGCTCTGCATTATACATGAGACTCAGCAACCAAATTCTTTCCTGCTTTTGGGTCTTGAACTCTGACCCTTTTCATGCAAAGATCTTCCTCCCACTCTTCATATGGCTGGTTCTTTCTTATTCTTCAGGTCCCAGCTCTGCTACCATCTCCTGGCATTCAATCTTAATTACCATTTCCCCTAACCTCCCACTCTATAGTACATCATTACTAACGATCTTTCCAATTTTTTACTTATTGTCTCACTAAACATTATGTCCACTTTCTCCATTACAGTATCTCCAATGCCTACAACAAAAACCAACAAATAGAAGACACCCAAATATCTGACAAATATGTACTGATAGATGCCATCATTCTTTAAAGTCTCATAATCTCACCTCTTCCCACCCCTATTTGAAAATCCCTGTCTTAGAACATATAAATTATATCTATTTAAAATGAAAAGATTTGGTTACACAATTTGTAAGTATCATGATGAAGAAACAGGTACTATCATGCCCTGCAGGTCAAAGTACAAAATGGTACAACCCTAAGCGGGGTAATTTGACAAAATCTATGAAAGTACAATTGACCAAACAATCAAATTTACAGCAATTTATCCTTCAGGAATGTGTAGATATACTTCTATACATCTGAAATTATGTATGTACAAAGTTATTCACTATACACTGCTGGTAGTAGCAAAACACTGGGAACAACCCATGTGCCCATCAATAAGGACCTAGTTAAGTATACTACAGTATATGCATGCAATGGAAAACAATGTACCTTAGAAACTAATGAGGAAATTCTTTAAGCACTGATAATTGAAAGCTCTACAAAACATACCAACAAAAAAAAAGCAAAAAGTAGAATATATTACTGTCTGCTAACTTTCACATAAGAAAGTGAGAAGTATACACTTTTAATTGTATAAAAGTGTATACTTTTAAAAGTATACACTTCTAATTGTTAGTATCTGCCTAAAAGAAACTCTAAAAGAACTTACCAGAAAATAATAAAAGCAGTTACCTGGGAAAAAAATAAAAGGGTATGTGGTAGGGTCAGTAAAAGAATAAAAGGGGAATGCTTTCATTTATATTTAGTTTAAAAATATCAAAGCATTATGAAAAAATGTGTAAGTATTAAGCTACTAAAATTTATATGAGGGACTTCCCTGGTGGTCCAGTGGCTAAGACTCCATGCTCCCAATGCAGGGGGCCCAGGTTCGAACCCTGGTCAGGGAACTAGATCCCACAAGCTGCAACCAAAGAGCCCGCATGCCGCAACGAAGATCCCGCGTGCGGCAGCGAAGACCCCGTGTGCTGCAACGAAGACCCGACGCAGCCAAATAAATAAATATTTAAAAAATAAATAAGCAAATAAAATGTATACGAAATATAAGCAAGAGTTTAATTTCTTCTTTTTTTCTTCCTATCATTATTCCATATATGCACAATATTATAATCATAGTATAATACTTTGCTCAGCTTTCCTCACTTAACATTATTTATTACACAGTTTTGTAAGTTTGTATATGAATAGAGAATATAAAATCTTTCTATAATCTTCAAATTCAGATTTATGTAGGAATCCTACAATCTTATTACTGAAATCCTGAGGGCCAGGTGTGTTACGGAATTTCAGATTTTTTAGACTTTCTAAGAGTAGTAAGGTGCATAAACCAAACATTAGTACTCTCCAGTGGGATCTGAGGCAGCATCCATAATGAAAGAGTATGCTCAATGCTTAACACAATGAAGCAGTGAAGTATAAATACCCACACCAAGTGGGATAAATAAAAATTATAAATGGCTGTAAATTAATTCAAATGTGGTTTTGCTTCCAAATGGATTTGTGTGAAATTTATGAAAAAGTTTAGGTTTCAGTGTTTTGCATTTTCGTATTGGGGGTCTTAGACTTGTACTGTTTCATCTTTAAGTGCGAACATTCAAATTCAGTTATAGAGGGAAAATAACACTAATATTAAAAACAGTATCCTGACATATTTTACATCAATGAAAATAACATGAGCTTTAATAATTACTTATCAGCAAATCATAAGCTATAATCATATAAAACTAAATGAAAATGAATCAGATTTATATAACTGAAGGACTAGCTCCCTTGAAAAAGTTAGGTTTGTTGCTGAATTGTTCCAACATGACAAAGTAAAATACGTACACTTAACCAGAATGTACTAGATGCTAGGGTGACAATTAACACTGATCATTCTTGAAATCTGCAAAAGGCATGAAAAAGATTGAATAAATCAATATACACCTTTAACATGGGGGAGGTCTCAGAGTCAGCATCTGTAACATACTTTACAAAGGTATTAATGAAAAGTTAAAATTAAATAAAATCTCATGATCGGTTCTGAAAATTCGGAATCTGAGCCCATTATTTAGATAAATTCAAAGAAAACAATTATTTTCATCAGCAAACTCCCCAAATATTTATTTCCAAAGAATACTTTACTTTGATTAAAAGGTGCTAAGGCATTTGAGAAGCAATATTAAATCCAGTAACAGTGTTAACAACATGTTTAAAGGAAAACTTATACCAATAATAAAAGACTAAATTTAATTCTTTATTAAAAGTAAGTCAGCACAGACACTATAGCACCAAAAAACTCTAACAGATATTAGTATGATAAATCAAATTGATGTAACCTCATGTCACATCATTTTATTTTTAAATTAGTCTAGGGAATTCCCTGGCAGTCCAGTGGTTAGGACTTGGCGCTTTCACTGCTGTGGCCCAGGTTCAATCCCTAGTCCAGGAACTAAGATCCCACAAGCTGCACGATGAGGCCAAAAATAAAAGCCTAGTCACATCCTTCAAGAGGCACTACTCTTATGTCAGTACAAACTTCAGTACTGCCTACAGATTTCTGTCAGTGTAAATTGTAAGAGCCATGCATATTTATTAGGATGTAATTTCATCTCTGGATTTCAGTGACACTGATAAACCACTCAAGCTTCACTCTTGGTTTTTAATGACACCAGAACAAGTTGATGGAATTACAGCTTTATATGTGCCATTGAAAGTCTTATTTCTTATCATAGAATAATAAGGCTGGAATCTTTAAAGGGCATCGTTCCTACTATCTTACCATGGAAAGATGGATGTCTATTTTTAAAATCCTATTACTTGCCCTCAGTAATCCATTCTCATGTTCACACCACAGTCTTCTCTTTAGTTATTTCACACACACACACACACACACACACACACACACACAGTCCCTCTCCTTCCACCCCAATTTCCCAACCTCCCCTTCTCTCTCACCATTATTATATTGTAAATTCATTAAAGGAAAAAATGTACTTGCATTCAAAAACTTTTCCATGTTTTACGAATCTAAACACTTCACAAAAAATTTAAAAACTGATCAAAATAGCAATGTGAAATGTACACAGTTTTCCCAACCCATTGGTACACGCACACCTCTTTTGCTCTCTACTCTAGCCAGAAAACATATATCAATAGTGACAGCCCGCCAATAAGGTACCAATAAAAGCAGAGTTGCCCCAACCTTTCTAAATTACCTATGTTTTTGGTTGAGACATTAAAAGCTTCGGTTTTAAAGGACTATGGGTAAAAAGAGATACTAATCTTCAACCACTTGGTTAACTTAATTTCCTGCACTGGCATTTAACCAAGTGGTTGAAAATGAAGTTTCCTGCCTGAAATCCACCCAGAGCAAGATGAGCTAACCTGGCCTGAAAGCAACTGCCAAAGTAAGTTCAGGAAAAGTAGGAAATAAGACTAGCTCTTTTTTGGTTTTATGATAACGTACTCAATGATGAGACAAAAACAAAAAAAGTATTATTATATTGACAAAAACACAAACTTGCTAAATGATATATTTACCTTGCATTCAATCTCTGCTTGTTTGCGCTTTGCTTCACTTAATTGGGTAAGTAGTCCTTTGTTCTGTGCAGAAAGATACTGCACCTTCTCCTGTAGATTGATCACCTCTTGTTCTGCTCTTCGAAGATGATTACTATTGATCTGGTTCTAATAATTAAAAATATAAATACTCAGAGTATAGATAAAAGGCCTGAAAAAACTTATAAATTTCTACCTATGCATATTATGCCTCAACAATATTCTTAATATTATTATTAGTTACAGGCCTATTTTATTCAACAAATAGTTAAATACGTAAAAAAAATTATAAAACTGCTTTAAGAATCAAGTCATCCAAAAGGATGCATAAGGTTCATATTAGAAATTCTCACTAGCGGTCCATTTACCATTTATACAATAAATATCTATAAACTATAAGGATGTTTACATAGAACTTGTAGGTATTAATTTCTGAAATAGGCAATATGGTATAAAATAGATGTGATACGATGAATTTAACTCCCTTTTCCAGTTCCCAAAAGAAAGCACAGACTGATCAAAAGGTATCATCACCACTTACTGGACTGTAAACTTTTTGATGTCAAAAAATGTATCACATGAACTTCTACATTCCTAAAATGTACATAGCACAGTCTGTTTTTATGGAGGATGGACTGGTTTTGAATTCTGGCTTGCTATTTGGTGAGTAAGCAAATTAGTTAATACCTAGTTTCTATTTCCTCATTTGAAAAATGTATGTAAAAATATTATCTATTTCTCATTTGGTTGTCTTTAGAATTAAATGAGATAATACATGTTAACAGAGCTTAATATATAGTAAGAACTCAATACATGCTAGCTGCTTAGTGTATTATAAATATAGGACATGATAAAAAAATAGATCTTTCATTTATTTATTTATTTTTATTGAAGTATATAGTTGATTTACAATGTAGTTTTAGTTTCCGGTGTACAGCAAAGTGATTCAGTTTTTTATATATGTATTCTTTTTCATATTCTTTTCCATTATGGTTTATTACAGGATATTGAATATAGTTCCCTGTGCTGTACAACAGGATCTTGTTATAGATCTTGAATTTACTGACACGAGGTAGTTTTCACATTCAGGCCTGACCCAGCTTGAATTCTCTCAACCCTAAATCACTCTGTTAGAGGCTTGAAAGAAACAGTATGGATTTTCACAACCAAAGACAGGCAAAATTAGGCTCTTCATTTAACCGTTCTTCAACTTTGGTCAAGTTAACTAATGCCATCAAATTATAGTACACTGATAGAACCGTAGATATTACTGCTTGTCTTTTAAGGCTGTGTTTTGAGAATTATGTGAGAAAAGTTTATGGAAGGAGTTCTCACCTAATGCCTGAAATTTAAGACATTTAATAAATACTCAGTTGTTACTATTATTAAACCTATTCTATCTCACTCTATGAAAATGATCCTGCCTCCTGTTTTAATTTTAAAATCTGGATCATCCAATAGATTTAAGCTCTAAAACTTTCTACCACTTCCAGGTTTCTTCATCTTCACTACTCACCTTCCTGACTCACAGAAGAAATGCCTCCTTCCTAAGACCATCCTCTACGTCACCCCCTTCTTTCTCACTTTCAATCAATGAACACTGTCTGTCTACAAAATTAAGAGTGAACTTCTTAGTACTGTATTCAGAATGTTCCACAACCTCTTTTTACTGTCTTACCTCCTACCATTAAGACAAATAACTATACTTCAGAGGGACACACCTTCAACATAAGCTGCAAAGAATTCCCACAGACAAAACTCCTCCCTACACCCCTGAATACCATTCCACGATCCAAAATTACAAAACAAAACACTCACACATAAACAAAATCCAAGAATTGACTATGAGTGAGAAATGGTAGACAAAAAAATAAATAAATAGCAAGAATAGATTTTTAAGAACTCTAGATAGTAAAATAATCACATAAGGACTTTATACAAAATAGTTTATGTTTAAAATTATTAGACATAGACATAAAAAGAGGAAGCAAAAACATAAACAAAGAACAGGTCACTGTCAAAAAAAATTCAGCAAATTTGAAAAATAACCAAATATAATTTTTAAAATTAACAGACAGGGCTGTTAAAAATTCAATATAAGGGTTAAACAGGAGATTAGACACACTGAAGAAACAATTAGTGTCCCAGAAGATGTTGAGACACAGAAAAGAGAATAAGGGGGTATAAAATACACCTATTAGGTGTTGCCGGATAAAATATACCTAACAGGCACTGCAGAAAAAAAAGTGAGACACGATGGCCTAAGAAGATGGTAATAGCTGGGAATCTTTTACAACAACTACTACATATGAATCTACAGCTCAGGAAGCACGACTAGTCCCAAACAGGATAAATATCAACATAAATAAAGCCTCATCAAAATACATTATAACAAAACTTACAAAATGCTAAAGAAAAGAAGAGGCAAATTAAGGGAAAAACTGAGTATCTGTGAAGGCGGAAAGTGAAATATCCAGCAGACATCTCAACAGGAAAAATTGGTAGTGCTTAAAAAAAAATTCATCCTATAAAAGTATACTCAGCTAACAACATACAAGAGTGAGAGAAAAGTACATTTATTTTAAGAAAGTGAGAGAGTTTACAACTCATGATCGAAACTGGAAAGAAACTGTGATAAAAGTAAGAAGAGAGCAAAAAATTGGCATGCAAGTAGACAAAGCCACAGGAGTACTGACTCCATAAAACAATAATAATGCCTAGGAATTTGGAGATATAAAAAAATTACAATAATCGTAAGATGTAAGAAGAACACATGAGTTATTCTAAGGCCCTTATATAGTTTGGAAGAATGACAGAGATAATTACTAACTTTAGACTTTGTTCAGTCAGGCAAGCATTTTCTTCCTATTTTTTTTTCTTCAGGTAATAAACACTAATAAAAAAGAAAAGGAATTATAAAAGTCAAACTAATAGAAGGAGAAAGAAAAAACTAAATCCAATAAAAAGCAAGAAAGGAAGAAAACACATGGAAAGAAAGAAGAAACAGAATACAAAATAAAATAATTTCAAATACATCAGAATAAAGACTTTCTATTTCTGATTGGGGATGTAGAGAATCAGAAAGAACATTGCTTCCACCTTTTCAATTAAAAAAAAAAAAAGCCAGCCAAACTCTAAGTTCATGACTAATGTTGAACCCAGAGAGGTGAGGTCACAGGACAACCAACTAGCTCAAAATCTAAGAGACAGGGCAGATGCTGCTAGAAGCTGTTAAGAATAATTCAGCTAGAATAAACACTGAATTGGTGGAGCTCAAGTGTGGGCTGGCTAGAGAGTGTGGAGCCCGTGGGGAGAACAGAGTGCACAAACTCTTACACACTTTTCCCTCATGGACCCCAACAGGTACACACAAAAAAGACTGGTGAGAGTCCTGAGAAAGAGATCTCCATGGTACAGGCCGCAGGGAGGGGGAAAGCAGCTGATATGTGAGGGGCACTAATCCTTGCTTATCTCTACAGAACAAAAGGTTTAATCTGCTTGGAGCAGGACAACAAATATTGTTGTCTCTGGGGCACAGGGAAAACCAGTGCATCTGGGGGAGGGGCAGGACTATAGCTTGGGGGTAGGACAGGAGCACTAATGAGGCCAAACACCCCAGATCCAGGGACATGATGCAGCCTAAGACTAAGGCTTTATCAGAACAATAGGGCAGAAGTGTTCTCTGACCCTCCATTTCCTGTAACAAGTAACAGTGGAATACTGCTGGGGACTGACCTCCCCTGAAGTACTGTACAAAGGGAAGACCTAAAGATGTTAAGAAAACCCTTTGGCAAACCAGCCCCTGATCTAAAAATAAGATATTGCTAGAGGAATTTGAAGCCCGTGGTGCAATGAGGGTAACCACAGAAACAACAAACCTCAAACCAGCCCAACTCCTGACTATATTAACTCAAATCCCCCACATTAAAGACCTAGTAGAAGGAAAGATGTACCCATTTCCAGGCAAGAAACTATTTACCTTAGTCTACTGTCCTACACAAGATACACAACTAGTTTTCAACAAAAAATTACACAGCATAGGAAAAGGTAAAAGAAAAAACACTTCCAAGAGACAAAGCAATCAACAGAACCAGCCTCATATATGACACAGATATTGAAATTATCTGACAGGGAATTTAAAATAAGGGCTCTATGGGAAAGGTGAAAAATATGCAACATCAGATAGGTAATATCAGCAAAGAAATGAAAACTATAAGAATTAAACAGAAATACTAGAAGTAAAAAACACAGTAACAGGTGTAAAGAATGCCTTCAACAGCTCATCAGACAACTCACAAATTGGAGGAAAGAATCAGTACACTTAGTGATAAATCAAGAGAAATATGTCAGTCAATAGAAACTGAAATACAAAGAGAAAAAATAATGGGAGGGAAAAGAATAGAGCATCCAACAGTTGCTGGACAACATCAAACAATCTAACATAAGTGTAAGTGGAATCCCTGAAGAAGAGAGTGTGGGAGAAGAAATATGTGATGAAATAATGACCAAGAAATTTCCAAATTTCATGGCAGTCACAAATTCACAGGTCCCAGAAGCTCAAGAAAAAAACAAAGCAAAAATCACATCAAGTCAAATTATATTTCCCTAGGAAACTGCCCATTTCATCTAAATACTCAAATTTCAAATGTATCACTTAAACTTGTTCAGAGCATGTTTTTAAAAAATATTTTCACTGGATCTATATTTATGTCCCTTTTTCTCATTCCTAATAGTGTTTATTTGTGCCTTCTTTCTTTTCTTAAAAAGTCTGGAAGAAGTTTACCACCTCTTACAGCACCAGACTCAAGAAGAAACAGAAAACCTGAAAAGATCTATAACCCTTCAACAACTAGGATCAATAATTATTACACCCACAAAACAAAACAAAAAGATAAGACTGTTTAAAGGAATGAATTCCAGGGACTTCCCTGGTGGTCCAGTGATCCGTGCTTCCACTGGAGGGGGCACAGGTTCAATCCCTGGTCGAGAAACTAAGATCCCACATACCGCCTGGCCCCCCAAAAAATGGAATGAATTCCAGCAAATATTCAAGTAATGGGTAATTTCAATCTTACATAAAACTTCTGAGAACAGAAAAAGTTAAATACAACCCAACTCATTCACCCAGCTTACCTTGGTGCCAAAACCAGATAAAAGTCTCCCCCACAAGGAAAATTATAGTACAATCTAATTTAGGTACAAAAAAATCTAAATTATGAAAACCTGATTCCTGCAATGGGAATATGTTGTGTATGTCTCTGTGTCTGCATTCCATATTACAAACTTGTTCTTTAGCATTTTGATAACTGTACCTCAATATTACTGGTTTTCTTTGGAATCCTATGTATTTTATGCATTAAAAAACATTATTTTGAGATGGGGTCCATAGGTTTCAGACTGCCAAAGGGGTTCATGGCACACAAAAAAGATAAGAACCCCTGTACTAAAGAAATTCTTAGAGATATACACAAGAAAACATGCAAGAATGCTCAGAGCAGCCCTGTGTGTAATAGCAAAAATCGGTACGAAGAGGAAAGTGGCTCCATAAACCAAGGACTTTTCTAAAAGTCATTAAAATGAAAGAACTGGAGCTACATGTATCATCAAGGACCTATGTCTTAATCTGGATGCTGGATACATGGGTGTTTGATGTAATATTCTTTAGATGACTAATACAGCATTAACATCACACGACACTATCTGTATTTATTTTCCTCACTTTGCAATGAGAAAACTTCATGGGTCATCACCAGTACATGCACTGACATTTAGGAGCCACGCTCATTAGTCAGGCACAGTGCAAAATACAGATTCCTTAGGAAGCCTTTCTCCAAACCACCAAGTTGGAATTAACTGTCCTGTCCTATTCTCCATAGAAATTTCTATCTAACTCTCTACTTACAAATTTCTGAATTATATATTGCTTCCAGCTGTACTGAGATATAATTAACATATAGCACTGTATAAGTCTAAGGTGTACAGCATAATAACTTGACTTACATATATTACGAAATGATTACCACAGTAAATTTAGTTAACCTTGATTATCTCATATAGTGACTTATATTAAATACAGTTTGTGCATGCCTGATTTCTCAAGTGTAAGATCTTTGATGGCTGCATACTGCTTTGTAGTCACAAGTTCCCAAAACCACATTTGCTGAGTTTGATCCATTTACCTACAGTCACTCTGAAATAAATCCTGAACACTGGCTTAAAAGTTGTATTTGCGTCTTTAATATCTATACTGAGATAAAATCTGATTATAAAAATAAAACTTACCGTCACAAAGCTGGACTTCTACTTTTCATAATCTTACTGTTATTTTTAATTACAATGAATACAAGAAAATAACTTTGAACAATGTAAAACAAGATATATTTAATCTAAAGGATTTACATATCCACGTTACCATGTTCAAGTTGGGATAATCATTTTTTTTAATATCTTCTATGTATTTTTAATTTTTTTATTGAGGCATAGTTGACATATTAGTTACAGGTATACAACGTAGTGACATATAAATGCCATATGGTATGGCATTTATATACATTGCAAATTGATCACCACAGTAAGTCTGATAACATCACTGTCCAAAGTTATTGCAATATTATTGACAATATTCCCTATGCTGTATATTATATCCCCATGAAAACTATTTTATAATTGGAAGTTTGTACCTTTTAATCCCCTTTACCTATTTCTCCCAACCCCAATCCTTCTCCCCTCTGATGAACATCAGTTTGTTCTCTCTATGTATGAGTGTGTTTGGGATAATCATTTTGCAGTAAGTATACAGAATGATATATGAGTTAACTATGCCCCCTACTGACTGAATAAGTATTTTGAAAACTGAATAACATTACAGAGAATAAAGAATATAGTCCACACAGATGTACCACATAAAAACCAAATGTACCAAAGGTACTTTTATAATGTAAATGGATTACATAAAAAGGACTTTGCAGATCTTAAGTCAAGCATATTTGAGATAAGATTTATTAGAGAAAAGGGGACTTGAGAAGAAAGAAGTGTAATTTTGGAAATGACTGCTCAGAGTCACCACATTACACAACTTTAGGAAGCATCATTCACATTATATTCTACATCAGTGGTTCTCAACCAGGGGCAATTTTGCCCCCCAGGGGACATTTGGCAATGTGTGGAGATGCTCTCGGCCATCACAATGTGGCAGGGGCGTGGTGCTACTGAGTAGAGGGTAGAGGGATACGGAAGTTCGTAGAGAGGCCAGGGATGCTGCTAAACATACTACAGTGCACAGCCCAGTCTCACAATAAAGAATTAACTGGTCCCAAATGTTAATATTGTTGAGGTTAAGAAATTTTGCTCAACGTGAGTATTCCCTTTCAGGTTGTACAACAACGAAACAAAGTCATATAGAGTTTTATGACTTGTTTAAACTTTGTTGAAAGAGCCAAAGAAGATATCAAATCTCCGCTGTCAAGGAATACAGTTTTAGCCCTTTTTATCTGGGCTAGAAAACTGCAGTCTAGATAGTTTCATCTGTCCACCTTTTGGCTCTGTTCTAAGGATGATACAATTTGTGCATAAACTTTTAATGGGCTAACAGTATTTTTTAAAGCTATTAGGCTTTCCCGTTATACCTGTGTTTCCATTTCCATCATCCTTTGTTTTATTTCTTTTATTTCTGCCTGTGTTTCAGCTTCTCTAAGTCGAATGGTCATCAGTTCATCTTGTAACTCATTCACAGCATTTTTCTTAGGTGGGTCTTTCCATCTCCCAGTAGTACGAGCTAAGTGGCGCTGAAATATAAAAAATTAGATCGCAACAAATATTCCCAGTATTACAGTAAGAGCCAACTTAACGAAGCACTTATTTCAGGCCCAGTACTGTATAAGGCACTTTATATGAATCATTTTATTTAATCTCCAGAAAATCTTAAAAGTTAAACACTATTATTTTCAATATAGAGGTAGGAAAATGGAAATGGTGAGTAAGTAACTTCAGAAAGGTCACACAGCCAGTAAGTGGCAGATCTGGGATATAAACTCAGATATAGTTCAAATTTTTTTTATATTGTGGATTAATTATTGTAAAGAATACATTTTTCACCCCAATTTTTTTTCTGAGAGATTTTTGCATTATTTTGTAATGAAATCCCAAGAAAAGGGGAAAATTGGGCCCTTCATGAATTAAGGAAACAATATTAGAAGAGCAGTGTTCTCAAAATATCTGTGGTGAAGGACAGTTTTGTTTCATTTGTTTCTAATTTCTAATGCCACCTGATACTTCTTAAAAAAAAAAAAAGCCATGGCAACATAAAGGAATAACTTCAGTCTTTGCTAGATGCATCCCCCATCCCAAATTCATACCAAGATCACTATTCTGAAAAGATGTGTCGTTTTTTTTTTCTTTCCTCTCTCCCTTCTGTCTTATAGATTCTGGGTTTTTTTTTTTTTTTTTTTGCTACTTATCAATAGTTTCCCTCATATGTGAATAAATTTGTGGGCATATAACTAACTAAATGTCTGTTTTATTTTGTGGGAAAACCATTTTCAAAAGAAGTTACAAATTCATAAACAAATTTATATTGATGTCACCCTTCTGATGTTTCATACTGACCAATGAATTTAATATCAACAGGAGAAGAAATAAGTACTATATAAAGAAGTATTTTCTTTTAGTTCTTTAGAGAAAGTTACACAAATCACAATGGTATACCAACACAACAAAAATATGACTTGATCTCTATTTTATCTTTTATTTACTTATAAGAATCAGAAAGGGAGAAAAAGCTTAAAGGTACTTTCAATTTATAAAAGCTCTCAGTTCTGTATATTAAACAGGGTCTTTCTCACTTCAAACTCAGATCCTAGTGTTGGTCATTAACTACTTCAAATTCACACAAAATGGATATTCAGGTTTTACCTTTCTTTTTTAAAGCACACAAAATATTTTGACATACCTGCCAGTGTTCCTCTAAATCCTTGACTTGTTGTCTAAGTTCTTTTAAACCCATAATAGCTTCTGCCTCTCTCAGTTTCACAGCAATGAGTTCCTCCTGAAGCCTTGCAATGTTATTCTCATCAGGAAAGGAGTTGTTTCTCTAAAGCAAGAGAAAATTTAATTGGGGATTTTTTTAAATTTAAAGAATAAAATACAGCATATATAACAATAAAATATAGCAAAATAATGAGCTGTTTTCTCCCATATGTAATTGTACTTAATTTTATACAATTTTATTGAGATATAATTCACAAACTATAAAACTTACCCTCTTAATGAACACTAGTCAGTGGGTTTTGTTTTGTTTTGTTTTTTTAATTAATTAATTTATTTTTGGCTGCGTTGGGTCTTCATTGCTGCACATGGCATTTCTCTAGTTGCAGCAAGCAGGGGCTACTCTTCGTTGCGGTGTGCAGGCTTCTCATTGCGGTAGCTTCTCTTGTTGCGGAGCATGGGCTCTAGGCGCGCAGGTTTCAGTAGTTGCAGCACGCGGGCTCAGCAGTTGTGGTGCACGGGCTTAGTTGCTCTGCGGCATGTGGGATCCTCCCGGATCAGGGCTTAAACCCATGTCCCCTGCATTGGCAGGTGGATTCTTAACCATTGCACCACCAGGGAAGTCCCTAGTCAGTGGTTTTTAAGAGTATTCACAGGGTTGTGCAACCAACATCACAAACTAATTTCAGAACATTTAAATCACCCCAAAAGAAACCCTATAACATTAGCAGTCACTCTACGTTTCCCCTACCCCCAGCCCCTGGCAACCACTAATCTATGTCTCTATGAATTTGCCTATTCTGAACATTTCATATAAATGGAATCATAAAACACATGGCCTTTTATGACTAGCTTCTTTCACTTAGCATGTTTTCAAGTTTCATTTTTTTATTGCCAAATAATATTCCATGGTACAGATATACCACATTTTATTTACACGTTCATCAGTTGATGGAAATGTGGGTTGTTTCCACTTTGGGGTTACTATGAATAACACTGCTATGAACATTTATGTAAAAGTTTTTGTGTGGATATATGTTTTTAACTCTCTTGAGTATATATGAAAGAGCAGAGATGCTGGATCAGATGGTAATTCTACATTTAACTTTTAAGAAACTGTCAAACTTTTCCAAAGCAGTTGCACGTTTTACATTCCCACCAGGAAGGTATAAGGGTAACTGTACTTAATGCTGAGGACACAGAAAGTCTAACTCTGTTTTGTTTAATAAAATATTAATCAGAATTATGGAGCAACAGGATTCAAAATGTTTTTCAATACGGCAGTGAACATACTAACCTCTGATTAGAACTACAAAGCATGAACATCATTTATATTTTAAAGATTTATGGAAGAGAATAATCCAAAATCTGTTTTGTTATATTTTCTCAGCATATCATTTTGAAAAGGGAGTGTAAAATATCTGTATATTAGTCACTGTTTATATCAATATTCAAGAAATAAGCACCAAGGTGACCTAAATATTTGCTTCAAGGGTACAAGATTTAGATTAATCTCCTACCATGCTGAAAGACCCACCACAGGATATAGGGTTGCCATATTAAACTGCTCTGGGGAATGACCAAAGAATCCTAAATTAGGCCCTAGTAAAAGCTCCTTAGGTAAACTGAAGTACTATTGAAATTTCAAGTCCTGAGTCCATGAAATTTTCTATCTCTGAAATATTTCATGAAGATTTCAGCCCACAGAGATGATGGAATAAAGTTATTCTTGTCAACTACACATTTTTATGATGGACTTGAAATATTTTCTCAATTGAAAACCAGAAATTTACTGTATATGCATTAAAAAAAGTATCTTGCATGAAGAAATTAACCATAGGAAGCATGAAACCTTCCAATTTCCTTTCTACTCTATAACATGAATACCAACAAAGCAACTTAAAAAATTTATTTTTAAATTGGACCCAAGGACATTTCTTTCTACCAAATATTCAAAACTAAAAGATCCAGATTCTTACCTAAATCATGGAGCCCAGAATACTCTCAATTAGGCAATTTTTACAGCATTCTTGCCGGCTTCTTTCTCAGCAAACAGGAGAATAAGTTTTCCAAAAATAATATAAAAATAGCAAGTAGATTTCTAGCAAAATTATTCCACTATTGATTGTAGTTATACCCTATTCTATTTCATTAAGAAACAGTAAAGAACAATTTGAGGGTATCTTTCATGTCCATTATTTATGAGTTTTTGACTCAATGGCTAGATACTACCTAAAGGCCAAATAAACAAACGCAACACAGAGCCCAAATCATCTATGATTTTATAGATGAGAAAACAGAGATTCAGAGTTTGTTATTTGGAACAGAGACTCTCAAGTCTGAGGGTTATAAGAAACCTAAAATCAAGTTAGCTTCTGTAAGTACACCTCCAGCTAAGATCTTCCTATATATTCGGAGGTGGTTTTCTGCAGCTTGGAAAGCTGTAACAGTTACACTCAGATGAAATTTTCGCTGAAATGTTTATGTATTGGTCTATTTTCTACACCTCTTGCAGATGAAGGTATTATAATATTTGAAGATGATGGTTAATTTCTTTTTTTTCTTTAAAAAAATTATTTTTACATGAAAACAAGGTATATTTGCAATGTGTTCCAATCAAAATATTCACTTCTATATCTCAGATCTACATATTTTCAAAGTAAAAATGTTCACTTGTCAGCTGAAATTTCTGATTAGACCTAATATTTGTGTACTTTTGTGCTTAGTCAGAATGTAAATTTCACAGTGGATTTTTTTTTTTTTTGAAATTTACCTTTTATTTGGATAAAAGCAACATGATGTATTTATATACTATAGGGATAAAAATGGTAATTTTCATTTTTTAAAAAAACTACCAATGTGATTTTTTAGTTCTTTTCACTTGTGTTTAGCACAGGCTTTAAATTAAAAAATACACTATGGTCTGGATTGACCCAAAAAGTATTCCATAAATTAATTTAACAAATATATGGCGAGTTTTTTGTAGTTAAATCTAATTCTTCTAGAAGTTGTTGCCTTCTGTTTAATTACATTAATTGAAATGTGCTTAAGACAAATGCTTTCAGCATATTTTATATACTAAAAAACAAAACAAAAAGGGGCCAACGGCCAAGAGGTAATATTACTAACTTGTAGACTGCTACAGTTCAAATTGTCCCACTTCTCCCAGAATTTCAGAAACGAGAAGTCTGGGAGATACTGTACCAGCTGCAGTCTGGTGATTCTAAATGCTGTAAGTACTATTCATCTTGACGATGGTTAATTTCTATCCCCTAAGTTTCTCTTCTCCGACATTTAGACATTATTCATCTCAAAATTATCCTGGTTGTTTTCCTCTAAAAGGGCTCTAACCTCCATTTTTACCCTAAATATGGCACTTTGAGTAGTATGGCAACAACAAAGAATAAATGGGAATCATGTATTTTTTTCCTTTCCTCTCTTATAATATGTAAGATTTTTGATGTGCAAAAACACCAAGTCCAATTTCACTGCTCAGTAAGTACTTAACAAATATCTATCACATGTCCCCTCTAATTTCGGAATGAAAGCATTTATGTTGTTCTTACCTTTTCTATATCCAGAACTTTATCCTGCATTTCCTTTAGTGCACACTGAGACTCAGCTTCACTCAGTCGGGCTTGGACCAATTCCTTCTCTAGCTGTAGCACAAAATCTTCATTGTAGTTGGAACTGCATTTATGCTACAAGTTATAGACATACACTGAAATTTTTCAGAAGTATGAGCATGTATATATAATAAAAATAAGTGCAATTACACAATACAACTACTGAGGGCACCAGATCGTAAAAGTTCCATCCACCTAATATTTCCAGCTTATGTCCTCCAATTAACTTTCCAATGAACAAAAAATTCCAGGTTTGATATCTATAAAGATGATCATATTATTGGGTGTTCATAATCAGTTATTATACTAACCAAATCCAATTTATAGGAGATAAATATTTTTTTATCTGTCCATCCATCCAGATACTAAGAATTTGTTCCAACTCTATAGACTTGAACTGTACAACACTGTAACTACCAGCCACATATGGTTACTGAGCACTTGAAATGTGGCAAGTCCAAATTAAGAAAAGTTTTAAGTGTAAAATACAAACTGGATTTTGAAGGCTTAATGTGAAATAAAAAGGCAAAATATCTCAGTAATTTGTATACTGATTATATGTTGAAATAATATTCCAAATGCCTCGAGTTAAACAAAATATTTAATCAAATAAAATTTTTATTATTTATTAATTTCATTAATTATTAATTATTCCTTTTAACATGGTGTTTTAAAATGCATATCTGGCTCACATTATATTACTATTAGACAGCACCGTTACAGACTACAGAAGACAAGTACATATTTACTGAAAATTCTATTTTAACCTGATAGAAATAAAAACAAAGCATCCACCATAACGTGAACCATCTTAAATCCCAAAAGAATAAAAATGTATTTGCTGTTAGAAATGTAGATCTATTTAAATATACTCATGAAAATGACTGCTGGAAGCAAAAAAAAAAAGAAGATGCTGCATAAAGAAATTAGCCATGGAAGCATGAAACCTTTCCATTTCCTTTCCTACTTTATACCAATACAGCTACTTAAGAAATCCCTTTTTAAACTAGTTTCTACACAAAGCTGTTCAAAAAAGCAAAAAGATATTGAATTCACTATTATAAAAGACTTCCTAAAATAAACTATCACGTCACATTTAACCCATGTAGTAAAGAAATACCGACAACTCAAAATTCCAACATAGAGTCATAGGGAATAATCTCCCACTGAACTGGCACAAGTAAAGAATGGTTCCTTTTACTCTTCAATACATTAGGAACAAAATAGACATCAAATTAAAACTCTATTTAAAAACTATTAAATACTTAATTAAAACATATGGTACTCCCTTGCCCCAGTTACCCAAAAAGATATTTTTTAAAATGTACTGTTCACTTATTAGGCAAATGAGAATTTTTTAATTCAGTGTACTACATGTTGTTTCTCCTAGTAATTTTCTGATACTATTAAAACAATATTTCAATACAAGAAGTACATCTGCAATAGGTATAACACCTTAGCAAATACTTACCTTATCAAATAGGAGAATGGCAATTTTGGAATGACCACATCCAAAATGCAGGTGCCATGATTTTTGTTTAATTAGATCATAGTTACTTTATGAGTAACACTAGAATTTTTTGCTCTTAATCTAAAGCTCTATGTTACTTCACGCTTATTTTCCAAGACTCTATCAGGAGAGCCCCAGGAATACATCAAACCCAAATGGTCAAAATGAGAATGAAACCATTGATCTGGTATAATCCAACTGATCCAACCAAGTAAAAAAAAAAACTGTACTAATATTAGGAACAAATATTTATCAATAAAGTTTACAAAACTTCTAATCATCCTCTATTGTTAACGGGATACATTCTATAGTGTACGTGTTATTTCTCTTCTCATATTTCCCATTTGTTCCTCAACCCACTGCAAACTAGCTTTAGTCTTCATCCCTTGATGAAACTGCTCTAATCGCTAACAATATTAATACCCAATAACAATATAAAAACTCAATGGAAAGCCCTTTTATTCAGCTCTTACCTTCACCAGATAGTCTTTGGAATTTAAAACAACTGACAACTCAAAAATTTCTCCTCCCTCAGATTCTAAGGTATTACTCTTTCATGGTTCTACCTCATATCTTCTCTGTCTCCTCTGTCAGCTGAACTACTTAATTATAGGTATGTATGTCTACGTGTATGTGTGTGTGTATATGTCTGTGTGTATCAATCAGTAGGCCCCAGGATTTCAATATTGTGTTTTTTCTCAATCTTCCTGTTAACTTTCTTATTTTGTAGATTCCTCCTATGTGATTTCATCCACTAATACAGTCTGTTTAAAGACACTATCAGATACTGTGTATATGTATCAGATTTTGTCTCTGTATAAGTCTATATAGACAATGGATGAGATCACCAAGGAAGAATCTATAAAATAGTTTAAAAAAAAAAAAAAGAGGGAAAGAGGGACAGGAAGAGGGAGAAAGAAAGAACACACAATAATGGAACTCTAGGGACAATAAATATATAGATAGATATTGACAGATATACAGATACATAGAGAACGATGACTCTCAAGTCCATATTCTCAGCTCTGATCTTTCTACTAAGCTACAGATTCATATTCACAACTTCCTACTGGTTTTCTTCATCGGTTTAGCCTCATACTCACCTCACATTCAACATGTCAAAACTGGACTCCCCATCTTTTCCTCCTCATGTATTTACTACTATATGCTAAGGATCCCACCATCTAACAACTGACCAAGTCAAAACTTCCCCTCTTATACTCAACCTATACCAAATCAATCACAAAATCTTAGTAACTTCCACATCTCTCGAATTTGTCTGCTCCTTTCCATCTTCACAGTCATTGTTTTTATTTATGCTCTCATCTCTTTCACTGAACCACCGCAACAGCCTTATGTATCACCATCTAACTGTTATAGTGCTTACAGTGGGTATTATTTAATACAGGCATACCTCATTTTATTGTTCCTCGCTTTATTGCACTTTGCAGATACTACAATTTTTACAAATTGAAGGTTTGTAGCAACCTTACTTCAAGCAAGTTTATCAGTGCCATTTTTCCAACAGCATTTGCTCACTTCAAGTCAGTGTCACATTTTGGTAATTCTCACAATATTTCAAACTTTTTCATTATTATTATATTTGTTAGGATGATCTGTGACCAGTGACTTTTGATGTTACTAACGTTGTTTGTGTTCTGACAGCTCCACAGACTGGCCGTTCCCCCCATCCTTTTCCTCGGGCCTCCCTATTCCCTGAGATACAACGCTATTGAAATCAGGCCATTTGATAAACCACAACAGACTCCAAGTGTTCAAGAGAAAGGAAGAGTTGCATGCCTCTCACTTTAAATCGAAAGGTAGAAATGATTAAACTTAGTGAGGAAGGCATGTCGAAAGCCAAGATAAGCCAAAAACTAGGGCTCTTTCACCAAACAGCCAAGTTGTGAATGTAAAGGAAAAGTTCTTAAAAAGGAAATTAAAAAAAATTTTTTTTTGACAATGGTCCTGACTTTTTAAAAATATTTATTTATTTATTTTTGGCTGCGTTGGGTCTTCATTGTGGCATGTGGGGTCTTCGTTGCGGCACGCAGGATCTTTTTGTTGCGGTGCGCCGGCTCTTCATTGCAGCACGTGGGCTTCTCTCTAGTTGTGGCGTGCGGGCTTCTCTCTAGTTGTGACGTGTGGGTTTTCTCTCTTTAGTTGTGGCACACGGGCTTCAGAGCGCGTGGGCTCTGTAGTTTGCCGCATGTGGGCTCTCTGCTTGAGGTGTGCGGACTCAGTAGTTCTGGCGTGTGGGCTTAGTTGCCTTGCAGCATGTGGGATCTTAGTTCCCCAACCAGGGATCGAACTCGCGTCCCCTGCATTGGAAGGCGGATTCTGGACCACCAGGGAAGTCCCTCTTAAAGAAAATTAAAAGTGCTATTCCACTGAACACACAAATGATAAGAAAGCAAAACAGCCTTATTGCTGACAATGGAAAAAGTTTTAGTGGTCTGGATTAAAGATCAAACCAGTCACAACACTCCCTTAAGCCAAAGCCTTATCCAGAGCAAGGCCCTAACTTTCTTCAGTTCTATGAAGGCTGAGAGAAGTAAGGAAGCTGCAGAAGAAGAGTTTGAAGCTAAAACAGATTGGTTCATGAGGTTTACGGAAAGAGGCCTTTTCCATAACATAAATGTGCAAGGTGAAGCAGTAAGTTCTAATGTAGAAGCTGCAGCAAGTTATCCAGAAGACCTAGCTAAAGTCATTAATGAAGGCAGCTACATTAAACAATAGATTTTTGATGTAGATTAAACAGCCTTCTATTGGAAGAAGATGCCATCTAAAACTTTCACAGCTAGAAGAGAAGTCAATGCGTGGCTTCAAAGCTTCAAAGAACAGGCTGATTTTCTTGTTAGGGGCTAATGAAGCTGGAAACTTGAAGCTGAAGCCAATGCTCATTTACCATTCTGAAAAATCTTAGGGCCACTAAGAATTAAATCTACTCTGCCTATGCTCTCTAAATGGTAACAAAGACTTGATGATAGCACATTTGTTTGCAACATGGTCTACTGACTATTTTATGCCCACTGTTGAGACCTAGTGCTCAGAAAAAGATTCCTTTCAAAATATTACTGCTCACTGACAATGCACCTGGTCACCCAAAAGCTCTGACGGAGATGTAAAATGAGATTAATGCTGTTTTCATGCCTGCTAACACAATATCCATTTTGCAGCCCATGGATCAAGGAATAATTCCAACTTTCAAGTCTTCAGAAAACTTAAGAAATACATTTCGTAAGGCAACAGCTGCCATAAATAGCAATTCCTTAGATGGATCTGGGAAAAGTAAATTGAAAACCTTCTGGAAAGGATTCACCATTCTAGATGCCATTAAGAACATTCATGATTCATGGGAAAAGGTCAAAATATCAATATTAACAGGAGGTTGGAAGAAGTTGATTCCAACCCTCATGGATGACGTGGAGAGGTTCAAGTCAGTGCGAGAAGTAACTGCAGATGTGATGAAAACAGCAAGAGAGCTAGAATTAGAAGTGGAGCCTGAAGATGTGACTGAATTGCTGCTATCTCATGGTAAAACTTGCAGGAGGAGTTTCTTCTAACAGACAAGCAAAGAAAATGGTTTCTTGAGATGGAATCTATTCCTGGTGAAGATGCTGTGAAGATGACTGAAATGACAGCAAAGGATTGAGAATATTAAATATACTTAGTTGATAAAGCAGTGGCAGGGTTTGAGAATACTGACCCCAAAAGTGAAAGAAGTTATACTGTGGGCAAAATGTTATCAAACAGCACTGCATGCTACAGAGAAACTGTTCATGAAAGGAAGAGTCAATCGCTGTGGCAAACTTCACTTTGCTTTTTTTTAAAGAAATTGTCAACCTTCAGCAACCACCACCCTGATCAGTCAGCAGCCATCAACATCGAGGCAAGACCCTCCACCAGCAAAAAGATTACAACTCACTGAAGGCTCAGATGATGGTTAGCATTTTTGGCAATAAATATTTTTTAATTAAGGTGTGTACCTTGTTTTTCTCAGGCACAGTGCTACTGCATACTTCTTGGCTACAATACAGTGTAAACATAACTTTTATATGCACTGGGAAACCAAAAAATTTGTGTGACTCACTTTATTGTGATATTTGCTTTATATCACAGTGATCTGGAACTGAACCCACAATCTGATGTATACCTGTATTTTATGTTACATCTCATACTAAATTGTAGTAGAAGGCATTTTTACAATTCCACCACCTGGCCCAGGTAGGTGTTTTCTTACCTTTTGAGTCTAAGGAAGTTTTAATTCCATGTTTATCAATACAAACATGTTAACGAAAATTATACAAGCACTGATACACTTTAATAAAATATTCAGAATCAATCTAACTCCACTAAGCCAATTTCATCCCATTATCAATTTCTGTATATAGCAATTAGCTCTATTCAATTACATTCATATGCATTACTGAACAAAAAGTATTTTTATTGGGATCGATCCTTAGTATTGATATAGGCTCACTGAACGGAGAATCTGCATTTAATGCTATGACTTAGGGACTTAGAAGAAACTCTAACATTTGTTTGGTTGGTTGGCTGAAACATGGACCAAAGGGTGGCCCACAGCCCACAGTGAGTGAACTGGAAATGCTGGACATGCCTTGGTTTAACGTAAAGGAAGTGAAAACTGGTGACAAAAAAATCTGGGGAAGATGTATGTAGACAGACCTCCTCTGAATAGGCTAAAAAGGTGAAGATGTTTGTCTCCCATGTGAATGCTCACCAAAGGGTGACCTCAGCAGAGGATTTAAAAAATCAATTGGATGGACTGACCCATTCTGTGGATACCAGTCAGCCTCTTTCCTCAGAAAGTCCAATAAGCTTAGAAACAAAGTAGCTATAGTGGCTGGGATGGAGATTATACATGGGCTCAGCAACACAGACTTCCACTCACCAGGGTGATCTGGCAACCGCCACTGCTGAGTGTCCAATCTGCCAGCAACAGAGATCAACACTGTGCCTCTGATACGACACCATTCCCTGGGGTGATCAGCCAACAACCTGGTGGCAGGTTAATCACATTGGACCACTTCCATCATGGAAGGGGCGTTTTGTTCTTACTGGAACAGACGCTTACTCTAGATATGAAGTTGCCTTCCCAGCATGCAATGCTTCTGTTAAAACTATCATCCATGGACTTACAGAATGCATTATCCACCGTGATGGTATTCTACACAGCACTGCTTCTGATCAAGGAGTGCACCTCATAGCAAAATAAGTAGAGCAATGGGCCCATGCTCATGGAATTCATCAGTCTTACCAAGTTCCCTAATATCAAGCAGCTGACTTGACAGAAAGGTGGAATGACCTTTTGAAAACTCATTTACAGTGCCAGCTAGGTGGCAATACCTTGCAGGGCTGGGGCAAGGTTCTCCAGAAGAATGAATATGCTGTGAATCACTGTCCAATATACAGTGCCGTTTCTCCCATAATTCATAGATCCAGGGGTCAAGCGGTGAAAATAGGAGTGACACTATTGTTGCTACAGACTCACCAACAAAATGTTTGCTTTGCAACATTATGCTCTGCTGGTCTAGAGCTCTTACTGCCTGAGGGAGGAATGCTTCCACGAGGAGACAGTAAACTGGAAGTTAAGACTCATCCAACTGCTTTGGGTCCTCATGCATCTGAATCAATAGGCAAAAAAGGGAATTACGGTGCTGGTCTGGTTGACTGATCCTGACTACCGAGGGGAAAGTGGACTACTACTCCACAATGGAGATCAGGAAAGAATATATGTGGAACATAGGAGATCCTTTGGGGTGTCTCTTAGTATTATCATGCCCTGTGATTAAAAGTCACTAAAAATTTACAACAACCCAATCCAGGAAGGATTACTAATGGCCCAGATCCTTCAGGAGTGAAGGTTTGGGTCACTCCACCAGGCAAAGAACCATGATCAGCTGAGGTGCTTTTTGAAGGCAAAGGAATACAGAGTGGGTAGTGGAAGAAGGCAGCTACAAATACTAGCTACAACCACATGATCACTTACAGAAACGAGGACTCTAACCGTCATGAGTATTTCCTCCTAATTTTGCTATGAATACGTTTGTATCTGTTTTCTTTCCTTTCTTATTCCCTTATCATGCAATATAAGATGCACTGACTTTATATTACAGCATTTAAGTATTGTTTTATAGTATAGTATTTACAGTATAGTATTTAAGTTACAGGATATTTAAGATACAAGAAGAGAAAACGTCACTCAAGGACTTTACCTCCTCTTCAGAGAAAGGCATTAGTACATTTTTGGTTATGCTCAGGATATAACTGTATCAAGTTATGCAGAATTATGACCTTGTTATTTTATCTGGAAATTAAGTATGGTTTAAGGAGATGCGCATGGGTGCCAAGTTGACAAGGGTTGGACTTGTGATGGTTAATATTTATGTCAACTTGACTAGGCCATGGGATGCCCAGATTAAACATTACTTCTGGCTGTGTCTGTGAAGGTGTTTCCAGATGACTCAGTAGACTGCCCTCTCCAATGTGAGTGGGGACCATCCAATCCATTCAGGGCCTTAATAGAACAAAAAGCAGAAAAAGGGAGGATCTGTTCCTGCCTGCTGCTTGAGCTGGGACCCTTGGACTGGAACTTACACCTTCAGCTTCTGTGGCCCTCAGGCCTTTGGATTTCAACTGGAATTACATCATTGGCTTTTCTAGGTCTCCAGCTTGTAAAAGGCAGATCATTGGACTTCTCAGCCTTCATAATGGCATGAGCCAATTACAGTAAGTCTGTGTGTGTGTGTGTTTGTCTGTCTGTCCTATTGGTTCCATTACTCTGGAGAACCCTAATAAATCTTATAAATTTATAAATAAGATTAAACATTGATTAGAGGTTTTATTGTTCTTGTTTGGTTTTTGGTCCCTTTCAATTGACTCAGAGCTTCTGCAATTGAATTCTCTTATTTGGTACTTATTTCTACCATTTCCAATTCTCCTTGTTCAAAATTATGTAGATCTAAATTTGATCAGGAAAGTGATATACCTGTCAATGTTTAGTCTATTAAAAACTTTACCTGTCAGTTTTAGGTCTTTTAAGTTTTGGGTTTTATTACTTGCAGTTTATGCTATTGGTAAAGCAAGCTGGTAGAATTATAATGATGAAATAATGGTAATATCGATACTAATCTTAATAATAGCTACCACTTATTAAGCACTCATTCTATGCCAAGCATTATTCTAGAGGACCAACTCACTTAAGTCTCAACCACCCGTTATTATATACAGGACAAGAAGTTTGTATTATATGCAGAAGTAACTTGTCCAAGGACACACAACCAGTGAGTGGCAGAAATGGCATCAAAGTACCAGTGTTAGAAGATGTTACTGTGTACTGTAAACTACCTGTTTCAATTTAAAATTTTTTTCCACAGGGAAAAAAGTGTCATTTATAAAACAAGGGTGTTTTTGTTTTTGTTTTTTTATTAAGCCTTTTAACTCAACTACCTCACAGTGGAATAAGAGATGCCAGGAAAGGTGACTGGTACCACACAGCCTGAGAAAAAAAACTGCAGCACATGTGGGCATTTCCAGCTGCTTACCAGGAGGAAGTGCCGTGGAAGACAGTGGCTATGAAACAAGTGAACATTGGGGAACAAAAATTCCTAGTACCATGTCTATTTAGGAAACTTTTTAGCATGGTTCGTCCAACTCATTTTATAGTTTTCCCAGACCAAATAGAAAGAAAAAAAATAAAAATAAAAAAAAAATCAAACTCCTGAAACCAACAACACTGCATTGAAAACTTTAATACAAAGCAAAACAAAAATTGGGCTTTTATGAGGTTGACTTGAGGTCAGGAAAAGAATGATAAACTTTTGAGAGGAAGAAAGAAATCATCAAAGCCAAGAGAAGCTCAAAGTGAGGTTTTTGGGTTTTTTTAACTTATTTAATTAATTTATTTATTTTTGGCTGCACTGGGTCTTTGTTGCTGCACGTGGGCTTTCTCTAGTTGCGGCGAGCGGGGGCTACTCTTCGTTGCAGTGCGCAGGCTTCTCGTTGCAGTGGCTTCTCTTGTTGTGGAGCACGGGCTCTAGACGCGTGGGCTTCAGTAGTTGTGGCACGCGGGCTCAGTAGTTGTGGTGCATGGGCTTAGTTGCTCCACGGTATGTGGGATCTTCCCGGACCAGGGCTCGAACCCGTGTTCCTTGCATTGGCAGGCAAATTCTTAACCACTGCGCCACCAGGGAAGTCCCCTAAAGTGAGGTTTAATAACAGCTATCATATTAAGCCCAAGCCTTGACCATTTCTGATGCAGCTGTTCTGCTTTAAGATATTCCCGTTCCTGTTCCACTCACTATAAAATAGGTTTTAAAGTTTATGATGATAACAACAATGAAGATAGTAGCCAACATCTACTGAGTGCTCATTATATGTCAGGCACATGCTAAGCGCTTTGTATTCTCATTTAACCTTCACCACAACTTCCACTTTACTAATAAGTAAACTAAAAAGACTCAGCAAGGCAAACAGACTGGCAATTCTGTTAACTGGGAATATGGATTACAGAACCCTTATATGGCTTAACATTTAAGTCATATAAGGGTTGAAATAATATGTTCTAAGAGCTTAATATATTGTTTTAATATGTACTGTTCTAAGAATTACTGGTATAATATTAAAATCTAAACACCTAAAAAAAATAAACATCTCACATAATATTCTTGTAATAAATTCCTAAGAATATACTTCATATTCAAATTAGTAAACTGGAAAAATATACAATTTGTTTTACCAAATGACAACTGCCACAATTACGATGGCTGATAAGTCAGCAAGGGGCCATTTATTTAAAGGTCCACAAATAATGAATGACTTTCCTACACTTACATCAAATTTATTTTTGTCAATGAATCTCATACTGCTTCTGTGATACCAGCAATCCCATTCCAATGAAACTGACAGAAATTTTTTTTTAGTGGAGTCTCTAGCCCACCTACTTTTTAATCCCAAGTGCTTTTCTGGTGTTGTAAAAGTTACAAAAGTAAAGATAAATTAGAATGCCCTTAGTAGTCTTTTTTATTTGTATCTTGAATAAAACAACAACAAAAAAATGAACTCACACATTCAATGTTTGAAGAATATATAAGTGCCCCAGTGAATAGTAAATGCTTGTATTTAAAGATGTTTCTTGTATTTATTCAAGACCTGATAATTTTATGTCCTTTTAAGGACCCACATATTTCATGGAACCCTGTATTCTTCTTTCTTGTAGTACTAATTGCCACTCTAATTAAATAATTTTCACAATATCTATCTCTATAAATACTGTACAATCAATGTCAAGGATAGTGTGATTTACCACTATATTGCCAGAACTAAACTGTACTTTTCATAGTAAGTGAGAAACATTATTTGCTGAATCAATTAGCTAGTCAACTCTTGGTTTAAAAAACAACAACAAAACCCCCCTCTATCATAAACCATATATTAAACAATGGGAGTGGAAATTCAATGCTGCAAAAATAACCTATAAAATCTATTTGTTTCAAAAATAAACAAAATTTATGATAGTGTGGGAATATGGTACATTTCCATTGTTACGTCCAAAGCATCTGAGAAAATGCCTGTACTGTCAAAGAGTCCAGAATATGATTCTATGCAAGACAATATTAAAGGAGAAAAAAACTTAAATAAAAAGTTGCTCTCCCTCCCAGCATATGATCCCAAAAAAAGATGTTTGTAATCCCCTCTACCACATGTTCCAATGAGTCTTTTTTTAAAAATCCAAGCAATATGGATGTACTATTTAAAGATTTGCCACACTAAGCTCTTTTGAGAAATTGGGGGCTTCCCTGGTGGCGCAGTGGTTAGGAATCCGCCTGCCAATGCAGGGGACACAGGTTCAAGCCCTGGTCCGGGAAGATCCCAGAGGCCGCGGAGCAACTAAGCCCGTGCGCCACAACTACTAAGCCTGAGAGCCACTACTACTGAGCCCGCATGCCACAACTACTGAAGCCTGCATGCCTAGAGGCTGCACTCTGCGATGAGAAGCCACCGCAATGAGAAGCCCACGCACCTCAACGAAGAGTAGCCCCCGCTCGCCGCAACTACAGAAAGCCAGTGCTCAGCAACAAAGACCCAACGCAGCCAAAAATAAATAAAATACATAAATTTATTTTTTTAAATTGGTATATCATTTTTAAATGAGTTATTCCCAACATCTGAAAATTACATGCATCCTTTAAAAGGTGGAAGATTATCTCTGATTATTTATATACACAAACTGCAAGATATTTTGATGAAGAAAATGTTAAGAAAACAATTATTGCCACTAAAGTGAACGTTCATTTATTATTTAAGCTGAAAAGAAATGATTACATATGAATATAAAACATTTAATCCTAGACTAAGTCCAAAATTAGTTTGGAAGAAAGCTTCTGTTCAGATTTCTAGGCATACTGAGAGTTTACCAAGCTTAATGTGTAAAGTCATCAGTCTAGTTTGGATTTTTAGGAAGACGTACATAAACTTACCAATAATTACAAATTAAATGGCTTTAAATGTCACCAGAGTTTAAAAGTGTTTATAATGCAGGAAGAAATATTAAACATTAACTTCCATATTCATAAAGAAAAACAAACCCACTAGGTAAATCAGGTGTGGGACAATTCTAAATGCTGCTTAACAAACACACTTTCTAAAATAAATTATCTAGACGATTTCACAACTTGCACTAACGGATAGTTTTTGGTTTATTAATGTTTATTCATGTGTTTAATCTAAGTAAGATTAGTTTTTATTCCTCATATCAAATCCTTGGTTCTTAAAAGTATCACATAATTATTTTATATTTTCTTCTAGAATTATAGGAAGAGGAAGGAAGATCGAAAGAAATCTTGCCTAGCCTCCTGTTAAGTACTTCCTGGTACAAACGTCCCAACAACCTGAAAAGGCAGTCATTTCAGCACTCAGCAGCTTTAAGTGTTACAATCCTTCTTGTATATGCTGATCCTAGCCAACAAACTGCTGGACAACAATTACTTATTCAGGACACCTGAATGATAAGCAGTCATGTGTAGGGCAAAAAGTTTATAAATAGATCAAGCAAGATTCAGACAGTTGGTCTCATCAGGAAAAATCATCCAATATAAACACATCTGTGCCCCATCACACTCAAAAAGGACAAAGTCAGACATGCAACTGTATGAAATATCATTGGATCATTTCTACTTCTATGGGTTTCCTAGAAAAACTGACGTGCAACATGTATAACAAATACTTAAAGGGGTAGTTTAATCTCAATGCTTAGTTTGTCTTACGCTTAGTTTAATATTTATTATTTAATTTAAAATTACTAAATATAAGTAAATATTAAATTTTATTTAGTGTAGTAAATAATAAATTAACACAACATATTGTATAGCACAGGGAAATATAGCCATTACTTTGCAATAGCTTTAAATGGAGTGTAATCTCTGAATATATATGTTGTACACCTGAAACTAATATTGTAAATCGACTATACCTCAATTAAAAAACATAATTAACATGATCATTTTTGAAAACCCACAATATCAGGTTCAAAGTATCAAGAGTCAGCATAAAATGCAATCAATGATCTGTTAAAGACAATTACTCAATAATTGAGTACTGCACAAATGCTTTTTAAAGCATATCAATACTCAAAATTTATTAAAAATAAAATTTACCTTTTAAAAACTGCTGCTCAGAAGTTTAATATTTATCATTGTACCAATAGCATTAAAATCATTAAATATGATATGAAACATCAAAACAAACAAAAGCCCATGAGTCTGGAGTGACAGAAAAGTATTCATAGTGAGTAAGAGAGAGAGATTGAAGGGAAAAAGAGAAAAGTCTCTTTTACAAAGGAACATTAGCTAACAGTGTAGAAAAAAATGAGAAAATATGAAAATCACAGTTTTGGAAACCCAATCAGAGGATGCTAAAACCATTAGGTAAAAGATGAATAGAGGGCAAGATATTTATTTGGTACAGAAGTATTTCCCAGTGTATTACTTCATCGTTGCAAAGAAGAAACCATACCTTACAAGGGAAAGGCTGTGGGGTAACCAAACTTAGCATGGTGATCAAACTCAGCAGCATCACTAATAGTGGGAACTTACATTATGTGATTCCTGATTTAAAAGCAAAGTTCACAACATCATCTATAATTTAAATGTTGAAAATGTTTAACTGAACCTAGTTTACAGGAAATATGACCCTACGAGAAAGGAATCAGACAAATCCAGGATATGAGACAAGACAACTTGGTTACATCTGTAAAAAGTCAATGTCATCCCTAAACTGGCTATTGTTTTTTCTATCTTTGGTCAGTCTAGACAGAGTTTTATCAACTTTATTGATGATTTATAAGAACCAGCATTTGATTTCACAGATTTTCTCTATTTTTGTTTTATACTGTTTTCAATTTCATTAATTTCTACTCTATTACTTGTTCCTTCTACTTGCTTTAGGTTGAATTTCCTCTTACATGTCTAGTTTCTTAAGGTAGAAGCTTAGATTGTTGGTTTGAGACTTATTTCCTTTCCTAATATAAGCATTCAATGTTATAGATTTTGCACTAAGCACTGCTTTAGGTAGATCTCACAGATTTTGATAATGTTGTGTCTTAATTTTCATTTAATTCAAAACACATTCTAATTTCCCTTGAGATGTTCTCTTTGACACAGGGGTAAAAATGTGTTGTTTAATTTCCCAATATTTTAGGGATTTCCCAGATATTTATTAATTTCTAACTGAATGCTGTTAGAGTCAAAGAAGATACTTCATATGATTTCAGTTACTTTAAATTTGTCAAAATTTATTTTATGGTCCAGAATATGTTCTATCTTTGTAAATGTTCCATGTGCACTTAAAAATAACACGTATTCTGCTGTTATTAGGTGAAGTGTTCCATAAATGCCAACCGGGTCAAGTTGGTTGGTCTTTGATACCCATTCCATAATGATTTTCCACCTACTTGTTTCACCAATTACTGAGACAGGGGTATTTAAGACTCCAACTGTACCTGTGGATTTGTCCACGTCACTTTTCAGTTCTATCAGTTCAGCTTCATGCTCCCCTATCATTAGGAGCATACACATATTAGGAGACATATATTCCTAAATACATAACAATCCTAAGATTGTTATGTCTTCTTATTGAACTGACCATATTACCAACATGAAATGTACCTCTTTATTCCAAGAAGTCTAAAGTCTACTTTATCTGATATTAATACAGTCACTCCAGCTTTCTTTTGTTTAGTGTTTGCATGGTTTTTCTTATTTATCTTTTTACATTTTTTTCTAGTTGTAATTTAGTACATTGAAGACCCCCTTGATCCTTTTCACTGTAGGAGTGTCACCCTAACTAGCTATCATACTATCCACATTTCCAATATTCATATAATAGCCTACTTGGCCTCTGTCACTTCCAGCCCTTTTAAAGTGAGGCCATCTCAGATTCACTGAGATTCTGGGAACAACCTTATTCCTAAGTAGAAGAACATAAAAAAATAAAGAAAATATAAAAATACATCTGCTCTGCTCTGGCACATTAACGGAGCTGGCCTATCCAAACACTACATCTTCCCAAATCATGTAAATCACAGCCATGGATAATAGCCTCCATGTTCAACACTTGCCCAAGCTGCTCTCTCATTAGTCCACTAAACTCCTGATAATCAAATTCTTGTCTCTTTTACATCTTAAACTCCCTTGCCTTTGGGCTATAGTTCCTATAGGGCATTCATCTTGACAACCTATTGTAAGTCACTTCTGTAGTTGCCAACCTTGACCTGCTACTCCACATTGCATTCTCCTTTTAGTCTCAATGCAACCACAATGCTGATTAAGACATGCCCAATCCCAGCCCTGAGGGCTCTCCCAAGCCTCTCAGGCTCTTCATACAAGCTAGCTCACTTGCTTCTGGTCCTACCCTGACCTCAACCAATGGGTTTCAGCACTGGGATGTTATATGTTCTCCCTTATTTCCACCTTCTACCACAATTACTCAAACTAAATGCGTCATTTCCTTGAGCCGTATACCCTTCAGTTCTGTAGACTTCTTCTTTAGACAATTAGGCAAAATTCAAATAACACTTTTTTTTTTTTTCAAATAACACTTTTAAACGAACAATTCAGTGGCATTTAGGACATTCAGAATGTTGTACAACCACAAATTTTTATCTAGCTCTAAAACACTTCCACCAGTCCACAGTAAAACCTCTTAAGCAGTTTCTCACCCTTTTCCCACTCAACCTGGCAACCACCAACCTCTGTTCTGTTTCTATGGATTTATCTATTCTGGATATTTCATACAAATGGAATCATACAATATGTGATCTTTTGTGTCTGGCTTCTTTCACTTAGCTTAATGATTTGGAGATTCATGCATATTATTCATAGCATGCATCAGTACTTCATTCTTTCTTATGGCTGAATATTTCATTGTATGTATATACCACAATTTGCCTATCTATTCTTCTGTTGATGAACTTTTGGGCTATGTCCACTTTTTTGTGAATGATGTTGCTACAAACATGTGTACACATACTTGTCTGAACATCAGTTTTCCATTCTTTTGGGCATACATCTAGGAAGTGAATTGTGGGTCATATGATAATTCTATGTTTAAACTTTTGAGGAACCATCAAAGTGTTTTCCACAGTAGCTGACCATTTTATATTTCTACCAGCAATATACAAGGGTTCCAATTTCTCCATCTCCTTGCCAACACTCCTTTTCTTTTTTACTTATTATAGATATCCTAGTGAGTGTGGAAATCTCATAGTGGTTTTGATCTGCATTTCCCTAAAGCCTAATGATGTTGAACATCTTTTCATATGTTTGTTGCCATTTGTATATTTCTTTGGAAAAAGGTATATTCGAGTCTTCTGCTTACTTAAAAAAAAAAGTTTTATTGAAGTACAATTGATATATAACATTATATTAGTTTTTAGGTGTACAGAACCATGATTCAGTATTTGCATATATCGTGAAATGATCACCACAATGTCTAGTTAACATCCATCATCATAGGTAGTTACAATTTTTTTTCTCAAGATGAGAATTTGCAATATCTACTCTTTAGCAACTTTCAAATAGGCAATACAGTTTTGTTAACTATAGTCACCATGCTGTACATTACATCCCCATGGCTTATTTATAACTGGAAATTTCTACCTCTTGACCCCCTTAACCACATTTCACTCACCCTCCCATCTTTTGCAACCACCAATCTGTTCTCTGTATCTATGAGCTTGGTGGGGTTTGTTGTTTGTTTTTAGGTTCACATATAAGTGGGTCATGTGATATGTGCCTTCTCTATTTGACTTATTTCATTTTTCCCAGCATAATGTCCTCAAGATCCATCCATGTTGCAAATGGCAAGATTTTATTCTTTTTATTGGCTGAATAATATTCCAGCATGTGCATTATGTGTGTGTGTATTTATGTGTATCATTTTCTTTAACCATTCATCCATTGGTGGACACTTAGGCTGTTTCCATGTCTTGGTTATGGTAAGTAATACTGTAATTCTCTGTTCATTTTTAAATTGAGTTGTTTGCCTTTTTGTTGAAAGAGTTCTTTATATATTCTGGATGCTAAACACTTAAATATGTGAGTTTCAAATATTTTCTACCACTCTGTAGGTTGCCCTTTCATTTTCTGGAAAATGTCCTTTGATGCTCAAAAGGTTTAATTTTGAAGTCCAATTTATCTGATTCTCGGTTGTTGTTGTTGCTGTTGCTCATCCTTTTGGTGTCAAAGAATCCATATCTAAGAATCCACTGCCAAAAATCTGAGCTCATGAAGATTTATCCTTAAGTGTTTTAAAACCATAAAGATCATTGATCCATTCTGAGTAATTTTTTTATGTCCTGTGTGGTAGGAGTCAAAGCTCATTTTTTCGCATGGAGATGTCCTGTTTTTCAAGAACCATTTGTTGAAGAGACTGTTCTTCCTTATCAAATGGTCTTGGTACCCTTGCTGAAAATCAGGTGGCCATACATGTATGGGTTTATTTCTGAACTCTCAATTTCTATTTCATTGATCTATATGTCTATCCTGTTGCCAGTACCACACTGTTTTGATTATTCTATCTTTGTAGTCAGTTTTCAAATTGGGAAATGTGAGTCCTACAACTCTGTTCTTTTTCAAGATTGTTTTCACTATTTAGGGCTCCTTGTAATCCCATATGAATTTCAGGATCAGCTTTCCCATTTCTGTAAAAGACTGACAGGGTTGATAGGATTAAATCTATACATCATATTAGGTAGTGCTGACCTCTTTAACAATATGAAGTCTTCCAATACATGAACATGGGATCTTTCCATTTACTTAAATTTCTTTATACCACTTCACACCTAGTACTAGCTACTAGGATGGCTTTTAATAAAAAAACAGTAAAGAAAAAAGAAAAGAAAAGAACAAGAGCTGTTGAGGATGTGGAGAAATTAATTGGGACCCTTGTACACTGGTGGGAATGTAAAATGGTGCAGCAGCTGTGGAAAATAGTCTGCTGAGTCTCCAAAAAGTTAAACATGAAATTACCATTTGATCCAGCAACTCTGCTTCCAGGTATATACTCAAAAGAAGGGACTCAAACAGATATTTGTATGTTAATGATCACAGCAGTATTATTCATGACAGCCAAAAGGTAGAAACAACCAAAATGACCATAAACAGATGAGTGGATAAACAAAATACGTACACATACAATGGAATATTATTCAGCCACAATAAAAACTAAGGAAATTCTGATATTAATGCAATGATACAACAAGGATGAGCCTTGAAAGCATTATGCTAAGCGAAATAAGTCAGACACAAAAGGACAAATATTGGGACTTCCCTGGTGGTGCAGTGGTTAAGAATCCGCCTGCCAATGCAGGGGACATGGGTTCGAGCCCTGGTCCAGGAAGATCCCACATGCCGTGGAGCAACTAAGCCTGTGCGCCACAACTACTGAGCCTGCGTTCTAGAGCCCATGAGCCACAACTACTGAGACCGCGTGCCGCAACTACTGAAGCTCACACGCCTAGAACCAAGAGAAGCTACCGCAGTGAGAAGCCTGTGCACCGCAATGAAGAGTAGCCCCTGCTCACCGCAACTACAGAAAGCCCGCACACAGCAACGGAGACCCAACACCGCCAAAAATAAATACAATTAAATCTTAAAATAAATAAATAAATAAAGCAACATTAAAGAAAAAAAAAAAGGACAAATATTGTATGATTCTACTTATATGAGTTACCTGGAAGAGGAAAATTCATAGAGTCACAAAGTAGAACGGAGGTTACCAGGGGCAAAAAGGTGGAGGGGGGGGAAAGGAGAGTTATTTTTTTTAATGGGTACAAAGCTTCTGTTTGAGATGATGACAAAGTTCTAGAAATATAGTGGTTATTGTTGCACAACGTTATAAATGTACTTAGTGCCACTGAACTGTGAACTTAAATGGTAAATTTTATGTTGTGTCTATTTTACCACAGTAAAGAAAAAAAATTGCCAAGAAGAAAAAAATTGAGTGAATACGTTAAGTGAATGAAGCCAGATACAAAAGCCTCATACCTTACAATTCCATTTATATGAAATTCTAGAAAAGGCAAAACTACACTGACAGAAAGCAGAAAGGCTGCTGGGATAGAGAGGTGAACTGCAAAGGGACATGAGAGAAATCATGGGGGTGATGGAAATACTCTACATTTTGATTGTGATAGTGATGGTTATACAACTAATATCAAAACATATCAAACCATACATTTTAATTTTAACTTGATGAATTCTATTACATGTAATTTATACCTTAATAAAGTTCATTTAAAAAATCAAAAAGAACGACTTGAGGTGATCTAGCCTTATGTAATCATTTTAGAGAAAAAAAGAAACCCAATCCTTGAGTATCCAAGGTCACAAAGTTAGCAAAACAGGATTAGAATTCAGTTCTGTATATGAAATCCAAAGCTATTTATAGCATATAAAATGACACTACTGGCAGTAGAGGGTGGTGGTGGTGGTTGATTATACTGGTAATTCAACACCTCCTGCTGGAACAGATTTGAAAAACCCTTAGAGAATTCTGAAGATTTCATGTTGTTATATTGGAAGGCTGTAATCAAGACAATTAGCAATAGATGGTCACTTACTAGCAGTAGTATGCTCACTACTTTGTGAAGAAACTACTTCATTTGTCAAAATTCCGATTAGTAGGATTTTGTATCTTTGGATCTTAAACACATTCTGCCCTCTGAAGCAATATCAAAAGAGACTAACCACTTTTCCATAAGATCACCTCTCAAATACTTTAAAATGACCATACCTGTGATGTTCTTATAAAATCTTCTTTAGTAGAGTCTAAAAATATCCAGGGATTCCACATCTTCCTATACTTGCCATAACACAGTCTGTAAACATTTCATATGAGTTTTGGTATTCAAACCAGATACAACACTACAAATTTTCTACAAGCTACTTAGAACTGAACTGGATTATTATACTTCTAGAAGACTATACTTGGGATAAGGAATGCAGGGAGTCTCATTATATTATTGGTAATTCCTGATCCGCTGTCAATTTCAAGGTTTTGTTACATAAAGCATCACTAAGATATATCTTTAAGTTTTAAACTTCGAGGCAAGGCTATAGATTTACTTCTATGAAATAATCTTTTATTTAGTTTCTTATTCTGAATAGACTGTTTAAATATTTTGAAATCTTGACTCACCATTAACATATTACCTACATTCCTAGGGGCTTCCCTGGTGGCGGAGTGGTTAAGAATCTGTCTGCCAATGCAGGGGACAAGGGTTCAAGCCCTGGTCCAGGAAGATCCCACATGCCATGGAGCAACTAAGCCCGTGCACCACAACTACTGAGCCTGTGCTCTACAGTCCACGAGCCACAACTACTGAGCCCGCATGTCACAACTACTGAAGCCCGCGCGCCTAGAGCCCGTGCTCCACAACAAGAGAAGACACTGCAATGAGAAGCCCGCGCACCACAAGGAAGAGTAGCCCCTGCTCACCGCAACTAGAGAAAGCTCACGCGCAGCAACGAAGACCCAATGCAGCCAAAATAAACAAATTTATATATATAAAAAATATTACCTACATTCCTGAAATACTTCATGTAGGAGACAAAGACCTCAAAGACCTCTGACACCTCTTTACTTCAACATGAACAGCCATTTTGATATAGTTAGTCACCTATAAAGCCACTTAAGTTTACTATTTTCATCTGTATTTCTCTACCTTGTCAAGAATGATATCCTGAGAGACGCTACCAACAACTTGTGAAAAATTTTTGTTTGTTATAGAAACAAAGTTAGTTTGTTATGACTTATGCATAGTAAATTAGCTTTTAGCAAGTAAAAGTTATTTTTCTAATTGTTCACAAACCAGATGTTCCAGGAATTTTTAATGAAGCATCAGCAAGGTCACTGATCCTCTTCTGAGATATCTAACCACTATTACCTAACTGCAGTTGCCAACCTCAAAGCCTTTAGCATCTCTTATTTTCTAAAATCCTTTTTAAAAAATAATATTCCTATGATCATCTTGCAAGTTACTTTAATATCTAATATCACTTTACTTTGAAACTGGAAATTTAACGAAGACTCTGTTACTTCACCTATTTTTGTGCATTACTGCTTTATATGTCTGCTTTACAGTTTATTTCAGTTTAGGAGAATGTCTGCTTAGTGAGAAAAAAAATGGAAGCAAAATCGAAGTAGAGATTTGCTTTCTACTTGTATCATAGCCCCACAATATGGGTCTATCTTGTCCTTTGAATTAGAGTACAAAGATTCTTTTTGTTACATTTAACTATTTTCAAAAGCTTCAGTTCATTCTGGCTGTTTTTGCTTGCCCACTTAGCTTTTCCATTATAAACCAACATTTTTTATCTTTGATACACATCTATAACCAGGTCTTACTATTTGAAAAACTATGCCATAAAACTAATAATTTATGACTCCAATGTATTATATTAAAGACTGTAGCTTATACTAAATGTAAATATAATACTTATCTTTCCCAGCAACAAAATCACATTACACTGATAACTCAGTTCAGCTTAATTCTCAACATGACCCTCCAATTCTGCTTTTCCTATTTTTATGCTTTGATATTATTGACATTTCATACAAAGGCAAAACGAAACATTTGAGTTCCCATCTTTTTAGTACAGTCAGCCCTCCAGAGCCACAGCTTCTGCATTTGCAGATTCAACCAACCGTGGATTGAAAATATTCAGGAAAAAAAAATCCAGAAAGTTCCAAAAAGCAAAATTTGAATTTGCCATACACAGACAACTATTTACATAGCATTTACACAGTATTAGATATTATAAGTAACCTAGAGATGATTTAAAGTATATGGGAGACAGCATGAAGCACTAACGTAGTAGAGACTACAGCAACACTGCGTGTGAATATGAATTTTTAAATATTTAACATACAATATAAATGTTTATAATGAAATATTCATTTAGCAAAACAGCAATTCCAAGATTTAAAGGGAAAAAATACATTATCTCAATTTGTTTTACATTGTGCTACTCTTGTATATATGTTCAAAGCTATACTTCAAGAATTTTCATTATAGAAACATATTTACTAAGTGCAAAAAATAAAAAAAAATAAAGCATATGGGAGGATATATGCAGATTAAATGCAAATACTATGCCATTTTACAAAAGGGACTTGAGTATACAAGAATTTTGGTATCCTCAGGGGTCCTGGAACCAGTCCCCCACAGATAACAAGGGATGAATGTATTCTCTTACCACTCTGCTATTCATTTTTTGTAACCATATTCAATTAACATAATAGGGAAAATTTTATGTTATGCTTTTTTTCAATTACCAATTTCTTTTTGCTTTTAGTTTTCTGATTTTCATACTAAGATGATAATGTTGTTTCTCAGTTTCTTAGTGAAATCCAACCTTGAAGTCATTCTATTTGCCTTTCAGACCTATATAGAATTCTAGGTTTACCACAACTTTTCCCGCCTATTCCTGTTACAATCCAACTCCTACTTGAAAACAGAAAACTGAAACAAGAAATAATATCTTTTCAAAGATAAACAGCTGGCTTTTCTTTTTAACGCTCATATTCTTGATTAATATCACACTTGTCTGAATTTGCCAATGGAAAATAATATCTAAGTTACAAAAGATACCTGAGGATAGCTGTACAATCAGAAGCTGTTTAGTACTCGAAGTTACTTAACATAATATTTTAAAAGTCCATTTTTTTATTTTCACAACTTCTCTCTTCTTGAAAAAAATGTAAGCATATAACTGAACCCATAATTTAATGTCTTGATGTAAGAAGACTATAGTATTTTGTAAGATATGTCACCATATTATCAAAGATTTAAATGAGATAGTTACATATTTTCTACATGTTGGGTAGTATCTCATGTACACAATTAACAAAAACTATCAGAAGATTTAGTAATTACCCATGGAAAAATACCTTTTATAAATAAACAGATTTCTAAAACCTAAAAAGCAGGTCTGACATACATCACTTATTTGCTGTGACTTAAAATATAATGTAAGGAAAGAAAACATTACCTAATTCTAACAAAACTGTGTAGACAGAAAAAAAAAAAAAAGTTAGAACAAGGAGTCTTTAGGCCACAATAAGACCTCTAAATATTACAGAACTTAAAATTGATTAATTTAAGAATTCAATTAAAGTAGAAAACAAAATTGTTTAAAACAAGAGCACAGAAGTTGTGCTTAAAAAAAAAAAAGTTTAAAGGAAGGGGATGAGAAAGGTGAGCAAAACCACTACCAGACTCCTTACCCATTGCTGTTGGTGCTGGAGCTTCCTGATGGTATTTTCAGCTTGCTCCAGTTTAGCACTGGCCTCATCACTCTGCTGTTTGATGTTGGCCAACTCCCGTTTTATGAGGTAGTTTTCCTCAGCCTCCTGGGCTCTTGTCACTTGTCCCTTAGGACATAATTTTTGTGTGTGTAAAGCAATTTAGGATAGATTCAAGAAAGACTGCCTTTGTGAGGTTTAGTTACTTACTTTGACATGTTAAAAAAAAAAAAAAAAAAGATCACCTCAGAGAACAGAACAGCCTAAGTAATTATTAGCCAGCAGCTCATTATTGCTCCAGCAAATTTTGGGAAACTAAATGAAAAATTCATCTGATAATCTTAAGAACAATTCTTCTTTCAGTCAATAAAAATTCAATTCATGCAATATTATTGTACATGCAGGACTAATATTTTCAATGAATAGTGGTTAATTTCGCAGAATCCACTGATTGCCATTTTGGAATAAATTTTAAAATAAGGTTAGCTCTAAAACGTGCAAAAGATGGGTTTATTTTAATAAAGATAACACACTATTATCAAAAATTAAGTTTACACCCATAGATACCACCCCAAAAATTATTTCTAGAAAAATGCATGTAAAATTGCATGCATTAAAATATGAATTTCTAGGTTTAGGACTTTCCTTAGATGTTAGAGAAAATGCTTAAAAAAAAAAAAACTATACCTGTATCAATCTATCTGCCAAGGAAGCACTTTCCTACAAAAGGAAAAATTCAGATAGAAATATAAGAGAAGGAAATAAAATAAAGGTGATGAAATTAGGAATAAGAAGAAACAACGCATACCCAAATTCCACCTACTTTTCATTGTAATTAAGATGGACATTTAGATTTTAAAACTATTTTTTATTGTATGTGTTTCTATTCTTAAAAAAGAATATATCAAAATAAGGATAAATTGCAGAAAATCATGTGCTTCTAGAAGAGACCAAACACAAATTCCAAGAGGGTTTTCATTATTTGGGACAAGCTAATATCTTCTTTTAAAGCATACTTTAAGTATTTTTAGCATCAGCCATATTGTCAAATCATTTATATGAAAGGGAGAAGGAATTTGAGTAAGCAATTCCACTTATAAAGTGTGACAGCAATTTGTGCAACAGCAACTTCCAAAGAAGCAAAGCAAGGAAAATATGACAAATGAAATTAATGAGCTCAACCATAATAAACTCTAGCAATAACTGAGTAAGTAAACATTTCAGTTACAGAGTTTAATTGGTATCTAAGTATTTACAGAATTCTAAGTGCTAAAGAACACACCTAGGCCATCTAGGCCAGTAAAAAGGTACTTAATTTTCTAGAAGGAAAATCCAAACTGAACTCTTTCAGACAGCACCTTTATTATTCTCAAGGTTCGATGAAATAAAAATGCTTTCTCTGTGAAAATGTCTTACTGCAAAGATAAAAGACCACCTAGGAAGATGTACATTTTACTATAAACTGAGTGTTTAGTGGAAAAAAATATATATTGATAAAATCAAAATGACTTAGAAACAATTAAGCTCAACCTTTTTGCAGTCACCAAAAAAGCAGAATTATCTTCAAACCAGCTCTAATAAGATGAAAGAAATATATCCTTAATATAATGTACCTGCAATTATTATATAACAAAAATATACATGTAACAAAGACCCTGTCCTTGTGCCATGCTATTTAATATGAAACCATCAATACTTTCAAACAAAAGACAAATATGCAAATAATCTATATCTTCATTCATTTCATTCCTAAATATTGACCTGTAGACTATCAGGGAAGATTCTAAGATACTTGGCAATATCATGAGGACTATTTTTTAAACTACTAATTTTCATCTTTGGTAAAAAGAAAAAAAAACAAAAACAAAAAAACCTAAAAGAGTTTGTGATTTCGGATGTTTTTCCTTTAATAAACCAAAAATCTTAGGCTATACTTTTATTACTTAATACATTCTTATAGCAACAGGAACAAGACTATGAAAGACATTACATCAAAAGCACAATAAGAAAAATAATGCAAAATTGACACATTTACCCAGTTATTTTATATGAAACAGAGAGGAAGAGGTAACAAGCAGTATCAAAATAATTCTAAAAACCAAAAATTTAGTCACAATTCCTGTGTTGAAAATCAACAAACATCATGGTGAATTTTTATATAAGAAATCAGTCAATCATTTTGACTAAACTTAAAGCAATCCTAAGGCCTTAAAGAAATCAGTGCCACGTTTAACATATGGCTCGACAGGGCAACATTTGAAATTCATCTTTAAAATACTATACAGAATGGATTCTCAATTAGGTTACCCCTAAAGAACATACTTTTTAGAGATTATGTAACAAAAACAAATGACATCAATATGTTACTCTAATAATAACCTCAGTTTGAAACTTTAACCTTAGAGTTCAAGGACTACTAATGATCAATTTTTATTGACAAGTTATTTAGTTAAGTAGTAAGCTATGCAAGCTAAGAAGTCAATACCACAACTTCAGAGACATGTGCCAGATTTCTTGAGCCTTTATTTAAAATAGAAAAATTATTGTGCATTCAACGGAAGTTTACATAAGTAGCAATTTACTTACTTTTTCTAATGTTTCAATGCGCTGTTTTAATAGTCTATTTTCTGTGCGTAACCTCTGCAGAAAAAGAAAACAAACAAACAAAGGTTTGCTTGCAAACATTCCTGAGAAGGAAAAATGATACCTAAATCATAGTCGATAAAATGTACCACCTTTTATAAATAGGAAAGAGTCCAAGAAATGGCTACATTATCATCTGTGAAATTCTTAAAGGCTCTGAGTAAGAAATGCATGGCAAAGGAAATGACCACATTCATCATTCCAGCTGTGACTGAATTTTAAATATAAGCTAGAATACATACAAAATAACCCCTTTCTTTTCTGTACCTAGCATAATGACTCATAATCAGTATTTTCTTTTTCTTTTTTCCTGGCTGCGCCTCACCACTTGCAGGATCTTAGTTCCCCCACCAGGGATTGAACCCGAGCCCTCGGCAGTGAAAGCGCAGAGTCCTAACCACTGGACCGCCAGGGAATTCCCAGTATTTTCTTATATGTCTTAATATCCCTATGAGATAGAAAAGATTCTAACTCATTTATCTCCTACAAAGACTACACAAATAATACTCAAATGTGTATCAAATAAACAAGTAAGAAATCTGAAAAATGCATGTTCATAGGATAAATATCAAATTATCAGTTTAGAACTAGATCAGCCTCCATTTGTAATGTGTTGTATATGCCAAGTTGCAAAGTTCCATTATGAAAATATGAAGAATGAGTTGTTTTCATCGAATGAATTATTTATCATGAGTTGTTTTCAACTTAAGAAAATTACTAGCATTTTCTTATAGTTAAAAGAGTAAAACCAGATTAAAAAAAAAAACACCACTTCACCTAATTGCTCAATGCCCAACTCCCAAAACCCTGTCAAATTACTGCTATTAAGTATTAAATCTAAAACACCCTACATTATAAACTGGTACAGCCACTATGGAAAACAGTATGGAGGTTCTCAAAAAAACTAAAAATTGAGTTGCCATATGATCTAGCAATCCCACTCCTGGGCATATATCAAGACAAAACTATGATTTGAAAAGATACACACACCCCTGTGTTCATAGCAGCACTATTTACAAGAGCCAAGACATGGAAACAACCTAGGTGTCCATCGATAGATGAATGGATAAAGAAGATGTGATACACACACACACACACACAAAATGGAATACTACTCAGTCATAAAAGAGAATGAAATATTGCCATCTGCAGCAACACAGATGGACCTAGAGATTATCATACTAAGCAAAGTAAGTAAGAAAGAGAAAGACAAATACCATGATATCACTTATATGTGGAATCTAAAATATGACACAAATGAACATATCTACGAAACAGAAACAGACTCACAGACATAGAGAACAGACTTGTAGTTGCCAAGGGGGAAAGTGGGGTTGGGGAAGGGATGGATTGGGAGTTTGGGATTAGCAGATGCAAACTACTATATATAGGATGGATAAACAACAAGGTCCTACTGTATAGCACAGGGAACTATAGTTATATCCTGTGACAACATAACGGAAAATAATATGAAAAAACAAAACACTCTACAGTAAAAAATCATCTCCTTTTTGTATAGTTCACCAATATGTTATCCCTTCATTTTGCCATCATTATAATTTCAAACTCCCTCTTACCTTTTTGTACCAATTTGCTCTAGAGTGCAATCTAGCCTTCTTCCAACCCTGCCTTCCTCTAAATTCCTGCTAAAAATGTCTTCCTCAGAAAATTCTTCTATTAATTCAATCTATTATTTTGCCAGTAAAGACTAAAATATAGTTTATATAACATATAAAATCTCAGAACAAAGCAAATAAAAGACTATGAATTATTGTTGTCTTAGTAAGTGGACCACAAATTGGAACAAATAAATCTTATTTATTACAAAGATAGTTTGCAAATTAAATATTTTTGCTGTATTCACTAGAATATATTTGGATGATTTGAAATAGATATTACTTTATGTGTGATCTCAAGCTACAAAATAGTTTGAGGAAAAGAAAATATTTCTCATTTCTTGGCTACTCACATTATGTATAGCATAATGGTCTACACAAATAAGCAATTATTAAATGCTCTTAAAGTCTGGAAAGCCAAAGAAATAAATGTGATTCTCAAAATCTTCTCAACATATTTCATGAAAAAAAAAGTAGCATTTTGTTTTTCTAAAAGACTTAGGAAGCTAAGTTCAACCAGACAATTGAGTGAATAAAGTTAATATTTCAATAGAAATAATGCTTAAAATTTAAAACTAAAAACATTCACTTGGATTTCCCTCCCCACTCCCTTAAAATCTTCTGAAATTTTGCTATAAAAACCTGAATTCATTTTCCCCCCAAACACCTACACAAATGTCTTCATACCACTTTTTAAATAAATCATCAATTCCTCATTTGTGTGATACTCACTTCATGATGAGTTGAAAAATATAATAGACTTTATCAGTTATTAAAGACTGTTTCAGGGTTACCTTCACAGTATTTTGGTAATTAGAGCTTTGTAATCTCTTTTAACATCTGGTATAGGTAATTTCCCCCCTTCTTATATTGTGTTTTTTATCCTCCTCAAACCTTAACTACTAGTAGACTAGTAGTTTAGAGACTAGGTTGTTTTTTTTGTTTTTTTTAACGTAGATTTTATTTATTTATTTATTTATTTTTGGCTGCATTGGTCTTCATTGCTGCGCGCGGGCTTTCTCTAGTTGCGGCGAGTGGGGGCTACTCTTCGTTGCCGTGTGAGGGCTTCTCATTGCGGTGGCTTCTCTTGTCGTAGAGCACGGGCTCTAGGCGAGTGAGCTTCCATAGTTGTGGCATGTGGGCTCAGTAGTTGTGGCTCCCGGGCTCTAGAGCGCAGGCTCAGTAGTTGTGGTGCACGGGCTTAGTTGCTCCGCGACATGTGGGATCTTCCTGGACCAGGGCTCAAACCCACATCCCCTGCATTGGCAGGCAGATTCTTAACCACTGCGCCATCAGGGAAGTCCAAGACTAGGTTTTGAAATGAGGTAGGTTTAGGTTCAAATCCTCACTCTACAATTAACACCTGTGGATGTCATTCAGTGCCCTGGAATCTCCATTTCTTCAACTAGAAAATTACACTAATAAAACCTACAATGATGCTGGAAGAATTCAACGAGATAGCACACTGCCTAATAAACACCAAATACTTGGTTAATGATATGCATTGCTCATAATATTTTTAAAGTTAGTGCATGAATATAATTTTATTACTTTTGTCTATTTTTTAAAATAATTATTCTTTAGATTGTTTTTATACAACACGTAGTTATTTTTGTCTCTCCCCTTTATTCATCCTTTAAAAACACTCTTTGCAAAGTTTGTCGGTGCTTGTTAGGTTTTACGCTATTTTTCATTTAGGCTATTCTTAAATATGCTTTTTTTAAAAATTAGTTAATTAATTAAATTTTGGCTGCATTGGGCCTTCATTGCTGTGCGAGGGCTTTTCTCTCTAGTTGTGGTGAGTAGGGGCTACTCTTCACTGTGGTGCGTGGGCTTCTCATTGGGGTGGCTTCTCTTGTTGTGGAGTGTGGGCTCTAGGCACACGGGCTTCAGTAGTTGTGGCACACAGGCTCAGTAGTTGTGGCTCGCAGGCTCTAGAGAGCAGGCTCAGTAGTTGTGGTGCATGGGCTTCATTGCTCTGCAGCATGTGGGATTTTCCTGGACCAGGGCTTGAACCCGTGTCCCCTGCACTGGCAGGTGGATTCTTAACCACTGTGCCACCAGGTAAGTCCCAAATATGCTTTTATCTTTATTTCAAATGGAATTTCTTTTTTCCAAGATACTTTTGAAATGTTTATTGCTGCTATATAGGAAAGTTAACGACTAAAATCTACCACTTGACTGATTTCTCATTAATTTTTGAGTATCCTTACTTTTAATCACATTTCCTAGAACTAATTAAAAAGGTGTTTTCTAAACTTTAAAGTGAAAACCACAAAGAGAAAGAGCAACAGATACATACACTTAAAAAGAGAGACTTTTTTGACCTACCAAATTAGAAAAGAAAATGAGACTAAGAGTGAGAGTAAGAATGAAATACCTAATGTACACAAGGTATTAGTGAAATGGAAATGCTGCCAAGAACATATCCTGGAAATATTCTTTAGGAAATTTACTTAGTACATACTGAATGTCTTAAAAATACTAATACCCTATAATTCAGTAATTCTACTTTTTACAACTGACTATAGAAATAGAAGGTACCACAAAACTTTATATACAAAGATGTTAACATAAGCATTATTTTTTTTTCATGTTTTGTTTGTTTGTTTGTTTGTTTATTTATTTTTAGCTGCATTGGGTCTTCGTTGCTGCATGTGGGCTTTCTCTAGTTGGCGGCGAGCGGGGGCTACTCTTCCTTGCGGTGCACGGGCTTCTCATTGCGGTGGCGTCTCTTGCTGCAGAACATGGGCTCTAGGCACGCGGGCTTCAGTAGCTGTGGCACGTGGGCTCAGTAGTTGCGGCTCGCAGGCTCTAGAGCGCAGGTTCAGTAGTTGTGGCGCACAGGCTTAGTCGCTCCGCGGCATGTGGGATCTTCCCAGACCAGGGCTCGAACCCGTGTCCCCTGCATTGGCAGGCGGATTCTTAACCACTGTGCCACCAGGGAAGTCCCAGCATTATTTTTTAATGATGAAAAACGAAACACAACCTAAATATGCCAAAATAGGGGAATCTCAGTTTCAAACAAACCACTCTGTTCTTTCCAGCTTACTCATTTTATGAAGTAACCCAAACTCAATAATCCTCCTTCTCGTTGGGATAATCCATGGATCCTACCAACTTTTCACTGTCCCTCACTGCCTGATATCCTCTCTTCCCAAACAAAGTTTAATTTCCAATCATTGCAGACTTTCCCTTGCTTTTATCCCCCCTTTCCCTTTTCTTTAGTAGTGAGCATACTTGCCTGGGAAACCACTACTCTGGGTCAACACACCGACAACTCTTGAGTCTGCACCTCAGCCAGTAAATATGACCAAAGAAAAATAAAACCGTAAAGTTTATTTCAATTAACAATCACTAAATTCAGTTGGACTCTTAATGCATCCTAGCAATAACGTGTTTCCTTAGTCCATTCCTTCTCCCACCTTCTTAGATCACTATTTCATACTTTCTCCTCTTTCTTCAAACCAGCAACCCTCCACCCTACTGTCACTCTCAGATGATAATCCTGTTTCTGATTTCAGTGAAAACATTGAAGCAATCACAATAGAACTTCACAACATCCTACAACCAACATCTTACCTACATTTTTGCCCATATATTTTACATTCTCTCTTGTTCTTTTTTAAAATAAATTTATTTATTTATTTTTGGCTGCATTGGGTCTTCGTTGCTGCACGCGGGCTCTCTCTAGTTGCAGTGTGCTCATAAGATGTGGTTGTTTTGGTGTTGATTCTTTTTTTGAGCTGGGGCTACTCTTCATTGCAGTGCACAGGCTTCTCATTGCGGTGGCTTGTCTTGTTGTGGAGCATGGGCTCTAGGTGCGTGGGCTTCAGTAGTTGTGGCATGTGGGTTTCAGTAGTTGTGGCTCACTGGCTCTAGAGAGCAGGCTCAGTAGTTGTGGTGCATGGGCTTAGTTGCTCCATGGCATATGGGATCTTCCCAGACCAGGGCTCGAACCCGTGTTCCCTGCATTGGCAGGCGGATTCTTAACCACTGTGCCACCTGGGAAGTCCCCTTTCTTTAGCATTTGACACAGTAAATGGCTCTCTCTTTCTGAAACACTCTTTTCTCTTGGCTTCTAGGACATCATATTTCCCTGGTGTTCTCCTACTTTGCTGATTAGTTCTTGGTCTTCCTAACTTTTAAATGTTGGCTTACTCTCAGGCTTAATTCTCGTACTCTGCTGTCTAATCTACATCCATTCCCCAGGTAATCTCATCTACTCTCATGGCTTTTAATATGATCATATCAATAACTGTCAAATTTTTATTTCCAGCTTGTCCTCTCTTAACTCCAACTTTAAATACAGTTAAGTACCCTACATATGAACCTTCAAGTTGCGAACTTTCAAAGATTTGAACGAGTGTTCTTAAAACTGCACCTTGCCCTCCGTCTCCTATTGCTGACAATTCTTCAGCTCTACCATCTTCCACCTCCTCTCCCTCTTCCAGTCAGTAATTCGAAGCCAGCCCCTGTATGCTAGCTGTGGTACTGTACTACTGTACTTTTCAAGGTACAGTACTATAAGATTAAAAATGTTTATTTTTTTGTGTTTGTTTTTTTATGTATCATTTGTGTGAAAAGCATTATAAACCTATTACAGCACAGTACTATATAGCCGACTGTATTAGTTGGGTACCTAGGCTAACTCTGTTGGACTTTACAAACAAACTGAACTTACGAACGCACTCTCTGAACATAACTCGTTCATACACAGGGGACTTACTGTATTTCGAGGAGCTACTTGAACAGCTCCTGGGTATCTCATACTTAATATAACCAAAACTGGGGCTCTTGGTATTCCTCCTGTAGACTTTCCCATTGCAGGTACTGGGAACTGCATTTTTCTAACTGCTCAGGCCAAAGTCCTTGATTCCTGTCTCTCTGACACCTCCACAATCAGCTATACCTTTAAAACCTATTCAGAATCCAATCATTTCGTAACACTTCAGTCCAAGCACCACCACCACCCCTTGCCTGCATTACTTCACCAGCTTTCTACTTAATATCCCTGCTTCTGCTCTTACCCCCTGCAATATACTCTCAACACAGCAGCCAGAAGATGCACTGAAAACTTAAGTCAGATATTGTCCTTCTCTACTGAAAACCCCAGTGGCTCACCAGAGTAAAAGCTAATAAAGTCTTCACATGTTCAGCAACTCCCTACATTATCTGCAGTGTGCAACACCTTACCTCCTTTCACTTCCCTCATCTTCATGTCGTCCCATCACTACTCCTCATCAGCACGCTCCTGACCAGACCCTGCTCTCCTTATATATCCAGCTCCCTCACTTCTTTCAGGTCTTTATTCAAAAGTAACCTGGTCAACTTCTCTAAACTTTTAATCCGAACACTATCATTTTATTTTCCCTTCCCTAAGATATTTTTTTCCTCTGTTTAACACTTATCACAATCTAAAGCACTGTACATTTTACTTATTGTCTGATTTCCATACTAGAATGTAAGTACCACAAGGGCAGGAATTGGTCTGTCTCATAAACACATCTCAAGTGCCTAGAACAGTGTTTGGGCATGTAGCAGGCACTGTAAATATCTGTTAAATGAATGACTTCTTAAATAAATTATGCTATTATATCCCCATTGGATTTTATTAAGTAGCTATTCATTTTTTTTTGCTATTCATTTTTCAATGAAAAGTTTGTAATGCCACAAAAAATGTGCATCCAAATCCTTCCTACATCACAATACGTTAAAGTTTCTCTTGCAAAGTGGTAGTGTGTATACACTGAAGAACATGTATGGGTCTCAGACTAACCCAAATCAGAGTTCAAACTCTTGACTTCTACCACTTTTTGTCAGTATGATCACTAGCTTATTATTTGAGCTTTCTGAACCTTAGTTTCTTCATAGAAAGATAAACAACCCTTTCATAAGGTTATTGGAAGAATAAAAGGAGATAATGTATGTAAATTATCCTTCATATATTAAGTGTTGAATAAATGTGTCAGTACTAGTACTTTATATTGATTGTTCAATATAATTCCTGGATGACTTAGATAATACTTGTCATGTTTTCTTTTTTTATGTTAGGCCGTGAAAACACAGATGTTTTTATATTACGCTCTAGTTTTCAGCGTATCTGGAATATTCCATAATTTTTGAAATAAGAAAAAATATCCAAATTCTGACTAAAAACCAGTCAGAATTTCTAACTCTTCTTCACAGGGCTTAAATCTCTATACCTCAAAACACAAATTTAAACATAAATTCATATGTCTATCTTAAATAGAGTAGGCGATAAAGGCTCTTCTTTTTTAAAGATCTGTGGTTTATCCCAACATAAGCTAGAATTTTAATATTTCTTACCTCTTCCCCCTCAGGTGGAACATCAAGAGACTGGAAGAAGATACTGACAAAGGTGCTTCTATTAACAAAAAATCTCGCACAGTAAAATGTAAGATCTACCGTATGAAATCGTTATTATCAAAATCTTCCTGTAACACCTCAGAGAAGGAATGGAAAATACTTGAAAGTCACCATCTTGATCAGGGAGCTGACAGATATAATTCTTAGCGTAAAGGTCACTGACCCGAAGGTCAAACCTTAAACACATGTCACAGCATCAAAGGCTGATTTTTTACTTCTATATCAAAACATCACATAATTATGATCATACTATTTGTGTAAAGAACAGTGTAAGATTATCTCCCTGAAGGCTTTTGAGGAGAACCAAGGCAAGAAAGTACTAGTTTAACAGAATTCATTCCCTTGTAAAAGGGACTTTGGGGGAGGGGAAGGGAATGTGAATAAGGAAGTGACATTTCCCAATGAAGAGAGAGGCTCCATGATACATGGCTAATTAATTGTAAATAAGGTGGTCTTCTGGTTGCGAATGAGATGAATTGCCAGGTCCAACTTAAAAATCAGACATATGCAAACATGAAGTTAAAAAAGTACAGTTACACAAAAATTGTTTTGGCTTTGCCCTTCAGAGGGCAGGAGGAATGAAGAAAGGAATGAAAATGGTACAAGAGTAAAAAAAGAACTATGTGGAAACAAGATTTTATAAAAGGAATTGTCTCTGAGATCAGCGTATTTATTTATCCAATGCACTCCACTAACTTTTTAAACATTTTTCCCCCAGATTCTTCTCTATAAACAACTTTGTGCCATCTGTTTTTGCCTAAAACATACTCAAAAGTATTTTATGAGGTATATGAACCATAACTTTCCCCAAAAATCAAAATTTGAAAAAAACTGCAAATATAGGCTAATGTCTGCCAGATCTTTTTGAAAAGGCCTTTTGCTATTCCTACATTCATGTGACTTAATTTTCAAAAAACTTCTTCAAGAGCAAGGATTGTTCATAGAACTGTTAATTTATTTTTTTGCAACTACAAGCATGATGAAATGAACAGGATGGCTTCCCCATCCTCAGATTCTTGATTTGCAGTTCCAAATATTCGTGGTATGCAATAACCCATACTCTCTCCCCACTCATCAGGATGATATACTTTTTACTTTCAGTAGGTTGAAGTGAAGGGTATGGATTTAATATTATCCTTACTCATGGAACCTAAAAGAAAAGCAAATGGTAGAGCAGCAGGTGGGTGACAGAACAAAAAAAAAAAAAGAGGGAAAAACATCCACAGGGATCTTTTCCTACTCTCCTCCTCTCTCTCTCTGAAAAATGTATAAGTATCTATTTCCAACAGATAGTGAGTAGGTGATAGAAACGGAAATAAAACATCTATAAAAGGGAGACAGAGTTGATGAGGGAAGAGACTGTCTCCCAGGAGGCTTCTGGGCAGGATTATGGTAAGAAAGAGTAGTAATTTAACAGAACCCATTCCCTAGTAAAAAGGCATGTGGGGTGTGAGTAATGAAGTGTTATTTTATAGCAAGGCTAAATTAATACACGGCTAGGGAACTGTAAATAAGATGGTCATCGAATGTCTTGCCAGGCTGAAGTAAAAAATCAGACACATCCAAATATACAGTTTTTTTTTTAAAGTGGAGTCATTCAATAGATTTGTTTTGTTTTTGTTTCTTTTCTTTTTTTTTCAGGCAGTTGGGGGGAAAATAAAAGGTAAGGAATTTGATCAGCCAGTCACTGAGTTCCTTCACTAACTCATGCTTCTATTCATTATCTCCATCCTGAAATATCAGCATAAATGCCAATTCAATTTTCCTTAACACCCAGCTCACACAATGCCAAAGATCCTCAACAATTTCTGGCCTACAGGGATACAAAGAATTTTAAGGTACACGTGGGAATGCCCTTCAAATTGAAAATCTACCTGTTTCTCTGAACAGTAATTCAGAAATAATCTTTGGTTAGCAATGAGAAAATTTAATTAGTCAAAGCTTTCTGCATCTCTAAGGCAGCCATAATTAGTTCTAATGCAATGATCTACTCTATTTGGTCTCCTTTATACTATACTGCTGTTAGTCTCAGCATGTTACAGATTATCTTCTCTATAACTTTTTAAAACATGCTTAAATGAAATGATAATTATCTTCCCCAAAGAAGTATTTTCTCCTGATGACCCACCAATAAATCCAGAAAAAAGGAGAAGCTGCTTTCTTTCACACTAGAACAAAAACCACTTCAGTCACATTATTCTGGTTTCTGAAATGTCTGTTTTTAACTATAATCTAGTGGGATGGTAAATTTATCAGTAAATTAAATACAAACATCATTGCTAAATTTACGACAGGTAATAAATATATCAACATAACATCTATTGCCAAATAACTGACTTTAATGAATTTATGTTCAGTACTTTTAAAAGTCCTAAGATGCTTACTTTAATTTCAACTTGTTCTTCCATTTCTTTAGTTTTTATTGTAGTATATTCCTTTTCAAGCCTGAGAAAGAAAGAAAAAAAAAAGTTAAAGGTATGCTTTCATTCCAAACTAGTTATGGAAATTAGAAAATTTAAAACTATATATTAACACAAAATACAATTTTGCTATGTTCCCCCAACTTATGACTTGAGATACTTGAAATCAGAAAAATCATCTCAATAGTTATACAGGTTATCATGAAAAAAAAAATTACTTCAAAAATAACAAATATAAGAACCACACAAAAGTAAACTTTAGAAAGTAAAATGCTATAAAGCACCAGAGAACTGAGTTTAGAGATTCTATTCAGCCCTTAACTTACAGAAGAAGCACAAACCCCTCCTTCTCAAATTAAAATACACTGATAAAGTTCAACTGGATCTTAACTAAACTTGACTAGAAATTTCTAAGGGGAGAAAAGGAACAACTCTTCCTAACAAAAAAATTCCAGTTAATAAACGTAGAAAGAATGAGGCAAATATAAAAATCACCATTAGAACTCCACAATAAATAACTGCCATAGGCAAGAAAAATGAATGAATGTTAAAATTAGTGGGTAAAAGTTTAAGCACAGTCTCAAAGTATCTCTCCCCAAATATTTACTAATTACAAAGGAAAAAATAGTAAATTTATAGTACAGGATCTTAGCAGACAGCATCTGAGCCAAAAGATGAAGGTTAACATCACCAGTAATGCCTATTGACATGACACACCCCCTGTTAAAATGTGCTGAGAAAGGCACCTCACCTCTGTGGTATCTTACCAATAATGCATATCCTCAATCTAATCAAGAGAAATCATCAAACCCCAATGGAAGGACATTCTAAAAAATATTTGACCAGCTCTCATCAGAAGTGCCAAGGTCAGAAAAGACAAGAAAAGACTGAACAACTGTCATGGACTGTAGGAGAGTAAGAAATAACAAATGCAATGTACTATTTTTGCAACTCTACTATAAACACAAAATTATCTTAAAAAATTATCGGCCATCCAAAAATTAGTTCTACCAAATTATTTTTATATCTTACTCTCAATCAAAAATGTTAATAACAAGTTAAACCCTCCAAATAATAACCAGGCCCCACATAACTTATAGCTTCCTTTAAAAATCAAGTTCTCCCTCAAAGGACAAGAATCTATTATTTACTATGTATAATTTCATTTATCTCACAGAACATTTTTTTACTGTGGTAAAATACACATAACAAACTTTACCATCTTAACTATTTTTAAATGTACAATTCAGTGGTATTAAATACATTTATAATGTTGTGCAGCCATCACCACCATCATGTCCACAGCTTTTTTCATCTTATAAAACTGAAACTCTGTACCTATGAAACAATAACACCCCATTTCCCCCTCTCACCAGGCCCTGGCTACAACCATTTTACATTCTGTCTATGTGAGTCTGACAACACTAAGTATCTCATATAAGTGGAATCATACAGTATTTGTCCTATTGTGACTGGCTTATTTCACTTAGCATAATGTCCCCATAGTTCACCCATATTATACCATACATTGAGCGTCTCTTTATGTGCTAATTGACCATGTATATCTCTTCTTTGGAGAAATGTCTATTCAAATTCATTGTCCATTTTTTAATCCAGCTGTTTAGTTTTTGGCTGTTGAGTTTTAAGAGTTCTGTATATATTCTAGATATTAATGTTTTATCAGATATGTGATTTGCAAACATTTTCTCCCATTCTGTGGGTTGCCTTTTTCTGTTGAGTGTCTTAGAATACACAAAAATTTTCTCAAAGTACAGTAAAATTTTATTTTTAAATTTTATGAGCCTCTAATGGAGATAGAACATTTCTGAATTTTTTATTTTTATTTTTTCTTCCAGTTTTATTGAGATATAACTGACATACAGCGTCGTATAAGTTTAAGGTGTACAGCATAATGATTTGACTTATATACATCATGAATTATTACCACAATAAGTTTAGTGAACATCCATTACCGCATATAGATTAAAAAATTTTATTTATTTATTTATTTACTTCATTTATTTTTGGCTGCGTTGGGTCTTCCTTGCTGCCTGCGTACTTCCTCTAGTTGCAGCAAGCGGGGGCTGCTCTTCGTTGCGGTGTGTGGGCTTCTCATTGTGTTGGCTTTTCTTGTTGCGAAGCACAGGCTCTAGGCACGCAGGCTTCCGTAGTTGTGGCTCGCAGGCTCTAGAGCGCAGGGTCAGTAGTTGTGGCGCATGGGCTTCGTTGCTCTGTGGCATGTGGGAACTTCGTGGACCAGGGCTTGAACCCTTGTCCCCTGCACTGGCAGGCGGATTCTTAACCAGCGCTCCACCAGGGAAGCCCTAACCTGTTACATTTTTAAATTAAAGTTGTTCCGCTCTAGGGCTTAAAATAGAAAAAGAAAATTTTTTTCCTTGTGATGGGAACTCAGAATTTACTCTCTTAACAACCTTCATATATAATGTACAGCAGTGTTATCTATCTTTATCATGTTATACATTACACCCCCAGTATTTATTTATCTAAAAACTGGAAGTTTGTGCCTTTTGACTGCCTTTATCAATTCCCCCTCTCTTGGCCCCCATCTCTAGTAACAACAAATCTGATCTCTTTTTCTATGAGCTTATTTGTTTCTGAAATATAACTGACCTACAACACTATGTTAGTTCCTGGTACACAACATAGTGACTTGACATTTCTATACATTTCAAAAGGATCACCTAACAAAGCTATTATATAACTACTGACCATAGTCTCCACACTGTACATTTCACACTGAGGACTCATTTTGTAACTGAAAGTTTTTACCTCTTAATATCCAAATTTTAAATTTTTCATGAACTTTAGTTTGTCTATTTTTTCTTTTGTTGTCTGTGCCGTTGGTGTCATATGCAAGATATCATTGCCAAATCCAATGTCATGAAGCTTTTGCCCTATGTTTTCATCTAAGAGTTTTAGTTTTAGTTCTTATATTTAGATCTTTGATCCATTTTGACTTAAATTTTGCATATGGTGTTAGGTGAGGGTCCAACTTCATATTTTCGCATGTGGATATCTGGTTTTCTCTGTACCATTTGTTGAAAGGCAGTCCTTTCCATATTGAATGGCCTCAGCATCCTTGACAAAAATCATTTGATCATGTATGTAAGGGCTTATTTCTATCTTTATTCCAGTGCCAACCTGTTTTGATTACTGTAGCTTTGCAGTAAGTTTAGAAATCAGGATGTGTGAGTCCTCCAGCTTTGTTGATCTTGTTCAAGATTATTTTGGCTATTTGGGGTCCTTTAAGGTCCCATATGAATTTTAGAATGGGGTTTTCTATCTGCAAAAAAGATGTCATCAGTATTTTGATAAGGACTGCACTGAATCTGTAGATCTTTTTGGGTAGTATTGACATCTTAACAAGATTAAGTCTTCCAATCCTTGAACATGGGATGTGTTTCCATTTGTTTATATCTTTAATTTCTTGCAGTAATGTTTTGACGTTTTCATTGTACAAGTCTTTCGCCTCCTTGGTTAAGTTAATTCCTAAGTATTTCTTTTGATGCTACTGAAAAATAAAACTTCTTCACTGATCCATTGGTTGTTCAAGAGTGTGTTGTTTAATTTCAAAAAAATTGCTGTTTCTGGTTTTACTTCTGTTATTGATATCTAACTTCAACTTGTTACAGCTGGAGAAGATATTTTGTACATCTCTTAAAATCTACTGAGACTTAACAGTGTTGTTGTTATTGGGTAGAGTGTTCTGTGTATCTCTATTAGATAGTTGGTTTATTGTGTTGAGTCCTCTATTTCCTTACTTATATTCTCTCTGGCTGTTCTATCCATTACTGAGAGTGGGATATTGAAGTCTCCAACTACTACTGTAGAACTGTCCATTTCTCACTTTAATTCTGTCCATTTTTGCTTCACATATTTTGATAGTCTGTCATCGGCGTATAAATGTTTATAATTGTTACACCTATTGCTATATTGAACCTTTCATTAATATATATTACCTGTCTTTGTCTCTTGGAAACTTTTAAAATTAAAGTCTGTTTTGTCTGATATTACTATAGCTACCTCTGTTCTCTTTTGTTTACTATTTGCATGGAATATCTTTTCCCAACCTTTTGCTTTCAATCTATTTGCATCTTTGGATCTAAAATCAGTCACCTGTAGATAACATATAGTTGGATCATGTGGTTTTCCCCATTCTGCCAATCTATGTCTTTTGGAGAGTTTAATTCATTTACTTTTAAAGTAAGTACTGATAAGGAAGGACTTACTGTCATTTTGCTATTTGTTTTCTATATGCCTTGTAGCTTTTTTTGTCCCTCATTTCCTGCATTATTGTTGTCTTTAGTGTTTAGTTGGTTTTTTTGTAGTGAAATGCTTAAATTCCTTTCTAATTTCCTATTGTGTATATTCCATTGTTATTTTCTTTGTGGTTCCATGGAGATTATATTAACATTCTAAAGTTATAATACTCTAATTTGAATTTATAGCAGCTTAACTTCAATAATATACAAGAACTCTGCTCTTTTATAGCTTCTTTCCCACCGCTTTTGGTTACTGGTCACAAAAACATGTATTTATACATTGTGTGCCCCAAAACACAAACTAATGATTCTTTTAAATCTATTAGTCTCCTAAATAATGTAGAAAACAAGACTTGGAGATACAAACAAAAATTACAATACTAGTAGCTTTTAGACTAATAATTGCTTTTTTAAAAAATGTATTAATTTATTAAATCATGTAGAAAACAAAAAGTGGAGTTACAATCCACTGTTATGATAATAATAGCTTTCATAATTGCCCATGTGTTTGCCTTAATTAAGACCTTCATTTTGTGATATGACTTTGAGTTACTGTTTCGTGAGCGTCCTTTCATTTCACCCTGCAGGAATGAGTATTTCCTGAAGGGCAGATCTAGTGATAACGAGCTTAGCCTTCATTCACCTGGGAATGTCTCGATTTTTCCCTCACTTTTGAAAGACAGTTTTGCCAGATACAGGATTCCTGACTGTTTTTCCTTTTAGCACTTTGGATATGAAGGCCCACTTGTCTTCTGGCCTCCAAAGTGTCTGATAAGAAGTATGTTTATAATCTTATTGAGAATCCCTTGTACATAATGATTGGCTTCTCTTTTGCTGCCTTCAAGATTTGCTCTCTCTTTGCCTTTTGCAAGTCTGATTATAATGTGTCTTGGCGTGGGGTCTTTTTCACATCACTTTACTTGGAGTTCAATGAGCTTCTTAAATGTTTATATTCATGTCTTTCAACAAATTTGTTAAGTTTTCAGCCATTATTTCTTCAAACATTCTCTCCCTCCACCCCACCTTCTCAGATTCCCACAATGTGTATGTTGGTCCACTTGATGGTATCCCGCAGGTCCCTTAGGCTCTGTTCACTTTTCTTGGGTCTTTTTTGTTGTTGCTGTTCCTCAAACTCAGTTATTTCCAGTATCCTATCTTCAGGTTCACTTATTCTTCTACCTGCTCAAATCTGCCTTTCAATCACTCTAGTGAACTTTTCATTTCAGTTATTGTACTTTTCAGATCCAGAATTTCTTTTTGGTTTGTTTTTAGATTTTCTATCCCTTTACTGATATTTCCATTGTGTTCATACATCTTTTTTACTTTTCCCACATCTTCCTTTATTTCTTTGAGCATCTTTTAAAGTCTCTACCAAATCTGCCATGAAGTCTCCTTCAGATACAGTTTATTTTTTTCCTTTGAATGGGTCATATTTTCCTGTTTCTTTACATGCCTTGATTTTTTTGTTGTTGAAAACTAGACATTTGAATCTAGTAATGTGGTAACTCTGAAAATCAGATTCTCCCCCTCCCCAGGATTTGCTGGGGGATTTTTTGTTATTGTTTTTGTCTTTTTGATTGTTATAGGCTGTCTCTGTGTTGATGACCAACCTGAGCTGTAAACTTATGGTATCCGCAGGTCTTTTCTGAGCCTCTCCCTTGGGCATGCACAGTAACGTTTTAATTTTCTCCATATATGCAGTTGTTTTTGAACGTGCTAGTCTTTTGTGTCTGGCTCCCAAAAGGGGAAAAAGAAAAAAATGAAGGGGAGAAAAGGGCATAAGCCCTTTAAATCTCTTGGCAGTCTCTTCAGCCAGAGGAAGAGGTGCAACAACAGTGGAGAGAGGTGCAACATCAATGGGGAGATGTGCAACAACAACTTCTTTGCACCTGTCCAATCATAAACAGTGATCAGGAATCAGAGCACAGATCCCCAATATGTGGAGGACACGGTCTTTTTTGCCCACCCTGACTCCCACAAGCTGCATGCAGGCTGTTCCAGGAATACAAGCACAGCTGCCTGTCAGTGGCTAAGGGGTAGAGAATGGGTAATGTGCTAAGACCTGAACTGATCAAATTAACTGCAATTTACCATGCCTGCCCCTAGAAGTTACAAGTCTTCAATAGACTTCAGAGTTTCAAAATAGTTAACATCAGACAGATTCTGGCAGTGCCAACTATTGTCTAGGTGGCAGACAGATTCCTGGTGCTTCCTACTCTGCCATCTTTTCACAATCTTCTGTCCAGAGTGACTATGTAATATGCCAATTTTGAGACTTAGAAAGAAGGAGAAACTTGCCTAAGGTCACACCCTTAACTGCTACACTGCTATGTCTCTTACTTTGGTATGTCTAAAAGAATACAGGATATCCAAAAAATTTTGATTCTAAAACGGTGCGAAACATTTTGAACAATGGCTGCACTGTTGAAATAACTTTATAGCCTTCATGAATGACTACTGTGAAGTAGATATTTTGTAATGTATTGTGATAAATGTCATCATTACTCATTCACAAACCTACAACAAAACACTACGAGTTATCATTTAATCCTTGTTTCCCAATTCAGTCACCAAGCATGTTCAATTCAACCACCTTAACACTGCTCTAAAATTCAGTATTACTTTTTCATCTGCATTGATCATTTTTTAAAATAAACTTTATTTTTTAGAACAGTTTTAGATTTACAAAATAATTAGAAGAGTACAGAGTTTCTATAGACCCCATCCCCAGTTTCTCCTAGGTTTACATCTTACATTAGTATAGTACATTTATGACAATTAATGAACCAATATTAATACATTATTGACAACTAAAGTCCATACTTTACTCAGGTTTCCAAAATTTTTGGCTAATGTCCTTTTTCTACTCTAGGATCCCATCCAGGATACCACACTACATTTAGCTGTCACGTCTTCTTAAAGTCCCATGGTTAGGACAGTTTCTCAGACTTTCCATGTTTTTGATGACCCTGACACTTTGAGGAGTACTGGTCATCAGGTATTCTGTAGTATGTCCCTCAACTGGGATTTGTCTCATGCTTTGCTCATGATTATACTGGTATTATGGGTTTTGGGGGAGGAAGACCACAGAGGTTAAGTCCCATTTTCATCACATCACATCAAAGGTATAAACTATCAACAGGATACCACTGTTGATGTTGACCTTGATCACCTGGCTGAGGTGTGATCAGGTTTCTGCAAACCTACTTCCAAGTAGCTGCAAAGCTCCCTCGTTCTCCCTTCACTGGTAGTATTTTTAGGCCTTTGTTATGGCTTATCTAAATTACTAGAGGAATCTTTTAATTGTTCTTGCTACTTGTCAGTTTCTTAACTCAATCTTTTCTAAACACTATTACCAGAGTGGTATTTTTTGGGGACTTCCCTGGTGGCACAGTAGTTAAGAATCGGCCTGTCAATGAAGGCAACGTGGGTTCGAGCCCTGGTCTGGGAAGATCCCACATGCCATGGAGCAACTAAGCCCACGTGCCACAACTACTGAGCCTGCGCTCTAGAGCTTGCGAGCCACAACTACTGAGCCCACGTGCTACAACTACTGAAGCCTGTGCACCTAGAGCCTGTGCTTCACAACAAGAGAAGCCACCGCAATGAGAAGCCCGCACACTGCAACAAAGAGTAGCCCCCACTTACCTCAACTAGAGAAAGCCCGCGCACAGCAACGAAGACCCAAAGCAGCCAAAATAAATAAATAAATACATACATTTATTTATTTATTTTAAAGAATAATAATTTTAAAAAATAAAAATAAAAATGTTGATTTGGATCATGTCATTCCCAGAGTTAAAATGATTAGGTGGCTAGGGCTTCCCTGGTGGTGCAGTGGTTGAGAATCTGCCTTCCAATGCAGGGGATACGGGTTCGAGCCCTGGTCCGGGAAGATCCCACATGCTACGGAGCAACTAGGCCCGTGAGCCACAACTACTGAGCCTGCGCATCTGGAGCCTGTGCCCCGCAACAAGAGAGGCCGCGACAGTGAAAGGCCCGCGCACCACGATGAAGAGTGGCCCCCGCTTGCCGCAACTAGAGAAAGCCCTCGCACAGAAACAAAGACCCAACACAGCCAAAAATAAATAAATAAATAAAATAAAACACAAAAAAAATACTATACTCTTAAAAAAAAAAACTATATTAAAAAAAAATGATTAGGTGGCTATCCATTACCTTCAGACTACCTTTCAAAGGCTTACCAAAAGTAATCAAGGCTCTTTGGAGAAATGCCTTTTTCCTGTGTAGAAGGAAGTAAGGTACAAGATGAATCTGGAATATTTTGTTGCCCTAAAAGTAAGGGAATTCTCAAAGAATCATGGGAACTTGTCAAAAAGACATGGCAGCCAGCTTGAAGGGGTTCCCAGTGGACAAAGCAGGGACAACTTGAGAGTAATGGACTATAATTCACCAAATAAAATAAGACACAGTGGACTTCCCTGGTGGTGCAGTGGTTAAGAATCCGCCTGCCAATGCAGGGAACATGGGTTCCATCCCTGGCCTGGGAGGATCCCACATGCTGGGGAGAAACTACCGAGCCCGTGCACCACAACTACTGAGCCTGCACTCTAGAGCCCACGAGCCACAACTACTGAGCCCGTGTGCCACAACTACTGAAGCCCATGCGCCTAGAGCCCGTGCTCTGCAACAAGAGAAGCCACGACAATGAGAGGCCCACGCACCGCAACAAAGAGTAGCCCCTGCTTGCCTCAACTGGAGAAAGCCCATGCGCAGCAACAAAGACCCAACACAGCCAAAAAATGAAAACAAACAAATTAATTAAAAACAAACAAACACAGGGCTTCTCAAAAACCAGTCTGAAAACCACCTAGTAGTTCTTAAAAAAAAAAACTCAGTGGATTCACACAGATATAAATAAATAAATAAATAAGCAAGCAAGCAAGCAAAGAGATAACTAAAAAGAGAAAGAAGGGAAACCTCTTCCTTACACTAGAATGCCAATTAATAAGGAATGAGGGAGTTGAGACAATCATAAACAGAGCCAAATATGGGGAGGGAAAGTTAGGTAAGGAACAGGATATTATATAATCTCAAAGTACCTTGACACAAATTACTGACTCATAAAAGAAAAAATAATAACTTTATAGTAGTGAAATCTGGCAGACATCACCTTAACCAAGTGATCAAAGCTAACATCATCTTCCTTAAGAAACTGAAAGTAGAGCTACTGTATGATCCTGCAATCCCACTCCTGGGCATATATCTGGAGAAAAACATAAGCTGAAAAGATACATGCACCCCAATGTTCATAGCAGCACTATTTACAATACAAGACATGGAAGAAACCTAAGTGTCCATTAACAGATAAATGGATAAAGAAGATGTGGTACATACACACTATGGACTATTACTCAGCCTTAAAAAAGAATGGAATAATGCCATTTGAAGCAACATGGATGGACCTAAAGATTATCATACTAAGTGAATTGAAGTAAGCCAGAGAAAGCTAAGTAGCATATGATATTGCTTATATGTGCAATATAAAAAAATGATACAAATGAACTTATTTATAGAACAGAAATAGACTCACAGACATAGAAAACAAACTTATGGCTACCAAAGCGGGGAGGATAAATTAGGAGTTTGGGATTAAAATATACACATTACTATACATAAAATAGATAACCAACATGGACCTACTGTATAGCACAGGGAACTATACTAAATATCTTGTAATAACCTATAATGGAAGAGAATATAAAAAAAGAATATATATATATATATACATATATATGTGTGTGTGTGTGTGTGTGTGTGTGTGTGTATATATATATCTGAATCACTTTGCTGTACACCTGAAACTAACACAACATTGTAAATCAACTATATTTCAATAAAAAATTTAAAATAAATAAATTGATTTTTTTTGAAAAAGGTAACATCATCAATATTGAGACAAGCCAAAATTGACGAGAAGACACAATATTATTGGTATACCTGCCAAAAATGTGCAACCTGAATCTAATAATGAGGAAATGTTAGATAAACCGAAATTGTGGGATCTTCTACAAAATAACTGGCCTGTACTCTTCAAATATATCAAGGTCGAGAAACACAAAGCATTGAGAGAGCATTTCAGATTAAAGGAGATTGAACAGACACTATTTACAATACAAACATGGAAGACTTAATGCAATACACGGGACTTCCCTGGTGGCGCAGTGTATAAGAATCTGCCTGCCAATGCAGGGGACATGGGTTCGAGCCCTGGTCTGGGAAGATCCCACATGCCGCGGAGCAACTAAGCCCGTGCACCACAACTACTGAGCCTGCGTGCCGCAACGACTGAAGCCCACGTGCCTAGAGCCCGTGCTCTGCAACACGAGAAGCCACCGCAAGGAGAAGTCTGCGCACCATAACGAAGAGTAGCCCCCGCTCGCCGCAACTAGAGAAAGCCCGCATGCAGCAATGAAGACCCAACACAGCCAAAAATAAATAAAATTAAATCTTTAAATAAATAAATAAATAAACAAATTGCAATATACAATCTTGGAGGGTCTGGAGTGGATACAGGACCCAGGGGGTAAGGGATTAAGTGTGGGGAGTGGGTAGAAGTTGGGGATGGGAGGAGGAGATTGTTGTAAGGAATATTATTGGGACAAGTGATAAAATTTGAACTTCTATTATGGATTAGAATACTATTGTATCTATGATAATTTCCTGATTTTGATTAACTGCTGACTTCAGTTTAAAAAAAAAAAAAAAAGCTCTGTTCTTAGGAAGTACATATTCAAGTATTTAAGGATAAAGGGCACAATATCTCAACTTACTCTAAAATGGGTCCTCCCAAAAATAATGGGTATGGATTTTACTTACACACACACACACATATTATTTTATTTATATATATGCATGTGTGTGGGGGGGGGAGGAAAATAAAACAAATGGGGCAAAATGTAAACAATTGGTGAATTTGGATAAGTGGCATAAGGGAGTTCCTTGTAGTATATTTGTAACTTTTTAGAAAAGTTTAAAAGGATACCAAAATAAAAATTACAACAAAAGAAGCCAAAGGCTAAGACTGATTGCTTGCAACATTCATATCTTAAAGAAACCTCTAAACCACATGTGAGTGATTAGTGAGCAGCTGAAACACGGCTAATAGAACTGATTTAATGAATCTTTAATTCTATTTAAATAGCCACATACAGGTAGTGGCTACCATACAGGATAGCACAGCTTTAAATACCCCTAGGTTCCCACCACGTTTCAAATTTCACTGCCTACTACACTCCCATTTGCCTATGGTACAGTCACACTGGCTTTTTACTGTTCTTAATCAATCATTCTTATTTCATTCATTACATTTACTGCTCTCTCAGCATGAAATATACTTGCCCAGATAACCACATGGCTCCCTCTCTCACTTCCTTCAGGTGTCTGCTCAAATGGTGCTTTATCAGTCTGTGTGCCCTGAGTTCTCTATCTAAAAAAAGCACCCCATCACTTCCATGTCCTTCATCCTCCTTTACTTTTCCTTCATGGCACTGCCACTGATGGACATGATACTGTATATTTGTTCAGAAGCTGCTCCATTTGATTTTTCTCGCTTTGCTCTCTCAGGGCACACTCCTTCTGGGGCAAGTCATTCTGAAATTGTACCTTTTGTTTGGAACTCCAGAGGTTTTTATATCTCAAAGTCAGTCTTCTGCACTTCTGTAAGTTCCACAAAGGAGGAACTCCCTCTCTGTAGTCATCATTTAACCCCAGCAATTGGAAACATAAGTTCTTCAAAAGTATACTCTGGTGCCCTCTCCTTCAGAAAACAACCTGAATCTTCATCTTCTGCCATCCTCCTATCCAACCATGTCAGTGGTCTTCAACTTTTTTTTCTCATGTACCTGCTAAAAGAATGTTGCTCCTTATATACTTTAAAGAAGTCTAAAAAATTTTTGTTACTTAAGTGCCTACAGTTGCAAAGGATATGATTTATATATGCTTAAATTTTTTCACTAAAACTTTAAATGAGATTTATTCAATTTATGGATGTCTACTCTATAACCTAAGCAGCAAAGGCAGTCACTGTTACTAACCAATGAGTCAAATTATATTTACTTTCTCTATCACTAAAGTTCATGTTCTTTTTCAACTCAAATAAGTATGTTAATACATAACCCCATAAACACCATTCTATTTTTCAATTCTAAATATAAGCAAGATAAGGCAGCCTTGCCAAGCATTTGTCAGCTGGATGAAATAAGAAGCTGCTCCATTTGATTTTTCGTGCTTTGTTCTCTAAGGGCACACTCCTTCTGTAGCAAGGCATTCTGAAATTGTCCCTTTTGTTTGGTACCCCAGAGATTTTTATATCCCAAAGTAATGTACCACAGTAAGAACTGGTGTGTGACAGGTTTGCCTTACTTTTACAAAGTGGTAGAAGGCAGACTGTAAAAGGGGAGCTAGAAAGGAGAACAAAGATACTGTAATGAAGAAGAACAAACCTGACTCCAAATTGGATCTATTCCTTTAGCTCTAACCTTTGAGTTCTGTTGCCTGTTCTTAGTTATGCTGGTTCTGCACCTTTGTAAAAGGATGTTGCCTATAGCCTAAAATATACATGAGAGCCCATTCTCAAGGCTCTGCCTCCCAGGCTTGATCTTGATCTTTAAAAGTATCAATATAACACTTTTCCATTCATATAGAGATAAAAAGTTGCAGAACAGAGAACAACATTTGTCTTGTTGAGGGCTGACAGGAACATTGTGACTAGACTCAGGTGGACAGCTGCAAGAACAAAGGATTCTGGCACCAAGAAGTCTGCAACAACCAGCTACACACTCTCTCCTTTTAGTATTAAAGAGACCTAAATCCTAACTCAGGTAAAGCGGTTCACTGGGACACCAGTCCACCATCTTCCTGGTCTTCTGGCTTTCCAAATAAAGTCACTATTCCTTGCCCCAACGCCATGTGTCTCGATTTATTGGCCTGTCGTGTGGCGAGTACTACAAGCTTGAACTCAGTAAAAATACCTCTACCATAGGAATATTATCAGGGCAGATAAAAGTTAGGAAAGAATATAAATGGAAACTGAAAATCTAGTTACCATGCTCTGAACATTTTCCTGGGCCCCAACAGACTAGACTGTGTATGCAGTTTAAAGACACATAGGCTAGGCATCTCTTACATGTTATATTAATAACATGTTATATTGACATCTACCAGACTGTAAATGTAATAGCCTATTTACTTCTGTTCTGCCACCATCCTACCCACAGGAAGTTTGAACCTTCTTCAGAGCCAGGTCCAAGTCTAAGTTCATTACATTTTGAGAGTGATACTTAGTAGAAATGGAGTAGAAATGGATGACACTCATCTTTTAATACTGATAAAGTATTATTCTCCAGAATATGCATAAACAACTATTAACCACTAAGAAGTAGTCAATGCAGTAAGAAGTAGATACTGCAATAGAAAAGGAAGGGAAGTACCAACAAAAGAAAAAAAAAGGAAGGGAAAGAAAACAGAAGCATATTTGTTACGGTGATCTATAATCAGTGATCTTTGATGTTACTATTGTAAAAAAGATTACAACTCGCTGAAGGCTCAAATGATGATTAGCAATTTTTAGCAATAAAGTTTTTTTCTAATAAATTTATTTATTCATTTATTGATTTATTTATTTTTGGCTGCACTGGGTCTTCTTTGCTGCACACGGGCTTCCTCTAGTTGCGGCAAGCAGGGGCTACTCTTCGTGGCAGTGTGTGGGCTTTTCATTGCGGTGGCTTCTCTTGTTGCAGAGCACAGGCTCTAGGCACGCAGGCTTCAGTAGCTGTAGCACACGGGCTCAGTAGTTGTGGCGCACAGGCTTAGTTGCTCCCCGTGGCATGTGGGATCTTCCCAGACCAGGGATCAAACCCGTGTGCCCTGCATTGGCAGGCAGATTCTTAACCACTGCGCCACCAGGGAAGTCCAAATAAAGTATTTTTAAATTAAGGTCAACAGGCAGAAATTGAGATGGCTCCTAAGATTTTATCAATTATAGAACAGAACAGCTTTTCGGTCGGTAATGTCTCAAAATGATGGTGTGATGTGATTGGTTATTAGAAATTTCACAGGTAATTTATTAACAATAGTAGTTGAATATGATAAATTGTATTTTTGCAAATTAGAACCAACTAATTTTAATAACATAATTCTTACTCATATTCTAATATACTTTCTGGAGTAGGAATCTCCATGGGAATACGTTGTACATGTTAATGTAATTTCATGTTGCAGCAGCAGAGATACTGAGAACAAGTGTCAGGAATGCTAACAATGACCTCAAGGCTAAGATTTATTTAATTGCTGGAAGCTAGAAGAGTAAGAGCTGTTGTTCTTAATTAACACCTTTATCATATTTCAAAAATTAACCTTTACAGGCCAACACTGCATATCTTGAACTTTTATGAAATATATTCAAAGAAAAGTTTCACTAGAAAGTAATACACAGTAAACAAAATTTTAACTTAATGCATACCTCATGCCTATCTTGCTGGTTATGCTAATCTTGAACTTAAGTGATAAACTGGGATCAACTAAGAGGAAAAGAATGTCAGTGACTTAGACCACACCACAAAAGCGGTTTCTAAAATAACAGCACACTCACATATATACACTTACCAGGTTCCTAATTCTAATCAATGTGGAATGGGAAGGGGAGTTTTAAAAGTAATACACAATAATCCCATGCACCACTAGAGCACTATGAAATTCCAATATTAAATTTAGGTTATATTGAAACCAATACCACCAAATAAAACATTACAGCTCAATAAAATGAGGAGGAAATCTGCACTCACCACTAGAATGTTTTGCTTCTTCCATTTAATTTCCTAAATGCGTCAACAAACCCCCATAACTAAAAAAACAAAATATAAAATACTTACTTTTTCATTTTTTTTGAGTTATACTTGACTTGGTAAGCTGCCTGGATTAATTTGTCTGGACCACCATCAAACTGATGTGGAATGACCTTCTGAAAGTGCTAAAATACAATAGGAAAAACACATAAGAATGACTTAGTACCATTTATTATCAATTAATTAATAGTAAAATCTAGAGACATTCAAGAAATCATGGCCTGGCTTACCTGTAACATCCCTTCCATGTCGAGTTGCATCAGTTCTGCCTGATTCATTTGAAGAAGCGCTAATCCTACCCGAAACACTATTTCTAAACCCTGAGGAATCAAATTATAAAGTCAAATTTGTCTTATTCTTCCAAAACAAAAACTAATCATTCAAAAGAATACTAAGGTAAACATTTAGGGATCTAAACAGAGGTGGGCATACATTTTCTGTAAAGAGTTGGAGAACAAATGTTTTAGGCTTTATGAGCCCTCCCTATGGTTGCTGTCACAAATAATCAACCCTGCCATTGCAGCTCAAAAGCAGACACAGACATCACATCAACAAATGGTCACGGCTATGTTCCAAGAAACTTTATTTACAGAAATAAGTGGAAGGATAGATTTGGCATGCAAACCAGAAGAGATCAGTACATGAATCATACCTTGCTGGCTCCAAACTAACCTAATTTAGCTACATTATACAAACTGATCTTCCCAAGATGTAATTAATAACAATTAATAATATTCTTAGGTGCTCTCTATCACTGATCACCTATCCTTACCTTCCTACCTTCTCACTCAAAATATACAAGACAAAGGATCACTACTACATATCAGTGACAATTAAAAGGACTGCCTGCAAGGTGTTCATGGGATAGAAGAAATTTAATTATACTCATTACTTCTTCCTCTTTGGGTAACAGATGCATTGCACCAATATTAACTGTAAGGTAAATTTTACCCCTCACTAATTCTCACTAAATCAAAAAGGAGGTGAAACAGAGGTCTGATTAAGAGTGTGGGTTCCAGATTTTGAATGCCTACATCTGAATCCTGGTTACTATACCACTTATGTGTCCATAGACGAGCTACTTAATCTTTCTCTAAATATCGGCTTCCTCATCTCTCATCTACCATCTATCAAATGGGGAGATGAATAGTACTGATAGGGTTGTTATAGGATTAAATGAGATTATCCAGGTAAGCAGTTTAGCATGGAACACATGCATCTCCTTTATTGTTCGCCTCATTGCCCGGCTCTCACCTCAGACATAAAGATATCAAATATCCTTGTTGCAACTGGTAGTGGAAAAGTCGTAAGGAAGATAGTCAGAAACCAAGATGATGCATACATTGAGGTGTGAAAACTCTGAGACTGAAAATGCACAAAGAGTTCTGGAAGATGCTCCTGAAGAGATGAAAAGAATTTCTTAGTTAAAACATGGTAAAACTGAGTATTTTAAGCCAGACCATTGTATACATACTGAAGTAGCCGATCGCAAACACAAACATAAAATTTAGGCATCATATGGAAGAGTTAAGAGGCAGAAATTGACACATTCTGGATAGTGGTTATTGTCTGGAAAAGAAAGAAGGGAAAAAGGATGTGGAGTTGGACCTTAAAAAGTTGGAACTTTTTAATGATTTATTAATAAAAAGAAAAATTACAATAAATAAGTAAAAAATTTATATTTCTTTAATCTTATTTGTGGGTACATGGGTATCTGATATTTTCTATACTTTTCTATAAACTATAATATTTCCAAAAAAAATTTTTAAGGGAAAGAAATGTTATCTTGAAATACTTTCAGGTGCTAGCTACCATTGATCGCCTATCCTAAGCTTCCTACCTTCTCACCCAAAATACAGATACTTCAACACTCTAGTAATTCAGAACATAAATGACACATTAACTGAAAATAAGCCAAGGGAGTTTAAGGGTGATAAAAATAAGCTTACTAGTTCAAAAAAAAAAATTAAGAATCACCAAGACCTACTTTGTCTTTTACTTTAAAATGTAAAAACATTTCGTATATCCCCTTCGTCTCATCACACACAGAAAAGATAGAGGATTTTAAAATTGCTGTGGGTAAGGCTGCCAGGGAAACATAGACTTGTGAAAATGGCTCTTATGCCAGCTGAATGATTAACCTATATTCTTAAATTCTGCTTACCTAATTGAAATTTAAGTAAATGAAGAATATTTCTACCATTACATTACAGGACAAAATAGTAAATTTATTTATATATATATAAATATAAAAATTAAATCCAGAAAGATGAAATACTTCAAAGGTATTTTTTACTTGGTTCTGATTCCTCTCTTCCTCCTCTTCACCCTCACACAGTCACTAAGACTCTGACTCTTAAACTAGCAACACAAAAGGACAGAAACAATATTTTTTTTAAAAGATTACAGGCTAGCAAAAAAAGTGATGAAAAGGGAAAGGCAGGGGAGAGGACTGAAAGAGATAAAAGAGACAGTCTCAAAGGAAATGAATTGATGTCAGTGTCCAAATGTCATGGGCTTCTGTAAGAGAGCATAGTCTACGTAAAATAATAGGATACAATATGGCATAATAAAGAAATTCATGCATCTAGGTTATGATATACTATATTTGGCACAAATGCTTAAGGTCTGAATATAAAAACTGTAGTCAAGTTCCAGACTGTGATCTACCTGCAGACAGTGCCTAGCTGGGAAGTAGGTCTAAACTGTGGATTAACCGAACAACAAATGATGATGTGATTAAAACACTGGGCTTTTTTCAATAGCTTTAATGCTTTTAACATTAAATTTGCTTAGTTGTCACTCAAACCAAGATGACAAAAAATATAAAGGCAATATGTTTTTGGTTAACACCACACTTTTACCTGTATCATGCATTCAAACTGGTACATACAAAGGCCTAATTCTGCCATACTTGGTTTAAAAAGTTCACGAAGTCTATAATCTTGCATTAATTTAACAAATACACAGAAAGCTTCTTCTTCTGGCATCTGCATTAGGAGGAAAAAAGCAACATAGGTTAATGTTCTGTGATACGCAAATAAGCTAAATACATTTAAACTAAGTAACCATCCAACTATAAACAATGTTGTTATTTTGGTTTTTATTGTCATTAACTTTTCCTTTTACTGGAGTATAATTGCTTTACAATGTTGTGTTAGTTTCTGCTGTACAATGAAGTGAATCAGCTATATGTATACCTATATCCCCTCCCTCTTGGACCTTCCTCCCACCCATCCCCACCCATCCCCCCACCCATCTAGGTTGTCACAGAGCACCGATCCTAGCTGCCTGTGCACTATAGCATGTATCCACTAGCTATTTTACACATGGTAGTGTATATATGTCAATCCTGAGTGCCATGTGGTACAATATTAAGAGCAATGGACTAGAAATCAGAAGCTTCTAATTTTCCATTCTATCACCGACAATGAGAAGTTAGACAAATCTTACAGCCTCTGAGACTAGCTGCCTCACTTGCCTAACTCATGAATTCAACCAACAAATATTCATTTAAAGCCAGATACTTCTCTCTCTCTCTGAGTATATACCAGTGAACAAAATAAACAGTATCTACCCTCAAGGAGGTTGAACCTTCTAGTTGGGGGAGATTGATAATACATGGAATAAATCAATTAATATATATGTCAGATGGTGAGAAGTGCTATGGAAATAAAACAAAGTATAGCAACAGGGAATCCGGGGGAGCTACACTGCTATTTATATATAGATAGGTCAGGGAAAGTCTCTTGATAAGGTAACATGTAAGCAAATTACTGAAGTAAGGGAACAACTGAGGAAAGAACAGTTCTGGGAGAATAATACAAAGGTCTTGAAATGGAATCACAATTGGCATGCTCAAGGAACAACGAATAGGGGACTACTAAATTAGTAGTAATGTTACAAATGAAAGTATGGTTATGGAGGAGAAATACAGGGAATCAAATTACACAGGATTTTAGAAGCCACTGTAAGGATTTGGACTTTCACCTTAAGTGAGACAGGAAACCTTTCAAGGGTTCCAAGCAGAAACAATATGGCGTAAGTATTAAAAGAACTTGTAAAATAAGTTTTTAAAAAACCTGTAATTAGAGTTTTAAAGGTTCCAATTTCACATTTTATGTGTAACTCACTAGATAATCATATCAACTAAGATAATGAACGTAAAAGCTCTGTAATAAGAATATGTAGGGACATAACACTTATACAAATTATTTTGTGGTCTTTTTTTTTTGGCCTGCCACACGGCATGCAGAGATCTTAGTTCCCCAACCAGGGATGGAACCCATGCCCCCTGCAGTGGAAGCGTGGAGTCCTAACCACTGGACCGCCAGGGAATTCCCATGTGGCCTTTCTTAAAATAAAATTTTCTAATGTTCATTCACTCACATTATACCAGTGTGTTTCAAAAGACAAAACCTCAAAGGGTCTCTAGGCACTCTTCTTACTGAAGACTACTTTTATTAACAATACATTTTTCCTGGCCTTGACACAGCCATGGACAGGAGCCAAGAGTTATTCTTGGCAAAACCCATACTTCCTTCCTTCCTCCCAACATACATAGCCACAATTTTGCCTTGGAGACCATCCTTATTAATCCTGTCAAGCTTTAAAGCCCCACTGATTTTTATATCAGTTACTACAAGAAACCCTACATCTCAGAACTCTCATCCCATGTGCTTGGTTGTATTGCTCCCATAATTTAACCCCATTTCCAATATTCCCGAAACCTTTTCCACAGTACTTTCTAAAACTGATAATATGCCATCAACAAAATATCCTACCTATACCCTCAATCTGTTTACCAAATGTTCTTTCACTGTCTTTCTCTAAGTGAAACCTGATTCCCCCGAAGAATACTTCAACACCGAAACCTGGCTCTCTCCTGAGGTGGCTGTTTCTCTCCCAGAGCGCTGGAAGAGGCCTGGGGTAGAGAGGTTTATGTCCCTCCTTGGACCTCAACGCCTCATTGCCATTGCATTAACTACCCCTTCCCTCTGAAACATATACCAGCAGATATTACCCTTTACTCCTCTTTTTTGCAGCATCTACAAACCTCTGGATCAACCCCCAGCCCCAAACTCCACTCATTTTCATGAGGATTAATTCCCTGGCCTAGCAGATCTTTGACTCCTTTCCTCCAATGATCCTGGCAGGTAGTTACTAGTGCAGGCTCTAGGGCCACACCACCTGAGGTTCAAATCCCAGAGTGATACTTTTAAAGTATGAATCAGATCACATCACTCCACTGCTCAAAACACTCTAGTGCCTCCCCATATCCTCAGTAAAAGTCAAAATGCTTACAAGGTCCTACATGATGTGGCCCCTTACTACTTCTCCAAACTCATCGCCCACAACTACCTTCCCCTTTCCACTTCTCCCTCCACCCCTCAACTCCAGTCACAGTGAGAATGAGTCAATTTATCTTCCTTTTTTGCCTTCTAAGAACTTCTTCTCCTCTGAATATATCAAATAAGTCATTCCCTCTCTCCTCCGCAATAGCACTGATATAGAAATTGGGAGAAGGTTTTAAAAATGGTGATATTAAAAAAAAATAAGTTGAAATGATTGAATAAAAGACCAAAAGGAGGTAGAAAAAATACTATCACTGGGTCCCTCTCAACAAGATTAAAACGATAGTCACAAAATGAAAAAGTGTGACACCAAGTAAAATATAAATATGAAGAACAATCACCCAGTTGTTTTACAGTCATTCCTTTTATTATAAAGAAATTTGCACACTTGAGTCTTACAGCAATGTGTTGCTACATACTTTCTCTACGAAACTGAGTTAATAAGAATCACTGAGTTCTGAACTCAGTGCAGAACTGAGTTGCAAAAACAAGACTCAAATGAAGTTATCTCCAAGGTTTCTTTTCAGATCATATTTTAGTCTGAGACTAAATATAGAATATGATAGACTTTTTTTTTAAATTTCAATAAGGCTGAAGAGGTAACACAACATGCTATTTCCCTTCAAAGCTATGACTGATCGTCCCTGTCCTTGACTTCTGAAAACACCCCACCCAAAATAAGTCACTGCCAATGGAAATACATGTTATATCCCTAGGGCAGTAAAAGTGACTGAGTACCTCTATTTTAGAGCCTATAGTAAAACAGGCATAACAAGCCCTCAGCTCTGTGACAAATAAAATTACTGTATAAATTTCCAAAGACGTTGTACATCATAAGTAAGATTTTCTTTTATTTTTCTTTCTTTTTTTTTTTTTTTTTGTGGCTGCGCCGCACGGCATGTGCGATCTTAGTTCCCCGACCAGGGATAGAACCCGCCAAGGAAGTTCCATAAATAAGATTTTCATACCAACACTTTAATCAGTCCTCCTTGGCTGGGAAAAGATTATTCCTCATTGAATACTGACATTTAAGTTAAGATTTAAAAGTAGATACAGGCTTTAGTAGAATATTACGGTCCAAATGTAGGTAAGGTGAAATTTGATTTAGTGGCAGGATATCTATTGTATGTTATTTTCAACACTTTTAATATTTTAAAATGCAAACTAAATGTTACTATTTAGACTATGTTTAGGGGGAAATACCCAATATCCACTTACTAAAACAAGGATGATTTTTAAGTTCTCCAACTTTAATAAAGAACTTAATTGGACATTTAATACTTATACTAACTTACCTGCATAAGCAACAATCCAACTATAAAAGCACTTCCTTGACAGTAACCAACCTCACGATCCACTAAAGAATATGCCTAAAAAGTAAAAAATGTTGTTCAAAATACTTTAACATGATATATCATACCTTCCTTCTCTAAAAGCCTAAAGACAGTAAGAAGGTGGATTAAAGACCATTTATTTTTTAGAGAAGCTCTTGCTTGCTTTGTTGTAGATGTTATCCTATCCTGTAAGTATTTTAAAAGCAAATGATTTATTACATAAAATTGTATTTTGATGATTTCCCAATTAGCAACTGACAGCTCCGAAGGACAAGAAAATAAAGGAATTTGTACTCAGGAAAGTGACAAAGCTTAAAAATCATTAAAAATACATATCTGACAAAAATCAAAACTAGAGTAGGATGAAGGTAAAGCACTGATAAAATTGAAATGATTTAACAAGAAATCAATATTTCACGGAGGTAGCTAGAAGGAAAAGGAATTATGCAAAGGGAAAAGGCAACATTGGAAAAAAAAATTACAATGGCGCACACTTTTAAGGGCTAAGAGCTCTTAGCAATGCTGGCCACAGCAAGCAAAAAATTTGCTCCCAGACTGTGAAACTCATAGAAGGTGAATTATTCATTTTCATGGACGATCTTCTCTATGGTATGTATAGTGATTTATAGGTTATTTGATTTCACTCAACTAATACCAAGCAATGTGAGGAATTTTCTAAGAGTTCTCCAAACTAGACAATAATCTAGCGTCAGAATTAAAGCCAAAATTATGCTAAAGTCAAATTTATTGCCAAAGCAACTGATTACTGGGGTGAGAGTTCATACTTCATTATGAGAAATGTTTAATTTCAACCTCCTGAGAATTCATTTCATCTCAAAAAATGAATAAATAGAACTTACCTTCATTACATTAAACAAAACCTCCTGTCCAAGACTATCTTTTTCCTTAAAAAAATTGTGTTCAGGATAAGTTCTAGCAATGTCCCTTCGGATCAATTTTTCACAAGGTGAGGTCATTTTCAGGAGTTCTGAATACTGATCCTTAATTGGCATACTCTGTGCACTGCACAAAAGTTGCCAAACTATTGCTCTAAAATGATGGGGTATCCCTTTACGAACAAGTTCCTACAAATAAAAATAAAAATAAAAATGTTTAAGTGACTTATTTAGGCTTCCTACCTTGAAAGCCAAAGAAGACTTATTGGAGGTTGGAGTAGAGTAGATGACTTTCTCAAATTTATAATTCACAAAGCTACTTTTATAATAAGACTAGGGAACTTTTAAACCAAGGCTAAGATTTGGCTAAGATACAGGTATATTCTGTTCTGATCAGAGGGACAACAATGCCATGGATAAATTCCTGTCATTTCACTCAGAATATGGCCTCTAAAGGTATTAAGGACCTGATAATCTGCAGAGCTGTGAATGATGGCACTGTACCCATCATCTTTCAAAGGGCTGTTTTATGTTTTAAAATAAAAAAAAGTAAAATACTGGTAACTGAAGGATGTAGGATGTCACAACTTCCATTTCTGAATCTACAAAATAAGAGAATTTAATATCTAAAATAATTTTCAGCTATATATTTCTACAATTAGGAGACCTCTATAACAACTGATAGCTACAAACCAAAACTTCTATGGGCACAAATACATAAAGCAGACCTCTTCATCATAGCACTTGGGAAGTACTAGAATCTGATTTTTTTTAATCCTCTATTAATTGATGCCTCATGCCCTTTGGGATAAGAGGAAGAACTTAAGCAAAGAATATGAATACCTTAACTTGCTTTTCCTTCTTTCTGTGCACATCTTCCCATTCATTAACAATTCTTCCCCAAAGAATCCAAGAGTCTTCTTCAAGGTGACTGAGGTTGCTGGAGGCTGATGAACTTGATACAAGGGAGGAGCCACTGTTTCTTCTTGATCCATTTACAGATCTTAAAGATTTACTATCTGTTTCTAACAATCTAAAACATAATTAAAAATTGCTCAACATCTCACTGTGACACTAGATGACATGATGATACTTAACAGTTTCACTACTGCAATTTAGCCATGGTTTTAAAATATATATAATTTCAATAATATTTGGTCGGCATCTACAAAATTAACTGCTGTATTTTTTCTACTAAGCATAGCAATTTCAAAATTTGAAATAGTAAATTATGTTAAATATTTTACTATTAGTCCCCTCATAATTTCCCTTCAACACCACTAAAAATTCAAATTAAAAGAAATCTTCTGGTGAGAAAAGTGATTGGGAGGGCTTCAGGAAAAAAAAAAACTGTACTTGGAAGAGGTATAACCAGTTCTATGGAAGAACTAACCCTATCATGTTTACAATGTGTCTAGGGCTAAAAAAGTAAGGCAGACACACAAATTAATCAAATCCCTAGTCTTTTTTCATTTTGCTTTTACCGATACATAACTAACCTGCCCAAACAAAAAGTGTTTTGTTTGGCCCATGCAATATTTGAGTAAAAAACTGAATAATTAACTAAAACTAAAATTAGAAGATTTCATTTATCTGTTTATATACACATATATTTATATTTATTTACAATTCTGGATTCTCTTGAAAAATAAAAAGATAGGGCAAAACTAGGCCCACATTCCTAAACGGAAACAACAGGATGTAGCAGAATAGGAGCTTCTCCCTTTAAATGAGAAAGGACTTTAATCCACTAACTCTCCATAATCCCTACTATCTCCCAAAAACTCAGGCCAACTAACAGCTGTCATTTATCATTGGACTTGCGCTTTTAAACTGAAATGTCTTTACTCTTAAGGCCCTGTTTAAGGCCTCTTCCTTATCTGTAGAATGATGGGTTAAGATAATTTCAGAGATCCATTCCATGACTCATTACAACATCAAATCCATTATTTCTTTCACATGTACACAGGCTATTAAAAAAAAAAGGCTGGAAAAATGTGGCTCTATCATTATAAAGATGTAAATTATCATTCAGTAGATTATTAAAACATCTATTTGGGTATTTAACATGGCTACTATTTACTTCCAGCAACTCCTTCAGAAAATCATCTGCTTAGACAAGAAATGTTCCCAATACTAATTTATAATATATAAAAACTAATTAAGAAAAGAAACATATGAGTCAAATTATAACTAGCAGATTATAAAAACACCCTTTGTGAGCCAGATTTGTATCTTGCTCATCTTTATATCCCTTTATATCATCTTTGTATTTAGCTCAATACAAAGTACACTGAACACTGACTGAATTGAAATAAAATCAAAATCCCCATATTAAAAAATATGTTCAAATACCGGATAGTCATATTCAATAACACAGTAATATAAACTGTACTCATTCTATCCTTATTCATGGGATAATTTAATACATTTTTTTATGGCAACAATAAATTAAATAAAATGTCCCCAATATTTCTAGGAACAGAAAAACTTACAAAACAGCCAAATTCAGGGTCAACTCTTTGCTATAAATATTCTTTATCAGAAAAAACTAATTAGGACTTCCCTGGTGGCGCAGTGGTTAGGAATCTGCCTGCCAATGCAGGCGACATGAATTCGAGCCCTGGTCCGGGAAGATCCTGCATGCCGCAGAGAAATTAAGCCCGTGCTCCACAACTACTGAGCCTGCGCTCTAAAGCCCACAAGCCACAACTACTGAAGCCCGCGCGCCTAGAGCCCATGCTCTGCAACAAGAGAAGCCACCACAATGAGAAGCCCGGGCACCACAAGGAAGAGTAGTCCCCGCTCACCGCAACTAGAGAAAGCCCGCGTGCAGCAACGAAGACCCAATGCAGCCAAAAATAAATAAATAAAGTAAATAAATTTATATAAAAAAAGAAAAAACTAATTAATGATAATGTTTTGCTTTAAATACTATTTTTCCCATGTTATTTTAGTAAGTCCATAATATATCTTATGAAAAAATTAGTGTATGTATATAAGTAATTTTATGTATGACTCTAAACCTTAAGAATTATAAATGGAGGGCTTCCCTGGTGGCGCAGTGGTTGAGAATCTGCCTGCCAATGCAGGGGACACGGGTTCAAGCCCTGGTCTGGGAAGATCCCACATGCTGCGGAACAACTAAGCCCGTGAGCCACAACTACTGAGCCTGCGCGTCTGGAGCCTGTGCTCCGCAACAAGAGAGGCCGCGATAGTGAGGGGCCCGCGCACCGCGATGAAGAGTGGTCCCCACTTGTCACAACTAGAGAAAGCCCTCGCACAGAAACGAAGACCCGACATAGCCAAAAAAAATAAAATAAAATAAATTTAAAAAAAATACAACCTTAAAAAAAAAAAAAAAAAAAAAGAATTATAAATGGAATACAGAAACAAACTTTACAGAAATAACCTGAACCTAAGTTCTTCATTTCACTTAGTCACTGAATGCTTGCTATATGCCAAATAATTAAATTGCACCACTACCATTAACAAAAAGAAACGCAGTTAAAAAGAAAATAATGGTATTTCCTAAGCTAAACATAATTTTGAGATATAATGAAAGTATAGATGAAAAAGTACCCAAATAGAAATTTTGGTTTTTTTTTTTTTAAGAGTCAGAAGGGTCTCAGAGATCCCCACGTTGTAGCTTTTAGTATAAGCAGGAAAGCCAAGTGAATTCATGGGTGGATTAGAGAAAAGGGTTAAAGCAGTTCACCTTCAGAGGACAATGAAATAAGTAACATAAACAAATATACAAAACTGTGAAAAACATTTACAAATGAAATATTCCAAGTAAAGACATTACATTATTTAAAGATATTGTCTCTGCCTTAGTTCACATATTAAAAAAATGACTCAAAACGGACAACAGGCCTGAATATAAAACCTAAAACTATAAAACTCCTTGAAGAAAACAGGAAAGTCTTCACAACCTTGGAATAGGCAAAATTTGTTAATGGGACACAAGGAAACACTAACAATAAAGGAAAAAATTGATTTAAAAAATACTAAATTGGACTTCAAACTTAAAAAGCTGTTTTAAGAAAATGAAAAGGTACGTCACAAACTGAAAAAAAAAATCCTCAACATATGCATCTGACAAAAGATTGGTATCCAGAGTACATGAAGAACACTTAAAATTGATAATTAAGAAGGCAAACAACACATTTTTTAAAAAAATGAGTAAGAGACTTAAACTGACACTTTCCAAAACAAAATAGTCAAGTGGTCAATAAGCAACTGAAAAGCATTCAACGTCCTTAGTCACCAGGGAAACCCAGGTTAAAACCACACTATGTACACATTAGAATGGCTACAATTCTAAAGACTGGCCATACCAAATGTTGCTAAAGATGGGAGCAGTTGTGACTTTCATATAACCATGTCAGGAATATGTAAGAGTTCAACCACTTTGAAGAACTGTTTGGCAATTCTTTACAAAGTTAAACACATTTTTATATGACACAGCAAGAGAAATGAAAATCTACATCCACAAAAACACTTGCAATTGAAACAACCCCAATATCCAGAAAAATAATCAAATTGTGATATATTCATTCACTGCAACACTATTCAGCAATAAAAAGAAACAAACTTTGATACATACATGAATCTTATAAACATTAGGTGAAAGAAGCCTGATGCAAACAAGTACATGCTATATGATTCCACTTATAAGAAGTTCAAGAACAAGTCTTCATATATTATAGAAGAAAAGCCTTCCTAAACATGACACCAAAAGCACAAGTAACAATAAAGAATATATATAAATTGGACTCATCAAAATTTTAAATGTTTTGTACCTCACTGGATGCCATCAAGAAAGTGAAAAGAGGGACTTCCCTGGTGGTGCAGTGGTTAAGAATCTGCCTGCCAATGCAGGGGACAAGGGTTCGAGCCCTGGTCCGGGAGGATCCCACATGCTGCAGAGCAACTAAGCCCGTGCGCCACAACTGCTGAGCCTGCACTCTAGAGCCCGTGAGCCACAACTACTGAGCCCACACGCTGCATCTACTGAAGCCCGCGTGCCTAGAGCCCGTGCACCGCTACTAGAGAAGCCACCACAATGAGAAGCCTGCGCACTGCAACAAAGAGTAGCCCCTGCTCACTGCAACTAGAGAAAGCCCACGCACAGCAACGAAGACCCAACACACCCAAAAATAAGAAATAAATAAAAATAAATAAAAAAATTTTTAAATAAATAAATAAAAATAAAATAGTAATAATAAAAAATTTAAAAATAAAAAGAAAGTGAAAAGAAAACCCACAGAATGGGAAAAATATTTGCAACCCATGAGACTTCTATCTAGAATACATAAATAACTCTTACAACTCAATAAGAAAAAGACAACAAACCAATATAAAAATGGGCACAGGGACTTCCCTGGTGGCACAGTGGTTGAGAATCCACCTGCCAGTGCAGGGGCCATGGGTTCGATCCCTGGAAGATCCCACATGCCATGGAGCAACTAAGCCCATGCACTGCAACTACTGAGCCTGTGCTCTAGCGCCCGCGAGCCACAACTACTAAGCCCGCATGCCACAACTACCGAAGCCCGTGAACCTAGAGCCCATGCTCCACAACAAAGAGTAGCTGCCGCTTGCCACAGCTAGAGAAAGCCTGTGCGCAGCAACAAAGACCTAAGGCAGGCAAAAATTAATTAATTAATTTTTAAAAAATAAAGCAATCATTTAAAAAAAAATAAAAAATAAATAAAAACGGGCACAGAATAAGAATAGACAGTTCTCCAAAGATATAGAAATGGCTAATAAACACATAAAAAGATGCTCAACATCATTAATGATTAGGGAAATGCCAATCAAAACCATAACAACACACCACTTCACAACCACTAGTATGGTTATAATCAAAAAGACAAATAATGCACAACCTGCCGAGACTGAACCAAGAAGAAATAGAAAATATGAACAGACCAATCACAAGCACTGAAATTGAAACTGTGATTAAAAATCTTCCAACAAACAAAAGCCCAGGACCAGATGGCTTCACAGGCGAATTCTATCAAACATTTAGAGAAGAGCTAACACCTATCCTTCTCCAACTCTTCCAAAATATTGCAGAGAGAGGAACACTCCCAAACTCATTCTACGAGGCCACCATCGCCCTGATACCAAAACCAGACAAAGATGTCACAAAGAAAGAAAACTACAGGCCAATATCACTGATGAACATAGATGCAAAAAAACTCCTCAACAAAATACTAGCAAACAGAATCCAACAGCACATTAAAAGGATCATACACCATGATCAAGTGGGGTTTATCCCAGCAATGCAAGGATTCTTCAATATATGCAAATCAATCAACGTGATACATCATATTAACAAACTGAAGGAGAAAAACCATATGATCATCTCAATAGATGCAGAGAAAGCTTTCGACAAAATTCAACACCCACTTATGATAAAAGACCTGCAGAAAGTAGGCAGAGAGGGAACTTTCCTCAACATAATAAAGGCCATATATGACAAACCCACAGCCAACATTGTCCTCAATGGTGAAAAACTGAAACCATTTCCACTAAGATCAGGAAGAAGACAAGGTTGCCCACTCTCACCACTATTATTCAACATAGTTTTGGAAGTGTTAGCCACAGCAATCAGAGAAGAAAAAGAAATAAAAGGAATCCAAATCGGAAAAGAAGAAGTAAAGCTGTCACTGTTTGCAGATGACATGATACTATACATAGAGAATCCTAAAGATGCTACCAGAAAACTACTAGAGCTAATCAATGAATTTGGTAAAGTAGCAGGATACAAAATTAATGCACAGAAATCTCTTGCATTCCTATACACTAATGACGAAAAATCTGAAAATGAAATTAAGAAAACACTCCTGTTTACCACTGCAACAAAAAGAATAAAATATCTAGGAATAAACCTACCTAAGGACACAAAAGACCTGTATGCAGAAAATTATAAGACACTGATGAAAGAAATTAAAGATGATACAAATAGATGGAGAGCTATACCATGTTCTTGGATTGGAAGAATCAACATTGTGAAAATGACTCTACTACCCAAAGCAATCTACAGATTCAATGCAATCCCTATCAAACTACCACTGGCATTTTTCACAGAACTAGAACAAAAAATTTCACAATTTGTATGGAAACACAAAAGACCCCGAATAGCCAAAGCAATCTTGAGAACGAAAAATGGAGCTGGAGGAATCAGGCTCCCTGACTTCAGACTATATTACAAAGCTACAGTAATCAAGACAGTTTGGTACTAGCACAAAAACAGAAATATAGATCAGTGGAACAGGATAGGAAGCCCAGAGATAAACCCACGCACATATGGTCACCTTATCTTTGATAAAGGAGGCAAACATATACAGTGGAGAAAAGACAGCCTATTCAATAAGTGGTGCTGGGAAAATTGGACAGGTACATGTAAAAGTATGAAATTAGAACACTCCCTGACACCATACACAAAAATAAACTCAAAATGGATTAAAGACCTAAGTGTAAGGCCAGACACTATCAAACTCTTAGAGGAAAACATAGGCAGAACACTCTATGACATAAATCACAGCAAGATCCTTTTTGACCCACCTCCTAGAGAAATGCAAATAAAAACAAAAATAAACAAATGGGACCTAATGAAACTTAAAAGCTTTTGCACAGCAAAGGAAACCATAAACAAGACCAAAAGACAACCCTCAGAATGGGAGAAAATATTTGCAAATGAAGCAACTGACAAAGGATTAATCTCCAAGATTTACAAGCAGCTCATGCAGCTCAATAACAAAAAAACAAACAACCCAATCCAAAAAATGGGCAGAAGTCCTAAACAGACATTTCTCCAAAGAAGATGTACAGATTGCCAACAGACACATGAAAGACTGCTCAACATCATTAATCATTAGAGAAATGCAAATCAAAACTACCATGAGATATCATCTCACACCAGTCAGAATGGCCATCATCAAAAAATCTAGAAACAATAAATGCTGGAGAGGGTGTGGAGAAAAGGGAACACTCTTGCACTGTTGGTGGGAATGTAAATTGATACAGCCACTATGGAGAACAGTATGGAGGTTCCTTAAAAAACTAAAAATAGAACTACCATATGACCCAGCAATCCCAGTACTGGGCATATACCCTGAGAAAACCATCATTCAAAAAGAGTCATGTACCACAATGTTCATTGCAGCTCTATTTACCATAGCCAGGGCATGGAAGCAACCTAAGTGTCCATCATCGGATGAATGGATAAAGAAGATGTGGCACATATATACAATGGAATATTACTCAGCCATAAAAAGAAAGGAAATGGAGGTATTTGTAGTGAGGTGGATGGAGTTAGAGTCTGTCATACAGAGTGAAGTAAGTCAGAAAGAGAAAAGCAAATACAGTATGCTAACACACATATATGGAATCTAAGGGAAAAAAAAAAAAGGTCATGAAGAACCTAGTGGCAAGACGGGAATAAAGACACAGACTTACTAGAGAATGGACTTGAGGATATGGGGAGGGGGAGGGGTTAGATGTGACAGGGTGAGAGAGTGGCATGGACATACATACACTACCAAATGTAAAATAGATAGCTAGTGGGAAGCAGCCGCATAGCACAGGGAGATCAGCTCGGTGCTTAGTGACCACCTAGAGGGGTGGGATAGGGAGGGTGGGAGGGAGATGCAAGAGGGAAGAGATATGGGAACATATGTATATGTATAACTGATTAACTTTGTTATAAAGCAGAAACTAACACACCATTGTAAAGCAATTATACTCCAATAAAGTTGTTAAAAAAAAAAAAAGACAAATAATAAGTGTTGGTGAAGATATGGAGACACAGGAACCCTCAGACACTACTGATGGGAATATAAAGTGGTTAAAACCACTTCGGAAAATAGTCTGGCAATTCCTTAAATGGTTAAACATAGAATTACCATACGAATCAGCCATTCCACTCTTAGGTATATATTCAAGAGAAATGAAAATCTATGTCCACACAAAACTTATACAATGAATGTTCATGGCAGCATTATTCATAATAGCCAAAAAGTGGAAACAATCCAAATGTCCATCAAGTGCTGAATGAATAAAAACACTGATATATCCATAAGGTGTAATATCATTCAGTCTTGAAAATAAATGAAGTAGTGATACATGTTACAACATGGATAAACCTTGAAAACACTGCTAAGTGAAAGAACCAGTCACAAAAGGAAACATATTGTATGATTCCATTTATAGGAAATAGCTAGAATTCAGAAAGTAGATTAGATGCTGCTGAGGACTGGAGTGGGAGTAAGGGGAACAAGGAGGAATGGGCAGTGGCTGCTAATGGATACAAAGTTTCTTTTGGGGGTGATGAAAATGTTCTAAAATTGATTGTGGTGATTGGTTGCACAACTCTGTGAATACATGAAAAAACACTCAATTGTACACTTCATATGGGTGAATTGCATAGTATATGAATTATAGCCCCCAAATGCTGTTATATCAAAAAAAGAACGAAATATATCCATGGCAATGAAAATCAGATGAAATGTTTCAGGTGGTGGGGTTGCTAAAAAGGGCACAAATGAATATTCTGAGATGACAGAAATTGTCTCCGTGTTAATGGCCTGTGGGTTATACACAGGTGTATACATCTATCAAAGCTCTAACTGTACACTTAAGAACTGTGCATTTCTCTGTTGCAAATTATACATCAGCTTTATAAAAATGTATTAAAAATACTGTCTCTGGTTAATGACATTAGGGGTAGTGAGAATTAGGTGAGAAACTACTGCTTTTTATTACTAGAAGCCCTTCAGAATTGTTTTAAAAACCATGACTATTACTATCACAAAAAACAGTAACTTTTTGATATATTAAGTGTATCTATTTCATAAAGAAAGGGAAGTATGAACACTACTTCCTTTCTCTTTTTTCAACTTTGTTGGTCACTCTATCAAAATTTAGAATTTTCTAAGGAAAAACTTTATAATTTTTTTCCAGTGCTATGGATACAATGAAATCCTTCTGAGAGAACGTTAACATTTTCCAAAAGAAGTAACACTTGAATTGATACTATCAAGTCTCTCCCCACTAGCTACTTAGTCATGGTATGTAGGAGAAGAATTTACATACTAATTAAAAATAGGTAGACCTTACAGAATGCGTAATCAGAATCATATCTTTTTTATTTCTTTTTCCTAAAAGCAGTGATTAAAAAAAAAAAAAACCGCAGGAAGACTCCTAGACAGGTTGCCACCTAGTTTAAATTCAATTAAAATACTCTTGACATGGTAGAAGAGGCACACTGCCTGAAAATGCCAACAGTTTCCAGAGATTTTAGCCTGGCAACTGAGAAAGTAGTAATACAACATTACTCATGACCCACAGGCGAGTGAGAAGTCTATTCAAAACTTATTCATTTATCTTCCTCTTCCCAGAGCACATGGGTTCACTGCCTTGCATGGATTTACTGTAATTAAAAAAAAAAAAAAAAAAAAAAAAAGGAAACTACCTTCCCACCCCATCATAATTTCCTTATGACTAATTCAAGAAGAAATTTATCAAATTAAGGAAAAGAATATTGGCCTGGTAGGAATATTGTACGCTATAATCAAAGGCATTCCCCATAGGTATGTGTGGCCTGCTGCTATACAATAATTCAGAGGCCCAAATTTATTCATCCTCTTAGAATGCTGCCAGACTAAGACATCAGAGTTGAATCTCTACTGACTAGGGAATAAATACATAGTCCTCAGTCTCCTAGCTAAGCAATTCCAAGTTTCTGTACCTCCAGCTCTAAGGGCAGCATTCAAAATGGCTACAGCTCCACATTATCTGAGGTGGAGGTGCTAAAGCCAATTATCAGTTGGACTTCAAATAGTATCAAGGATGGAAAAAGTCTAGGATTGTTTGCTTGCAGAAGCTTAGAATACTTGGCAGAGAGAAAGCATTTCCAGTTCCCTAATAGATAGGACTAGGGACTAAAGTGAGAACAAGGGAATATGCCAACAAAGAGAGTAATCAGGGTCTTTGGGTCTTATTTTAGAGAGATTACCTTCACCATATTCCTGCTACTGAGAACTGAAACTTCACTTCACCAAGGGGCCACCTATCTGAGGAAAATGGTACTCTGTGCACTTCATGATGGGTACATGAAAAAAAAAAAGTAGCTTATGTATAGCAGGATATATTTGATAAACATGAAAGAAAAAAAAAAACCCTCTACTTACTACAATACTATGAAAAATACAAAGGAGAAGATAAAGAATGGGTTCTCTTTTGGGTTATTTGGAATATGAAGTACTTGTGGGACTTATCCATGTAGATAAGAAGCTCAGGGTTTCCCTGGTGGCGCAGTGGTTAAGAATCCGCCTGCACTGGCAGGGGAAACGGGTTCGATCCCTGGTCCGGGAAGATCCCACATGCCGTGGAGTAACTAAGCTCGTGTGCCACAACTACTGAGCCTGAGTTCTAGAGCCCACAAGCCACAACTACTGAGCCCGCGCACCTAGAGCCCATGCTCCGCAACAAGAGAAGCCACTGCAACGAGAGGCCCGCGCACCACAACGAAGAGTAGCCCCCCGCTCGCCACAACTAGAGAAAGCCCTCGTGCAGCAACAAAGACCCAACGCAGCCATACATACATACATACATACATACATACATACATAAATAAATAAAGCCCAGAAGTTGAAAAGTCTACAAATGGAAATTGGGCAGTTATTTGACAAACTTTTTGAATATCCTGTTGTACTCAGTATAATGCTTTCCTATGGATACCAGAAATAAGAGAGCAGGATACAAAAATGACAGGTCAACATGCCATTTAGGAATGTGTTAACTGCTAAGTTAATTTATAAAGAACTAAGGAAAGATCTAAGACAGCTAAGGAAGAAAACTGCTATACGAGAAAAACACTTGGAAAGCTAAATACACTGGCACTTTATTGCAGAGGGAGCAACTTTTCAAACATAGGGTTCAAACACTCTTGTAATGTTACACCAAACAAACAGGATATGAAAGTGCAGGGAGAAAGACGGCAGCTTGCTGGCTGAAAGAAAGGCAAATCAATAGCAACAAAATACACGTCTGACTCACAGAGGAGTCACACCCTTTCACATCAACATCATCAAGCACATATACACACGTCTCAGAACAATAGAAACAAGAAGGGACAATTAAGAGAAAAGACAAGGAATTAGCACAGGAAACAATTCAGAGACAACTCAGGAGGGAGGTGCCTAAATGACAAGAATCTCTCCAGTTCTGAAAGCATAGGCGTTTTCTCTGGCTTTTGTTTCTGTAAGATGAGATCTCAGAGAAGGTGAATGCACGAGTCTTGCAGCCCCCTCTCAAATATTCTGATCAGAAACCGATGGTTGGCAATCTGTATATCTTCTTGGGAGAAATGTCTATTTAGGTCTTCTGCCCATTTTTGGTTTGCGCTGTTTGTTTTTTTGATATTGAGCTGCATGAGAGGCTTGTAAATTTTGGAGATTAATCCTTTGTCAGTTGCTTCATTTGCAGATATTTTCTCCCATTCTGAGGGTTGTCTTTTTGTTCTTGTTTATGGTTTCCTTTGCTGTGCAAAAGCTTTTAAGTTTCATTCGGTCCCATTTGTTCACTTTTGTTTTTATTTCCATTTCTCTAGGAGGTGGGTCAAAAAGGATCTTGCTGTGATTTATGTCAAAGAGTGTTCTGCCTATGTTTTCCTCTAAGAGTTTGATAGTGTCTGGCCTTACACTTAGGTCTTTAATCCATTTTGAGTTTATTTTTGTGTATGGTGTTAGGGAGTGTTCTAATTTCATTCTTTTACATGTAGCTGTCCAGTTTTCCCAGCACTGCTTATTGAAGAGGCTGTCTTTTCTCCATTGTATATTCTTGCCTCCTTTATCAAAGATAAGATGACCATATGTGTATGGGTTTATCTCTGGGCTTTCTATCCTGTTCCATTGATCTATACTTCTGTTTTTGTGCCAGTACCATACTGTCTTGATTACTGTAGCTTTGTAGTATAGTCTGAAGTCAGGGAGCCTGATTCCTCCAGCTCTATTTTTCTTTCTCAAGATTGCCCTGGCTGTTCGGGATATTTTGTGTTTCCATACAAATTGTGAAATTTTTTGTTCTAGTTCTGTGAAAAATGCCATTGGTAGTTTGATAGGGATTGCACTGAATCTGTAGATTGCTTTGGGTAGTAGAGTCACTTTCACAATGTTGATTCTTCCAATCCAAGAACATGGTATATCTCTCCATCTGTTTGTATCATCTTTAATTTCTTTCATCAGTGTCTTATAGTTTTCTGCATACAGGTCTTTTGTCTCCTTAGGTAGGTTTATTCCTAGGTATTTTATTCTTTTTGTTGCAATGGGAAATAGGAGTGTTTCCTTAATTTCTCTTTCAGATCTTTCATCATTAGTGTATAGGAATGCAAGAGATTTCTGTGCATTAATTTTGTATTCTGCTACTTTACCAAATTCATGGATTAGAGAACAGTATGGAGGTTCCCTAAAAAACTAAAAATAGAACTACCATACGACCCAGCAATCCCACTACTGGGCATATACCCTGAGAAAACCATAATTCAAAAAGAGACATGTACCACAATGTTCACTGCAGCTCTATTTACAATAGCCAGGACATGGAAGCCACCTAAGTGTCCATCAACAGATGAATGGATAAAGATGTGGCACATATATACATGGGAATATTACACAGACATAAAAATAAATGAAATTGAGTTATTTGTAGTGAGGTGGATGGACCTAGAGACTGTCATACAGAGTGAAGTAAGTCAGAAAGAGAAAAATAAGTACCGTATGCTAACACATATATATGGAATCTCAAAAAAAAAATGGTTCCGAAGAGCCTAGGGGCAGGACAGGAATAAAGATGCAGACGTAGAGAATGGACTTGAGGACACGGGAAGGGGCAAGGGTAAGCTGTGACCAAGTGAGAGAGTGTCATGGACTTCTATATACTATCAAATGTAAAATAGATAGCTAGTGGGAAGCAGCCGCATAGCACAGGGAGATCAGCTCAGTGCTGTGTGACCACCTAGAGGGGTGGGATAGGGAGGGTGGGAGGGAGACACAAGAGGGAGGAGATATGGGGATATATGTATATGTATAGCTGATTCACTTTGTTATAAAGCAGAAACTAACTACACCATTGTAAAGCAATTATAATCCAATAAAGATGTTAAAAAAACAAAATTTAAAAAAAGGAAACTGATGGTTTACTGATCGCTTTACGCAGACAGAAAGCATAGACACTGCAGACTGAAGCTAAGCTAGTTGCAACAGAAAGAGTAGTACAATAAATTCTTTTAATTAATCATATCATCAAATTCCTCAGGAAGTCAGACAACTAATTAAAAATTTAAAACAATCCTATGAAAAGAAAAAGAATAAAGAGTTTGAGTGAAGATCTAAAGGCTTCTCCTATGATTAAAAATACATGAATTTTTCAACAGAAACATATATCAGTGGAACAAGATAGAAAGCCCAGAGATAAACCCACACACCTATGGTCAACTAATCTATGACAAAGGAGGCAAAGATATACAATGGAGAAAAGACAGTCTCTTCAATAAGTGGTGCTGGGAAAACTGGACAGCTACATGTAAAAGAATGAAATTAGAACACTCCCTAACACCATACACAAAAACAAACTCAAAATGGATTTGAGACCTAAATGTAAGACCAGGCACTATAAAACTCTTAGAGGAAAACATAGGAAGAACACTCTTTGACATCAATCACAGCAAGATCTTTTTTGATCCACCTCCTAGAGTAATGGAAATAAAAACAAAAAAAAATAAATGGGACCTAATGAAACTTCAAAGCTTTTGCACAGCAAAGGAAACCATAAACAAGACGAAAAGACAACCCTCAGAATGGGAGAAAATATTTGCAAACGAATCAACGGACAAAGGATTAATCTCCAAAATATATAAACAGCTCATTCAGCTCAATATTAAAGAAACAAACACCCCAATCCAAAAATGGGCAGAAGACCTAAATAGACATTTCTCCAAAGAAGACATACAGATGGCCAAGAAGCACATGAAAAGCTGCTGAACATCACTAATTATCAGAGAAATGCAAATCAAAACTACAATGAGGTATCACCTCACACCAATTAGAATGGGCATCATCAGAAAATTGACAAACAACAAATGCTGGAGAGGGTGTGGAGAAAAGGGAACCCTCTTGCACTGTTGGTGGGAATGTAAATTGATACAGCCACTATGGAGAACAGTATGGAGGTTCCTTAAAAAACTAAAAATAGATTTACCATATGATCCAGCAATCCCACTACTGGGCGTATACCCAGAGAAAACCATAATTCAAAAAGACACATGCACCCCAATGTTCACTGCAGCACTATTTACAATAGCCAGGTCATGGAAGCAACCTAAATGCCCATTGACAGACGAATGGTTAAAGAAGTTGTGGTACATATATACAATGGAATATTACTCAGCCATAAAAAGGAACGAAATTGAGTCATTTGCTGAGACGTGGATAGATCTAGAGACTGTCATACAGAGTGAAGTAAGTCAGAAAGAGAAAAACAAATATCGTATATTAACACATGTATGTGGAACCTAGAAAAATGGTACAGATGAGCCAGTTTGCAGGGCAGAAGTTGAGACACAGATGTAGAGAACAGATATATGGACACCACGGGGGGAAAACCGCGGTGGAGTGGGGATGGTGGTGTGCTGAATTGGGCGATTGGGATTGACATGTATACACTGATGTGTATAAAATTGATGACTAACAAGAACCTGCAGTATAAAAACAAACAAACAAACAAAACAACTAATACTAAACTTTCACTGGGTTATTTGTATGGAAATATGTTAATATAAATGTTTCAGACATTACATGAAACTTGTAAAAATCTTATATGCTCTGGTATAATGTTATAAGTCATAATTCTAGTTATTACTTTAAAATGTATACCTCAGGAAAAAAAAAAAAAAGATTAACTATGAGTTGAACCTGGATGATGGATACAGAAGAGTTCATTATACTGCTATTTTGTTTATATTTTATTGTTTTTATTGTTTTCTATAATAAAATGTTTTTAAAAAAATAAAGAAAAAAATAACATAATTTTTAACGCAAAGACTTGAAAATACATGTTTTGTTCAGAAGCTTTTTACTACTTCCTTAAATGTTCATGGCTGTGTTATAGAGAGTATCCTTAGGAAAACTGAGGTAATGCTGTGGTGGTAAAATTATAAACATAAAAGTTAGATCACCTAGATCAGCAATGTCCAACAGAAATATAATGCAAGCCCCTACATAATTTTAAATATTCTAATAGCCAAATTTAAAGTATAAAGAAATAGTTGCAATTAATTTTAATAATTTATCAAATATAGTCAAAATATTATATATTTTTAGTATGTAATCAAAATTGTTTTAATTAATGAGATTTCCCCCCCCCCTCCCAAATCAGCTCTTCAAAATCTAGAGCATATATTACTCTTACAGCCCATCACAATTTAGACCAGCAACATTTCAGGAGCTCAACTGTCACATATGGCTAATGGCTTCCATATTGGACAGTGTAGACTTAGATGTTGGTAGGATACAAAGATATATAAATTAAGGTTTCAAAGATTCCTGCTTACCATATTTAAAAAAATAAATAAAATATATTTACTTTAGTTTAGAAGAACCATTTCCTCATTCTCATATTTCACCCCCCAAAATCTGCTAAAAAGTAAAATCTGATTCTACATAACAGAATGCAAAAGGAAACAAACATGGTTGCAATGCCAAACTTTTAAACCACACAAATAATGGCCCGTTTAAAATTTAAATCAGCACTATTCCCCTCCTTAATTAAAATTCATTGCTATTACACTTGAACCTTACCTTCTTAAATTCATCTCAGCCAAAGCCTTTGTATTTTTAAAATGAAAAACACACTTAACACAGAAAAAAAAATAGCTGTCCTATTTCAACTTCAAGGCTATCAATAATTAACTTTCATCAAACAGATCTTTGACATCGTATTGAACCATTTCTTCACATCTTTCTGGGGTTGCCAGATGCACTGATTTTTAAAAAGTGATAACTGCAGTAAAACTATGGGAAGGAAAAACAGTTCCTTTATAGAATTTGGTATTTTCATGTTTCTTCAATTTTAATTTTCTAAAATACTGTCAAAGTATTTTATACTTTCTTAATCAAAGACAGTTAAACAACACAAAAGATTCATCTACATTTACAAAAGAGAAGAAAAAATCCTAAATAAAAGCATCTCCCCTGTTAGAAGTAACAGTTATGTCTCAATTTTTACTTTAGATACATAACTTGCATATATCTACATTACAAACCACAGAAGTGGTCAGAGAAAATTTAGTTTATTATTCTTGCAATTTTTCCTTGGACTTAATGCATTGGTGGCGTACTAGAGCAGAACAGGGGAAGGTGAGCTAGATCTTAGTGTTTGTCATTTTATTTTTTATTAAAGTCAGAAAGATGTGTTTTTCCATCAGGATTGTTCTCCTAAGGCAAAACAAAATATTGCTACATTTACCCATTCTCTACACATAAATCCTTCCCATGGATTCTGGGTTTTAATGATTTTTTTAAAAAGAGTGAGAGACTCAAAATGTGAACTCAAAAAAGTACAAAGTTTTGAGTAATTCCACACAAGAACAAAGGGCAAAAACCTTCTGCTTCTTTTACTTTTTCAAAGTCTTACTTGTCAAAATCTCTTTTCTAGACATCTTTAAACAATTCTAACAATTATTATTTAATTGTTAACATATATGCCAAGCACATTTAGTATTCTGGAATAAATTGTGAATTACTTGGGGAAAAGTTCATCTATACACACATCACTTGCAACAATTTTTATATGGTGTTTTCTATATTTTAATTATACAGTAATTATTGATCATAACCATAAAAATAAATTCAACTTTGGTCACTTACAAACTCAGGGCCAAAGTTATCTTTTGTGCGAACTACTTTTCATGTAAGAACCAATTCAAAACTTATAAATTCTTTACATCCTTTAGCACTATCTATACGTGTTTTACTTTGCCAGTCCTGCCCTGGTTTTATATTCCACTAAGTTTTCCACACCATACACCTCCTTTTGTTCTCTTTAACAGTCTCCGCCACTTTGTTTTCTGTGAGCAACTATTTGCTCATAACTGCCTTCACACAACCCAACACTCCACTTTGCTCTTTCATGAGCCTCTTCCAAATTCATCTTATCCAAGAAACTTTGCCAATCTACATATTATGCTAGAAAACTACCTCCTCCTAAAACCTCAACCAAAAGACTTTGCTCTAAATCTTTCAAATGCAATAAGCAAAGGGGCACAAAGTTAATACCAATACACACATAAAACCCACATAAAGTTATCATCATGTGGCACACTGAGCTTTCTATCTTACCCATCAAATGCTGAGAGCCAAAGAAAACCCTTTAAAAGCACTTTCTAAGAAACAATAATCAGAAGGGGACAATTTCTATTGCCAGGTTTGTATGGGCTAACATTAGGTCTTCTTCTAGTTGTTCATTTGGGCCAGGTTCAAAATCTCTAGCTTGTAAATTCTATTTCCAGGTAATTTCTTTCACGTCTCTATTTTCTGTCTCCATATCAACAGAAAGGGACCAAACCTGAGGACAGGTCATTTGAAAGCAAAAATTTCAACAACTACCTCAGCAATAAATTTTTTTTAAAGCTGAGCAGAGTTAATATTCAGGATATATAAGACTTTGGCCAACAGGCAACAATGGACAGCAATTTCTGAAACTCAGGAGATAAGTGAGGTAAGACCTATGATTGCCATCTTACCTGCCTTGAGAGAGTTTCCAGATTCTGGCATGCATAGGAAGAATTCAACAGAACCTAGTGAACTTTCTCAATTGAGTAGACAGAGCTGAGAGCATGAGGGGACCAAAGTGGCTAGAGTCCAAGGAACAGAGTATCAGAGAGGTAAGAAGTACACAAACAAGATCTTCAGAGACTGACAGAGGATACCCATTAAGTATTCAGCTGGGAACTGATCAGCACATGTATGTAAGGAAACTACCCAAAGCTAGAGAAAAAAACCCACCAGAAAAGATTAAACAGTGGCCACCATTCACACAGGGCCAGGAATAGTATCTGTCCCCACCGGCCAGACTGGAAAACCTGTTTCAAGGCATACTGGGTAAAGTACACAAAAGGGTCGTGCCTCAGTAGGAGGGAATAATAGCCCTAGGCTGTGCACTACTCCAGAGCAAATTCTTTCCAAGTAACTTAACTGCATTCTTGAACAAAGCTCAAGAATATTTACAGGAAAACAGCCAAACCAAGTGAGGTAAAATTCACATTGTAAGACATCCAATCAAATATTATCAGGCATGCAAAGAAGCAGAAAAATATAACCAATGAGAAGAAAAAGCAATTAATCAAAAGCAAACTGGTATTGATAGAAATGTTAGAACTACCAGACAAGGCCATTAAAAGTTATTAAGACTATATTTCTGTATGTTCAAAACTTAAGTAGAGACATACGAACAACACTCAGCTCCACCTTCTAGAGGTGAAAAATGTGAGAGATGGAAAAACACACTGGATAGGATTAATGGCAAATTAGACATGGCAGATCACAATATAGAGAACTTGAATACAAAGCAATAAAAATTTTCCAGAAAGTGAACACAGTATCAGTGAGCTGTGGAACAACTTCGAGTGGCCTAATATTTGTGTAATTAGAGTCACTGAGGAGGAGGAGAGAAAGGAACAAAAAAATTTGAAGAATAAAATGGTCGAAAAGTTTCCAAATTTGAGGAAAATTATTAAGTCTACAAGAAGTTCAACAAAACCCAAAAGTAAGAAACATGCAGAAAACTACAATAAGGCACCTCAGAATCACTGCTTAAAACCAGGGATAAAGGACTTCCCTGTGTGGCTCAGTGGTTAAGAGTCCACCTGCCAATGCAGGGGATATGGGTTCGAGCCCTGGTCCAGGAAGATCCCACATGCCGTGGAGCAACTAAGCCTGTGTGCCACAACTACGGAGCCTGCACTCTAGAGCTTGCACGCCACAATTACTGAGCACGCATTCCACAACTACTGAGCCTGCATGCCGCAACTACTGAAGCCCAGGAGCCTAGAGCCCGTGCTCCGCAACAAGAGAAGCCACCGCAGTGAGAAGCCCATGCACCGCAACAAAGAGTAGCCGCTGCTCACCACAACTAGAGAAAGCCCGCGCACAGCAATGAAGACCCAACGCAGCCAAAATTTAATCAATCAATTAATTAGTAAATAAACAAAACCAGGGATAAAGAAAAAATCTAAAAGGAGACAGAGAGGGAAAATGACACATTATATACACAGGAACAAAGATAAGGATTGCATCAGATTTCCTGATGTAAACAATACAAGAGTGAAGTCAATGACACATCATTACAGTACTGAAGGAAAACAAACAAAACAAACAAACAAAAAGCCCTGTCAACCTAGAGTCCTATACTCAGAAAAAATATTTTTAAAACAGCAAGATCTTTTTTGATCCACCTCCTAGAGTAATGGAAATAAAAACAAAAATAAATAAATGGGACCTAATGAAACTTCAAAGCTTTTGCACAGCCAAGGAAACCATAAACAAGACGAAAAGACAACCCTCAGGATGGGAGAAAATATTTGCAAACGAATCAACAGACAAAGGATTAATCTCCAAAATATATAAACAGCTCATTCAGCTCAATATTAAAGAAACAAACACCCCAATCCAAAAATGGGCAGAAGACCCAAATAGACATTTCTCCAAAGAAGACATACAGACGGACACGAAGCACATGAAAAGATGCTCAACATCACTAATTATTAGAGAAATGCAAATCAAAACTACAATGAGGTATCACCTGACACCAGTTAGAATGGCCATCATCAGAAAATCTACAAACAACAAATGCTGGAGAGGGTGTGGAGAAAAGGGAACCCTCTTGCACTGTTGGTGGGAATGTAAATTGATACAGCCACTATGGAGAACAGTATGGAGGTTCCTTAAAAAACTAAAAATAGAATTACCATATGACCCAGCAATCCCACTACTGGCCATATACCCAGAGAAAACCGTAATTCAAAAAGACACATGCACCCGAGTGTTCATTGCAGCACTATTTACAATAGCCAGGTCATGGAAGCAACCTAAATGCCCATCAACAGACGAATGGATAAAGAAGTTGTGGTACATATATACAATGGAATATTACTCAGCCATAAAAAAGAACGAAATTGAGTCATTTGTTGAGACGTGGATGGATCTAGAGACTGTCATACAGAGTGAAGTAAGTCAGAAAGAGAAAAACAAATATCGTATATTAACGCATGTATGTGGAACCTAGAAAAATGGTACAGATGAGCCGGTTTGCAGGGCAGAAGTTGAGACACAGATGTAGAGAACAGACATATGGACACCAAGGGGGGAAAACTGCGGTGGGGTGGGGATGGTGGTGTGCTGAATTGGGCGATTGGGATTGACATGTATACACTGATGTGTATAAAATTGATGACTAATAAGAACCTGCAGTATAAAAAAACAAACAAAACAACTAATACTAAACTTTCATTGGGTTATTTGTATGGAAATATGTTAATATAAATGTTTCAGACATTACATGAAATTTCTAAAAATCTTATATGTTATGGTATAATGTTATAAGTCATAATCCTAGTTATTACTTTAAAATGTATATCTCAGAAATAACTAATTTTCTTGTCAACTGCATTATTATGAACTTTCATCAAATCTTTAACCGCGGTCACTTTTAAGTCTTTTGTCATTTACAGACAGTTCTGGGTGTACTCTGATGCTTTTGCAAATATGTTCCTATAAAAGGGTTTCATCTTCAAGAAATTCATGGAAAAGACTGACAAGTACAGGTTTCTGGTAACTGACTGTACTGCTGAACTGAATGAACAAGCATTTTCAGAATTCTAATGAAAAACTGATGAACTCATAAAAGTGCTAACAAAAGATCAAGATGAAAAAAAAATTAATTACATGGGATTGAGTGAACTGATGAGGATGAGTATAATTTTTGTGACTTTCTCTTTGAATTAAAAAAAAAAAAATCCCACAAGGACTCAGAGGCAAAGAATATACAAATGAATTTTCACTGCAAAGTAAAGGAGCTGCTACAGTGGAGGATTACTGGACTGAATGTCAATATTATGACATAGTATGAGTGTGTTTCATGTTTGGTAATTGCAATCATTGTTGCTTTTGTTGTGGTCATCCATGTACAATGCTTGGTGTCAGTCTATTTATCTCTTGTAAAAATAAAATACAGTGTGTGTGTGTGTGTGTGTGTGTGTGGAAAAAAAAATTGACACAAGAAAAATGAAAAAAAAGAACAAAAAAAAACAACTTAACAAATAGTCCATCAAAATTAGAAAGTTACACGGCCATAGTAAGAACAAGTTCAGATGAAAGGTAAGTCATCCATTATCATTATGTTCTTTTCTGATTAATATATCCTAATGTGCCTAGAAGGTTGTTCAGACATAATAAAACCTATTTCAAGAATTTTCTAGTATAAATAGTATAGATACTGTGTTCATAAGTACGATACCTTAAAAGCCACCTCTTAGTTCTCATAAATATATTTAAAAGAAAACAAACAAAAATAGGTTATTGTTAAAATAAAAATCGTAACCATTAAAAAATTAATTCATGTCTTACTAAATTACAGAAATGTTGCTTGCGTTAAACTTTTTAACTAATTAGATCAAAGTGTTTTATATCACAAATTTAATGGTAATAGAGATAGCTATCAAATGTGTTTACTTCTTTTTTTATTAGTGAAGCTTTTATTTCCACCAGAGTACTGCATGTATTTGAAAATACACCTATATCTGTATTTGAAAAAAAAAAAGTTTGTCCAAAAGTTATAAATTACTACTTTGAAAAAACTTTCACTCTGTATAACCCTTACTATGAGATGTCCCATTTTATCAGGTGTGTGGCTTTTTAAAGATACTGGCCCAAGCAAAACCTGATATGATTTTAACATCTACTCTTGATGTGAGCAAATAATAAGATAAAATATTCCTATCACATTGTCCGAAAAGGGGTGCTGTTATTTTATTTTCCCTGTTCTCTTCTCTTTCTTCTCCTCTTCCTTCCTCCTTCATCTTCTTTAAGCATACTAATACTAGGATATTAATAAAATAAATATAAGCAAATGATGTTTAAACGTGTTTTCTAAAAGAACAATTACTGTTTACCTGTTTTTCCATTAAATATGATATTCCCTGCCTAAAAAAAAAAAAAAAAAAATCAAAGGCAAAATGAAGACTCTGACATACAAGAGCAACCCACACTACATGAAATATAAAAGGAAGTCCTCCAGACAGAAGGAAAATTCTATCCGTTGGAAATCTGGAGCTAAAAAAAGAACAAAAGCGCACCAGAAATGGAAGCTATGTAGGCAAATATAAGATTTTTTTCTTATTATTTCAATCTCATTTAAAAGATAATTGACTACTGAAGCAAAAATAATAATGTAGGGGCTTCCCTGGTGGCGCAGTGGTTGAGAATCTGCCTGCCAATGCAGGGGACACAGGTTCGAGCCCTGGTCTGGGAAGATCCCACATGCTGCGGAGCAACGAGGCCCGTGAGCCACAACTACTGAGCCTGCGCATCTGGAGCCTGTGCTCCGCAACAAGAGAGGCTGCGATAGTGAGAGGCCCACGCACCGCAATGAAGAGTGGCCCCCACTTGCCGCAACTAGAGAAAGCCCTTGCACAGAAACGAAGACCCAACACAGCCAAAAATAAATAAATAAATAAAATAAAAATAAAGGAATTCCTTTAAAAAAAAAAAAATAATAATAATAATGTAGTATGGGGTTTATAACATATACAAAAGCAAAATGCATGATAAAACTAGCACAAAGGACTGGAGAGGAGAAATGGAAATGTACTATTCAAAACTAGAGCAAAGGACTACAGAGGAGAAATGGAAATGTACTATTCTAAGTTCTTACACTATGTGTGAAATGGTATGAGATCTCTTGAAGGCATACTGTGCTAAGTTAGTTAAGAATGTATACTATGAACCCTAAAGCAACCAGCAAAATAACAAAGAGTTATAGCCAATAAATCAACAAAAGATAAAATAGAATCATAAACAACATTTCATTCAGTCAAAAGGCAGAAAAATTAAAAGATAAAGAACAGTAAAACAAGATGACAAATATAAACATAACCATATCAAGAATTACATTAAATGTAAATGATCTATTTTCCTCAAAACCTAGAAAACACTATGTTAAGTAAAAGAAGCTAGTCACAAAAGACTACCAATGAAATGTCCAGAGTAGGCAAATCTATGGAGACAGAAAGTAGATTAGTGGTTACCAGCAGCTGGAAGGAGGGAGGAAAGGGGAGACTAATGGATACAAAGTTTCTTTTGGGAGTCATAAAAATGTTCTGAAATTGGATAGTGGTAATGTTTGCACAACTTTGTGAGTGCACTAAAAATACCACTAAATTGTACACTTTAAAGGGGTGGATTTTATGGTATGTGAATAATTAAGAGCACAATAACAATACAATAAAAATACTGGAAAAGGTGCTGAAATAATAATAAGCATATATTTTCTTAGATCCAGCAAGAAGATTCTAATCCCCACTTCACTCTATAAGGAGTGTGAGTATGTGATCTGCTTTGGCCAATAGAATGTAAGTTGAAGTTATGTGTATCACTCTCCAGCAGATGTTTTAAGATATATTTCCACTATTTGCCATGAGTCTGGTTTATCCTGCATAGGGGCTGGTCACTGGTCCAGAAATGAAGAAATGTGCAGCAAAAATGTACTAAGCCTGCAGTTTGAGATGAACGTTAATGTGAGCAAGAAATAAAATTTTGTCATAATTTTTTTAAAAAGTGATCTAATTACCGTAATTAAAAGGCAAAGATTGTCAGATTGTATTTTAAAAAGCAAGAGCCACTATATGCTAACTGACAAACTTTAAAGATAAAGAAAAAAACAGAATAAAAGTAAAGGATGGAAAAATATATAAAATTTTAACATTATTCAAAAGAAAGCTACAGTGACTATATGAGATAAAGTAGATTTCTAAGCAAACAATATTACTAGGGATAATGAGTGCATTTCACAACAGGACATAACAATTCTAAATGTTTATATACACAATAATAAAACTTCACATTACATGAAACAAAGACTGATAAAAATTTAAAGAGAAATAAATCCACAATTATAGTTGGAGGTTTCAATACTCCTCTCTCAACATCTGACATCAATATCTGATACAACAAGTAAACATAAAACCAGCAAAGATACAGTAGACTTGAACAACACTATCAATCAATTTGAATCAATTAACATTTATAGAATATGCCACCAAACAACAGCTAAATACACAATCTTCTCAAGGGCACATAAAATATTTATCAAAACAGACCATACTCAGGACCATAAAATTTAAAGGGATGTTGCTAAAGCAGAGCTTTAGGAGAAACGTACAGAACTAAACACTTATATTAGAAAAGAGGAAAGATCACAAAGACATTACAAGGACACAAGACATTACAGATAAAGGTCAAAGACTTCGGAAGACAACTACAGACCAATTTCCCTCCTGAACATAGATGCAAAAATTCCAAACAAAATCTTAGCACATCAAATCCAACAATATTTTATAGAGACAGTAAACAATACTTTATAAAGACAGTATATAATGACTAAGTGGGGTTTATCCTAGGAATGCAAAGTTGGTTTAACATTTAAAACTCAATGTAATTTGCCATATTTAACTAAAAGAGGAAAACGATGTAATCACTTCAATAGATTCAGGAAAAGCATTTGACAAAATCCAACTTCTGTTTCTTATAAACTCTCAGCAAATGAGAAATAGAAAAGAACTTCTTCAATCTGATAAGAGTCATCTACAGAAACCTACAATTAACTTCATATTTAATGCTTCCCCCTTAAGATCAGGAAAACAAGGCTATCTGTTCATCGCTTACACTCAAATTTGTACTGGAGGCACTAGTCAGTTGCAATAAGGCAATAAAAAGGTATAAAAGGCATCCATATTGTAAAGGAAGACACAAACATGCTTTTATTCACGGACCACATGCTCATCTATGTAGAAAATCTAATGGAATCTTAAAAAACAACAAAACCTACCAGAACAAGTGAATTTATCAAGGTAGCAGGATTACACGAATGACAAAAGAAAAATGATTGTATTTCTATATGGTAGCAATGAACAATCAAAAATTAAATTTACAAAAACAATACCATGCACAAGTAATAAGTAAATGAGAAATATATTGTGTTCATGGGTGGAAGGCAATACTGTTAGGAATTCAACAGCATTCTGATTAAAATCTCAGCAAGTGTTTTTGTACAAATTACTTGATGTAAAATTCACAAGGGTATGATAAACAGCAAAAATAGTCAAAAGAACAAAGATGGAGGATTAACACTATATGATTTCAAGACTTATTAGAAAGCTACAATAAACAAGACAGTGTCATACTAACATTAAAGTAGACAAATAGATCAGTGGAACAGAAAAAGAATCCAGAAATAAGCACATAACGTATACAGACAACTGACTTTTGACAAAAGTGCAAAAGTAATTAAGTGGAGAAAGGACAGTCTTTTCAACAAATACAAAAACAATTAAACATGCATATTCAAAAACTGAACTTTGATCTATGCTCTGTTTCATACAAAAAAATTAACTCAAATGTACGACAGTAAATCTAAAACTTAAAAATATAAAACTTCTCTAACACAGCAGTCTACCTGTGTGACCCTGAGCCATCAAAAGCACAGTCCATAAAAGAACAACTTCAAATTGGACTTAATTACAATTTTAAACTTTTGCTCTTCAAAAGATAATGCTAAGAGAATAAGCCACAGACTGCAAAAAAATATTTGAAAAACATATATATGGATAAAGGACTTGTACATGAAATATATAAAGAACTCTTAAAACACAACAATAAGAAAGCAAACGACCTAATTTTTTTAAATGGGCAAAAATTTCAGACAGACATTTAATCAAAGATGATATATCAATGGCAAATAAGCACATAAAAAGATGCTCAACACCATTAGGGAAATGCAAATTAAAACCACAAGATACAAATACCTACTAGAATGGCTAAAATTAAAAGAGCGACTGTACCAAGCATTGGTAAGGATGTAGAAGAACTGAAATGTTCATACACGGATGATGAGAAGGTGGAAAACTATAGGCCCTTTGGAAAACAGTTTGACAATTAAATGTACACCTACCATATAAACCAGCCATTCCATTCCTAGGTATCTACCCAGGAGAAATGAAAGCATAAATCTATACAAAGGTTTGTACACAAATGTTTTAGCATTTCACAACAGGTGAGTAGGTACACTGTGATATATCCATATAATGGAATATTACTAACCAAAAAAAAGGAATGAACTATTCGTATGTGTTACAACATAAAAATTATGCTAGTGAAATAACCCATTAAAAAAGAGTACATACTTTATGATTCTATTTCTATAAAACTGTAGAAAATGCAAACTAATCTACAGTGACCAAAGGCAAATCAACGGCTATCTGGGGATAGAAAGGCAGATAACAGATATGTTCATTTTCTTGATTTGGTTGATAATTTTACAGGTATATACATATGTCAAAACTTATCAAATTGTACACCTTAAGTATGTGTACTTTATTATGTACATTATATATCAAAAGAGCTGTTAGAAATTATATTACCCTTAAAGCCAGTGGTGGTATATATCTTGACTGAACATAAAAGGACACTCTTCCAATAACTCTTTAATAGCTGATGCCCAGAGAACTTCTGATAGTAATATTAGTGAAGGGGCACCCAGGGTCCACAGTACACATTAATAACAGAGTAAACAAGTATTCTATATCACACCGTTAAAAGAAAAGAATACTTTGCCTTCCATGAATAAATTTATGAAGAGATTTCCCACTCTAAATCACAAATCAGATATCCATCCTAAATTAAATAATTCTACAGCTTAACCAAAGGGGACTATTTAGGGAGTTTAAAAAACAAAAATGGTAATTTTATTTGCCTTAAAAATGTTTTCTAAAATTCAGGAAAAATTTAGATAATTTGCTATATTAAGAAAACAAATCTCTACAGCTATCCAAGGCAGAAGAAAATTTTAGTCCAACTTTAGTTTTAAGACCAACTCCTCCAAAAAAGACTTGAATACTTTTGTTAAGTAACTTTGATAAACAAGGAGCCAAAAACTAAACATTCTTTCTTTTCTTTGGCTGCGCCACACAGCTTGCGGGACCTCATTCCCTGACCAGGGCTAGAACCCGGGCCACAGCAGTGAAAGCCCAGAATCCTAACCACTAGGCCACCAGGGAACTCCCCTAAACATTCTTAATTTGAACAAATATTTTAAATTTTGATTATGGCATATATACATAAATGAATGGTTGAGTTTGTATGATAATTAAAAGAAAGAAAACCCAAGCAACCTCACTTACCTATTTTGTTCCTCCAGTTTAGCCAGGAGTTCTAAGTCGTCTGGACTCAACTGTGACGGGGAAGATGGTGAAAGGGCTGGCGTTGACAGTGTGGTAGATGAGGATGTAGTGTGTAATGAAGCAGATGGACTTGCCACCTGACTGGCCATCTGACTGACTGTATGTGACACTGTGTTCTTTACCCATGAGAGAGTAGAACTCAACTTTTCTGCAACCTTGTCTGTCGCCACCTAAGGATAAAAATAACAGTTGCATACATCAATTTTATTGTATGCATTACCAAGAACTTGATAATCCTGGTTAGTTTTACTTTATAACCACCATCAGAATATTCTCTTTGAGTTAATAAAGGTAAAACCTGTTTTAGCAATGACTGTCCTAACATACAGCTTTTGGAAACTCCTTATTTCAGTTCTGTGACATGAACAAATTAGAACAATGTTTTCCAAACTACAGGCTAAAATCCATCAGGGAGTGATAAAATCAATTTAATAGGTAACACCAGCATTTTTTTAAAAATGAAAAAGAGCAGAAAGTGTCAATGTAAAGATATGTTGTCTTATAAAATTTCTGTCTCAGTTGCATATATGTATTAAAACTACATACTACATGTATGTTGAGCTGGGATATGAAATATATTCTTTATTGGGGTTACAGTCAAAAACATTTGAAAGCCGAGGAACTAAAACATGTCCATTAGGTGAGGAGGACAGGGAAATCCTATAATATGACCAACAATTCAACAAAAACTGGGCTTAGCATAAATAAGATGAAATGAGACTCATGATATATCTTCAAACCACTAAAGAGTATTTTTATTGAAGAGGATTTACCTCTAGAAGAACAAAATTACGATAAATGATTGATTTGACAGAGTAAGAGAGTTTTGGGGTACAATTTTCAAATAGTTAGAACTAGTCAGAAATAGAATGGGATGCCTAGAAAGAGTAGACATTCCCTACCAATGGCTACAATTAAGAATCCATAACACAACATTGTAAAGCAACCATACTCCAATAAAAATTTAAAAAACAGAATCCATTATAAGAGTCAACATGGAAACCTAAATGTCCACTGACAGATGAATGGATAAAGAAGATGTGGTACATATATACAATGGAATACTACTCAGCCATAAAAAGAATGAAATAATGCCATTTGCAGCAACATGGATACAACTACAGATTATCATACTAAGTGAAGTAAGTCAGAAAGATAAAGACAAATACCATATGATATCACTTATATGTGGAATCTAAAATATGACACAAATGAATATATCTATGCAACAGACTCAAGAACATAGAGAATAGACTGGTGGTTGCCAAGAGGGATGGGGTTAGGGGAGGGGTGAAGTGGAGTGGGAGTTTGGGATTAGCAGATGCAAACTGGTATATATAGAAGAGATAAACAATAAGGTCTTACTGTATAGCACAGGGATCTATATTCAATATCCTGTGATAAACCATAATGGAAAAGAATATGAAAAAGAATGTTAAGAAAAATTAATTATAAGAGTCAAAAGTCAAGAGTTGGTTGAAGATGAGTTTCTGTTTTAGATGGGCAACCAGACCTAAAAAAGCCTTTCAAATCCCCCCCCCGTCTCTAAGATTCAATGAACTATACAAACGTCTATATATTCGTCATAAATCATGCCAAAGTCCTAAGCAGATATGCCTATAGCAAATTCATTTGAAACACAAAATTAAGAAGTAAAGAAGTTGTGGTACATATATACAATGGAATATTACTCAGCCATAAAAAGGAACGAAATTGAGTCATTTGTTGAGACGTGGATGGATCTAGAGACTGTCATACAGAGTGAAGGAAGTCAGAAAGAGAAAAACAAATATCGTATATTAACACATGTATGTGGAACCTAGAAAATGGTACAGATGAACCAGGTTGCAGGGCAGAAGTTGAGACACAGATGTAGAGAACAAACGTATGGACACCAAGGGGGGAAAACTGCGGTGGGGTGGGGATGGTGGTGTGCTGAATTGGGCGATTGGGATTGACATGTATAAAGTGATGTGTATAAAACTGATGACTGATTAAAAATAAAAAAATATATATATATACATAAGTAATATTCAAACAGGCATTATCACTTCAGTAATGAAAAACAATGTGAACAATAACCATATTTGAATACCTATACAAAACTAAACATTCTTGATTTGAGTTTACAAACCAAGGTACAGTAGTTTTTTTAAGGGATTATACTTTTTTGAAACTATCACAAAAAGAGCTTCTTTTTTTTTAAATAGATCTTTATAGGAGTATAACTGCTTCACAATACTGTGTTAGTTTCTGTTGTACAACAAAGTGAATCAGCCATATGCATACATATACCCCATATCCCCTCCCTCTTGAGCCTCCCTATCCCACCCCTCTAGGTCATCACAAAGCACCAAGCTGATCTCCCTGTGCTATGTGGCTGCTTCCCACTAGCTAACTATTTTACATTTGGTAGCGTATATATGTCGATGCTACTCTCACTTCACCCCAGAGTGAAGTTAAGTCAGAAAAAGAAAAAGAGCTTCTTGATTGTGAAGTTCTTAGACAAAAACTATGAAGTGCTTTTGCGTGCTTTGAGAAGATCTTAAATTTTATGCAATAGAAAATGACTAAAGCACTATAAAGTTGTTTTTTAGATAGACATATTCTCAGCTAACCTTGGTTACATATAGCAATTTATACACACAAAAATTAAAACACCAACTTATATACACAAATAAAAATGCCACCCAGACTATCTTAGCAGATACTACTCTCCCCTCATGGGTTGTCCAAGTCTTTCCTTCTCACTTCATCAACACATACATGTCCCCACTTCCTAGACCTCAACCCAGCAGCAGGAAAATTCAATGTAGGGAAAAGGGATTCTAAGGTCATAGTTATGCCACTCAATGTGAGGCTGGAACTTCTGAGACAAAGATTTGATTACAAGTGAATAGGGGCAAGAGTTTTATTAACTTAAAGATACCTCTCATTTTCTTTTCATTTTCAGTAACTTTTTCATTTTAGAACTTACTTCCCTTGGAATGGCATTATAGAAGGGATCAGGGAGCTCTTAGTGTTGAGGGAAGAACCCCCAAGAAAGACAAGCAGAATAAAGTAGGGGAACCAAGGAAAAGAAGTATGGGTACGATCATATAGGCTTCCAGGTTAAAAAAAAAAGTCCTCACCAATGAATAGACCAGCAGCACAGTTCATTAGGGCAAAAGGCCAGATAGTAACCAAATAATTTAGCCAGAACTTCCTTTGCACCAGGAAATGGTAAGAGCCATGGCAGACAACAGATAGCCTGTTGTAGTTTGTTATCCTATTGATTTTCTCTACTCAGTTACAACTACAAATTCAATTGTGAAGATGGCACTAATTTGCATCCCACAAGCACACTATATTGTAAAACAGAAAACCTAACATGTAAAATTTACAGAAAAATGTTACCCTTTACTAACACTGACCACTAATTTCAAATATACTTACAACTTTCAAAAATTAATGCTTACAACAAGGACCTACTGTATAGCACAGGGAACTATATTCAGTATCCTGTAATAACCTATAAGGGAAAAGAATCTGAAAAAAAAAAAAAGAATCAAAGGATCACTTTGGTTTATACACCGGAAACACTGTAAATCAACTATACTTCAATCTTAAAATTGAGGTATATGGAAATAAATACGGGAAAAAAATTTTAAAGGAAGAATTAATGCTTTACATTTCTATTATATAAAAGTTCTCTACTCGAGCTAACTGTAGCAAAGGCAAAAGACACCTATTATCTGCTTTAATTTGTTTTTAAAAATAAATTTATCATACCCTTTCTGCACACTGTAGCAACAGGCTTCCATTTAAAAATTTTGGAATAACCCAGAGCACAATCCTGACATCCTTTCAACCTTGATGAAATGAGATTCAGTCTATAACTACTGAAGGCTCAACAACCCATCTTTACAATTTCAAATTCCTAAATATAACTGGAGTATTTAATTGCAGCTGCACTTTAATAAAGTTTAATTCTCATGGTTCTAGAAATCCCACAGGACTGAGTTATTTTTCATATATCATCATGTCCTATTTTTCCTTTAACTCTACTTTTCCAAATCTCTAACCTGCCACCTCTAAACCTCTTTCCCTCATCCTATGGTAAATTGAGGTCATGAAGATACAATAAATCTGACAATGCAATTATGTCACAAAGGTTGTCACAAAGTTCCTGTCTAACTCATAGAGGTGTTATGCATTTATATATTTTTTGTTTTTTTTTTAATTAATTTATTTATTTATTTATTTTTGGCTGTGTTGGGTCTTCGTTTCTGTGCGAGGGCTTCCTCTAGTTGCGGCAAGCGGGGGCCACTCTTCATCGCGGTGTGCGGGCCTCTCACTATCGCAGCCTCTCTTGTTGCGGAGCACAGGCTCCAGACGCGCAGGCTCAGTAGTTGTGGCTCACGGGCCTAGTTGCTCCGCGGCATGTGGGATCTTCCCAGACCAGGGCTCGAACCCGTGTCCCCTGCATTAGCAGGCAGATTCTCAACCACTGCGCCACCAGGGAAGCCCTGCATTTATTTTTAAACATGAACATACTTTGAAAAGATTAAAACCATCATTAAAAAGGCTTAGTAATCAGCCACAAAAGGCCATACATCATATGATTCCATTTACATACAATGTCCAGAATAGGCAAACCCAGAGACAGAAAGTAGTTGGGTGGCTTGGAGGGACTGGAGGAGGGGGGATGGGGAATGACTGCTAATGGGTACAGAGTTTCTTCCTAGAGTGATGAAAATGCTCTGGGATTGGACTGCAGTGACAGTTATATGACCCTGTGAATATACTAAATGCCACTGAACTGCACACTTGAAAGGAGTGAATTTTACAGTATGTGAATTATATCTCAATTTTAAAAGAACTTAGTCAATCTGAAAAATCTACATAATGTATAATTCCAACTATATGACATTCTGGAAAGGGCAAAATTATGGAGACAGTAAAAAGATCAGGATTTGGGCGAGGGAAGGGACAAACAAGCAGAACACAGAGGATTTTTAGGGTAGTGAAAATGCTCTGAATGATACAATAATGGTAGATACATGCCATTATACATTTGTCCAAGCCCACAGAATGTAAACCATCAAGCGTGAACTATAATATAAACTATGGACTGGATGATTATAATGTGTCAACATAGTCTCATCAATTGTAACACAGGTACCACTCTGGTGGTGAATGTTGATAATGGGGGATGGGTCTCCATGTGTAGGGGTAAGGGGTAGATGGGAAATCTTTGTGCTTTCCACTCAATTTTGCTGTGAACCTAAAACTGTTATTAAAAAATAAAATACTAGGGCTTCCCTGGTGGCGCAGTGGTTGAGAATTTGCCTGCCAATGCAGGGGGCACGGGTTCGAGCCCTGGTCTGGGAAGATCCCACATGCCACGGAGCAACTGGGCCCGTGAGCCACAACTACTGAGCCTGCGCGTCTGGAGCCTGTGCTCCGCAACAAGAGAGGCTGCGATAGTGAGAGGCCCGCACACCGCGATGAAGAGTGGCCCCCGCTTGCCGCAACTAGAGAAAGCCCTCGCACAGAAACGAAGACCCAACACAGCCAAAAATAAATAGTAAATAAATAATAATAAATTTTTTTAAAATAAATAAAATAAAATACTAATAAAATAAATATAAATTAAATAAGAAGTTTAGTAAAAGCCTTAGATATTGCTATAATATTTGAATAGGATCTCCCATGAGAAACAATCAGGGTTCCTTTATCACTTTATATTTTATTAGAACTTATAAAGATGCTCTTAACTCCCCAAAAGGACTGTTTTTAAAGATTCCAATTTTAGATCTAAAATCTAAAATACTCTAAAGCAGGTATCACTACTTTCCCCATCTTAAAAGTGATGACACTTTTTAAATGATGCTCCAGAGAGATAACACAACTTTTATATTAGAAAGCTATTAAGAGTGGAACATAGACAGTCTGGTTTGAGATTCTCTGCTCTTAACCACTGTCAAGAGTGAACAAGACCCGTGACTTCCCTGGTGGTCCAGTGGATAAGACTCCACACTCCCAATGCAGGGGGCCCAGGTTTGATCCCTGGTCGGGGAACTAGATCCCGCATGCATGCCCCAACTGAGAGTTAGCATGCCGCAATTAAGAGTCCACGTGCTGCAACTAAGAAACCTGCGTACTGCAACTATGAGCCCTCATGCTGCAACGAAGATCCTGCAATGCTGCAACTAAGACCCGGCGCTGCCCAAAATAAATAAATAAATATTAAAACAACAACAACAAAATAAAGTGTACAATTCAATGGTTAAAAAAAAAAAGAAGAAAAAAAAAAGAGTGAATTAGACCAAAAGTTGGCAAGAGATGTAGTCACTAATGACCTCAATTAATCCATTCCACAATGAAGGAAGCAGAAACCAGATTACAGAAGGTTGAGGACCATCTTAGAGAATTAGGAGCTGCAAAACAATCCCATTTCCATCACTATGACCTTTATTCTTGAGACTTCTTGATTCAGACTGACTCCTGAAGGCTGGACGTTCCAGTAAGTTGGTCAGGATTTTACTACGTAACAAACCTTACTTTCCAAAAATGGCTCAAACACGCTAACTTCAGTTGATTTTAAGAAACAAAGGAAAAAATTGATACAATTCAGATAACTAGACCCTTTTTTTTTTTTTTTCTATCATTTTGGGGTTAGTTTGTTTTATAGTATCAAGGCTGGGACTTCCCTGCCGGTCCAGTGGTTAAGACTCCACCTGCCAGTTCAGGGGGCACGGGTTCGATCCCTGGTCGGAGAACTAAGATCTCACATGCTGTGCTGTGTGGCCAAAAAAAAAAAAATCAAGGCTGATTCAACAATTTAGCATATTTTTTTTAGGACTTTTCACAACAATTAGTATTAACTCTTTTTTTTTTTGGCCATGCCAAATATATATATATGTATATGTCAATATGTATATGTGTATATATATATATATGTATATCTACGTATACACATATATATGTATATATTCACATATATTCAGAATAGATAAAGAACTCCTAAAATCAACAACTCAAACAATCCAATAAAATTGGGCAAAGGACATTTCTCCAAAGATATACAAATGGCCAATAAGCATAATAGGCATATGAAAAGATGCTCAACATCACTAACTAGGGAATGCAAACCAAAGCCACAATAAGATACCACTTCACACACATTAGGATAGCTGTTTTTTTTTTTATTTTTATTTTATATTGGAGTATAGTTGATTAACAATGTTGTGTTAGTTTCAGTTGTACAGCAGAGTGATTCACTTACATATGATTACATATACATGTATCTATTCATGTACACACTGCTATATTTAAAATAGATAACCAACAAGGACTTACTGTACAGCACAGGGAACTCTGCTCAATACTCTGTATTAACCTACATGGAAAAAGAATTTGAAAAAGAATAGGACAGCTATTATAAAAATTAAAATTAAAAAAATAAAAACGGAAAATAACAAGTATTGGCATTGCTGACAGGAACGTAAAGTGGTAAGAAGGTGCAGCTGCTGTGGAAAGAAATATGATGGTTCCTCAAAAAACTGAACATAGGATTACCATATAACCCAGCAATTCAACTTCTGGGTATGTACCCAAAAGGATTAAAAGCAGGGATATTTGTATACCCAAGTTCGTAGCAGCATTATTCACAACATCCAAATGGCAGAAGCAACTCAAGTGTTCATCAATGGATAAATGGATTTTTAAAATGTACTATATACACATCGTTATGTGCAATGGAATGTTATTTGGCCTTAAAAAGGAAGAAAATTCTGACATATGCTACATGAATGAACCCTAAAGGCAGTATTTTAAGTGAAATAAGCCAGTCACAAAATGACAAATATTCTATGATTCCACTTAAATGAGGTACCGAGAGTAGTCAAATTCATAGAGGCAGAAAGTAGACTGGCTGCCAGGGAAGTGGGGAATGTGGAGTTTAATGGGTACTCTGGAGATGGAGTGATGACGGTTGTACAACAATGTGAATGTACTTAATGCCACTGAACTGTACACTTAAAAATGCTTAAAATGCAGGACTTCCCTGGTGGCGCAGTGGTTAAGAATCCGCCTGCCAATGCAGGGGTCACGGGTTCAAACCCTGGTCCAGGGAGATCCCACATGCTGCAGAGCAACTAAGCCCATGCGCCACAACTACTGAGCCTGTGCTCTAGAGCCCGTGAGCCACAACTACTGACCCCGCGTGCCATAACTACTGAAGTCCGCGTGCCTAGAGCCAGTGCTCTGCAACAAGAGAAGCCCATGCACCACAACGAAGAGTAACCCCTGCTCGCCACAACCAGAGAAAGCCTGCGTGCAGCAACAAAGACCCAATGCAGCCAAAAATAAATAAATAAAATAAATAAATTTATTTTTTTTTAAATGCTTAAAATGGTAAATTTTTTTGTTATGTACATTTGGTCCTTGAACATGGATTTGAACTGCATGGGTCCACTTATACACAGATTTTTTGCAATAAATATGTACTATAGTACTACAAGATCTGCGGTTGTTTGAATCCGAGGATGCAGAACCATGAATACAGAGTTCCAGCTGTAAAGTCATACGTGGATTTTCAACTGTGGGAGGGTCGGTGCCCTTAACTCCTGTGTTGTTCAAGGGTCAACAGTGTATTTTATCATAATTAAATGAAAAAAAGAAATTTACATCTTTCATTCCTTATATTAGTAATTTGTGTCTTTCTCTCTTTTGGTCTTCGTTAGACTGGCTAGAGGTCTATCAATTTTATCAATCTTTTCAAAGAACCAGCTTTTAGTTTTGTTGATTTTCTGTTACTGTCCTCCTGTTTTTGGTTTTATTTATTTATGCTCTAATTTTTATTTCTTTTCTTCCACTTGCTTAAGGCTTATATTGCTCTTTTTCTCTGGTGCTCTAAGCTGGAAGCTTAGAAACTCATTTTATATCTTTCTTCTTTTCTAACATATACATTCAATGCTCTAAACTAATCCCTAAGCACTGCTTTTGCTGCTTTTCATTTTCCTTTATTTCAAAATATTTAAAATTTTTCTTTGGACTTTTTTTTTGATCCATGTGTTATTTAAAAGTGTGTTGTTCAATCTCCAAATATTTTCAGATTTTCCAACTATCTTTCTGTTATTTCTAACTTAATTCCATTGTGGTCTAAGAGCACATGTTCAGGTATGTTTTATGACCCAGAATATAGTGTATCTTGAAGACTGTTACATGTGAGCCTGAAAAGAATGTATATTCAGTGGTTGTCAGATAAACATCATTAAATACATTTGACTGATGGTACTGGTCCTTACTGATTTTCTGCCTCTGCTGTATCTATAAATTACTGCAAGACAGGTGCTTAAGTCTCCAACCATAACAGTGAATGTATCTATTTCTCCTTGAAGTTCTATCAGTTTTTGCCTCATAAACTATGCCTTTTAGGAGACTTGACCTCTTTATCAATACATAATGTCTGAAATTTTTCCTTCTCAAGTCTGCTTTGTCTGAAATTAATATAGCTACTCCAGCTTTCTATGGATTATTCAAAAAAGTAAATAAATAATTCGTACAATACATGGGTGGGTTTGAAGGCCATCTGGTTTCCAGTTTCTGGCTGTTTTTGTCCGGGTTATTTCCCTTACCTTCTTGGAAATACAATTTTGAGTTTAAAAAGATGTTTGCGGGGCTTCCCTGGTGGTGCAGTGGTTGAGAATCCGCCTGCCAATGCAGGGGACACAGGTTCGAGCCCTGGTCTGGGAAGATCCCACATGCCGCAGAGCAACTGGGCCCGTGAGCCACAACTACTGAGCCTGCGCGTCTGCAGCCTGTGCTCCGTAACAAGAAGAGGCCGCGATAGTGAGAGGCCCGCGCACCGCAATGAAGAGTGGCCCCCGCTCGCCGCAACTAGAGGAAGTCCATGCACAGAAACGAAGACCCAACACAGCCAAAAAATAAATAAATAAAATAAATAAATTAATTAAAAAAAAAAGGATGTTTGCAATTCTAGATGCTTTATATAGGAAGAGTTTTTCCAAGCTATGTATGTATGCTAAAAGCTGAAGTCCTGTAGATTAGGTGAATTTTTTTTTTTTTATTACAGAACTTCTCAGAGACATAACTATATTATTTTACACTGTCAAGGTAGAAGGTAGAGGAATGTACTTTCCAAACTTAACTGCCCATAAATCCTTTTTTCACCATTATCTGCAAAACATATTCTGAGAAATGCTGTTTCCAAACAGTACTCATTCTTTAAGGCGTTTGTAACTTCGTGTTCTCACCTTTCCCTTCATTTCTATGGTACATTTTGTCTATATAGTCAGTCCTCTGTAAACGGTGGTCCCACATCCACCAATTCAACCACCCACGGATAGAAAATAGAGGGGAAAAAAAAATCCAGAAAGTTCTAAACAGCAAAACTTGAATTTGCCCCTCACTAGCAACTATGTACACAGAATTTACATTTTATTAGGTATTATAAATAATCTATATATGACTGAAAGTATTCAGAGATGTGCATAGGTTATATGCAAATACTGCGCCACTGAGTATCCCAGAATTTTGGTATCCACAGGGGTCCTGGAATCAATCCCCTGCAGATACTGAGAATGACCGTATTGAATAGTTTGATATTCATTAGTAAAGTAATACCAGTTAATATTTACTGAGTGCTTATACTCAGATACTTGATGATATCACCTAATTTAACCTCCAACCCTATGGTATACGTGTCATATTGTCCTTATACTGTTATATTATTAACCATTTAGATGTACTGCCTCTTAGTTCCTTACAAAATAAAAAGAAAATTTCATATATATTCATACTGTCACCAAAAAGAGTATAATAGGTCACAGAAACTACTCTTTACTTTTCATGAATCCTCTTGATGACTTAAGAACAAAGCTGTGTGTACAGTAATCAAAACAGAATGGTACTGGCACAAAAAGAGATACACAGATCAATAGAATAGAATAGAGAGCCCAGAAATAAACCCATGCACCTATGGTCAATTAATCTATGACAAAGGAGGCAAGAATATACAATGGAGAAAAGACAGTTTCTTCAACAGTAATCCTGGGAAAACTGGACAGCCACATGTCAAACAATGAGATTAGAACATTCCTTCATACCAAACACAAAAATAATCTCAAACATAAGACCTGAAACCATAAAACTCCTAGAAGAAACACTCTGACATAAATCATAGCAGTATTTTCTTGTGGCACTCTCCTAAGGCAAAAGAAATAAAAGCAAAAATAAACAAATGTAACTTGATTAAACTTAAAAGCTTTTGCACAGCAAAGGAAACCACCGATTAAACAAAAAGAACACCTATGGAATGGGAGAAAATATTTGCAAATAATTTGAACGACAAGAGGTTAATATCCAAAATACACAAATAGCTCATACAACTCAAAGTCCAAAAAAAAACCCCAACCCAATCAAAAAATGGGCAGAAGATCTGATAAGACATTTCTCCAAAGAAGTCATACAGATGGCTAACAGGCACATGAAAAGATGCTCAGCATCGCTAATTATAAGAGACATGCAAATCAAAACCAAAATGAGGTACATCATCAAAAAGTCTACAAATAAGGACTTCCCTGGCGGGCCAGAGGTTAAGACTCCGTGCGTCCAATGCAGGGGGCACGGGTTCGACCCCTGGTCTGTGAACTAAGATCCTACATGCCACACAGCGCAGCCAAAAAATAAAACAAATCTTTTTTGATAAATAGTTGAGTTGGGGGACACCTTCAAGATGGAGGAGGAGTAAGACGTGGAGATCACCTTCCTCCCCACAATACATCAAAACTACAGCTACATGTGGAACAACTCCTACAGAACACCTACTGAACGCTGGCAGAAGACCTCAAACTTCCCAAAAGGCAAGAAACTCCCCAGGTACCTGGGTAGGGCAAAAGAAAAAAGGAAAAACAGAGACAAAAGAATAGGGATGGGATCTGCACCTCCGGAAGGGAGCTGTGAAGGAGGAAAAGTTTCCACACACTAGGAAGTCCCTTCACTGGCAGAGACAGGGGGTGGGCAAGGGGGAAGCTTCAGAGCCACGGAGGAGAGTGCAGCAAGAGGGGTGCAAAGGACAAAGCGGAGAGATTCCTGCACAGAGGATCGCTGCGGACCAGCACTCACCAGCCTGAGAGGCTTGTCTGCTCACCCGCCAGGGCAGGTGGGGGCTGGGAGCTGAGGCTCGGACTTCAGAGGTCAGATCCCAGGGAGAGAACTGGGGTTGGCTGCGTGAACATCGCCTGAAGGGGGCTAGCGCGCCACAGCTAGCCAGGAGGGAGTATGGGAAAAAGTCTGGACCTGCCTAAGAGGCAAGAGACCATTGTTTTGGGGTGTGCAAGGAGAGGGGATCCAGAGCACTGCCTAAACGAGCTCCAGAGATGGGCACGAGCCGCGGATATCAGCGTGGACACCAAGACGGGCATGAGACCCGTCTGCTTCTTGGTCTGCTGCGGCCACCAGGAAGCCTGTGTGCAAGCACACGTTACTATCCACACCTCCCCTCCCAGGAGCGGGTGCAGCCTGCCACTGCCAGGGTCCCGTGATCCAGGGACAACTTCCCCAGGGGAATACACAGCGTGCCTCAGGCTGTTGCAACGTCACGCTGGCCTCTGCCACCGCAGGATGGCCCCGCATTCTGTACCCCTCCCTCCCCCCGACCTCAGTGAGCCAGAGCCCCCTAATCAGCTGCTCCTTTAACCCCGTCCTGTCTGGGTGGGGAAGAGATGCCATCAGGCGACCTACACGCAGAGGCAAGGCCAAATCCAAAGCTGAACCCCAGGAGCTGTGCGAACAAAGAAAGGGAAATTTCTCCCAGCAACCTCAGGAGCAATGGATTAAATCTCCACAGTAAACTTGATGTACCCTGCATCTGTGGAATACCTGATTAGACAATGAATCATCCAAAATTAAGGCGGTGGACTTTGGGAGCAACTGTAGGCTTGCAGTTTGCTTTCTGCATCTAATTTGTTTCTGGTTTTATGTTTATCTTAGTTTAGTATTTAGAGCTTATTATCATTGGTACATTTGTTTACTGATTTGGTTGCTCCCTTCCTTTTTTTAAATATATATATATATATATTTTTTCTCCTTTTTCACTTTTTGTGAGTGTGTATGTGTATGCTTCTTTGTGTGACTTTCTCTGTATAGCTTTGCTTTTGCCATTTCTCCTAGGGTTCTGACTACAGTTTTTTGTTTTCGTTTTTTTAGTATAGTTTTTAGCGCTTGTTATCACTGGTGGATTTGTTTTTTGGTTTGGTTGCTCTCTTCTTTCTCTCTTTTTTTTTATTACTTTTAAATTTTTTTATTTTAATTTTTTTTCCATTTTAATAACTTATTTTATATTATATATTTATTTCTTCTCTTTTTCTTTCTCCCTTTTCTTCTGAGCCGTGTGGCCGACAGGGTCTTGGTACTCTGGCTGGGTGTCAGGCCTGAGCCTCTGAGGTGGGAGAGCCGAGTTCAGGACATTGGTCCACCAGAGACCTCCCGGCCCCATGTAATATCAAATGGCAAAAGCTCTCCCCGAGATCTCCATCTCAACACTAAGACCCAGCTCCACTCAACGAGCAGCAAGCTACAGTGCTGGACACCCCATGCCAAACAACTAGCAAGACAGGAACACAACCCCACCCATTAGCAGAAAAGCTGCCTAAAATCATAATAAGGTCACAGACACCCCAAAACACACCACCAAACACAGTCCTGCCCACCAGAAAGACAAGATCCAGCCTCATCCACCAGAATACAGGCACCAGTCCCCTCCACCAGGAAGCCTACACAACCCACTGAACCAACCTTATCCATTGGAAGCAGACACCAGAAATAACGGGAACTACGAACCTGAAGCCTGCGAAAAGGAGACCCCAAACACAGTAAGTTAAGCAAAATGAGAAGACAGAGAAATACATAGCAGATGAAAGAGCAAGGTAAAAACCGATCAGACCAAACAAATGAAGAGGAAACAGGCAGTCTACCTAAAAAAGAATTCAAAGTAATGATAGTAAAGATGATCCAAAATCTTGGAAACAGAATGGAGAAAATACAAGAAATGTTTAACAAAGACCTAGAAGAACTAAACAGCAAACAAACAATGATGAACAACACAATAAATGAAATAAAAAATTCTCTAGAAGGAATCAATAGCAGAATACTTGAGGCAGAAGAACGGATATGTGACCTGGAAGATAAAATAGTGGAAATAAATACCACAGAGCAGAATAAAGAAAAAAGAATGAAAAGAATTGAGGACAATCTCAGAGACCTCTGGGACAACATTCAACACACCAACATTCAAATTATAGGCGTCCCAGAAGTAGAAGAGAAAAACAAAGGGACTGAGAAAATATTTGAAGAGATTATAGTTGAAAACTTCCCTAATATGGGAAAGGAAATAGTCAATCAAGTCCAGGAAGCACAGAGAGTCCCATACAGGATAAATCCAAGGAGAAACACACCAAGACACATATTAATCAAACTATCAAAACTTAAATACAAAGAAAAAATATTAAAAGCAGCAAGGGAAAAACAACAAATAATATACAAGGGAATCCCCATAAGGGTAACAGCTGATCTTTCAGCAGAAGCTCTGCAAGCCAGAAGGCAGTGGCAGGACATACTTAAAGTGATGAAAGGGAAAAACCTACAAGCAAGATTACTCTACCCAGCAAGGATCTCATTCAGATTCGATGGAGAAATTGAAACCTTTACAAACAAGCAAAAGCTAAGAGAATTCAGCACCACCAAACCAGCTCTACAACAAACGCTAAAGGAACTTCTCTAGGCAGGAAACACAAGAGAAGGAAAAGACCTACAATAACAAACCCAAAACAATTAAAAAAATGGTAACAGGAACGTACATATCGATAACTACCTTAAATGTAAATGGATTAAATGCTCCCACCAAAAGACATAGACTGGCTGAATGGATACAAAAACAAGACCTGTATATATGCTGTCTACAATAGACCCACTTCAGACCTAGGGGCACATACAGACTGAAAGTGAGGGGGTGGAAAAAGATTTTCCATGCAAATGGAAATCAAAAGAAAGCTGGAGTAGCAATCCTCATATCAGACAAAACAGACTTGAAAATAAAGACTATTACAAGAGACAAAGAAAGACACTATATAATGATCAAGGGATCGATCCAAGAGGAAGGTATAACAATTGTAAATATTTATTCACCCAACATAGAAGCACCTCAATACATGAGGCAAATGCTAATAGCCATAAAAGGGGAAATCAACAGTAACACAATCATAGCAGGGAACTTTAACACCCCACTTTCACCAAGGAACAGAAAATCCAAAATGAAAATAAATAAGGAAACACAAGCTTTAAATGATACATTAAACAAGTCAGACTTAACTGATATTTATCAGACATTCTATCCAAAAACAACAGAATACACTTTCTTCTCAAGTGCTCATGGAACATTCTCCAGGACAGATCATATCTTGGGTCACAAATCAAGCCTTGGTAAATTTAAGAAAACTGAAATCGTATCAAGTATCTTTTCCAACCACAATGCTTTGAGACTAGGTATCAATTACAGGAAAAAATTCGTAAAAAATACAAACACATGGAGGCTAAACAATACACTACTAAATAACCAAAAGATCACTGAGGAAATCAAAAAATACCTAGAAACAAATGACAATGAAAATACAGTGACCCAAAACCTACGGGATGCAGCAAAAGCAGTTCTAAGAGGGAAGTTTACAGCAATACAATCCTACCTCAAGAAACAAGAAACATCCCAAATAAGCAACCTAACCTTACACCTAAAGCAATTACAGAAATAAGAACAAAAAAACCCCAAAGTTAGCAGAAGGAAAGAAATCATAAAGATCAAATCTGAAATAAATGAAGAAGAAATGAAGGAAACAACAGCAAAGATCAATAAAACTAAAAGCTGGTTCTCTGAGAAGATAAACAAAATTGATAAACCATTAGCCAGACTCATCAAGAAAAAAAGGGAGAAGACTCAAATCAACAGAATTAGAAATGAAAAAGGAGAAGTAACTAACACTGCAGAAATACAAAGGATCATGAGAGATTACTACAAACAACTATATGCCAATAAAATGGACAACCTGGAAGACATGGACGAATTCTTAGAAAAGCACAACCTTCTGAGACTGAGCCAGGAAGAAATAGAAAATATAAACAGACCAATCACAAGCACTCAAATTAAGACTGTGATTAAAAATCTTCCAACACACAAAAGCCCAGGACCAGATGGCTTCACAGCCAAATTCTATCAAACATTTAGAGAAGAGCTAACACCTATCCTTCTCCAACTCTTCCAAACTATAGCATAGAGAGGAACACTCCCAAACTCATTCTACGAGGCCACCCTCACCCTGATACCAAAACCAGAGAAAGACGTCACAAAGAAAGAAAACTACAGGCCAATATCACTGATGAACATAGATGCAAAAATCCTCAACAAAATACTAGCAAACAGAATCCGACAGCACATTAAAAGGATCATACACCATGATCAAGTGGGGTTTATCCCAGGAATGCAAGGATTCCTCAATATATGCAAATCAATCAATGTGATAAACCATATTAACGAAGTGAAGGAGAAAAACCATATGATCATCTCAATAGATGCAGAAAAAGCTTTTGACAAAATTCAACACCGATTTATGATAAAAACCCTCCAGAAAGTAGGCGTAGAAGGAACTTACCTCAACGTTATAAAGGCCACAGATGAAAAACCCACAGCCAACATCGTTCTCAATGGTGAAAAACTGAAACCGTTTTCTCTAAGATCAGGAACAAGACAAGGTTGTCCACTCTCATCACTATTATTCAACATTGTTTTGGAAGTTTTAGCCACAGCAATCACAGAAGATAAAGAAATAAAAGGAATCCAAATCGGAAAAGAAGAAGTAAAGCTGTCACTGTTTGCAGATGACATGATACTATACATAGAGAATCCTAAAGATGCTACCAGAAAACTATTAGAGCTAATGAATTAATTTGGTAAAGTAGCAGGATACAAAATTAATGCACAGAAATCTCTTGCATTGCTATACACTAATGAAAAAATCTGAAAGAGAAATTAAGGAAACACTCCCATTTACCATTGCAACAAAAAGAATAAAATACCTAGGAATAAACCTACCTAAGGAGACAAAAGACCTGTATGCAGAAAACTATAATACACTGATGAAAGAAATTAAAGATGATACAAACAGATAGAGAGATATACCATGTTCTTGGATTGGAAGAATCAACACTGTGAAAATGACTATACTACCCAAAGCAATCTACAGATTCAATGCAATCCCTATCAAACTACCAATGGCATTTTTCACAGAACTAGAACCAAAAAATTTCACAATCTGTATGGAAACATAAAAGACACGGACTAGCCAAAGCAATCCTGAGAAAGAAAAACAGAGCTGGAGGAATCAGGCTCCCGGACTTCAGACTATACTACAAAGCTACAGTAATCAAGACAGTATGGGGGCTTCCCTGGTGGCGCAGTGGTTGAGAATCTGCCTGCTAATGCAGGGGACACAGGTTCGAGCCCTAGTCTGGGAAGATCCCACATGCCGCGGAGCAACTAGGCCCGTGAGCCACAACTACTGAGCCTCCGCGTCTGGATCCTGTGCTCCGCAACAAGAGAGGCCACGATAGTGAGAGGCCCGCGCACTGCGATGAAGAGTGGCCCCCACCTGCCGCAGCTAGAGGAAGCCCTCGCACAGAAACAAAGACCCAACACAGCCAAAATAAATAAATAAATAATTAAAGGTGCTAATAATTTTTAAAAAAGAGAGTATGGTACTGGCACAAAAACAGAAATATACATCAATGCAACAGGATAGAAAGCCCATAGATAAACCCACGCACATATGGTCACCTTATTTTTGATAAAGGAGGCAAGAATATACAATGGAGAAAAGACAGCCTCTTCAATGAGTGGTGCTGGGAAAACTGGACAGCTACATGTAAAAGAATGAAATTAGAACACTCCCTGACACCAGACACAAAAATAAACTCAAAATGGATTAAAGACCTAAATGTAAGGCCAGACACTATAAAACTCTTAGAGAAAATATAGGCAGAACACTCCATGATATAAATCACAGCAAGATCCTCTTTGACCCACCTCCTAGAGAAATGGAAATAAAAACACAAATAAACAAATGGGACCTAATGAAACTTAAAAGCTTTTGCACAGCAAAGGAAACCATAAACAAGACAAAAAGACAATGTTCAGAATGGGAGAAAATATTTGCAAATGAAGCAACTGACAAAGGATTAATCTCCAAAATTTACAAGCAGCTCATGCAGCTCAATATGAAAAAAACAAACCCAAACCAAAAATGGGCAGAAGACCTAAACAGACATTTCTCCCAAGAAGATATACAGATTGCCAACAAACACATGAAAGGATGCTCAACATCACTAATCCTTAGAGAAATGCAAATCAAAACTACAGTGAGGTATCACCTCACACCAGTGAGAATGGCCATCATCAAAAAAATCTACAAACAATAAATGCTGGAGAGGTGTGGAGAAAAGGGAACCCTCTTGCACTGTTGGTGGGAATGTAAATTGATACAGCCACTATGGAGAACAGTATCGAGGTTCCTTAAAAACTAAAAATAAAACTACCATACAACCCAGCAATCCCACTACTGTGCATATACCCTGAGAAAACCATCATTCAAAAAGAGTCATGTACCACAATGTTCATTGCAGCTCTATTTACAATAGCCAGGACATGGGAGCAACCTAAATGTCCACTGACAGATGAATGGATAAAGAAGATGTGGCACATATATACAATGGACTATTACTCAGCCATAAAAAGAAATGAAATGGAGGTATTTGTAGTGAGGTGGATGGACCTAGAGACTGTCGTACAGAGTGAAGTCAGAAAGAGAAAAACAAATACCGTATGCTAACACATATATATGGAATCTAAAAAAAAAAAAAAAAAAGGTTCTGAAGAACCTAGGGGCAGGACAGGAATAAAGACACAGACGTAGAGAATGGACTTGAGGACACGGGAAGGGGCAAGGGTAAGCTGGGACGAAGTGAGAGAGTGGCATGGACATATATACACTACCAAATGTAAAACAGATAGCTAGTGGGAAGCAGCCGCGTAGCACAGGGAGATCAGCTCGGTGCTTCGTGATCACCTAGAGGGGTGGGATAGGGAGGGTGGGAGGGAGATGCAAGAGGGAGGAGATATTGGGATATATGTATAGGTATAGCTGATTCACTTTGTTATAAAGCAGAAACTAACACACCATTGTAAATCAATTATACTCCAATAAAGATGTTTTTTTTAATTAATTAATTAATTATTTAAAGAAGTCATTACTGAGGCTCAGTCTTGGAACCCAGACACCATGCTGTTGAGAATCCTAAACTAGCCCACACAGAGACCACATGTAGGTATTCTGGCTAACAGCCCTGCCGAGGTCCCATCATCCACCACCAGACATGAGTGTGGATACATTATCAAATAATTCAAGGCCCTAGATGAAGGGTCTTCCCAGCTTCTCAGCTTCACAAGCATTATGAAGCAGAGACAAGCCCTCTTCATAAGGCTCTGTCCAAATTCCTGACCCAAAGAATCTACAGACATACTAAGATGACTGTTTCTAAGCCACTAGTTTTATGGTGGCTTGTTACACAGCTATAACTCACAAAATAAAATTAAAATATTTAATCATGCTTAAAATAAAGCCAGGAAGTTGCAGTACAGTGTATTAGTAAAGACTTCATATTGCACTTGTTTTTGTTTTTGGGAGAATGGAGAACGCACATAATGGAGAAAAAACATCTTTTTACATGCCTGTAGTGTGCTGTGAGTAGGTAGAAGGATAATATACTAGGAAAATATAAGTAAATAGTAGAACCAGAAAATTATATTAATGCTCCAAAGGGCTGAGAGAACAGCATTTAATTAAGTTAGAAAAATGTATCATTGATTTGCACCTCATAGTCAAATGCACTGAAATCATGTCATTACTTTTTCACTGCTATTAAAATGGCATTTTGATTAGTATGTTAAAGCAATGCCAAGAAATAAGATATTCAAGGAAGCCTTTTGTTTAACAAGTAGGCTATTCTCTTGAAATAGGAATCTTGTTGTTTTGAGTAATATAGGATATAATTAGTTTGAAGATTTAACTGTAAATATTTATATTTTAACTAAGACAAGTGACGAAAATAGAAGAGAAATCTTTCAGTAAAAATATCCAAAAGAGCTTAGTTCAATGGCATAAGCAGATTTATTTATTTATTCATTCGTTCATTCATTTAGCTGCACCGGGTCTTAGTTGCAGCGCGCAGGATATTCATTGCCGTGTGCGGGATCTTTGTTGCAGCATGCAGGATCTTTTTTTTTTTTTTTTTTTTAAGAAATTCACGTTCTTTTATTTATTTATTTATTTATTTATGACTGTGTTGAGTCTTCGTTTCTGCGCGAGGGCTTTCTCCAGTTGCGGCAAGCAGGGACCACTCCTCATCGCGGTGCGCGGGCCTCTCACCATCTCAGCCCCTCTTGTTGCGGAGCACAGGCTCCAGACGCGCAGGCTCAGCAATTGTGGCTCACGGGCCCAGCTGCTCCGCGGCATGTGGGATCCTCCCAGACCAGGGCTCGAACCCGTGTCCCCTGCATTGGCAGGCAGACTTTCAACCACTGCGCCACCAGGGAAGCCCCAGGATCTTTTTAGTTGCGGCATGTGAACTCTTACCTGCAGCATGCAGAATCTAGTTCCCTGACCAGGGATCAAACCCAGGCCCCCTACATTGGGAGCACGGAGTCTTAGCCACTAGACCACCGGGAAGTCTGGGCATAAGCAGTTTTAATTAAATTTACATTTTAAAAAATAGGTCGCAGCTAAAAAAGGAATGAAGTACTAAAACAGTCTATAACATTAATTAATCTTGAAAACATTATGCTAAGTAAAAGAAGCCAGTCACAAAATACCACATATAATGACTCCATTTATATGAGATGTCTAGGCATTACCTATAGACAGAAAGTTGATTAATGACTGCGCAGTGCTGGGGAGGATGCAGGGACAGGGAGTGATAGCTAAAGGGCACAAGGTTTCTTTTTGAAGTGATGAAAATGTTTCAAAATTGACTATGACAATGGTTGCACATACCTGTGAATACACTAAAAGCCACTGAATTGTACACTTTAAATGGGTGAATTGTATAGTATGTGAATTACATATGAAAAAAGTTGTTTTAAAAATTCAGCTCAGGGAATTCCCTGGTGATGGAATTCCAGTGGTTAGGACTATGCGCTCTCACTGCCAAGGGCCCAGGTTCAATCCCTGGTTCGGGAACTAAGATTCCACAAGCCACGCAGCACAGCCACAAAAAAAAATTCAGGTCAGTACTATTAATACTGGATATATTTTATTCCATACTTGATGCATTTTAAATAGAAATTAGTATTATACTGTATATAAAAGAACAACAACAAAATTTAGGTCAGACAAATTTCTCCATAAAATAACAAAGACGAGATTATGATGCAGACAATGCTTGACAACCTTCCTCACCTCTAATCAAATCTCCTATCTTCCTATCTTCATGTCTTTCCCCAACTTGCCTCACCATCTGGTTCTTTAGACATTCCCAAGCAAACGGCCTCACCTTAATGAAGCTGAAGTGGTCTAATATTAAGCTCCTCATTTACTTCTCTACTCACCTCAAAACATCTTTGTCTCTTACTTCAGAACAAGGTACCCCTTCTATCTGCCAATACACCCTATCATTTCTAACATTTTTTTAAAATAAATTTATTTATTTATTTGCTTTTATTTTTGGCTGTGTTGGGTCTTTGTTGCTGTGCGTGGGCTTTCTCTAGTTGTGGCGAGCAGGGGCTACTTTTCGTTGCGGTGCACAGGCTCTAGGCACGCAGGCTTCAGTAGTTGTGGCAGGTGAGCTCAGTAGTTGTGGCTCGCGGGCTCTAGAGCGCAGGCTCAGTAGTTGTGGCGCACGGGCTTAGTTGCTCCGCGGCATGTGGGATACTCCTGGGCTAGATCGAACTCGTGTCCCCTGCATTGGCAGGCAGATTCTTAACCACCGCGCCACCAGGGAAGCCCGATCATTTCCAACTTTTAAGGCAACCATTCTATAATGTGAACAATGAAGCCTGAGCAGTCATAAGTTCTCAGTAAGGTTTTTCTCAGTTTCGTCTGCTACTTGACTTCCCCCAAAATAGAGACTGTGTCTTGAATATCTCTATATCCCTAGTATCAAAGACTGTGTCTATCATAAAGAAGATACTCAAGAAATGTCTGTGCAATAAAGAGTAAGTCATATATATAATAAATGGGAGAGTAATAACTAGTAAATATAATGATTATTCATTTTAATTAGCCAAATCATGCTGACATCAGACAGCTAGGGGAAAATTCCCTCCCTATTTAGAGCGCATGAAAGCATTAAGAAATAAAGTAGTTTGCTAATCACTCAAATGATCATTAAAATGCATATCCAAACTTATCATATGCCATATACCTCCTGCTAAAACTGGGCCCACAGCCTCAAATTTCCAAATACCCATACTAATTCAGGTTCACATAACTGCTCTTGAAGTCTCTTTACTTAAAATGCTCAATCAAGGGGACTTCCCTGGTGGCACAGTGGTTAAGAATCCGCCTGCCAATGCAGGGAACACGGGTTTGAGCCCTGGTCTGGGAAGATGTCACATGCCGCGGAGCAATACCGTGGAGCCTGGGTGCCACACCTACTGAGCCTGCGCTCTAGAGCCCGCAAGCCACAACTACTGAGTCCACGTGCCACAACTACTGAAGCCCACGCGCCTAGAGCCCGTGCTCTGCAACAAGAGAAGCCACCGCAACAAGAAACCCGTGCACCGCAACGAAGAGTAGCCCCTGCTCGCCACAAGTAGAGAAAGCCTGCATGCAGCAATGAAGACCCAACGCAGCCAAAAGTAAATAAATAAAAATAATTTTTTTAAAAAAATGCTCAGTCAAGCCACCAAAGTCGACCCAGGTGGAAATAAGCTCACAATTCAAAAATATAATACACACAGGAAACAAAGCTCAAAAAATAACAACTGAGGACTTCCCTGGTGGTCCAGTGGAAGACTCTGCACTTCCACTGCAGGGGGCATGGGTTCAATCCCTGGTCAGGAACCAGCCAAAAAAAAAAAAAAAACAAAGACAACTGAAACACACACAGAATCAGATCAACAAGCACTTTGACTATTGGAGTTATCAAATACAGAATATAAACGAAGTACTTCTAAAATGCTGAAAGAGAATATCTTAAGTGAGCAAGAAACAGGATAATAACAAAGATCAGATAGATTTTGTTAAGTAACCAAACAGAACTCTGGCAATAAAAAATAAATGAAATGGGGGAAAAAATAGGAATGAGGAGGATGGAGAGAGAAAGGGTTAAAGAGGTTCTGAGCCATCCATAAAGAGAAAATCAGTGAACTTAGAAGAACTGCACACATTAACTCAAAAAGCAGCACAAAGATACAAAGCAATATTCTGGAGATTTACTTTGATAAATGACCAAAAACGAAAGAGTATTTAGTTTCCAAAAGTCATTTTTCACATAAGATGATGAAATAATACATGAAGAAAAAACTGAATCAAGAATCAACACCAGGGGCGCTTCCCTGATGGCGCAGTAGTTAAGAATCCGCCTGCCAATGCAGGGGACACGGGTTCAAGCCCTGGTCCGGGAAGATCCCACATGCCGCGGAGCAACTAAGCCCGTGCACCACAACTGCTGAGCCTGCGAGCCACAACTACTGAAACCCACGTGCCACACCTACTGAAGCCCACTCGCCTAGAGCCCATGCTCCATAACAAGAGAAGTCACCGCAATGAGAAGCCTGCACACCACAACGAAGAGTAGCCCCGGTTCAAAAAAAGAATCAACACCAAAACAACCACATCTTATGAGCATGCTGAAAAATAACACCATCACCATATCACCCCCTACACCTCTCTTACTAAGGCATAAGTTTGGACATTTTAGGGTCACAAATGCCTTTGAGAACTTCATGCTCATATAGACAAAATTTTGCAAATAGCTTTAAGGTTCACGTAATCCACAGATGCAGTAATAAGAATACTGGGCCTTCCTTCAGCTAATGTCTGCTTCATCACTGTTATTTCCCCTTACTTAAAATTTTTTATCAGTTATATGAGGCCTATGACCAAAAAGAAAGTTTTAAATAATTTATTTATTGACCTCTCACTATGAAAAAGTTCTCTTCCGTATCACACATACCATCCACTCCTTGCCCACCATAACACACACACACTTCTTACCTCTCACCATCCCTACATAATTAAAACATACTTTTGGTTGGATCAAGATTCAGTGTATACATTAACATGGCTATGTAACTTAAGTCACAGCTATTCTATGAAGTGTGCTGTGATTAGTTTTACTTTCTTAGCCCAACTTTTTACATTCCCTTCAGTTAACAAATGCTTTAATTTTATTTAGCTCTATATGTACATATTATTAATTCATGCCCAATTGTTCCCCAATTCATCCAATTTTATAAATCTCCACAACACATTTATCACGTGTTATCAATTTTTGAACATGTCCATTCTGAAACCTGACCTGCTCCATTCTGAAACCTGACCTGCTCCATTCTGGACTGTTTGCTCTCACACCTGGTATACAATTGTCCTCCAGGGACTTCCCTTCGGTGTGATACACCTCGCATTTGGCTTGGATAATCTGTTTCCTAAATCCTATGTCTTCCTTTTTCTTGGTACATACTCTCATTTTGGTGGGTTAATGCCTTCAAAAGCTTCCTGAGAGGGATTGACACTGCATACATGAAAAAAATATCTTTATTCTACTCTCACACTTCAAAATTTGGCTGCATTGCAAACTAGATTAGAAATAATTTTTCAAGATTTTTGAAGATATTGCCCTCAGTTGCCTTTTACCTTTCACTATTCTTATTGAAGAGTCTGTAACCACTCTAATTTTATTAATTAGCCCATTTTCCCTTCATCTCTGGGAACTTCTCCAACTCTTCTTTGGCTCCTTAGTTGTAAAAGTTTGCAATGAAATGCCTTGACACAAATCTTTTTTTCATCCATTGTGCTTAGCACTACGATGGGTCCTTTCAATTTTTTTTTTTAAATTAATTTATTTATTATTTATGGCTGTGTTGGGTCTTCGTTTCTGTGCAAGGGCCTTCTCTAGTTGCGGCAAGTGGGGGCCACTCTTCATCGCGGTGCGCAGGCCTCTCACTATCGCGGCCTCTCTTGTTGCGGAGCACAGGCTCCAGATGCGCAGGCTCAGTAATTGTGGCTCACGGGCCTAGTTGCTCCGTGGCATATGGGATCTTCCCAGACCAGGGCTCGAACCCGTGTCCCCTGCATTGGCAGGCAGATTCTCAACCACTGCGCCACCAGGGAAGCCCCTCAATTTTTTTTTTAAAGATTTATTTTTTAAATCTATTTATTTATTTTATTTATTTTTGTCTGCGTCGGGTCTTAGTTGCAGCACGTGGGATCTTTGTTGAGGCATGTGGGATCTTCATTGTGGTGCGTGGGCTTCTCTCTAGTTGTGGTGTGCGGGTTTTCTCTTCTCTAGTTGTCGTGCACAGGCTCCAGAGCACGTGGGCTCTGTAGTTAGCGGCTCGCAGGCTCTAGTTGAGGCGCGCAAGCTCAGAAATTGTGGCACGCGGGCTTAGTTGCCCTGCGGCATGTAGGATCTTAGTTCTCTGACCAGGGATCAAACCCGCGTCTCCTGCATTGCAAGGCGGATTCTTTACCACTGGACCACCAGGGAAGTCCCAGATGGGCCCTTTTAATTTAGAAATTCATATCCTTCGTTCTGGGAAGTTTTCCTGATTTGTTTCTTTGACAATATCTTTCTTAAACTCTTATTATTCAGTTATTGTACTTCTTGGGCTGGCTTTCTAATTTTACCTTTCCTCCCAATTTAATCACTACTTTCTACAAACCCTCATATTGTTGCAAAGCAGGACGGCTTAGAGATTGGGCACTTGGGCTTTGAAGTTAAAGGCCTGGGTTCAACACCAGCTCCTCTACTTAATACTGACATAAGCCTCAGCTTCTTATCTATAAATAGGGATAATAGTGATAAATAAAATGTAAACAAAGCACTTGGTGTATACCTAGCATTCAATAAATGCAGCTATTTTCATACTAACAATCTTTCTTTTTTCTTCTCTCTCTTCCCATAGCTTTTATGACATGTCCTTAGGTTTTTCCTTCTACTTCTCAGGTATCTTTTTTGCTGGATCCTTTGTATGCTTTATCAGATGTTGTCCTCTACAAATCCATCTTTGGCCACTTCTCTTTTTACTCTATGCTAGATCAAATACAAACTATGTACCCAGGTGTTGCTGTGTGACCTTGGGCAATTTGTTTTACCACTTGATGCCTCAAACCCTCATCTGAAAAAAAGTGGGTTAAGAAGCATATCTCCTATGGTTTTCATTATGTTTTTATGAGACTTAGAAGGCTACCTGGCATAGTAGGCACTCAAATTTTTGCCACTATTACTACATTAGTGCTATCTCTACTGCCTCTGCTGCTGCTGCTACCACTGCTATTACTGCTATTTAAAAGACTCATGATGTTCTCCCCACCTATCTCCTAAGCTTTTAAAGAGGTTTAAACTAACTATCTATATTGAAATTATACTTAAATCTTGCTTGTTTCCTTTCCCCATCTCTAACAGTTTACAAAGTAAGAATTATCATTCTTCTCCAGATCTCTGCTGCTATTGATGGGCTTATAATCAATATGTTACAAACTATGTTAGTTAACCTTTATTTTCGTAAATACAAATATGTAGCTTTTAAATTACTGAAGAACAAAATCAAATTAAATTTTCTTTTTGACAAGAATTCTTCCTATGGAAGTAATTTCTTACAGAATTTCATTCTTAAGTTAGAAAAAGTGATACCTGTATACTGACTAGAATACTGACTTGTATTCTGATAATCTCAGCACATTTAAGGACCAATTTCTTCAGCTTCTCTACATATAACATTGGTACAGCCGTTTACAAAATATTTTCACATATTTGATTCTTACAACAGATCTGAGGAGAAGGTATTCCGGTATTACTCCTTTGACAAGTAATTATTTAGAACCTACTCTCAAAAAGCACTTTACTGGTTGATGAATATACATGAATATGTAGTCATAAACAAAAGAGACATGTTCTTTACCCTGATGGACCTAGTTAAGAAGTCAGACAAATAGTGAACAAACAAATGCAGGGAAGGATATATGGCATGAGGGCAACAAACTAGAACTTAATTTGATAGGGCAGTTAAGGACTGCCTTTCTTAGGAGGCAATATTTAAGTTAAGATCTTCTAGATGAGCAAGAAGAAGCCAGCTACACAGCAGGCTAGGCAAAGAAAGCAACAACATGTACAAAGGCCCTGAGTAATTTAAAAACTCAGTGGGTTAGATAAGGGATATCTATCAACAGAAATATCAAAAGAAATATAAGGTGAGCCAAACGCAAGCCACATTAGTTATTTAAAATTTTCTAGTAGCTATACTTTAAAAAGTAAAAGCAAGTGAAATTATATCTTTTATTTAACCCAAATATATCTAAAACATTATTTCAACAGAAAATGAACATTTAATGAAATATTTTACATTCTTTCTTTAATACTAAGTCTGAAATTCAGTGTGTACTTTATATAGCACATCTCAATTCAGACTAGTCACAGTTCAAGTGCTCAACAGTTACACATGGCTAGTGGCCTCCACACTGAATAGCACAGGTTAGAACTAAGAGGAGATCATTATGGCTAATGCATAGTAGTTTAACGGGAAGTGCAGAAAGATGAAACTAGGAAAGTCAACCAGGGCCCAGTCAGTAAGGATCTTATAAGAAAGGAATTTGGAATCTATCTGGAGTATGACTGAGAGTCACTTAAGATTTTAAACATGTGGGCTTCCCTAGTGGCGCAGTGGTTAAGAATCCGCCTGCCAGTGCAGGGGACATGGGTTCGAGCCCTGGTCCGGGAGGATCCCACATGCCACGGAGCAACTAAGCCTGTGCGCCACAACTACTGAGCCTGTGCTCTAGAGCCTGTGAGCCACAACTACTGAGCCTGCGTGCTGCAACTACTGAAGCCCGTGTGCCTAGAGCCAGTGCTCCACAACAAGAGAAGCCACCGCAATGAGAAGCCTGCGCACTGCAACGAACAGTAGCCCCTGCTCGATGCAACTAGAGAAAGCCCGTGCACAGCAACGAAGATCCAGTGCAGCTAAAAATATAAATAAATAAAAAGATTTTAAACATGTGAAGAATAATATGGTCTTTTCTATTTTATAAAAAAGTACTCTCCTGGGACTTCCCTGGCAGTCAAGTGGTTAACACTCCACGCACCCAGTGCAGGGGGCACAGGTTCTATCCCTGGTCAGGGAACTAAGATCCCTCATGCCACACAGTGCGGCCGGGGGAAAAAAAAAAAAAAGTACTCTCCTATGTAAACAAATTATAGAGAAGCAAGAGCAGAAGTAGGGAGACTAGGCAGGAAACTGTTACAGAAATCTAGGTAAAAAATAATTAAGATTTAAGCTATTATGGGATAGCAGAGACAAAGAAAATAGATGTATGCAAAATAATTTTGTGGAGGTGGAAACAAAATGACTTTCTGATGAAGTGGATAGAGAGAATGAGGGCGAAAGAAGAATCAAGAGTACAATCTATCCTGACTTGAGCAACTTATTGTACCATTTACTGAAACCAGAGAAACTGGCATTTTGTTGTTATTTGGCAGGGGGTGCTAGAGTTCATGAAAATGAAATCAAGAATTTTTCCAAATAAGAAGATAGGTTCAGAGAGGCTCACACTTACAAATGAATACTAAAAGTGAAACTCAAACCCAGATATCCTAAAATTAGGTATATTACCCTCTGTGGTAATATACTGTGTCTCCAAAATCTATAAATAACAATACTCCATTAGGATGTAGCTAAGAACTGCCTCCTATGACACCATCAGCAAAATCCTCAACTGAAAGGCCCCTTTGGGTCTTTTATAATTCTTTCATATTTTGAAAAATGAAAAGAAAAAATTTACCTTCAGTTAATATGCCTAGAAGGAGTCTGAAATCAAAATCTTCTACAGAAAACATTTTCTCCTAACCCAAGCCCCAGAGAACAATAACAAAATAGAAGACAAATGCCAAGACTTCAAAATCAGTGCCAAACTCCTACAGCCAAAGTAACAGTAGTTCAGAAGCTTACTGTGACTACTCTTCAGAAGAAACAGGGTGTTATACATGTTAACAATGACTCAAAAACCTGGGTATCTCAGCTTCAGGAATTTAATATTCCTTCTAATTTCTTTACCTCCACAAAAACCCTATCAATTTCACTCAACAAATATTTACTAAGCATAGGTATAGGGCTAGGCACTGAGTGGGAGAGGAATATGACATTTGGCTCCTGTCTTGCCCTGTCCTCAAGTAGCACCATCGATGGAGTGTGAGGAGACAAACATGGCAACAATTATAACACAATGTGACAAAGGCCACAGAAAAGTATGTATGAGATAACACAGAAACAAATAAGAGGGGCAACTAATTCCACAGCTTTGGGGAGAAGTAAAGGGTTCAAAGGTATTTTCTAATGGCTCTGGTCACACAGACAGAAGATCCTGGCTGATTTGTATTCCTCCCACTCCATTATTTCCATTCTTGTCATTCTCATCATTTACATTAGGATACACTCTTGGTGTTGTACACTCTATGGGTTTGGACAAATGCATAAAGATACGTTCAGTATCCACAGTGGATTGGTTCCAGGAACCCCGCATGGAAACCAAAATCCATGGATGCTCAATTCCCTTATATAAAATGGCATAGTATTTGGATATAACCTACACATATCCTCCCGTATACTTTATCATCTTTAGATTACTTATAATACCTAATACAATGTAAATGCTATGTAAACAGTTGCTGAGCTGAGGCAAATTCGAGTTTTGGTTTTTGGAACTTTCTGGAATTTTTTTCGAATAATTTTGATCTGTAGTTGGCCAAATCCATGAATGAGAAACCCAAGGATAAAGAAGTCCAACTGTATTATACCGAGTGGTTGCACTGCCCTAAAAATCCTCTGTGCTCTACCTCTTCATCTCATCCCTCCTCCCAATGCCTGGCAACCTCTGATCCTTTTACTGTCTCCATAGTTTTGCCTTTTCTAGAACGTCATACAGTTGGACTCTTACTATGTGTAGCCTTTTCAGACTGGCTTCTTTTACTCAGTAATAGGCATTTAAGTTTCCTCCACGTCTTTGCATGGCTTGATAGCTCATTTCTTTTTAATGCTGAATAATATTCCATTGTCTGGATGTACCACAGTTTACTTATCCATTCACCTACTAAGGGTATCTTGGTTGTTTCCAAGTTTTAGCAATTACGAATAAAGGTGCTATAAAAACCTGTGTGCAGGTTTTGTGTGGACATTTTTCAACTTTTCAAATCCTTTGGGTAAACACTAAGGAGCATAACTTCTGGATTGTGTGGTAAGAGAATGTTTAGTTTTGTAAAAACTGGACAAACTGTATCCCAAAGTGGCTGTACCATTTTGCATTCCCACAATTAATGAATGAGAGTTCCTGTTGCTCTGTATCCTTGTCAGCATTTGGTGTTTTCAATGTTCTAGATTTTTGGCTATTCCAATGGAATATGGTAATAATATTTTATAGTTGTTTTAATTTGCATTTCCTGGATGACATATGATGTGGAGCATCTTTTCATATGTGGTTTTTTTTTTTTCACATGCTTTTTGCCATCTGTACATATTCTTTGGTTAGGTGTCTGATAAGGTCTTTGGTCCATTTTTTAATCGTGTTGTATTCTTATTGTTGAGTTTTAAGAATTCTCTGAATATTTGGGGTAACAGTCCATTAGTGGTAAGGATAAAGTAGGATAATTAAATAGCTCATTTAAAAATCCCACTAGGCGGGGCTTCCCTGGTGGCACAGTGGTTGAGAATCTGCCTGCCAATGCAGGGGACACGGGCTTGAGCCCTGGTCGGGGAAGATCTCACATGCTGCGGAGCAACTAAGCCCGTGCGCCACAACTGCTGAGCCTGTGCTCTAGAGCCCACGTGCCACAACTACTGAAGCCTACACATCTACAGCCTATGCTCCACAACAAGAGAAGCCACCGCAGTGAGAAGCCCACGCACCTCAACAAAGAGTAGCCCCCACTTGCCGCAACTAGAGAAAGCTCGCGCGCAGCAATGAAGACCCAACAATGAAGACCCAGTGCAGCCAAAAATAAATAAATAAATAAATTTTAAAAAATAAAATTAAAAAAAAAAAATCCCACTAGGGGATTAAAGACAGGGAATTTTAAGGGAGTTTTGGGAGACTCATGTAAGCTAATGACCACTCAAGAATCCAGTAACCTAGCAACAATCTACACTACCTTGAAGGAAGACCAGGCACATTCAAGCCACAAATCCTGATGGTTAAAACAAAACACAATAGATATGGGGTCTGAATCTGGTTACATGAAGTCAGAGTTAATGGCCCTTGAAGAGTAGCATCTCTGCATGTAGCCAAGACAGGAATATAGGTGAAAGGGGACATTATAATGAAACCTGAGATGAATTACCATATTTTAGTATATGTTACTACCCTTCTGCTAATATACATATGATTTAACTAGTGCCATGACTGTCTCGGTTAGACCATATAGGGTCAAAGGAGGAACTAATGATACAAGCCTTGATATAATTCCTTACCCAAGAATAAAGAAGAAAGTGGTCTTCTCCCCTTCCCACTTTTTCTTTGATTATAAAAACGTAGCCCTCTTTGTTCACCAGACTGCACTCCCTTGCTTGCAAAAGCGTCCTGTGCTAATAAACTCACTCTACCTATCACTTTGCCTCATGCCAAATTCCCTCTGCATAGAGACAAAAGAACCTGAGCTTCAGAAAGTCCTGACACCAGGTGAGCAGTTTTAATTAAAAGACAGTGGGTTCGAGTGCCAGCCCATGGGTTCAAGTTCCAATTTGAGTTTTGGCTAGGTTTGAGTCCCATCTGAGTAGGAGTGTGGTTTCACTATCAGATATGTCTTTAGAAAATATTTTCTCCCAGTCTGTGGCTTGCCTTTTCATTCTCTTTACGGTGTCTTTCACAAGCAGAAATTTTTAATTTTAATGAAATTCAGGTATGAATTCTTTTTTTCATGGATTGTGCCTTTGATGTTGCATCTAAAAAGTCACTGCCAAACCCAAGGTCACCTACTTGGGTGACCTATTTTCTACCATGTTATCCTCTAGGAGTTTTATAGTTTTGCCTTTTACATTTAGGTCTGTGATCCATTTTGAATTAATTTTTGTGAAGGATGTAAGGTCTGTACCTAGGTCTTATTTATTTATTTATTTATTTATTGCATGTGTATGCCTAGTTGCTCCAACACCTTTTGTTGAAATGACTATCTTTTCTCCATTGTATTGCCTTTGTTCCTTTGTCAAAAATCAGTTGACTATTGACTATATTTATGTGTGACTACTTCTGGGCTCTCTATTTCATTCCATTGAGCTATATGTCTATTCTTTCATCAATATCATATTTTTTAATTGAAGTATAGTTGATTTACAATGTTGTGTTAATTTCTCCTATACAGTAAAATGATTCAATCATACATACAGATATACATTCTTTTTCATATTCTTTTCCATTATAGTTTATCACAGGATACTGAATATAGTTTCCTGGGCTATACAGTAGGACCTTGTTGTTTATCCATCATACTGTCTTTTTTTTCCTCCCCCCAGTCATCATTTGGAGTTTGTCTGTATGACCTCATCACCTCCTTCCTTTCTCCCTTTAGAAAAAAAATTTTTTTTAATTTTTATTGGAGTATAGTTGATTTATAATGTGTGTTAGTTTCTGCTGTAGAGCAAAGTGAATCAGTTATACACATACATATATCCACTCTTTTTTAGATTCTTTACCCATATAAGGTCACTATAGAGTACTGGGTAGAGTTCCCTGTGCTTTACGGTATGTCCTTATTAGTTATCTATTTTATATATAGTAGTGTGTATATGTCAATCCCAATCTCCCAAATTTATCCCTCCTCCCTCCACCATACTGTCTTGATTACTGTAGCTTTATAGTATATCTTGAAGTTGAGTAGTGTTAGTCTTCCAGCTTTCTTCTTCTCCTTCAGTAGTGCTGATTACTGTAGCTTTATAGTATATCTTGAAGTTGAGTAGTAGTGTTAGTCTTCCAGCTTTCTTCTTCTCCTTCAGTAGTGTTGACTATTCTGGATCTTCTGCCTCTCCCTATAAATTTTAGAATCAGTCTGTCAATATCAACAACATAATTTGCTGGGATTTTGATTGGAATTGCACTGAATCTACAGATCAAGTTGGGAAGAGCTGACCTTCTTAAAATACTGAGTTTGGTAGAATTCACCAGTGAATCTGTCTGGGCCTAGTGCTTTCTGTTCTGGAAAGTTATTAATTATTGATTCAATTTCTTTAATAGAAATTGTCTATTCTTGGGACTTCCATGGCAGTCCAGTGATTAAGACTCTGTGCTTCCACTGCAGGGGGCACGGGTTCAATCCCTGGTCAGGTAACTAAACTAAGATCCCGCATGCCGCAAGACTTGGCCAAAAAAGTAAAAAATAATAAATAATAAAAAAAAAGAAATTGTCTATTCTTGGGTGAGTTTGGGCAGCTCATGTCTTTTAAGAAATTGGGGACTTCCCTGGTGGTGCAGTGGTTAAGAATTCGCCTGCCAATGCAGGGGACACGGGTTCGAACCCTGGTCCAGGAAGATCCCACATGCCACAGAGCAACTAAGCCCGTGCGCCACAACTACTGAACCTGCACTCTAGAGCCTGTGAGCCACAACTACTAAGCCTGCACACCACAACTACTGAAGCCCATGCACCCTAGAGCCTGCGCACTGCTACTGAGCCCATGCACCGCAAGTACTGAAACCTGCGCGCTAGGGTCCGCGTGCTGCAACTACTGAGCCCGCATGCTGCAACTACTGAAGCCCGCACACCTAGAGCCCATGCTCAGCAACAAGAGAAGCCACCACATTGAGAAGCCCATGCACCACAATGAAGAGTAGCCGCTTGCCGCAACTAGAGGAAGCCCGCACGCAGCAACAAAGACCCAACGCAACCAAAAAAACAATAAAGAAAAAAATTGGTTTTATGATCTAGAATGTAGAATGTAGTCTGTCTTGATGAATGTTCCATGTGACCTTCAGTAGACTGTGCACTCTGTTGTTGCATGAAGTAGTCTAAGATGTCCATTCTATTTAGTTGATTGATGGTGCTGTTGAGTTCAACTGTGTCCTCACTGTCTGCTGAATGTGTCCATTTCTGATAGAGGGGTATTAAAGTCTCCAGCTGTGATAATGGATTCATCTATTTCTCCCTGCATTCTATCAGTTTTTGCCTCACGTAGTTTGATGCCCTGTTTTAGGGGCATACATATTAAGGATTGGTATGTCTTCTTAATGAACTGATCCCTCTCTCATTATGTAATTCCCCTCGCTCTTTATCTCTGAAAATATTCCTTAGTCTGAAATCTGCTGTCTGAAATTAATACAGCTATTCCTGCTTTAATTAGTGTTAGCAATGCTGTACCTTTTATATCTTTCTCCATCCATTTACATTTTTTTTTTTTTTTTTTTTTTTTGGCTGCGTTGGGTCTTCATTGCCGGGCGCGGGCTCTCTCTAGTTTCAGTGAGTGGGGGCTACTCTTCATTGTGGTGCATGGGCTTCTCATTGCGGTGGCTTCTCTTGTTGCAGAGCACGGGCTCTAGGTGCACAGGCTTCAGTAGTTGTGGCTCACAGGCTCTAGAGCGTGGGCTCAGTAGTTGTGGCGCACAGGCTTAGTTGCTCCACGGCATGTGGGATCTTCCTGGACCAGGGCTCGAACCCGTGTCCCCTGCATTAGCAGGCGGATTCTTAACCACTGTGCCACCAGGGAAGCCCACTCCATCCATTTACTTTTAATCTATGTTTTTTAAAATTGAGGTATAGTTGATTTACAATATTATACGAGTTCCAGGTATACAACAGTGATTCACAATTTTTAAAGGTTATACTCTACTTAGTTATTATAAAATATTGGCTATATTCATCCACTGTGCTGTATAATATATCCCTGTAGCTTATTTACTGTACACATAGTAGTCTGTACCTCTTAATCCCCTATCTATATATGTCTTTATATTTTAAGGGGATTTCCTGTAGACAACATAGTTGAATCTTGTTTTTTGATCCACTCTACCAGTCTTTGTCTTTTAATTTGTGCATTTACACCACTGATGTTCAAAGTGATTACTGACATAGTTGGACTAACATCTACCAAATTTGTTACTGTTTCCTATTTGTTGCCCTTCCTTGTTCTTTGTTCCTATTTTTGTCTTCCACTCTTTTTCTGCCTTCCATGGTTTTAAGAGATTTTATATGATTCTATTTTCTCTCCTTTCTTAGTATATTGGTTATACTTTTTTTTTTTATACTTTTCCTAGTGGTTGCCTTAGAGTCTGCAATATACAATTACAGCTAATCCAATTCCACTTTCAAATAACACTACACCACTTCATGGGTAGTGTAAGTACCTTACAGTAACAAAATAATCATATATCCTCCCCCCTGTGCCCTTGTTTCATTGGTGTTATTCATTGAACTTATGCACAGCACACATATATACATAAGTATACATAATGAAATACACTGTTGACAATATTATCTTGAACAAACTTATCTATTAGATCAATGAGAACAAAACAACTAAAGTTTTTATTTTACCACCACTTATTCCTTTTTCCCATTTCCTTACTCTTCCTTACTTTACGTAAGGAAGTAAGGTATGAGTTTCTGAACTATATTACGTCCCTTCTCTCTAAAGAACTTATTTTAACTTTTCTTGCAAGGCAGGTCTACTGGCAACAAATTCTCTTAATTTTTGTTTGATTGAGAAAGTCTTTATTTCTCCCTCACTTTTTAAGGATAATACTGCAAGGCACAGTTTTCTAGGCTGGTGTTTTTTTCTCTTCTCAGCACTTTAAGTATTTCACTTTACTCTCTTCTTGCTCACATGGCTTCTGAGAAGTTGGGTGTAACTCTTATAATTGCTTCTCTAGAGGTAAGGTGTTTTTTCCCTCTGGCTTCTTTCAGGATTTTTTTTTAATCTTTGATTTTCTATAGTTTGAAAATGGTGTGCCTAGGTGCAGTTTTTGGGCACTTACCCTGCTTGGTTCTCTCTGAGCTTCCTGGATCTATGATTTGGTATCTGACATTAATTTGGGGCAATTCTCTGTCATTATTGTTTCAACTATTTCTTGTGTTCTTTTCTTTCTTCTCCTTCTGGAATTCCCATTACACATGTATTACACATTTTGTAGTTGTCCCACAGTTATTGGATATTCTATTCTGTTTTTTCAATCTTTTTTTCTCTTTGCCTTTCAGTTTTGGTGGTTTCTATCTAGCTATTTTTAAGCTCAGAGATTCTTTCCTGAGGCATATCCAGTCTACTAATAAGCCCAACCAAAGGCATTCTTCATTTCTGTTACAATGTTTTTGATCTCTAGCATTTCTTTTTGGTTTTTTCTTAGAATTTCCACACTCTGCTAACATTGCCCATCCGTTCTTGTCAGCTACCTACTTTATCCATTACAGCCCTTAGCATCTTAATCATAATTGCTTTAAATTCTTCTTTTGTCTGATAATTCCAACATACCTACCATATCTGCGTCTGGTTCTGATGCTTGCACTCTCTCTTCAAACTGTTTTTCGGGGGCTTCCCTGGTGGCGCAGTGGTTGAGAATCTGCCTGCCAATGCAGGGGACACGGGTTCGAGCCCTGGTCTGGGAAGATCCCACATGCCGCGGAACAACTAAGCCCGTGCGCCACAACTACTGAGCCTGTGCGTCTGGAGCCTGTGCTCCGCAACAAGAGAGGCCGCGATAGTGAGGGGCCTGCGCACCGCGATGAAGAGTGGCCCCCGCTCGCCGCAACTGGAGAAGGCCCTCGTACAGAAACGAAGACCCAACACAGCCATAAAAATTAAAAAAAGATTAAAAAAATTAAAAATAAGAGAGCAAACACTGACTTTAAAAAAAAAACTGTTTTTCATCTTTTAGTATGTCTTGTAATTTTTTTTGATAGTCAGTTATGATGTACTGGGTAAAGGAACTACTGTAAATAGGCCTTTGATAATGTGGTAGTAAGGTGTGGAGGGCAGGGAAGCATTTTATAGTCCTATGATTAGATCTTAGTCTTTCAGTGAGCCTGTATCTCTAAACTCTGAACTTTACATGTGCTTCTTGGTCATCAGCCTCTCCCATCACTCCACTCCCCTCCTATGGCACAAAATGGCTATACTAGGCCAGAAGTGCTTATTTCCCCCAGGTCAGTTAGGTTCTGATCAAACCCCAGCGGGTGAGGCTCTGGTTAAATACTTTCTCCTAAGGGCAGACCTTGTTAAGAACAGAATACTCTGGAGTATTTCAAAATACTTCCTCTTCCTTCCTCCAGCTGGAAGCAAGAAGGGATTTTTCTCTGATATTCATTATGAGAACTTGGCCAAGCTCCTGGAGGCAAAATTCACAAAAGTGTTGGGGCATCCAATGACTGGGTCCCCCTGGAGTTTTTATCTCTCAGACTTGTCCACACTGAGCCTGCGGCAATTCATCAGTAGTTCAGGTTTCCCTTCCCTACCACCGGTTCCCATAGCAGTTTCAACTCATGGGTTTCTCTCCACTAAGTTGTAATTCTCTGAGTCTGCCGTCTGCCTTTCCAATTCAGGGGGCAGTGCTTTGTCCTGTGACCTCACCTCCCTGCTGAATCTAAGAAGAACTGTTGATTTTTCAGTTTGTTCAGCTTTTTACCTGTTGTTAACAGGAAGTGGCAACTTCCATGTTGGACTAGAAACTGGAAGTTGTAACTTTGTTTTAAAAACATGGTTAGGAAGATAATAAGGCAGACCACATGCAGAAGGCTAATGCAGCAAAAAATGAAAAAACAACTCAAATTATATATAAATTCTTATCAGAACAAAGATATAAGCAAGAAGAGAACAGAAGAAAATACATTAAAATTAAAAACCAAGAAACTCAGTGTTATAGTAGTGAATTTGGGGATGGGAAGAATCCCTTCTTTTTCCAATTATCTCCAATTTGGTTATTTTAAAAACTGTAAAATTAAGGAATGATACATACATCCAAAAAAAACCTGAAAGATGATCAAGAAGAGATAAAGGATAAGAGAAAGAAAAGAATACTATATAGTAAGCCAAAGAAGATAAATATTTTCTGACTTGATTTTGTTTTTATTTATTTATTTATTTATTTATTTTTGGCTGCATTGGGTCTTCGTTGCTGTGCGCGGGCTTTCTCTAGTTGTGGCAAGCGGGGGCTACTCTTTGTAGCGGTGCACGTGCTTCTCATTGCAGTGGCTTCTCTTGTGGCAGAGCACCGGCTCTAGGCGCACGGGCTTCAGTAGTTGTGGCTCGCGGGCTCTAGAGCGCAGGCTCAGTAGTTGTGGTGCACAGGCTTAGTTGCTCCATGGCATGTGGGATCTTCCCAGACCAGGGATCGAACCCGTGTCCCCCTGCACTGGCAGGAGGATCCTTAACCACTGTGCCACCAGGGAAGTTCCCTGATTTTGTTCTTAAAATAAGTCTTATTTATGGATATTTTCCTTATAAGTGATCCATATTTATGGAAAAAAGGAAAGAAAAAAGAAAATCATGAAGAACAATGAATCATCCATAAACTCACCACTCAATCAATGCTGGTCTTTTTTTTTCAAAAACAATGGAGCATGAACAAGGGAAGTATGAATGAGACCTCAGCCTCACTTAGAAGTAAAACTGTGAACTAGCCACAAGCCTCTTACAGGTTCCAAACAGCCTGTTTCCTAATTGGGGTAAAATATATAGAACATAAAAACCTGCCATTGTAACAATTTTTAAGTGTACAATTCGTTGGAATTAATTACATTCACAGTGATGTACAACCATCACCACTGTCTATTTCCAAAACATTTTCATCACCCCAAACAGAAACGATGTATCCAATTCCTTTCTCCACAGCCTCAGGTAACCGCTAAACTACTTTCTAATTTTTATGAATTTACCTATTCTAGATTTATAAGTAGAATCATACATACAATATTTGTCCTTTTGTGTCATGGCTTATTTCATTCAGCATAATGTTTTCAATGTTCATCCACACTGCAGCATGTATCAGAACTTCATTCCTTTTTTATGGCTAAATAAGATTCCATTATATACAAATACTTCTCACATTTATCAAGGTGCTAGAAACTCTGAGCCCATGAAAAACCTGGTATATTTAAGGCTGGAAGATAAAAAGGAAAAAAAGAAGGAAGGAAGAACTCTACTCATCTTATGTTTATCCATTCATCTGTTGATGGACATTTTGGGTTGTTGCCAACTTTTGGCTACTGTGAATAATGCTGCTATGAACACTGGCATACAAATGCCAAACAGACTTTTAATAGTTTGCTCTGGCTGGAAAGCCAGAAAAGGACTATAAAGAGAAACAGCAACAGAAGCTGCCAACAGCAATTACCACAATAGAACAGAATATAAGACATTAACTTCATGGGTTTTCCGCATGGCATGCAGGATCTTGGTTCCCCCACGAGGGATCGAACCCGTGACCCCTGCAGTGGAAGCGCAGAGTCTTAACCACTGGACTTCCGGGAAAGTCCCAACTTTACAGTTTTAAAATTATTTATACTTCTGATTTTTCCCAATTTTAGAGTCCTTCATCATGACAGACTTTATATGTTCTAATCTGAAAAATATACAAGAAGGAAATAAATGGGAGAAAGCAACAATGCTTAAGTAACATATTAACAAATCATTACTAAGGTCAGGATTGCAGGTTAGGAGCAATACTGAGACGGGAGCAGAGTTATAGCCTAAAACAGCATCTTCTTTTTGTTCTGACCAAAGAGAAGGTATTACTTTGCCCTCCATAATGCCTAGCACAGTACCCAGTGTATTCTAGAAACTCAACAACAAAAGCTGGTTGAAAAAAATAAATAGATGGATAATTCTATAGGTATCTGAGTTCTTCCAACAACATCATATTTTTTTAACTATTTATACTTAGTCTGAAACAGATTATTAGGAGCATCCCAAGTTTCACAGTAAGTTTTTTTTTTTTTTTTAATTATTTATGGCTGTGTTAGGTCTTCATTTCTGTGCGAGGGCTTTCTCTAGTTGCGGCAAGTGGGGACCACTCTTCATCGCGGTGCGCGGGCCTTTCACTGTCGCGGCCTCTCTTGTTGTGGAGCACAGGCTCCAGACGCGCAGGCTCAGTAATTGTGGCTCACGGGCCTAGTTGCTCCGCAGCATGTGGGATCTTCCCAGACCAGGGCTCGAACCCGTGTCCCCTGCATTGGCAGGCAGATTCTCAACCACTGCGCCACCAGGGAAGCCCCACAGTAAGTTTTATACGAACCCATAAATTTATGGGGAAATTGGCCAGTAGATGAGTGACAGGAAATTGTATCTCTGGGACCATTATTTAAATTACAACTCTAACTGATTACACAAGATTACAAACCCAGAACTCGCCAACTTACAGTATCATACTTTTTTAGTGGGTATTTGTCTAAGTGTTTGTAATGCCAAATGGGTCCAGAGAGGTCTTTTCTTATTTGCTTCCAAAATAAATAGCAACGTATCAAACTTAGAAGTATATCTAAAATACATGATCAAATTTCAAAATGTGGTCTATGCCAATGTAAATATAAAAAATAATTGTCTGGGGCCTCCCTGGTGGGGCAGTGGTTGGGGGTCTGCCTGCCGGTGCAGGGGACACGGGTTCGAGCCCCGGTCTGGGAGGATCCCGCGTGCCGCGGAGCGGCTGGGCCCGTGAGCCACAATTGCTGGGCCTGCGCGTCTGGAGCCTGTGCTCCGCAACGGGAGAGGCCGTGACGGTGGGAGGCCCGCGCACCGCGATGAAGAGTGGTCCCCACTTGCCGCAACTGGAGAGGGCCCTCGCGCGGAGGCGAGGACCCAACACAGCCATACGTACATACATACATACATACATACATAAATAAATAATAATTATCTGTACACACCATTACTTCAACATTCTTCAAGGTGTTGGAAATTCAGAACCCATAAAAATCTTGGTATACAACTGAATAAACATGTAGAAAGCAAAAAAATAAAAAATTATTTATACTCAACGTTGTCCCAGTAAGATTTAAGCTTGGGGCAAATGTAATATCTATCTTCAATCTTTTAAGCAGGTTATAAGGAAGTATTATTCCAACTCTGCAAACATGGGAATAAACAACATTATTATATAAATAGCAATGTCTTGCATGTTTTGAGTACTATCAATAAATATGGAGTGCAGATTTTAAAACACAGTCTATAAATATCCTCAAAGAAGAATTGCAAATTACGTCTTTCACTTTTTAAGTTAACAGTTGTCAGATGGAAGAAGAGAAAGATACAGAGCACTGGCTTCAACAGGAATGGAAAAAACAGCAAACAGGAATTACACTGAAAGGGAAAAAAACAGGAAATAAGGGTAACACTGCTGACAAGTCTTCTTCCTTTAGATGTCTATATAACAAATTTCTCTGAGTTAATTTATTTTCTATAGGCATACAGCATATATTCATCTCTCTCTGATCCTTCCTACCTCTAGAGCAAAATATCAGAAAAGGAAAACTTGCAACTAACACAACATTGTAAATCAACTACACTTTAATTAAAAAAAAAAAAAAAGAAAGAAAAGGAAAACTTTGTACACAGTGATATACCATTGCTGCTGCTACCACCATCATCTACTGTATGTTTTACTACGTACCAGGCATTGCGACAAGACTTACATTCATTATCTTATTTAATTCTCACAATAATCCTGAGACAGATTTTACTGAAGTTTATAGCGGTTAAACAACTTGCCCAAGAATCCATTAGCTAATGAATGATGGAGCCAGGATACTAAACATTCAGCCCTAAAACAAAAACGTCCTGACAAGTATAAATCATTGATAGGAAGGTGAGCTAAAACAGAAGAACACAAAAGTAAAAACACAGAACCTCAGAACATGTCATGACTCTAAGGATTTTGACAGACAGATAGGACCTGCCCCAAACCAATCTGATTACTTACTTAAGCAATTCAATTAACTAACATATTGAGATGGAAATTATATTTGAAAATGAAGGACTTCCCTGGTGACGCAGTGGTTAAGAATCTGCCTGCCAATGCAGGGGACGCGAGTTCTATCCCTGGTCCAGGAAGATCCCACATGCCGCGGAGCAACTAACCCCGTGCGCCACAACTACTGAGCCTGCGCTCTTGAGCCCAAGAGCCACAACTACTGAGCCCGCGAGCCACAACTACTGAAGCCTGCGCACCTACAGCCTGTGCTCCACAACAAAAGAAGCCACTGCAATGAGAATCCCGCACACCGCAACCAAGAGTAGCCCCCGCTCACCGCAACTAAAGAAAGCCCCCCGTGCAGCAACAAAGACCCAACGCAGCAAAAAATAAGTAAATAAACAAATAAATTTATTTAAAAATTTGATAATTTGAGCTGCACCTAATATTGCTATAGCCAAGTGTTCAAGTTCATGAATAAGGAGCTAATAAGCCTGTCCCCTGACCTCAACCTTCCACTGTTACAAACACAAAACTGTTTAAAAAAAAAAAAAAGGGCATATCTACACAATTTTTTCCTGGCAGCAGCAAGAGTACTAAAATACCTGTTTCCTTAGATCTTAATCTAGTCCAAAAAAGCACAAATTCAGAACAAGTACCTCTTAAAATATATCACATATTACATGAATTTTTTATTTAATATACACAATATATCAAGCACTGTGTCAAGAAGTGTGTTAAACACCATCACTCCATACCCAGTGTGAAATAAAAATGAACTGCCACAGTTCTGAAAAATCCTAAAATGTCAATAAGAATCTTCAACATGGGGCTTCCCTGGTGGCGCAGTGGTTGAGAATCTGCCTGCTAATGCACGGGACACGGGTTCGAGCCCTGGTCTGGGAAGATCCCACATGCCTCGGAGCAACTAGGCCCGTGAGCCACAATTGCTGAGCCTGCGCATCTGGAGCCTGTGCTCCGCAACAAGAGAGGTCGCGATAGTGAGAGGCCCGTGCACCACGATGAAGAGTGGCCCCCACTTGCTGCAACTAGAGAAAGCCCTCGCACAGAAACAAAGACCCAACACAGCCATAAATAAATAAATAAATAAATAAAATTTAAAAAAAAAAAGAATCTTCAACATAATTCTCCAAATAGGTAAATAATGCACAGATCATGGCAAGTCCTAAAAACTGTATTTTAAATTGTCATTTTAATTAATTTAATTACACTTATACTGGCGAAAGAAGAGTGATGAAATTAAGAGGTGGAAAATGTATGTTAATTGGAATTGGATAGAAGGACACATGAAAACTCAGGAAATCCTGGCAGAAATATAGTATCAATGAAATAATAATTTTTTGAAAGGTCCTCAGCATCTCAGCAAGGTAAAAGTACCATGTTCTATTGACAAGGTGCATAGGGCCTTCACAAGTTATTTAGATTTTTTAAACCTTGTTTCCTTGTCAGGAACTTAAAAAAACGTTGGAGTGAATGATACCTCTAATGCTTTCCTGCTGTGACATTGTAGAGTTAAGAGAAAATTGATAAACCCATATAAGCAGATTTTTATGCAATGACTAGTTTCAATAATAACAGGGGGGGAGGAGTCCCCAAAAGGTTGCACTAGAAAACTAAGGTCTCATTCCCTGAACCTCACATACTCAAATACTCTGAGGCTACAAGAATAATCAGAAACCAACAAAATGATAGTACATTAGCAAGACTAAATTAACACAGGTACACAATAACTTTGGACTTCAACAAAATGCCAAAGAAGCACTTAGGACTACAAGAATTATTTTGGTTTTTTTTTAATCTGATAATACTAAAGAAAACAAAAATATTATAAACTTAACTACTGCCCATATCCACACCTCTCTAGTCTCACCTGCCACAGGTAAGTGGGTCTTCTGTCTAAAGTCAGAAGACAGGCCTCGTGCTCTGTGAATTATCCTGGAACTCAGGTGATCTCTCTCTTCTTCCCAGTTTCTGCTCTCAACTTTTAAACAGGCTGCTCTGCCATATTTAGCGCTCTCGCTGGATCTTACATCCCACTAAGTACCCCCTGTCTCACAGTATCGTCCCTCCCCCATAGCTAAGCAACGGGACAGATGTTTAGCTTTCATTCTTCCCTTCTTCATCTCCCACTTTTTCACTGCAATGTGGCTTCTACCATACCATTTTACTAAAACCACACTTACCAAGGTCACTCACCAACAGCCTCTTTGTGCTAAATCCAGTAAATGCTTCATAGTCCTTATCTTACTTACAGACCTCTCTGTAACATGTGACCCCTACAGTACTTTTCCTTTTATTTATTTTTTATTTTTCTGATTAGCAAATACATGTTAAGAATTGAAATATCGGGCTTCCCTGGTGGCGCAGTGGTTGAGAATCTGCCTGCCAATGCAGGGGACACGGGTTCGAGCCCTGGTCTGGGAAGATCCCACATGCCGCGGAGCGACTAGGCCCGTGAGCCACAACTACTGAGCCTGCGCGTCTGGAGCCTGGGCTCCGCAACAAGAGGGGCCGCGATAGTGAGAGGCCTGCGCACCGCGATGAAGAGTGGCCCCTGCTTGCCGCAACTAGAGAAAGCCCTCGCACAGAAACGAAGACCCAACACAGTCAAAAATAAATTAATTAATTAATAATTAAAAAAAAAAGAACGGAAATATCACAGAAAAAAATGGAAAAGTTTGAGTACTCTGTAATCCCACTCTCAAAGACAGCCCCTGTTAGCAGTACAGTATATATTAAGATTTCTATACGTATGCTAATATATGGGTATATATGTATTTTTTTTAAGTTAACAAAAATTAGATCACACTTGGGGATTTCCCTGGTGGTCCAGCGGTTAAGACTCCATGCTGCCACTGCAGGGGGCACAGGTTCAATCCCCGGTTAGAGAATTAAGATCCCGCATGCCGCCTGGTGCAGCCAAAAAAAATCAGATCATACTATACATTTTTGAGAATTTAATTTAATGTACCTTGATCTTCTGTCTTTGTTAGTATTATGTGGTAGACTAATTAATGGCCTCCTAAAGAGCACATCATAAAACACAGAACCTGTGAATGTTACCTTAAATTGTAAAAGGGACTTGGCAGAGGTGATAAAGGGAAGGATTTTGTGATGAGGAGATTATACTGAACTATCTGGGTTGGGCCCATCGGAAGATGCTATGCAGTTGACTTTGAAGATGGAGGAAGGGATCAAGGAATGCAATGCAAGGAATACAAGGAATGCAACTCTAACAGCTGGAAAAGGCAAGGAAATGGATTCTACCCCAGGAACCAGCCGGGTCAATACCTTGACTTTAGCCCAGTGAAACATTTGAGACTTCTGGCCTCCATAACTGTAAGAGACTAAATTTTTGTTTTAAGCCACTAAGTTTGTACTAATTTGTTACAGCAGCAATAGAAAACTATATAATACTGTGTGTGTGTGTGAGTGTGATACCTTTCCACATTTGTCTGTTTCTCTAGAAGTTATTCCACAAAGTGCAACTATTGGGTCAAATAATAAAAAAAAAAGTTAACCTCCAGAAAGGCTATACTTATTTTTTACTCACATTAACAACATTCAAGCCCCTCCCTCCTTTTTCAAAGATCTATTCTTTCAGTTTGTTAAATCACTTGCCTGGTTTCCCTTCTGTGGTGGCTACTCACTCCTTCTGCTCCTTTGCAGACTTCTCGTCATCAGCTCATTTCTTACATATCAATGGTCCCCAAAATTCCAATTCCATCCTGGGCCTTCTCCTCACTATACACAGTTATTTAATCTACTTCCTTTTATCCCAATTACTACTTAGAAACAAAACAGATTTACTTCTCCCTCTTCCCTCTAAAATCTACTCCTCCACTGTATTCTCTGTTAATGACTGTATTCTCTCTGTTAATGGCACACCAATATCCAACAGCCTATGGCAGATGCATGGGGATCACATGACCCCTGCCTTATCCTCACCCCACATACCACAGGCTCCAGAATCTGTAAGAGTCTCTTCCTCCCTATCAATTCCTTAGAACAAGAATACATCAATTTTCAATTGTATTACTTAACTGTGTGTGTTCCCTATCTCAAGTCTCATACCCCACTGTACCACCACAGTCTTTCTGAAACTCAATTCTGATTTGTCACTCAAGCAGACCTTTCACAGACTGCTGGTTGCAATGTAACATGATATATTCCCTTGGGAAAACTGTTTGGCAATGTCTTCTAAAGTTAAACATACATCTGCTCTATGAACCAGTAAGTCCACCACTAGTTATTTATCCAAGAGAAACTAAAATGTATGTCTATAAGAAGACTAACAGCTATGTGTTCATAACAGCTTTCATAATAGCCTAATGGGAGAATGGATAAACAAACTGTGTTATTGTTATACAATGTATTACTACACACCAGTTAAAAAGAACTACTGATGGGAGCATCAACATGGATGAATTTCAAAACATTATGTTGAACAAAAGAAGCCAGCCAGAAAAGAATACACACTTATTCTACTATTCTATTAGGTGAAGTTCAAGAACATGAAAAACAAATCTGTGGTAAAAGATATCAGAACAGGAACTGACTAAAGGAACCGTGTGGGATTACTGGGGAGGGAGAGGTTAACACAGGAGTACACATTCAACAAAACTCATTCAATTGTAGAGTTAAGTTTATTTCACTATATGTAAACTTTACCTCAAAATTTTTTAAAGCAAATATTAAAATTTAAAACTTTTACTTCACTCAGCATTTTTCCATACTAATTATATAAAAAGCCTCACACCTGTCAGAATGGCCATCACCAAAAAGTCTACAAATAAGAAATGCTGGAGAGGGTGTGGAGAAAAGAGAACACTCCTATACTGTTGGTGGGAATGTAAATTGGTGCAGCCACTATGGAGAACAGTATGGAGGTTCCTTAAAAAACTGAAATAGAATTATCATATGAGGGACTTCCATGGTGGCACAGTGGTTAAGACTCCACGCTCCCTATGCAGAGGGCCCAGGTTCCATCCCTGGTCAGGGAACTAAATCCCATATGCATGCCACAACTAAGGAGCCAGCGAGCTGCAACTAAGACCCGGCACAACCAAATAAATAAAAATTTAATTTCATTTCATTTAAAAAAAAGAATTACCATATGATCCAGCAATCCTACTTCTGGGCATATATTCAGACAAGATGAAAACTCTAATTTGAAAAGATACATGCACCCCAATGTTCATAGCAGCACTATTTACAATAACCAAGATATGGAAGCAAACTAAATGTCCATCGACAAATGGATGGATAAAGATGTGGTATACTCACAAAGGAATATTAGCCATAAAAAAGAATAAAATAATTTGCAGCAACATGGGTGGACCTAGAGGTTATCATACTAAGTGAAGTAAAATCAGACAAGGAAAGACAAATATCATATAATATCATTTATATGTGGAATCAAAAAAATGATACAAATGAACTTATTTACAAAACAGAAACAGACTCAGACATAGAAAACAAACTTATGGTTACCAAAGGGGAAAGGGGTGGGGGGGGGAGGGAGTGATAAATAGGAGTTTGGGATTAACAGATACACACTGCTATATATAAAACAAATAAACAATAAAGACCTACTGTAGAGCACAGGGGACTATATTCAATATCTTGTAATAACCTATAAAGAAAAAGAATGTGAAAAAGAATAGATTCAGTATAACTGAATCACTTTGCTGTACACCTGAAACTGACACATTGAGAATCAATTACACTTCAATTTAAACAAAAAAAAAACCCTCAAGATTTAAGACAAATTAATCACTTAATTACCCTTTTTTTTTTTTTTAATTATCACCTCACTCAGAAACAAGACTATACGGGGAATTCCCTGGTGGTCCACTGGTTAGGACTCAGGGCTTTCACTGCCGGGGCCAGGTTCAATCCCTGGTCAGGGAACTTAGATCCCACAAGCTGCACAGCATGGCCAAAAAAAAAAAAAAGTAAAGAAACAAGAGTATACCAACTGTGTGTTCCCCTGGTTTATAAATTTTGTGAAAGCAAAGATTTTTGTCTATGTAGAATTGATCACCATTGTCTTCCCAGTACCTATCATTATGCTTGACACATAGGAGATGCTATATATGTGTTACCTTTGGTGGTTCTTACTGACTTACTGACAATGTTCATAACTTCATTAAATTTCTAGATCATTTACTGACTCAGTTTTTTGATCTCGTGTGTTAAATGCTTGACAACATTTATAACCTTGTTCATCCAGCAGCAGAAAAGAAGCTTCTCCACATTTTCAAAAAAGCAGCCAAGTTGAGTCTTTAACTTTGTGCTCCTCTCTTACATGTATTTAAATTAAATGTTTAAAGGCATTACACTTTTCATGAGCTTATTCCCTAAGATTCATTCTCAATTTACTTCAAAGTCTATCTTCTCACCAGCAAATTCTGGCTCAATCTTCTAAACTATCCTGATTCTGGTATACTTGAAGATATTAAATTTTTCTTCTTTCTCTTATGTATCTCATTCAAATATCATATTATACAGTTGTTCATTCAAGTGAAACTTTTATCCAGTATCTTTTTTTTCTAATATTTATTTATTTATGTATGTATGTATTTATTTGGCTGCGCCAGGTCTTAGCTGCAGCACGCAGGATCTTCATTGCCATGTGCGGGATCTTTAGTTGTGGCATGTGGGATCTAGTTTCCTGACCAGGGATCAAACCCGGGCCACTGCACTGGGAGCGTGGAGTCTTAACCTCTGGACCAACAGGGAAGTTCCTATCCAGTATCTGTTAACATTGTTCTAACAAACTTACTAGCATAATTTATGAGACTGCTGTATTCATTTTTAACACAGCAAAAGATCTGTATCAGGCCAAATACAGCAACTAATCATTTGAATACCAATTCAAAGGTAAGACAAAATCCCCATCTTCACTTCCCTATCAGTGCTTACACTTTCTTATGAAAAACAAAAAGAGCAATGATCCATAATAAAACCATTCTGCTCCTATCTCTATCAAGGTTCCTTCCAAGAACACAGGAGCCAGCAGTTCCTTAAGGAGAGAGCCCTAATCATGAACCCAAAAGACACTGAATAGCAAAACGAACAATGAAGACCCAGATAACAGCCCGTTTAACCAGCTTTAGGGAACATTTTTCAAAGTACAATTGTGAGCGTTGGATTAGTACAAAGAACAATTAACAAGCACTAAACCCACATTGTCTGGCCACTTAAACAATAAACTGCCAACAGCACAGGCAGGGAATGCTCTCATGAAGTACAGAGACAGTAATAAACATCTGGAAATGGCAACAAATAAACACACCAGGCAACTTAGAATTATGAGAAATTGGATGACCCTTTCTGAGCAAACATATGAAGCCACAGTCAACAGCGTCTAGCCACAAAACACACATTAATTAACCTACAGGTTTCCAATGAGAAAGGACTATCATACCGCCAAAACAGATAGTAATAACTGCCAATGTTATCTTTGATTGATAGCTTGAATTTTATATGCAAACATATAAAATTGTGTGCAGTGATAAGCAGACTTTTATATTTTATATAACTTGTCCAAAATTAATTTGAAGAGCAACAAAGGGCTGACAGCTTTTTGTTTTGCTAAATAAGGGCATTACAGAAAATAACAAACAAAAAAACCCACTCACTAGCATAAATTTCAAATGTAAAAGGATACTGTAACACAGAAAAGGATGGACACAATTTAAAGGTAAACACATAAAGTTTTATAAATTTAGCCTAAGAGAAAACAAATTATATTGAGAATAATATTTTTATTTCATCATGAACTTTATGATAAAAAACTCTTATCTCAAAGAGCATTTGGAAACATACTTAGTGTTTTAAAGAAAAAAGGAGTGCAAAGCATAACAAAGTTATCAGAGGAGCTTAACAGAGAGGCTTTAATGGGTGGTTCTAATTAATTTACCAGTTCATGTTAACTATAAGATTTCTACAACTTTAGCAATACTTTTCAATTTTTTCTGGAATATAATCTTTTTCTCAAAACAAAAAATACTGGGCAGCAGAATGGTCAGTCTCCCAGCGGTGTCTGGGTAGGGTCAGCGTGAGGCCGCGGGCTCCAGGGACAGCGGAGGCAGCTGCTGCCGGCTAGGCTTGGGACCTGGGACTCGAGAGTCCACACCACCCACGCGGTGGGCACCTCGCGGTGAAGCTGAGGCTCAGGGAGGCTCCGCTGAGCACCTGGGGCCGCCGCCACACACAGACCTTGTTCCTGGTGCGCCTCACTTCCCAGCTGCTCAGGGCTGTTCCCGGGTAGGCTGCAGTGGGTCCTGGCCTGTCTCAGGGGTGCTGGGCAGGCAGGCCTGCAGGCCTCACTACAGCACGCAACCAACAGGCCCAAGTGGCGTTGCCTCCCTCCCTGGCAGGCGGGTCCATCTGGAGCTTGAGGAGATGCTGCTCCTCAGGAAGATATCCATCAGCCCCCTGGAGAGCTGGCTGACCTGGAGAGCTGGCTACCTCCTGCCCAGACTGGACGCTGGGGTCCCAGGGACTGTGTCTCCACCCCAACTCTATGAGTGTCCGCCCAGCCAGGTGGGGGAATGGGTCAAGCAGTGGGGTAAGGAGGTCTGGGATGCACCCCAGATGCAGCGCAAAAACACGCTCAAGATCTGCCGGCACAAGATGAATCATCTCAAGTACCGCAAGCTGGTCAAGAGGACCCAGTACCTACTGCGGAAAGTCAAGGAAGGACGCCCGAAACGGCAGCAAATCACGTTCAAGAGAGACCTGAAGCGCATCTGGTGGAAGGCGGGCCTGAAGGAAACCCCCACAGGCTGGCAGACCCTCAAGATCCACCTGAGGGGCAAATGCATCTCCTATCTCTCTCCCGCACCCCTATTACTGCTGATGACCCGTTGTAATAAGTATTCAGAGAACTCAGCTAAAAACAAAAACCAAAAAATTCTGAGTATTACCTCCCCCCATGACAGTAGCTGGATTTAAGAATTATTGATTAAAATAACAAAACCACCACGACTTTTTGATAACTTCTGTATGTTACAAATATGCAAGATCTATTATTTGTTCATTCAATATTAAATGTTTAATACACATATTGATTTCCAGACCCACTGCAGAGATCCACAGCCCACTCTGTTTCTCCAGTCATTTCTCTCTTTATAGCGAGTTTCCCACTACAGAAAGTATCAAATAGCTCACTAAGCTGGCTTATCTTTAAAATCATTTCCAATCCTGAGATTATAAGATTCTGGGACAATGTAAACTTCTCAAAAGAATTTAGAAATTTCTAGAGAAATTACAGTTTGATCCAATATTTAAGTGCTCTCCCTCCTAACATTCTATGTAGACAACGGTAAAGAAATTTTAAAAGCTACAACCCCACAGGGAGAAGAAAACAGTGGTGGGCAGATGGCAGCACATTTTTGTATGATGAATGGAAAGCAGACGAGGGACTTCCACGTTAAGACTGCAGACTGAACCCACACATCTAATCTTGCTCCCTCCCAAAACCCTACTAAAACAAGATAAAGAAAATGTTGCTGTTGTTTTGTTCTGTTTTTAGGACACAAACCATAAGGATCGAGGGAATGGAAGAAACCAACAGCAACAAAATTTTGGAAGCTGGAAAGATGGATGAGTGATAACTGATTTGGTCAAAGACCAATTATAAGACAGCAGTGCTGACAACTGAGAACAAACCCACTTTACGCTACAGAATCCTCAAAGGGTTCAGGAACTGCCAGAACACAGAGGGGGAAGGGAGACTAAAGAAAGAAAGGATCAGGTGAAAGCTGTTTGAACAGTTAGAAACCTAGAGCCCATGCCTCTCCCGAGTTGCTGAGTGACCCAACCTCAATGAGGCAGCAGGTTAGAGATTTATTCTCTAAAAAGGGTAAATCACACATGGTGGAAGATGAAGGTATCCTAACAAAAAGAGGCAAATTATATGTCCCTTCATATTAAATGCTCTATGGCTCATTACCTAGCCCTCTTTTCCTGAGTTCCCAGACCACTGGCAACTAGACCTCTGGCCTCCAAGCAGAAAACTGGGATACTCTGGGAAATCTGACCAGGCCAAACGGAAAGATAGACACTGGAGAGAGCCTCAAACAGCCCACCCAAACCAATGATTTCAATCCTGACCACACACTGGAATCACCTGGGCAACTTTCGAAAATACTGGTGCTAATCTATGCAGACAGAAATCAGAATAGTGGTTGCCTCTGGGCAAGGAGTGAGGAAGATAGAAGGGATATGAAGGAATTTTCTAGGGGTTTCACTATGCTCTGTACCTTGTGTTCATTACACAGGTGTACACACAGTAAAATCATCAAACTATACACTTAAAATCTATATATTTTACTGTGTGCAATCACACTTAAATTTTTAAAAAATACTGCTACCTGATGTATTTGGTCTCTCAGTCACAAGTAAACACCCAAGGAGGATTACCAGACCTCTGAAGAGGGCCTCTACTGCTGAGACTATACCAAACAGAAAAAAAGTAACTTGGAGAAAACAAGCTATGCAAGGAAAAAGAAAGCTTAAAGAAACTGTCTTTAACAATCTCAGGTAGGTAAGAGATATGGCATCTATGAAACAAGAAAAGAGACGGAGGAATAAGTAACTGAGTAGAGGATGGGAAGCTAAACCTACAGGCCTGCACAAGGGCATATGGTCAACGGGCTGATGTGCCTCGCTCACAGAGCCCCAGAAAGGCTCAGCCCTTGAGATTCTCGAGGGACATAGTCAGTGGGGAAGAAGTATGGGGCTGAAGAGCAGGTTACTGGTTTAAAGTCTGGTAAAGTCTGTACATGGACCTCCAGTTTCCCTTCTCCACTATTCACATCCTCTCATAAATTTATTCTCTGGAAACAGTGACTTGGAGAGACTCCAGACTCAAGAAGAGTGGAGCGAGGCTCAAGGCTGAAAGCCAAGGAATAAAGCAGAAGTATGTGCGGTGATAGCAGCCCTCACCCACAGCCCAGTTCCTCCGTGCAGCTCTCAGAACACTGGGAGCCAAGCATGGTACGTGCCTCACACTTGGATTTAAATGTCCCTTTTGCATGCAGCCAAACCAATTTTCATCACAGCACTTCTCCTAGTGGAGGATAAAGGTCTTCTGAATTTCTACAACTCCTCTTAGACTCTCAATTTCTTAAAGGCAGGGGCAGCATCTTAATCAGCTTCATATCCCCAGAGCCTAACACAGTTACGCTCTATGTTAAACACTCTATAAATCTTTAATTGGTCCCAGACACTGGAGATAATATACAAGAAGAGATTTAAAAACCTTGGAAAACGAGAGCATACAAGGTGTAATTTGGACTAGGTCTTGAAGGGACATTAAAGATTTAGGATTTATTGATGAAATGACGTCTAGGATTTGTTTTAAAATAATCCCAGAGCCACTCTCCCCACCCCCCAAAATCAGCTGTATCTCTATATACTGGCCACAAATGTTTTAAAATATCACTTACAATAATATTTAAAAAATCAAATACCTAAGAATAAATAAGAATAGATGTGGGACTTCCCTGGTGGCACAGTGGTTAAGAATCCGCCTGCCAATGCAGGGGACACGGGTTCGAGCCCTGGTCCGGGAAGATCCCTCATGCCGCGGAGCAACTAAGCCCGTGCACCACATCTACTGAGCCTGCGCTCTAGAGCCCATGAGCCACAAATACTGAAGCCTGCGCGCCTAGAGCCTGCGCTCCGCAACAAGAGAAGCCACCACGATGAGAAGACTGCACACCGCAACGTAGAGTAGCCCCCATTCGCCACAACTATGTGCAGCAATGCGATCAACAGATATCAGAGCTTATTATAAAGTTACATCAGTTGATACTGATATTGGTGCAAGGATAACAAATAGACCAATGAAACAGAATATTGTCCAGAAACAGATCCACACTTATACAGTCACCTGATTTATGAAAAAGTGTCACACAGTGCAGAAGGGCAAGGATGGTATATTCAGTAAATGGTGCTGGGTCAAATAGATACCCATATGGTATAAAGTGAATCTGGACCCCTACAATCCATCTGGAATTTACTGTAAATTGTACATCTTAAATACGAAAAGTAAAACAAAATAAAACTTCTGTACAGTAACATGGGGAAATATCTCCATATTCTTAGGCTAGGCAAAGATTTCTTAAGTAGGGCACAAAAAGCAGTAATCATAAAGGGAAGGATTAAGTATATTTCATTAAAATTAACAATTTCCATTCATCAAAAAAAGGCCATTAAAAGAGTGAAAAGGCAACATACAGAGTGTAAAAAGATTAAGTCCAGAAAGGACTCATGGAAGATAGATGTGTATACACACACACACACACACACACACACACACACACACAGAACTCATATCCAGAATAAAGAATTACAGACCAATTAAAAAAAAATAATAGACTTAACAGGCACTTCACAAAAGACGACATATAAATGGTCAACAAAAGATACCCAACCACAATCATCAGAAAAATGTAAATAAGACCACACATATATTACTGCACTTTTACCAAAATAGCAAAAAATTTTAAAACTGACAAGCATTAGCAAGGATATGAGGTAAATGGAATACCATTCCCTGATAATTGGTAGAACACTTCGGGAAAATGTTCAACTGTATCTAATGCTAAAGTTTTATCATTCACATATCTCATAAACCAAGAGTTCCACTCCTAGATATAAACCTCAACCTAGCAATGTTCTGTTTCTTGATCTGTGATAGTATACTTACTAAAAATTCTTTACCTGCATACTCAAGATTGTGCACTTTTTAAAATATATTATACTACAATAAGTTTTCTAAGATTTCTTTGACACAAATTTCTCAGAGACATTAAGACTAGCATCTTAGAATAGAAAAGGAGCTTCTGGTAAACAGCAGAAAGTTTATTAATAAAATTTTTAAAAAACAAAACAAAAAAAGCTGCTAACACATTTCAACCCAGAATAAAGGTAAAAACTAGGAACAGATAACTTTTCTTGATCTTCACGAAGCACTGGATTTCTTTCAGCAATAAAAGGAGTCTGTTATTCTACACTGTAACCCAAAGAAATCTTTGCAAGAAAATGCTACTTTTTGAAATCACCTCTAACAACAACAGATAGGAGGAAAGTGAAGAAACCATTCCAAAAGTTTTGGTTAACTCTTCGGTGAGAGGATGCCAGCTGAGTTGATCTGTGAAGCCCAAAAGACAGAAATAAAGCCACAAAGAAATCACAGCAACTCTAAAGCAAACACCAACACCACAATCCAACCTACCGGAAATTCTGTGGTTAATTTGAGGCTTGCCCCGCTAGTCATAAGGTGATTCAGTGATGGCTACAAACGCTCCCCAAGTGCATCCTTGGGCGTCCTCTAGCACACCTGGCTCGCCCATCACCTGCCTGGAGACACGGCCTTGCGCAGAATCCCAGAGGCCAAATAAAGACGCCAACTTTGCAAGAGGCGTGGACGGTCTCGCCCCATCAGGTCACCCAGAAGGAACAGACTCCTGGCCTCCAGGGCGGGGGTGAGGAGTCAGTATTCCCCACAGGATTTACGAGGAAGCGCTCCCGAAGCTGCCTCGTCCCTCCACCTCCCCGGGATTCCACTGGAAGTCCCGCTGGCGAGTTTCTTCCCCAGCGCCCACGGGAGGAGGGTCGCGGCGACCACAGGGAACTTAGGCCCCAGGGGGCCGGGCGCGCCCTGCCCGCTCGCGCCGCAAGTTTTGTTGGCGGCCCCCACTCGCCGCGTCTCGGCCCGGCTGTGCGCCCCGCGGAACCCGGGCTCGCGGCCCGCCCGGCCTGGCGCGGCGCCCCTCACCTTGGAAACGTTGGGTGGACTCCGCCGTAAACATTAACTTCCCATCCAGCCGGCAGCCGCGCCGCCGCGTCTCAGCGCCTCGGCCTCTCTCCCGGCTCCGCCGTCCGCCGTCCGCGACCCCTCTTGACAGCCGCGCTCACTCAGGAGCTCGGGGCCGCCTCAGACCCTGACCCACTCCCCCCGCGCCGCCGCGGTTTCAACTACCACCCAACCCCTAGTGTGCCCGCCACCGGCTCCTCCCGGGTCCGGCCCGGTCGCGTCAGGAAGGCTCAAGGCGCAGGCGCGGCAGGGCCTTAAAGAGACCGGGCCGCCCTACCGCATAATAGGTTCGAGCAGGTTAGGGGCCGGGCCGGCCGGCTGAGAAAAGGAGAAGCCGAAGGGATTGGACCGTGGGGAACGGGGGCGGGGAACTCCCGCTTGTTCCTCCGCCTCTCTTTCAAAGCTCCAGAGGTCGGACCCACAAATTGCTGACTTCCCCAGTCTCTTGAACCGCCCCTTGCCTGTAAGAGCTGCACCAGACACTCCCCCTCCTCGAAGCGACCCCGCGCGTAAGGCTGCGGGCCTCGCATTGCTGCACAGCTTATGCGCATGTCTCCAGGTTGCGGCCACGGGATGCAGACGCGCAAGCTTCGAAAGGCCGCCCGGGCTTCCCCGAGAGGTGACCTGGTCACTCTCAAAAACAATAATTAGGGCTTCCCTGGTGGCGCAGTGGTTGAGAGTCTGCCTGCTAATGCAGGGGACACGGGTTCGAGCCCTGGTCTGGGAAGATCCCACATGCCGCGGAGCAACTGGGCCCGTGAGCCACAACTGCTGAGCCTGCGCGTCTGGAGCCTGTGCCCCGCAACGGGAGGGGCCGCGATAGTGAGAGGCCCGCGCACCGCGATGAAGAGTGGCCCCCGCTTGCCGCAACTAGAGAGAGCCCTCGCACAGAAACGAAGACCCAACACAGCCAAATAAATAAATAAATAAATAATAAAAATAAGTAAATTTAAAAAAAAAACAATAATTAACGTGTAAATGGCACTTGTGATTGCAAATCACTCTACCATCAGTCGTCTCGACACATTGGATTTATGCGGAGTCCGGCAGGGACATGGGCACAAATATGTGAAGTCCAGCTGGGCAGTCATCCAATATCAACGAAGAAATTCTTAGAAGGAAAGTACTTAAGAACAGAAATAACCTACTAATTCCGGTCTAATCCCAGGAAAGACAGGCAAAAAATGATAATAATAATAACAAAGGCAATATAAATTACTTTGATTATACATTTACAAGTGACAAAATGATAGTAATTAGCACCAAAAAAAAATTGCCTAGAAATTAGGTAACCCTGGTTATTACCTAATTTAAATTTATAATCTCCAGAAGGGGTTCCACTGTAATAAGCATTTCAGAAAAAGAAAAATTCTCCATTTTTTAAAAAAACAAGATTAAGAAATACCAAAAAATAGGAAGTAGAGCCATGCCCTCCACCCAACTAAAAACTTGAAATTGCATCTGAGGCAAAATTTTGCATAACTTCAGATTATGCCATTATTTAAAGTAATTTCAACTAACAGTTTCATTGCATCTGAATCCATCTTGTATAAGAAAGCTAAAATACATTTTGTTAATCTACCTTTCCTTCCTATATTCCATCTATCAGCAAATCCTATAGATTTTACGTCCCAAAATTTCCTTGAATCTGTCCTCTACCAGCTCCTTCATCACCACCCTAGTCCAAACTCCCTTTGTCTGGGAGGGCCAGAGGCCTGGGAGGGCTACAAATTTAGTCTCTAATTGGTTTACCCTCATGCCCTCTAGTCCCTCTCTAATTTCTTCACACAAATGGCTGTGTGATCTTTTATCTTCCCAGCATGTACCACTTCAATGGCCTCCCACTTCCTTAGACAAAACCTCTTAACTAACCTGCATGGTCTGGTGGCCTGCCCACCTCTCCACCTCTTCTCACTGCTCAGACCACATTCCATCCTGTCTCTGTTCCAGCCAGACTGGCCTCTTCCAATTCCTCAGTTTTCTCCCTCCACAGACCTGCATATGCTTTGCTTTGTGCCTGGAAGTCTCTTCCAATCCTCCTCCTTCTGACCACACCTCTAGTCTCTACCTCTGAGAAGCACCTTCACACTTCCCTATCTTGGTCCATTCTTATCACATGACACTGAAACTGTAATTATATGATTATTTTGGTGAATTTTTGTTTCCCCCCCACTGGACTAATTACATCAATAAGGCCAGGAGCTTGGTTTTCTTTGGTTCATGGTTGTATTTCCATATTTGTTCAATATTTGTTTTGTTTCATCAATAAATGAGAATCATAGAATGCCAGAACTTGAACTAGATATGGCTTGAAGGTTACCTAAGTCATAGATAGGTAAAATGTCACAATCTGACATTTGGAATCAGAGTCTAAAAAGAACTCCAGTTATTTTTAAACTGATTTTATATCGTTTTAGCTGGGCTGTCAGAAGATCCTTTGGGTAACCTTTAAAACTGAGTTCTCAAAGTACCTGTATGAAGCCCTGAATTAATAATGATAGCTATGGGATGGGCCCACATGAACCTAATAATAATTTTTGCTTCAAGGGAGGAAGATTGAATGATTGGGAGTCAGGGCTGGGAAGGAGACTTGACTGCCTGCCCCTTTGTATACCTTCTTAACTTAAAGTGATGTGAATATATTACCTACTTGAAAATAAATAAATGACACAAAAGAGTGCATACTCTATGATTCTATTTATTTGAAATTCTACGAAAAAAATCGTAACCGGTTGCCTCTGGCAGGAAATTGACTGGGAAGGTGTATGAGAGAAATTTCTGGGTCATAAAACCCTCCCGCACTTGAACTAGGCTGGGACCTGGGACCTGGGACCCTTTACTGAAGTGCTTGTACCTGTACAAATGTTTCCTTGAGCAACAGAATACAAAGAAACTATAAGGGACTAAAAATAACTGTGCACTTGTGCAGTTGGGGCAATTATGAACAATAAGATACAAAAAGGCCACAAATGAACTGCTGTTTCTAAGATGCCAGGAGCAAAAGCAGGGTACTACGCAGGATCCCTGCACATAGCACCACCAAGGGGGTGGACAGACCCCCTAAGCTATGCCTCCTGCCCAAGGGAACCAGCTTGCCCCCTGACCCCTAGGAGTGAGTAAGAGCACCTGTTACTTGTTTTTGCTCTCTCATGCTGCACCAGGAGCCCCAATAACTTGCCTGAATTTCTTGTCTGGCCTCTTATCAATTTCTACTGATTAGAGAGTCCAAGTACTCAAATCAGTAGCACACTATTGGTGGGAATGTAAATTGGTGCAGCCACTATGGAAAATTGTATGGAGATGCCTCAAAAAATTGAAAATAGAACTACATACAATCTAGCAATTTCACTTCTGGGTATTTATCTGAAGAAAATGAAAACACTAATTTTAAAAGATATGTGCAGGCTCTCTCGGCCTGTACGGCGGCGGAGGTTCGGATGGTCCCCGGGCCTGTGGCCGCCTGGCCTTCAACGGCTGGGGCGCAGGGCAGGAGCGCGCAGCCGCCCTGAGTCTAGTGAGGCTGGCGCCGCGGCCGGGCCGGGTCCGAGGCTCCCGGTCCCTGAACGCGTGGAGGGCAGCGGCCTGGTCTGGCCTCCGCCACGTTGTCGGTGAAAGATGGATGCTTGAAGCATAGACTGCTGCTAGCTGACTACTTACTATCTGGGAGCACAAAGATGACCTAAGGATGTCCTAGGTGAGGAACTTGACAACTTGATCTTCGGGAGTTGCTTAGAGTATTCAAAATTTCCAGGATTGCTAAAAAAAATACTGCTTTTGGATAGTCCAAAAATGTACATCTAAAACAGTGGGGCTATAAATAAAATAATTTAATGTGCTTCTTGGAAAAAAAAAAAAAAAGATATGTGCAGGGAATTCCCTGGAGGTCCAGTGGTTAGGACTCCGTGCTTCCACTGCAGGGGGCACGGGTTCGATCCCTGGTCGGGGAACTAAGATCCTACAAGCCTTGCGGCACGGCCAAAAAAAAAAAAGGTAAAAAAGATATGTGTATCACTGCAGGATTATTTACAATAGCCAAGATACGGAAGCAACCTAAGAGTCCATCAGAAGATGAATGGATAAAGATACGGTGTATATATACACAATGGAATGTTAGACATAAAAAAGAATGAAATCTTGCCATTTGCAACAACATGGAAGTAACTAGAGGGTATGTATGCTAAGTAAAATAAGTCAGGCAGAGAAAAACAAATATCATGTGTTTTCTCTTACATGTGGACTCTGAAAAACAAAACAAACAAATAACATAACAAAATAGAAACAGACTCAGACACAGAGAACAAACTGGTGGTCACCAAGGGGGAAGAGGATTGGGTGAAATAGGTTAAGGGGATTAAGAGGTACAAATGTCCAGTTATAAAATAGATAAGTCATGGGAATGTAATGTAGAGAATATAGTCAATAATGTTGTGATAACTTTGGTGACAGACTGTAACTAGACTTATCGTGGTGATCATTTCATAACATATAAAAATATCAAATCGCTATGCTGTACACCTGAAACTAATATAATACCCTGAGTCAATTATACTTCAGTTTAAAACAAATAAGCTAACACACGGTTGAGCACTCTCTGTGTGTGAGTATTGGCTAAGGGCTATACATACTTTATTTCTTTTAATCCTCATACTATCCTCATGAGGCATATATCATTATAACCCCCTTGCATATGAGAAAACTGACACTTAGTAAATACCATGTAACTTGCTCCTATTTATACAAATGGAAAATGGTGGGGCAGGGTTTTGAAACCAGTCCGTCTAATGTCAGAAGTGGTTTATATTACTTACCCACTAGATCAAGAGCTTTGCAATGATTGAAATCATATTTTATCTTAGACTATTCAGTTGCCCCAGCACTTTCCGTAGTAGCTGTTCAATGTATTTTGAATGAATGATAAAGAACAAGCTTGGTTGTTGATTTTATTGGTACAAATTACACATTTTTAGTTGGTACAAATTGTACATATATATATAAAATATTTGGGGCTTCCCTGGTGGCGCAGTGGTTGAGAATCTGCCTGCCAATGCAGGGGACACGGGTTCGAGCCCTGGTCTGGGAAGATCCCACATGCCGCGGAGCAACTAGGCCCGTGAGCCACAATTACTGAGCCTGCGCGTCTGGAGCCTGTGCTCCGCAACAAGAGAGGCCGCGATAGTGAGAGGCCCGCGCATCGCGATGAAGAGTGGCCCCCACTTGCCACAACTAGAGAAAGCCCTCGCACAGAAACGAAGACCCAACACAGCCATAAATAAATAAATAAATAAATAAATAAATAAATATATAAAATATTCTAAATAATCCAAATGATCAGTACCATTGTGCTAAGTGCCTGAGATGTACTATCTCTAATGAGGTCATGGGCCTGAGGAGAGAAGCTTCTACCATTAGCTCTGACCTTCCAATTTATTTGATGAAAGAGTTTACACCTTAATTTTTTACTGAAAAATTAAAATTAATTTTTTTATTTTTAATAAATAAAATTTGTATAAATAATAAAATTAACATTAAAGCTAATTCTAACTAGAGAAATAGCTAATTCTTACCCCTCCCAAGTGCTTGAGCACTTGCATAAGTGAAATCCCACTATGTGAATTCCACACCAACACCGCCTCTGCTCCAGCTTTCTGCCCTCGGCTGTTCACACTCTGAAACTAGAGTAGAAGATAGAGGAAGTATGGGGGCAGTGGGCAGGGGCACCCTCCTCAGAGACAGTTGAGTATGAGGCAAATTCAGTTAGCAATTCAAGATTCCTTATGTTCTAATACCACACACCCTTATCATTGATTTGTTTCACTGTCCAGGAGGGGAACAGAAGGAGGGTCTGAGCTCTAATCCCCTCTAAACCGGGCAAGGGTTAAGTATCCGAACCCAGCGCTCTCAACTGCCAAAAGTGTTTTATAAGTCAGCCATGTGAGCCTCATTGTTCACAGAAAGGAAAGGCAAGGGAGGCATTCCCCTGAGAGGCAAAAACTACCCAGAGTACAGAAAAGGAACTCACCAGTGGAGTCAAACTCACTGCCCGCTCTCACTTTGAGCAGCTGGCATCTGGAGCTTCCAGAGAGAACCAGGGCATCTCGGTTACATTCTAGGATTGCGCTGTCCAATACATCAGCCACTGGCCACATGTGACTATTTACATTTAAACTTAAATTAAAATTTCAGTTTCTCAGTCGCGCTCACACCTTTCAAGTGCTTAACAATAGCCACATGTGGCTGCTTGTTACTAGGGCAGCACACATAGACTATTTCCATCTATCAGAAAGTTCTCTTGGCAGAACTATTCTAGAAAAAGAAGAAACAACACTCCATTGTGACCTCCAGCTAATATTCAAATATTTTTTGCTTTGAAACCTGAAGGCTCACAATGAAATAGTGAAAGCCTATTTCACTCAGCTCAATGCTTTCCACAGCACAAATCCAAAAGGCACTCAAGCACAAAAACTGTGGCCTCTCCTTATACCAAGTTTATAAGAATGGCTTTAACCTCACCACTTCACCTCCACTGCATTCTGTTGTTTACAAGACACATTATCTTAGGAAAGAACATTGTTTGTTAAGAGGAACACAACTCTATTGCCATCTCTTGGCGCTTGTGCACAGGTAGGGACAATATCTGCCACAGTTGTGGTAAAGAACCTGCTCTTGGGCTCTAGAGGTTGGACATCATTTCTACGTGTGATATCAGACATTCACAGTATCAACCCAACAACAGCTTTTGAAATTGTGCCACCAAAATGGGACATCGATAGAGTGCTTATTTCCACCTCACCCACCAAAGGAGAAGTCTATTCTTTTCTTGACTGTCTGAAATATCTTGTTTTACCGCAAGACAAAATTTAGTGCAACTATAGTAGCAATTCTAATCTATCCAATTATCTGGGAACTAGTAACCTCCAAATTAATGCATGTGACTAGATTGTGACCTAAAATTTCAAGTGTGCTTGCCAAAAGTGTGTTTAACCTCACTGAGCTCCAATCTTCTTGTCTATAAACTGGAGATAATAAAAGTATCTATGTAAGTGTTGAATTAAATGAAATAATATATGCAAGGCACAGAATAAGCATTCAACGAATGGTAATTGCTATTATCCAAAGCCACAAAGCACCAACATGCAAAAAATTTTAAATAGATTTTAAACAGACTCTTAAGTAGAAAAATCCTGACTCTACCACCTGCTTATTGTTTGGCCTTTGACCTCTGTAAGCTTCAGTTTCTTCATCAGACAAATAAGGATAAGACTTGCCAACAATAGATGTGTTATTTCATGTGAAAATTCTCTAACAACAGTAAAGTACAAACTTTAGCTAATGTTAATTAGTACTCTGTCCCCACCTCTACCAAAAAGGAAATTAGGAAACTACAATAGGAAGGTGTTACTTTATGGTAAAATTAATTTAGCTTTTATTATGGCCTGTGCTCCTAAACAGGACTGGGAAGCAACCACTGCTGAAGTCATCACTGAAAGGCCATACAACCATCAACATTAGGACCAAATGCTAGTAACCAGCATTTTCCTCAGCTGATCTTTTTCTCAACGTGAGAAATTTGAAACCCATACAGACACATTGTCTCCTCTGAGAAAGCACATTCAAAAAAGATAACCAGCAGCCAATTACAGCAAGGAGAGAAATGGTATTGAATTACAAAAGGCACTTACTAAAATAATCTTTCTTACAGGTGTGGAATTAAACCTAACACTTCATAAATTTTTGTTCCTCGCTCAAATGGCCACAATACAATGAGATAACATTCTCAAAATAAAACTGAAATGTTAACAGCTGTTCCTGTGATTTGAAGATTAAGGAAGGTAGATTAACCCTGACTCAGTAACAAAATATCTTCTGTACAGTAACTACATTTTTATAAGTTTTAATATAAAATCAAACATTGTTTTAGACATTTACCTGTTTCCTATTAGGGTTTCTAAAGGCAGAAGTCATTTTGGTGGTAACCATGATAAGCAAAGACAGGGAGACTGGGGATTTGAATTGAATTTACAGCTGACTCATAGGGAGTGTTTACAAGACATTGCCACTGGGATCCACCCATTTAACACCCTTTCAGTTCCACCCTATACAGTTGCTAGGTAGTATCCTTAGGGGAAGCCGAGAATGTGGAGGACTAGGAATGCAATAAACAAAGGTTTCTGGGCATGAGTGCTAATTGATTTTGTTTTTCTTCCACCTTTCCTTCTTTTCTTCCTCCATCCCTCCCTTTTCTTTCTTTCACTTTCCTTCCTTCAATGACTTGATTTGTCTCAGAATGACAATTGTATACTAATTGTTACTGTGTTTGGGGTGCCGAGTCTGAGGCATTGGTTAGAAGCTTCTATATATTAGGTGGTTTCAGCACTTGAATTTGACATTAGACAAAATTACTAACTTGGTAGAACTTACCCTTTTGGGTTTTTTTTAACCCTTTAACTGAGGTTTTGGAATACTGCAGGCTTTTGTGTTCTATTAATGGGTATTGCATTTGTGTTATTCAGGACTATTAATTGAGAGTTTCTATGAAATACAAAGGCAAGTGATACACCTTGTGAGAGATATCTAAATGGAGATATTCCATTCTCCATGAGCTGGGCTATGGAAGTACTTTTTATCTATCATCTCATTTAATCTTCACCATAACCCTATTATTATCCTCATTTACAAGTGAACCCAAGCAAATCACTAAAAATGCTTCATTTATTTATTCATTCAATCATTCATTCATAAAGGTATTAAGGACATACAATTGTGTCAGGCACTTTCCTAAGAGGAAGGATAATAACTAACATTCTTAGCTCCTACAACATGTCAGCAATAATATAATGTGCTTCCAAATGAGGCAGCCATCATTAGAACCATTTAAAAGATGAGGAAGCTATGGCTGGTCCAAAGTCACAGGGACAGAAAAATGAAAAGCAAAAATACAAGCATAATTCTGTCTTCACTACAAAATCTGTGTTGTCTGGAGTTACAAAATGTAGTACCTGTGTTCAGACTTTAGTTTAAGAACATATGGTCTGGAGTAGAAGACAGACATGTGAACAAATAAATGGACAATACTGATATGTTCTATTATATGGAGATATAGTATGGCGGGAACATACAGTATGGGGGTGACCTAACCTGGCCAGGGAGTTGTACTATTTTTATTTGTCCGCATCCCTTTCCGGCTTCTGTGAACAAGTATAGGCACCTGACTCAAGCTAAGCCAATCACGTTACCTTAACCCTCTGACCATAGTAACTGGGTCAAGGAGGTAAGCCTGGGAGAGTCCTGACTGAGAATTTTTCAAACCAGAGCTGCAAAAGTAAAGTCCCTTTGCCCTCTCATTATGAAGCTCTAAGGATTTGAGCCCAGAGATCCTGGCTATTCTCAGAAAACTAAAAATGAAATGGAGAGCATCCTGAAGATATACAATCCTTGGTTCCAGTCAATCTTGCCTTTCCTAAGCCTCTGTTGCTCTGATTTTTCTTTTTCTTTTTTTTTCCCCCCTTCTAAATCTTTTTGCCTTAATGCCTGGCCTAAGTTTTTTTTTTTTTTTTTGAATTTTTGTATTTTATTTTATTTATTTTTTTATGCAGCAGGTTCTTATTAGTCATCCATTTCATACACATCAGTGTATACACGTCAATCCCAATCGCCCAATTCATCACACCCCCACCCCCACCCCCCCGCGGCTTTCCGCCCTTGGTGTCTACACGTTTGTTCTCTACATCTGTGTCTCAATTTCTGCCCTGCAAACCAGTTCATCTATACCATTTTCCTAAGTTCCACATATATGCATTAATATATTTGTTTTTCTCTTTCTGACCTACTTCACTCTGTATTACAGTCTCTAGATCCATCCACGTCTCACAAATGACCCAATTTCGTTCCTTTTTATGGCTGAGTAATATTCCATTGTATATATGTACCACTTCTTTATCCATTCATCTGTCGATGGGCATTTAGGTTGCTTCCGTGACCTGGCTATTGTAAAGAGTGCTGCAATGAACATTGGGGTGCATGTGTCTTTTTGAATTATGGTTTTCTCTGGGTATATGCCCAGTAGTGGGATTGCTGGGTCATATGGTAATTCTATTTTTAGTTTTTTAAGGAAACTGCATACTGTTCTCCATAGTGGCTGTATCAATTTACATTCCCACCAACAGTGCAAGAGGGTTCCCTTTTCTCCACACTCTCTCCAGCATTTGTTTGTAGATTTTCTGATGATGCCCATTCTAATTGGTGTGAGGTGATCCCTCACTGTAGTTTTGATTTGCATTTCTCTAATAATTAGTGATGTTGAGCAGCTTTTCATATGCTTCTTGGCCATCTGTATGTCTTCTTTGGAGAAATGTCTATTTAGGTCTTCTGCCCATTTTTGGATTGGGTTGTTTGTTTTTTGAATATTGAGCTGCATGAGCTGTTTGTATATTTTGGAGATTAATCCTTTGTCTATTGATTCATTTGCAAATATTTTCTCCCATTTTGAGGGTTGTTTCTTCGTCTTGTTTATGGTTTTCTTTGCTGTGCAAAAGCTTTTAAGTTACATTAGGTCCCATTTATTTATTTTTGTTTTTATTTCCATTACTCTAGGAGGTGGATCAAAAAAGATCTTGCTGTGATTGATGTCAAAGAGTGTTCTTCCTATGTTTTCCTCTAAGAGTTTTATAGTGTCCAGACTTACATTTAGGTCTTGAATCCATTTTGAGTTTATTTTTGTGTCTGGTGTTAGGGAGTGTTCTAATTTCATTCTTTTACATGTAGCTGTCCAGTTTTCCCAGCACCACTTATTGAAGAGACTGTCTTTTCCTTTGTCATAGATTAGTTGACCATAAGTGCATGGGTTTATCTCTGGGCTTTCCATCCTATTTCATTGATCTATATTTCTGTTTTTGTGCCAATACCATATTGTCTTGATTACTGTAGCTTTGTAGTATAGTCTGAAGTCAGGGACTCTTTTTCCTCCAGCTTCGTGTTTTTCCCACAAGACCGCTTTGGCTATTCGAGGTCTTTTGTGCTTCCATACAAATTTTAAGATTTTTTGTTCTAGTTCTGTAAAAAATGCCATTGGTAAATTGATAGGGATTGCATTGAATCTGTAGATTGCTTTACAGATAGTAAAGCAATATTGATTCTTCCAATCCAAGAACATGGTATATCTCTCCATCTGTTGGTATCATTTTTAATTTCTTTCATCAGTGTCTTATAGTTTTCTGCATATAGGTCTTTTGTCTTCCTAGGTAGGTTTATTCCTAGGTATTTTATTCTTTTTGTTGCAGTGGTAAATGGGAGTGTGTCCTTAATTTCACTTTCAGATTTTTCATCATTAGTGTATAGGAATACAAGAGATTTCTGTGCATTAATTTTGTATCCTGCTACTTTACCAAATTCATTGATTAGCTCTAGTAGTTTTCTGGTAGCATCTTTAGGATTCTCTATGTATAGTATCCTGTCATCTGCAAACAGTGACAGTTTTACTTCTTCTTTTCCAATTTGTATTCGTTTTATTTCTTTTTCTTCTCTGATTGCCATAGCTAGGACTTCCAAAACTATGTTGAATAATAGTGGTGAGAGTGGGCAACCTTGTCTCGTTCCTGATCTTAGAGGAAATGCTTTCAGTTTTTCACCATTGAGAATGATGTTTGCTGTGGGTTTGTCATATATGGCCTTTATTATGTTGAGGTACGTTCCCTCTATGCCCACTTTCTGGAGAGTTTTTATCATAAGTGGGTGTTGAATTTTGTCAAAAGCTTTTTCTCCATCTATTGAGATGATCATATGGTTTCTGTTCTTCAATTTGTTAATATGGTGTATCACATTGATTGATTTGCATATATTGAAGAATCCTTGCATCCCTGGGATAAATCCCACCTGATCGTGGTGTATGATAATTTTAATGTGTTGTTGGATTCTGTTGGCTAGTATCTTGTTGGGGATTTTTACATCTATATTCATCAGTGATACTGGTCTGTAATTTTCTTTTTTTGTAGTATCTTTGTCTGGTTTTGGTATCAGGGTGATGGTGGCCTCATAGAATGAGTTTGGGAGTGTTCCTCCCTCTGCAATTTTTTGGAAGAGTTTGAGAAGAATGGGGGTTAGCTCTTCTCTAAATGTTTGATAGAATTCACCTGTGAAGCAATCTGGTCCTGGACTTTTGTTTGTTGGAAGATTTTTAGTCACAGTTTCAATTTCATTACTTGTGATTGGTCTGTTCATATTTTCTATTTCTTCCTGGTTCAGTCTTGGAAGGTTATATGTTTCTAAGAATTTGTGCATTTCTTCCAGGTTGTCCGTTTTATTGGCATAGAGTTTCTTGTAGTAGTCTCTTAGGATGCTTTGTATTTCTGCGGTGTCTGTTGTAACTGCTCCTTTTTCATTTCTGATTTTATTGATTTAAGTCCTCTCCCTCTTTTTCTTGATGAGTCTGGCTAATGGTTTATCAATTTTGTTTATCTTCTCAAAGAACCAGCTTTTAGTTTTATTGATCTTTGCTATTGTTTTCTTTGTTTCTATTTCATTTATTTCTGCTCTGATCTTTATGATTTCTTTCCTTCTGCTAACTTTAGGTTTTGTTTGCTCTTCTTTCTCTAGTTCCTTTAGGTGTAAGGTTAGATTCTTTATTTGAGATTTTTCTTGTTTCTTGAGGTGAGATTGAATTGTTATAAACTTCCCACTTAGAACTGCTTTTGCTGCATCCCATAGGTTTTGGATCGTCGTGTTTTCATTGTCATTTGTCTCTAGGTAGTTTTTGATTTCCTCTTTGATTTCTTCAGTGATCTCTTGGTTATTTAGTAATGTATTGTTTAGCCTCCATGTGTTTGTGTGTTTTACGTTTTTCTCCCTGTAACTGATTTCTAATCTCATAGCATTGTGGTCAGAAAAGATGCTTGATTTGATTTCAAGTTTCTTAAATTTACTGAGGCTTGATTTGTGACCCAAGATGTGATCTATCCTGGAGAATGTTCCATGCGCACTTGAGAAGAAAGTGTAATCTGCTGTTTTTGGATGGAATGTCCTATAAATATCAATTAAATCTATCTGGTCTATTGTGTCATTTAAAGCTTGTGTTCCCTTATTAATTTTCTATTTCAATGATCTGTCCATTGGTGTAAGTGAGGTGTTAAAGTCCCCCACTATTATTGTGTTATTCTCAATTTCATCTTTTATAACTGTTAGCAGTTGCCTTATGTATTGAGGTGCTCCTATGTTGGGTGCATATATATTTATAATTGTTATATCTTCTTCTTGGATTGATCCCTTGATCATTATGTAGTGTCCTTCCTGGTCTCTTGTAACATTCTTTATTTTAAAGTCTATTTTATCTGATATGAGTATTGCTACTCCAGCTTTCTTTTGATTTCCATTTGCATGGAATATCTTTTTCCATCCCCTGACTCTCAGTCTGTATGTGTCCCTAGGTCTGAAGTGGGTCTCTTGTAGACAGCATATAGATGGGTCTTGTTTTTGTATCCGTTCAACAAGCCTGTGTCTTTTGGTTGGAGCATTTAATCCATTCATGTTTAAGGTAATTATCAATATGTATGTTCCTATTTTCATTTTCTTAATTGTTTTGGGTTTGTTTTTGTAGGTCCTTTTCTTCTCTTGTGTTTCCCACTTAGAGAAGTTCCTTTAGCATTTGCTGTAGAGCTGGTTTGGTGGTGCTGAATTCTCTTAGCTTTTGCTTGTCTGTAAAACTTTTGATTTCTCCATCAAATCTGAATGAGATCCTTGCTGGGTAGAGCAATCTTGGTTGTACGTTCTTCCCTTTCATCACTTTAAATATATCATGCCACTCCCTTCTGGCTTGTAGAGTTTCTGCTGAGAAATTAGCTGTTAACCTTATGGGAGTTCCCTTGTATGTTATTTGTCATTTTTCCCTTGTTGCTTTCAATAATTTTTCTTTGTTTTTAATTTTTGCCAATTTGATTACTATGTGTCTCGGCGTGTTTCTCCTTGGGTTTATCGTGTATGGGACTCTGTGTGCTTCCTGGACTTGGATGGCTATTTCCTTTCCCATGTTAGGGAAGTTTTCAACTATAATCTCTTCAAATATTTTCTCGGGTCCTTTCTCTCTCTCTTCTCCTTCTGGGACCCCTATAATGTGAATGTTGTTGCGTTTAATGTTGTCCCAGAGGTCTCTTAGGCTGTCTTCATTTCTTTTCATTCTTTTTTCTTTATTCTGTTCTGCAGCAGTGAATTCCACTATTCTGTCTTCCAGGTCACTTATCTGTTCTTCTGCCTCAGTTATTCTGCTATTGATTCCTTCTAGTGTATTTTTCATTTCAGTTATTGTATTGTTCATCTCTGTTTGTTTGTTCTTTAATTCTTCTAGATCTTTGTTGAACATTTCTTACATCTTCTCAATCTTTGCCTCCATCCTTTTTCCAAGGTCCTGGATCATCTTCACTATCATTATTCTGAATTCTTTTTCTGGAAGGTTGCCTATCTCCACTTCATTTAGTTGTTTTTCTGGGGTTTTATCTTGTTCTTTCATCTGTACATAACCCTCTGCCTTTTCATCATGTCTATCTTTCCGTGAATGTGGTTTTTGTTCCACAGGCTGCAGGATTGTAGTTCTTCTTGTTTCTGCTCTCTGCCCTCTGGTGGATGAGGCTATCTAAGAGGCTTGTGCAAGTTTCCTGATGGGAGGGACTGGTGGTGGGTAGAGCTGGCTGTTGCTCTGGTGAGCAGAGCTCAGTAAAACTTTAATCTGCTTGTCTGCTGATGGGTGGGGCTGGGTTCCCTCCCTGTTGGTTGTTTGGCCTGAGGCGACCCAACACTGGAGCCTACCCGGGCTCTTTGGTGGGGCTAGTGGCAGACTCTGAGAGGGCTCACTCCAAGGAGTACTTCCCAGAACTTCTGCTGCCAATGTCCTTGTCCTCATGGTGAGACACAGCCACCCCCTGCCTCTGCAGGAGACCCTCCAACACTAGCAGGTAGGTCTGGTTCAATCTCTATGGGGTGACTGCTTCTTCCTCTGGGTCCCGATGCGCATACTACTTTGTGTGTGCCCTCCAAGAGTGGAGTCTCTGTTTCCCCCAGTCCTGTCGAAGTCCTGCAATCAAATCCCACTAGCCTTCAAAGTCTGATTCTCTAGGAATTCCTCCTCCCGTTGCCGGACCCCCAGGTTTGGAGGCCTGACGTGGGGCTCAGAACTTTCACTCCAGTGGGTGTACTTCTGTGGTATAAGTGTTCTCCAGTTCGTGAGTCACCCACCCAGCAGTTATGGGATTTGATTTTATTGTGATTGCGCCCCTCCTACCGTCTCATTGTGGCTTCTTCTTTGTCTTTGGATGTGGGGTATCTTTTTTGGTGAGTTCCAATGTCTTTCTGTCAATGATTGTCGCTCTGATTTTTCTTTAATGCTGTGACCTCACCAAGAACCTCCAAGTGACTCATTCGTCATCAAGTATTTTCTGAACATTTACATATATATACTGCTTATATATAATATACTACTTATTATACAGGTTATTATTCTAGGCACTGTTCTAGGTACTGGGGATAGATACACGTGGTAGCCATCCTCTAATTTGGCCCCCAGTAGTCCTTGCTGCCTGTTCTTCATGTCCTTGTGTAGTCCCTCCCACAATGAGTAAGGGCTGGACTGTGTGACCTATAAAATACAGCAAAAACGATAGAGTATAACCTCTGAGACTAAGTCATTAGGACACTGTAGTTTTTCCCTGTTCTCTTAGATTGCATGCTTTGGGGGAAGCCAGCTGCTATGTGTGAGCAGCTCTATTAAGAACAAATATAGGATTTCCCTGATGGTCCAGTGGGTAAGACTCTGCGCTCCCATTGCAGGGGGTCCAGGTTCGATCCCTGGTCGGGGAACTAGATCCCGCATGCATGCTGCAACTAAGACCCAGATCAGCCAAAATAAATAAATAAATAAATATTTTTTAAAAATGGGGAAATGTTTATGACATTGGTTTTGTTAAATACGGCACCAAAAACACAGGCAACAAAAGAAAAAATACATAAATTGGATTTCATCAAAATTAAAAATGTGTCTGGACTTCCCTACTGGCACAGCGGTTAGGAGTCTGCCTGCCAATGCAGGGCACACGGGTTCAAGCCCTGGTCTGAGAGGATTCCACATGCCACAGAGCAGCTGGGCCCGTGTGCCACAACTGCTAAGCCTGCGCTCTGGAGTCCGTGAGCCACAACTACTGAGGCCCGTGCACCTAGAGCCCATGGTCTTCAACAAGAGGAGCCACTGCAATGAGAAGCACATGCACCACAAGGAAGAGTAGCCCCTGCTCGCTGCAACTAGAGAAAAGTCCACGCATAGCAACGAAGACCCAATGCAGCTAAAAATAAATAAATAAATAAATGTATTTAAAAAAATGTGTCTGCATCAAAGGACACTATCAAAAGAGTTAAAAAATAACTCATGGAATGGGAGAAAATATTTTCAAATCATATATTTGATAAGGAATAATATCTAAACTATATAAAGAATTGCTACAATTTAACAACAAAAAACAAATGAGCCAATTAAAAAATGGGAAAAGAACTTGATCAGACATTTCACCAAAAAAGATATACAATAGCACACGAAAGGATGTATAATATTATTAGTCATTAGGAAAACACAGGTGAAAACCACAATGAAATACCACTTCACACTCACTGTGATGGCTATCAAGAAAAAAACAGAAAATACAAATGTTGCTGAGGACATTGGAGAAATTGGAACCCTTATACATTGCTGAAATGTATACTGATGCAGCCACTGTGGAAAACAGTTGGCAGTTCCTCAGAAAGTTAAATAGAATCACCATATGACCCTGCAATTCTACATCAAGCTATTTAAAGGAATTCAAAACAGGAATTCAAACATATACACCAATGTTCATAGCAGCACTATCTATAATAGCCAAAAAGGGAAACAACCCAAGTGTCTATCAACAAATGAATGGATAAACTATATATGGTATATCCATACAATGGAATATTATTCAGCTGTAAAAGGAAATGAAGTTCTGATACATACTACAAGATGGATAAAGCTTGAAAATATTATGCTAAGTGAAATAAGCCAAATACAAAAAGAACAAATATTGTTTGATTCCACTTGTATGAGGTATCTAGGTACTCACAGAGACAGAAAGTAGAATAGAGGTTACTAGTGTCCAGGGGAGGGGGACATGGGGAGTTAGTGCTAAATGAGTACAGAGTTTCTTTATTTTTTTAAAAATAATGTACACATACTTCCTTTCTTTCTTTTTTTGATTTGATTTTGTTTATTTATTTACTTATTTAGCTTCATTGGGTCTTCTTTGCTGTACGTGGGCTTCCTCTAGTTGCGGTGAGCGGGGGCTGCTCTTTGTTGTGGTGCATGGGCTTTTCATTGCAGTGGCTTCTCTTGTTGCGGAGCACAGGCTCTAGGCGCATGGGCTTCAGTAGTTGTGGCATACAGAGTTGTGGCATAGAGTGCGTGGGCTTCAGTAGTTGTGGCACGTGGGCTCAGTAGTTGTGGCACGCAGGCTCTAGAGTGCGTGGGCTTCAGTAGTTGTGGCGTGTGGGCTCAGTAGTTGTGGCGCACAGGCTTAGCTGCTCCATGGGATGTTGGGATCTTCCCAGACCAGGGTTCAAACCCGTGTCCCCTTCATTGGCAGGTGGATTCTTAACCACTGTGCCACCAGGGAAGTCCCAGGTACACAGTTTCTGATTGGGGTGATGAAAATGTTTTGAAACTACGTACATAGTGGTGATGGTTATACAATATTGTGAATGTACTTAATGCCACTGAATTACAGATCTAAGAACAATTAAAATAGTAAACTTCATGGTATGTATAGTTTTCCACAATAGAAAAAGAAAAGAAAGCCTCCTAAGAATGAGAAAGAGAATCTTGATTTGACTTAGTTGAAATAATAAATTGAACACATAAATAACCACCCCCCAAAATATATAGTATATGAGATGGTGTAAGTATATGGAGAAAACAAACAGAAGTGAAGAAGGAGTGTGGGGGAGGGTTATTACAATTTTAAATAGAATAGGCAAGGAAGACCTCACAAATAAGGTGGTAAGAGAGCAAGAGGTCTGGCAAAGAGCATTTCAGGCAGAGAGAAAAGCAAGTACAAAGGCTCTGAAGCAGGAATGTGCCTGGTATATCCAAGGAACAGCAAGGAGGCTGTGGTGTAGTTAGAAAGGCCAGAGCAATATAGAAGATGCTAGGATAATAAATCAAAGAGAAAATGGAACCAGAATACATAGGGGACCCTACCATCTTTAGGACTTTGGCTTTTACTCTAAGTGGGATGGATAAGCAGAGTGACATGATCTGATCCATGTTTTACATTTAAAAGCATCAGCTGGCTTCTGTGCAGTGAATTGACTCTAAGGAAGGGTAGAAACGGGGAGACGAGTCAGAAGCTATTGAGAAAAGTGACTGCTTGGACCAGAGTAGGAAGTGCAAGAAGGTGAGGAGTGATCAACGTGGATGTATTTTCAGTCAACATGATTTGTCTTTAGATTGGCTATGGGATAAAAGAGAGAGAAATCAAAGATGACTCCAAGATTTGGGGGCCGGGCAACAGAAGGATGGAGTTGCCATTTACAAGACAGGGAAGACTGAAGGAGGAGCAGGGTGAGCGGTGGTGTGGAACAAGTTAGAGTCTGGTTTTTGTCATGTGCAGTCAAGAGTCCTGACTAATACTGAGGTAGTCCGAAAAGTTTCCACAAAGTAAGTGATATTTGAGGCAGATCTTAGTGAACAAAAGTTCTGTTCTGTTAGGTAACTGAAGAGGTTGTAGATGTATTTAGTCAATGCTTATTGAATTCACTTTCTTTGAAATCTCATCTATTGGGCTGTATTCTATATGTGCATATTATTGTATATGCTGTATCATCAGGCTTTTGCTGAGTTATGCAGTAACAAAATCCTCCAAATCTTGCATAACAAAAGTCCCCCAAATTTTGGCAGCTTACACCAACAGAGATTTATTTTCCACTTACGTTTCCTTCCATGGCAGGCTCTACTCCACACCAGCTTCATTTTATCTTTTAGATGGTGACATGTAATACTTGGAGAATTGTTGTATGGCATCACTATGTTCACTCATTCTTTCAATCAGCAGATGTTTATTCAACACCTGTTTCACGCCAGGCAAGGTTAAGTACTAGGAATACAATAATGAACAAAATAGACAAAACCCCTGATATTTTGGAACACATATTGAAAATGAGCAATTAAACATGTACAAAATAACTATAATAATAAATATTGTATTCACAAATAAAAGCTGTAAAAGCTGTAAGTACCTCATTTAAATTAGACCAATATAAAAATAATTAGAACTGGGAATTCCCCAGTGATCCAGTGGTTGGGACTCCATGCTTTCACTGCCCAGGGCCAGGGTTCAATCCCTGGTCAGGGAACTAAGATCCCACAAGCTGTGAGGCCAAAAAAATTTTTTTTTAATTTTAAAGATAATAATAAAAATTAGAACTAAAATCTATTCAATTTGTAAACTTTACTTATTTATTGTTGCCCAGAAAGCTGAAAGTGGTTTCCCTGCCCCAATACTACTCATTCTGTAAAAACTGGGGAGGATGAAAAAGAACATTTTATCTTTGTTTGTAATTAAGTATAAGTTATGGGCAACACAATTTACTAGTCTTGGATCCTAACTTGTGCTCATTTCAGCATTTAAGATTTTTTTCTTTTATTGAAATATAGTTGATTTGCAATATTATGTTAGTTTCAGGTATACAGCAAAGTGATTCAATTATATATACACATTTTTTTTCAGATTGTTTTACATTATAGGTTATTACAAGATGTTGGCTATAGTTCCCTGTGCTACACAATAAATCCTTATTTACTGTTGCTTATCTATTTTATGTATAGTAGTTTGTATTTGTTAATCCCATATTCCTAATTTATCCCTCTCGCCCTGCCTTTCCCCTTTGGTAAACATAAGTTTGTTTTCTATGTCTGTGAGCCTGTTTCTGTTTCATATATAGATTCATTTGTATTATTTTTTAGATTCCACATATGTGATGTCATATAACATTTATCTTTCTCTGTATGACTTACTTCACTTAGTACGGTATTCTCTAGGTCCATCCATGTTGCTGCAAATGGCAATATTTCTTTTTTTTATAGCTGAGTTCAACTTTTAAGACTTTAATCTCTTGATGTAGACCTGAAACAATGGTACAGAATTCTATTTTCTCCATCATATCAGCTTTTAAAGGGCTTAACTCCTGTTTAGTTATGATCCATAAAGTTTTTGTAATAATTAAGTATACTTAAGTATAAAAAAGGCAAAACTGTAGCTTTGTGAGTCTCAAGTAACATCTAATTCAAGTCACAATTAACATCCAGCAATAAGAAAAACACAATGTAATTCACTTCTATTGTATATTTTGCCTGAATGACAATCAGGTCTGATTTATTACCATCTATATGTAGCCAAGAAATTATCAATCATTTGTAAAACTATCACCTATGACTCCATGAGCTCTATCCACTTATTTTTTAAATATAACTATTCACTCTAGATTTTTATCTTAGATCTTCCCAAATCTGTACCACAAGGAAAACTCCTAATCTATCCAAAGCTGAAAACATTGTAGTGAAACAGAATAGTGTCAAAGAAAACATCTCAGTAGCAGCCAGAGAGAAATGAATGGCAATTAGATAAACAGCAAATTTAAAAGCAAATAATTTAGAAGGCAGAGAAATGAGGTCATTAAAAATGCTAAGAGAAAATAATTGTTAATGAAGAACTGTGCACCCATTCAAGAAGAATGGTGAAATGAAGATCTTTTTGGATAAATAGGAACTGAGAATGTTTACCACAGGAGACTTGCACTAACAGAATTTTGAAAGGGAACACTTTGGAACAATGCTTCTCAAACTTTAATATGCATACAAATCACCAAGGGATTGTATTAAATGCAGATACTGATTCAGTAGCTCTTGAGGAGGAGCCTAAGAGTCTGCATTTCTCATAATTGCCCAGGTGATGCCAATGTTGCCGGTCTCAGACCAGGAACAGGAAAAGAAAGAAGGAAAATAATCCTAGCTAAAAGGTGGGAGATGAACTACTCAGCAAAGATATAGGTAAGCAGGTAGTCAAATCTAAACAAATATCTGTATAACAATAAATATTGCTAATTTGAAAGATTAAAGAAAAGGATAAAACAAAAAACTGGAAAAAATAGCATTTAGGTTGGTAAGGTGATGACCAAAGTTAAAGAGTTCAAAGGCCCTTATATTGTTTCGGAGGGAAGAATTAACTTGGGATATTGTTACGAATGCTTCAAGGGTGACCACTAAAAGAACAATAAAATATGCAATTTTCAAGTCAGTAGAGGGGAGAAAATGGAATATGATAGCATACTAGATAACAATAATTTTTAAACCTTAATATGAAAAAACAAAAGGCCATGAAGAGAAAAACAGGAAAAAAGAAAAAGAAAAAATAGAAAGTGGAAACAAGTAGAAATGTTAGTAATTTAATAAATGTAAATGGATTGAACTAGCCTGTTAAAGTAGATTGGATTAAAAAATAAATAAAACCCAACTATTTACAAGAGACATACCTAAAACATAAGAATATAGAAAGGTTTAAAGAGATAGAAAAAAGACAAATCATCAGTGTCTGTAACCTGGTGATAATATACCATAGTTTTGCAAAGTGTTAGGAGAAACTGGACAAACTGTACAAGAAATTGCCCTGTATTATTTCTTACAACTGTGTATAAATGTACAATTATCTTAATAGAATTTCAACTAGAAAAAGAAGTCAGGCAAATATCAACTAAAAGACAGCTGTGGTAAAATCTCAAACTTTAGTGTGCATCAGAAGCACCTGGAGAGTTTGTTAAAACAGATTGCTGTGTTCCATCCCCAGTTTCTAATTCGGTAGGTTAAGGATGAGACCAATTTATAGCAGGTTCCCAGGTAGTGTTGATGCTAGTGGTTGGAAGACCACAGTTTGTGGAACCTTGATATGATGTAATGAACCTCTAAGTACTAACCCATTTAGGCAATTTTTTTTTTTTTTTTTGCCCACACTGCGCGGCTTGCAGGGGCCACCGCAGTGAAAGCACTGGGTCCTAACCACTGGATCACCAGGGAATTCCCCATTTTGGGAATCTTGTTTAAGATATCTCTGCAATTTTTTTCTGAGGGAGTAAGAGGAACTGGAGTATCTTAAAACAAATTTTTTTTAAACTTTGTATTGTGTGCAATTTTAAAAAAATATATTTATTTATTTTAGGCTGCATCGGGTCTTAGTTGCAGCATGTGGGCTCTCTAGTTGTGGCCCGAATGCTCAGTAGTTGCGGCAGAGGCTTAGTTTGCCCTGCGGCATGTGGGATCTTAGTTCCCCAACCAAGGATGGAACTCGCATCCCCTGCGTTGGAAGGTGGATTCTTAACCACTGGACTACCAGGAAAGCCCCTAAAGCAAATTCTTACAGCAAATCATTTCATCTGTAAACATTGTTTTAAACATTCTTAAAAAATCTTAACCTTGGCGGTCCAGTGGTTAAGACTCTGCACTTGCACTGCAGGGGGTGCAGGTTCCATCCCTGGTCAGGGAACTAAGATCCCACATGCCTCAAGGCGCCACCAAAAAAATAAATTAAATTTTTTAAAAAAGTAATTAACCTTGATTTATTATGGAAGAATAGAAACCTGTCTCCAATAATTTGAGAATACTCATTTGTCTCAAGCACACACTGAACATTTCTAAAAATTGACATGGGACATTTCTAAACATTGACCACTTTTCAGACAATAAAGCAAGTCTCAACAAATTTCAAGCAATTGGTATCATATAGAATATTTTCTCTGACCAAAATGCAACTAAATTAGGAGTCACTAGCAAAAACTTTATCTATTTACCTTTCTATCTTAAACATAAGAAGATAGATAAATCAATTTTAATCCCCGAGATCTCAATATTTGAAAATACACTTCTAAATAACTTCTGTTTTCCTGCAATAACTCTACACTATGGAAATGTATGAACCCCTAACCCTGTGCCATATAGGTGTACTGAACTGCAGAGTAAAATACACTTATTGCTTGGGTTGCAGTGAAAAAAAGCCTGAAAGCTATTGGCCTAGAAAAACCCTTACACATGTATATTAGTTTCAAGAAAGTTCATAGCAGCATTGCTAGTAATAGAAAAAATTAAAAACAAACCAAATATCCATTGACAGGTGAATGTGTATGGAATATTAACACAATGGGATATTATGTAACAGTGAACATGAATGAACTACAGCTCCACACAACTGTGTAGATGAACCTTAGAAACATAATATTGAGTTGCAAAAGCACCTTGCAGAAAGCCTCATAAGATGTGATACTATTTTTAGGAAGTTCTAAAAAGAACTAAATAATACATTGTTTAAGAAAGTATACATACCCAACAAAACTATTAAAATAGATAAGAAAATGGCAACGACATCAGGTTAGTGGTTTTCTCTTCTGGGGAGAGAGGTAGGGGAATAGGAGAGGAAAGGGGTAGCCTAGGTACATGAAAAGGTATTGGTGATGTATAGGGACCAGGTAAATTTCTGGGTTGTTCAAGGCCATCTATTTTGTTGCTGAGTTTCATTACACACAGATATCCTTTTTTTGAGGAAATATTGCATACCAAAACAATTTTAAAGAGGAAAACTCCGATTTAGTAAACAAGAAGTAATACTATTAAAATTCTATTTGTAGGGAACAAAATATTCAGTGAATTTTTATTCTACGTCAGAGAAAATTCTGGAGCCTAAGTACTCAAGGACTGGGATCCTCAAGCCTTCAGACTTTCCCATTGTCCTTCCCCAGGAGGATGACTGTGGCTCTCAGTCATTCAGAGCCTGGGAAATATAAACAGGTCCCGTCCTGGACAATGCAAGCAAGTTGGCATAGTTTTTGTTGACCAGGCCTTCTTTTCTCCCACTCCTAAAGAATCGTTTCACATCTGCATGTCTCTCATTATTTCCAAAGCGTTCTGATGCTTAGGGTGGGAAAATAATGTTTTAGAGTTTTTTTGGGTAAATCTCTCTGCATCCCTCCAGCCATGTATCCTTCTTTTTTAAAAATCTGATTACAGAAATATATTAATTGTATAAAATGTGATTACAGAGATTAAAATCACTTGTAATCTCATCACCGAATGATAATCACCCTTGACTTTTTTGGTCTCTTTCCTTTCTGTCTCATTTCTGAGTAAATGAATACCTATAGTTGGTTAATTTATAAAAATGGGATCATAGTCACTGATACGTGGAAAGCTGTAAGATTGAACTGAGTATAGATGAAAAAGAGAAGAGGCTCAAAGACTGAGTCTTAGCTAGGGCACAATTAGAAAGGTTGAAGAGAAGAGGAACTAACCAAAGAGACTGAGAAAGAGCAGCCAGTGAAGTGGAAGGGAAACCAGGAGAGTGTATAGTGTCTGGGAAGGTGAAGAATGGAGGAGTAGTTGTAAGAAAGTGTTTTTTGTTTGTTTTTAAAGTGAGATAAATAACATCTTTTTTGGATGCTAATGGGAAAGATCTATCAGAAAGGGGAAATTGAGGGTGCAGGAGAGAAGGGAGAGAATTACTGGAACAATATCACAGAGTAAGGTGCTGGCGTGGAAGAGTTAGCCTCAGAAGGAATCATGGGCAATTCATCCATTGTTACAAGAGAAAAGGCAGGGTATCTGTACACAAAAGTGTTTAGGTGGGTAGAGATGCTGGGAATTTGTGGACATACTTTTCTGATTGTGCTTATAATTTCTCAGTGAAACAAGAGGAGAAGTCATCTGAGAGTGAGGGTGGAGACAGTACTGGCAATTTCAGAAGCTAAGAGAATGCTTGCTTTGGCAGCACATATACTAAAATTGGAACAATACAGAGAGGATTAGCATAGCCCCTGTGCAAGAATTATATGCAAATTTGTGAAGCATTCATTAAAAAGGGGAAGGAGAAGAAGAAGAAGAAGAAGAAGAAGAAGAAGAAGAAGAAGAAGAAGAAGAAGAAGAGGAAGAGGAAGAGGAAGAGGAAGAGGAAGAGGAAGAGGAAGAGGAAGAGGAAGAGGAGGAGGAGGAGGAGGAGGGGGAGGAGAAGAAGAAGAAGAAGAAGAAGAAGAAGGAGAAGGAGAAGGAGAAGGAGAAGAAGAAGAAGAAGAAGAAGAAGAAGGGGAAGGGGAAGGAAAAGAAGAAGAAAGAGGAGGAGGAGAAGAAGAAGAAGAAGAAGAAGAAGGGGAAGAATAAGAAGGAGAGGAAGAAGAGGAAGATGTAGCTAATAGGAAAGTATGAAATAGTTGTCTAGGAGAGTGAAAAAATAAATTCACTACAGAAATATAATATGATTGCCAGGCATCATCAATGGCCCACTTGAAGTACATAGTCACAAATTTAAAATGAGAGCAGTCAGTATGGTTGTGCTTTTACCCCAAACACACTGAGCCACCTGGATGTAGACACAGAGTAGGCAGAGATACAAATGAGATCAAAACTCAGATTTTGGTCAAATGAACAACATTTTCTCTATGATTTTACAGCTTCATTCTTCCTCAAATTATTTCTTTCATGGAAAATAGGATGAAACATATTTCTACCAATACAAAACTTCATCAATATCTACTCAATACTTGCCTCTTCATTCTGGTCTTTCAGTTTCATGGTCATCAGTTTCACTGTCTACCCATTCTGACCCTTCAATTTGATTCCTCAGGTGAGTCATCCAAGATTTTATCAACAGTTTTCACACATTGATTAATTTCTCCTTCCTTATCACTTCCTTTTGGGCTTTTTGGCTTAGTGAATTCTTGAGTATCCTAAGGATAACATCTTTCCATGTTTAATCTTGTCCACAGACCCTTTTTCCCTACCCTTGAGTAGGACCTGGGAAACATATGAACACCTGATGGGACGTAATTTGTTCCTAACTCAGCTCAAACTTTTTCAGAATTAGTTTGTCCAAACAATGACATAATTTCCAATAAATATCCACTGATATTGTAATGATCTTGATCTATCTTTGGAAACACTTTTTACATGGGAAGAAAGTTTTATAGAATTTTAATTAGAAAATATAGATATTACTGTTTTATGTACTCAGGTTTAAATCAGAGGAAGCTCATTATTAATCATGATCTGATAAAACTGGAATTTCAGAAAGGTGAAACAATGGAAGTAGGGAGAATAGATGGAAGTAGAAAATGCTAATGATAGGTTAGAAAGTTACCCATGGTGCAAGAAACTTAAGCGAGACAAAAGAGTGTGTATAATTGGCCATGTTTGATCAGCTAAGCATTTGATGTTTGTAATACAAAGAAAAGCTTCTCACTGAGACAGTCCACACTGGTACTGTGCCTGTTAGGTTTCCCTTTATTCAGATGGTCTTCAAAGCATAGTAATGCCTTGATTTTTAAGTAATTTTAAGCAGAGTATGAAATGAATGGTTCTTGAGTCATTTGACAAGTTGAATTTTAAAAATCTGAATCTTTAATATGAGTATTATCTAAACAAATTCTGCTTAATTAACTGCTTCATTGCCCAGAAGCAGCAGTTATTTTATCTGAGTTTTAATTAATAGCTGGGTGCCCTTTGGGACTCTAAGAGAGGAACTTCCAACTCTGATTCCAATCACTATGTTATATCTGTAGTATTTTTGGAAACATGTAACAGTCAGTAAGTGACACACAGCAGGAAAGAGTCCATCCTTGGAATCCTTAGGGGTTGGAGGAGATTTTTGTTCCCATCTGACTTTTCTCCAGAGCCACTAAGGAATAGGAGGCTGAGAGGGCCAGGGTTCCTGCAATGACTGTGGTACAGCATCTTTCAGTCCTCAGTCCCTGAGCCAGGAGGAAAGAAGCACCTCTGACGCCTCCTCCCAGTGAATTCCATAGGACCACAGAGGAAGGGGTGTGGTTGAGCAAACAACTCAGAGTGGAAGAAGATCCTCAGTAAGAGCGAGTAGAAGTTCCTCTGGGGGGACCAGGCCCAGCTTTGTGCAGCCACTTTGGGTTGCACACTAGTTGAGGGACTCCCACTTCCTGTGGAAATTCTAATTGGGTCTCTGGAGCTGTTTAGAGGATCCTATTTTTCTTAGAACCTCTCTTGCCCTCTCTCCTTCTTTCCACTCTCTCAACTGGATTTTCTAAACCTCTTGCGTTGATCTATGCCCATAGTACAACCCATGTATCAGTCAGTGTCCTCCAGAGAAACAGAACCAGTAGAATACACACACACAAACAATTCCTTTATTTTAAGGAATTGGCTCATGTGATTGTGGGGATTGGCTAATGTGAAATCTTGCAGGGCAGACTGGCAGGCTGGAAACTCAGGCATGAGTTGATGGTCCAGTCCTGAGTCCAAAATTTGTAGGGCAGGCTGGCAGACTAAAAATTCAAGCATGATTTTATGCTACATACTTGAGACAGAATTTCTTCTCCAAGAAATCTCAGTTTTTGCTATTAAGTTCTTCAACTTATTAGATGAGGCCTATTCATATTATCAAGGTCATCTCCTTTACTTAAAGCCAACTGATTGTAGATGTTAACCACATCTATAAAATACCACTGCAGCAATACTTACATTAATGTTTGACTGAATAAATAGATAGCATAGCCTAGCCAAGTAAGACAAACCATCATACCTCCATATAAAAGTAATTACAAAAAGCCTATATTTTATTGGGCATTTACTATGCACCAAATATAATGCTAGGCACTTCACATGAACTGTATTATTTAATATTCACAACCCTATGAGGTAAGTATTATTAATCCTGTTTTACAGATGATGATACTGAGGTTTAGAGCAGTTATGTAATTTGCTTAAAGTCACACAATGAGTAAGCCGTTGAGTCAGGATGCAAACCTAGGCTTGTCTGACTCCTGACAAGTCCATGTTCTAGGGAATCTTTTTGGTCTTGAATAGATCTCCTGTGTATGCTTAGTCCCCAAGTCTCTGGTGAAATCACGGAAACTACCTCAAAGCCAAGAGCCCCAGGTCTGAGTGGCCAGTGCACTCACTGTTATCCTCAGTTCTAGCTCTCAATTTCCAAGACCACATGAATTTCCAGAGAAATTAGCCCAGATAAATTCCGGTGGTGAGGTTAAGCAATTTAAGAGTGAGAGGAAAGCAAACCTAACCACTCACTCTGGTTTCGAAGACAACACCCACAGGCTGAAATATCCACTCTCCATGTTGGCTTGTCTAACATTGCCCACATTCATAATCTGCTACATTATCAGGATTTTGCAAACAGACTCTCTTAACTATTAACATTTGAATCACTAAATCCTTCAAGTTTGTCTTTGAGGCCCACCTCTTCTCAATTTTCTAACTTTTTCTCTCTTTTTATGATTATCAGAAATCTGTTCATTGCCCCCATATTTTCTCCTTCATAATCTCATTCAAAACCTCTTCTTAAGAAAGGAAGGTTTAAAATTATTCACTCCATGGTTATCTTTACCAGCAGTATTTGTATTTACATTTGAATAAAACCTTTACTTATTTATTTATTTAATTTTTGCTCACACCACGCGGCTTGTGGTATCTTCTTTCCCTGACCAGGGATCGAACCCTGGGGCCCAGCAGTGGAAACGTGGAGCCCTAACCACTGGACCGTCAGGGAATTCAAGTCTTTACTTAAATGACTAGATTTCTTGTGTGTGTGTGTGTTTTAATTAATTTATTTATTTATTTTACTTTTGGCTGCATTGGGTCTTTGTTGCTGCGCGTGGGCTTTCTCTAGCTGCGGGGAGCAGGGGCTACTCTTCGTTGTGGTGCGCGGGCTTCTCATTGCAATGGCCTCTCTTGTTTCAGAGCACGGGCTCTAGGTACGTGGGCTTCAGTAGTTGTGGAAGCCCGAATGACTAGATTTCTGATCACGGAATATTAGGCAAGAGCTGAGGAGGCATTTGGTAACTATGGAGGCTTCAGGCTGTGGTATTCTGAAAAATCCCTTGTTATCATTTGTCTGCGCCTACCTTGTTTATGTCTAGCTCTATTCAGGAGAAACTCCTTTTGTGTTCAGGTACACTGACACACTGACACTTTCCCCCTATCCATTTCAAGAGATAAACCTGAACACTAAGAAGATTATGAAACATTAGCATAGAAACTGGGTTTATATGTATTTCCATTAATATTTCCATCAGTACTGCTAATAAGAATGAACATTGAGTATTCATTTAATTCTCACTGTAACTCTGGGAGGTAGGTACTATTATTATTGCCATTTCTCAGATAAAGAATTTGGGGCTCAGAGTGAAGTAAGTCAGAAAGAGAAAAACAGGGCTTCCCTGGTGGCGCAGCGGTTGAGAATCTGCCTGCCAATGCAGGGGACACGGGTTCGAGCCCTGGTCTGGGAAGATCCCACATGCCGCGGAGCAACTGGGCCCGTGAGCCACAACTACTGAGCCTGCACGTCTGGAGCCTGTGCTCCGCAACAGGAGAGGCCGCGATAGTGAGAGTACCGCGCACCGCGATGAAGAGTGGCCCCCGCTCGCCGCAACTAGAGAAAGCCCTCGCACAGAGACGAAGACCCAACACAGCCATAAATAAATTAATTAAAAAAAAAAAAAGAAGAAAGAGAAAAACAAATTCTGTATGCTAACACATATATATGGAATCTTAAAAAAAAAAAAATGGTTTTGAAGGACCTAGGGGCAGGACAGGAATAAAGACGCAGACATAGAGAATGGACTTGAGGACATGGGGAAGGGGAAGGGGAAGCTGGGACGAAGTGAGAGAGTGGCATGGACATACATACACTACTAAATGTAAAATAGATAGCTAGTGGAAGCAGCTGCATAGCACAGGGAGATCAGCTCGGTGCTTTGTGACCACCTAGAGGGGTGGGATAGGGAGGGTGGGAGGGAGAGGCAAGAGGGAGGAGATATGGGGATATATGTGTATGTATAGCTGATTCACTTTGATATAAAGCAGAAACTAACACACCATTGTGAAGCAATTATACTCCAATAAAGATGTTAAAAAAAAAAAAAGAATTTGGGTCTCAGAGAGATAATAAGCCCTGGAGCCATGCTGAAATCTAGAAGCTGCTCACCCTAAAACCTAGGCCTTCACAGGTACAGCTTAACATTCACCCCAGAGAAACAAGGTGCAGAGGAATAGAGTAAATTATAATAGAGCAGAACATAAATCAGTTCTGGGGAGATTTATCAAAGTTGATACTTGGGCATATCAGAATTCCATTCTTAAGCCCCAGTTAACTGCTTAAAAATGAGATATATTTCTCCAAAATTTTGGAGATGGAAGAGAAAATTTTAAAAAACACAATTAGTAGATTCTTTAAGGTAATACAAAAAAGCCAATTCTTGGGACTTCTCTGGTGGCACAGTGGTTAAGAATCTACCTGCCAATGCAGGGGACACAGGTTCGAGCCCTGGTCTGGGAAGATCCCACATCCTGCGGAACAACTAAGCCTGTGTGCCACAACTACTGAGCCTGGGCTCTAGAGCCCACGAGCCACAACTACTGAGCCCACTTGCCACAACTAATGAAGCCCGTGCGCCTAGAGCCCATGCTCAGCAACAAGAGAAGCCACCAGACCTTGCTCGCCGCAACTAGAGAAAGCCCGTGTGCAGCAAGGAAGACCCAATGCAGCCAAAGATAAATAAGTAAATAAATTAATTTTTTTAAAAAGCCAATTCTTATTACATGGGTTTAAATTTCCAAATTATGAAGTTAGGCAACAATTACCCTTCTTTTTGACAGGAACTGTCAGGTTTGACAATCCGTGTTAGGCAGTCCTCTACCTTCCATAAAAAATTCTCTTTGAGGATTAGTTCAGATTCAGCTGGGGAACCCCCTTTCCTCTCAGAGAGCTCAATCCCTCAGTTTCTGAGATCTATAAAATACAATGTCCTAATCAAGGTTTCTGTTAATTCCCAGTGGCTTCTGATTTCATGGCCATCTCTGCCTTTGGCTCATATTTTGGGGCTTGCTGTTTTTGTTCCTCTTTCATTAATGCCTTCCCAGAACTCAGCCCTTCATGAGCTTTCACAAGAAATTCACTTCCACCAACATTTTGTGAATTTTAGTAGACTTCGCTGAAGATATGTGGGATCATGGTGAGAGGTCAATTCGTAGAAAGCTTCACTTTTCTCTCTCTGCTTTCCATTCTCTCTCATCTACCCTACTCCCTTCCAGAAGCAAAGCAAATTCTTCACCTGGCTTTCTGCATAGCAATTTAGCAAGCTTGATGCTTGAACATGTCCTTGGGATCTCACTCTTCACACCAGCACCTTAACCAAGTATTTTCTTCTCAAGTGCTCTCCTTGAGAAGAATTCTGGTAGGAAAAAAAAAAGTTATCTACTCTGTTACAGAGAAAAAACTTACTTTGCTCTGGGAAAAAGGACTTATGATTCATTAACAAATGTGTCAATTAATGGTAACAGCAAAATTTTAAAAGTCTTCTATCTAAAAAGTCATGTTAATTTTATACTTTTGGCAGATGAAAAATTATTCTTATACTTGTGGTTTTAAACCAAAGAGCCATTTTATACATCTGAAACTAACACAATATTGTTAATCAACTATGTTCCAATATAAAATAAAAATTAAAAAAAAATAAAGCAAAGAGCCATTTTAGACTTTTTTTTTTGGACTGGGCCTTTACTTCACTATGACTGGGATGACACCATGTTTTAATGATTACTTCCATGAGTAAATGGCCAAAGTACGCACAGTGAACTAAAAGCAAAGAAGTTAAAACTACACTTAAGTACCCATACTAATGCTGATCAGAACCTGTTATTCCAATGTAAACACTACAATTACATTGGTTGTATGAGACTTGAAGTTTAGCAAAGTTCAAAGACTCTCAATTGCACCCACTCAAAAACCGAAGATAAGACTGTAATCATCAAGCCAAGTCAGGAAGCCAAATGTTGTTGGGTCATTGCAGATAAGGAACTAGTGATGGATTTAGGATTCCTACGTGGCAGGGGCCTGGGACAGGCAGCTTTCTATGGGGGAAGGTAGGGTGGGAGAACAGGTCTCGAAGCTGCATTTATATAACACTTTACAGAAATTGAGAAAATACTAATTGTCTATTCAATGACTATGGTGCTAATGAACATTGTGCAGATACTAAAGCCCATTCTCCCTCTTTGACACTACCCTGGCCCTGGGGCCCATAATGGTCTGGAGTCTTTCTGGTTTGGTGGTTTCAAATTTAAAGCTATCCCAGAAGTGATTCAGTCACTTAAGGTCTTCAGAACATACAAAGTCGCTACAACTGAACCTCAGATATTCTTGAAAAGGTGTCCCACACTAAGCTGGTCTTTATCTCAACCAAAGAGTGGCAACAGGTATTAATGGGTTAAAGAAATGGGGCAAAAATTAGGAGACAGTGGGCCTAGGCGATACAGTCAATTCCGTGCTGGAGGCAGAATGTCCATCTGTGTATTATAGAAGATTGAAATACAAAGGACAGTTGTGGCACACATATAGGTCATCTCATATTTTAGGGCCAAACATAGAAGTGCACATGGATATGAACTGTATAATGTCTATGAAGTCCTGTGCTTACTTCCTGTTTTGTTTTTGTTTTGTTTTTTTGTGAAGTCGCTTCCTGACACCTACTGACTGTCATTACCCACGTTCTCTCCCTGAGGCATTCCTCCCTATCCTCCCTACCCCACCTGAAACATACACACAGACACACATGCACAAACCCTAAAACTGACCTGCTCCTGCCCCTCTGTTAGTGGAAATAGAGGAATCTTTAAAAACTTCCCCCAGCTTTATCTTCTGGCAGCTTTCTTTCTTTCTTTCTTTTTTTTAATAAATTTATTTATTTATTTATTTTTGGCTGTGTTGGGTCTTTGATGCTGTGCGCGGGCTTCAGTAGTTGTGGCACGTGGGCTCAGTAGTTGTGGCTCATGGGTTCTAGAGTGCAGGCTCAGTAGTTGTGGCTCATGGGCTTAGTTGCTCTGCGGCATGTGGGATCTTCCCAGACCAGGGCTCGAACCCGTGTCCCCTGCATTGGCAGGCGGATTCTCAACCACTGTGCCACCAGGGAAGCCCCTCTGGCAGCTTTCTGAGTGCAATCCTCCTTCTGGTGCACAGAGGCACTGCAAGCAATACCAAACTACCCATAATCAACTGTAAACTTATAAACATCAAAAAATACCTCACGTGAAATTAAAAGATGAACAATCATGCGTATCCAACTATACAAAAGAAGGAATATTTGAAAATGAAGACAGTTAAGAAAACGTTTGGGATGTGTGGTCAGAATACATTTATTAACTTTTTAATTGCTATTTTAAATTTTATTTAATATAATTTTTTAATAGTAGAGGAAAGAAAAGAGCAAGAATTCAGTCCTGGTTGAAGTCCCTTTTAAAGAGGTGGTTATAGAAGCTGGAAAAGAGCCACGGAAGGTAGGACCAGAGGGGAAGACCAGAAAGAAATTGAATATTTCTTTTTTCTGAGATACTCTAAGCATAACTTGTAACATGAGCCCCAAAAAAGTACAGTTATTATGTAGCACAGTTCCATACACACCAATATATTTGTTGTTATAATTATTTTATGGTTTCTCAAAAATTGGTTTAATTAGCATAGACGATTGTTTTGTTTTGTTTTTTTTTGTTTTTGGCCACACTGCTTCCCCAACCAGGGATCGAACCCATGCACCCTGCAGTGGAAGCACAGGGTCTTAACCACTGGACTACCAGGAAAGTCCCTAGAATATTGTATTTTTAATAGATGTCTGTAACAATCTCTCCCATTCTACATGTGCTTCTAGAACCATGCCACTTACTGGGTAAGAGGTGAAGTCCATGCCTCTTCTCCGCTTGGGTGGGCCTTTGTGACTGCCTTGTCCAGTGGAGTACTGTAGAAATCACACTATGCCATGCACTTCTACCTTGTTCTCTTGGAACTCTCAGTCTAAGAACCAAGTCACCATTCTGCGAGGAAGTCATAGAGAGGCCCACATGGAGAGGAACCAAGCTCCTAGCCAACAGCAAGCCCAAATTACCAGCCATGTCAATGGGCCATCTTGAATGTGGATCCTTCTGGCCCCAGTTGAGCTGCTTTAGCAAATGGACCAGAGCTAAGCTGTCCAAATTGAGACCTGCCCAAATTACAGATTCACAGCAAAATAAATGAATGATATTATTTTAAGCCTCTGTTTTGAGGTAGATTGTTACATACCAATTGATAAATGGGATAATCAGAATAAATGATCAGAGATTATCATGTGCCTATCATGATATTATTCTCATTTCATTTATCATTCAATTTATTGCATACCAAGCTCTGTTCTTCATGCTGGTGATACAGCAGTGACTGCAACAGATAATATCCCTCCTTTCCTTAAGGGAGTGCTTGCTGTAGGGAGGGCAGACAGACTATTAAAAAACTAACAAATAAATTGATAATTGCTAGGTGGTAATAAATGCTTTGTAGAAAAAGCAGTCTATGGGGAATAGAGAGTGATGGAGTGTTCTGTATTAGATGGAGTGGTTAAGAAGGGCCTTTCTGAAAGGAAGACAATTGAATAGAGACTTGAAAGAAGTAAAGCAGCACATTCCATGAATATCTGGGGGATGAGCTATCAAGACAGAGGGAATAGTGCAAAAGCTCCAAGATAGGCATGGCTTCGAGGCCAGAAAGTTGGAGTAGAATGAGGAAGGGATGGAATGAGAGGAGATGAAGTCAGAGAAACATAGTGGCAGGGACAGACCCTGTAGGGCTTCATAGGCTATGGTGGGAACTTCGGCCATTGAAGGGTTTTGAGGACAGAAGTGACATTATCTGACATATTTTTAAAAGATCAGTCTGACTGTGTGGAGAATAGATTGTAGGAGTGCAAGGTTTGAAACAGAGAGAACTGCTAAGAGGTTAATGCAATGATCCAGGTAACAGATGATGGTAGCTTAGACCAGGGCATGAGAAGTGATCAGATATTTTATCTACATATATGTATAAAAGTACAGCCACCACAGGAGTTCCCTGGTGGCCTAGTGGTTAGGATTCTGGGCTTTCATTGCCATGGCCCAGGTTCAGTCCCTGGCTGGGGAGCTGAGATCCTGCAAGCCATGTGCTGTGACCTAAAAAAAAAAAAAAAAAAAAAAAATACAGCCACCACCAGGATATGGATGTGGAACTTGATTAGAAGAGAGGCATCAAGTATAACTCTAAGGTTTTTGATGTTATTTGCTCTATAGCAAGTACATTTCATGTACTTGTCCTACCCTCCATTGGAGCTCCTAGAGTCATTTTGAGTATTCACTCATCTAATGGCTATGATGCCAGTGCCAAGTGCCATTCAAGACACTGTGCCTTTAATCACAGACTCTTCAAGATGCTGACCCCTCACAGAAATGCAGGAATGACTCAGAACATTATGACCATCGCTTTGAAGTTGTCTGTAACAGATCTAATTACACCTTTTTTGTTAGCAATATTTCCTTGAAGAAGTTGACTCAGGAAATAGGGAGAATCCAGAAGCTGGTTTTACTGTCATGTCCTAAGGGGACAATCAGCCACAATAATTTATGTTGTTTCTCCCAAAGAACTTGGTAGGCTTTCTTGTGTGTACCTTGGGTCGTCCTTATATTTCCGAAGTAACTAAAGAGGGAGACAGATATTATTAGTGTCATTTAACAAGTGGAATCTCAAAAGGATTTATGGAGTTTGTCATTAGTCATTCATTTTAAGCCTTGAAGAACTGGCAAAATAAGACTATAGTTAATTTTGATGGTTCCAGGAAAGAAGAAGACACATACTTTTAATTCCCAGGTAGGTTCCTTACCACTTAACAAACTCCTAGCCAGCTGCTTCTTTCCCCTAATATCATACCCCCATGGATTTTGTGGCAGTAATAGATTTTATTAGGTGAGCAGGTAGGTGATAACTGCCCTGCAATCAGCGCTGACCTCTAAAGTTTAGCAATCCCTAGACATTCAAACTTTTTCTTAATAACTTACTATAAATCTAGTCTCCAGGAAAACATGTAAATATTACTGAATCATTTAAACTTTTTGACTTTCATGTATTAACTAACCATCTAATAAAGTGGTTCTGGACTTCTCAGATTTGTCCTGAGACTGTCTTCTTTAGCTTAAAGGGCTTCTCTCCTACTTCTAATAATATGGGCTTCATCTAGTGAACAAGCTACGTTCCTTAGTTCAAACTGATCAGAATTTTGTTAAGTCTTAATTTTCTGGAAGTTTGTAAAGCTTCAGGTTCATTTTGATAACTTAAAAGATGACAACAGTTTACTAGCTGCAGTTTCACCTTTATTTTTAAACAAAGTCAATTGTCGTTAGTCTAAGCCAAAGAATGTTTACCCCTTAGTCAAACAAAAATACATCAGGGAATATATTCCGGAGTCAAATATACACATTTATGAATTTTTTAGAGTACAAGGTCCTTCTTTTAGTACAGTTTTAAGGCAGGCTTAGATTCGAAAAATCCCTGTGTTCCACTGTGATTGGCTGTGGCATACTTTTCTTCATCTGTAAAATGGGGATAATGAACTACTGCTAAAGCAGTTTTGAGATTAAATGAGAAAATGTAGTAAACGCTTAGCATAGACTCTGGCACTTAGTAAGGTCTCAGTAGATGTTTGCTATTTCTAATATATATGTAGAAATCCTCCAACTCCCTTTCTATTCCCCATTCACTAACCTCCCAATCAAGTCTGAGTCATTGAGGCCAGTCCGGAAGAACAGGCCAATAGGGAGGAGCTCAGACATTTCAAGTCAGGTGATCTTTGGTGGTTGTGATGTTTCCAGAAAGTACCTCACCTTAATCCAGGCAAGAGGCGCCCTTGCCAGGCCCCTTGCCCTGGTCCTGTACTTAATAAAACCCTGCATATCACAAACACACAGAAAAGTAAATTTATCAAGGAATGTGTGGCTATGGCTGCCTCTGTCATTTAGGACTTGGCATTTAGCTCTCACCAGAAACTCTAAGCATCTGCCCTGGTAATGAACACCTTCCAGGCCCCAGGGAATTGCTGTTCCACATTTCTTGTGCTGTGTCCTCGACACAAAAGGCAACTGTGTCTGAATGTCATGAAGGTTTTAGGTTTGTGCTGTTGTTAACATTTGAAACAGATACTGCTTTGGAGTACAGGAGGATTTGAGTAAGGGAAATTTTTTTTTAGGAAAGACAAGAAAACAAATTAACTTGTTGAATTCTTTCTTTGTGATAACGTGAACACAGAAGATTCTGGAATAATGAAGTTTCATGATGGAGTAAAGCCAAGCCTCCAATTTCTTGCTTATCTTTATGTTCCAGTTCCTGGTTCCAGAGGTTTTTCATTGTGTTAAAAGTTAGATTTGATTTAGACCAGATGTGAGAGGCTGTAGAAGAGTAAAGTGAAACAACAGAAGGTGCTCAAATAATGAGCAAATCAGTCTTCGGCAGAAAAAAGTGAATTTTAAATTTGTGCTAATTTTTTAATATGTAGTATTACTTGCTTTTAATCACAGTACAAGTGTTTAAACCCCAAACAGATCTAATTTGTAAAAATATGAAAAAAATTGTAGACAAATTTTTTTCTAAATTGAATGAAACTGCATGAGGAATATTCAACAAATGTGACACTCTAGTGAAATATAAGGAAATTAGAAGAAGGAAACGGAAAAGTTTGCATGAATTTGAAGAAGAAAACATGTACAAATAAACCTAAAACTAATTTCGATAGAGATTATTTTCTGACCCTGATAGGTCAGTGTATATAGTCTGATTGAAAAGACATTTGAACAAATTGAGCAACATACTACTATTTTTGTTTTCCTTTATTACACCCCATCATTGAAATATTGTAAGAAGAATAACAAAACTTGGGTGGATGTGGATATTATTGTAAGAGACAGAGAAAATTGCAATAAAACTGGCAGTGGTTTATATAATACCAAAATAGCTGGTAATAGTTTCTATTGTATTCTATTGAAAACAATAATTTATCATATATGACACCATTATATTGTTTGAATGTGATATGTGAAAAATCCTGGTTCATTTCCAAATCTAAGTATTGCCTTATGAACATTATTTAAAATTCCAGTTTCTCTTGCTTCAGCACAGCGAAGTTTCTCCGAATTGAAATTAATAAAAATTATTCAAGAACCACAATGACCCAAGGAAAGTTGTCCAATTTGGCCTTCTTATATGTAGAACACAAATGACGAGCTATCTTGGTGATGACAACACAGAGATTTTGCTGAAATGAAGAGATAAAAAGGAAGTTTTATGGAATAAATATATTATAATTTATGAATTTTGTATGTCTTTATCTTATTAGTCATTCAAACATAAATAGCCTATCAACAGAACACCCAGACATGCTCAATCATAATTATGTTTGATTGTCCTTGATATTTTGCTGACTTTCAGTCCCATAAACATCATAGCTTTATACATTTTCCTGTTAAGAAACAAAGTTTATTCTTTCATTGAAGACTAATTATTGTTTTCCTAGATAAAAATACAGGTTTAAGGGACTTCCCTGGCGGTCCAGTGGTTAGGATTCTGCACTTCTACTGCAGGGACCACTGTGGGAACTGAGATCCCACATGCCAACCGGTGTGGCAAAAAAAATACAGGTTTAAAATGTTTCTAATGTGTTGATATCAAAAGAGGGGATCCAACCATAAAGGAGTTTACCTATTTGCTATTCTTCAGTGTATAACCATAAAGTCATGTAAAGCAAAAACCAACTGCAGGGACTTCCCTGGTGGTGCAGTGGTTAAGATTCCACACTCCTAATGCAGAGGGCCCGGGTTCCATCCCTGATAAGGGAACTAGATCCCACATGCATACCGCAACTAAGAGTTTGCATGCCACAACTAAGGAGCCCGCATGCAGCAACTAAGACCCAGCGCAACCAAATAAATAAATAAATAAAATATTAAAAAATCTGTCATCAGCATGATTTAATTTAAAAAAATTGCAAAGAAAAAACATTTTGAGATAACTTAAGATGCTTTTTGATCATAATTATGGTGGTTTCAATAAAGAACTAGCTGATTAGGACAGTAGGTAGGTACCTCAAATTCATAATATATGAATATATATAACATATATGGGAAAATAAATATGGGAAAACTTTCCATATTTTGTTGTTAAATCTTCACTACCACAACTAAAACTGCTGATTTATTTGATAAAACTGAGCTTGCTTTCATTTCAAATAATAAAAGAAATATTTCCTATTCTAACAGGAATCAATGTTTTATTTTTAATAATTTCCCTATTTTTTTTTTTTTTTCCTCTGGCCACACTGTGCTGCTTTCAGGATCTTAGTTCCCCGACCAGGTATTTCATGGGCAGTGAAAGCACTGAGTCGTAACCACTGGACCACCAGGGAATTCCCAATGTTTTATTTTTTATCTTGAAATAATTTCAAGATCACAGATTGGTTGTAAGAACAGTACAAAGAATTTTCGTATACCCTTCTTCCAGATTCCCTATTGTTAACATTTTAACACGTTTGCCTTATCATTTTCTTTCTCTTTACGTATACGTATATGTGTACATACACACAAATGTAATTATTTTCTGAGTCATTTGTTGAGAGTAAGTTGCTGAAATAATACCTATTACTCCAAAATAGTTCAGAGTATATTTCCTAAAAAATAAGAACACTCTCATATATAACCACAGTTTGCTTATCAAAATAAAATTAACATTGATCTATTACTACCATCTAATTCACAGATTCCATTCAAATTTCACTGATTGTTCTGAGAATGTCCTTTGTACAAAAGAAATAAAAAACCTTCCTTTTTCTTTTTTTCCTTTCCTGTCCAGGATGAAGTCTAGAATCACACATTGCATGAAGTTTGTCATGTCATTTTGGTCTCTTTTAATCTGGAATAGTTCTTTAGTCTTTCCTTATCCATCACGATTTTGTCACTTTTGAAGAATGCAGACAGTTACTTTGTAGAATATCCCTCAATCTGGGTTTGTTTGCAGTTTCATCATGTATCAGACAATTAAATTAGACTGTGTTCTCAGAGCATGATATAAGGAGGCACACAAAACTGACTTTTCCCATTACTGTGATTTTTAAGTATTACTACTTGAACAAGATTATGTTGGTCGAGGGTGCTGGACAAGTTCCCCCTGGTTCCTGGTGTCACCAACTGCATTGGCTGAGCCAGCCATGCTAGCCACAACCCCCCAGCTGCAACCAAATGGAATAGGTTCACATATTTTAATTTTGTTCTTTTAAAGGTTTATAAGTTAAGAAGAAGCAACATAAGAAGAATAAAACATTTAATTGTGTTAGCTTGCTTCATAACTTCCAAATATTCAGGTTAATGGTATGTGCGCCCTCATATGTACCCTTGCCCTAAAACGTGCAAAAGTTAGGGCTGGACCTATTTCCAGGTAGACTTTCCCTCTTGATGATTCCACCTGCAATGTAAGCAGGGCCTGACCAAGACACGTGGCATGTTTCGTAGGCTAATAACTTGATGGACTACCAAAATGAAGGTCTTATGTATTTTCTATAAACACAAATTGTATGCCTCTTTCTTTACATTTCCAAAAGCCACTCGACAAAGATGGAACCACACTTGCCTGTGAGGAATGTTTTAGCATTTCTCCTTGAGGGCTTTGTAGACCTTGGCCAGGGGGGACTCAATGTAAATTTTTCTGGTTATAAAAGGAGTTACAAATTGAAACCAGAGGAAACTGGCCTCACGATTCTTATTTTTTTCAAGTGGCAGTTTTTTGGAACCACTTAACCTGGTCATTCTGTTCAGCAGACCCTTCTCCCAGCTCTGACACTGAGCAGTTTATATGCTGATTCTTTCCTGCTAGATTAAACTCATACACACTCATGTCCCAAGAGCAGGCTTAAATCATTGGAGGATGGGGGTACAGAGTTAAAATTCATTCTAAGGATGGGTATATTTTAAATTGCTGTGCCAGTATGTAATTTGTCTTTTTTTCCTGGTGGAGTCAGTAAATTCCACTATTGGGAAAACAGAATTTGTTTTCTACGTTCCTGAGACCTTTTGGCTTGGCTTGATTGAGGCCAAATATAAAATGTAGACTCCCAGTCTCCAAGCCAGCCAGTCTGATTTAGTAGAGGTGGTGAATATTCAGATATTTGCATTTTAACTAGTACCCAAACAATTCCCATGCAATAGCCCAAAGACCACCTTTGAAATACTGTTGGGTGAGGGAATACTGTTTTTTGAGGTGCTTTTTTGTTTGGTGGGCTGGTTGATTGGTTCTTCTCAGTCTCTGTGTGGAGAATAGGGAAAAGACACGTTCTTAAGTTGCAATTAGTTTTAAAAGAATGAAAAAAAGAACTTAGAAAAAAGTTATGTTGACTAGATGAGAGTGATGGAGGGAGGGAAAAGGAATAAGGCAGTCAGGGATCAGGGAAGACGATGGGGGGAGAGAGTAGTAGTTTTTTTGTTTTTGTTTTTTTACCATTTAACAAATACCGAATACTCACTGAATCTGAGTACTGTGCTAAATGCTGGAGATTCAAAGGTGAACTTGACAGCAGGGCCCACCCTCAGGGAGTTTACAATCTAGGGTTGGCTGAGACAGGTACAAAGGTGCTGTGGGAAGGCCCCTAACCCAGGCTTGGCTTCCTGAGGGGGAATCTGCATGCTCTGGACCCGGAGGAGTAGTCAAGGAGGGGGCAAAGGGGCTCTAGAGCTAATTCATTCTATTTAATTTTTAAACTTCTTTTTTTTTTCTTGCTTACAAAAGTAATAATGTTTGTTATGAAACAACTTCCTAGCATAGGAAAGTGAAAGCCTTTTACAATCCTCCCTGGTACTGCTCACCGCCCTTCCCTGTCGGATCACCAGTCAGGAGATGTGGGACCCTACGACTTTGAGGATTTGTTCCGGGAAGGCGAAGTCCAGCATCAGTCCTCCCACCAGCAGGGGGTGGCGTACTGCAAGCCAGGCGGCCGGCGGGTCTCTCTTCCACACGTCGCTGGCGTGATCGTCGGCGCTACATACTGCGCCTGCGCACGCGCCGCGGCCTTTTTCCCCCCCCGGAGCCGTGCTGGTTCTGCAGCTCAGTGGCGGCTAGAGCTTCTGTTCTACAGGATGGTGAGTGGGTATCCCGGTCTCGGGGCTACAGATGCACGGGGCTTCCCTCTCCTTGTCCTAAAGGCCACCTAGGTTCCGTCTCGCGCGGCGCAGGGATCGGATGCTGTTAGATTGCCGGCTCTGTCTTGGTCGGGCTGCAGCTCCCAGCGTGGCCTTAATGGCTGCCACGGCGCACAAGCGGGCGGGGGGGAGGGGTTGAAGAAGAGGGGGGAGTTGGGGCAGAGGATTGGGGATGGGGTGAGTGTAGTAGACAAACGGCAGGGGTAGTGCTGGCCCGGCAGAGGGGGCACCGGCAGGCGGCCGGGACGCGGAGATTTTGTGGAGTCAGTCTCAGACTAGCTGGGGGATGACTGAGTGGAGACGGGCTGCGGCTCCTCGGACCCAGCTCCTCGGACCCAGCTCCACCCATGACTGCTTGGTGGGTTTTCCGGGAGAGCGTCGGGGCTGGCAAGTTGTTCACAACCTGTGTTTTGGGGCCGAAGAAGTGGCTTTTAAGTCACAACCGTCAGTAGAACCTGGAGGCTGTGGTGTCTAGGCCTCGAAAAGAAGCTCATTTAGTTTGGTATGCGTCTTTTGCCTCTTTAGATTGTCGCTGGCTCCGCTTTTTAATGATTCTTCGGGTGGGGTGTTGCTTTAGTTGGTGGGGGACAGTGTTGTTTTAATCGGGAGTAATTGCTGAATATATCCTTGACCAGTTATGTTTTGTGGCAAGTAATTTAGGCTTTTGAAAAACGTTTGCGGAAAGAGGGAAGTATTAGGTTAGGGTCTCGAAATGGGACAGTGTTAAGAACAGATGACATTTGCAAGATTGCTGTCTTGAACAGTGTTTTGCAAAAGTTGGGCACTAGGATTATTGCTGGTCCAATAGGAAACAAAAGTTGAGAGTAAGTTTAAGAATTTAAAATCAATGTGTCAGCTTTATATCTGGTGAATATAATAAATTGGCTTGCATTTTGTATGTTTTTTCATTCCATTTTTCCTGCTGATTCATTTTTATTTTGCTTTATAAAACTGTCAGTCTTGACAGATGGAAAGTAGAAGAAAAAGTGATTCTTGACCTCAGATTTGAGAAGGTAATGGTTGTCTGGATTCACTTTTGAAGTTTAAGTGTTATTTTGTTACACAGTTAACACAAATGTCAAAAGTATCAGAAGCTAAAACATTTATCAAAGTTTTAATAACATTCTTTTATCTTAAAGGGGTTTGTTAAAGTTGTCAAGAATAAGGCCTACTTCAAGAGATACCAAGTGAAATTTAGAAGACGGCGAGGTATGGTCAGGTTTTCATGTTCACGGCATGAAAAGAATCTGCTTTGTAGTGGAATAGACTTTTTTAAATTATTTTTTTCTTTCAGAGGGCAAAACTGACTACTATGCTCGGAAACGATTGGTAATTCAAGATAAAAATAAGTACAACACACCCAAATACAGAATGATAGTTCGTGTAACTAACAGAGATATCATTTGTCAGGTAAGTTGTATTCTAGACTCAAGTAATGGATGGTAACCTCCACCCCCCCCCTTCTGCCCTCACTGTGGTAGAAAAGTTGTACTTGGGGAGCAAAACACACGTATGCATTAGGTCCATCTCGTCTAGTGCCTGGCGCTCCAAGGAACATTAAGTGAGTAGTTCTTTTAGTAGGTCTGAAGTTGGAGCCTGGGAAATTGGTACCGTAAAAAATACTCTAAGGATCAGCTGTTTGGCAATCCTGACCCAGTTTAATCCCATTCACTTTCTAATTGGCAGGGGTGGGGCGCGGGATTAGAGAAGTTCATGGTACTGTGCTATTTTTGTGGGGCTGGGAGGGTAAATTTGAGACCCAGTAGAAGGTTCTTGCCCATTCCAATTCCAGTGGGATAATAGAATTTATCGTAGACTAAGTTCACTTATCCAATACTTGAAGAGGTAGGTAGTTGTGAATGTTAAATTAGACTCTTAAGATTATTTTTATTCCTGCTTACTGTTCGAAATAGGTTTTAGTAAATACTTATGAAGGTGTCTCCCATGTAAAAGACTTACAGAAAGTGGCAATTTGCTCCTAGAAGGTAGTATTCTGGGCTTTTACAACTAGGAAAACTTTTCATACTTGAGATTTGGAGGAAACAGGCACATCTGTTTTCTGGGCAAACTAATTTGTTGGTTGTGAAGGCAATCTCTTCCTCCATACCTAAGTTCAGATAACTAAATATTAGGTTTTCTGAAACATTGTTGGACTTAGATATGCTCAGTTTAAAAGGTGTTTGAAATAATCAGGGATTCCTTTTTGATTTTTCAGAGTGCCTTCTTAATTCACCAGCTTTCCCAGCTCAGGGTCTTTTCAGTATTTCTCAGAAGTAAGGAACTACAGTATAACTTATTCCAAAGGTATTTTAATATTCGATGTCTGTGGTAATTTGAGACTTACGTACTGTGAAATTAGTCAAACATACTTACAAACTCATAAACCTACCTTCTATAGTTGACCAAGCCATAATTGTTGAAGGTGAGTGGGTTTAACAAAGACAGATCTTAAGTGATGCAGATCTGCGTCTGTTTTTTTGTTAAATCTTTTGAAAAAGAAGGCACTTAGGACAAGTAATCCATAAAACAGTGAAAACAGATTGCTAACCTGTTTTTTCTCTTATTGTAGATTGCTTATGCCCGTATAGAAGGAGATATGATAGTTTGTGCAGCTTATGCTCACGAACTCCCGAAGTATGGTGTGAAGGTTGGCCTGACAAATTATGCTGCAGCATATTGTACTGGCCTGCTGCTGGCACGCAGGGTATGTACAAGATTACTTTAAGTGATGTATTTTGGAATTAGCTCACTGGAGTTGTCTGCAACATAGATGGTTCACACATGGATAAGATACCTTCAGCTAGCTGTGGGGAGAGAGGAGTGCCTCCTGTTGCTCTGTGGCTTATAAGGGCGTCACCAGGGAAGATAATTTTATATAAATACATTGTTTAAGACAGAGATGTACTTTATAATCTGGGGAAGGCTTTTTTTCTGTTTTCTCCCGTTTGTTGGGTATATCTAGACCAATAGAATTTTTTTGCATTTATGGATATCTGTAATCTATGCTGTTTGATACGGTAGCCGCTAGCCACATGAAGCTATTAAGCACTTGAAATGTGTCTAGTGCTACTGATAACTGAGTTTTTAACTTAAATATGAATAGCTGGTTGTGGCTAGTTGGTGACTATATTGTTGGACAGATCTAGTCAGAAGTGTAGATCTTACCATCAGCGTACATTAAAAATGCGGACTATACCCCACACCTTCAGAATTTATATTCTTATAGGGTGTCCAGGTGATTTATATGCGTGCTAAATTTTGAGAAGCAGTGCCTTAAGCTTTTGAGGCGGGGGTAGGCATTGGTGGGGGGATTCATTTTTGTTTTAATAATCTTTGCCTTTGGGTGGCAACATTTCCTATAAAAGGAAACAAAAATGTGATCTTCACCTTGTTTTTGTTTTCTGACCTTGTTTTGCAGTGGAATTGTTAAGCATGCATCGTTGTTGGGGACCCATATCTTCACTGGTTATAAACATGTTTGGGTTGGGACATTGTCTTTTATATGAGCATCTTGGTGCAAAGGCACTATAGATAACTAGCAGAGTAGTGGCACATATTAACATAGTGGCAGGGTAAAGCCACAAAAGGTTCTCTTCACAGGATCCTACTCAAAATATTTTAATCAAATTAAAACTGCATATGATAATATTTAATATTTGGTTGTTGAATTATAGCTAAATATGACTGAGGAAAGGTGGAGATTACTTCCCTTGAGTAAATATAAGAATCAGATTTAAGTATCATGTCCTAATTGATTGCTACAAAAATCAAGTATGGACAATGTAGCAGATTCAGAAACTGTTAAACAGTTATACTTGTTGGTAAAATTGGATGTCTGAAATTTCTTTTTGTGGCATTTAAAAATTGATATTTAAAAGCAGATTGGGATAAAGGGAAAAAGTGATTTGAAAGGAAATTTTTTGTCAGGTCATTAAAGTTGTGAATTTTGAGATATTGTTGTTTGAATATATTCTAACAAGCATTTAGATTGGCTTCTTTGTTAATAGCTTCTTAATAGGTTTGGTATGGACAAAATTTATGAAGGCCAAGTCGAGGTGACTGGAGATGAATACAATGTGGAAAGCATTGATGGTCAACCTGGTGCCTTCACCTGTTACTTGGATGCAGGGCTTGCCAGGACTACTACTGGGAATAAAGTTTTTGGGGCCCTGAAGGGAGCTGTCGATGGAGGCTTGTCTATCCCTCACAGGTAATAATAGTATTCAAGGCCTCGTTGCCTGGACTCCAGTACTGCACTGTTTCTAACTGGTTGGGCTGTGGAGATAACTGAACCAATTAGAGTAATAGTAGCTATCATTGTGTACCTGCCATGTGCTAGGTACTGTGCAAAGGGAACCTTGCAGGGTGGGAAGGAGCTGTAACATGGTTTATAAATGAAGAGACTGGGGTTCAGGGGTAAAATGATTTGTCCAAGGTTTTAGAACCAATAAACGGAAGAGCCAGTGTTGAAACCACTACCTTTTGTGTGTAGCTAAGTTTTGGTTAGAAATGAGCAACTTGATTCCACCAGTACTCGCCCTATTTTTTTTTTTTTAATTCAGAATGAAAATTTGTTTACTGAGTTATGGGGAAATATGGACTCTAGGGGGAAAAAAAGTTTGAGAAAAAGACATAAATTTTTAAACTTTCAACTGGAAATAAGAGTGTAGGCTGTTCTTAGGAGCTAATAAGTGGGTTGTTTCAATTTGGTGGTTCCCTTGGTTTGAGTTAATGATGATTATTGTTGAGTAGATACATCTTAAGGTGATTTATTAGCTTAGGAATATTTTAGTGGTTGGTGATTTAACAACCAAAAACTTTCTTTTTCTGGCTTGCCTTTTTTGGGGGGGGGGTGGTGGTGGGGTAAGCGATAAAATGTAACCTAACTGGAACTTACTTTTATAATGTAGGGTGGGGTTTTTTGGCGGGGGTGGTCTTGGCAGTTCTCATTCAAGGCACCTGTTAAATGTGATCTGGAACAAATCACTTATTACCATGTACCCTGAGGCACCACTGAGAAACTGTAGGATTTAGGGAGAGTAATTTTGAAACCCTTTGCTATGAAATAAGGAGAACTAACTTTATAGTGGCCTTGGTTCATTTAATGGTATTTAAAGGTGCTTGTGGCATGATTTTCTATCCTGGAATTCAAAAATTAGCTGCCGAATGATGATATCCCACTAACTGAGCAGTCAGTAGTTGGTCCTTTGGTTGCATATGATGCAATTAATTGTTTCAAGACGGGACTGATGGCAGCTACTGAAATGAATTCCTTCTAGTGAACTGATTTCAACCAATATATACTAAAACATGGAAAACTTTATTTCAGTACCAAACGGTTCCCTGGTTATGATTCAGAAAGCAAAGAATTTAATGCTGAGGTACACCGAAAGCACATCATGGGGCAGAACGTTGCAGATTATATGCGTTACCTGATTGAAGAAGATGAAGATGCTTACAAAAAACAATTCTCTCAATACATAAAGAACAACGTAACTCCAGACATGGTAAAAATTTAACTAAAAATACCTGTATTGGTAAATTTATAGAACCGGGTTTCCTACCTGTTTTGAGTGGGTATGTTAATACAGTTTTATTTCAGGTTAACAATTAAAAGTTGAATATGGGCATGTTAAAATGAAATTGGGATGTTGGACCTAGGGTAGGTTAAAAGTCAGACAAGATACTGTTATGAGGAGCTAGACTTGTCAACATGCTTTTAGGAATCTTTTAGATGCTGAAGGATGGCAGGCTTCAGGCATCCAAATCTAAAGCCTTTGGTGGCTTTTATGCATTTGGCTGTTCTGTATTTATAAATTTCATTCATGTTGTCATAATCTACTCCCGTACGAGGTGCTAGTTACTAAACTTCACTCATTTTGAGGTCATGGGGAAAAAAGGTTCTTTCTTCATCTTAGCAGATAAGTGCTATGTTCTGGACTTTCTCAATGTCTCAGGCATGCACACAAAAGGGGAGATGTACAGATTCTATCACTAGTTCTGTGTGATGTTGCGAAAGTGAAGGGACCCGTGTTTTCAAAAGTCAGTTTAATGTTGCAAAGTTTATCACCCCTAAAGTTGAGTCTCAGGGCTCTCTCTATTAATACATTGGGGTAATTGATGATGGCAGTGCCAGTTTCGATAGTGAAGGCATAGAACACAAAAATCACAGATTATTATAAACCTATTACAAATACAGAATTATATGTAAATTGATACATGTCAAGCAATTGTTTTTATTAGGTTCTTTTCTGTTGCTGCATAGTTTGTATTTGGCATACCTATGTCTGAAAATTATTTTTAAAATAGAATTATAATTGGGGGAAAGATCACTTTCTGTTTTTGCATTATTTTCCTTTGCTAATGAGCTTTATACAAATGCATGTAGTAATTGCATTTTTAAAAATTAATTAGTTAAATTTATTTTTGGCTGCGTTGGGTCTTTGAAGCTGCACACGGGCTTTCTCTAGTTGTGGCGAGTGGGGGCTACTCTTCCTTGTGTGCATGCTTCTCATTGCGGTGGCTTCTCTTGTTGCGGAGCAAGGGCTCTAGGCGTGTGGGCTTCAGTAGTTGTGGCGTGCGGGTTCAGTAGTTGTGGCTCGTGGGCTCGAGCACAGGCTCAGTAGTTGTGGCACACAGGCTTAGTTGCTCCGCGGCATGTGGGATCTTCCCAGACCAGGGCTCGAACCCGTGTCCCCTGCATTGGCAGGCGGATTCTTAACCACTGAGCCACCAGGGAAGCCCAGTAATTGCATTTTACTCACATGGAATGAGTAGTTTTAGAGACCTGGATTACCTTGATTCATTCTTTAGGTAGGCTGTAATTGTTACTGAATTTCACACATTTTACAGTTTCTCTTCATGACTTGATCTTCCATGTGATCAATAGTCATTTGGGGGGTGGGTATTGAAACACTTCAGAGAGTTTTGCAGCATTGTTTTTTGTTGAATTTTAGAACAAAATTCTCATTAATGTTTCTAATTGGATAGTGGTTTTCTATGGAAATTCGCGCCTCTTTCTGATTCCACAGAGGCCTGATACTGCTGCCATATACTGGTGATTTGTGGTAGTAGATCAAGAGGTTTCTGGTATGGGATCCTGGGAATAACTTTTGAAAACACCTATCAGAAATCAATGGAAGATAGAAATATGGGGAACGTGGGAGGACAGAGATGTATTTGGCAGTTGCTTGTTAGTCCGTATATTTTTCATCTTAACATCTTAAATACTGGCATGTATCCATACTTGAATGAAAGAATTTAGGTCAGATGGCTTTAAATGAGCATAAAATGTGTTACTACAGAAAACAGCTTGCTTTAAACTTGAGTGACTCATGAAGTATAGCTGAATTATTCAGAAATGCATGCGAATTTTTCTTGAGGAAGATTAAGTTATGTTTTGTGAATAGTGTCAATTCATATTGCTTATGGTAAAAACTGGGACTTTCTTAGGAAAAGATGGGTTACAAAAAGATACCAATATTGATCTAGCTTAGCTCCTTTTGAGAATCTGGCTTAGAAGGACAAAATAGAGCAAGCAGTAGAATAGTGTGTTTTATTACTGTTTAGGGCATATGAAATGAAACCAAGTACTGTTTGCTTTGCTTTGTTTCAGATGGAGGAGATGTATAAGAAAGCTCATGCTGCAATACGAGAGAATCCAGTGTATGAGAAGAAGCCTAAGAGAGAAGTTAAAAAGAAGAGGTATGTGTGTCACTGTTTTTTGAAGAGAAAGAGGTTGGGAGGGGTTCCTGCCTTGTTTCATCTCGCTCAGACTCTGAGTGAAGTTGTGCAAACTCGATCACTAGCTCTGCATGATGTTGCAGAGGTGAGGGGAACCAGGTTTGCTAAAGTAATTGTGGTGGTAGAAATGTATTAGCCTTGGATGCTACCGAGGTGGCCCATTCTGTCCCAGTACATTGTAACTGTCAATTACTGCATTTTTTGATAGGCTAAGGAAGAGAACAGGTATTGGACTTGGATTATTTGACCTCCATTTTATTACAAAGTGTGTCTTTTTCAAAGTTAAATATTCTCTATTCTCTTTAGCTATGGTTTTTAAAATTTATGTTCCTTTCTCTTCTTTTTACTTTGTTCTGTAGGTGGAACCGTCCCAAAATGTCACTTGCCCAGAAGAAAGATCGGGTAGCTCAGAAGAAGGCAAGCTTCCTTAGAGCTCAGGAACGGGCTGCTGAGAGTTAGTTAATAAACCAAACCACAATTTATATGAAGATTTTTCAGATAAAGACAGTAATAAACTTATTGAACAAGTAGCTGTTTCTGTGTTAAGCTCTTGTTAATGAAACTGTGGGAAATACCTGAAATTGACAGTATTTTCCTTCCAGAAACAAGTGTAGCTTTTTCCAGAAAATCTTACATATTGCCTCAAAGTTCATACCTTGGGCATCTGTTCTTCCTGACAGGAGTTATCCCTTGAATTGTATGATGTGCAGCTGTCCTTAAAAAGTCTGGCAAGCAACAGACAAACCTTCCCCTAGAAATATTTCTTACATTCATTTATTGTAACCACATGATGAGTTGGAAGAAAAAGTACCTTCAAAGTTTACAGTTTTAAAGTAAGTGAAACTGATGCTACTCCATGGCTTTAGTTCTTGAGAGATAGCTGTCCAATGAAGGTCATATAATTTTAACACATATTTATCCAGGTGAAACCTTTGAGCAGAAAATACTGGTTCTTTAATTATAAGAGGTGTTTCGTTTTATGGAGTTGAAAGGCCAGATCTGAATAAACACAAAAGAGAGGAGCAAATACTAACCCTTGTATATCAAGTTTACATGAGAAAGTGTTAGATGGATATATTTACATGCCTCTTGAGAAATAGTCCTTTGGCCAATAGGGAATACTGTTTGAAAATGGAAAATTATTAATAGGAAGTTTATGATTTCAGAGGCTTGCTCTTAATGTCCCACTTTCCCATAGCTCAGATTCAGGATATGTGTATCTGTGTTAGGTCTGTGGCCTAAAGATAACGAGTTTTGAAGACCAGTTGGCTGGCTGATACTAAGATACAGACCCTTTAAATCTAGGATGATGAACTCATCCATATTCAGCTTCAAAAATTGGCAATTATATATTGCCAAGTAGAATGCTTCCTGATGGGTTTTCAGTGGGTAAGAGCCACTCAAAACTTTCTGAAGCCACATAAAATGCGATGTCTAAATGAGTTAAATAAGAAACCATGCTATTAACCCAACATCTGTTGATAAAGGAGTAATTTTAATTTACCTGCTTTGCAGTCTTAATTTCTGTTAATGTGCAAACTTTACCATGCTGAGACATTAGTAAATTTATAAATTTTCTTTTTTAAACATCAGCTTCAATGCAAACAATTTCCAGCACTGATATTTTGGCTAACAAATCTACAAAATACTCTGACCGTTGATGTTTATGGAATGAGGCTTTTCACAGCATTATTTTAAGTCATTAGTCAAAATAGTTACACAGTGAATGTACTAGGAAATGTACCAGCGTTTCTAAAAGGCAGGAATGAATATTTTTGGACCTTTTGATCCTATACCTCCTGCCATTACTTCAGCAATCAACATGTATTTTAAGATGATGGCTTCCTTAGGATCAGGGGAAAGGAGTTTTGTGATAACTGGCAAGGATTTGAATCAAGCCATTTAGAAAAAATGTTCAAGATTTTTCTTTTGAAGTGCTGAATTTCTTAAAATGGTCACAATGTCCAAATGAACTAAGAGTCATTTGTGTAGGAAATTTTCTTCCACAGTAATGTTTTTAGGTTATTTAGTATCAAAGAATGTTCCATTTCCATTTGATTTGCTGTGACTTTGAGAGCAATACAGGAATACAGCTGCTTTTCTAATTCTTCACGAATTTCAACTGGAGCACCACGCAACAGGTAGTCTTTGAGTAACTGACAGGCTTTTGCCAAGTTTGGTTGTATCACTTCTGAGGTACACTTCATTGTACTCTGATCACAGCTAGTTCGACAATCCGTGCCATAGACACAGTCCAAATCAGACTCACAGTGACGATCCTTTATAAGTTCTTTCAGGTTTGTCTCTGGCACAATTTTTCTCATGTCCACCATTTTCAGATCATACTTATCATTATATCCTAGGTTTTTGGCACTAGTATCGCACATGAGGAAGTTTCCATAGGGGCCATGGAAAACATCTTCCACAAATTCTAGAAGTCCTATGGCTATTTTAGCCTTTCTAGGCCATGATGGTGTGAACAACTGATCCATGCTTCTTCTGAACCCAGATGGAATAAAAAGTTCAATGACCCACGGAAGGCTTATTCCATAAAGAGAGGTATATTCAACACTTTCCATCACATAGAGATCACCACAGAATCCCATTAATTTGGGGGTATGTTCTTTATCTTGAAGTATTACCATGAGAAGAAATTCATTTAATTGAAGAAGTGCCCATGCTGACTTTGCTTCTCCCAAGGAAACCTGGCCATCTTTGTCTCCATCAGCCACTGTCAAGATGAGATTAACCAGTTCAGAGAGGTTGCCTTGGTCACCCAACTTTGCCTGTAAAGATAAGAATTTGGCTAATTACACAGAAGCAATGAAAAGAATCTCATATGTAACATGCTAACTTCCTTTACAGGGATAATTACCACGCTAAGTAATAATCTTGCTACTGAATACCTATAGGAGACTTAATACCTTTCCAAATATTTATAATGTTTGCTAAGTGAGTCAGAACTATGTTTTATGTACTTGAGGTAAAACCCACTTTGCTAAGTGTATTTGTTAAGAAATGGCCACCTTAACGCCCATAGCCTCCTTAGACCTTGTAGATAAATACAGTTAACTAAGCCATTAATTAATCTTTGTCTTATTCATACACTTACTTGCAAAATTGCAGTGTAATTTGCCCATATCCAAAGTTAAAGGGTCAACTACAAATTATTTTCTATTTTGTAATTGTTATTATATTAACAATTATTTTATTCAAGGTGTTCCAATAATGAATGCTACAAGTATTTCCCTGTGGAGACTCTTTGGCATAAAACAGTCTAAAAGTGTAAACTGTTCAAAGAAAAGAAAGATTTTGAGTTAAAATATAAGAGCAATAAAAATGAGAAAAAGATTCTTTCCAAAAGTAATTATTTTCATTTTTTTTTTGGCCATGCCATGTGGTTTGCAGAAGTTCCCCGACCAGTTATCGAACCCGCACCCTTGGCAGTGAAAGTGTGGAGTCCTAACCACTGGACCCAGGGAATTCCCAATATTTTCATATTTTCATATTTCTATTTAATCTTTGAGTATTTCTTTAAATTAAAAAAATAATTTGCAATCAGTCTAATTTTATTTCACCTTTTTAAAAAAAGTGTATCAGTTTTTTTTAAATAAATTTATTTTATTTATTTATTTATTTTTGGCTGCATTGGGTCTTTGTTGCTGCGCGCGGGCTTTCTCTAGTTGCAGCGAGTGGGGGCTCCTCTTGGTTGCAGTGCACGGGCTTCTCATTGCAGTGGCTTCTCTTGTTGCAGAGCATGGGCTCTAGGCGCGCAGGCTTCAGTAGTTGTGGCACGTGGGCTCAGTAGTTGTGGCTCGCGGGCTCTAGAGCACAGGCTCAGTAGTCGTGGTGCACGGGCTTAGTTGCTCCACAGCATGTGGGATCTTCCTGGACCAGGGCTCAAACCCGTGTCCCCTGCATCATTGGCAGGCGGATTCTTAAATCACTGCACCACCAGGGAAGCCCAAGTATATCAGTTTTAATGTCAAGCTATAGAGCAGCCCATCTACTTAATGAACTCTCACATCTGGACATTTTTAGCGATAGTAAGTAATGTTAAACACCCTCTATACATTTTTTTCTTTTCTTTGAATTATTTCCTCAAGATGGAGTCCCTGATATAGGTCAAAGAATACCAACATTTTTATGGCTTAGAATGAGGTCCTGCCAGCTTCCAGAAGAGTACCACTTCACACTAGCAACATGTGAATGCATATACTTACTTTAAAGAGACTGTAGACCATTTCTTTGAATTTCTGTACAGTAGTTCCCCTAGTTGGCTTATCAAATAGCACTATTTCTTTTCTTGGTTCCAATTCAGTTCCAAAATCAAGATGAAGTGCTTGTTCCATTTGACATTTCACAACACCTGGTAGATTATCCCAAATCCCTAAATACATCTGTGAAAAGAATGACAAGTTATGCTTTAGGCAGAGTAGAAAACTCTCATCTACCACGATATTTTTAGTGTCCTCTTAAAAAAACACACAAGCAACAAAACATCGAGATTGAGCTGACTTTCTGAATTGCAAATTTGAAATCATACTTCAAAGCTTTTTTCCTTAATTTTTTTAAATTATAAAAGTATTGCATACCTAAATATATATATATATTTTTGACCATGGTCATCAGTTTTATTATTTTCCATTTTTTAAATTGTAAAATATCAAAAATAGAAAATTTACCATCTTAACTATTTTTAACATACAGTTCAGTGGTATTAGATTCATGAGGTTGTGCTACCATCACCACCATCTGTCTCCAGAACTCTTTTCATTTTGTAAAATTGAAACTCTCTACCCATTACACAATAACTCCCTGTTCCCCTTCTTCCCCCAGCCCCCAGCCCATCACCAGTCTACTTTCTGTCTTTATGATCTTGACTACTCACTCTAAGTATCTCATATAAGTGGAATCATAGAGAATTTGTCCTTTTGTGACTGGCTTATTTCATAATGTCCTCAAGGTTTATCCACATTGTAGCATGTGTCACAATTTCCTTCCTTTTTAAAACTGAATGCTATTACATTGTAGGAATAGCCCACATTTTGCATTTCCTTTCATCCACTGATTGACACTTGGGTTGCTTCCATGTTTTAGCTATTGTGAATATTATGAACATGGATGTACAAATATCTCTTTGAGATCCTGATTTCAATTCTTTTACATATATACCCAGAAGTGGAATTTCTGAATCATAGGGTCATGCTACTTTTAATTTTTTGAGGAGCTGCCAACCTGTTTTTCTCAGCGGCTACACCATTTTACATTCCTGCCAACAGTGGGTTCCAGTTTTTCTGCCTTATTGCCAACACTTGTTATTTTCTGTTTTTTTTTTTTTTCCAGAATAAACTCACAGAGTTTTATTTTACTGAGCAATGCTTGTCCTGAGTTGTTTTACCACTTGTCAATATTTCACACTCTCTATACAATCAGAAAATGATTCCAAGGACACGTAGCAATCCTTCTTTTCTGGTTTTTTTGATAGTAGCCATCCTGATGGGTGTGAGGTGGTATCTCATTGTGTGCTTTTTTTTTTTTCTTAGTTCCCCGACCATGGATCGAACCCGGGCGTCAGCAGTGAAAGCGCCAAGTCCTAACCACTGTACTGCCAAAAAATTCCCTAATTGTGGTTTTGATTTGCATTTCCCTAATAATCAGTGATGCTGAGCATCTTTTCATGCACTTATTGCACATCTGTATATCTTTTTTCGAGAATGAATCCGGCTGTTTGTTTTTTTGTTGTTGAGTTTTAGGAGCCCTCTATATATTCTGTATATTAATCCCTTATCAGATATATGATTTGCAAATATTTCCTCCCATTCTATGAGCTTCTTTTTTATTCTATTGATATTGTCTTTTTTTAAAAATTATTTATTTATTTATTTATTTTTGGCTGCGTTGGGTCTTCGTTTCTGTGCGAGGGCTTTCTCTAGTTGTGGCAAGCGGGGGCCACTCTTCATCGCGGTGCGCGGGCCTCTCACTATCGTGGCCTCTCTTGTTGCGGAGCACAGGCTCCAGACGCGCAGGCTCAGTAATTGTGGCTCACGGGCCCAGTCGCTCCGCGGCATGTGGGATCTTCCCAGACCAGGGCTCGAACCCGTGTCCCCTGCATTAGCAGGCAGATTCTCAACCACTGCGCCACCAGGGAAGCCCGATATTGTCTTTTGATGCACAATATTTAAAAATTTTCATGAAGTACAATTTGTCTATTTTTTCTTTTGTTGCCTGTGGCTTTGGAGTCATATGCAAGAAATCATTGCCAAACCCAATGTCACGAAGCTTTTGCCCTATGTTTTCATCTAAGAGTTTTATTTATTTTTTATTTTTCAAAATATTTATTTATTTATTTATCTGGTTGTGCTGGGTCTTAGTTGCAGCAGGAGGGCTCCTTAGTTGCAGCATGCATGTGGGATGTAGTTCCCTGACCAGGGATTGAACCTGGGCCCCCTGCATTGGGAGCACAGAGTCTTAACCACTGCGCCACCAGGGAAGTCCCTAAGAGTTTCATAGTTTTAGTTCTTACCATTAGATCTTTGATCCATTTTGACTTAAATTTTGAGAATGGTGTTAGGTAAGGGTCCACCTTCATTCTTTTGCATGTGTTTATCCAGCTTTCCCAGTACCATTTGTTGAAAAGACAGTCCTTTTCCTATTGAATGGTCTTAGCACCCTTGTCAAAAATCATTTGAGCGACTTCCCTGGTGGCACAGTGGTTAAGAATCTGCCTGCCAATGCAGGGGACACGGGTTCGAGCCCTGGTCCAGGAAGATCCCACATGCCGCGGAGCAACTAAGCCCACGAGCCACAACTACTGAGCCCGTGTGCTGCAACTACTGAAGCCCGCATGCCTACAGCCCAAGCTCCACAACAAGAGAAGCCACTGCAATGAGAAGCTCATGCACTGCAATGAAGACTAGCCCCTACTCGCCGCAACTAGAAAAAGCCTGTGCGCAGCAACAAAGACCCAATGCAGCCAAAAAAAAAAAGAATCATTTGACCATATATGTGAGGGCTTATTTCTGGGTTCTCTGTTCTATTCCATTAGTCTATATATCTGTCCTTATTCCACTACCACATTGTTTGATTACTACAGCTTTAATAGTAAGATTTGAAATCAGGAAGTGAGTCCTCCAGCTTTCTGGTATTTTTTTCAGGATTGTTTTGGCTATTTAGGGTCCCTTGAGATTCCATATGAATTTTAGGACTTTTTCTATTTCTGCAAAAAATTGTCTTTGGGATTTTGCTAGGGATTGCACTGAATCTTGATCACGCTGGGTAATATTAACATCTTAAAAATATTGTCTTCCAATCTATGAACATGGGTTGTGGTTACATTTGTTTATGTCTTTAATTTCTTTCAGCAATGCTTTGAAGTTTTCATTGTACAAGTCTTTCACCTCCTTGGTTAAGTTAATTCCTAAGTATTCTTTTTGATGCAATTATAAATGCAATGGTTTTCTTAATTTCTTTTCTGTATTGTTCATTGTTAGTGTATAGAAATGCAACTGATTTTTGTGTGTGGACTTTGAATTCATTTATTAGTTCTTGATTTTTTTGTGGAATCTTTAGGTTTTTCTACAAATAAGATCATATCCTCTGTCAACCGAGATAATTTTACTTTTTCCTTTCCCATTTGGATGCCTTTTATTTCTTTGTTTAATTGATCTGGCCAGAGCTTCCAGTACTATGGTGAATAGAAGTGGTGAAAGTGGGCATCCTTGCCTTGTTCTTAGATGAAAAGCTTTCAGTCTTTCACTGTTGAGTATGATGTTAGCTGTGGGTTTTTCACATAAGGGTTTTTAGTATGTTGAGGTAGTTGCCTTCTATTCCTAGTTTGCTGTGTGTTTTTATCATGAATTTTGTCAAGTGCCTTTTCTGCATCAATTGCGATGATCCTTTTTTTCTCTTTCATTCTGTTTATTTGGTGTATTACACTGCTCTATTTTCATATGTTGAACCAGCAAAAGTTAATAAGGATTAATGTGGGACTTCCCTGGTGGTCCAGTGGCCAGTGGTTGGGACTCCGAGCTTCCACTGCAGGGGGCATGGATTTGATCCCTGTTCGGGGAACTAGGATCCTACATGCCTCATGGCGCAGCCAAAAAAAAAAAAAAAAAAAAAAAAAGGACTGGTGCTAGCTCTTCTTTAAATGTTTGGTAGAATTTACCAGTGAAGCCCACATGTCCAGGGCTTTTCTTGTTGGGAGGCCTGATTACCAGTTCAGTCTCCTTACTAGTTATAGGTCTAGGCAGATTTTCTATTTCTTAGTAGGTTTTGTGTTTCTAGGAATTTGCCCATTTCATCTAGATTATCCAATTTGTTGGTGTACAATTGTCCACTGTACTCTCATATAATCCTTTTTATTTATGTAGAACTGATAGTAATGTCCCCGCTTCATTTCTGATTTTAGTTATTTGAGTCTTCTCTGTTCCTCAGTCCATCTAGCTAAAGGTTTGTCAAATTTTGTTGACCTTTTCAAAGAACCAACTTTTGGTTTCATTGATTTTCTTTATTATTATTTCTTTATTATTGTTTTTCTATTCTCTATTTCCTTTATCTCTGCTGTAATCCGTATATTTCCTTCCTTCTGCTAGGTTTGGGTTTAGTTTGCTCTTCATTTTATAATTCCTTATGTTATAAAGTTTGATTGTTTATTTGAGATCTTTCTTATTTCTAATGGGTTTATAGCTGTAAATATAATTTTTTAAAAGTCAAATTACACAGAAAGATGAAAGGAAAAGTTCTATACCCATTTCTCTAATTCCCAGAATTAGTCACTATTAACTATCTAGCTATTTATCAAACTAACATTATACGGTGCTTTACTCTGTGCTACAGTCTACTAATTTACCTTACTCCCTGTAACAACCCTATGCAGTAGATACTATTATTATCCTGATTTAACTGATAGAGAAACTGAAGCAGAAAGAAGTGAAACAGCATGATGAAGGGAATACAATAGTGGCAAAGCCAACATATGAACCCAGGCAGACTACTCTTGCTTATACATAAAAAACAAATATGACCATATTAATTGGTAATAATATTAATCACTCCTCTGCATCAAACCCTCTAATTCAATCAGAATAAAGTCCAAAGCCGTTTTCATTGTCTGCTAGGCTTCTTATGAGCTGGCCTGCTTCTCCAACCTGATATTTACCACTTACTCCCTGGGTCTCTATATCCCATCTACATGTGTCTTCTCTATGTTCCTTAAACCTATCAGCATTATTCCTGTTTCATGACCTCCTTCACTTGCTGTTGGTTTTGCCTGGAATGCACTCTCACCAATCTTCATACGGCTGGTTCCTTCACATCATTCAAGTCTCAGCCCAGATGTCACCTTAGGGAGGCCTTCCCCAACCCCCTACCTAGAATAGATCCCTCTTCCATCACAGGTCACTCTCTAACCCATGACCCCATTTTATTTTCTTCATGGCCCTTACCAATGTCTGAAATGATCTTATTTCTTTTTTTTTTTTTTCTTTTTAAATTTTTACTTATTTATTTATTTATCTATTGGCTGTGTTGGGTCTTTGTTGCTACGCGCGGGCTTTCTCTAGTTGCAGCGAGCGGGGGCTACTCTTCGTTGCGGTGCATGGGCTTCTCATTGCAGTGGCTTCTCTTGTTGCAGAGCATGGGCTCTAGGCACACGGGCTTCAGTAGTTGTGGCACGCGGGCTTCAGTAGTTGTGGCTCGTGGGCTCTAGAGCACAGGTTCAGTAGCTGTGGTGCACGAGCTTAGTTGCTCTACAGCATGTGGGATCTACCCGGACCAGGGATCAAACCCGTGTCCCCTGCATTGGCAGACAGATTCCTAACCACTGCACCACCAGGGAAGTCCCTGAAATGATCTTATTTCTTTATTGGCTCTTTTATCATCTGTCCTCTTTCACATGAAACATAAGGCATATGAGGCCAGAGGCTTTGTCTGTCTTATTCCCCATGGTCTCTCCCAATGCCTTAAGCAGTACCTAGCACATAGTAGATACTCAAACATTGGACTTTATTTCAGAAATCCTCTTAAACATGGCTAGTAGTGTAGACTTAAAATCTATTTTAAATTTCTATAAGATGAATGAGTATTTATATTGGAAACTTAGAAATAATTCAAAGAAAAAAGATGAACATAAAAATCATGCAATATTCCACTGCCCAAGGATAACCAGTGTTGATTTTTTTTCTTTATAAATTTATTTAATTTATTTATTTATTTTTGGCTGCATTGGGTCTTTGTTGCTGTGTGCAGGTTTTCTCTAGTTGCAGCAAGTGGGGGCAACTCTTCGTTGCGGTGCAAACCTTCTCTGTAAGTTTCTTAAACTCGTGACCTCTCTTGCCTCAGTTTCTTTAACAATAAAATGGAAATAATGATAATACCTCTTTCTTAGGGAGGTTGTGAGGATCAAAGAGAAATACATGAAAAGTTCTTAGAACAATGTTGACATATAGAAAACAATATAACAAACACCTGTGTACCTACTATCTTCATAACAGACCTTAACCTTTTGCCATATTTGCTTCATTTTTTAAAAAAAATTATTTTATTTATTTATTTTTGGCTGTGTTGGGTCTTCATTGCTGCATGCGGGCTTTCTCTAGTTGCGGCGAGCAGGGGCTACTCTTCATTGTGGTGCGCAGGCCTCACATTGCGGTGGCTTCTCTTGTGGCAGAGCATGGGCTCTAGGCACGCAGGCTTCAGTAGTTGTGGCACGTGGGCTCAGTAGTTGTGGCTTGCGGGCTCTAGAGCGCAGGCTCAGTAGTTGTGGCGCATGGGCTTAGTAGCTCCGCGGCATGCGGGATCTTCCCGGACCAGGGCTTGAACCCGTGTCCCCTGCATTGGCAGGCGGATTCTTAACCACTGCACCACTAGGGAAGTCCCTAGGAAGTGTTTTTAAAAAGATTTAAAAAGAAAGTGTTAGAAGGTTGATTACACTTGCTTTTAACTTAGGATATTGTGCTACTTAAGGAATTGCTTAGAGATCTGTTCTAGAATCTCTTAATAACTAGTGATGGAAGCTATCAAGTTATATCTTTCCAATGGATTCTAACTTTTTTTAAAAATGAATTTTATTTATTTATTTATTTGGGCTGCGTTGGGTCTTCATTGCTGCGCACGGGCTTTCTTTAGTTATGGCAAGTGGGGGCTACTCTTCGTTGCAGTGCGCGGGCTTTTCATTGTGGTGGCTTCTCTTGTTGCGGAGCACGGGCTCTAGGCGCGCGGGCTTCAGTAGTTGCAGCACGCGGGCTCAATAGTTGTGGCTCACGGGCTCTAGAGCGCAGGCTCAGTAGTTGTGGCGCACAGGCTTAGTTTTTCCGCGGCATGTGGGATCTTCCTGGACCAGAAACCGAACCTGTGTCCCTTGCATTGGCAGGCAGATTCTTAAACACTGTGCCACCAGGGAAGTCCCGGTGTTGATGTTTTGTTGTATTTTCTTCTAGCACAATGGTGTCCTATTGTTTTAATTTATATTTCTTTGATGATAGGTGAGGTAGAACATTTTTTTCATTATACTTATCAGCTATTTATAGTTCTTTTGTGATTTAGCTCATCCTGTCCTCTGCCCATGCCTCAGTTTAATTCTTCATTCAGGTATGAGCTCAAATTTTATCTTAGAAAGGTCCTCCCTGATCACCTCTTCTAAAGCATATTTCTACCCTCACCGTCCCCTGCATTTTTCATCAACCCACCCTGTTTACAACCTATATAAAACACACCACGTTCTGTAATTACCTTACTTATTTATTTATCTATCAACTGTTTATGTTCCCCATCCCTCTGGAATAATGTGAGACTCACAGGGAAGTAATCTTATCTATCTTAATCACCACTATTTTCCTAATAACTAAAACAGTGTCTGGAACATGCTGGGAATAGGGGATTTATAAACATCTGTTGGATGAGTGAATCAACGCATACACAATTGAAGTATTTAAAATGTCCTAAAGTTCTAGTTCAAGAATGCTCTTAACAATGCTTTAATTTAGTTTAAGGTAAAATCAGAGAGCACCATAAATCTGGACTGTTTATTCATAATGTCCATACCTGATTGTTGGGCTTGGTCGATAAGCATTTTCCAAAGTAAAGAGTTTCTGTAACACAAAGGCTATTACATGCGGGCCCATCAATAACTCCAGTCTTGTACTTGTCACACTAAAAACCAGGAAATAAAAAAGTAGTTAATAGAAAAATGTTCATAAGAAGAAACATATTAAAATATTTGCAAACTAAGCAATTGACAAAGGATTAATCTCCAAAATATACAAACAGCTCATGCAGCTCTATGTCAAAAAAAACAACAACCCAATCAAAAAATGGGCAGAAGATCTAAATAGACATTTCTCCAAAGAAGACATAGAGATGGCCAAAAAGCACATGAAAAGATGCTCAACATCACTAATTATCAGAGAAATGCAAACCAAAACTACAAAGAGGTATCACCTCACACCAGTCAGAATGGCCATCATCAAAAAGTCACAAACAACAAATACTGGAGACGGTGTAGAGAAAAGGGAACCCTCCTACACTGTTGGTGGGAATGTAAACTGGCACAACCACTCTGGAGAACAGTATGGAGGTTCTTTAAAAACTGAAAATAGAATTACCATATGATCCAGCAATCCCACTCCTGGGCACATATCTGGAGAAAACCATAATCTGAAAAGATACACGCACCCCAGTGTTCACTGCAGCACTATTTACAATATCCAAGACATGGAAGCAACCTAAATGTCCATCGACAGAGGAATGAATAAAGAAGATGTGGCATATATATAATGGAATATTACTCAGCCATAAAAAATAATGAAATAATGCCATTTGCAGCAACATGGATGGAGCTAGAGATTATCATACTAAGTGAAGTAAGTCAGAAAGAGAAAGACAAATATCATATGATATCACTTACATGTGGAATCCAAAAAAAAGATACAAATGAACTTATTTATAAAACAGAAACAGTCTTACAGATATCAAAAACAAACTTATGGTTACCAAAGGGGACAGAGAGGGGAGGGATAAATCAGGAGCTTGGGATGAACACACACACACTACTATATATAAGATAGATAACCAACAAGGACATACTGTATATAGCACAGGGAACTCTACTCAATATTCTGTGATAACCTTTAAGAGAAAAGAATCTAAAAAAGAATGAATATATGTATATGTATAACTGAATCACTTTGCTGTACACCTGAAACTAACACATTGTAAATCAACTATACACCAAGAAAATTAAAATTTAAAAAAGAAGAAACATATTAAAGACACCATAAAGAGATATCTATATTCTTTAAGAGAAAGTCCTATGATGAAAAGAATTCAGGCTTTGGATCTGGACAGACTTGGATTTGAATACAAACTCTGCTCCTTACTAGCTATATAATGATGAGAGATCTTGTTGTGACTAGGGTGTGCATAGAATTTTGAAACCATTTTTCCCACTTAGCGTGGCCTGAGGTGGTATGGTACCTACTCTCTGTGAGAAGGTGGGCACTCAATTTTTAAAAATGGCTCAATTTTAAAATAAAAAATAAAGTTTAAAATATCGAAATATTTTAAAATAACAAAATTAAGTCACCTCTGTCATCTTGTTATCTTTGATATTGCCCCAAAACAAGTAAAGAGAAAAAGATGGGAATTCCCTGGTGGTCCAGCGGTTAGGACTCTTAGCTCTCACTGCCGAGGGCCTGGGTTCAGTCCCTGGTCAAGGAACTACGATCCTACAAGCCGTGTGGCACAGCCGAAAAAAAAAAAAAGAAACCAAACGCTTTGACAAAATAAGGTACCAGTGTAACCCTAAGGCACAATAAATGAGGATGGCCTGCAAAATACAGTGAAAATTACACCAGAGTACAGAAGGATGCTGAGATTAAATACCTGCTGTGACCTCACTTCTCAGACAAAGTTGGCGGAGCACTGAATAGGTGGTACACCAGAGGAACAGAACCATCACTCTGGTTTGCAATGAAAGTTTAAGGGGCACAAGCTGTGGGAACTTCTAAGGACTCTATTTGGCATCGTAAAGTAGCGGGGCAAGGCAGTGCTGATTGATAAAATCCTTAAAAATGTTATCTATGTTGGAGGCAGTCTGTAAATAAAATAAGGGTTGGGAGAGACTATATTATGAGTATCTCTGTAGTTGCTGGGGAGATAGACAGGCTAAACCAATCTGTGTGAGTGTCTCCATCTCATCTTTTTTTCTCTTTCACAGACACCCACACACACACAAACACACACACACGCACACAAACTCTGGGCCACAGAAGTTTCACCACTTGCTCATTTCACTGTCCCAGTTGCTTCTTGCAAATAGTGGTTGAAGAACTCCTTTCATTCAGTAATGAGTAATACTCAAAAGAAAACAAGCAGGAGATCTATACAGCAAATGTACAAGGAAAAGGAGGAAAGGAATAGGAAAAGGACATGTCAAATAAAGAAATTTTCCAGAAAAATACTGCCATGAAGCACACCAAACAAATAGTTATGAATTCAAAGGACTTAATGAAACAGTTTAAAATAAGGCCTCAAAGCAGAAGACATAATGAGAGACAAAAGAAGTAAATGTAAAATAAGCAAGCAGAACTCAAAAATGAAGAAAAAGAAAAAAATCGAAGAAATTGAAGTCACATTATGAATGGGGAAAAAAGGGGGGGGGCAGACAAAAATAACAACATAGTAAGACTTATGAGGGCTAGGTTGAGAAAAGTGAGCAAAATGAAATGGAAATTTAAAAAGAACTAAAAAGAATTTGAGATAAAATTATAGATATAGAAGACAAAGGCTATCCAGCATGTCCATAGGAGGGAGAATAGAACACGTAGAACAGAAAAAATAATCAAAGTAGAATTCAAGAGAACTTCATGTAAGTGAAAGAAGTCTTTAATCTACAGATTGAAAGGACACACACTGTCCCAAGGAAACTGACACAGAATGACCCCTGTGACATATCCCACTGAATTTTACTGGACTTCAAAAATAAATAATTCTTTGAGCATCCAGGCAAAAAGATCAAGACACTTCTAAGGGGAAATAAATCAGATTGGCCTCAGATTTCTCCATAGCCACATTCAAAGGTAGATAACAGTGGTGCAATGCCAGCAAAGTTTGAGAAAGGAAGTGTGAGCTGCCTGTGTCCTAATTTTCTCATTTGTAAAAGGGGAGGTACCTACTACTTGATTTATAGCATTATTATGAGCTATAATGGTTTAATGAGGATAGATCATCTGTAATTTTAATAAGTGCTCAGAATAGCTCTTCTTATTCTCCATAGCCAAACTTTCTTTCAAGTAAAAGGTGTTAAATGTTTTTGAACATGTAAGGATCAGAAGATAGAATTCCCATTAGCAACTCTTGAAGAACTATAGAGAATGAATTTTAGGCAACCAAGAGATGAACAGAGAAATTGAACATGTAAGCCAGTTGAAATGTAGGAATGGGATGAAAACAACTATGGAAATCTATTTCATAATAATTGTTAATATAGTATATGGTAAGCTACTAGATACTTACCATATGTCAGGCACTGTTCCAGTGCTGTACTTTTATTATGACAACAGCCCTGTGAGGTAGAACCTATTGTTATAGCCATTGTAAAAATAAGGAAACAGAAATAGCTATTAAGTAACTTGCTCAAGCTACAAAATGATAAAGCCAAGATTCCAACCTAGGCAGTCTGGTTCCAGAGCTCCTTCTCTTAATCACTACTGTATATTGTTCAGAATGTTAATATTATAAATTATACCAGTAAAAGTAATAAAATTAACAAGAACCAAGAAGGAGAGATGGAAGATGAGAGACAGCAAAAGGATGTTGATTTCCTTATCTTCATTATTTTTTAAATGTTTATTTTATTTATTTATTCCCCTCCCCCCTTTTTTTTTGGCTGAGTCGGGTCTTAGTTGAGGCACATGGAATCTCTGTTGAGGCATGGAGGATCTTTTCGTCACGGCGCGTGGTCTGCTTGGGTTTCTCTCTAGTTGCGGTGTTGGGCTTCTCTCTAGTTGTGGCATGCGGGTTCCAGAGCACGTGGGCTCGGTAGTCTGTGGCACGCTGTCTCTCTCGTTGAGGCACACAAGCTCAGTAGTTGTGGCATGTGGGCTTAGTTGCCCGCGGCATGTGGGATCTTAGTTCCTTGACCAGGGATCAAACCTGCGTCCCCTGCACTGGAAGGTGGGTTATTTACCACTGGACCACCAGGGAAGTCCCTGATTTCCTTATCTTTAATATCCAAGGGCAAAAGATAATATTGGGCTTCCCTGGTGGTGCAGTGGTTAAGAATCCGCCTGCCAATGCACGGGACACGGGTTTGAGCCCTGGTCTGGGAAGATCCCACATGCTGTGGAGCAACTAAGCTCGTACACCACAACTACTGAGCCTGTGCTCTAGAGCCCACGAGCCACAGCTACTGAAGTCCAGGAGCCAAAACTAGCGAAGCCTGCGCACCTAGAGCCCGTGCTCCGCAACAAGAGAAGCCACCACAATTAGAAGCCTGCGCACCGCAACGAAGAGTAGCCCCTGCTCGCCACAACTAGAGAAAGCCCGTGTGCAGCAATGAAGACCCAACGCAGCCAAAAATAAATAAATGAATAAATAAATTTATAAACAAGATAATATTTATATCTTATAAATCAAATAACAGAGACAGAAGTATAATCAAAAGTATAGAGATGACTAGTTGAAGAACTAATAATAATAATATATTAATTAAAATTAGGTGGAGTAAAGGAGATGGGATAGATGGAAGTATAATAATTTGTCATTGCTTGTAGTGGGGAATAAATTGATATGGTCTAAAGCAATACAGGATAAAGTATACTTTTAAAAGTAATAGTACAAGGCTAACCACTAGAAGAGCTAAAATCTGAATACAAACCTTCCTAAATTATCAAAAGGAGCACGTGTAAAACACAGAAATATATACCCTCTAGAGAAAGATACAAACCAAATGAATCCTTAAAAACAAAGTAGGTCATAAAATGTGATACAGAACTAAGACATATCTATAAATGTCAATGGGATAAGCTTACCTATTATAAGAAAAATATCTTCAGAAAACAATGTCAAAAAAGTTGAAAATAAAAGACGGTACAGGTATACCAGCCAAATGCAAAGAGAAAAGTTAAGCCATAATCTTATACCAGATGAGGTTGAATTTTGGGAGGTGGGGGGGAGCATTAACAAGGCAAAAAAGAAAAGCTCTTTATAATGTTAAAACATATAATCCACAATGAAGATATTATAATACTACAGTCATGAATTTCTATAAAGTAAATAAAGTAACATCAAAATTGATTCAGTGAAATCTATAAGAAATAGAAAAAGAAATAAACAGAAAGGCATTAGAAGTAGGAGACCCTAATTTGCTTTTCTTAGTCTATGACAGATAACAAAGTTTACAAAAAAAGATACAGAAGAACTCAATAATCTAATAAGGTAGATCTAATTGCCCTGAGAACAAACAGACCTTTTCAAAAGCCCATGGAACATTTACAAAATTACACCAAAACCTCCATACATTCCACTAAGTAGACATGGCAGAAGCAGTATGCTCCAATCACAATATGATAAAATTTGAAATTAACAAAAAAATCTACCTGGAAAATTTTAAATGTTCTTTTAATTCTTGAGTCAAAGAGACAGGCTAAATTGAAATGTTAAGCAACTGGGAAATAAAAAATAATAATAAAAAGAATTTAGGGACTTCCCTGGTGGCGCAGTGGTTAAGAATCCGCCTGCCAAAGCAGGGGACACGGGTTCGATCCCTGGTCCAGGAAGATCCCACAGGCTGCAGAGCAACTAAGCCCGTGCGCCACAACTACTGAGTCCACGTGCCACAACTAGTGAAGCCCATGCACCTAGAGCCCGTACTCTGCAACAAGAGAAGCCACTGCAATGAGAAGCCCGCACACTGCAACAAAGAGTAGGTCCCACTCACCACAAGTAGAGAAAGCCCGCTCTTAGCAACAAACACCCAATGCAGCCAAAAATAAATACATTTATTTAAAAAAATTTTTTTTAAATATCAGAAACTAAAGCTAAAACTAGTGATAAAATTAAAAAACTAGAGAAGAATGCAAAGTCTTAATTACATTAATAAACAATACAGAACAAGACAAATGAATTAAAAAATCAAGAAATTAGAAAAAAAATCTAAAGAAAGCAGAAAGAAGGAATTAATCAATACAAAGTGAAAAGAAAAGGCTATGGCTATGTTTCTGTAACTGAGAGAACTTCTCTAATCTTCATCTCCTGTTCTCTGCTTTAGATCTTCTTGTTCTTTTCTGGTTTCTGCAATTACCTTTTGTTTGCTCTTTCCCAGAATTTTCCCTGTCTGTCTGGTTCTCTTAGTCTGATGACATTATGCTGCTCATAGATCAATCTTGCCCACTTCTGGCTTGGACAATGCGACCTGTTAGAGGGACAATGCAACCTACTAGAGGGTTGCAATGACTGGGCTTCCAATGATTGGGCTTCCTCTTGTGTGGGATAGGGGCTGAGGATAATTTCTTGAGCCCTTCACTTTGGGGGCATAAATTTTTCATGATCCCAAGCAAATAGCCAAAGCACAGTGGGCTCTGGTATTATTCAATACTTGGAAAGGCCAGCACAGGCTCCTCAGACCTGCCCACCGGGTCCCCCTTCCAACACTTGCCACAGTTTTCTCTGAGGATAAGGATAGCCCAGATAGAGATCGAGAGTCCTGCCCACGTGTAGAGTTAAATACCAATACCTAGGATCTGTTGCCCTTCAGCTATCACTAGCAGAAGCTCCTGGGTGAGCTCTTGACCATGGCTCCTTTCTCCTTTAGACTGGGTTGCAACCAAGAATATTAGGTTTCATCTTCATAGGAGGAGCAGAGCAATCTAGTTCCTGGACTCAAGTTTGTGAGGGACTACACGGGGAGACGCTCAATACTTTCTTGCCCAGGTCAACCTCTGTGGATTTTTAGGAAATGCAGAACCATCTGTTTCATATCAGATGGCCAGCAATTTCACTGGCATGTTTCTTCACTGAGGCAAAGGTGGTGGGACTTCTTGGGCCTCACTCAAAAGTGAAACCTCCTGCAGGTATAGTTTAGGGTTTCTAAGGATTTTAGATAACATAGACCAATTTGCTGACAACAAATAAATAAGAAATCAACAAAAAAAATAATGTAAAAATAGACACAGACATGTTCGGAAACAAAAAAGCACATCTCTAAATAATTTCTGGGTTAAAGGAGAAGTCACAAGGGAAATGCAGAATATTTAGAACTGAACAACAACAAAGGTATACATATGAAAACTTGTGGGATGTGGCTAAAGCAGTTCTTAGAGGAAAACTTACAGCTGTAAATGCAATGATGAAAAAATAAGAGACTGAAATAAATAGTAAACATTCAACAAAAGATGTTTTAAAAAATCACAATAATAACAATAAGAGAATAAACCAACCCCCAGAAGAAGAAGGAGGAGGGGGAGAGGGAGGGGGAGAGGGGAGGAGGAGGAGGAGGAGAGGAAACAGCAGAAATTAATGGGAGGGACTTCCTTGGTGGCACAGTGGTTAAGAATCCGCCTGCCAATGCAGGGGACACGGGTTCAATCCCTGGTTCAGGAAGATCCCATATGCCACAGCTAAGCCCGTGCACCACAACTACTGAAGCCTGCGTGCCTAGAGCCTGTGCTTTGCAACAAGAGAAGCCACCACAATGAGAAGCCCGTGCACCGCAACGAAGAGTAGTCCCCGCTCACCGCAACTAGAGAAAGCCCACAGGCAGCAACAAAAACCAACGTAGCCAAAAATAAAAAAAGAAATTAATGGGAAAAAAAAGATCAGCAATGCCAAAAGCTAGTTCTTTGAAAACTTTAACAAAAGAGATAAACCTTTAGCAAGACTGATCATTGAGAAACAGAGGATGAACAAATAAAGATTATCAGGATAGAAAGGGTAGTGATAGTGAATAATGTAAACAACTCTGGCAATGCATTTAAAATGAGCAATATGTCTAAAACAATAATAAAAAGTGATACCAGAATAGAAAATCTAAGACTAATAAACATTAAAAAATTAATCAGTAACAAAAAATCTTTCCCTCTAATAATATCAGGTCAAGGTATAGTCTAGGAGGACTTCAAGGTGCCATCCAGGATGCAGTGCTGTTTGTAAGAGTGGAAAATGATTAATAACATAAATGTCCATCACCAGGAGAATGGCTGAGTAAATTGTGGTATATTCATACAATGCAATACTATACAGTAATTAAAATGAAAGAACTCAGCCTATGCATATCAACACAGAAAAATGTTGAAAACATAATATCAAGTGGAAAAAGTTGCAGATTGGTATGTGCAGTTTAGTGCCATTTATTAAAGTTTAGAAACATGCAAAGCAATACTATATATTGTTTATGTACCCATAAACAATTAGTGAAAGTATGAAAACATGATGGCAAGAACTCACACCAAATTCAAGATGGTGTCTACCGCTGGGGAGGAGGAAGGAGACTACCAGGGAGGGTAAAGAGAGCTTAACTGCACTGCCATGTTTTTTCTTTTTAAAAACGAAGCAGGGGCTTCCCTGGTGGCACACTGGTTAAGAATCCGCCTGCCAATGCAGGGGGCACGGGTTCAAGCCCTGGTCCGGGAAGATCCCACATGCCGCAGAGCAACTAAGCCCGTGCGCCACAACTACTGAGCCTGCGTTCTAGAGCCTGTGAGCCACAACTACTGAGCCCGCGTGCCACAACTACTGAAGCCTGTGTGCCTAGAGCCCGTGCTCTGCCACAAGAGAAGCCACCGCAATGAGAAGCCCGCGCACCGCAATGAAGAGTAGCCCCTGCTCGCGGCAACTAGAGAAAGCCCGTGCGCAGCAACGAAGACCCAACTCAGCCAAAAATAAATAAATAAAATAAATTTTTAAAAAAATGAAGCAAATATGGCAAAAGGTTAAGGTCTGTTATGAAGATAGTAGGTACACAGGTGTTTGTTATATTGTTTTCTACATGTCAACATTGTTCTAAGAACTTTTCATGTATTTCTCTTTGATTCTCACAACCTCCCTAAGAAAGAGGTATTATCATTATTTCCATTTTATTGTTAAAGAAACTGAGGCAAGAGAGGTCATGAGGTTAAGAAACTTGCAGAGCAGGTTAGTGGTGGTGCTGGCTGAACCCAGATAGTCTGCCTCCAGAGCCTGTGCTTTTAACCACTGAAGTAAAAGAACCAGGATTACTTATCTTGGAGAGCAACATGCAAAGCAGGTTTAATAGTGGTGGGGTCTGATGCCTGCCCCAGTGCTCCTGCTTAGGGGCCCTGATCACACTCATTCCCTTTGCACAAGCAACTCAAAGTGGGGTCAGGACTTTCATATTTGTTTCCTTGGGATTTTGCATATACTCAAATCATATAAAAAGCACTTGCTGGATGGATGAATAAATGAAGTGTAGTCTGGGTTTTTATCCAGAAACAGGGCATTCTATTACGAACAACTCCTGGAATAGGACTAATAGAGCTATCCACTTCAACTGTCCTGATCTTTGGCTCCTGCATCCTGAAGCACATTCTATCTGCCACTCCGCCCAAGGTCAAGATTTAAACATGGCCCTCTCCACCACACCTGTCTTCCAGTGAATAATCTTGAGGCTGTATTATTTCCTTCCTGAGCCTATATTCTCCTCCCTTCTTTTCTTGTATTCCCAAATCTAACATCATTTACGTTCACATTATCTTCCCTAATACAAAGTAAGATGATTTGAAGGCACAGACATGGTCTTAGTCATCTCTGAATCTCTGCTTCCCTTTAGCACATAGCACAGAGGTTGATATTTAAGTGTCTAATAAATGTTTATTAAATAACCACCATAAAGAACATAGAGGTTTTGATTTTAAAACCTCATTGAGGATAAAATGAATGCTTTTCCATAATATTTAAAACATTAAAAAAAAAAAAAAGGGACAAACCAGTATCTTATTAGCAAGCTGTGAAACAGTGAAGACAAATCCGGTATTCAGCTACAAGAATCAGATTCTTGTTTTCAGCAAAGGCGCCAAGCCAAGCCTGCATCAAAGAGGTAGTCACAAAGAACAGGCTCTTCAACTTGTGGCTTCTATCACAAACCAAAAGCAAATTTCCCACATGCTTTTATGAAAAGGATGGCTGGCCACATACTGTTTTGTTTTTTGTTTTGTCTTGTTTTTAGGCTCGGCCATACACACAAACTATAATCACTGTCAGTAATCTGATCTTCTAACTAAAAAAACACAGAAACTATAAAGAATGTTCAACTTTACAATACTCAGCACAAAACATCAAAGGCTTTATTTTACTATGATTCTACCACACAACCTCCTTTGCTTGTACATACCTCAGAGTACCAGAAGATGGCACTCTTCAGCTACATTTTACAAAACCCATTTACGCTGAAGGAATAATTTCATGAATTACGGGAACTGTACCACAAGGGGCGATAACAATGAACAGATGTATAGCACCAGGTTTTAAATAATTTTCTAAGATCCACGTTCTAAAAATGTATTTCAGACAATCTTACCAATTTCTCCTTATTTAGGAGGAAACACAATAGTTGGGTTCTTAATTCCTGAAAATTCTCCAAGTCTCTAGTCAGCACCCTCACCCATTCCCTACATCATCTATTTTAAATCAACTTCACCATTCTCTGCACTCTCACTGTATCTTCAACCTCTCATTCTTCCCTTCTCTCCTAACTTCTTTCTCTGGGCCATTAACGGTGCTCATCACACTCAGTCTCTTTCCCTCTCTCTTCACACATACACACACGCACACACGAACACTCTCCACTCTTTTGTTCCCTTCTGTTCTAATGTCTGTATTTTACTTTCAGCATATACAGTGTGCTACTTGTGTGCTTGTTTATAGTCCAGGTGCCTCTAATGTCCCAATCAGGAATGCACAGGTGCTTGGCTAGCATTCTAATAAGGTAGTCAGGAAGCCCATGCTCCAGAGGCAGCTGCTGTAAGGGCTTCTACAATATTATCCATATCTTGATAAGGATTGATCCATCTCTGAGGTTTTGTTAATCAGCAAATTAGGATTTAACTGGTGAAATTTGTGGCTAGTTAAGTAGCATGGTTAAGTTAGAAATGAACTATCACTGGTGAAATTAAGAGAGGTGGATTGGCTACAATAAGAGACATTCCTACTCTTTCACAAAGAGGTATAAGAACCAGTTGAAGCCATACCTTTATCTTTAGGGAGGTACCCAGAGCTAATCGTTCTACAGCAGAGGTGCTCAACTTCAGGGAGCTTCAGCACAGATCCGTGCGCAGTACTGTGCTGCTGGTCCAAGAGACCACATTTTGAGAATCACTGGTTCAGAATTTCTAGTTGCCTGATGCTAATTATAAGGGTAACAGGAGCTGCCTCTGAAATCTTTCATGAAAGTTGATAGAACACCTAAAAGGCCAGAGTTAGAACTTTAATGAGTTTACAGACTGATTATATGAAATGTTTTGTGGCTGCTTATAAATAAATACGTGCTGAATAAATGCCTATGTGTATAGTAGAAATCATTTTCATTATAACCTAGTAAAAAGGTTGTGAGGAAGTAGTTAATACTCACCTATATCGAACATTTTCTGTGGCTACCATTATTTTTCAAAATAGAATCTAAGGAAGTGTGCATGACCAAACTGGATTAGGTCAGTTTAAAACAATTTCCCAGCCAAAAGGTGGAGGCAGCCCAAGAATCCGTGGATGGATGGATGGATGGATAAACAAAATGTGGTTTATATACATACAATGGAATATTATTCAGCCTTAAAAAGGAAGAAAATTCTGACACATGCTACAATATGGATGAACCTTCAGGATATTACGCTAAGTGAAATAAGCCTGTCAACAAAAAGACAAACACAGTTGACCCCTGAACAACATGGGGGTTAGGGGCACCAATCCCCTCCCCAGCAGAAAATCTGTGTATAACTTTATATTCAGCCCTCTGTATCCATGGTTCTGCATCCGCAGATTCAACCAACTGCGGTACATATAATACTGTAGAACATATTTAGTGAAAAAAAATCCACCATAAACTGACCCATGCAGTTCAAATCCATGTTGTTCAAGTGTAACTATACTGTGTGATTCCACTTATGTGAGATCTTTAAAGTAGTCAGACTCACAGAAACAGAAGGTAGTTGCTAGGGGCTTGGGGGAAGGGAAAATGGGAAGTTGTTTAAGGGGTATAGAGATCCAGTTTTGCAAGATGAAAAAGTTATGGAATATACCTAAAACAAAACAATGTGAATATACCTAACATTACTGAACTGTACGATTAAAAATGGTTAAGATGCACTATGGAAAATAGTATTGCTGTTCCTCAAGAAATTAAAAATAGTACTACTGGGACTTCCCTGGTGGCACAGTGGTTAAGAATCCGCCTGCCAATACAGGGAACACGGGTTTGATCCCTGGTCTGGGAAATCCCACATGCCGTGGAGCAACTAAGCCTGCGAGCCACAACTACTGAGCCTGCGCTCTAGAGTCCACAAGCCCCAACTACTGAAGCCCGTGTGCCTAGAGGCCATGCTCCACAACAAGAGAAGCCACCATAATGAGAAGCCCGCGCACCACAATAAAGAGTAGCTCCTGCTTGCGGCAATTAGAGAAAGCCCGTGCACAGCAACGAAGACCCAATGCAGTCTCTAATAAATAAATTTATATTAAAAAAAAATAGTACTATCATGCGATCCAGCAACCTCACGTCTGGGTATATATCCAAAGGAAACAAAATCATTATTTCAAAGAGATAGCTGTACTTCCTTGTTCACTGCAGTATTATTCACAATAGCCAAGGTTATAGAAACAACTTAAGTGTTTGTGGACAGATGAATGGATAAAGAAAATGTGGTATATAGACACAATGAAATATTATTCAGCCTGTCATTTGCAATGATGTGAATGAACCTGGAGGGTATTATGCTAAGTGAAATAAGCCAGAGAGAGAAAGACAAATACTGCAGGTATCACTCATAAGTAGCATTTGAAAAAAAAAAAAAGATCAGAAAAACAGAGAGTAGGAAAGTAGTTGCCAGGGGCTGAGAGGATGGGGGAAATAAGGAGAGGATAGTAAAGGGTACAAACTTTCATTTATAAAATGAATAAGGTCTAAGGCTCTAACGTATTATAACATGGTGACTATAGCTGATAACACTGTATTGTATAATTGAAATTTGCTAAGAGAGTAGAACTTAATTGTTCTCACACACCAAAAAAGGAAGTATGTTAGGTAATGGACGTGTTAATTAACTCAAGGGAGGGATCCTTTCACAGTGTATATGTATGTCAAATCACCACATACTTTAAATATCTTACAATTTTATTTGTTGATTATATCTCAATAAAGTGGGGACTAAAAGTAATAACAAACTGAGAAACAAACATGGTTAAGAGGGTAAGTGTTACGTGGATGTTATCACAATCAAAAAAAATTCAAACCAAACCAAACCAAACCCAAACCAACAGATTTCCCAGCACAGTTTCTAGAAACAGTAGTTTAAACTCACTGTCAACACTTATTTCCTGCCATTCAAACTTAATCCAACATATTTTGGCTTTGGACCGTAGTACACTTTGAAAATACTTATAATACTTTTTTTTTTAAACATCTTTATTGGAGTATAATTGCTTTACAATGGTGTGTTAGTTTCTGCTTTATAACAAAGTGAGTCAGCTATACATATACATATATCCCCATATCTCCTCCCTCTTGCGTCTCCCTCCCACCCTCCCTATCCTATCCCTCTAGGTGATCACAAAGCACCGAGCTGATCTCCCTGTGCTATGTGGCTGCTTCCCACTAGCTGTCTATTTTACATTTGGTAGTGCTTATAACACTTTTGACAATGAACTCTGAATTGCAAATTTCAGTTCTTACATTATTTAACCCCTCTTCAGCATTCGTCCTTGTTGACCACTTTTCTAATGGCTTCTGTCCCCATGTTTTTCTCCTACTTCTCTGGCCACTTGTTCTGAGTCTTTCTGTGGAGTCATTCTCTTCCTTTCTCATAATCATAAATATTGTTTTCCAGGGTTTTGTTCTATTTTCTTTGGGTTCTCTGTATATCATCATGGGTAACATTTATTCCCATGGCTCTAACAAACCTCTGTCCTTAGACAGGCCTTTCTCCTGAGTTAAATATCTAAGTGCTTCTTGGACATCTCCTGTCTCCATTTGGATAACTTACAAGTACTTCACACTCAACCTTCCCCAAACTGAACTCACCATCTCCTGCCTTCCTCTCCCCCAAGGGTTGTTCTCCTTTATTCCCTGCCTCATTGAAAGGTGCCATCATCCACTCAGGCATCCAAGGGAGGGAACAGTGAGATGTCTTAACCGCCTCCTTCCTCCTCATCCTCCCACATTCAGCTGGTCACCATGTGCTGGCGATCAAATCATTTCCTTAATATCCTTTGAAGCTATTTCTTCCTCTATTCCCTCCGCCAATGCTGTGGTTTAAGCTCTCACTGCTTTGTGCCTGGATTACAACAACAACCATAAAACTGGTCTCCCTGCGTGTGATAGTCTCCTATCCAATTTACCCTCTACTACAACCACTGAAATTCGTCTGAAACATAAATCTGATCACTCACCTCCCTGTTTAAAAACTTCTATTGATTCTCTACTACCCTTAACACAACATGAATCGTTCTTTTTTTTTTAAAATTAATTAATTAATTTATTTATTTATGGCTGTGTTGGGTCTTCGTTTCTGCACGAGGGCTTTCTCCAGTTGTGGCAAGTGGGGGCCACTCTTCATCGCAGTGCGCGGGCCTCTCACTATCGCGGCCTCCCTTGTTGCGGGTTGCGGAGCACAGGCTCCAGACGCGCAGGCTCAGTAGTTGTGGCTCACGGGCCCAGCTGCTCCATGGCATGTGGGATCTTCCGGGACCAGGGCTCGAACCCGTGTCCCCTGCATTGGCAGGCGGATTCTTAACCACTGCGCCACCAGGGAAGCCCAACATGAATGGTTTTTTGAATTTGATTCTGCTAACTTGATCTCTGTAAACTGCCCCTCATGCGGTCTGCTCTAGCCACACTATTTCTGGAATGTAGCATTCTTTCATATCTTTGTAGCTTTGCACATGCCTCTTTCTGCCTGCACTGCTCAAAATTCAGTCCAGATACAACCTCTTCCAGAAAGTCTTCTGGAACCTTCTCGGGATGGCTCAATAAAAAAATACATTGCATGGGACATATACTAAAAATTTTTAGTTGTTTATTGGTAATATTTGGGACATATACTAAAAAACACTCATTATTTTAAATTCAAATTTAACTGGGTATCCTGTTTGGGTTTTTTTTCCCCTAAATCTACCAACCCTACTCCCAGTCTCAATTATGTACTTCTTGTTTATTTTTTCATGTCCTCTCCTAGTCTGTAAGCGTCTTCAGGGCGGGAACATGCCTTATCTCTGTAACTCCAGGTTCCAGCACAGCGCTAGTAAGCATATAATTAAAATCACATGGTGTTTTACTGCTGGCTTGTTTCTTCTAAGCTGGCTTTAACCCCTAGTCTCTTTACTGCTTCTCAGGAACGATGTTCATGATAACAGTGATGCCACCTGCCTCAGCATCATGGTGAACGTGACATGAGACAGTGCAGCCCAGCACGTGAAGGCCACCAGGAATGCTACTATAATTTAACCAGTAAGATTATCCTTGGAATAGGGCTTATGTCTGTTAAGATTTGAAATAAATTTGTTCAGTAAATATTTTTCTGTAAGTTTGCAAAGAAGAGATAGGTAACCTAACTCAAGTTGGCATAAAGGAAGACCATATTTTTAAAAGGAAAAAGTTAAGCTTGCACTTTAAAAGTAGTATGTTCCAAGTGAACTGGTTCCATGTATTTTAAAAATATAGGATAACAGCACAATATGAACCTCTAGAGTCAAGTAATAATTGATCCTGAGCAAATAAAAGCTACGTGAAACCATTAGTTATGTACCGCTATCTAATTGGAAACATGGTTCTAAATATCTTAAATTTACTATATTTTTTAAAATAAATTTTATTTTATATATTTATTTTTATTTTTGGCTGCATTGGGCCTTCGTTGCTGCGAGCAGGGGCTACTCTTCATTGCGGTGTGCGGGCTTCTCATTGCGGTGGCTTCTCTTGTTGCAGAGCATGGGCTCTAGGTGCGCAGGCTTCAGTAGTTGTGGCACCTGGGCTCCGTAGTTGTGGCTTGCAGGCTCTGGAGCGCAGGCTCAGTAGTTGTGGCGCACAGGCTTAGTTGCTCTGCGGCATGTGGGATCTTCCCAGACCAGGGATCGAACCCGTGTCCCCTGTATTGGCAGGCGGATTCTTAACCATTGCACCACCAGGGAAGTCCCCAAATTTAGTATATGTTAAGCTAGTTGTTTTAAGCAACAAATCATTATCTCTAGAAATTAAATCTTAAGAGACTGTAATAAAATCTAGAGGCTCTCTCACCTTTTAATGTTTCATTTTAAAGCATGTGCTCATATAATAGTCACAAAGGTTCACCAGAATATCACAGCGAGTGATTCTTCTATTACCCAGGTAGAACCTCAGAACAAACACTCTCGATCATGGAGAAACATGCTAGAAATTTCAATATTAAACAAAGTTGTCCTGAAAAACGTACAGAAGGAAAATTTCTCTCCCTCCCCCACCATTCTTTTTTTTCTTTTTTAAAGAACCCAGCAAACCACAGAGTCAAACTGTACAAAATTTCTTTATGGTTAGGCACAAAATAGAACTTTGCTGAAATAATGAGTCAATTAGTGATTGCTATGATCAGAGAAAATGTACAGTGAATTATACAACATATTGTAACTACCTTGGTGGAAAAAAGAAAAAAAGCACAAATGGAAAAAAAATGGATCCTTCTAAGCACATCTAATTAGGCTTAGTTACTGTTGCCCTTAGTTTCAGAGAGAGCTGCCTTTAAACAAAGATGAGCAGAAGAGTTCTTATTCCTTACGCTTCTACAAGTTAACCTTGGCTTCCCAGGAACACCACCCCCACTCCATTTCCCCTCTTGGAGTTTTAAAAGCCTATTACGCATTTCACTAGAATCCAGCTCTAAATAATGGATATAACAGTGGAAGGTTTCATACTTTTATTAAAAACTGAAAACAAGAAACTTGAATTGAAATTGCAAGTCAATGTACAAGGTGCAAAATTAATCTCAGTTTTGGCTAGAAGTTAAGAATCCCATTAACTTTATGACATCTTTTAACAAAAATGATCCATTGGTTAGAGAAAAACATCTCAGGGCAGTAATACTAATATTCTGTAGTGACTTGCCATGTTGAAATTATAAGAAATGTACTTGATTACTAAATTAGACTAATTCACACACAGTACATAATGCATGTGAAATACATATTTGATTTGTTCAACATTCTAAGTTTGTTTTTAAAATTTACTGTAAAAAGACAAAAGAGGAAAAGATATTAATTTGCAGGTAGCCAAAAGGCCCAGTGACCAAGGCTGTGGTTCACTGGCTACTGATGCATGGTTCTGGGAATTCTCAGATCTAATGTTAATCAGCATCTTGCTCTTAGGGATAAAAGTGCTAAGGCAAGCTTGGTTGTAATGAGAAGGAGAAAGGTGCTCCTCAGTGTCTTTCCAAATTCTTCCTATTCTGTAAGGCCCTACAGAAGATCTACCTCCTCTATGAAGCCTTTCTCTACTATGCTACCCATAGTGATTTATCTATTCATTGAAACCTTTCCTTAAATTTTTGTAATACAACTATTTGTAGCACAAACTAAATCATTTTAACCAGATGTGATAATCTTTGGGTGTGTTGGCTTGGCTAAACTGCAGTTCCCAGCTAATGAAGGAAACAATAATCTAGGTGTTGCTGTATTTTAGAGATGTGTCCATAATCAACTGACTTTAAGAGACATTATCCCAGATAATCTGGGTGGGCCTGATTCAATCAGTTGAAGGGCCTTAAGAGCATTGCTGAGGCTTCCCTGACGAAGAAGAAATTCTGTTTGTGCATAGCAGCTTTAGCCTAGGCCCAAGAGTTCTAGCCTGTCATTTCGGACTTGCCACAATTGGGTAAGCCAATCTTTTGCAAGAAATCTCTCACTTTTAAAAAAATTGAGACATAATTGACATATAACATTATATTACTTTCGGGTATAGAACATAATGATTCAATATTTGTATATACAGTGTAATAATCACCACAAGAAGTCTAGTTAACATCCATCACCATACATAGTTACAGAATTTTTTTCTTAAGAGAACATTTAAGATCTACTCTCTTAGCAACTTTCAAATATACAATACAGTGGTATGAACTATGGTCACCATCTTGTACATTGTGTCCCCATGACTTATTTGTTTTATAACTGGAAGTTTGGTCCTTTTGACCCCCTTCACCCATTTTGCCCACCCTACACCCCCTCCTCTGGCAACCCTGATATGTTCTCTGTATCTGTGAGCTGGATTTGTTGTTGTTGTTGTGTTTTAGATTCCACATATAAATGAGATCATGTGGTATCTGTCTTTCTCTGGCTGACTTATATCACCTAGCATAATGCCCTCAAGGTCCACACATGTTGTTAATAAATAATATTAATAAATTTGTATTAATAAAATTTAAAATAATAATCAATCTCTTAATATATATTTTTGACTCTGCTTCTCTGCTTGAAACTTGATTGATGCAACTGATCATATAACGTCATGTATGTATGTGTGTATGTATATATCTTATCGTTCCAGTCAGATTCAAAGGCATAAACTTGAAATAATAATAATAATAATAATTTATTGAGCACTTACTACGTGTCGAGTTAAGTGTTGTATTAAGCCTTTTAATACGTGAACTCACAACCACCTGAGAATATTAAAATCCTCATTTTAATCCCCATTTTATAGAGGCTAAATAATTTGCCTAACCTCTACAGCTAAGGAATGGCAAAGCCAGAACTCAAACCTGAACCTCATTTATTCCAGTGCTTATGCACTTAACTACTGCAATAGACATGACCCATCACACACAAACAGAGGGAAAGGTGAAAAGGCAGAGACAGAGATATACAGAAAGAAGAAAGTTATGTAAGCTGAGACAGACCATTATTCTTAAACATAAGTAAACTGCTTATCACACTCTGTTGATCACCTGTCATTCCTAACCTAAACAATGTTCTCACCTTGGAGGCAATGCTCTAAATGGGAGAGCCACAGCAATCTTCTGGGGAAACTTCTGAAGTACAATGCTATGGTTACAGGGGCAACAAAGACTAGGGTAGTTGCCCCAAGCCAAATGAAATCAAGTCAAGGACTTGAGAACCTTCTCTGTATTCAACAGATATGTCAGATACTTTAGCTGCCCAAGAAACTTCTTATTGTGGGATAAAATAAACATTTATTTTAAAACAAAAGAAATAGATATGTCAGAGTATCATTCAGCTTAATTGATTCACTTCCACTTTATCCTCATAAAATCTGTGATGCAGGTAGGGCAGAAATACTTTTCTCACCTGTACAATGGAATTAATAGCAAGTCAATGAAATGAAGTCACTTATTCAAAGCATACAATACACCACAAGAAAGGGTAAGGCTGGTTCTTTGACTCCAGGCTAGTATTTTTTCCAGTAGACTAACATGATATAGTTGAGTACTCGTAATCAAGAAGTTCCTCATACTTGGTGTACCATACCATTAATATACAAGGTTTTATAATGTACTGACATGACTAAAGTAATGAGACAGATTTTCATAAGTCACACATGAAACCGGTTGTATTTCCCAAATTTGCTCTGTTCTTTGGGCATTTGCACTCACTGTCCTTTCTCCTTACATGCTTTTTGCCCAGATACACAACTGTTTCCTTCTCACCAGGTTTCAATTCAAAATGCCCTCTTCTCAGGGAAGCCTGTCCCAACCACTCTGGTCAAGATAAGATGCCTTTGCCATTCTCTACTAAATACTACTATTATATCCTTTCTCACTGCACTTCTCAGTACCTGAAGTCATTTATTTGTTTTTGTTTTTATTATTCATATTCTGCTACCAGAATATAAGCTCCTCCAGACGTGGACTCTGCTTACTACTGTATCAACAGCACCTAGAATAATGACTAACATGTAGTAAGTGTTCAAGAAATATTTGTTGATCGATGTATCTTCTAAAATGGACTATACTTTTAATATGATTCCTATGTGACAGTAATTACCTTGAAAATAAATATTAAATTATTAAAAATGAGAAAAAAACTTGATAAAAGTTAAAAGCTAAACTGCCAACTTTCAAAGGAAGAAAAGAACCCTCATTGTTAATCTTTAGCAAACAATATTTGTAGGGCTACTTTTGGATCTTCTATGTCTCTTTATAATCTTCCTTAGTTCCCTAAAATGAAATTGACTGAGGATTTTGAAGGAAATCTGTTCAGAGTTTATACATAAGATACTATAATCCTTTGGCAAGCATGTTTTTGCTAAATGTGGTTTTGAGATAATGCAGTTTTATATATTTATATCCCAAACTGAAAACAGCCATCTTATTATATGCTCTGTTCAGTTCATTCCACTTAAGAGAACAATCTATGCAGTAATACAGAGGGAGAGAGACAATCAGTTTAGACTCCACATTTCAAACCAGGAATTACTAGGACCAGAACAAGTATGCATGGATATTGCCATAATTTATGAAAAGGCCAGACAATTACTTAGCAGCTATTGTAAAACTGCAATCCGGGACAAGCAAATTTACAAGGAACTGCATTTCAAGCCAGTAAGGGCTGATTCAGACTTTAAAAAAGAGGTATAGTCTGTGTAATATAAAACTTACATAAATATATATAGCCATGGTTTTTCCTCTAAACATCCCCACTTTTAGAATTTGCACGAATGTTTTCCTATTCTTTTACTTTCAATCTATCTGCATCTTTATATTTTAGATGTGTATCTTATAAATATCATATAGTTGTTTTTAAATTTTTACACAGTCTGACAATCTTTGTCTTTTAACTGAAGCATTTGGTCCCTTTACATTTAATGTAATTACCAACATATTTGGGTTTAGATATACTACAGTCAGTGCCGTGGTAAGCCACCCATATTTCCTCTAGAAATAGAGCACTCATTCCCTCAGCTGCTGAGCATATAGGCAGTCAACAGCTCTCAGCTGAATCTTTCTTTGGGACTTGGCCCCAGCTGGAATGCAGACTTACCCAAAGTCATATCCCCTTTAGGGAGGATGGGAGAGGATGGAAAACTGCATACAGTGACTGGTCAGTGAGGGGGGTATAAAGGCCTGGACCTTTGCAAGGCCATCCCACCCCCAGGTTCCCTGTAGAATCAACTGATGCTTTTATTACTACTGCATTGCAGTTTAAACTTCTCATTCTGGTCTATCTTCCTTCCTCACTCCCCCACAGATGTTAACCTCAAAAGCCCATCCCAATAAACTTCCTTCAGGCAAATCTCAGTCTCTGAGTCTGTTTCCCAGGGAATTCAATTTGTGACATCTATCACCTTATTATGTGTTTTCTACTTCTTCTGCCTGTTATGTTTCTTTTTCTTTACTTTATTGCCTTCTTTAGGACTGAGTGTTCTTTTATTATTTATTCCATTTTTTCTGTATTAATTTGGAAATGATACACTCTTTTTCTATTCCAGAGGCTATCCTAGAAATAACAAACACATAGTTGAATTAGCAAGTCTAAAGTTAATTGATTAATACTTTTCCCCTACTCTGCAATATGATAAGGATTTTAAACATTTTAACTCCTTTTACCCTTTTCCCAATTTATATGTAATTGTTATCCTAGGTATCTCATGTAAGTGGACACATACAACATTTGTCCTTTTGCATCTAGCTTATATCATTTAGCATAGTATTTTCGAGGTTCCTCCATATTGTGGTATGCATCAGAATTTCATTCTTTTTAAAGGTTGAATAATATTCCATTGTATGTATATATCACATTTTGTTTATGCATTCATCTGTTAATGGACATTAGAGAGTTTCCACCTTTTGGCTACTGTGAATAATGCTGCTATGAACATTGGTGTGCAAGTATCTGTTTAAGTCCCTGCTTTCATTTCTTTTGAGTATATACCTAGAAGTGGAATTACTGGTAATTCTATATTTAACTTTTTGAGGAACTTCCATATTATCTTCCTGATTCTCTTAAATACATTTCAATTCCCTGTTGAAATTAGCCATTGTTTTATTTATATTCTCTACCTATTTTCCTACTTACTTGAACATGAACATAGTTATTTTAAAATCCTTTTAGGATGACACCAATATCTAGGTCATCTGTGGATCTGCTTCTATTGTCCGTGTTTATTTCTTGGTTTTCAGTCATGTCATCTTGTCTTTTGGCATGCTCTGTAATTGTCTACATAATGCCTCCAGAGAGGATTTCCCTTCCCTCTAGTAGGCAGATATAATGGTAGCTGATTGCCTTAATCCAGTGAGGGGCTGTGCTGAGTGCAGGCTGAATTGTACCTCTGGTAAAGCTCAACCTATTTTTGACTCATCTCTATTCCAGGAGCATAGCCCTCCAGGATTTTTAACTGAGAGCCTGGGAATTCATTGAGGTTTCTCCCCCTGGAAGGTTCATAACTCTAGTCTGTATCTTGTGAGACTGCCAAAACGTCTGCTTTTCAAAGGCTTTCCAATGAGACTTTTTTAGCCTCCCACTCTGTAAAGCCCCAGGATTTGGCAAATATCCCAACAGGATAACTGGCTTTATGCTTGAGGCTCCCTTAGTTTTCTTTATAAAAGCTTGCTGGTTTCTTATCCCCAGCAGCAGCACTCTCCCAGTATACAGTCCTGGTTCTCAGATCCCTGCTCATGCCCAGCATCAGCAAATTCCTCAAGCGAAAAAGAAGCTACAAAGTCAGCTCGCCTCTCTGAGGTTCTTTTAGCTCACCTTCACTCTTGGTGTTCAGTCCTTTGGAATCTCAGCCCAAAGCATGGTGTACCAAGGTCCCACTCTTGGTAGAAAATGGACTATATTTTTATCTTCCTAGCCCCATAAGACTGTATTTCAGGTCATACATCTCCAGGCAAACACAGACACAAAATCTAGGCTCACCTCTCTTAAATCTTATCCTCTCCCAGATCTTGATCAAGTAATTCCTCACTATATCTTGTTAGCTCTTTGAAGCTTTAACATATACTTTAAAAATATTTTCTCTGCCTGCTTTTTAGTTCTAATCACACAATTCCTATGTCATATCAGTACTATCTTAGTACTACTGGTCTTAGTACTACTAGTTGTGGTAAGTTTTAAGAACATAATTCCCAAATGCAGAGAAACTACAATTTTTTTTAAAGCCAGTCTTAGGAAAAAGGATATACTTTAGGCTCAGAAAACATTTTCATTATTTTCAAGTTTTAGAATGATAACCATTAAATTATGCTAGAATTATATTCTGCTTCCATTCCTTATCAATTAAAGTAAACTTAAAGGAAAATAATATGGTACTTCAACTATAATTCACCCATAACAGAATATGTACCAGCATATGCCTAACATTTTAAAGGCTATTGTATTAAAACAGATAAAACCATGTCTATTTCATTTGGGCTTAATCTCTAGAACAGTACTTCTAACATAACCAAATGATGTTAATAGGTCTTCCTGGGAGGGCTGCAGTGGAGATGGATTTTTTTCCTAATCAAGTATATTTGCTTTCTCTGGAGATGCAGAATGCACACTAGTATATTAAAGATCCTGAGAAGTCCCCAGTAAAGTCAGTTATTTATATTTGTTTAACCCTCTGTTTTCAAATATATCTGATCATGGAATACACTTTAATGTGTACACTTTAATGTGTGAGAAAGGTGACCTAAAAAAAAAGGAAATAAACATTTCAAATAGTTTTGGTTATTTATATGTTATAGTTGATTATATAACTTCTTTCTTCTTCATTGAAGGTGAGCTGGTGAGTTTTGTGGGGGATCTTGTTAGCTTCATTAATCTATAACTTCCTTTATCAGTCTTTTCTGACATTGGGTAGCAGAAAGAGCATGAGCTTTCTATAGACAGAATTAGGATCAAATTCTGGCTCCACCATCACAGGCAAATTCTTCTCTCTGCTAGCCATATTTCTTTATTTGTAAAGTGGGCTTGGGGGGCTTTCACAGTATTATTTTAAGTACTAATGACCATGTAAAGTACCCAGTGTATTGTCTGGCTCCAGAGGTTCCTCCTAGTAAAACTCCTCAAGGATCTGGAATGGCCCATGGGAATGAACATAAGATTGACATCTTTCAACCCTCCTTGATTTGGGACTCTTCTTTGTTAATTAATTCCCTTGCTTCTTATATTAGTAATTTCTCCCCTGCCTAGTTAAGAGGCTGTAATACTCCTGGGGAATAATGGTTTTTTGTTTTTGCTGTTGTTTTTTAAAATTTTTTATCCTGACTGAGTAGCCGGAATTAAATTGATTTTTATTTTCTTAGAACTTTTCAAAGGTTCAGCTCTCCCTGTCTTATGGGGAGACATTTGCTACTGTAATATTTATTTTACCTTACTGTAATTATTCATTTTCTTCCCTGCTAGACTCTAAGTTCGTAAGGTCTGGATATCTTCTTCCTTGCTAAATGCACACCCCTATCACCACTGGCCTAGTTAAAGAGTAACCACTCAAAAATTACAGAATTGTTAACAAGTTATAATAATTGGGATCCCAACCACTATTATATCAAAAATATAATTCTCAGATGAAATGTTTTAATATTATTTATATAGAAGATATTAGCAGAAAACAAGGAGTTAAATTTACTTATCCTGGATTTTCTAGAAATCTTAGACTGATAGAGCGATTTTCCTGAGATATATCCAATAATTAGGATAGAAATTAAATAATAAATACACTTATATGCTTTTTAGGTAAATTTTCAGTATTCGAGAATGACTCCATTTATTCAAAAGATGTGTTCTAGAAAGGTTGCCTGCAAATAACACTTTCATACTATAAATATTTAAAAACCCATCTGACTGGGCTTCCCTGGTGGCGCAGTGGTTGAGAATCCGCCTGCCAATGCAGGGGACACGGGTTCAATCCCTGGTCCGGGAGGATCTTACATGCCCCAGAGCAACTAAGCCCGTGTGCCACAACTACTGAGCCTGTGCCCTACAGCCCGTGAGCCACAACTACTGAGCCTGTGTGCCACAACTACTGAAGCCCGTGCACCTTGAGCCCGTGCTGTGCAACAAAGAGAAGCCACCGCAATGAGAAGCCCACGCACCGCAAGGAAGAGTAGCCCCCGCTAGCCACAACTAGAGAAAGCCCGCGCGCAGCAACGAAGACCCAACACAGCCAAAAATAAATAAATAAATAAATAAATTTATTAAAAAAAAAACCCATCTGATTACAGTAAACTAAACTTCAAGTATATTTGAAAAACAAAAATCCCTCTTTGTAATAAGGATGCTTTCACACTAGTCTGTATCACATATTCAGATTTCTGAATACTGGATTTTTCAAAGTGGGGAACAGTCCTACTAACTTGGTCATATCAAAATGCTAAGAAGTTCAGCACAACTCAAAATCAAGTTAACTTTTATTTTTGAAAAAAATTTTTAGCATGTATATAGTAGTAAATATAATGTGTTATTAATATAGGTTTTTTTAATGTGTTATTAAATTTAGAATGGATAAACAACAAGGTCCTACTGTATAGCACAGGGAACTATATCCAATCTCCCAGGATAAGCCATAATGGAAAAGAATATAAAAAAAAAAAGTCTCTATGTGTATAACTGAGTCACTGTGCTGTATAGCAGAGATTGGCACGACATTGTAAATCAACTGTACTTCAATTAAAAACAGGTTTTTCCATATACTAGAAAATAAAAAATACTTACTATTATTTTCTTACAGTCCTTTCCTCTGCATAGTTCTGTATAGGTAGAGTATTGCACATATATAATCCAGCTTCCAACAAAAACCACCAACCAGGAAAAGAAAAGATATTTCATTCGCACATATGAGAAGCGAGCCTGTAAGTAAAAGAGCACATAACAATCATTCATTCAGCACCAAGTCAGCATTCACTGTCCTAGAACATGACTTTTCCTCCTTTCTTGGAAGAACTCAATATATATTCTAGGCTTTCATATGGCAATTCTCCTAGAACAAAGTGTACTTTCACTTAGTCCAAACAGCACTGGCCTTAGAAAAGGAAGCTCCTTGGTCTTGCCAAGGAAAAGGGAACAAAATACCCTTTAAAATGTATAACCTTTCAAATACCACCAGCATCCAAACCTACTCATTAAGCACAAGCACGTGCACTATGCTACCCTGGGCACCCAGTAAGATCAGGTAAAGAAAGACACAATTCCCACTTACTACAAGCTTACAGAAGAGTGTTTCAAATAAGAATCTTAAAGTTCTTCATGAATAAGCATGGTAAAATAATTGTGTTTTAAGAAATAAGAACAGAGAATTTGGCTACTTGTCTAATGTCTCACAGTGAGGTACAACCAGAGTAAGAAATTATTCATACTCATTCCTACTTCCCTGCTGTATTCACCAATGTTTTATGTTCCTTCTATTCAACTAATCAAATGCTTCACCTAATAGATATTCTGGAAACTTAAGGAGAAAGTTACAACTATTAAAGGAGAAGAAAGGTTAAGATATATAAAGAATAAAATACTCCCTGCATGTCAGTTTGTAAAGCTGCACAACAGGATCCTCTTTGCACTGTTTTGCTCTCAGTGCTCTGGTATCTAATTGCGACTCGGGTCAGTTAGTGCTTTTTCTCCATCAACCACATATCAAACAGTTTAATCTTCAAAATGTCAGCTAGTCAAGATAATTTGATATTTATTTTTTGAGTCTGGAACACCAGTGGTCTGGTTTTATAAACAACTGAATTTAGGACTATGCGGAGAATTGAGCAAAATAAAGATACATAAACAAACAACGAAAGGCTAGTTTTGCTTTTACAATCACAAGTCAGTTTCTCACACTGGGCAACAGTAGGATACTGTGAGCGCTGTGAGCATGCAAAGAAAGCAGAAAGAGATGAAAGAGACGTAAATGCATCTGCAGAAGACAATGAGTGCAGAGGAGAAAGAGACTCAGGAAATACTGAATTCTGTTGGCTTTATTTGCGGTTTAGATATCGGTCTTTGTGAGGTTAACAGATGGTGAATCCCAGTACCAAAAGGCTTGAGTACAACGAATTCACAATTATATGATACGTCTTTGAGCTTTATTATTAAAATATTTTAAAAAATGCCTTTAATGCAAGTTATTTTTGTATAGCTCTAAATGAATTCAGTAAAAAGAAAGTTCATATAGAATTCCAAATTAAATCACATAAATGACAATGGGGTTTACACCAAGGGGTTTGTTTGAAAGACATTTAAGATTACTTGGCCCTAATAAGAGGCCTAGTCATCAGAGAGAAATTGATATGTACTAGTATTATGAAGCTTAAATATGATTAAATGACATAATGCCTATAGAACATAAGCACATTGCTAGGCACATAGAAAATACTCAACAAATAGCAAAATCAATTTGCAAGGCACTGAACAAAAAGCCAATAATGCTGTCATTATGGTTTGGCCACCACCTTCTTTTTGGGCTTGCCAAAAAGAAAACTGAATCTGAATCTGATTAAGCCTTACCAGTTTACAGGAAATACAGGAGACAGAGGAATATAAGTGACACTTAAGTAAGTGACACTATTAGGATACAATCAGCAAACTCTAGGCTGTGGGAAGTGCTTCAATACAAACAACCCAGTTCTTCAACAAATAAAATACAAGGGAGAAAATAGAGAGAAGATGGGAAAACCAAAGATCAAAAAATACATAAGAAATACTGTATATTAAATAATCACAATCTGTGGATCTTTTCTGAGTCCTGATTCAAATGTAAAACTGTAAAAGAAAATGGCATTTATGAGACAATTGAAAACTTGAAGACTGACAGGATACCTGATGTCGTTAAGGAATTATTTTAATTTTTCTGGTGTAATAATGTAATGTTTAAAGAAAAGAGACCTTATCTTTTAGAGATAGACATCGAAATATTTATGAGTGAAATAATATCTGGGATTTGCCTCAAAATAATATGGGAAGGGAAAAGTAGGTGGGGTATGATTAAAACAAAATTGGCCGTGTGTTGGTAACTGTTCAAGCTGGGTGATAGTTACATGCCTTCTTTTGTACATGTTTTTCTCTACTTTTTAAACATTTTTTTATGTTGTGCGATAAGGAATACTTCCACACCAAGACACCCCCTTCCCACACATTCATTCAGCAACTATTTATTGTCTACTAAGTGCCAGGTGCTGCTTTAGGCACTTTTAGAACATCTCCAGTTAAAGGGACAAACAAATTATAAATCTACCATACGAGTACCCTCAACACAGTTAAGAAGGTTCTCTGAACAACTGTAGCATGGCATGATTTTACTTTTAGAAGTCCAATCTTTTTCTTTTTTTGGCCCCTAGAGAAAGATTATTTAATAAAAGATGATGAGACAACTGATAATCATTGGAAATAGCATATTTAAATACCTAAAACATATCTTATATCAAAATAAATTTCACATGAGGGACTTCCCTGGTGGCGCAGTGGTTAAGAATCCGCCTGCCAATGCAGGGGACATGGGTTTGAGCCTTGGTCCGGGAAGATCCCACGTGCCGCGGAGCAACTAAGCCCGTGTGCCACAAATACTGAGCCTGCGTTCTAGAGCCCGCGAGCCACAACTACTGAGCCCATGCACCGCAACTACTGCAACCCATGTGCCTAGAGCCGTGCTCCACAACAAAGAGAAGCCACCACAACGAGAAGCCCACACACTGCAACAAAGAGTAGCCCCCGCTCGCCGCAACTAGAGAAAGCCCATGCACGGCAACGAAGACCCAACGCAGCCAAAAAATAAATAAATAAATTTATTTAAAAAAATAATAAATTCCACATGAAACTGATGTACATGTAAAATCTGAAATAATGTAATACAAATGTAGGAATCAAGAAGTTACTGAATAAAATTATTGAAACCATTTTATTTTAGGAAAGCTAAAAGAAAAGCCAATCTTTTTTTTTTTTTAAACCAACTTTGTGATTTTTATTTATGGGCAACAACTATATACTCCTAGATATCACTAAACCGTGTACAATTAGAAACACAGCATTGTAGAAGAGCAGACATCAGAATGAAACAGAGCAGACTTAAGGAAATATCAATCTTCATTATTTTGCTCATTTTTCATTATGTGCACAAAGAAGCATGAATGCAATTTGAAATCTTTTAATGGCAATAAAGTTACAATCACCCACCTGCGTGACAAGTCCAATCTTATATTAACACTGAGATAGGGTTTTAAAAGAAGATTAATCTCAATTCATTTAGTAAAAAGTCAACGAAGACCTTACACTGCAATACAATGTAAAAGAATATTTTCTTTTTTCCTTCCTGCCTTGCTCCACAGCAGGTAGAAGTCGCAGAGCAAAGGAAACAACACAGACCTGGTGAGTAGGGTTCTCTCTTAGTGTTCAGAATTTGGTCCTGTCTTAACTTCTTCTTGACACCTACCTCAAGAAGCTTAGTAATGTCAACTACCCTCTGGACTCTCCATCAATGATTTCTATTAGCTTTCAAATGCATATTGAGCTTAATAGATGCCGGCAGCTAAGACTTGTATATTTCTCCCTCCTGCAGAGCCAGTTTAATAAAACTTGGAATCATTTTGCCTTTCTCTCAAATAGCTACGTTAAATTTCTTCCCTGGCATATGTTTAAATGGAAAAACACCCTGTAAACTGGCTTGCCCGCTGAGTGTTCATCATGATACAGAATGTCAAAAATTTTGGAGAGGAAGTTGGATTTATGATGTTCCCAGCAGGGCACTGGGCATCACCTGTTGTACATATAATGACAAAAGGAGTGAAACACGTTTTTATTGCAGCATGCCATGGAACTTACAGTGATTTGAGAGTAACACAAAATAGTATAAGGACTTTCATGTCTGTTTTTTTTTTTTAACATCTTTATTGGAGTATAATTGCTTTACAATGTTGTGTTAGTTTCTGCTGTATAACAAAGTGAGTCAGCTATATGTATACATATATCCCCATATCCCCTCCCTTTTGCATCTCCCTTCCACCCTCCCTATCCCACCCCTCTAGGTGGTCACAAAGCACGGAGCTGATCTTCCTGTGCTATGCAGCTGCTTCCCACTAGCTAGCTATTTTACATTTGGTAGAGTGTATATGTCCATGCTACTCTCTCACTTCGTCCCAGCTTACCCTTCCCCCTCCCCGTGTCCTCAAGTCCATTCTCTATGTCTGTGTCTTTATTCCTGCCTGCCCCTAGATTCATCAGAACCATTTTTTTTTTTTTTAGATTCCATATGTATGTTAGCATACGGTATTTGTTTTTCTCTTTCTGACTTACTTCACTCTGTGTGACAGACTCTAGGCCCATCCACCTCACTACAAATAACTCAATTTCGTTTCTTTTTATGGCTGAATAATATTCCATTGTATATTTGTGCCACATCTTCTTTATCCATTCATCTGTTGATGGACACTTAGGTTGCTTCCATGTCCTGGCTACTGTAAATAGTGCTGCAATGAACATTGTGGTACATGACTCTTTTTGAATTATGGTTTTCTCAGGGTATATGCCCAGTAGTGGGATTGCTGGGTCGTATGGTAGTTCTACTTTTAGTTTTTTAAGGAACCTCCATACTGTTCTCCATAGTGGCTGTATCAATTTACATTCCCACCAACAGTGCAAGAGGGTTCTCTTTTCTCCACACCCTCTCCAGCATTTATTGTTTGTAGATTTTTTGATGATGGCCATTATGAGGTGATACCTCATTGTAGTTTTGATTTGCATTTCTCTAATGATTAGTGATGTTGAGCATCCTTTCATGTGTTTGTTGGCAATCTGTATATCTTCTTTGGAGAAATGTCTATTTAGGTCTTCTGCCCATTTTTGGATTGGGCTGTTTGTTTTTTTGATATTGAGTTGCATGAGCTGCTTGTATATTTTGGAGATTAATCCTTTGTCAGTTGCTTCATTTGCAAATATTTTCTCCCATTCTGAGGGTTGTCTTTTCGTCTTGTTTATGGTTTCCTTTGCTGTGCAAAAGCTTTTAAGTTTCATTAGGTCCCATTTGTTTATTTTTGTTTTTATTTCCATTTCTCCAGTGGGGTGGGTCAAAAAGGATCTTGCTGTGATTTATGTCATAGAGTGTTCTGCCTGTGTTTTCCTCGAAGAGTTTTATAGTGTCTGGCCTTACATTTAGGTCTTTAATCTATTTTGAGTTTATTTTTGTGTATGGTGTTGGGGAGTGTTCTAATTTCATTCTTTTACATGTATCTGTCCAGTTTTCCCAGCACCACTTATTGAAGAGGCTGTCTTTTCTCCACTGTATATTCTTGCCTCCTTTATCAAAGATAAGGTGACCATATGTGCATGGGTTTATCTCTGGCTTTCTATCCTGTTCCATTGATCTGTATTTCTGTTTTTGTGCCAGCATCATACTGTCTTGATTACTGTAGGTTTGTAGTAGAGTCTGAAGTCAAGGAGCCTGATTCCTCAAGCTCCATTTTTCTTTCTCAAGATTGCTTTCACTATTTGGGATCTTTTGTGTTTCCATACAAATTGTGAAATTTTTTGTTCCAGTTTTGTGAAAAATGCATTGGTAGTTTGATAGGGATTGCATTGAATTTGTAGATTGCTTTGGGTAGTCATTTTCACAATGTTGATTCTTCCAATCCAAGAACATGGTATAGCTCTCCATCTGTTTGTATCATCTTTAATTTCTTTCATCAGTGTCTTATAGTTTTCTGCATACAGGTCTTTTGTCTCCTTAGGTAGGTTTATTCCTAGATACTTTATTCTTTTTGTTGCAATGGTAAATGGGAGTGTTTCCTTAATTTCTCTTTCAGATCTTTCATCATTAGTGTACAGGAATGCAAGAGATTTCTGTGCATTAATTTTGTATCCTGCTACTCTACCAAATTCATTGATTAGCTCTAGTTTTCTGGTAGCATCCTTAGGATTCTCTATGTATAGTATCATGTCATCTGCAAACAGTGACAGTTTTACTTCTTCCTTTCTGATTTGGATTCCTTTTATTTCTTTTTTTCTCTGATTGCTGTGGCTAAAACTTCCAAAACTATGCTGACTAATAGTGGTGAGAGTGGGCAACCTTGTCTTGTTCCTGATCTTAGAGGAAATGGTTTCAGTTTTTCACCATTGAGAATGATGTTGGCTGTGGGTTTGTCATATATGGCCTTTATTATGTTGAGGTAGGTTCCCTCTATGCCTACTTTCTGGAGAGTTTTTATCATAAATGGGTGTTGAATTTTGTTGAAAGCCTTTTCTGCATCTACTGAGATTATCATATGGTTGTTGTTGTTTTTTTTAAGAGCAATATTGAATGTCAAATATATTTTTAACATACCAGATTTGCAAAAAGAAAAAATATATACAGTGTGTACACTGGAGGAAAAGTGCATATTTTGAGGAGAAACAAGCATTCTGATACAGTTATTTATAGTAAAATACTGTTAAATATTCCTGAAGAATACCTGATAAAACTCATCAAAAACTTTATACTTTTTTTACATAGAAATTCTACTTCTAGGTATTTAAAATATGGTTTTTATCCTTCAATTTGTTAATATGGTGTATCACATTGATTGATTTGCATATATATTCATGTGTTCTTTAATTTCTGCAGATTCTGCTGCTTCACATTTTAAAATAAAGATTAAAAAAAACAGCCATAAATGACATCTGTAGCTATTAACTAATTTTATTTCCCTGTGTGGCACTCACTAAAATGTTCCCAGTGGTCTGTTCCATACCAATTACCTAGACAATCTAGATTTTAAGAAATGTAGTTACTGTTTCTGACCTTTTTTTTTTTTTTGCTGAACTATCCAAAATATGGCCCAGCAGATTTTCTGTTCTGCTGATTTTGTGCCTAGCTACTAGTGGTACATCGCTTTATTCTAAATTATGCTCTTGAAAGTCATGATAAGAATTTTAGTAAAAACACTACAGCAATGATTCTCAACTGGAGTCAATTTTGCCCCCAGGGGATACCTGGCAATGTCTGGAACTGGGGAGTGCTACTGGAGTCTTGTGGGTAGAGGCCAGAGATGCTGTTAAACATCCCTCAATGCACAGAAGTGCCCTTCACAACAAAGAATTATCTCCCCAAATGTCAATAGTGCTAAGGCTGAGAAAACTTGTATTATGGTTACACAGTAAAATGAAAACAAAAATTAAGCAGTTGAAAGAATCAAATTTGTATGACACTATCATTTTATTTTAGTCTTTAAGGCATAAACTACTACTAATTAGAAAAATATAACATCTGTCTGGAAATAACAGAAGTAATTCTTTATGACTAAATGATTGGCAATATCTTATTATAAATAAAGAAAAATCACTGGAGATGGAAAATATATAAATGATGAAATAAACTTTCCTACCAATTCTACCGTAAAGAATAGTGATACTTTTTCTTTTTTTATATTGTTTGATCTCACTGTGATAACTTTATTTCAAAACAAATCTGAAAATCCATGATCTTATTCAAATGATTTTACATTAAGTTTTAAAAATAGGCATAAAGAAGCAACACCTCAAAATTTAGCCATGTAAGACTACTTTTATGTTACTTGTCAATTTTTCACATTCAACATCTTTTACAAACATATAAAGCACAAAGTCCCATCTGCTCTACCTCTAAATACTTCCTGCACAGATGTTCTTAATTTTGAAAAGTAAGAAAGAAAAATAGGTATCATGTCTTACTTAATATGTTTAGTGGACTTGAACACTCAGAAAACCTAACAAATTGATGAGGCTATTGCTTGCAAAAACTCAAATACAATGATTTCATCATTTCATAGAAAAAGCTGAGAGACAGGTTTGCCCTTTTTCTTTTGTGATAACACTGGTTTATAACATTTATGTAAGTTTCATGTGTACAACATATTTTTGTTCAAGTTTTTCAATTACCAGTTACTCTGAAATAAACTTCAAAAATCTTTTTTTTCCTTATTGTTATATTGACAACATTGTAGCTAGCTTTTACTGCTAAATAGTTAGGAGTAATCTGGCTGAAAAAAACTAAAGTTAAAATTATTCACACATATCCCCAAATATAACTTTTACCCCTTTTCTTTAAATAAACTCTAGATATTTATAGTAATAATACTTTTGAAAAATATGCTAGCTGTAAAAAAACAGAAATATAAAGAAAGCATTTAATAAGGTAAATACTTTATACCACAACACATACAGATAAACTTTGTTTGGAATGGATCCTGTACCTTTTTTTTTTTTTTTAATTCCATATATATGTGCTAGCATATGGTATTTGTTTTTCTCTTTCTGACTTACTTCACTCTGTATGACAGACCCTAGGTCCATCCACCTCACTACAAATAACTCAATTTTGTTTATTTTTTGGCTGCGTTGGGTCTTTGTTGCTGCACCTGGGCTTTCTCTAGTTGAGGTGCGCAGGCTTCTCATTGCAGTGGCTTCTCTTGTTGCCGAGAATGGGCCCTCGGCACGCGGGCTTCAGTAGTTGTGGCTCACGGACTCAGTATTTGTGGTGCATGGGCTTAGGTGCTCCACAGCATGTGGGATCTTCCCGGACCAGGGATCGAACCCATGTCCCGTGAACTGGCAGGCGGATTCTTTTTTTTTTTTTTTTTTTTTTTTAAATAAATGGCGCACGGGCTTCAGTAGTTGTAGCGCACAGACTCAGTAGTTGGGACCCAGTGGCTTAGTTGCTCCGCGGCACGTGGTATCTTCCTGGACCAGGGATCCAACCCGTGTCCCCTGCATTGGCAGGCAAATTCCCAACCACTGCATCACCAGGGAAGTCCCGGCAGGCAGATTCTTAACCACTGTGCCACCAGGGAAGTCCCTCCTGTACCTTTATTAAAGGGTGTTTTACTGCTTAGTTGGAAGGCTATGGGAAAACCATTAAGAAAATTGTCTAAATGTATCTAAGCTATCCTAGTGCTAATTTTCATAAACATCAAAAAACAACTATGATACTCAACCAAAGAAACACACAAAAAATTACTTTCATGTCATTCCACACAAGGAAAATCTTGAGCTCTTATGTTAAAAATAGTGAAAATAAAGGTTCTAAAAATATCTATGGTCCCCAACTTGTCCTGAGCATGAAAATGCTTTTTTTATGACAAAACTTTAGAGAAGAATTCCTTGTCAAAGGGCATTATTAGTCTATTGATCAGAGTTTTAGCATTCTTCATCTTTCTAAGAGCTGAATTTTCACTTTTTTTTAAGTTTTTTAAAATTAATTAATTTATTTATTTTTAGCTGTGTTGGGTCTTCGTTTCTGTGCGAGGGCTTTCTCTAGTTGCGGCAAGTGGGGGCCACTCTTCATCGCGGTGTGCGGGCCTCTCACTATTGCGGCCTCTCTTGTTGTGGAGCACAGGCTCCAGGCGCGCAGGCTCAGTAGTTGTGGCTCACGGGCCCAGTTGCTCTGCGGCGTGTGGGATCTTCCCAGACCAGGGCTCGAACCCGTGTCCCCTGCACTGGCAGGCAGATTCTCAACCACTGCGCCACGAGGGAAGCCCTGAATTTTCACTTTTATAGGAAGATTTGTCATTGTTCTCTGATCTAAATTCTAAAGGTTTTATTTGCATGGCATATTCTCTGTTTTGATTTTATTAGAACTCCAGAAATAAAATTCTAACAGGGAGCAGATAATTTTCACATTTTCTCTGAATGCTGGTTCATATTTTTTATAGCTTAGGCACTGACAGCATCAAAAATGCAGAACACTTTTTGTGGGGGAACTAATTGCATGGGGTGATCCTTAAGCCTGTGGCTAGTTTCAATAGCAAATTACTATTCCAAAGAAGTGTCAGAGTGTGGGAAAACGCTCATGATATGGTAAGAGAAAAAAATCAGCTTTCAAAACAACATGTATGGCATGTTCCCAATTTTGCTTTAAAAAAAAAAAAAGAGAGAGAAAGTTACCAACAGACTGTAGAAACTGCAAGGAAATAAACCAAATGTCAAGGGTGGTTATCTCAAAATGTCAAAAGTGGTGGGATTATGGATGATTTTTATTTTTCTCTCTATTACACAGATCTTCTATAATGAATACATATTACTTTTTTAATCTGAAAAAACTACATATTTGTATATAGGTGCTTAGCATATCTATTTAAAAACATACCTCTAGGATCTAGAAGTCTCCTGACTGCTTTTCAAAAACTTTTTTTTAAAATACTAGAAAATATATCATTCATATAGAATTGTTTAAAATACATAAGTATAACTTAAATTATAAAGTAAATACCCATATAACTCCCACCTGGGTTAAGAAACAGTTTCTCTAGTGCTTTCACTGACCCCCATGTGACCTCTTCAGTAAGGGTTAATTAACATGCTCCTGACTTCAATGATAATCATATATGTGCTTTCCTATGTAATTTAACCATTGATCGTGTATCCCTAAAACACAGAATTTGATGTTCATTGCTCTTGAACTTTACAGAAATAGAAGCATATACCATATATTCTATTGTGACTTGCACCTTTCTCTGATGCATACAGCCATAATTTGTTCATTTTCTTTGCTGCAGAGTATTCCACTGTTTGATTATTTTTTTTAAGTGAGAAATTTACTTTGTCTTATCACAATCAATACATAAATTTTTAAATGTATACATTTCTCTTCAAGCTCCGTTGGGAAAAAAAACCACATAGTATGGAGATGCATTCTATGCTTGGCTCCATGCACTCTGTGGGTCTCATCTATTTCATCCAATGTTCCTAGAAATCATGGATTCAGAAGGTTTGGGAGAGACAACGAAAACGAATAGTTCAACCATACACTGATGTGGTATGAGGCTGATGTGAACAGTTTTGGCCTAAGTCAGCTGTGCCAGGAGGAAGTCTAAAGGCATTACATGGGGAGTGTCACAGAACTGCCTGGGGGTGGGTGTGACTTTAGTTATCTGTCAATGAGGAAACGACTTTTTGTCGCTAAAAGTTGAAGACTATAATCCTTTGTTTTGCTGCTGCTGCTTTAGAGACCACAAGCCAGGCTCATGTTTAAAAGAGTTGTAAGGCCAGGAAAACAGGGCAAAGCCATTCCCAGGATTAAAAAAGCAGGCACACAGAGGGCTTTTAATGAACAAGTAGACAGCTGGCATTTCATAGAGCACATGGGAGGGAGGTGCAGCCCCCATCAGCACTCTACATAAAAGGAATATTAGCATTTGCAAGAGCAAATGAACTCAGCCATGGAGTTCTTCAACATCCCAGTGCAGAAAGACAGGGGTTAAGAAAGCTAAGTGTTCCAATTTTCTATTGTGTATAATAAACTATCCCCAAACTCAGTGGCTTACAAAAATAATTTATGTCTCTCATGGTTCCGAGTTGATTGGACTCAGCTGGTCACTTCTCTCAAGTTTTTCATGCATTCGTGGTTAGGGCTGAAGACATGTGACAAAGGACTGACTGGGCTGGACACGGGGGTGGCTGTTTCCCTCACACGTCCAGCTAGCTCCATGTGGCTAGCTGGCCTTCTTCTGAGCATGGTGCTCAGGGTAATCAGGCTTCTTACATGATGGCTGACTTGCTCCAGGGCAAGTGTTCCCAGAGACCAAGGCAGAAGCTGCATCATTTCTGCCCCACTCTCTTGGTTACACAGGGCCAGATCAGATGGAATGGAGGGGGTACTCCATAAGGGCATGCATACCAGGAGGCATGGCTACTGAGGGGTCATCTTTGGAGAGTGGCTACCACTCCCAGATAGGATCAACAAAGCAGGGTCTAAGGGAGAGGAGAAAAACAATGTGGCGGTCCTACCCAGAACAGAGACAATTTTCTTGGCCGTTCAGATTAAGGGTTCTCCCTTCCTCCTTAGTGGGGCAGAACTGGAAATTGCAATTAAAATCCATTAATAGTATTTGTAGTGGTATGTATTTGTGTTTAAGTTACTGAATACAGTTTTCATTCCATATCATGAGCTCAGTAACTATCAACAAATCTTTAGCTTATGTACACAAAGTCCCAAGTTAAAGAACTACTTGAGATATGGTTATACATAAGTTTCCGAATAGAATTCACATTACCTTAGTATTTCAGTTAAGATTCGGGCAACCAGAATGGGCAAATCACGTGTCCATTTTCCCTTTTTAGTACGCCTGAGGCACCATACTGGGTCTAGAACTTACTACACATACAATATCCACATCCAAATCTCACACGGGAATCCTAGTGGGCACTTAAATTCACTAACAATTCACTTACTAAAAATAAAGTTTAGCTATGTTTTACCGAAACTCGGAGATTAAACAGCATGGTCCCCTTAAACTTCAGATTCTGAAGTACACTTTAGGGCAAAATTTATTTGGAATAGTTACCTCTACGGTTGTACAACCTGATTGATTTAACAATTTTCAACAGAGTTTGGAATCTTGGAATATCCAGAGGCTGATTATAATTTAGATGAAACTTGATTATTGTAAAGCGTTTTTAAAAGGAAATTAATGTTAATATTCTGTGAGATGGATGAAGAAGGAAGCTGGGTTCTGAAGCTTCCTTTCCCAGGATTCATTTATGTGACTTCCAGACACAGTAGCAATTAAATACTGAAACCTCACCTCTCTCTGATACACGAGAAAAGCAGATGTGTGTGTTCAAATACTGGGGTGGCCAGAGCAGGGCTGGGGGAGGTGGTTCACCTCTGTGCGACAGCATTCTGCCTTTGTATCACTGAAAGGACCGTGGCTGCTCAGGGAATGCGGTCAGAAAGGAGCTACGGTTCCTCTGACCCGAGAGGCGTGTGTAGGTTCTATTCCCATTGGTTGGTACCCTGCACAGATTTTCAGAAGCCCTAGAGCGGAACAACTTTAATTTAAAAATATAACAGGTTGGGGCTTCCCTGGTGGTGCTGCGGTTAAGAATCCGCCTGCCAATGCAGGGGACACCGGTTCGAGCCCTGGTCCGGGAAGATCCCACATGCCGCGGAGGAACTAAGTCCGTGCGCCACAGCTACTGAGTCTGCGCTCTAGATCCCGCTCACCACAACTACTGAAGCCCGCGCGCCTAGAGCCCGTGCTCTAACGAAGAGTAGCCCCCGCTCACCACAACTGGAGAAAGCCCGCGTGCAGCAACGAAGACCCAACGCAGCCATAAATAAAATAAATAAATTTAAAAATATAGGGCTTCCCTGGTGGCGCAGTGGTTGAGAGTCCGCCTGCTAATGCAGGGGACACGGGTTCGAGCCCTGGTCTGGGAGGATCCCACATGCCACGGAGCGGCTGGGCCCGTGAGCCACAACTACTGAGCCTGCGCGTCTGGAGCCTGTGCCCCGCAACGGGAGGGGCCGCGATAGTGAAAGGCCCGCGCACCGCGATGAAGAGCGGTCCCCGCACCGCGATGAAGAGTGGCCCCCGCTTGCCTCAACTAGAGAAAGCCCTCGCATGAACCGAAGACCCAACACAGCCAAAAATAAAATAAAATAAATAAATAAAGTAGCTATAAAATTGTATTAAAAAAAATATATATATATATAACAGGTTGAACAGTGTCTATCTAGTCCATTCTAATCAGACATCTCTGAAGGTAAACTCCTCATTTGTAAAGCAATTAAAACAGAAGTGACATATTAAATGGTAACTACATCAGAGTTAGAAGAGTCCTCAGTGGACCCAGATTCTATTATTTTTTTTCTCATCGAAGTACTTTCATACCAGAAAACAGTACATGCCCAGTATAGAAAAAATGGACAATAAAGAATTATGTAATTCCAGTTATAAGATAAATAAGTCCTGGGGTGTAATGTACAGCATGGTGACTGTAGTTAACAATACTGTATTGTCTATTTGAAAGTTGCTAAGAGAGCATATTTTAAATGTTCTCATCACAAGAAAAAAAATTGTAACTATGTGAGGAGATGGATGTTAGCTAAACTAATTGTGGTGATCATTTTGCAGTATATAGACACATATCAAATCACTCTGTTGTATACCTAAAGCTAATACAATGTTATATGTTAATTATATCAATAAAAAAACAAAACCAAACAAAAAATAATTATGTAAAAAAGAAGGTAAATGATCGAGTTTTGGTGTATTTCTTTCGTAGCTGTTATATAATGTACATATATAACATACATTAAGAAAAATAAAATTGGGGTCTTATGATAAATGCCATTTATCACTGTTTTTCACTTAACGTACTATTAAACACATTCTTAGGCCATTACATAGTCTTGATATTTAAAATATATGATATTTAAATGAATGCATAACATTTTGCAGTATGGGTATACCATAATTTATTTAATCCTATTTCTATTGTTGGACATTTTTATTATTTACAATATTGTGGTCTATTAATAGTAACATTATTATTAATGAGAGCCAATATTTATTAGTGTTACCCTGTACCAGGAACTGTTATCTTCATAAAAAGTCTGCTCTGGGGTGGTAAATTGGTCAGGGGTAAGAAAACTGTTGTCCACGAGCCAAATCCAGTCTGCTACATGGTTTTGTAATTTTATTGGAACACAGCCACCCCGTTCACTGATTTACTGTCTAAGGCTGCTTTAATGCTATAATGGCAGAGTTGAGTGGTTGCAACAGAGACCGTATGGCCAGCAAAGCCCCAAATATTTACTATCTGGCTCTTTATAGAAATAGTTTGTCAACGCTTGGATTGTAAATATTCATTCCTTCCCCCTTCCCCGCTTTCCCTGCCTCTTTGAGGTTGGGCTTGGCCATGTGACTTGCTTTGGCCAATGTTTGTTAGTAGATGTGATGCAAAGAAAAGTGTACAGCTGGACTTGCCTTCTTACACTTCAGGCACTGCCAGGAGAAGAACAGGTCCCTGGTAGTCCACTCATCCCAGGACAGTAAGTGACACTGTAGCCCACCTGAACCAAACCCATAGCCGGGAGCCAATCCCAGCCTAGAAAAGTTGAACTCCAGCTGACCTGTTGATGTATGAGTGAGAAATTAATGGTCATTGTGTGTCACCGAGTTTTGGGGACAATTTGTTATACAGCATTGTTGTTGTAGCTAAGTGATACTGGACCCCTCCTTACTCTTAAATCTCCTTATAAGAACTCTATGAGTGGGGACTAGTCTTCATTTTACAGATGCAGAAACTGAGAAGCATATGCAGGTAAAAGCAAGGCTATACTAGTAGTAAATAGGAGAACCAGGATTTGAATTGAGGCAACATGGCTTCAGAGTCTGTATTCGCTCTACTCTATTGCCTACTGTATTAAATACATAAGTATTTGCTTGAGTATTTGATTATTTCTTCAGCAGAGATTTCAGCAAGAAAATTTCTAGGTCAAAGGGTATATAGTTTTAAAAGGTTAATGATACATATATTGTTACATACTTTCCAAACAGCTTGCAACAATTAACATTCTCTGGTTTTTCAAATGCGCTTTTTTCACTTTCACCAGCATCCAATTCTATAGGCAAATTACATTTTTAGTTTCATTTACAGTTACAGTTTCAAGACAGTGGCCTTGAATTTTTTTAATATGCTGAATCTTTTTCTTTTTAATTAAAAAAAAAAAAATTGAATAGTTGATGCTCTCTGAATCTTTAGCACTAGATTTGACAAAAGCCCAGGTATACATAGACCAGTGGGGCACTGAATAGAGCTACTGTGGTTGAGTACTTCAGGCCTGACCTAAGTACATTACCCTAAAGAATTATTAGAAGCACAGAGAAATCTAAGATGGGCCTTCAGGTTATGTCAGTCCAAGGAATGAGAAATACGGCCTTACACTGCTCAAATCAGTCTCTCAGAGAAGAGAGAGGTCACAGAAGCATTCCTTCTTGGATTGAATGAACATCACCAACACCTAACGTTCCTCTTTTCAGTTCACTAGTAAAATAGTTGATAGTTGTAGCAGCTTAAAAATTAAGTATTATTTTAGAATAGACTAAAAATCTGTTTGGAATGATAATCTTATTTCAAAAATATTACAAATCATGCAAACCAGATGGCCATCTCTAATTTTGGAATTTCTCAGACAAGTGTTAATCTAAATTGCCTTCCCATTTCTCTCCTAAATTCCAAAGAAAGCAAAAAACAAAACAAAATGAAACCTACAGAAAATGCTTCAGAGACAGACGACAGCTATTTTGATCACAGCAATTTTTACAACAGAAGAAAAGGAGCTCACTTATAAAGAAAACGCACTGAGACAGGTTTCTAAATGAAAATGTTTTTGCCTGCATTGTAAATAGTACTGCACCTGCTTGAGGCACGGGCTTTTTTTTTGTTTTTTTTTTTAAGCTAAGAGTAACTAGCACATATTAAAATATTGACAGGAAGTCAGCAGAAAGAGTCTGAAGAGAGTACGGTGTTGGCAGATTAACAGCACAAGGTTTCTGAGAGGTCAGAAGGAAGGGGACCCAGAGCAGAGATGAAGAGACAGCGACTCCACTGTGCCCAGAGGCAAGAGGGAAAGGAGGGTACACGTGTGCACGTGTATCTGAGTGGGGAGGTTGCGTAGTTTCCATCAGATGACTTCTGTTTTCTCTGTCTTTGAGAATAAAGGGAGAGAGAAACCTATAACAGAAGAATTACTGTAACCTAGATTCATTTTTCCAACTAATTTGAAGTTATAAAACATTTCAAACATACAGATAAAATGTCTGTATAGAAAAATAGAAGGGGGGAGGGATAAATTGGGAGATTGGGATTGACATATACACACTATTATATATAAAACAGATAACTAATAAGGACCTACTGAATAGCACAGGGAACTCTACTCAATACTCTATAACGACCTATATGGGAAAAGAATCTAAAAAAGAGTAGATATATGTATATGTTTAACTGATTCACTTTATTGTACACCTGAAACTAACACAACATTGTAAATCAACTATACTCTAATAAGAAATTAAAAAAAAAGAAAAAGAGAAAATAACATAAAAGGTAGCTCTGTACCCACCACTAAATGTAAATAGATGTCAACAGTTTGCCATATTATTTAAAACTCTTTTCTAAGAAGAAATACAATGTTACGACCAGATCTTTACCCTCTCCCCTTATATTCCTCATCTTTCCTTTCATCCTCAGAGGAAATCATTATCTGGAAATTGGTGTCTATCTTTCCCATGTATATTTTTGTATTTTTACTACATAAATTACCAAGTTGTATACAATACATGGTGCTATATGCTTTGTGCTGTGAAGCACAAAGATACAATAAAAGCTGCATACCAAAGTGAGGTGCCCAAGAAAACACACACATTAAAAGTCAAAAGGGCCAGGGCTGGTTCCCTGACTACACCCCCAGTCAGATGGGGATATTAGAGAGGGAGGATTTGCAAGAGGTTTCCTTGGAGAGATGTGTTGTTATCCTATAAATACTCTTGAAAGGAAGGGTAGGGTTGATCCTTCCTCGCCCCAAGCCTAGAGAGAGGGGCTTCCACAGGACAACTCACTAGCTCAAAGCATAGGCCCAGGAGTTGGACTGGACTCCCCTGTAAGCCTGGAGTATTCCCAAATGAAAATGTTCCCATTATTTGTTTGAGGAGGCAGTGCAGAGAGAGACCCATCAGCTTTCAACAAGCAAACTGAGCACCCCAAAAGGTAGAACAGGACAATCTCTTTACATCTGCTTTTCAACAACAACAGTCATTTAAAATGACTTGACTACTAGAGTTTAGGGAAAAAAAATAAGGATGGGTCAATTACTTTAGGTGGAACTTCATTTACAAAAAATAAACAATTAATGAGTACGTTACTTTCAGGGCTTATAAATCGTTCACCTTAGCAGAGCATTCCCTTTATACAGTCTATGTAACTAAAACAGGAGTCTTTGCCTTCTTTGTACCAAGTAAATCATGAGTGGTCAGGTAGGCCGAACAGTTAAGAGATGGGCAGGACTCCTTCAACATGAATAAGAACCAAAGGCAAGCAAGCTCCTTTTTGTTCAGAGTTCTTGTTGATTCAGAGTAAGTACATACTCAGTTTAATCAAACATTCTTTTTTCAACACGTGGGTGTTTGAAAAATTTTATCAGTACTTTGCTCTTAAAACTCTCACCTAACCACAAATCCTCCATGCCACAAAGAAATTTAAAGTGTTCTTATTTATTCATCATAAAAATTATAATTCAATGTTTCTCAAAGTACAATCCATTGTTCTTTTGAATCAAAATCTGCTGATACAATTTTTTTAAATGCAGGTTGTCAGGACCTACCCCCAGATCTACTGAATCAGAATCCTTACAGATGAAGCTTGGGAACATGCATTTTAAAAGTTCCCCAGATTATTCATATTAAATCTGGGGGGAAAGAGTTATAGACACAAGCTAAATAAATTAAAAACCTCTCAGGAAACCCCTGTCTAGTTTACTAAAACGAGATTATATTGAACAACTACTTAACTGGCAATAGTGCCAGAAGGAGAATGCATCATTCAAGATCCCTTCCGTTCCAAGATTTCAAAAAACAATAAATGATTTATTATAAGTAATAATAATTATTCTTAATAAAAGAAATATGCTATAGCTCTTAAAATTTGAACCAATAATTTAGTTATTTAAAATTGGATTTCCTTTTTTTTTTTTGCTTTTTATTCTGAGATAACTGTGGAATCATATGAATTTGTAAGAAATAATACAGAGAGGGACTTCCCTGGCAGACCAGTGGTTAAGACTTCGCCTTCCAATGCAGGGGGTGCGGGTTTGATCCATGGTCAGGGAGCTAAGATCCCACATGCCTCACAGCCAAAAAACCAAAACATAAAACAGAAGCAATATTGTAACAAATTCAGTAAAGACTTAAAAAAAGGGACTTCCCTGGTGGTGCAGTGGTTAAGAATCTGCCTGCCAATGCAGGGGGCACACCCTGGTCCGGGAAGACCCCACATGCTGCGGAGCAACTAAGCCCGTGCGCCACTACTACTGAGCCCGCGCACCACAACAGAGTAGCCCCCACTTGCCGCAACTAGAGAAAGCCCATGCGAAGCAATGAAGACCCAACGCAGCCAAAAAAAGACTTAAAAAAAAAAAAGGTCCGCATCAAAAAAATCTTAAAAAAAAAAAAGAAGAAATAATACAGAGATCCTTTTGCCCAGTTTTCCCAATGGTAACATTTTACAAAATTACAATATCACAACCATGATAATGATATAATCTACTGATTTTATTTAGATTTGCTGTTTTACTTGTACTCATTTGTGTGTGTGTGAATGTATTTAGTTCTATACAGTTTTATGTGGTAGCTTTGTGTATCCACTACTACAGTCAAGTACACACCAATTTCATCGCTACAAAGATCTCCACATTGCCCTTTTATAACCACATCTATCTCTATGCCCTCCTCTGATTCCTTGGCAGCCACGTAGGTATGTGCGTATCACGGTTTCTTTAATCATTCAACTAATGAAGGATATCTGGATTGATTCCAGCTTTAGAGTATTATAAATAAAGCTGCTGTAGCATTCATTTACAGGTTTTGTTTGAAAAGAAGTTTTCATTTCTCTGGAATAAATGCTCCAAAATGTAATTGATGGATTTTATGGCAGTTATACATGTTTAATTTTTAACGAAACTGACAACCTATTTTCCAGAGCGGCTATACCATTTTATATTCCCACTGGCAATGTATGAGGATCCAGTTTCTCTGCATTCTCACCAACATTTGGTGTTGTCACTGATTTCAATTTGTTTTCATGACAACATTGCACATTTTAATAATGAGGGATGATATGTATCAACATAAAGATACTTATTAGAAAGAGCAATGGATTTAGGATGAAAATGTTTAGGTTCCTGCCCCATTCCCAGCAGTTACATGGACAAACTTTAACTTAAAACTCTTAAGCTGTGATAGGTTCATGGATGTTAGTTTTTTAAATTATGATTCAAAACTTACAAATGGGATATATATATCACATATATGTATATATATAAAACATATATTTATATATATGTCAAACATTCATGGAATTTTAAAAATAAGACAATATTCCTCTCATTATAGCTTAAAGAATTCCTTTTGTTCTAAAGGGAAAAAGGCAGAGAACAAAAGTTTTCTATGAAAATATAGATGTAATTTTCAAAATACTATAGGGTATTACATACTTGTAAAAATGTTTCACCTGCTTGAAACTTCAAGCCCCAATACCCCCTTCTCCAAGGCTTGATGAGTCCAAAGGTCTAGAACTTATGTCCAATACCTTCAAATTTTCTCCAAAATCCAAGTGACCATGAAAATCTAAAAGTCAGAGTCCAGTTTTTTTTTAAAAAATTTCTTTAGTATTTTATTTATGTATTTATTTTTGGCTGCATTGGGTCTTCGTTGCTGCGCACAGGCTTTCTCTAGTTGTGGGCAGTGGGGTCTACTCTTCGTTGCGGTTCACTGGCTTCTCACTGCGGTGGCTTCTCCTGTTGCGAAGCACGGGCTCTAGGTGTGCAGGCTCAGTAGTTGTGGTGCACAGGCTTAGTTGCTCCGCGGCACGTGGGATCGTCCCCGACCAGGGCTCGAACCCGTGTCCCCTGCATTGGCAGGCAGATTCTTAACCACTGCGCCACCAGGGAAGCCCCCAGAGTCCAGCTTTAATAATCTAAAATATGCACTATTTGTTTTCTGCTGTAGCCATACAGTATTTACTACCAGCCGCAACGTCATGTGTACACGTATATAGGAAGCCCTAGAGTTAATTAGGCCATTGTTTCCAGTCACCTTGCTCATGCTAAAACACACTGCCTTTGTTAGTAAAGTTCAACACTGACTCAACATAATACTGTGGTTTACACAATTTATTTCCGAGTTCCTCAACTGGTGTGTGAGATAGTTATAGGTAGGTCAAGATATTGATGGCCTCAACCTCAGGTGAGTTACCTCCAGTAGACAGTAGCCCTGTCTGTTTGCCCTAGTGCTTTACAAATGCTCATTCTCTTTTATACCACGGATGATATGGAAAAAAAAAAAAAAAAAGAGAGAGAGAGGAAATACTGGTCTATTCATTTGTTTTCCTAGTTGAAGAACATTTCTGTTTTGAGACTACTTACAAAGATGGATTCCGAGTTAGTAAATAAAAGACAGCAAACATATCCAATTTATTCTTCCAGTTTATCAGAATTTATTATTAACCCCTTTGTATCAATTAGGGTGAAAATAGGGTACCTTGCATGTTCCATGATATATTTTTTGTAAGTGAATTAAATAATCTCTAAAATTCCTTCTGGCACCATGAGCTACAATTAAACTACCTTACTGAACTGACACATAAGGGCAACATAATGTAATAATATTATATATAAGATATTATGTACTTGGAGGCCTCAACCACTTCTCTGATTCATAACCCCCTCCCTGGCAGAGGCTTTTGTTTTACTCCTCTCTGCCTATCTTCTCTGATTTATATTTTTCTTTCTCCTCCTGCCAGGACCCATTTTGCCAGACTTAGAAAATAAAGAACAAATCAACATTGCCATTCTGGAAAGAGGCAGATAACTGGCAAGAAGTCCTCAAATCCACTGTACACACAAATGGGATGTCCTCTCACACATCTCTGAGGTGTTTAAGGAAAACATACAATTTTGTGAAATCAAAGAAAATCAGTGAAATGATTACTAGAATATTCAGAGAATGTAATATACATAGATACTATACCCTACAATTTCTTTCTCTCATTTTTATCTCTCTCTGATTTCCAATTTGAGAAATAGAAAGGGATAGAAAAAGGTGGGAGCAAAAGGCAATGGAAAAGAATAAGAACAGGTACCTAAAACAGTGCCTGGCATATACTAGATGAACAATAAATATCTGTTGAGTGAATTGGATTAATGGGCATGAAGGGGAAGAAAACATTTAAAAAATGTGGCAATAGGAAAAAGCATAAAAGGTGTTAAACAATGACTTGACCTAGATCTTTGTATTGACAACACCTTTTTTTAAAAAAATTAATTAATTAATTAATTAATTTTTGGCTGTGTTGGGTTTTCATTGCTGCGCGTGAGCTTTCTCTAGTTGCGGCAAGCAGGGGCTACTCTTCGTTGCGCTGCGCGGGCTTCTCATTGCAGTGGCTTCTCTTGTTGCGGAGCACCAGCTCTAGACTCATGAGCTTCAGCAGTCGTGGCATGCGGGCTCAGTAGTTGTGGCCCGCGGGCTGTAGAGCGCAGGCTCAGTAGTTGTGGTGCACTGCATGTTGCTCCGCGGCATGTGGGATCTTCCTGGACCAGGGCTCGAACCTGTGTCCCCTGCATTGGCAGGCAGATTCTTAACCACTGCGCCACCAGGGTAGTCCCTGTCAACCCTGTCAACACCTTTTCTTTTTTTTTTTTTTTTTTTTTTTTTTTTTTTTTCTTGGCCGCACCCGTGCAGCTTGTGAGATCATAGTTCCCCAACCCAGGCCCCCTGCAGGGGAAGCGCGGAGGCCTAACCACTGGACTACCAGAGACCTCCCAAGACTTTAATTATTTATCATACATGAAGCTCTTTTTTATATGAACTTTCCCTTAAAATAGGAATAGGAAACATTTGGGAGGCAGTAAGGGAGTGAGAGAGGAGGAATATGGCAAAAGTGGTGTGGACAGGAAAAAGAGGTCACATATAAGACCCCTACACACCCTACTGCACTTCTAACCATTGTGATCCCAGTGTTCAAGGCCTGGGTCTCTATTTTTCTTCACCTTCCTTTGCTCTAACAGCCTGCTGCTATGCCACAGGAGCACCCACAGATTTATCTCCACCACCTATATTCAGGGCAGCAGGACTGGGGACCCTGGAGGACAAAATGGCATGCCCTAAATATATGAGTACGTGTATTTATTTAATATATTACAGACTTCAGAGCTATGTCAAAGTAGTTTATTTAAGGAAGAAATTCTCTCACACATAATCTCTCTCTAGAAAATATAATTAAGGGAAAAAATATCATTACCAATTACTGAGAGTAAAAAAAGCCAAAATATAGCCTAGAAAGGAAAATAATACAGTGACTTCATTTTACTTAGAGACAACAGACACAAGGCACTTTCCAGTTTTCTCTAATAACAGTGATGATGTTATCAGTAAGAATAACGGGTATCTATTCAATGTTTACTACATGTCAAGCACTGTGTTAAGAATTGGAAGGGATGTCAAAAGATCATCAGGGAACTCTCATATATTGCTGGTGAGAGTGTAAAATGGTGTAGCCACGTTGGAAAACAGATCCATAAAAAGTTAAACACAGACTTACCACAAGACCCAGCAATTCCACACCTACATATATAACCAAAAACCTGAAAACAAGTATCCACACGAAAATTTTTACACAAATGTTCATAGCATCATTACTCACAATAGCTTCACACACACATGCACACACACAGTGGAAACAACCCAAATTTCCATCACCTGATGAATGGATAAACAAAATGTGGCATACTATACAGTGGAATATTAATATTCAACTATAAACTATAAAAAGGAATGAAGTACTGATATATGCTATAACATGGATGAACCTTGAAAACACTATGCTAAATGAAAGAAGACAGATGTAAAAGGCCACATATTGTCTGATTCCATTTATTTATTTATTTAATAAATTTACTTATTTTATTTATTTATTTTTGGCTGCGTTGGGTCTTCATTGCTGCACGCAGGCTCTTCCCTGTTGTGGCGAGCGGGGGCTACTCTTTGTTGCAGAGCACGGGCTCTAGGTGCACAGGCTTCAGTAGTTGTGGCACACAGGCTTAGTTTTTCCGCAGCATGTGGGATGTTCCCAGACCATGGCTCGAACCCATGTTCCCTGTGTTGGCAGGCAGATTCTTTTTTTTTAATTTATTTATTTTTGGCTGTGTTGGGTCTTTGTTGCTGTGCACAGGCTTTCTCTAGTTACGGCGAGGGGGGGCTACTCTTTGTTGTGGTGTGCGGGCTTCTCATTGTGGTGGCTTCTCTTGTTGCAGAGCACGGCCTCTAGGCGCACGGGCTTCAGTAGTTGTGGCACGAGGGCTCAGTAGTTGTGGCTCGCGGGCTCTAGAGCACAGGCTCAGTAGTTGTGGCGCACGGGCTTAGTTGCTCCGCGGCATGTGGGGTCTTCCTGGACCAGGGCTCAAACCCGTGTCCCCTGCATTGGCAGGCGGATTCTTAACCACTGCGCCACCAGGAAGTCCCAAGGGTGAGTTTTATAGTATGTGAATTTTATCTCAATAAAGAGGTTATTTAAAAATTATTGGATTTAATCCATGTTCAGTAATATGAACAAATAAATCAACCACAACTACTTTCTTAATAATTTCTAAGAATGGAGTCCACAGTCTTCTGCAGGAGGTCATTCCAGTGTCATACGCCCTGAGAATGTTCCTTTTTATAACTTTCTAAGAAAGTAGATGTTTCCTTCTTTCCTAGGGAGTAATTCTTTTGGCCAGTGAAATAAAGAGGAAAGGGGCTGAGACTCTGGAGTCTTTCCTTCTTTTTGCTGCAAAGGTCCCAGAACAAAGATAATCTGAATTGACTGACAATTTGAAACTCTTGCAATTTTTCCAATTTTATTTACTGAAAAGACATTCAATAAAATTTTAAAATTCACCCATAATTCCACTGAACTAGAACAACAGCTGTTTTCATTATCCATTTCCTTCTAGTTGTCCACATGTAATTCATTTTATACACATCTATAATCAGTGTATATATAATTTTGTATTCTTTTTCTCATTATACTGTAAACATGCTGTGTTGTTAACATAGTTTTATGACATTCATTTTCAGTGTCGCAATAATATGCCATCCAGTTGATTTATCATTATTTTCCTAACTTTTCCCCTCATGTTGACTTTAAAGTCTTCTTTCTCCAATTTTTCTGTGTGTATACAAGCTTTGTAAAGATTTTTATATTTTCCTTCTATTGAATTATTTCCTTAGGTTGTTTCTCAGCAGTAGAGCTTCTGGGTCATACAGTAGGAACAATTTTATGGCTCTTGCTTTCTAAACTAGTATGAATTTTTCAACATTATTTTGCACTATGGGGTGTGTGTGTGTGTGTGTGTGTGTGTGTGTAGATATAGATAGATTAATTTAACAGACCTGAAAATGGTACTAAAGGCTCTACTGTTGAATTTCATTTTTCAAAAGTGGGTCATCTTTACTTTTTATTATGAAAATAGCAAATGCTCATTGTCAAACTGAAATAATTTATGAGGCATACAAATAGAAAGTGGAAGGTTCCCCCATCCTTCTTTTGGAGGATTGATTACAACACACCATCTCGTAAATTTGAGTTTGCCTAAGTGGGAAATGTGATTTAATGATCAAAGGCTCTAGGATGATCCACATACAAACCCTATGAGCTGACAAAAGTCCACCCGAGCTCCATGAGAGGAAAGAATATCCAAGTAGAGGGCTGTGGGGATGTGAGCCCTAGTGAACAAGAAGAGTTAATGCATTCCACAAGGAAAAAGGCAGACGCTGTGGTGTATTTTTGAGAGTAGAGAGATGAAAGGAGAATCTAAGGTGACCCTAGTGTACCCTGGACTGAGGGTGACTTGGCAGAGACACAGGGACTCATTTCATATAAACAATCTCTAAGGCAAATTGAATACCTTAAAGTGCCTTAAAACTAAAATTAGTGGAAAATAACTGTTAACTAAATACTTAACACAGCCTCTGTCACCAGTAGAGAATAAGAAAACAAATAAATTTATTATAAAGAAAAAATAAATTTGTCTCCTGCTTATACTATAAAGCTCAGAGATGATTATGTGTTGATCTAAGTAGAAGGTCATTTCTTGACTATAGACTACAGAACATTCAAAGGTTTCTAATTTACAAGTACATTACTCAGTTCCGTATTTTCTATGCTCAGCTAGCTCTGATGGAAATTGTTTTTAAGCCCCAGATCAGGTTGTCTCTTTATAAACCATGTTTTCCTAAATCACTCCTATAACTCATCCAGCTGTGCTTATTCAGACATAGAAAACAAACTTATGGTTAACCAAAGGGGAAAGGGGGTGGGGGAGGGATTAATTAGTAGTTTGGGATTAGCAGACATACACTAATATATATAAAACAGATAAACAACAAGGTCCTACTGTATAACACAGGGAACTATATTCAATATCTTGTAATAAACCATAATGGACAAGAATATGAAAAAGAATATGTATATATATGTATAACTGAATCACTTTGCTGTACACCAGAAGCTAACACAACGTTGTAAATCAACTATACTTCAATTAAAACAAAAGATTGTACTTATATACTATCTTTACAATTTTAGTTTGCACTAGTTTGTAGATTGCTTGGTAAGGGCTCTGAACTGTTTGTGTGGGTAAATTCTTTATCCTCAATAGCACCATCAACTCCAGGGAGCATATTCTTTTCATTCTTATTCACCCATACAATGAACACTAAACTACAGCTAGATGATCACAGAACCTTGCTTAATTCTACGATGGAAACGGATGGAAATTTGCAATATAATGGCTCACACTTGTATTATTAATACCACCAGCTACACTGGAGACTACTCTTCTCTTAACTAAAAAGTTTGCCAAACATAAAAGACCTTAGCACTTAAAATATTGCCTATTACCCTATCTTCGTCTCCCACCCCACACCATCCCCATTCTACTAAACTTTATGCTGCAGAGATACCAAAGTAGAATTGTTTTTGGAACACATGATGCTACTTCACATCTCTAGGCTTTTGCATATGCTCTTTCTTTGCTTGAAAGTACTTTTCACCTACCTGAGCATTTGGAGTGTCTTTTTATTCTTTATAGCTCACTTAGAAGTCACCACCTCCAGGATCCCCCACGTCCACCCTAAGAATTCTATGATGCTTTCTTCTGTGCTATCTCTATATCTGGAATAAACTTCTATTGTTGCACTGAGTAGACTGTATTGCAAAAAGAAAAAAAAAAACCTCTTTACATGTATTTACCCCATTGGACACAATTCCAGACTCAGCAAAAATTTATCCAGAAAAGGAATGGGAGGAAAGAATGGAGAAATGGAGGGAGGGAGACCCAAAAAAGTTTCTGTGACTTCCACTGTGCAGGAACCATGTCTTATTCATCTCCATATCTCCATGGGGCTGGTCAGTACTTAGGACACATAGGGCTTCATTCAATGTTTGATAAATTGATTTGACATATATCTTAAAGGAAAAAGCAATGAACCACCTTGGCATGAAATTCTAATCAAAGGGAGAACTGCCATTAATCAAAACAGTGTATTATTTGAGCCAAATCAATTGTGGTGCACACAAGCACATTAGGGGCCCAGCTTGAGATTCTACAGAATCCTAGTGCCAAGAACTAAGCTAGACACTCCGATGCATGAGATATGATTCTTTCCCTGAAAGGGCTCATAGTTTTGATGGGGAATCAGGTTCATAAATAGATGGACCTTGAGGGCATTATGCTAAGTGAAATAAGCCAGACAGAAAGAAAAATACTACATGGTATATCATTTATATGCAGAATCTAAAAATTTTTTTAGAAGTCAAACTCTTAGAGAGTAGAAAAATGGCTACCAGAGGCTGGGAGGTGGGAAAAACAGGGAGAGGCCAATAAAAGGCCAGTAAAACCTTACAGCTGCACAATGAATAAGGTCTGAGGATCTAATGTAAAACATGGTGACTATAGTTGATAACACTGTATTTTTTTTCTTTAAAGATGATGCAATCAAAAGTTATTTAGGAGATGCACTAGTGGAATTGCTGAGGGATTAAACATGAGGGTAAGGAAAGAGGGAGAGTCTAGAAGGACTTGGGTATATTTATCTCTTGAGTAACTGGAGAGTATCACTAACTGAAATAGGGAAAGAAGCAATTTGGGGGCAGGACTTTAGCTTTGGACATGTTGAATATGAAGTGCTATCTAGAGGTAGATATCAAATAAGCAGCTAGATGCAAATCTGAAGTTCCGGGTGGGGAGGTTTGGGCTGGTGATACAGCAGGTTCTCATTAGTTTTCTATTTTATACATATTAGTGTATATATGTCAATCCCAATCTGTTATTTTGGTTTGTTGTTTCCTTTTGTTTATTTGTTATGATGTTTCGTAAACTGATATATCTGAAAAACTGTAAAGCCACTATTAAAATAAGTCATTATTTAAATAAATAAAAATAAAATTTAAAAATTTTGAAATTGAAAAAGGTGAATGTTTCAGTGTTCCCTTTTACATTGTTTTAGCTAATACTATACTTTGAATAATACATGTATTCTCCGGTTTAACTGTTTAATGAAGTCTTAATTGTTTTTGGCTCTTTCTTGTTCCACTATTTTGTATGCTTTTTTTTTTTTTTGCTAGTAACAGCATTTTCATCAATTTTTCTTTCTTTTTTTACCTGAAAAACAATATGTGCTCATTTCAAAAGCTAAAAAATACAAGAAAGTCAAAGATTAAAAATCATATAGGTTTGTCGTAACCATTTAATTTATTTAGCTTTTTAAAATTGAAGTATAGTTGATTTACAATGTTGTGTTAATTTATTTAACATTTTGAAGTATTTCCTTTCAGTCTTTTTTTCTGAGAAATTATTCTTTTCTTCTTTTTTAACATTATTGTACTTTGCTCTTATTTGAGCTTCTGAATCTTGTAGTAAACAGTGCCTGAGGGAGATGATTTCCAGATGAGTTGTTTGTGCCCAATTACACAATTTTGTCCAGGGGGAATAACAACTCATAAGGAAACTGTTTGCTTTTAAGTTTAGTCCAGATAGCACACGACACACATTCCTGCAGATTCATCAGTGTGCTCAGTTCCATCAGAGTGGTTTGGTAGGATGAGGATTCCACTAAGAGCTTGTGACTGCCTTCTGCTTACTGGTAGTCCTTTAGGAAGTCTGCCAGGACTTTCATAACATATATTCTGCCCTTAAGTTCTTCATTTTGATTTGTTTTTCAGTCAACTCAATGTTTTGTTTTTCAAGAAGGTTATGTGAACTGTTGGCATAGTTTTGAATCCTGGCACACATGAATGTCTGTTACCCTCATGAACAAAACAAAATGCAGCTGGATACAAGACTGCCTAGTCACAGCCTTTTCCCTTGAAAACTTTGGCTCACCTTCTGACATTTGATGTCGTCAACAGCTACCATCTCTCCCACAGTTTTCAATCTCTTTTATTTATCCCTCTGATTTCCCAGGACATTTCTCAAATGTGTTTTCCACATCATTACCTCAGTACACCTCAGTGTGAATCCTACTTTTTACCGTCTCCAATTTGTATTTTAATTCTGCTACTGCATGTTGTTTACCTACATCTATCCATCCTTTTTGCCCTGTTTTCATCTCAGCCTATTTGTTCCTTTTGTTTTTATGCTTCAGTTCCATAGAAGCCTTTTCTTCTTGCATCAACAAAGGATACAGAAAAGTTTTAAAATTTCTTATAATTCTTATAAAATATAATTTTCAGAGTTGCTCTTCCTTTAAATTTCCGTGATGATGTTCCCTTTCCCTTGTTCTAAAAGTTTTATAAGTCCCATATTGTTATGTGACCTCTCATTTGAGGATGAGAAAGACATCTAGGCCTGCTGTTTGAGAACAAACAGAATGCGTGGACTGCCTCTGGCCCCATTCTGTCAATGTATGTGCTAGTGGATTCCCCTGCTCCAATCTACAGCTGTACAGTTGATGAGTACAACTTCTTATCTAATTCCCGGTGTCTAACAGGTTTCCATTTGCTAAATTGAGATAAGAACCAACTACTAGGCTTATTGTTATGCAGAAATGATAGAATATTTTTAAAAAAACAATCACTACAATCTTCAGTGTATTATTTGAGATGCTTTTGACTATGAGTCATAGAAAATCCATCTCTAATTGGTTTTGACAGAAATAAAATTTATGGGCTCAAATAACTTGAAAGTTCTGTAGTATGGTGGGCATCCAGTTTTAAAAAAAAAGCAAAACTTTTTATTATGGAAAATTTCAAATCTGTACAAAGTAAACAGAATGGTACAATGAACCCCTATGTACTCAGCACCCAGCTTCAACACTTTAAGATTCTGCCATTCTTGAATCATGGATGCCTCCACCTTCTCCCTACCCCTACTTGATTGTTATTTTTGTAATGGAAGTTCTCAGGTAACATTTACATAAATGGAAGTGCACAAATCTTCACTGTAAAATTTTACCAAATGGCCACACATTTATAACCCACATCGAATTTAAGTATAGAACACTTCTGTTTCCCCAGAAAGTCCTCCCGTGTTTCTTCCCAGTCAACCCATAGCTCCCCACTGCTAGCCCCAGGCTACCTCTGTTCCAATTTTTTTTCCAGTGGAGATTAGTTTTGTCTCTTCTACAATCTTACATAAATGAAATCATTCAGCATATGCTTTTTAATGTCTGGTTTCTTTCACACAGCATTATGTCTATGAGATTCATCCATTTGTTGCATAGATCAATAGTACACTCCTTTTTTTGGTGAGCAGTATGCTATTGTATGCATATAACCACAACTGCTTATTCTCCCATTTATGGATACGTGGGGTATTAGTTTTGTACATTGAATAAAGATGCTATGAACACTCTTGCACAAGTCTTTTTGTGGAGTATGTTTCCATTACTCCTGTATAAACATACAGAAGTAGAATTACTGATTTAAAGGGTAGGTATATATTTAACTTTCTAAGAAATTGCCAAAAAAATTTCCATCCACAGTGTATGAATATTCCAGTTGTTCCACATTCTTGCCAACATTTGGTATTTTCAGCCTTACTATTTTAGGTATTCTAGGGAATAGGAAGTATCTCATTGTGTTTTAATTTGCATTTCCTTGATGATTAATGGTGTTTTGTATTTTTATTAGCCATTCATATAATATCTTCTTTTGTGAAGTGTTTGTTTAGGTCTTTTAAGTCTTTGGGGGTGGGTGTCATTTATTGAGTTTTGGGAGTAATTTATTTCATGTTCGTGGTACAAGTTTTCTGTCAGACACATGTTTTGTGACTTCCCTCCAATTCTGAACTCTGCCTGTGGGTTCCACATTCATTTCCTTAACTGCATGTTTTGATGGGCAGAAGTTTTTAATTTTGATGAAGTTTAATGTATCGATGTTTGTTTTAATGTTTTTGCTTTCTATGCCTTAGAAAATTTTGCCTGACTTTCAGGTTGCAAAAAAAAAAATTCTCCTATATTTTCTTCTAAAGGCTTTATAGTTTTTTTGGGTTTTTTTTGTTTGTTTGTTTTTTGTTTTCTTTTGGCCGTGCATGGCTTGTGGGATCTTAGTTCCCTGACCAGGGATTGAACCTGGGCCCTCTGCAGTGAAACCCCAAAATCCTAACCACTAGGCCACCAGGAAACTCCCTAAAGCCTTTATAGTTTTAATTTTTACACTTGGGTCTCTGATCCACCTTGAATTAACTTTTGTGCATGGTGTAATGTAGGGATTGAGGTTAATTATTTTTTTTAGATAGCCAGTTGTTCCAACACCATTTCTTGAAGTTTCTTTTTTCCATTAAATTGCTTTGGTGCTTTTAGCAAAAATCAATTGACTTTACATATGTGTGTATATTTCTGGAACCCTATTTCTATTTCTTTATGTGTCTACCCTTATACCAATACCATGGTATATTGATCATTGTCACTTTATAACTAAGCCTTGATGAGAATAAATCCTCCAGCTTTGTTCTTCTTTTTCAACATTGCTTTGGCTATACCAGGTCCTTAGCACTTCCATATAAATTTTAGAATTAGCTGATCTGTTTTTATTTACAAAACAAATCAGCTGGGATTATGACTGGCATTGCATTGCACCTATAGATTCATTTAGAAGAAGTGATATGTCAACAATTTCAAGGCTTCCAATCCATGAAAATTATGTATCTTCATGTAGTTACATCTTTAATTTCTTGAGCAGTATTTTGTACTTTTCAGTGTAGAGCTGTGCATGTTAAATTTATTCTCAAGTATTTTATTTTTGATACTATTAAAATATAATTGGTTTTTAACTCTCATATATATGTAAATATACAATTAATATTTTTATTGGCCTTGTACCTTAAGACAATGCTAAGCTAAATTCATTTTTTTTTTTTTTTGATGTGGACCATTTTTAAAGTCCTTATTGAATTTGTTACAATGTTGCTTCTGTTTTATGTTTTGGTTTTTTGGCATGAGGCATGTGGGATCTTAGCTCCCCAACTAGGGATCAAACCTGCATCCCCTGCATTGGAAGGCAAAGTCTTAACCTCTGGACTGGCAGGGAAGTCCCTAAATTCACTTATTGATGATAATAATTTTTTTGACGATTCATTTTCTACTATATAAATTATCTGTGTATAGGAACAGTTTTTACTTCTTCTTTTCCAATCTTTATTCCTTTGACCTTTCCTTACCTTACTGCATTAGCAAGGACAGTCAGGAAAATGTTGAGTAGAAATTTTAAGAGTGGTACTTTTGCCTTGTTCCTAGTCTTAAGAGGAAAGTGTTCAGTGGTTTATCATTTATTTTATTTTATTTTTTAAATTTGTCTTCAACTTTTTTCACTTTTTTTTTTTTTTTGGCCAGGCCACTCGGCTTGTGGGATCTTAGTTCCCCGACCAGGGATCGAACCAGTGCCCCTTGCAATGGAAGCACAGATTCCTAACCACTGGACCGCCAGGGAATTCCCAGTGGTTTACCATTTAGAATTACGTTAGCTGAAGGTTATTTTGTTGATGCCCTTTATCAGGTTGAGGAAATTCCCTTCTAATTCCAGATCCATGTATCAAGTATTTATGCTGAATTTTGTCAAATGTTTTTTCTGCATCTATTGAGATGATCATATGTTTTTTTCCTTATTCTGTTATTATGGTAATTATGTATATTTTCAAATACAAAACCACTTTACATTCCTGGGATAAAACCTACTTGGTCATGCTGTGTTAATCCTTATATACATTCCTGGGTTCAATTTGCTAATATTTTATTAGACAGTTTTATGTCTATGTTATAAGAGATTTTTTTATTTTAATTTTTTATAATATCTCTACTATGTTTTAGTCTCATGATTATACTAGTCTCATAAAATTAGTTGAAAACGTTTTCTTCCTTTATTTTCTGTAAGAGTTTGTAAGGTTTAGTTTCTTTCATAATGTTTGATATAATTTACCAGTGATATTCTCTGGGCCTGGAGTTTTTTTGGAGGCATCTTTTTTACTACAAATTCAGTTTCTTTCACAAAGTCTTCGACAGGCCTATTCAGACTTTTAATTTCATTTTGTGTCAGTTTGGGCAAGCTGTATTTTTCCAGGAATTTTTCTATTTCACTAAGTTGTCAAATTTATTAGCAAAAGTTGTTTTTAGAATTCCTTTATTATTCTTTAAAGTTTATGGATCTATGATGATACTCCCTCTTTCTTTTCCAATACTGATAGCTTGTGTTTTTCTAGGGGTTTTTCAATTTTATTGATCTTTTGAAAGAATTCATTTGGCTTTGTTAATTTTTTAAAATATTTATTTATTTATTTTTGGCTACGTTGGGACTTCGTTGCTGCGTGCAGGCTTTCTCTAGTAGGGGCAACTGGGGGCTACTCTTTGCTGCCATGCACAGGCTTCTCATTGCAGTGGCTTCTCTTGTTGTGGAGCACAGGCTCCAAGCGTGCGGGCTTCAGTAGTTGTGGCATGCGGGTTCAGTAGTTGTGGCTTGCGGGATCTAGAGGGCAGGCTCAGTAGTTGCAGCGCATGGGCTTAGTTGCTTGGCAGCATGTGGGATCTGTCTGGACCAGGACTCGAACCCGTGTCCCTTGCACTGGAAGGCGGATTCTTAACCACTGCACCACCAGGGAAGCCCTGGCTTTGTTAATTTTCTCTGTTGTCTGTTTTCTATTTAATTGATACTTGCTATTTTCTTAATTTTCTTCTTCTTGGTTTTACTTTGTTTACGTTTTTCTAGCTTCCGGAAATATACAAAATAAATTTTAACCATTCCTTCTTTCTAATACAGGCATATCTTGTTTTACTGCACTTCACGGATACTGCATTTTTTTACAGATTGAAGGTTTGTGGCAACCCTGTGTCAAGCAAGTCTATTAGCACCATTTTCCCAACAGCATTTGCTTACTTTGTATCTCTGTGTCACATTTTGGTAATTCTCACAATATTTAAAACTTTTTCATTATTATTATATTTGTTATGGTGATCAGTGACAACTCGCTGAAGGCAAGATGGTTAGCATTTTTTGGCAATAAAGTCTTTTAAAGATAAGGTATGTACGTATTTTTTAGACATAATGCTGTTGCACACTTAATAGTCTAAGTATAGTGTAAACATAACTTATATGCACTGGGAAAGCAAAATATTCATATAACTCGATTTATTGCAGTATTCACTTTATTACAATGGTTTGGAATCGGACCCATAATATCCCCAAGGTACACCTGTATGAACAATTAAAGCTATACATTTCCTGCTAAGCCATGCTTTCACTACACCTCACAAATGCTCACATGTTTGTTTTTCATTATCATTTACATGAAAATAGTTTCCAATTTCCCTTTGATATTCTTTTGATCCATGCATTATTCAGAAATATACTGTTTAATTTCTAAATCTTTGGGAATTTTCCAGATATCTTTTTGTTATTGATTTCTAATTTAATTCAATTGTGATCAGAGAACATACTCTTAGATTTCAATCTTTTGACTCTTATTCAAACTTGTTTCATGGTCCTATAAACAGTCTATTTTGGTAAAAGTTCCAGGATACCTGAAAAGATTCTGTATCCTGTAATTGTTGGGTGTTGGATTCTATAAATGTTAATTAGGTCAAGGTGGTTTACAGTGCTATTCAGATCTTCTATATCTGTACAGATTTTTGACCTAGTTGTTCTATTAATTACTCTAAAGGGATGTGAAAATCTCCAACTACAATTGGGGAATTGAATCCGTTTTCCTTTAGTTTTGGCAGTTTTATGCTTCATCTATTTTAAAGCTACATTATTAGGCACATACACATTTGTAATTACGTCTTCCTGTTATATTGGGGTTTTTATCATTATAAAATGTCTCTATCTCTGATAATACTCCCTGTTTTGAAGTCTATTTTTGGTCCATTATTAAAATATCTACTCTAAATTTCTAATGATTCATGTCTGCATGGCATATCTTTTCATCTTTTCCTATCCTTTTATTTTCAACCTTGTGACTTTGTGCTAAAAGTGCATGCCTTGTAGACAATTTATAGTTGGGTCATGCTTTTTATCCAGTTTGACGATCTCTGCCTTTTAATTGCAGGGTTTAGTCTAACATTTACATTTGATTTGGCTGGATTTAGATTTGCCATTTTGCTACTTGTTTTCTGTTTGTGTCATCTGTTCGTTTGTTTGTTTGTTTTATTGCTCCTCCTTTGGGGTTAACTGAGAAAAAGGTTTTAGTATTCCATTTTGATTTCTCCCTTGGCTTTTTGAAAACAGCTTTATTGAAATATATTTCGCATATTATACAATTCACCCATTTAAATTAGTATACAATTCAATGTTTTCAAAAAATATATTCACAGGGTGCACAACCATTACCAAAATCTAATTTTAGAACATTTTCATCCCCTTAAAAGAAACCCCATACCCATGAGGTGTCCTTCCCCATTCCCCCTCATCCACTCAGCTCTAAGCAACTACTAATCAACTTCCCATCGCTATAGATCTGCCTATTCTGGGCCTTTCATATAAATGAATATACAATATGAATATACAATATGTGGTCATCTTTGACTGGATCCTTTCATTTTTTCATAATGTTTTCAAGGTTCATCCATGTTGTAGCATGTGTCAGTACGGTATTTCTTTTTATTGCTGAACAATATTCCATTGAATGTATATACCACATTTTACTTTTCCATTCATCAGTTGATGGACACTTGGGTTGTTTCCACTTTTTGACTATTATGAATAAGCTGCTATTAATATTCATGTACATGTTTTGTGTGGATGTACATTTTCATTTCCCTTGAGTATATACCTAAGAGTGGATCTGCTGAGTCATACTCTACGTTAAACTTAAGAACTGCCAAGCTGTTTTCCAAACAGCTGCACCATTTTACACTTCCACCAGCAATGTATGAGAAGTCCTATTTCTCCACATCCTTGTCAGCACTTGTTACTGTCCATCTTTTTTATTATAGCCATCTTAGTGGGTATAAACTGGTATCTCACTGTGGTCCCATTAACTTTTAGTTGTAACTCTGCATTTTGTTTTACTGGTTGCTTTAGAGATTAAAACATACATCTTTAACTTAATATAATCTACTTAGAGTTAATGTTGTACTACTGAGCATTAAATATAGCCATCTTGTAACAGCATAATTCTATATACCTCACTTCTTTGTCCTATTGGTATAAACTCCACAATACAGTGCTAAAATTTTGCTTTAACCACTAATATGTCTTTTAAAGAAATTAAGAGAAGAAAATATAGTCTTTTAAATTTACCCACATTTTTACCATGTCTACTGAACTTCATCCATTTCTGAAGATAAGAGTTACCATCTAGTATCATTGCCTTTCAACCTGAAGAATTTCTTTTAGCATTTCTTATAGTACAGGTCTGGTGGAAATCAGCTATAATTTTGTATGATTGGCCCCTTGTGTATAAAGTGTTGCTTTTCTCTGGCTAAAACCAGGATTTCAGCAGCTTGACTATAATGTACCTGGTGTGGTTATCTTTGTATTTATTCTTCTTAGGGTTTGCTATGGTTTTTGGATACATAAATTGATTTTTTTTTTTGCCAAATTTACCATTATTTGTCAATTCTTTTGGCCTCATTTTCTCTTTCCTTTCCCTTAGAGACTCAAATTACATGTTATGTTAGCCAATTGCTGTTGTCCCAGAGGTCTCTGAGGCTCTGTCTAGTTTTCATGAATCTTTCTCTTTTTTAAAATAATTCATTCATTCATTTGGTTGCATCAGGTCTTAGCTGCGGCAGGCAAGCTCCTTAGTTGTGGCACGTGGGCTTCTTAGTTGCGGCATGCGTGTGGGATCTAGTTCCCTGACCAGGGATCGAACCCGGGTCCCGTGCATTGGGAGCACAGAGTCTTAACCACTGTGCCACCAGGGAAGTCCCTTTATGAATCTTTTTATCAGCTCTTCAACTTGAATATTTTCTATTGATCTGTCTTCAAGTTAATTGAGTTATTTTTAACATCTTTATTGGAGTATAATTGCTTTACAATGGTGTGTTAGTTTCTGCTGTATAACAAAGTGAATCAGCTACACATATACATATACCCCCATATCTCCTCCCTCTTGTGTCTCCCTTCCACCCTCCCTATCCCACCCCTCTAGGTGGACACAAAGCACGGAGCTGATCTCCCTGTGCTATGTGGCTGCTTCCCACTAGCTATCTGTTTTACATTTGGTAGTGTATATATGTCCATGCCACTCTCTCACTTCGTCCCAGTTTACCCTTCCCCCTCCCTGTGTCCTCAAGTCCATTCTCTATGTCTGCGTCTTTAAGTTAATTGACTCTTTCCTTGACATCTCAAGTCTGCTGTTAAGCTCATCCAGTTTATTTTTCATTTCAGTTATTGTGCTTTTCTGTTCTAAAATTTTGACTTAAAAGATAGTTTCTCTTTCTCTGTTGAGATTTCTCATCTGTTTAATCATTGTACACATATTTTCCTTTTAGTCCTGGAGCATATTTATGATGACTTCTTTAAAGTTCTTGGCTTCTAATTTGAACATCTGGATCATCCTGGAGATGGTTTATTATTGACTGCTTTCTTCCTGAGTATGACCACATTTTCTTGTTTCTTCATATGTGTAGTGATTTTTTATTAGATACTATATATTATGTACATGTTGTCAAGACACTGAATTTTGTTATGTTCCTCTGAAGATTGGTGTTTGTTCTAGCAGGCAGTTAATTTGGCTGGACTCAGTTCTCAAATTCTGTCTCCCCTGCCATCAGCAATTGCTGAAACCTCTCTCAGTTCTTCTAGCTTCTGGGTACTGATTTTGCATTGCATTCCCTGGGGCCTTCCTATCCATACATAGGAGTTGGGAAGTTTTAAATCCAGGTTTGTGGGCTTTCATGTAACTCCTTCCATGATTTCCTTCCTAAATTCCCAGTTGCTCTGCTAGTCCTGAACCCTGTTATCCATGACCTTTGCCTATGGAACCAGGCAAAGATTGGGGAATGCCCTCAAACGGACTTTCTGTCTTTCAAACTAAGTTTCTCTTTTGTCTTGGTTTCTTTCCAGTGCCTTCAAATAGTTGTTTAAGAACACACGAACACACACACACACACACTACACAGTCGTGCATGCACACATTATACGCAGAAGACTAGCATGAGCAATCTACTATGCCATTATCAGAAGTGGGAAATATTCAGTGTTGTTTTGATTCAGTATCTCAACACTATTCCCCAAGAGCCAGTTTCTTTGATTCTCCATTCTACCTTTCAGAGCTTAATCTTCATCTGAAGGCTGACTTTCCAAGTTGTCAGGAGATGCAACCAGCACCTAGCATAGTCACATGCTTCCAATCTCTAAATCCAGATAAAGAGATCTTAAGAGGTTATCACTATGCAACCATCAAACTTAGTCCTGGACTTCACTTCATCTGAACACATTTTTATAACATACAACTACTGTTGAACCACGCACGGTGTTTAGAAGAATGCCACGAGCTGAATGGCTTAATCTTGGGTCACTGGCCATCTCCTCCCTCTAGCCCTATTCCTTATTTCTGACTCCCCAAAGGCCTAAAATCCCAGCTCTAAGTGCTTTGTTGCTTCCTTAGGTGTAGTTGTTGTACTCCTTTCCTCAAGAGCCCTTTGTGGCTCCCAACTTTGAACACATAGATCAGTTCCAATTCTCTGATTATCACAGGCCTGAAGCTCTCTCTCCTCACCTCATGTAGTCCTTAAAACTACAGCTCCCACTCCTCACTGTCCACTCGGCTTTAACTCCCTTTCATGTTTAGTTTCTTCTTCTATTCTGGTATCTGTAGATTTCCTTTTCTTGCTTGCAAGCTCTGTTGTATATTTATTACAAAGCTGGGAAAGAGAGTTTATAATTTATCCAGCATTACTACGTATTTGAAGAAGAAAGCAAGAGGAATCTTCTTATATCAGGTAAACCCACCTTAAGTAACTTTCCTTAGCCTTCAGGATAAAGTACAAACTCTAGCTCATTTAATACACAGGGTCCTTCATGATATTATCTACCCCCTTAATTTCATGACTCACATTACCCCTAGATGCAAACTTTCCTATAACTAAGGAAAGTTTGTAATTTTGTAATTTTCTTTTCATAGCATGCTGATTCTTACCTCTATGCCTTTTCAGATACTGCTTTGTCTATATAGATAGACAATAGAATATCATCTCCTCAAGGTGCTCATTCCCTGACACACAAATTTTTATCTAGTCAACTGCTACTCACCCTAAAAATCTCAAACAAAGCATGACCTCTGAGTAGCCTTTTCTGTGACTTCTTCCCCCTCCCCAATCCAGACAAAGGTGATCCCTTCCTGGGTCCCATAACAGTCTATACACACTTCTGATATAGCAAATATAACCCCAATTGTTGATTTACTTTCCCCACTAGACTCTACACTCTTTGAAAGATATATGTCTTACATAATTTATTACTTCGAGTACTTCACTCTTTGGCACATAGTTGGTATTTAACAAATGTTTGTTGAATGAATGAATGGAGAGACATACTCTTTTCTATTTAAAAATTAATAGATTTATGTCTTATAGCAATTTTAGATTTACAGAAAAATTGAGCAGAAAGTACACAGTTCCCATATACTCCTTCTCCTCCCTCCTCTCATTTTCCTCTATTATTGATATCTTATATTAGTGTGCTACATTTGTTACAATTAATGAACCAATATTGACACATTAACAAAAGTCCATAGTTTATATTAGGGTTCACTCTATATTGCACAGTTCTATGGGTTTTGACAAATGCATAATGTCATGTATCCACACAGTATCATACAGAATAATCTCACTGTCCTTCAAATCCCTAGTGCTTCCTTCCCTACCTCCAACCCCTGACAACCACTCTTATTTTTACTGTCTCCATAGTCTGCCTTATCCAGAACGTTATATAGTTGGAATCACATGGTATGTGGCCTTTTCAGTCTGTCTTCTTTCATGTAGCGATATGCATTTAAGTTTTCTCCATGTCTTTTTGTGGCTTGATAGCTCGTTCCTTCTTATTGCTGAGTAATATTCCAGTGTTTGGATGAATTACAGTTACTGAAAGACATCGTGGTTACTTCCAAGTTTCGGCAATTATGAATAAAGCTGCTATAAACATCTGTGTATATGTTTCTGTGTGGACATAAGTTTTCAATTAATTTGGGTAAATACCTAGAAGCATGATTGCTGAGTCATATGGTAAGGGGCTATGTTTAGTTTTGTAAGATACTGTCAAATCTTCCAAAGTGGGTGTATCATTTTAATTCCTACAAGCAATGAATGAGAGTTCCTGTCATTCCACATCCCCGTCAGCATTTGGTATTGTCAGTGTTTTGAATTTTAGCCATTCTAATAGGTATGTAGTAGCATTTCATTACTGTTTAAATTTGCATTTCCCTAATGGTATATGATGTGGAGCATCTTTTCATATACTTACTTGCCATTTGTTTATCTTCTTTGATGAGGTGTCTTTTTACCTATTTTGTCCACTTTTAATTGGGTATTTTTCTTTTTTATTGTTGAGTTTAAGAGTTCTTTATATATTTTGGATACTAATCCTTTACCAGATATATGTTTTATAATTATCTTCTTCCAATCTGTGGCTTGTCTTCTCATTTTCTTAACAGTGTCTTTTGCAGAGCAGAAAATTTTAATTTTAATGAAGTCCAACTAATCACTTTTTTCTTTCGTGGATCGTGCTTTTGGTGTTGAATCTAAAAACACATTGCCAAACCCAAAGTCACCTAGATTCTTCACCTATGTCATCCTCTAGAAGTTTTACAATTTTGTGTTTTACATTCAGGTCTATGACCCATTTTGAGTTCACTTTTGTGGAAGGTTTTAGGTCAGTGTCTAAATTTACTTTATTGCACATGGACATCCAGTTGTTCTAGCATCATTTGTTGAAAAGACTATCCTTTCTCTATCAAATTGCCTTTGCTCCTTTGTATAGGATGTGTTGAAAGAGACAAACTCTTGAACATAGTTTTTCAAACTAGAGGCAGTTAAATCAACTTAGTGGACCATAACCAGCATTTTAAAAAATGAAATGGCCTAGACTAGAGAATATCAGAATGCAGTAAAGGAAGTAGAAAAGTTAAGTATTATTACTGAAACTTTTGCTTCAGTTACTTGTGTGTGTTTATTCGTCATACAAAACGTGTTTCTTATTACAGGTTAAGGTTGAAAAAGTTAGAAAGTCATTGTCTAGAGAATCTACTAGAGATGGAAGGACACAGCCATTAGACATCTTTAATAACTGCCATATTCACCAGAAGTTTTCAGAGTTATATATCTAAAATGCAAATTTGATATCACTGTTCTGCATAAAACCCTTCATCATTCTGCAAGCAATGTAAAGTAAAATGTAGTGATGTGAGAATAAATTCAGCAAGACCATTTAGAAGACTGTTGTAACAAAGTGGGCAAATTATGATAAAGATCTAAAATAAGGCAGTGGCTCTGGGACTAGAAAGGAGATGGCTCTATGACCCGGAGACTGAATATGCAGGGAGCATAGATGAGGATATAATGAGAAAGGAATGGTAGTGATATTCCAGAGAATATAGGTAGTAGACCAGTTTTAGAGTAAAAGAAGATATGGCTTTGGATATGATGAATCTGGGGAAGTGATAGGATCTCCAAGTGGGGAAGTCCAGGAGGCAATAGAATAGACAGGCTTGGAGCTCAACAAGTAAATAGTAGTTGAAATTACAAGTATGAACAAAGTCACCAAGGACAAGTACACAGAGTAAGAAAAACAAAAGGCAAATAATGAGATCCTGGGGAACATGAGCATTTAAATGGTGAAAAGAGAGTGACACCCACCCACACACACACACACACACACACTCAAAACTAAAAAAAAAAAAAAACTCAGGTATGAAGAGAACCAAGACAGTAACATTACATAAACTAAGGGAGACTAAACAAAATAATATACTTAAACAGATCAGTAACAACACGAAATATGAATGAATGAAATGCTCCTGTTAAAAACAAACATTATCAGGCTGTTAAAAGAAAAAGATTTTCTTGGGATTTCCCTGGTGGTCCAGCGGTTAAGACTCTGCACTTCCAATGTAGAGGGCACAGGTTCAGTCCCTGGTCGGGGAACTAAGATCCCACATGCTATGTGGCACAGCTAAAAAAAAATCAAAACAAAACAAACAAACAAACAAGACAAAGATTTTCAGACTGGATAAAAACGAAACAAAAAAATTCATTAAGACTCATGTGTAATTAAAAAATACAAAAAGGGGCTTCCCTGGTGGCGCAGTGGTTGAGAGTCTGCCTGCCAATGCAGGGGACACGGGTTCGAGCCCTGGTCTGGGAAGATCCCACATGCCGCGGAGCAACTGGGCCCGTGAGCCACAATTACTGAGCCTGCGCGTCTGGAGCCCGTGCTCTGCAACAAGAGAGGCCGCGATAGTGAGAGGCCCGCGCACCACGATGAAGAGTGGCCCCCGCTCGCTGCAACTAGAGAAAGCCCTCGCACAGAAATGAAGGCCCAACACAGCCAAAAATAAATAAATAGATAAATTAAAAAATTTTTTAAAATAAAAATAAAAATAAAAATACATAAAGGGTGAAAGTAAAAGAGTAGAAAAAGTTACACTGAGCAAATACAAACTGAAAGCTGGTATAGCTATAGCTGGACCATAGCTGATAATATAGCTATATTAGTATCAGCCAAAAGAGACTTCAAGGGACACTTCTTAATGAAAAAATGTGAAATCACCATGAAGATCAGCATTTTTAGATTAATAGGTTCCTAATCATATAACCTCAAGATACATAAAGCAAAAATGACAGAACTACAAGGAGAAATAGACAAATTCACAATAGTTTTGGGAGAGTTTAACACCGCTCTCAATAACTGACAGGATAAGTAGACCAAAAAAACAAATCAGTGAGGTTGGAAAAGATTTGAACAATATAACATGATCAGGAAATTTGACCTAATACAGAACACTTCACCCAACACTGCTAACTACATATTATTTTCAAGCACACATGGAACTATTTTTTTAGTGCTGAGGTATAAAGAAAGTCTAAATAAAACTCGAAGGGTTCAAATCATACAAACAGATAAGCAACTAAAGCACTAACAGGGAAATACATAGCCTTAAAGGCACAGGTCAGAAAAGAAGTTTGAAAATTATAGTCAGAAGATCTAAAGATACCTCACCAAAAAAGATATACAAATGGAAAATAAGCATATGAAAAGACACTCTCCATCATATGCCGTTAGAAAACTGCAAATTAGAACAGCAATGAGATACCACTATGCACTTATTAGAATGGCTAAAATTCAAAACACTGATAATACCAAATACCGACAAGGATGTGAAGCAACAAAAATTCTCCTGTTGCTGGTGGGAATGCAAAATGGTACGGCCACCTTGGAAGGCAGTTTGGCATTTTCTTATAAAATAAAACATATTCTTACCATACAATCCAGCAATCATGCTCCTTGGTATTTACTCAAATTAACTGAAAAAAAGTTCACAGAAAAACCTGCATACAGATGTTTATAGCAGCTTTATTCATAGTTGCCAAAACGTGGAAGCAACCAAGATACCCTTCAGTAGGTGAATGAATAACTACACTGTGGTACATCCAGACAAGGGAATATTATTCAGTCTTAAAAAGAAATGAGCTATCATTTTCATGAGGACATGAAAAGCCATGGAGGAACCTCAAATGCCTATCACTGAGTGAAAGAAGACAATCTGAAAAGGCTACATACTGTATGATTTCACCTATATGACATTCTAGAAAAGGCAGAACCATGGAGACAGTAAAAAAGAACAGTGGTTGCCAAGGATTAGGGTACAGGGAGAGATGAACAGGTGGAACACATTGGACTTTAGGGCAGTGAAACTACTCTATACGATACTATAATGGTGGTGGATACTTATCATTATATATTTGTCCAAACCCATAGACTGTACAAACACAAAGAATGAAAGCTAATGTAAACTACAGACTTTGGGTGATAATGAGGTGTCAATGTAGGTTCATCAGTTGTAACAAATATACCACTCTGGTGGGGGATGTTGATAGTGGGGGAGGCTGTATGTGTGGGGAATATATTGGAACTCTGTACTTTCTGATAAATTTTGCTGTGAATCTAAAACTGCTACTAAAAAATAGTCTATTTTGGGGAATTCCCTGGCAGTCCAGTGGTTAGGACTCTGCACTTTCACTGCCAAGGGCCCGGGTTCGATCCCTGATAAGAGAACTGAAATCCCACAAGCCACATGGGATGGCCAAATAAATAAATAGTCTATTTTTAACAAATGGGACCTAATCAACCTTATAAGCTTTTGCACAGCAAAGGAAACCATAAACAAAATGAAAAGACAACCTATAGAATGGGACAAAATATTTGCAAATGATGTGACCGACAAGGGCTTAATTTCCAAAATATACAAACAGCTCATACAACGCAATAACAAAAAAACAAACAACCCAATAAAAAAATGGGCAGAAGACCTAAGTAGACATTTCTCCAAAGAAAACGTACAGATGGCCAACAGGCACATGAAAAGATGCTCAACGTCACTAATTATTAGAGAAATACAAGTCAAAACTACAATGAGGTATCACCTTATACCAGTCAGAGTGGCCATCATTAAAAAGTCTACAAATAACAAATGCTGGAGAGGGTGTGGAGAAAAGGGAACCCTCCTACACTGTTGGTGGGAATGTAAATTGGTGCAGCCACTATGGAGAACAGTATGGCGGTTCCTTAAAAAACTAAAAATGGAGTTGCCATATGATCCAGCAATCCCACTTTTAGGCATATATCCAGACAAAATTATAATTAGAAAAGATACATGCACCCCAATGTTCATAGCAGCACTATTTAAAATAGCCAAGACATGGAAGCAACCTAAATGTCTATCAACAGATGAATGGATAAAAAAGATGTGGTATATATATATATACACACACACATAGATATATACATACGTACATACACACAATGGAATATTACTCAGTCATAAAAAAGAATGAAATAATGCCATTTGCAGCAACACGGATGAACTTAGAAATTATCATACTAAGTGAAATACGTCAGAAAGAGAAAGACAAATACCATATGATATCACTTATATGTGGAATCTAAAATATGACAGAAATGAACTTATCTACAAAACAGAAACAGACTCACAGACATAGGGAACAGACTTGTGGTTCCCAAGGGGAAGGGGCATAAGGGAGGGACGAATTGGGAATTTGGGACTAGCAAATGTAAACTATTATACATAGAATGGATAAACAAGGTCCCACTGTATAGCACAGGGAATTATATTCAATATCCTGTAATAAACCATAATGGGAAAGAATATGAAGGAGAATATATATATATGTATAACTGAATCACTTTGCTGTACACCAGAAACTAACACAACATTGTAAATCAACTATACTTCAATAAAAATTAAAAAGCTAAACATACATCTCAAGAAGTTGGAAAAGAACAGGAAAACAAACTGACAAAAAAAAAAAAACCCAAGGAAATAGAAGGAAAGGAGGAATAAATACAGAAACTAATAAAATAGAAAATAACCCAAAATAAAGATCAACAAAATGAAAACTCTGTTCGTTAAAAAAAAATTCCAAGAAGTAATAAAAAATGTGAATAGTTTCTATACCTAGAAACTGAGGAAGGAAAATGTGTCAACAAAGCAGGCATGACTGACAGCACCAATGCCATGTAAAGCACAATTAGGACTGAAAAATGCCTGATGAATCTGGCAATAAGGAGATCACTGATAACCTTAGCAAGAACAGTCTAAGTGCAGTGGAGTGAAGTAGAACAAGTTTCTAAACAGAAAAAAATCCTGGATGTGTTAACATTAATGCTGATATTATACATCTACAAGAAGCTAAATTTTATTTATTTTTACCTTTGCACAGTGTCTTGCACACAGTTGCTCAAAACAATATTTGCTGAATTAATTCAGTTGGATGGAAAAGAAAGGACCACATACAGATGGTTTTAAAGGCTTGATAGCATTGAGAACTGAATTAAGAGGTTTTAAGATTTTTAAACAGATATATAGCCTGGTTAAATTGATGTTTAAAGAGTAATCTGGGGCTTCCCTGGTGGCACAGTGGTTAAGAATCTGCCTGCCGAATGCAGGGACATGGGTTCGAGCCCTGGCCTGGGAACATCCCACATGCCGTGCAGCAACTAAGCCTGTGTGCCACAACTACTAGAGCCACAACTACTGAGCCAACATGCTGCAACTACTGAAGCCCATGCGCCTAGAGCCCGTGCTCCACAACAAGAGGAGCCACCTCAACGAGAAGCCCGCACACGGCAACGAAGAGTAGCCCCCTCTCGCTGCAACTAGAGAAAGCCTGAGCGCAGCAATGAAGACCCAACGCAGCCAAAAATAAATTAATTAAACAAATAAATTTAAAAAAAAAAGATTAATCTGGATTTTAGTTGAACAGTTTGAAAGGGAATACCAAGGTCAGGGGGACTACTTAGAAGGCTGTTGCAGCAACCTAGGCCCAGCCTGGATTAGGATGGGGCAACGCAATAAGGACAGAAAGTGAAATCTGAGAGACGTTATGAAAGTAAAGTTATTAGGATCTGTTAATAAATAGATATGGAGGTAAGGAGAAAAGAATTTTGAAGGTATCTGAAGGACTGAAAGAATTAAGAAATGAAGGATGAAGATCAGTAGTGACATACAGTGACATTTTAGATAAATACAGCTTCAACAGGATTTATTCTTATAGCTTATGAAATTCAGATATTTAATTTTCAGCATTTAACTTCCAGTCACAAAATAAACTTTCTCAAACAAATTAATTTTAAATCCAGTTGTTAATTGGGATCTTTACAAATAAATAGAAAGTGGTGGAAAATTTATTCAAATACTTTTATCTTTATTTCCAGAAGGCAAAATAATGGGACAGTTTTGGAATATCTGTAAAAAGTACAAATTTTTCCAATAATGAAGTTCTTTTTAAACAATTTACACTCCAATAAAGATGCTAAAAAAAATTTACAGCTGAGAGACTAGTTCAAAATGAAAAAATCAGCACAAGAATGTCTAAAATGACAAACCTGGCAAGACAGTTAATACTATATACATATATCTGAAGTTTCCAGTATATTGGGTGGCCAAAAGGTTCGTTTGGGTTTTTCTGGAAGATGTTATGGAAAAACCTGAACGACCTTTTTAGCCAACCAATATGTAAACACACATAACTCACACAGTTCAAATTCATTTCCAGAGTCAGCATATACTGTGGACGGTTTCTCACCTTCCTCTTTTTATTTCATTTTGGCTCACCTCCATTCAACACATCTTGAAACATAGTGCAGAAACAAATGAACAAAAGCTATCTCTGAGAGCATTTAGAATGAAATAGCTCAGCATTCCTTTTCTTTTTCACTAAACTATGCACTGCACCACAAAATTAAGCAGTCCTCTCTAGGGATACAGATTTGCCAAGAATATTTCTGGCAAAAATAAAATCTGGCCCTTCTCCAGACTTCTATACATGGACAACAGTGGCTGTTCTACAGATGGAGATTGATTGCTGGTTGGCTAGTCTGTGCTTACTTAGTAGTGTCAAGATAAAGAATGTAATGCACAGATCATTTTCATGTCCAAAGACTTCTGACAACAAACTTGCTCTGCCTAACTTCTCATATTTTGCAGTAATGAGAGTTATTTACTAAAGAGACAGTTATAATTCTAGCCTTACTTCCTTATTTCACAGACAAGCAAACTGAAGCCCAAATAAGGTAGGTCATTTGCCCAAAATCACACAGCTAGTTGGTGCCAGTAGAAAACGTGGGTCTCAAGACTCTCAGTTCAATAACCTTTCAACTTCTCTGTTGAACAGTACTACATTTCTAAATAATATTTAAATGACCATGTTGCCTGTATCTTAAACTTTTAATCTAAGTCATTTCAAAAACTTGAAAGTCATAGGCTCTTTCTCAATCAGTATTTTGCTAGAAATAGGAATATACTGTTATTTTGTGACCCCACACATAATAGCTTTTTAAAAGAACTGTACATTTTAAGTCCCAGAGTCACCAAAGTATCTGAGGTTAGAACTGGATTGAAAACTATGAAAACATAATTAAGAAATTCTGTATCTTTAAACTTCGGAAGATTCTTTAAAAACTATGCCCTGGAACTATATTCAATATCTGTAATAAACCATAATGGAAAAGAGTATGAAAAAGAATATATATATATATATATATATAATCTGAATCACTTTGCTGTACAGCAGAAATTAACACATTATAAATCAACTATACTTTAATAAAATAAATTTTAAAAATTATGCCCCAATTTATTTAAAGGTGGCAGGGCACTGGAATCAGGATTATAAGACCAGGAATTAAACCTTAGCTCTGCTACTGACTAGCTGTGTGACTCCGAGCCTGTTTCCTCCTCATCTATAAACAAGCAGGTTGGTTCAACATCACTAAAATTAATTCTACCATTTACAATGCAATTTCAGATAACTCAAGAACATGATCTTTAGCTTATCCTGATTATCTTTTTTTTAATTAATTTATTTTATTAATTTATTTTTGGCTGCGTTGGGTCTTCGTTGCTGCGCGTGGGCTTTCTCTGGTTGCGGTGAGCGGGGGCTACTCTTTGTTGCCGTGAGCGGGCTTCTCATTACCATGGCTTCTATCATTGTGGAGCATGGGCTCTAGGCACGCGGGCTTCAGTAGTTGTGGCACGAAGGCTCATTAGTTGTGGCTCACGGGCTCTAAAGCGCAGGCTCAGTAGTTGTGGCACACAGGCTCAGTTGCTCCGCACCACGTGAGATCTTCCCAGACCAGGGATCAAACCTGTGTCCCCTGCATTGGCAGGCGGATTCTTAACCACTGCACCACCAGGGAAGTCCCTATCCTGATTATCATAGAACTTATTCAAATAGTAAAGCAAAGAAATAAACACATCGATCCATACTTGGTTAACTAAACAAGTTAAAACACAGGAAATATCATCTCCACTATAAAAAAAGGCTCTGCATTTGATTTGGCTCCGCATAGAGTCAGAGAGAACACTATTATCAGAAAATTGTGGTAGTACACAGTTTAAATTATGGTGATTTAGATCATATCTTTCTGCATTCATTTATCTAAGTAGATAGTTTTGAAAACCGAAGGCTAGTTTTTCTGAAGGGGAAACAGAGAAGAACGAACATAAATGCTCAGAGTCACTGTTAGTCTAGTTCTGCCAGAACCACCATAGCAAGTACCATGCACCTCTACCAGATATGAAGAACCTTGATCTATTGCTTTATTGAATGCTTTATTTATGGCCCTGGATAATTTATGTTTGAGCCTTTTAATGAATAGGTCATTTAGATCTTTTTTTTTTTTTTTAACTACCACTAGTAGAAACAACTTTTACCTTCACTTCTCTACTTGAGACAATCGTTAGTTCATACAGACTATAGATGTTCATTACATGTGGTTCACAATTGGTTACTCTAGGGAAAACCAGAACCTATAAACATAGTCCCTGTACTCACCAGCTGCCTGGGGCTTACAATTGAGTAGGATCATGCAAATTTGATGACCTTTGAGTTATACTTTTAAAATTAAATTCTTACCAATTTTCATGTCCAGTTTAATTGCATTTGGGTCCTGTGTCTGTTTGCTAACAGATATCAAACACAAAGTTTATTTATAAAGTGCTAGAAAAAGGGATTAAGGCATCATAAAGAGCTAATTCAATTGACGGTTGTAAGAAGACAATAGGAAAATATGAGATTATCACTCTATGACCTGAACCCCTTCAAGCTCCAGCTCATTCGTCAGACCTAAAATATTTTGTTTTGATTAAACACTGAGGCTCTATATCCCTTTGAGAGAATAAATCATATTTCGGGGCTCTCTGCATCTCTGGTTCAGTTTGCCTAGAGCAATCTTGTAAAGATGGTTGGATCAAAGGAAGAAGACTACTGGGTTATCAGTTTTATCAAATTACTTATCAAGCTGATTAACTGATCTGAATTTTAGGTTTTTTTCTGTTAAACGGGGACAGTAATATCTGTCTTGAAAACCTTGCAATGCTAGTTACTATAATGATCAAAATGAAATAGTGTAAATGAAAGTGCTTTGTAAACTGTCCTATAAATGTAAGGCAATATTATTATTATGGAGCTTTTTACTTTTTTAAAAACTTTTATATAAAATCCAAAACTAGATACCGTCAGATACATCTTTCTCCAATCACTCCAACTTCCTTATAGCACAGCAGTCCCCAACCTTTTTGGGACCAGGGACCGGTTTCGTGGAAGACAATTTTTCCACGAACCGGGGTCGGGGGCGTGGTTTCGGGATGATTCAAGCACATTACATTTAATGTGCACTTTATTTTTTTTTAATTTTTTTTATTTTTTAAAGATTCTAAGTAGCTGACTTTATTTATTTATTTATTTATGGCTGTGTTGGGTCTTCGTTTCCGTGCGAGGGCTTTCTCTAGTTGCGGCAAGTGGGGGCCACTCTTCATCGCGGTGCGCGGGCCTCTCATTATCGCGGCCTCTCTTGTTGCGGCGCACAGGCTCCAGACGCACAGGCTCAGTAATTGTGGCTCACGGGCCTAGCTGCTCCGCGGCATGTGGGATCTTCCCAGACCAGGGCTCGAACCCGTGTTCTCTTCATTGGCAAGCAGATTCTCAACCACTGCGCCACCAGGGAAGCCCTAATGTGCACTTTATTTCTATTATTATTACATTGTAATATATAATGAAATAATTATACAACTCACCATAATGCAGAATCAGTGGGAGCCCTGAGCTTGTTTTCCTGCAATTAGATGGTCCTATCTGGGGGTGATGGGAGACAGTGACACCCGAAGTGTGTTGCTTATGTCCAGTCTACTCTGTAAGATGCAGCTTAACTGTCACTTGCCACTCACTGATTTTTTTTAAAAATTTACTTAATTATTTACTTATTTGGCTGCATCAGGTCTTAGTTGCAGCACGCGGGATCTTTGTTGCAGCATGCAGAATCTTTCGTTGAGGCATACGGGCTCTTCCCTGCAGTGCATGGGCTTCTCTGTAGTTGTGGCGCATGGGCTTAGCTGCCCCTCGGCATGTGGGATCTTAGTTCCCCGACCAGGGATCAAACCCATGTCCCCTGCACTGGAAGGTGGATTCTTAACCACGGGACCACCAGGGAAGTCCCTCTGATAGGGTTTTGATATGAGTCTGCAAGCAATTGATTTATTATGGTCTCTGTGCAGTCAAACCTCTCTGCTAATGATAATCTGTATTTGCAGCCACTCTCCAGTGCTAGCATCACCGCCTCAGCTCCCCCTCAGATCATCAGGCATTAGATTCCCATAAGGAGCGTGCAACCTAGATCCCTCGCGTGCGCAGTTCACAGTAGGGTTTGTGCTCCTATGGGAATCTAATGCAGCTGCTGATCTGACAGGAGGGGGAGCTCAGGTGGTAATGCAAGTGATGGGGAGTGGCTTTAAATACAGATGAAGCTTCACTCGCTTACCTGCAGGTCACCTCCTGCTGTTTGGCCTGGTTCCTAACAGGCCACGGACCGGTACTCGGAGGTTGGGGACCGCGTTACAGCACATTAACTGGTGACTAACCCATCACGAATAGTTTGCAAATAGTACTGCACAGTTACTGCATGTTATACTTTACCTAACTCTAGAAGACATGACTTTTAGCTTATAGGAATCAACAGAAATCCCTACCTGATTTACTATGCTGGAGACCAAATGGCAAAGCAGGAAAGAAAAAGAGGTCTTAAAACGCTCTTTCAGTCTCATTTTGAGCTAGGGTTGGAACTCATTCTTGTGGTGAATGACCCATTATTACCAAAGTATTCATGCTGCTTTTCCAAAAATCTCAGCAAAGGTCATCTGAGTATCCAGTTGGAAAAAAAAAGTACCTTAACCTCTAATTACACCATAGACAAAAATCAGTTCCTGATGGACTACAATTCTAAATATGAAAGATAATAAAACTTCAGAGAAAAACCTAAAATATCTTTGTGACCTTAAAGTATTTTAAGTATTTGTATCCTCTTAAACAGGATATAAAAACTCTGACCATGAAAGAAAAAGAATGATAAATTTGATTACATTTATCATTTCTGTTCATCAAGAGACAACGTGAGCAAAATGACAACCCACAAAAGTGGAAGAAGGTATAACAATAATATATCTGAAAAATGACTTATACAGATTTTACATAGAGAATTCCCATGAATCAATAAGAAAAATAGAGACCACACAACAGAAATATGAACAAAAGACTTGAACTTGTGTGACTTCACATAAAAGGCCATCCAAATGGAAAATAAACCTAAAAAGATGTCCAACTTCATTAGTCACCAGGAAAATGCAAATTAAAACCACAGTGTGATATTCTACACACATCAGAATGTCTAAAATGAAGAAAATGCATTGGTGAGGACATGGAGCTGGAACTGGAACTATCATATATTGCTGGTGGTATAAACTGGTACAATCTTTTGGAAAATTGAGTGTAATTATTTATTTAAACTGCATGTAGGCATACCTATGACCCAGCAATTCCAGTCCAACAGAAATGTTTACATATATTCACCAAAAGACAGGTACCAAAATCTCCACAGCTTTAATATTTGTAACTGCTAAAAACTAGAAATAACCCAAGTATCCAATAACAGTAGAACAGATAAATAAATTGGAGTGTGCTCACACAACAGAATACTATACAGCAATGAAAATGAATATATATAACTATGTAATAGAGAAGAACAAATATGACTCCATACTGGATCTATTTCTTGTACTTTAACCTTTGTATTCTACTGCTTTTGCTATAAGTTAATTACTAAAAGCATGTTGCCAATAGCCTGAAATATACAGGATAACCCATTCTCAAGGCTCTGCCTTTCAAGGTATAACACTTTCCCATTCACATAGAGATAAAAAGTTGCAGAACAGAGAATAACATTTGTCTTGTTGGAGGTTTGTAGTACCTCCAGTCATGTAGGACCATGACTGGACCTACAGGGACTGCTGCAAGAACAAAGGATTCTGGCACCAAGAAGTTTGCAAAAACCAATCACCCCCCTCCCCTCTTACTATGAAAGAAGCCTGAATTTTAATTCAGAGAAGACGGTTCTTTGGGACGCTAGTCCACCATCTTCTCCGTCTGCTGGCTTTCTGAATAAAGTCACTACTCCTTGCCCCAAGACCTCGTCTCTCGATTTATTGGACTATTGTGTGGCAAGCACTATGAGCTTGGACTCGGTAACAACTACACATGACAATATGGATCAATCTCACAAATAGAATGCTAAGCAAAAGAAGCCAGACCCAAAAGACATGAGTCTATTTATATAAAAAACAAAAACAGACAAAATATGATTATCTATTCCATTAAAAGTCAAGTGGTTACCATCGCTGGGGATGGTGGTAATAGGAAGAGAACATGAAGAGGGCTTCTAGAGTGCTGGTATGGTTCTTAATCATATATGTACTTTTCCATATGCATGTTACACTTAAATAAAAAGTTAAGAAGTCGTACTTTTTCTTGCTATTTTGTGTTAGGGTTTTGGCCTTTCACATTAAAAAAATCAGCCCCTCTTGGATAAATGTCAAAGTTGCTATACAGGCTAATAATGAAACTGATTTCAAGCTAATTGCAGAGTAACCTTTACCAAACTCACAGCTTCACAGAATTAGAGATCTAGTAACAGTCTAGTGGAAGAAATTTGCTCTTTCCTGACTTAAAAAAAATTTAAAGGCATTAGAAAAGAGTGATTTTCTTCCCCCTCCCCTTATCATTGTCTTTATTATGAGCTATACACAGAGCAAAGTGCACTATGTATATTATTTCATCTAATTCTCATAACTCCTTGATATAATACTTTCGTTATCTTCCTGACTTTATGTTAAGGAGATTTAGGCTGAGTACGTTGTCTAAAGGCAGACAGCACATACGTGGTACAGCCAGAATCTGAATCCTAGTGTGTCTGACTCCCAAGCTGATGCTCTTAATCACCATTTCATATCACCTCATTGTCATACTGGGGGCTTTAGAGCATATGGTGATGATAATCTTCTTTGGCTTTTGCCTAATCACTTTAGAAGGTTAAAGTGATTTTATAAAGACCCACAGAGGGACTGGACTGTTAAGGAGTAAAAGCTGGGTGTTGAGTAAAGACAGAAAGCCCATGCCACCAGTACGCCTACAATAAAAATGTTTGACAGCTTTTAACAACTGCCTAAATGGGAAACTGGGTAGAAGTCTCAGCACACTGGTCTCAAATTAGACCAATTCAGGGTGAATGCTTCTACTTAGGCCATAATGTTAGAAGCAGGGATAAACAAAGCAATTTTGTCAAAAATGAAGATCAATGAGAAGGTTCATGTGTGTGCATGGGTGTCTGCATTTCTTTAAGTCTTCCTCTAGATAATGTTATTTTCCAAAGTTATGTTGACAGGTATTGATTATTTAATATGAATGTTAGTAGGGCATTAATAAAGTTTAGGGTAGAAGAAAATATACGATTGACTAGACTATTGATCTTTTTTTTTAACAACTGTTTTTTATTGAAGTATAGTTGATTTACAATATTATTTAGTTTCAGGTGTACAACATAGTGATTCAGTATTTTTATAGATTATACTTCATTTAAAGTTATTACAAAACAATGGGTATATTTCCCTGTGTTGTACAATATATCCTTGTTGCTTCTCTATTTTATACATAGTAGTTCGTAACTTTTTTTTTTTTAACATCTTTATTGGAGTATAATTGCTTTACAATGTTGTGTTAGTTTCTGCTGTATAACAAAGTGAATCAGCTATACGTATACATATATCCCCATATCCCCTCCCTCTTGCATCTCCCTCCCACCCTCCCTATCCCACCCCTCTAGGTGGACACAAAGCACCGAGCTGATCTCCCTGTGCGATGCAGCTGCTTCCCACTAGCTATCTATTTCACATTTGATAGTGTATATATGTCAGTGCTACTCTCTCACTTTGTCCCAGCTTACCCTTCCCCCTCCCAGTGTACTCAAGTCCATTCTCTACGTCTGTATCTTTATTCCTGTCTTGCCCCTAGGTTCTTCAGAACCATGTTTCTTTCTTTTAGATTCCATATATATGTGTTAGCATACGGTATGTTTTTTTTTTTTTATTTGTCGTGAATTTATTTTTCTGGTAAAGGATGTAAACTTCGGCATATAGACTTAGCTCAAATTCTGGCTGACTGGATGCCCACGCCCTAGTACTGAAGGTTCCTGTCAAAGATTACATGACTTACGCAGAGGCAGGTAAAATTGCTAGTACATTTTAAAGTTTTCCCACTATAAAAGTTAAAATGAAAATGGTTTTCAAGCTCTCAGGAAAACAAAAGATTCAGTTATGTATAAGACACCCCCTTTTTTTTTTTACATTGAACTATGCCTTATGATTTTACTGCATTCTTTTTTTCTTAATATCTTTACTAAAGTATAATTGCTTTACAATGGTGTGTTAGTTTCTGCTTTATATCAAAGTGAATCAGTTATACATATACATATATCCCCATATCTCCTCCCTCTTGCGTCTCCCTCCCACCCTCCCTATCCCACCCCTCTAGGTGCTCACAAAGCACCGAGCTGATCTCCCTGTGCTATGTGGCTGCTTCCCACTAGCTATCTATTTTACATTTGGTAGTGTATATATGTCCATGCCACTCTCTCACTTCGTCCCAGCTTACCTTTCCCCCTCCCTGTGTCCTCAAGTCCATTCTCTATGTCTGCGTCTTTATTCCTGTCTTGCCCCTAGGTTCTTCAGAACCTTTTTTTTTTTAGATTCCATATATATGTGTTAGCATACGGTATTTGTTTTTCTCTTTCTGACTTACTTCACTCTGTATGACAGACTCTAGGTCCATCCACCTCACTACAAATAACTCCATTTCGTTTCTTTTTATGGCTGAATAATATTCCATTGTATATATGTGCCACATCTTCTTTATCCATTCATCTGTTGATGGACACTTAGGTTGCTTCCATGTCCTGGCTATTGTAAATAGTGCTGCAATGAACATTGTGGTATATGACTTTTTGAATTATGGTTTTCTCAGGGTATATGCTCAGTAGTGGGATTGCTGGGTCATATGGTAGTTCTATTTTTAGTTTTTTAAGGAACCTCAATACTGTTCTCCATAGTGGCTGTATCAATTTACATTCCCACCAACAGTGAAAGAGGGTTCCCTTTTCTCCACACCCTCCCCATCATTTATTGTTTGCAGATTTTTTGATGATGGCCATTCTGACCAGTGTGAGGTGATACCTCATTGCAGTTTTGATTTGCATTTCTCTAAATGATTAGTGATGTTGAACGTCCTTTCATGTGTTTGTTGGCAATCTGTGTATCTTCTTTGGAGAAATGTCTATTTAGGTCTCTGCCCATTTTTGGATTGGGTTGTTTGTTTTTTTGATATTGAGCTGCATGAGCTGCTTGTATATTTTGGAGATTAATCCTTTGTCAGTTGCTTCATTTGCAAGTATTTTCTCCCATTCCGAAGGTTTAGACTACTGATCTTTACTCAGCTTCTGATCTTTAATCAGATACTTCTCTGGTCAGAAAAAATATCACTTAGTAGATACTTTCCCAAGTTGCCTATGAGAAAATAAGCACTTTTACTCATTCTACGTTGGTAAATCCTAAACTTAAAAAGTAACTGTCAATTTGTGTCAAAGGTCCATTGCAAGGTTAAAAATCACACCTTGACCTAAGGTTGTTTATATCACCCTTCATTTATAAGAAATTTCAAAGTTTATTTTTGAACCATCCAACTTGAAGGTTATTTAAGGCTTAAATGCCATACCTAGGAATAAATCTACCTAAGGAGGCAAAAGACCTGTATGCAGAAAACTATAAGATAATGATGAAAGAAATCAAAGATGACACAAACAGATGGAGAGATATACCATGTTCTTGGATTGGAAGAATAAATATTGTGAAAATGACTATACTACCCAAAGCAATCTACAGATTCAGTGCAACCCCTACCCAATTACCAAAGGCATTTTTCACAGAACTAGAACAAAAAAGTTTACAATTTGTAATGGAAACACAAAAGACCTCGAATAGCAAAAGCAATCTTGAGGAAAAAAAAAAAAATGGAGCTGGAGGAATCAGGCTCCCTGACTTCAGACTACACACAAAGCTACAGTAATCAAGACAGTATGGTACTGGCACAAAAACAGAAATATAGATCAATGGAACAGGATAGAAAGCCCAGAGATAAACCCATGCACCTATGATCACCTAATCTACGTCAAACGAGGCAAGAATATCAATGTAGCAAAGACAGCCTCTTCAGTAAGTGGTGCTCGGAAAACTGGACAGCTACATGTAAAAGAATCAAATTAGAAAACTCCCTAACACGATACACAAAAATAAACTCAAAATGGATTAAAGACCTAAATGTAAGGCCAGACACTATAAAACTCTTAGAGGAAAACATAGGTAGAACACTCTTTGACATAAACTGCAGCAAGAGCTTTTTTGACCCACCTCTTAGAGTAATAAGAATAAAAACAAAAATAAACAAATGGGAGCTAATTAAACTTAAAAGCTTAGCAAATGAAACCATAAACAAGACAAAATGACAACCCTCCGAATGGGAGAAAATATTTGCAAACGAAGCAACTGACAAAGGATTAATCTCCAAAATACAAAAGCAGCTCATGAAGCTCAATATCAAAAACAAAAAAACAAAAAAACCACAAAAACCCAGTCAAAAAATGGGCAGAAGACCTAAATAGACATTTCTCCAAAGAAGACAGACAGATGGCCAACAAACACATGAAAAGATGCTCAACATCACTAATTATTAGAGAAATGCAAATCATAACTACGAGATATCACCTCACACCAGTTGAATGGCTGTCATCACAAAATATACAAACAATAAATGCTGGAGAGGGTGTGGAGAAAAGGGAACCCTCTTGCATTGTTGGTGGGAATGTAAATTGATACAGCCACTATGGAGAGCAGTATGGAGGTTCCTTAAAAAACTAAAAATAGGGCTTCCCTGGTGGCACAGTGGTTAAGAATCTGCCTGCCAATGCAGGGGACACAAGTTTGAGCCCTGGTCTGGGAAGATCCCACATGCCACGGAGCAACTAAGCCCGTGCACCACAACTACTGAGCCTGTGCTCTAGAGCCTGCGAGCCACAACTACTGATCCCTCATGCCACAACTACTGAAGCCCGTACACCTAGAGCCCACGCTCTGCAACAAGCGAAGCCACCACAGTAAGAAGCCCGCGCACTGCAACGAAGAGTAGCCCCTGCTTGCCACAACTAGAGAAAGCCCGCACACAGCAACAAAGACCCAACGCAGCCAAAAATAAATAAATAAATAAATTTATTTTTTAAAAAAACAAAACTAAAAATAGAACTACCATGTGACCCAGCAATCCCACTACTGGGCGTATACCCAGAAAAAACCATAATTCAAAAAGACACATGCACCCCAATGTTCATTGCAGCACTATTTACAATAGCCAGGACATGGAAACAACCTAAATGTCCATCAACAAAGGAATGGATAAAGAAGATGTGGCACATATATACAATGGAATATTACTCAGCCATAATAAGGAACAAAATTGGGTCATTTGTAGAGACATGGATGGACCTAGAGACTGTCATACAGAGTGAAGTAAGTCAGAAAGAGAAAAACAAATATCGTATATAATGCATATATGTGGAATCTGAAAAAATTGGTATAGATGATCTTATTTACAAAGCAGAAATAGAGACACAGACATAGAGAACAAACGTATGGGTACCAAGGCAGGGGGGTGGGATGAATTGGGAGATTGGGATTGACATGTATACACTATTGATACTATGTATAAAATAGATAACTAATGAGAACCTACTGTATAGCACTGTATAACACAACACTGTAAAACAACTATACTCCAATAAAAATTAAAAAACAAAACAAAACCTTAAATGCCATTTTTTATAACAGAGGGAAAACATACTTGCCAATATACAGAGTTATATACTTAATGAGTATGTTAGAGTATTTCATACAAAGTCATAATCTTCAATTATGAGCTAGGGATACTCCCCACTCCAACCTCTCCCAACACCTATAGGTAAAACAGCCTCCTGATGTCACTATGATCCTCATAACTTCTCTGTGGAGGTGGCCCAGTGTGTGAATCTAAGCCACACCCACTCGCTTAGATGAAGGACATAGCATCCAGACTCTTGAAAGTGTTTATATATATGGGGGGGTGGGGGGGGGAGAAACCACATGTGGCTCTATTTAGTAAATATAGATAGCATTGACCTATACCTCCATTGTCCATTATCTAGGCCCTTTCCCAAGTAAAAATGTAAACTGTTTACTTCTTCAAAGTTCTACAAAAATATTAGAAGGATCTTTTTCATATTAGGTAACATAAATATGTCCCTATTTACTTATTGAAAGTGAAAAAAAATTCTGTGGAACTTTGTAGTTTGTTAAAGCATTTATTTATCATCATACATAATAATAAAATTTTCTATATTCAATATGATTAAGTGTAAAAATAACTGGTATATGAATTTCTAGAAATCTTTATGTAACAGATATATTAACAGCTCTCAATATGAAAAAATATGTTGATTTCTTCAAGGTAATCATAAACACATACCAAGATAAATAGACAATTTGAAGGAAGAAAGTGGGCATTTCACTAATCTGACTTCACAAAAATCCTTGAAATACACAAGAGTACAACACAGAAGGCTATAATGTATTTTCTGAAAGTCATTCAAAAATGTATAATTTTTGTATATCATAGCATTTTATGAAGAAGCTAAAGCATTCGTCTTTCAATTTTTTTTTTGATAGGTAAGAAGTGGATTTATTTATAGAGAAACGCACTAAACAGACAGAGTGTGGGCCATCTCAGAAGGCGAAAGCAGCCCTAGGGTATGGGGTTGTCAGTTTTTATAGGGGTGGGTAATTTCACAGGCTAATGAGTGGGAAGAGTATTCCAGCTATTTTGGGGAAGGGGTGGCGATTTCCAGAAATTAGGCCACCACCTACTTTTTGACTTTTATGGTCAGTCTTGGAAGTGTCATGGTGCCTGTGGTTGTGTCGTTCGTTTAGCTTGCTGATGTGTTACAATGAGCATATCCTGAAGCTTAAGGTCTAGTGGAAGTCGACTCATCCCACCATCTTGGACCTATTTTGTTCTAATCAGTTTATGTCGTGTCCTTGGGTTATGTCATTCTTTTAACCGTTGTGCCCTGCCCCCTTCCCTCCTGGTTTAATAAGGCCTAAGGAATGTTAATTTCAGCTGAGCCATGTAGGATGTATGGCATGATTACATTTCCATCTATGAACAGTATGCTTTGTTTTACCTTTTTTTAAGGAATTAATAATCATTGTTTTTGACATTTACTTAACTGTACTTACCACTCACAGTACATCCCTAATTTCTCTACCAGAAGTGTGTCCTTAATATTCAAAACATCAAAAAAAAAATATTCAAAGCACCAAATGATCTTTAGTTTCAAATATCCATCATCTATTAATCTGTTATCAGTTCTAATTTGAACTAGTTGTCCTTGAAAACTGCTATCCTATTGAAAACATAATGCCTGTCTTCGCTATCATTCTAGAAATCTTGTAGATTAGATTCTCTGCTTCCTGGTGCCCAGGAGGTGAAAGTTTTGAGATTTTGCATGTCTGAAGATGTCTTCATTCTGTGATCAGACATGATTGATTGTTGGGTTAGGTACAAAAGTCTAGTTTGGATATCATTTCACTAAGAATTTTAAAGTCATTGCTACATTCTTTTCAATTTCCATTTTTATCTTGCCTGACACCATTCTGATTTCTATTCTACTGTATGTGGTTTGTTTTTGTTTTTCCCTCTCTGGAAGGTTTAGGATCCTATATTTGTTCCCAGTGTTCTAAAATTTCACATTGAAGTAACTTGATATGTCTTTTACATTCATTGTTTAGGGTACTTTGTGGGACTTTTCAATACATGATTTGAGCAATTTCCTTTAATTATTTTAAAAATTCATCATCTTTATTTTACCAATTTTTTTTTTCTGGACCTCTTATTATGGGATGTTGGACCTCACTGATTGATTCTCTAACTTTTCTCTTTGTCTTTTCTATTTTCCAAAATCTTGTATTTGTTCTATTTTCTGAAAGATTTTTTTCAATGTTATCTTTTAATTCTTCTATGAAATTTTCAATTTAGCTATCATATTTTTAAATTCTGAGAATTCTGAGATTTTTGTTTTGTTTTCTGTTTTTATTTCATGGATGCAATACCATTGCTCATAACTCAGAAGATATTAATTAGATTTTTGTTTCAAAGTTTCTTCTGTTCTCTGCATTCTGTTCCTCTCTTATTCCTTTTTTCTGTAAAAATAAGAGTTTTGTTTTATCTCTGTCTTTCATATAAGAGACTTTCCTTGAATTTCTAGTTATCTTATAGTCAGTCATCTTAGACTTTCTTTTATATTTAAAGGAAACTTCAAAAAGATGATTGGAAGCTCTATATGTGTGGAAGGCATTTGTCCATGGTGACCTTCATTACAGGGTGGACAATTTTTGAGTCCCTCCAAAGTCAGTCCCTCTAGATCTTCATCTGGGGCAGGTCACTCACTCCAGAGGATTCCTTCAATCTCTTGTCTGCAGAATATATTTCTAGTTGGCATACTAGGTTTCTAGTAGGTGTGGGTCTTATCAGTTGTTATGTAGACTTACACTTATACCCCATTTTTGCTTCTCATTAATCTGTGACTGGTATTTCTGACTCCAGAGCTTTTCCCATTTTACTCCTCCAGAGTGCAAATATCTTATCTTCTGTTGGTGTGGGAAAAATTAGTCATCTGGCTGCTTAAATCAGGAGATGGGTATATGGGTCTAAATGCCCCTTACATAGTCCTTCAACCCTTATGTAGTTCTTCCTTTTGACAGTCCCACCTGAACTCTGACTTTCTGAGATGTGGGTGCCAGCAATTTCTTGTTTTTTAATGAAATCATTTTGTATGTCTCTGATTCACTACCCCTACCTGCCCATTGGCAATTCGTTTTCAGATTTCTCCATTGCATTAGTTTTCATGCCTCTGTCCTTTCCTCTGGTATTTTATTGACATCTTTTGTCATTTCTCATATACTCCTATTTTTGAGGCTATTGATTACTTCTTCTGTTTCCTTTTATCCACAGTCCTCAGAAAACGTGATTAAAAGGCACAAATAGCTCATCTTGTTGTGGTTTCTTCTTTGTCTTTGGGTGTAGAATATCTTTTTTGCTAGTCTTGAGCCTTTTTTGTCGATGGTTTTTCAGCAGTTAGTTGTGATTTTGGTGTTTTCGTGAGAGGGGATGAGCTCAAGTCGTCCTCTGCCATCTTGTCTCTGGGCAAATTCAAGTCTTGCTGAGCACTCCTACGGCAGTTAAACTCCAGGGGGTCACCAGCTGGGTTCATCTGTCCAGGATTACACCTGTCTCCACCGATATGTTACAGGAACCTGAAACTCACATTCCAGCCATTACTGTGAACCCACCCCTTCCTCCGAGTTTCCACAGGATCTCTCCTCTTTCAATATTGAAAATATTGTTAGGGAGGTAAGAAAAAACTGTCTTATCAACCATCATCATCATCTCAGGAGTAAATGAAAAAAATAAGGCTAAGAAAAACAAAGGGGCTGGATACAAGTCAAATCACATGCCTGAAATCTCATGCTAAAGCATATTACTCATCTTAAAAGCATACAACATTAGAATTCTTTCACTTTTATTTAAATTCAAAATCACTTCATTAAAAATATTTGCTACATAAGATATTTATATCCCAAGAGTATCATTTTGTATGATTAATTTCTATCACCTTTGGGGAGGGAAGTCTACATAACGTAATGACTTTTACGTTTACTTGGTAGCTCTAGCTATGGGCCATTTTTATATTAATCTGATTTAATGGGATCTATTTTAGGTTAATTAATCCTCAGAGATATAAATTCCTTAATAAAGCAGTCAGCAGTATTTTAAAATATTAACCAAAACATTCATAAATCATGTTAAACAATGCATTAGCAAGACCAAAATACCTCACTTTCTGCTCCTATCTGTAGCTTTCAAAGCTTAACTCCCTGCTTCCCCCACCTTCCTAAATGCCCCTTTTATCGAATGATAAATATTCCTTCACATTCCACTCCTCTATCAACTAGAGAATGATTAGATATAATTTACATGTATCAAATGACTGAAATTCATTTATACTATAACTATACTTGCATATTAAGTCAGCTAATGGTGAAATGGATGGTTTAACCCTCTATTTAAGACTGCGACATCATCAATCATATAGAGAGATTTTCTTTCTGGGAGGCAAAAACAGGAAGTCTGAAATCATGTATTATCTAAAAGTTAACATGATGTAGTTCTTTCAGGGTAACTACTGGAGGTGGAAGTGAACATCCCTTGTCATTCTGCCCCCCACTAACATAGACTGCTAAAAACCCAACCCTCTTTTGCCTCTCTTTCCTTTTCTTCTCTTGCCTATTTAGAACACAGCAACTAAACATACCTGTATTGATTCAAAAAATAGGCCATTAGAGGCCAATAACATTATCTAAACACAGTACAACACTTCTTCCTTTTCTTACTCTTTTTTGAGCCATATTTGTATTCTTACTTATTTAATGGTTTTTTGGTTTTTTTTTTTAATTCTGGCCCTTTACATTTTTATTTATTTATTTATTTATTTATGGCTGTGTTGGGTTTTCGTTTCTAGGCGAGGGCTTTCTCTAGTTGGGGCAAGTGGGGGCCACTCTTCATCGCGGTGCGCGGGCCTCTCATTATCGCGGCCTCTCTTGTTGCGGAGCACAAGCTCCAGACGCGCAGGCTCAGTAATTGTGGCTCACGGGCCCAGCTGCTCTGCGGCATGTGGGATCTTCCCAGACCAGGGCTCGAACCCGTGTCCCCTGCATTGGCAGGCAGATTCTCAACCACTGCGCCTCCACGGAAGCCCCTTTAATGGCTTTTTGATACTATAATCCTACCCTTAACTGACAGCTCCCAAGTTCTTTAATATTTCAACTAGGGACTTCCCTGGCAGTCCAGTGGTTAAGACTCCAGGCTTCCACTGCAGGGGGCATGGGTTCCACCTCTGGCTGGGGAACTAAGATCCCACATGCTGCGTGGTGTGGCAAAAAAAAAAAAAAAAAATTCAACTACCTCTGGAAATTAAGATTTTGATTTTTTTAAAGTATACTTTTGGGGACTTCCCTGGTGGTGCAGTGGTTAAGAATCTGCCTGCCAATGCAGGGGACATGGGTTCAATCCCTGGTCCAGGAAGATCCCACATGCTGCAGAGCAACTAAGCCACAACTACTGAGCTTGTGCTCTAGGGCCCGGGAGCCACAACTACTGAGCCCTCGTGCCACAACTACTGAAGCCCGCGCGCCTAAAGCCCGTGCTCCATAACAAGAGAAGCCACCACAATGAGAACCCTGTGCACCGCAACGAAGAGTAGCCCCTGCTGGCTGTAACTAGAGAAAGCCCGCGCACAGCAACGAAGACTCAATGCAGCCAAAAATAAATAAATAAATAAATAAAATTTATTAAAAAATAAAAGTACACTTTTGGAATTTAGCCCCTTCATCAATGGGGGTATTATGCTACTGAAATCTAGCTTTTTTGTTTGTAGACGCCCAAGAGAATTTTGAAAACTATACACTGTCCCCCACCCCCAGCACATTTTAAAATTGACATCTAAAATTTTGCACCATAAGTTTATATAGTTACAAAGGAGTAATTGCTAACATATTGTAAGTATTGATACTTTAAAATAAGGCTATTATGCTACCTTAAATGTATCAAATGAAATTTAAACCCTATAGCAATTTGATAGCGCCAGTATCCACTTCAAAAAACTGATGAACTACTGGTCCAGAATGGTCAGAAGTTTTCTGTATCTTATTTTCCGTCTTGAACTTATTTCCCTTTCTACCTTCACCACAAATTATTTTTAACTTTTAATTTGAAATGTTTATAGATTCACAGGAAGGTGCTAAGACGTGCAATGAGTTCCACGTACTCTTCACCCAGCATCCCCCAACACTAACATCTTGCATAACTAAAAATGGCAAAACATCAAAATGAAGAAATTGACATTTGTACAATCCAGAGCTCATTCACATTTCACCAGTATATATGCACTCATTGCATATGCATGCATATGTGTGTAGTGCTATGCAATTTTATCACATGTGTAACTTTGTGTAACCAAAATCAAGATACCTAACTGTATCACCACAAGACTCCTTTTACTACCCTTTTACAGCTATAGTCTTCCTCTCTCCCATCCCTTTCCCATCCCCTGGACACCACTAATCTATTTTCCATCCCTGCAATTATGTTATTTCAAAAATGTTATGTAAATGGAATCATGCAGTATGTATCCTTCTGAGATTGGCTTTTACTCAGCATAATACCCTTGAGGTTCATCCAGGTAGTTGCATGCATCAATAATTCATTCTTTTTTATTGCTGAGTAATACTCTATGGTTTGGATTTAACACAGTTTCTTCAACCATTCATCCACTGAAGGACATCAGTTGTTTCCAGTTTTGGGGTATTACAAATAAAGTGGCTATAAACATTCATATATAGGTATGTGTAAACATAAGTATATTAGTCATCTCAGGATACCATAACAAAATACTATAGACTGGATGGCTTAAACAACAGAAATTTATTTTCTCACAGTTCTGGAGGTTGGAGATCCAAGATCAAGATACCATCATGGTCAGGTTCTAGCGAGAGATCTCTTCCTAGCTTGCAGATAATTGCCTTCTCACTGTGTCTTCACATGGCAGAGAGAGAGAACAAGCTCTCTGCGTTTATTCTTGTAAGGGCACAATACCAACACAAGGGCTCTGCCTTAACTTCAAATACCACACATTGGGGGTTAGGTCTTCAACATATGAATGGGGGGTATGTGTACAATTTAGTCCATAGCAATAAGTTTTAATTTATCTGGAGTAAATGCCCAGGAGTTTAACTGCTGAATCATACAGTAGTTGTATGTTTAGTTTTTTAAGAAATTGCCCATCTGTTTTCCAGGGTGGCTGGATCATTTTACATTCCCACCATTAATGTATGAATGATTCAGTTTTTCTGCATCCTTGTCAGCATTTGTTATTGCCATATTTCTTATTTTCGCCATTCCAATGATATCTCACTGTGGTTTTAATTTGCATTTCCCTAATGGCTAATGAATTGAACTCTTTTTTTTTTTAAGTAATTAATTTATTTTGGCTGTGCTGGGTCTTAGTTGTGGCACGCAGAATCTTCCTTGCGGCATGTTTTTTTTTAGTTGAGGCATGCGGGCTCTTAGTTGCGGCATGCATGTGGGATCTAGTTCCCCAACCGGGGATTGAACCCAGGCCCCCTGCATTGGGAGTGCAGAGTCTTACCCATCGCGCTACCAGGGAAGTCCCAAGTTGAACATCTTTTCGTGTGCTTATTTGCCATCTGTATATCCTCTTCAGTGCAATGTCTGTGCATGTCTTTTCCCTATTTTCTAATTGGACTAGTTTTTTTTACAGTTGAGTTTTAAGAGTTCTTTATGTATTTTAGTTACTAGTCCTTTGGCAGATATGTGGCTTGAAAATATCTTCTCCCCCTCCTTCCCCCCAAAAAATCTTCTCCTATTCTGTAGCTTGTCTTTTTTTCGTCTTAACAAGGTTTTTTTGCAGAGCAAAGATTTTAATTTTGGTGAGTTAAAATTTATCAATTTTTCCTTTTATGGAACATGCTTTTGGTGTCAAGTCTAAGAACTTTTTGCCTAGTCCTAGGTCCCAAAGCTTTTTTCTACTTTTTTTTTTCCTAAAAGTGTTATAGTTTTACATTTTCCATTTATATCCGTGATCCGTTTTGAGCTAATTTTTGTATAAGATTTAGGTCAAGGTTTTTGTTGTTGTCCTTTTTATTTTGGCCAATGGATATCCAGTTGCCTCAGCACTTGGATAGCTTTATTAAAAAAGCTATCCCTCAGAAAAAAACGGAGCTGGAGGAATCAGACTCCCTGACTTCAGACTATACTACAAAGCTACAGTAATCAAGACAATACGGTACTGGCACAAAAACAGAAACATAGATCAATGGAACAAGATAGAAAGCCCAGAGGTAAACCCACGCACCTATGGTCAACTAATCTATGACCAAGGAGGAAAGGATATACAATGGAGAAAAGACAGTCTCTTCAATAAGTGGTGCTGGGAAAACTGGACAGCTACATGTAAAAGAATGAAATTAGAACACTCCCTAACACCATACACAAAAATAAACTCAAAATGGATTCGAGACCTAAATGTAAGACCGGACACTATAAAACTCTTAGAGGAAAACATAGGAAGAACACTCTTTGACATAAATCACAGCAAGATCCACCTCCTAGAGTAATGGAAATAAAAACAAAAATAAACAAATGAGACCTAATGAAACTTCAAAGTTTTTGCACAGCAAAGGAAACTACAAACAAGACGAAAAGACAACCCTCAGAATGGGAGAAAATATTTGCAAACGAATCAACAAAGGACAAAGGATTAATCTCCAAAATATATAAACAGCTCATGCAGCTCAATATTAAAGAAACAAACAACCCAATCCAAAAATGGGCAGAAGACCTAAATAGACATTTCTCCAAAGAAGACATACAGATGGCCAAGAAGCACATGAAAAGATGCTCAACATCACTAATTATTAGAGAAATGCAAATCAAAACTACAATGAGGTATCACCTCACACCGATGAGAATGGGCATCATCAGAAAATCTACAAACGACAAATGCTGGAGAGGGTGTGGAGAAAAGGGAACCCTCTTGCACTGTTGGTGGGAATGTAAATTGATACAGCCACTATGGAGAACAGTATGGAGGTTCCTTAAAAAACTAAAAATAGAATTACCATATGATCCAGCAATCCCACTACTGGGCATATACCCAGAGAAAACCATAATTCAGAAAGACACATGCACCCCAATGTTCACTGCAGCACTATTTACAATAGCCAGGTCACGGAAGCAACCTAAATGCCCATCGACAGACGAATGGATAAAGAAGTTGTGGTACATATATACAATGGAATATTACTCAGCCATAAAAAGGAACGAAATTGAGTCATTTGTTGAGACGTGGATGGATCTAGAGACTGTCATACAGAGTGAAGTAAGTCAGAAAGAGAAAAACAAATATCGTATATTAACACATGTATGTGGAACCTAGAAAAATGGTACAGATGAACCGGTTTGCAGGGCAGAAGTTGAGACACAGATGTAGAGAACAAACGTATGGACACCAAGGGGGGAAAGTGGCAGGGGGTGGGGGTGGTGGTGTGATGAATTGGGCGATTGGGATTGACATGTATACATTGATGTGTATAAAACTGATGACTAATAAGAACCTGCTGTATAAAAAAAATAAATAAAATAAAATTCAAAAATTCAAAAAAAAAGGGCTATCCCTCCTCCATTTAAATTACTTTTAGATCCCTTGTAAAAAATTAATCAGGTATATTAATGTGGCTCTATTTCTAGGTTTCCTATTCTATTCCATTGATCCTTGTGTACCCCTCTGTCAGTACCACACCATCTTGATTAATAAAGCTGTATAGTAAGCATTAACATCAGGAAAGGTGATTCTTCCCACACAGTTTTTTTTAATGTAATACATTTCATGTTTGAAAATATTTTATTGCCACTCTATTGTATTTTTCCTCAACAAAAAATTACCTGTAAGTTGAAAATAAATTTCTCTTTATTTTCTGTAATAGAAGACTTCAAGTGTTAAAACAATTTTTTTTTCTGATTTGAGTTTTCTTTATAATTAAAGAAAACCACCCAATCAATTAAACATAAATATACTGCAAATTCTTGATTTAAGAAATTTAAATATAAGAAAGAAAACTTTTTAAAAGAGATGGGTGAGATTTTTCTTCTTCAGTTAGTTCACATTTCCTTGCAGTGACTATTATTTATTGCCAGAATGAAACAGGACTCAGTATCAATTCTATCCCTACTTCTTGTTTTCATAACTTTAGGTGATGAGAAACCTTTTCCACGTAAATGAGAAGATGAGAATGGAAGTTTTGTTAGAGCAATTATTTCTCAATTTTTTGAAATCTTTTGACTTACGTGACAAAAAAGTGATCTACCATCAAAAATATACTTAATCAAGGATTTCCATGGTGGTCCAGTGGTTAAGACACCATGCTTTCACTGCAAGGGGCATAGGTTCAATCCCTGGTTGGGGAATTAAGATCCCGCATGCCAGTGGCACAGCCATAAAGAAAAAAAAAAAAAAAAAAAAATATATATATATATATATATATATACACACACACACACATATATATAATCACTTTTCTGTACACTTGAAACTAACACAACACTGTAAATCAACTATACTCCACTATAAAATAAAAATTAAATTTAAAAAGTATCAGTTATATACAAATATTAAGCATTTTAAATATCTATATATATGTGTATACCTAATGATCTACTAGTTAACTGGCAAACAACTCAATTAGGTCTTTTAGTTTTGTGAAAGCCAAAAATGGGAAACTATTTCAATTGCAAAAGAAACTGTTATCCAGTCATTCCTTGAGACAGTGTTACTTAGTCATTCATTATCTCAACACAGACACCAATATTTTCAACTGTTCTTTGTTTGGTACCCTGGTGGCTTTTACATCTAGGGGCCTTTGTAAGATCTGAGATGGATGAGCAGTGTGCCTTTCTTTTGTAATAGTGCAAGAAGGGCAACTGTGAAAGAGAAGGTGGGAAAGCAGCCCCTGCACCTCCATCAAAGGCACATTCTCAGGCAGAACAATGTTAGGAAAGAGTACGTGGGGAATTTAAGGATCTACAAATCGGTCCCCTTAAACTATCCATGCCCCCACATACTCCTTGAAAAGTGTACCCAATTTAAAGATAAAAGCGAATGTGCATCTGCAGCCCATGGTATCAATACAAGCACCGGGGCTATATAAGTGAGCAGTAGGGTTTCCCTGGTGGCACAGCGGTTAAGAATACACCTGCCGGGCTTCCCTGGTGGCGCAGTGGTTGAGAATCTGCCTGCTAATGCAGGGGACACGGGTTCAAGCCCTGGTCTGGGAAGATCCCACAAGCCACGGAGTAGCTGGGCCCGTGAGCCACAACTACTGAGCCTGCGCGTCTGGAGCCTGTGCCCCGCAACGGGAGGGGCCGCGATAGTGAAAGGCCCACGCACCGCGATGAAGAGCGGTCCCCGCACCGCGATGAAGAGTGGCTCCCGCTTGCCGCAACTGGAGAAAGCCCTTGCACGAACCGAAGACCCAACACAGCCAAAAATAAATAAATAAATAAATAAAGTAGGTATTTAAAAAAAAGAATACACCTGCCAATGCAGGGGACACGGGTTCGAGACCTGGTCCAGGAAGATCCCACATGCCGTGGAGCAACTAAGCCCATGCGCCACAACTACTGAGTCTGCGCTGCCCGTGAGCCACAACTACTGAGCCTGCATGCTGCAACTAGTGAAGCCCATGTGCCTAGAGCCCATGCTCCACAAGAAGAGAAGATACTGCAATGAGAAGCCCGCGCACCACAACGAAGAGTAGCCCCCACTCGCCGCAACTAGAGAAAGTCCGCGTGCAGTAACGAAGACCCAATGCAGACAAAAATAAATAAATAAAATAAATAAATTTATTTTAAAAAGTGAGCAGTAAATGCTTTTTGATGAGGAAAAGTGCAACAGCAAAATGACAAGCACCAAAATAGCAACACAATATATCAAAGGAAGACTCCACTTGAAAGCTAAGAATCAGACTGAAGCAAATTAAGTTGTTGCTTAAAGCATAATAATTAAGGCCTTTAAATTCACCAAACCATTCCGCTATCACAGACTGAAAAGGCTTGTTTATCCCTTCTCTGTCCTAGGGGAGTAAATTATCTCATGAGTCTTTCTATTTCACCAAAGTGCTATTTCAAAGCTGATGAAATGTTTAGGCAATTCATTACATTAACATGAAAATCTTTTACAGGACAGAAGGATGATCAAAACCAAAAGGGGGGTGGATAGCACTGACTACAGAGGAAAGGATATGCTCTCTCAGGGTAATACCAAGTTTCCTGTTCTTGCCTGGCTGGCTCCTGCTTGTTAGTCAGATCTCAGGTTCTCCAGCCAGCCGGCTAACACAGATGTCTTGACACTCACTACCACATCACATATTTTAATTATTTGCATTGCGCACATAGCTACCTGATGTTTTTGTTGTGTGGTTATTTTTTAACTTCATTTATTCTCTATCCATCAGTGCCCCTCCCCCAAACAACATGCAAATTCTATGACAGCAGAGAGATATAGTCACTGCTACAAACCCAGTGCTTACCTGATACATAGCAGGTAATACCCTTGTTGACTATAACCTATAGAAATCAGGAACAAAATTGACGCTAATTTTAAGACTCTAATCTTTAATCGAGTAGTTTTTTCTTTTTTTTTTTTTTTACTAAAATAAACTGTTGCTATTATACAAGATTTTCTGGAAAAAAATGTGCCATTATATCTTTAGCCCTCTGAAGTTAATTTACGCCAATTCTCTTGCCTTATTTTACTGAAATAACTTATTAATTATGCAATGCTTAAACAGACATTGCAGCCATGAAGATAAACAGGGTAGGTAAATATTCAAATGATAGATAGTTAAAATTCATATCAGGACTTTTACTTCAAGATGGTAGATTGAGGATATATATTTACTACTTAAAGCTTGCAAAACCACACTGAAAGAAGGGAGACAAAAGAAGCAATGAAAGTTTAATATCAAAAGGAAGGGGAAGTAGGGGGGTTCACCAGTGGATGAAAGATCCAACAAATTTCTAGAATTCAAAAAGCAGATGGAATTGTGTTGACGGATGAGATGGGCAAAGAAAGCCACAGCCCAGAATACTCCACAAAGCAACCTAAAGGAGCTGGAAGCCAAACTGCTTGTTGGAATGCTAGAAGGAATCTAGAGAGCCAATCTGCCCTGGAACACCTGATGGCTCTGGGCTCTGGGCCAGAGGTACGAGGGAGGGCAGGAGTGAGAAGTGGGGCTGAAGACAGTGGGGATACTTGAAGGTCTGTACCTGGAACTGCACTGGTTGGCACCTCCATCTGCGTCCCCCACCCCCATGCAGATCACAGGCAGCCTGGCATTAACCCACAGTTGAAAAACCAGATAGGTGAAGGAACAAACAACCTGGGGAAAGCCAAGGCTTCTAATGGTAGTACAGTCTGCCCGGGATAAAGCACTCCTCTGACACGGGGCCCCCAGAGCCTGAGCACAGGCTCACCCCAGAGCAAGAAGGCCAGCCAACGCACCCCACCTACACAGAGGGCACAGTCAGCCATCCACTCAGGTGATAGGTCTAGGGGGAAAAGAGACCCACTTTTCAAATAGCAGAGGAAATCCACACCAGTTTCTCATCCCTGCTTTCTAAAATATGAATAGACGACCAAGGCACATGGAAAAATCCAGCAGCATGAAAAAGAAGCGCTAAGAAAAATATATAGAAAAAGGAATCCTGAGGGGAACAAATATAATTAAGGGACATAAGAAAATAAAATATATATTTTTAAAAAACTATAATCAAAAGATTCCAGAGGGTATTACATGCATATAAACTAGGAATAGGAAACCACACACACAGAAAAGGAACAAAGAACTTAACAGAAGTCTTTTAAATTAAATTTAAAAGTCAGAATTTGAAGAGTGATTAGAAAAGGAAAAAAATCAACAGATGAACTGGAAAATAAAACTGAGAAACTCAGAATGAGAGTGTATGGATAAAAAGATGGAAAATAATAAAGAAACTGTGAGAGATACAAAGAGCCAATCCAAGAGGTACAACATTTGACTAATAAGAGGCCCCCAAAACAGGGAACAGAAAAAAGAGAAGGGAGAAGCTATTAATTAATAGAATTCCCCAGAGTTGAAGAAACACCCAAGTCTTAAGATTGAAAGGGCTGGGGGCTTCCCTGGTGGCGCAGTGGTTAAGAATCCGCCTGCCAATGGAGGGGACATGGGTTTGAGCCCTGGCCCAGGAAGATCCCACATGCCGCGGAGCAACTAAGCCCGTGCGCCACAACTACTAAGCCTGCACTCTAGAGCCCGTGAGCCACAACTACTGAGCCCGCATGCCGCAACTAATGAAGCCCACGCACCTAGAGACCGTGCTCCACAAGAGAAGCCGCCACAATGAGAATCCCGTGCGCCGCAACGTAGAGTAGCTCCCGCTCGCCGCAACTAGAGAAACCCCATGTACAGCAACAAAGACCCAACGCAGCCGAAGATAATAAATAAATAAAATAAATTTAAAAAAAAAAAATTGAAAGGGCTGAGTGCTTAATACAATCAACTGATAAAAGACCCACATTTATACATTTCCTCATGGAATTCCAAAACAAATATAAAAAGGAGACACTGAACAGGAAAAACAGGTCACCCACCAAGGACTGACAATCAAACTGGCTTCTTGTCAGCAACAGAGGATGTTAGAAGACAATGTCTTCACGGTTTTAAAGAAAATTATTTTCAGCCCAGAATTCTGCACCTAACCTAACTACAAACAAAGGTACAATAAAGACAGTTTTAGACATGACTCAGAAAGTTTACTTCCCACACATCCTTTCTAAAGAACTTATTTCAGGATATACCCCAGTAAAATTATGGCATAAATCAGAACAGTGGAAGACCCAGGATCCTAAGAACAGTGATTCTAACATAGAAGAATGGAGGAAAACCCTTGGAAGACAGCTGTGCAGTATGAAGCATTTGGTCATGAAGGGGGATTCCACAGAATATGGAAAAAGTGAGCCTATGGTAAAGGCATATTATGCCAAAAAAAAAAAAAAAAAAGCAATTAGCAACTCCCTGAAAATTAAAAAGAAAGAAAAAGACAAATGTCACAAAAAAGCTGCATTTCAAGTAAGCACACTTACATATCCTAATTATAAGGAACTGGAATATGAGAAAAGGGGATGTAGTTGTTATTGATCTTACAGTCTTGAGAGCCAAGGGGTCATGACCCCGGCCCTGGAGAAAATGTAATCCCAGCACACAAATTGGCTCTGCACTAAATATAGAATGATATTTTAGGGGGTACTAAAAATAGAGAGGCCCTTCATCTTAGGCCAGAATTAACTTTGATGTGGTTGGTCTCAAGATGTAAATTTCAGGACCCTAAGAGAAAGACTGGCCAAAACTGCTTTACTCTCATTTTATTTTCTATAATTGTGGCATCAAATGATAGCCAGTTCCTACCTGCAGTGCCTTCCTCGAAGATGAAAGTTGTTTTCATTATTCAAATGGTCTAGGACTCCAAAACTAGCTCAGTTCACTTGGATTTGAGGGGCAGATAACATAATAAATGTCTGCTTCCTAGAGCTGAGCATAACCAGGTAACCATTCCATAGAAGACAGTATATTGACTGCTCAGGGGAGAAACTGTGGCTCAGAGTGATCTCAAATCATAACTCTGTTACTTCACTACAGATCCCAAAGGCTAGGCTTTAAATTATGATTCTTTAGTAGGAATATTAAAAGGCAAGCAAGCATGATTTCTAAGCAAAAAGAAACTTTCTATAGAGAATGTGCAAATATCACATGTTCTCTTCCCTATCGGCAAAAATATGGTTTAGCTTCTGGAAAGGGACAAATCCTTGGAGTAATTTGCTTAATAACAAAAGGCATTTGTCCCAGTAATTCTACCCACTTTCCTGACAAGGAGAAAATAACTTTATGCTGCAGTCAATGGATCTCAGGTTTACAAGGGAGATTTTTCCTTTATGGAAGAATTAACAAGTCATAATAATATAATACTGTTTATAGTTTTCATCTTTTAGAGTCAACTTATTTGGAGATTTGGTTATTGTCACAGGACAAAATATAAAAGTTATCAACTTTGACAATGTAAAAGTGTTGCTGGACTTCCCTGGTGGCGCAGTGGTTAAGAATCCACCTGCCAATGCAGGCGACACAGGTTTGATCCCTGCTCCGGGAAGATCCCACATGCTGCGGAGCAACTAAGCCCGTGCGCCACAACTACTGAGCCTGCGCTCTAGAGCCCGCGAGCCACATCTACTGAGCCCACGTGCCACAACTATGGAAGCCCGCACACCTAGAGCCTGTGCTCCGCAATAAGAGAAGCCACCTCCATGAGAAGCCCACGCATTGCAATGAAAAGTGGCCCCCGCTCTCTGCAACTAGAGAAAACCTGCACGCAGCAATGAAGACCCAACACAGCCAAAAAAAAAAAAAAAAAGTGTTGCTGACAGAAACTGGGAAAACCAGATGAAAAACAGAACATGTTCTAATGTCCCTTCTTAAAAAGGGAGGAGTAGACAGACTGACAAAAGTGGATGAAATTAGAAAGAGTTGTTATTATCTGAAGTTACTAAGTTAAGCAACAGAAGAAGTAAAATTTAAAACAAACACTGGAAGAGAATGAGATGACCGTAGTGTAAGCAAGCTAAATACTCCTTAAAAGTAGAAAGTCAATAGATATAGCTAAAGTTGATAAATCAAGAAACAGAGGTGAAAGTCTATTGTTTAGAGCAGCAGCCCCAAATCATTTTTTATTGTACAATCCTCTCAGGGAAAATATTTTAGAGCACAAATCCCTAACATTTGTATATTTACTTATTTATACTCTATATAAAATTATGATTATATTAACCTATTATTTGTATACTGTGACTCACACAGTAATAGAAATTAAAAGTATATAAGAATAATTTTGAATTCTTTTTATTGTGGGGGGGAAATTTTTATTGTGGGGGGGGAATGCTTATTATAATAATGAACCAAAAACAAAAAATCATCAGCTATTCTGACAAAAACATTTTAAGATATAAAAAGTATATGAGAATAAATACAATTTCAAATAATTTCTTCCAGTACCCAAATTCAGCATCATATGCACCTCCCAGGGTGTGTGCAGTTCCCTTTAGACACACAGCTCTAGAAGTTAGAGGTTTAGCCACCGGGAAATCCAAAAAGATAAGTGATTCAAAGAGGCTACCTTTCGGGAGCAAAGCTGGGGGTAAGGAGAAGTGGAAGGGGAGACTTATGATTTGCATCATAAGCTCACCTATACTATTTTACTTATTGCATACACATTTTCTTTCATATAAGTAATTAGTTAATCTGATCAACTCCATAAAACTCTATGTCTGGATTCAGTCCTTCAACAAACATTTATTGAACATCTGCTTTGGGCTAGGCATAGGGGATAAAGAGAGGAAACTGACATCTTGGCTGTCAGGGAGATCACAGTCTGGGGCTCAGAAGAAAGATATGAAAATCACTGATGACAATTCAATATCATAATTGCTGTAAGAGAAGTGTGTGCCAGATATCATGTACCCACAGTGTGGGGCACAAAAGAGGTACACTAATACCATGTGGGATGTTAGGGAGGAATTGCTGAAAGGTCACTTCCTCTCTGAGTTGAAACCTAAAGGACAAGTAGAAAACTGAGAATAAACCAGGTAAAGAGGGATGCAGGGAAATGGGGGAAGGGCATTCTAGGGCAAAGAGGAAATGGTGGGGTAGAGAGGTTGACATGTGAGAGAGAAGCACAGTGTGTTGGGAAACTGGAAGTTTTTCAGAATTGCTAGAGCAAACAGTGCATGAGATGGTAGTGGCAGGAATGAAACAGCAAGATAGGAAGGGACCAGAAACAAAGAGCCATGCTCAGAACTCTGCTTAGTCTACTGAAGGCAATGGTAAGCCACTGAAGGATTTCACTGGTAGGGAGGGAGATTAGATCAGATTGGCGTTTGGGAAAGACTGCTCTGGAAGTAATGTGGAGGGTGGGTCTGAAAGGGGTAAATGAGGAAGGGCTTTCTGGAGGCTATTACAGTGGGCCTCATGAGACAAAAGGAGAGAATCACAGTACCAGCAGGAGACAAACGGCCAATAGCTACATGAAAAGGTGCTCACTATCACTAATCATCAGAGAAATGCAAATCAAAATCACAATGAGCTATCACTTCACACCTGTTAGAATGGCTATATCAAAAAGACAAGAGACAACTATGTTGGCCAGGATGTGGAGAAAAGGGAACCCTAGTGCACTACTGATGGGAATGTAAGTTGGTTCAGCCACTATGGAAAACAGTATGGAGATTCTGCAAAGAATAAAAAATAGAACTACCATATGATCCAGCATTCCTACTTCCGGGTATATAACCAAAGGAAGTGAAAATAGGATCTCAAAGAGATAGCTGCATTCCTATGGTCACTGCAGCATTATTCACAATAGCCAAGACATGGAAACAACCTAAGAGTCCAAAGTGTCCACTGGAAGATGAATGGATAAAGAAAATGTGGCATATACATTCACCATGTATACATACATGTATACATGTATACATACAGCCATGAGAAAGAAGGAAATACTACCATTTGCAACAAAATAGATGGACCTTGAAGGCATTATGCTAAGTGAAATAAGCCAGACAGAAAGAAAAATACTACATGGTATATCATTTATATGCAGAATCTAAAAATTTTTTAAAAAGTCAAAGTCTTAGAGAGTAGAAAAATGGCTACCAGAGGCTGGGAGGTGGGGAAAACAGGGAGAGGCCAATAAAAGGCCAGTAAAACCTTACAGCTGCACAATGAATAAGGTCTGAGGATCTAATGTAAAACATGGTGACTATAGTTGATAACACTGTATTTTTTTTTTTAAAGATGATGCAATCAAAAGTTATTTAGGAGATGCACTAGTGGAATTGCTAAGGGATTAAACATGAGGGTAAGGAAAGAGGGAGAGTCTAGAAGAACTTGGGTATATTTATCTCTTGAGTAACTGGAGAGTATCACTAACTGAAATAGGGAAAGAAGCAATTTGGGGGCAGGACTTTAGCTTTGGACACGTTGAATACAAAGTGCTATCTAGACGTAGATATCAAATAAGCAGCTAGATGCAAATCTGAAGTTCTGGGTGGGGAGGTTTGGGCTGGTGATACAGAGTTGAGACCCATTAGTATTTGGGTTGTAGTGGAAGCCACGTGAAGAGATGCAATTACCCAAGGAGACTACAAAGTGAGAAGTAGAGAAGCTTGGAGTCCTGAGGAAAGCAGGGGGCAAAGGAAGATGAGATTGAAAGGAAAGTGGAATAAAGGATAGAATAAGAATAAAGGAAGGTCAGAGGAGCAAAGAAGTAGTGAGTGACCAAAGAAGAGCAGCTGAAATGACAGAACATGTGATCCTGACTGAATAGGGAAAAGAGGGAAGCCAGAGGAGGTTGGCAGATTGGAAGAAATGGGGGTGGCAAGAGCCTCAATTATAATGACAATGATGAGGAAGGATGATACGATGGTGCTGGTGGTAACAGTAAAGAGTAAGAATGTGAAAGAGACAGCAGTGTGTGCTTAGCGTGAGCTATTGGAGTTCAATATCTCAGAGTCATTACAGAATATTTTTGAATATATGTACTGTACTATATCATTTTGCACATCCTGAGTACTATATGCTTAGGATAAAGGACAAGACCAGAGTAATAAAACAGGCTCTGCCTTCACTGGATATGAATTTAGTTCTACTGGATCAGGTGTGACTGAAAAATCTTATAAGCTGGCACATTAAAACAAAACCAAGCATTGTCTTCTTTAAGGGGTAAAGAACAACAGTATTAATTACAGTAATAAACAGAAAGAAATAGGTTACATTTTAAAGAACATTTTCTTAGAGTTCATAAAGTGATACTTTTCCACTTTTACTTCAGTTTGTACAAGGATACAAAAGATTCAAGAACAGTATCTATTGTAAAAACAAGTATCACCACATGTGGTTGTTCAGCAGCTATTTATTTGTACTTTCCTTCCTTTAATAAGTATGCAAGATTCCTCTCATAGTAACTGCTGGAATGATAAATACAATGATAACTCTCTTATAAAATCTCTTCTTTGGCAATATCTTAAAACCTAATAGTAATGGGGGAAAAAACAAAATATTTTAGGAAATGATTGATTTTTTTAAACTGTCAGAATTTTCAGTTGTATTCTTTCTGGGGTAGACAGAATTCCAAAGCTGTCTCCCAACATTCCCACTCCCTGGTTATTTAATCAAACACTAATCTAGATGCTGCTGTGAAGAGACTTAAAATAGAGATGTTATCTTGGATTATGCAGGTGGACCCAATGTAATCATATGAACCCTTAAAAGCAGAAGAGGAAGGAGTCAGAGAGATGAGGCAGAGAAAGGTAGAAAAGGGCTGAGGCAGAAGTCAGAGACACTGGAAACATTCGAAGGACTCCATCCACTGTTACTGGCTTTGACGATGGAGAAAAGAAGCCACGAACCCAGAAATGGAGGCAGCCTCTAGAAGCTGAGAACAACCCCCAGCCAACAGCCAGCAAGGAAATGGAGCCTTCAGTCCTACTACAGCATGGAACTGAATTCTGAAAGCAATCTGAAAGAGCCTGGAAATCAATTCATTCCCAGAGTTCCAGAAAGAAACTCAACCCTACCGATGCCTTGATTTTCAACCTGTGAAACCTGGAGCAGAGAACCAGCTGGGCCATACCGTCCTGGGATTTCTAACCTTCAGAAGTGTGAGATACGGGTACAAATAAATGTGTGTTGTTTTAAGCTGCTAAATCTGTGGCAATTTGTTATAGGACCACTGGGAAACTAACAATGCTTTCTTTAATCCCTGACTTCAAACATGCTCTATCAAATCTCATTTTCTTAACCCTTAATGTAACTTTGGACAGAGTTCATTCATTTCTAGTCAGACTCAGTTATTATGAAGTCCAGCCTAATTTATTTTCTCCCAACCTTTTATTTTGAAAATGTTTAAATCTACAGAAAATTTAGAGGAATAGTGCAATTAATACCCTTATGCTGTATGCCTATATTAATCAATTGCTAACATTGTCCTACATTTGTTTGCTTTCTCACTTTCTCTAAATGTATTTAAATATCTCTCCCTCTTCCTCTTTCTCCTTCTTAGGAAAGAAAAGGGAGTTCTGTTTACAATAACCCATAACCCTGTTGAATAAACATCATTTTGAAACAATAAATCAAGAAGAAACTTTTTCTAAAGAAGACATGAAAATGGCTAAACAAGCACACGAAAAGATGCTCAACATCACTAATCATCAGGGAAATGCAAATCCAAACCACGAGATATTACCTCACACTCATTAGGATGGCCACTAAACAAACAAAAACCCAAAAAACAGAAAATAACAAGTGCTGACAAGGATGTGGAAAAACTGAAGCCCTTGTGCACTGTTGATGGGAATATAAAATGATATAGCCACTGTGGAAAACAGTACAGAGGTTCCTCAAAAAATTAAAAATAGAAGTACCCTATAATGTGGCAATCCCTCTTCTGGGGTATATACACAAAATAATTGAAAGCAGGATCTCAAAGAGATACTAGAACTCCCATGTTCACTGCAGCATTATTCATAATAGCCAAGAGGTGGAAGCAACCTAAATGTCCATCGACTGATAAATGGTATACACATACAGTGGAATATTAGTCCACCTTTAAAAAGAAAGAAATCTGTCATACACTACAAGATGGATGAATCTTGAGGATATTATGCTAAGTAAAATAAGCCAGTCACAAAAAAAACCAAATACTGCATGATTCTGGGGCTTCCCTGGTGGTGCAGTGGTTAAGAATCTGCCTGCCAATGCAGGGGACAGGGGTTCAAGCCCTGGTCCGGGAAGATCCTACATGCCGCGGAGCAGCTAAGCCCGTGCGCCACAACTACTGAACCTGAGCTCTAGAGGCCGCAAGCCATAACTCCTGAAGCCTGGTGCCTAGAGCCCACGCTCTGCAACAAGAGAAGCCACCGCAGTGAGAAGCCCGCGCACCGCAACGAAGAGTAGCCCCCGCTCACTGCAACTAGAGAAAGCCTGCACACAGCAACAAAGACCCAACGCAGCCAAAAATAAATAAAATAAACAATAATAAAATTTAAAAAAAGATACTGCATGATTCTACTTACATGAGTTATCTAAAGAAGTCAAACACATGGAAACAGAAAGTATAATAGAATGTGGTCACCAGGCTGGTGAGGAGGGGAAAATGAGGAGTTGTTGTGCAATGGGTACAGTTTCAGTTCTGCAAGATGAAAAAGTTCTACAGATCTGTTGCCAAAAATGCACATATGTTAACAGTCCTATACTGTACACTTAAAAATGGTTAAGATGGTAAACTTTATACTGTGTGTTTTGGCCACAATAAAAAACAAAACAAAGGAAAAAAAAACATACCCACAACATCATGATCATACCTAAAAAGATAATTATTTAATTTCATTAAATAGTCATCAAAAAAATCCCCTACTATTTCTAAAGAAAAATTCATCCACTAATATTTTGGGTTTTTAAAACATGTTCATTTTATAGTATCCTGGGTTTTCTAAACTCATATACTTTCTAGATTAAAGGGTTTTAAAGGAAGATTATTCACAAAATATTTGAATGTCTAGAAATAGATACGTTAAGAATGTGAGACATTTATCTTTTCAATGTAAAAAGATGGTATTTAACAGAATAGTATAGTATTGTTTTTCAAAGTAACTTCAAAAAATGAAAACATTAAAATGAAAACCTCTAAAAAAAGAAAACTTCTATAAAGAATACAAAACAACATTAAGATGAAAAACTGAGGCACTGGGAAGATGACAATGAAGAAACTTTTTTACTATATGCTACAGCCTGAAAGTGTGTGAGGATGAAGTCTGCCTGAGAATTCACCATTTCTTTGAGTTTCTAACAGGGGTAGAAAAGCAACTTATGGTAATATCAAAAGGCTGCATTATAATTCTATGCTTGAATTTAAGACACATTATGGGATACAGATGCTCCCTGTGTATTCACAAGTCTCAGAAAGCTAATCATCATTCTGGAGATATAGTTTCAGGCAAAGGCAAAAGTGTAACTCTGAACAGCAGGTATAATAAAGCTATATTATTAAACCATGCTACCTATAGTCCTTCTCCCTTTGGAGAATAGGAAACAACTACTTGTTCTTACTATCCTTAGATTTAGAATAATCCTGTGAGCTGAAAATGAGCAAAAAGCCGTATTAGTCTTACTACCATATTTGTCAACATTATCACTATTACCAGCTAATCCGTATCAGTAACCCTATCTGGCACTAAATCCTGCAAAATATCCACATGAAGTAATAACCAAACTATCTACAGTAGTCATATTTGAAGACTAGTACTAATGTAAGTCAAAGAGCCAGGCAAGTATCAAAAATGTTAAAACAAGTGCCAACACCCTGATTAGAACATGCCATCTATCCATCCATTCATGACAGCCCTACTGAACACATATTGAAACTGTTAGTCATTTTTAAGAGGATGCCTTAAGAAATCTAAAACTTTTGCGATTTAAAGGACTTGAAAAATCTTCAGAAGTACCCAAGTATCTCAGACTTCAAATTCCATTAGAGTTGCACCAGCTTTTTATATGTAACAGGGCATGCAGGCAGAATAACTGGAATGGAAAATGTGTCTAATCTAAGTATAGAGAATTAGCTTAAATTGTCTTAACTTTCATTCTTCCAGGACTTAATGATAGTGAGAAGGAAGAAGGTATTAAAAAGTAAAACCAATGAATTATAGGGCTGCTGTGTTATCAGTCCCACTCAGACTGAGTAAACGCTAAACCAAGTGATTCCTAATTTGTAGAAAACACGATGCTAAAAACAGACAAACGCAGGTGTCATTCTGGGTCACCATGCAGGCCACAAGGAGTATCATCACAATGATGTGTGGAAGAAAAACACTGCCTAAAAATGGTCCAAACTGGTTAACACACCTACAGATTCTGTTCTCAGAGGCAGGATTCTACTCCGTTCAATGTGCCACAACATTTAGCTAGTCCAGGAAGTACTATTTCCCAGGTTAAGTTTTCAACAAAATAGCTAGGAAGGACAACCGCAGGTTAGTGTGCTCTGAGAATACTGCCTGGCCATGAGCTGCCTGTTGCTCAGGTAAATGCTTGTGGGCTATCACAATCCCTCCTGGCTCACAGAGAGGCCACAAAGGCAAACAGTGTGCCTGCACCAGTCCTCTGGATGAGGTACTCCCTGCACCAAAAAGCTGGCATTGGTGGAATCTACAACAAGAGGCAGAGAGAAGGACCACATGAATGGGATAAACTCAGTTTCTTTTCTTTCTTTTTTTTTTTACAGCTTTATTGAGATATAATTCACAACCATACAGTTTATTCATTTAAAGTACACAATTCAATGGTTCTTAGTATATTCACAGAGTTGTACAAAGCATCAATTTTAGAACACTTCCATTACCACAAAAAGAAATTTCATATCCATTTCCCCCCAACCCTCCCAGCCCTAGGCAACAACTAATCTATTTTCTGTCTTTATAGATCTGCCTTTTCTGGACACTTCATATAAATGGAACCATAGAATATGTGATCTTTTGTGAGTGGCTTCTTTCATACAGTGTTTTCAAGGTTCATCCATGTTATAGCACTTATCAATTCTTCATTCTTCTTTATTGTTGAATAACATTCTACTACATGGACACACCACATCAGTTCTTTTCTTCACAAGCAGTAGAATCTCTTTTGCTATATAAACAAAACTACAAAAAGTACTTAGGTCCCCACATTAGTCCATAAATGCCTATTTAAGCCATATTACAGCTGAAAACTTATCATAATTGCGTAATACTACGGTTTCTAGAAACATTATCAATCACCACAGTGATATCTGGATTAAAGAAATACTGAGAACGAAGCTCCTTTATAATTAAGTTAATTGTTTACATTTTTTCCCTGTAAATTGCAGTAGGAAGAGGAACTTGCAAGCCCTAAGGCCCGAACACCTCAGGACAAAACTACTTTTTTGACTCCACCCACTTGAAGATGAACAGCAAAACGGCAAGTATACAAAGCTGGTGTCTGCAACTTCCCTCTCTTCTTGCTGGGCCCTTCATCTCTTCCCCCTATCTTTGACATTCAATTCCTTCGGTACTCTTCACCCCTCCCCCTAGTTCCAAACAAAACAAGAACCTTTATATCTGTTGACTAATTACAGCCTCACTTTAAATTAAAATATTACATTTACATGAAAATGTTAATTAAACCAGACATTTTCTAAGACATTCTCCCAAAACCTGAAATGAGAATTCGTTTCCCTGCAAAGAACTTCCGGTAGGAACAAGCTGATAAGCGGAGAGTTTTTTGTTTTGTTTTTACCAAGAGACCCTCTCAAATCATAGTAAACCCACCCCATGGCAAATTGAATTTAGTCAGTCCTCTCAGGGTAATGCATATCTAGGAGGAGAGTGAGAGAAAATAAGGAACTGTTATTAATTTTGTTAGGCGTGATAATGGTATTATGTCTAAAGATATCCTTATCTGTTAGAAATTCATACTGAGGTATTTGGATGAAATGATGTGATACCTGAAATTTGCTTCAAAATACTTTAGTTGGAAAGAGGACATGGGGGAGGGGAGATGAAACAAAATACTGATAATTGTTGAGGGCAAGTGATAAGGTACATGAGAGTTCATTATTCTTTTCTGCTTTATGTATGTATAAAAATTTCCATAGTAAAATACTTTTAAAAAGAGAGAAACTGTTCTGTTCCTGTCACGCAGTCTTTTGTTCCTTCACTTTTCCTTCATAGCACTTACTGTTGTCACTATATATTTCTTTTTTAAGTTAAATTTTTTTTAAATTTATTTATTTTATTTATTTATTTTTGGCTGTGTTGGGTCTTCGTTGCTGCACATGGGCTTTCTCTAGTTGCAGTGAACGGGGGCTACTCTTTGTTGAGGTGCGCAGGCTTCTCATTGCAGTGGCTTCTCTTGTTGTGGAGCACGGGCTCTAGGCGTGCGGGCTTCCCTAGTTTGGCACACGGGCTCACTAGCTGTGGTTTGCGGGCTCTAGAGCGCCGGCTCAGTAGTTGTGACGACGCACGGGCTTAGTTGTTCCGCGGCATGTGGGATCTTCCCAGACCAGGGCTCGAACCCGTGTCCCCAGCATTGGCAGGCAGATTCTTAACCACTGCGCCACCAGGGGAGCCCTAAATTAATTTTTATTGGCGTCTAGTTGCTTTACAATGTTGTGTTAACTTCTACTGCACAGCAAAAGGAACCAGCCATACATATACATATATCCCCTCCCTTTTGTGTTTCCCTCCCATTTAGGACACCACAGTGCATTAAGTAGAGATCCCTGTGCTATACAGTATGTTCCGCTCAGTTGTCTATTTTATACGTAGTATCAATAGTGTGTATGTGTCATCCCTGTCTCCCAATTCCTCCCACCCCACCCCCTTCCCCCTTGGTATCCAGACATTTGTTCTCTACGTCTGTGTCTCTATTTCTGCTTTGCAAATAAGGCCATCTATACCATTTTTCTAGATTCCACATATATGTGTTAAAATACGATATTTGTCTTTCTGACTTACTTCACTCTGTATGACAGTCTCTAGGTCCATCCATGTCTCTACAAATGACCCAATTTTGTTCCTTGTTATGGCTGAGTAATATTCCATTGTATATATGTGCCACATCTTCTTTATCCATTCCTCTGTTGATGGGCATTTAGGTTGTTTCCATGTCCTAGCTATTTAAATAGTGCTGCAATGAACATTTTGGTACATGACTCTTTTTGAATTATGGTTTTCTCTGGGTATATGCCCAGTAGTGGGGTTGCTGGGTCATGTGGTAGTTCTATTATTAGTTTTTTAAGGAACTTTCATACTGTTCTCCATAGTGGCTGTATCAATTTACATTCTCACCAACACTGAAAGAGGGTTCCCTTTTCTCCACACCCCCTCCAGCATTTATTGTTTGTGGATTTTTTGATGATGGCCATTCTGACCGGTGTGAGGTGATACCTCATGTCACTATATATTTCTAAGATTATTTGATTAATGTTTGTCTCCCTGACTAGACTTTAAGCTGCATGAGAACCACAAAGGTGTTCTGTTTAGCTCCTGTAGAATCCCTACCACCTCACAGAGTTTCTGGCATGTGAGAGGCATCAACAAATATTTATTAAGTAAATAATGGAGTCAATAAAATTAAGTCATATCATGCCCTCAGATCAATAAATACTCAATAAATAAAAAGGGGGATGGTAGAAAGTCAGGGACCTTTGGTTGAAGGAATTTAACATATTTACCTATATGTATTTACCATTTAAGTTCATATGCTTCTCTATTAAAAAATGTAGTAAAGGTGTCACAAAATAGATTTAACTTCATCTAGTTAATCCTCACTACATTCATGTGATTACTCAGCTAAGAACTACACTCTCCACTTCACGATATGGAAACTATGGAACTGAAAAGTTGTGAAATTTTTTCAAGGGCATAATGAACCAGATGCACAAATGAACAAAACTCAGCTCTGTCCTCATGCCTCATGCTGTTCCCAAAGGAACATGGTTTTATTCTCAAGAAAAAGAAAACAATAAAAATATAAAAATAGGAGTACTGTATATGTTAATTCAACTTTCAGTGGCTGAGAAACTGAGTAGCTAGCTGTATAACAGTCTTAGATGAAAATATTTTATTTTGACTTCACCCAAAACAATTTCAAGGTTGAAGCACCTAATGGTAGAGGAAGTATTAAAAACATAAGGTGAGGCATTTAGGCAATAGAGAACAGAAGAAGGCATGACACGAATAATTTGAAGGCCTTTTTGTAAAAGCTGGTTAAATTGAAACAGTATGGTGAGGGACAACTAACAAGAAAATTCATAAAGAAATTCATAAAGAGAATAAATACTAATGCCAAGACAATGTTTAAAACACCAGCGTACCAGGTTCCCAAGTTTTAAATTTATTTATCTCAAATATAATACTATAATCAATAAAGGTTTCTACTTAATCATTATTTTATATAGAAATAGCCTACTAAAATACCACTATGCCCCCAAATCCTTTTGAAATGCTTAAAACCTGAGTTTACCTTAATTTGGTAATAGATAATGATGCACACATTCAGGAAGGCAGAAATACCAAATGTTTCCCATTAACAGAAGCATAACTATTTGTAAAACTAATCTTAACTCAGCCAATCTGAAAGCTCTTGTACTATGGTGCCAAAAAAACTGTCAGAACCACACCTGTGGAGAACACTGAGAACCAAATGAGTCAAAGTCTAAAAGTCTGCCACGAAATCGAAAAAATAAATAAATAAATAGCTAGACAGTTTCAGTTAAGAAAAAACATTTAAAATATCTCAATAAACTTATTTTGAGCATAGAGTCTGGAAAGGTTTTTTTTTTTTTTTCCTCTTACATAAAGGGTTACAAAGAGGTAGCTGGCCTGGGTTGAATTCTAGACGGGGTTGCTCTACTGTTACTCAAGGCACAGTTACTACTGGTGGAGCTGCTACAAAGACTCAGAACGTTCCGTTTTACTCCTATACTCTTCATATCATGGGCTGTCAATCATGCTTCCAACTTGCAGTACATCACTCATTGCAGAGTAATGATTCACACATGCAATTTCCAAACAAAAATGTGAGACTTACTTGCCCCATGACGGTTTCTTCTCAACTTTTAAAATAATTGATAAAAGCACCAGCTGAGCACGAATTCCCATCCCAAAATAATCTATCAATAGCTTTAAGCCTTTTAAGGTAAGCGGTAAAGGAATACTGTCCTCTGAATGCAGAGGCCACAGCAGACCCACGAGAGGCATTGATTTGTAGTTGTTTTTCCACTGGGGTGATGGATTTGCGCTCAGCTACTCACGGTGTCTACTAGGTCCCCCTGGTGACCAATAGTACATGAAGACAGTAGTAGGGTTCGAAGACACAGACTGGCAGCGGAGCAGAGGGTGGAACGGGAAATCATGAAAAATTAACACGCCAACAGTACACATGACATGACTGAGAATTACGGTTGCATTGTTGGGGTATCTGAGATCGGCCAAGACACTGTCCCCTTCCTTTTAAAACGCAAACATCCATCCGCCTCGCTTGGGCTTCCGAGCCCTACCTCCCATTTAAATCACGGGTGTGACGGAGAGACCGAACCAAGGCGTTCAGCCCGAGGCACATGCCGCTTCTCCAGGGTTTGGGGAAAACACTGACGTGACAAATTACCATAATTTTCTAAAATATGGAGGAATGACACACCACCTTTCCTACCACCTACTGAAGACTCAGGACAGAGTCGAGAACAGCCTCCCTGAGGGGCCCACCACGGAGGGGGGAAGAGAGCACCGGACCAGGGAGAAGACGGCGGCACGTCCCGAGCCCAGACTGCGGAGCCCCGAACGCGAGGGGCGTAGGGTCGCACCCGGGTCACGTCCCGGGGCTCTCGGGATGCGAGGGGCGCGAGGGCGAGCCCGGGCCGGCCGACATGCGGGGGGCGGCGGGACAGCGGCTGGGGCTGCGGCGCCCGGGCGGCGGGGGAGGGCGCGCCGCCAGGTGCCGGACGGCAGGGGGCAGCGGGGTTCGGGCGGGCGCGGGACCCAGGGAGGGAGGAGGGAGGCGGGCGAGTCCCGCGCAGCGAGAGGGCGCGCGCCGGGCTCGCCGCCGGCCTACCTGGAGGTAACAGGGTTTCCTTAGCCAGGCCCCCGGACAGAGACTCCTCGCCATGGTAATCACACATCGCCCCGCCGCGCCGCAGTCAGAGGCGGACCCGAGCGCTGGCGACCCGGCTCCCCGCCTTCCCCCGCCCCCAGCTCGGCCGGGCCCGCCCACTCCTCCGCCCCCGCGGCGGCGCGCGCCGCGCTTCTCCCGGCCTCGCTGCGGTGACTGCAGCCGGCGGCCCGAGGCCTGGCCTCCTGCTCTGCTCGCCGGGCTGCCGCGGCTGTCAGAGCCGCCGCCGTCTCCGGCATAAAGGGGAGTCGCGCCTCGCCTTGGCCGACACAAATCCAACTGCGCCTCGCGCTTAAAGGGGAGGCGTGCGGAGGAGGGGTGGGGCGCCGCGGAAGCGGGGGTGTCGCACCCTCGGACCCGGGAGGGGCTGGCCGGGCAGGGTGAGGGCTTGCGCCCCGCGGACGGGAGATCCTAGCGCTCAGACGACGCCGACCTAAGTGCCTGCTCCCGGCTCCCCGCTCCCAGCGTTGCGCGTTCCGCCACCCCGCCCGGAGGGTCTGACGCTCTTTGGACTCTGCTCCTTCAGGCCGGACGTGTCTGGGCGGGTTGCGTGGAAATTCAAGGGAAGCTTGGGGCTCCTTCCCGGGGGACCGGCTTTTTCTCCTTGGAGCACGGTGGTCCGTTTGGCCGCAGGAGGCGCCGGCGGGCGCATCCCCTGAGCGAACGCAGACGGGGCTCCCCTCTGCTGAAGTCAACGTGCCCGCCAAATACAGTTCTCCTCTAACGGCCTTCAACTTTTTTCCTGAGTACTTTTTTAAAAGTCTGACCTTTTGGGTCTGTATTGTTTTCAGACAGCTTCAGAGTTTTCCTGGCCCCACCCAGGAACCCTGCGTCAAAAGAAAAAAAGAAAAATATTACTGAATTAATTACAGTACTGAAGACAGTAGACCTGGGACGTGGCATAGCTACTCAGTTAAGGCTACATAACACAGGGTGTGGTGTCTTTCTTTTGACAGTGAAGTCCAAATAAGGGAAAAAAACAGCCACCCTAGCGGGAGAACAGCTGTTGATCCTAGTAACTTGTAATGGAGGAAGATATGTTTTTGCTTCTTTTTACCCGGTATACCACCTTTTCACGTGACGCCAACAAAGTTTAGGTGGCCACTTAGAACTCATTCGGGCCTGTTGCTCTGACGAGAGTTTTCCCCAGAAGCAAACCTTTACTCACTATTACTGTGGTTTTTACCTAAACTTTGTTCTAGTGCTTTCCGTTTATGAAGAGATGCTTTCTTGTCTGCCCCTCCCCCAATCCAAGCACAGACACAGGTTTAAAACCTGTGTGGTATTTTATTACCACGTATAAAACTGAGAGGAAAACATAGGAAGAACACTCTCTGACATAAATCACAGCAAGATTTTTTTGATCCACCTCCTAGAGTAATGGAAATAAAAACAAAAATAAATGGGACTTAATGAAACTTAAAAGCTTTTGCACAGCAAAGGAAACTATAAACAAGATGAAAAGGCAACCCTCAGAATGGGAGAAAATATTTGCAAATGAACCAGTGGACAAAGGATTAATCTCCAAAATATATAAACAGCTCATGCAGCTCAATATTCAAAAAACAAACAACCCAATCCAAAAATGAGCAGAAGACCTAAATAGACATTTCTCCAAAGAAGACATACAGATGGCCAAGAATCACATGAAAAGATGCTCAACATCACTAATTATTAGAGAAATGCAAATCAAAACTACAATGAGGTATCACCTCACACTGGTTAGAATGGGCATCATCAGAAAATCTACAAACGACAAATGCTGGAGAGGGTGTGAAGAAAAGGGAACCCTCTTTCACTGTTAGTGGGAATGTAAATTGATACAGCCACTATGGAGAACAGTATGGAGGTTCCTTAAAAAACTAAAAATAGAATTACCATATGACCCAGCAATCCCACTACTGGGCATATACCCAGAGAAAACCATAATTCAAAAAGACACATGCACCCCAATGTTCATTGCAGCACTATTTACAATAGCCAGGTCATGGAAGCAACCTAAATGCCCATCAACAGACGAATGGATAAAGAAGTTGTGGTACATATATACAGTGGAATATTACTCAGCCATAAAAAGGAAAAAATTGGGTCATTTGTAGAAACGTGGATGGACCTAGAGACTGTCATACAGAGTGAAGTAAGTCAGAAAGAGAAAAACAAATATCATATATTAGTGCATATATGTGGAATCTAGAAAAATGGTACAGATGAACCAGTTTGCAAGGCAGATATAGAGACACAGATGCAGAGAACAAATGTATGTACACCAAGGGGGGAAAGCCGCAGGGGGTGTTGGGGGGGGTGGTGTGATGAATTGGGCGATTGGGATTGACATGTATACACTGATGTGTATAAAATAAGTAACTAATAAGAACCTGCTGTATAAAAAATAAAAATTAAATTAAAAAAAAAACCTGTGTGGTATTTTATTGCTGGCAAATAAACTCGTTTTTCGTTGATTTTCAGTTTGGATTAAGAGACTAAGGTAAAAGTACTGGTTTAATTCGTTCTTTCATTCATTCAATAAATAAATATTAATTGAGCACCCAGACATTGTTCTAGTTGATTGGTTATATACCTGAGCAAAATACAAAAACCCCAGGGCTTGTGGATATTACATAAGTATAAGTAATAAATAATAAGTAATAAATGTAATAAACAAGAAATTCAAATAGGATAATCAAGCTGATAGGGGATATGTAACAAAGAAAACAAACCAATGGAGATGAGGAAGACTAAAGGTAGAGTTGCTCTGGGGAGAAAGATCAGGAATTCAGTTTTGGACTTTGTTACATTTGAGACATCTATTAGAAATTCAAGTGGAGATCTTGAGTAAGCAGTTGTACATATGAGTCCAGGGTTAAGAAGGGTGGTCCAAGCTAGGGATATATGAGAGATAGCAACATTTTTTTAAAGATGAGAGTTATGTTTTATTCGGTCCCCTTACTGAGGACTGCAGACCAGGAGACAGATAGCCCTGAGGAACTGTACCAAAGAGGTAAGGGAGGAGCCAAGATATATAGGAGTTGTTGCCAGTTCAGTAGTATGATCTAAAAATCATCAGAAACTTATATTTGTCAAAAAAGTAGAGAGGTGTCAGCATTTAAATGATATTTAAAGCCACAAAACTAGACAAGATCACCAAGGGAGTGAGTATAAATAGAAGAGAAGCAAGGAGGAAACCTTGCAACTTCAAGGCAGGAGAGTGGATGAGCCAGCAAAGGAGGCTGAGAAGGAGCAGCCAGTGAAGTAGGTGGGCCGAGAGTGAGGTGCCTGGAAGCCAAGTGAATATAATGTTATCAAGAAGGTGTGAGTGCTCAGTATGTGAGTGAGGACTGAGAATTGACTATTGGATTTGGTACCATGGAGCCACTGGTAATATTTCAGCGGAGCAAAAGAGGGAAAACTTGATTGGAATGGGTTTAAGAAAAAAATAGGAGGAGAGGAATTGGAGATGGCTAATATTATAGGCAATTCTTTTGAGAAGTTCTCCTGCAAAGGGGAGCCCCAAAATGGTGGTGGGGATCCCACTACCACAGTAACTGGTGGTGGAAGTGGAGCCAAAAGTGGGTTGGCCAAAAAATTGGGAGAAATATTTGTTTTTGATAAGAATGATCTAGAAGAGAAGGAAAATTTTACGAAGGGGCAAGAAGAGAGAATTGCTGGAGCAGTGTCCTTGAGAAGGAAAGAGTTTAGAATCTAGCACACAAATGAAAGGATTATCTATAGACAGGAGCACAGTCTGTTCATCTATGGAAACTGGCAGGCAGGTGGTAGAAGTGGCTGTGGGAATCTGAGGAAGTTCTCTTCTGATTGTTTCAGTTTTCTCAGAGACATAGGAAGTCAGGTCATCCGGGGGGAGGAGATTCAGAAGAGCAAGAGAAGGTGAGGAGAGAAGCGAAGGTGCGAAATAGTCATCCAGGAGAATGGAAAGATGAATAGACTAGGAAAAAAATATCATATGCTTGCTGAGTGTCATTAAGGGCCCACTTGAGTTCATGGTCATAAATTTAAGTGGGATAAGTCAGTGTGATTGTGCTTTTTTTCCTCCATCAATAATTGACTGCCAAGATGCAGGCTCAGAGTAGGCTTAGAATTCTATGTAATCAGGTTTTACCAAGGAAATAAGAGCAAGGAGAGAGGACCAAGGAAGTCAAGGATGTAAGTAAGGGAGTGATTATGATTCACCATGGAGTTTAAAATGAGGGAAGAGTAGATATGGAGAGATTAAGGACAGAAAAAGGTGGTAGGATCAGTGAATTGCCAGTCCTTGTGGGGTTGAGGGACTATAGGAGTCAGAGAACAAGGGGGAATGATCTGAAAAGGTAGGTATAACATTAAGGGTCTGGCTCCACTTTTGATACTCAATGACAGCTGTCAAGCCCCACCACTTCTCTTTTCCCTGTGCCCCACATCTGGGAAAACTGATAAGAAAGCCCAGGTTGCTTGCTCCTTTGGTGTCAGTGGGAAGTTCAAACTATGCAAGACCCAGTCCATGTGAGGGACCATTCACCCTGGCCCCATCCACCCCCAACCACCATAAACCCTAAGAAAGTCTCCTTTCTCTGCTCCCTCAAGCCATATTCAGACCAGTTTGGAGCCTGCCCTACTCTCCCCAGAAAGCTTCTTTATGTATGTAACAAACTTTTTCATACTCTGAAAAAGCTGGTACATGTGTAGCATCATCAATCTTGACATCCAAAACAAAATTTAAGTGGAAGAATCTATCTCACTTCTGCAGAGTGACCACAACAATGTGGTAGTTAGAGTGGGATGCATGAAATTAAGAGTATGAAGAAGTGATGAAGCCTAGGGTGGAATCTGAAAATGGCAGTGAATGGCTGAGGAGTGTGGAATACAGTGTCACTAGAAGAGAGTCAAAGAGAGAGTATCATGAGGATTATCTATGTATATATTGAAAACAACAAGATTTAGGACAAGAGAGATGCTGGATAGGATGCCAGTAGTCAAAAGCTAAAGTCCTTGAGAAATAAAGCAGAGTGATCTATGAGCGAGTAGGGGACTACCACAATGAGGAGAGTGATAACACCAGAGGACATGAGTTAAAAAAACAAATACTGGGTAGGGGGAGGAATTAGATAGGAGGTGGGGAGAATAACCTGAGAGAAGCAATGAAGAACAAAGAGGATCCCTCTCCCACCTCCAAGTCCAGTGGTACAAGGGCTGTGGGAAGGCTGCAGGGACAACAGCATCCACCAGGGGTGAACCAGGTTTGCTCTAGAACAGGAAGGTGAAGGAAATATTCAGAGAAGAGACTGAGGATACAAAGGTTTTTGATGAAGATGGACTGTGAATTCCAGAGGACACAGTGGAAGAGTCTCAGAAATTGGGGAGTGTGGTAAAGGGATTCAAAATAGGTGATGTGAGGAGCTTTGAGTGAGTTAGTGGGTAGGAGACAAAGAGTGACCCGGGAGTCTGGGACTTCTTATGGTAAAGGATATAAACACGGATAACAAGGACAAAGTTTCAACCAAATGAAAAGAAATGATTGTTCAGTTTCCATATAGAGTCAACAAAGATAAAATGTAGTTAACATTTTCTTATTTGAAAGGGGAAAATTAGTTTAAATCATTTTCATTTCTCACTTGGGTAGTTTATCTTGTCATCCCATGTAGAGCAGCAGCTACCCCAGGGTCCATCCTGGGAACCTTGTAGGTGGGTTTGATGAGCTCTCATACCACTGGACTTGCACTTTTGGCTTTAAATCCATGTATGTGAGTCCCAAGATGGGTCCAAGCAAGTTGACCTGTAGCAAATTTGGATAAGAAACCTTCTACCTCTTGACCTTGCTCTCCTTCCCACACTCATTACAGTGGCCCTATGAATTCTTGATGTCCTATGCTGGACCTACCTTACAAACATTTAAATTTACCTGTTTACCTAGCACTCATTCTTATGGAACTTAAAAGTTTGTTTTTCTAAATAAAAGCTAGCTAATCCAAAACTAATTGTTGTGTAGCTGATGCATATGGTTGTGTTCAGAGGTGCTAATTTGTGGCCTCTTAGTCCTCATGTATAACATAACTTTGGTCTTACAGAGACAAAGGAGCAGCTCCAGTGATTTCAAATATAGGAAAAATCAAGATCAATGGTCTTTGGACTTTTTCGTTTACATACTCCCAAAAGAATTTTGAAAAATACATGTATATCTTCCTCATTTTTATGTCAGCATACGAATTTTTTCTCATAAAATTAAACAATTGTAAAGGAAGTTATTTCCAGCAATATGTTCTAAATATTGGCATTTAAAAATAAAATAGTTACACAATTCTTAAGTATATTCAGTTGAATATAAATACCATCTTGATTTAATATAATTGAAAGAGTATCACCCATTTGAAGAGTAAATGAAACATTGTTTCTTTAGCTATCAGAAATGTAACATTGTTACCTTTTCTTCTTCTTGAACTTTAATAATTCCACTTCCCTTATAGCATTTTTTCCTATTATATACTTTATGCATTCTAATCTATTTTTCAACCGACCACATTTCTCTGCAATAAAAAATAGACATTTTAATGCCTTTTACTTTCATCTTAAAATTTATTTTAATTTTTGAACATGTAATACTTTCACCTAGTTCAAAAATAAAACCTAAATAAAAACATACATTGAGAAGTCTTATTCCCACACTCTTGCCTTTCTACCTTGTCCCTACCCACATAGATAATCACTTTTATTAATTTTTATTGTATTCTTCCAGTGCCAGTGTTCCTTTATAAATAGAAGCAAAATTGAATGTATTTTAAAAATTGAATATATATTTCATCCCCCTTTTATTACATAAAAGATGGATTACTTTATTACACATTTTTTAAAACTGCAGAATGACAATCTACTATTTATTTATTTGGCTGTGCCAGGTTTTTTTAAGTTCTGGCATACGGGAGTTTTAGTTGTGGCATGCGGGATCTAGTTCCCTGACCAGGGATTGAACCCCGGCCCCCTGCATTGGGAGCACGGAGTCTCAACCACTGGACCACCAGGAAAGTCCCTCTACTAACTAGTATTACTGAAAATATACTGATTAGAGCAATATCAAATCACACTTCTGATAAGAAGTCTTTCTTTCCCTTTTCTCTGGATAGTGGGGTTGGATCACAGAACTCAACTTAACATTCTTCAAGGCCATTTCGGAAACCTAGATGCTTTTAGTTCTTTGAATTCAACTCCAATGAGAGCAGAGGTTGCAAATGGCAGCCCTGGGCAGACACATTTTGTTTGACTGGTCCAACATTTACAGATCGGGACATTTTACATAAAGCTCCAGATTTTTGACTCTTTTGAAAATCAGATGATCAGCTAACCAAGCCTTTCATTCACTCAGCAACAATGAGCGGGCACTGAGTACCACATCCTCCTCCTTGAGGGGGCCCAGGTGCTGCAGTTTGCCACGGTCCCCCTCACTCCTCAGTTTTCCTGCCCCAGCCCCCAGAACTTATTTATTTTTCCAGTCTGGTCCCTGTAGGCATTTGACTTTATGACCTCTGAGTTAACCACATAGTGATTTGGGAAAGTAGACCCAATCAGGAGCATCTTTGAAGCTTCAAAATTGGAAACAAGAAAGGAACTAGTGAAGAGTATAAGAGGAGATTAGGCTCTGGATTAATAATGCAATTAAAAAAGAACCCATGTTTCACCGGAACTTCCCTAGAGAAAAGAATAGACAAATGAATTATTTACTCACACTGTTTAGCCTGTATCCACTAGATTGGCTTAGGGTATAGGTTAGGCAAGGTGGAGACTGAATTTGTACTCCAGGAAAAATGAAGTCTGTTGTGTTTTAGGCATGAGAACATAGACGAAAATGAGAGACAGGGCTCTGTTTTATCTTCTATGAAAAGGCAAATTGGATATTGGAATAAAAAAATACAATGGTTCTCTAATTTTCCACTAACACCACCACCAAGTATTATGAAACTTTTATGTCCAAAATGTTATGAAATGATGTTAAGAGTATGGAACACAGAAACTTTTTTTTAAAATTTATTTTTGGCTGCGTTGGGTCTTTGTTGCTGCACACAGGCTTTCTCTAGTGGCGGTGAGCCGGGGCTACTCCTCCTTGCGGTGTGCGGGCTTCTCATTGCGGTGCCTTCTCTTGTTGTGGAGGACGGGCTCTAGGGCGCACAGGCTTCAGTAGTTGTGGCTCACAGGCTCTAGAGTGCAGGCTCAGTAGTTGTGGTGCATGGGCTTAGTTGCTCCACGGCATGTGGAATCTTCTCAGACCAGGGCTCAAACCCGTGTCCCCTGCATTGGCAGGTGGATTCTTAACCACTGCACTGCCAGGGAAGCTCTGGAACACAGAAACTTAAGATGAAATAGGGCAAGTATTTTGTGTATCTGGTTTTTATATGGAATGCTTCAGAAAAGAAAAAAGGGAATAATTAGAATTCTAGTTCATTGTTACGTCTATAATACCTAGCACAGTACCTGGCATATAGAAGGTAATTCATAAATATTTGTTGAAAGAATGAATAAATGAAGCTGCCAGGAGAATATAAGGTATAAGAATAGAATAGATTTTAAAGAAGTTTTTAACTTGAAAACAACATTCAGAATCTGAAACAGAATCATTTATTCCATTCCTTATTCTTATCTGTACATTCACTGAGACATTTTGGGGGAATAGTTCCTCAGGAAAAAGAATAGCCTATAATAATTTGGTGCTAGGATTTTGTCTTACTTGACGCATAACACTAAAATTCTGGAAATTGAAATCCCCCCTAATGAAAAGGTTGCAGTAAAAGACCTGTATTGAGAATTCACAATGACTGTAGCAAGTGTGTCAAAAATGATCATATAAAACCTGTCACATGGGAGTTATTGAAGGGATTACCTTATTAGGGTGAATTATGGTCTTCAGCAGGATATGAACTTGTCCTGAGACTGAGAATATTTTCAACCTCTGGCAGTAGTCTCAGGGTTTCATACAGACAAACTGTTAATGTCATAGTATTCAAACAGCATTCCAGAATATGGTTTGACTATGCTCTTAATTTGGTTTATGGGATATGCCATGCTCTCTACCAAAGGGGAAAATTGCATAGAGACATAATGCAGCAAGAGATGACCTGGTAGCACTGCCAGAACACTGTTCATTGGGTGATTTGTAGTGTTTCTCTCCTTCTGAAGACCAGTCCTAAATATTTCCCAATTCTCTTGAACACAAGAATAACCATCCTAATCCAGGAAACAGCCGATTCACTCAGATGATAGCAGAGCTCTTAGAGGACCCATCTGTTTCCTTGCTGATTACCCTGAGTAAAATTCAGTTATAACCAACCAATCCAGAAAATGTCATAAGGATTCCAAACTTCGTGTGGCACATACTCCTTATCTTTTCCTGAGGTTCCCCCCCCCTTTCTTTTTTTCTTTTTTTCAGTGTTTCTTATTTCCATGTAATGATTAGGAGCTATCTAGAGATAGATAAACTGTCTGGTTCTGCCACTTTCTAGCTGTGTGACCTCAGGCAAGTTACTTAAAATCTCTATGCTTCAGTTTCATCTTTAGTAATAGGTTAATAAACTTGTGTGAGGATTAAATGAGGTTATATGTTATAAAGCTCTTAGCATAATACCTAGCACAGAGTAAGCACTATACACAGAGATGTCTAAAATGCCATGTTGCCAGGAATTCCCTGGCGGTCCAGTGGTTAGGACTTGGCATTTTTATTGCAGGTTCAATCCCTGGTCAGATCCCTGCAAGCCACGCAGGGCAGCCAATAAAATAAAATAATAAAATAAAATAAAATGCTGGAAGGCCATGTAAGATTGCTTTTTTTTTGATGAAAAGAAACAATAAAAGGAGGTTTTTTTTTTTAATTCAAAGGTATACTGAATAAGTAGGTTTGTTTACAACCATTCTTGAAATTTATTATTGAACAACTTCATGGAAAGTCAGCATCTTCAAGAAACTTTCCCAAAAAGCTTTAGGTAAAAACCCATTTTTGAGTTTTGGGGGAATAAGCTTTTCCATAAGAATTAATTTTCTTAGAAAACAAAACTCGTCCCTTAAATACCAACTCTCATAAAACTTTAGACCATTGTTACATTAATAGAGATCATTTTGAACTATGTCACCCAAGTCCCTATCTTATTAAACAGATTATAATGAACACAATTTAACAATTTCTTAGTGCTGTAGGATCATACAATACAGAATCACACATCTGGCATCTTGGAAGTAGGCTGGGTATGGCCCTCTAATACCGGAGAGGGGAAGAGAACCAGTCTTGAACATATCCACTGGGATAGGATTAGAACTTGGGAATACTGACATGCCAGCAAGTGTCCAAAATATTTCTAGGTATCAGGCCATAGTTCACTAAGCAGTTGTCAATGAGAGGTCCAAGGCAGCAGTTGATCACTGTCAAGTTGACAGAAAATCAGACAGTTCAGGGGGAGATAGTATTCTGGGATTCAGACTAGCAGGTTGGAAGTGGTAACTGGAAAATCTATCTAAAAATTGTCATCTGTGTGAAGGGCAGGGTTCTAAACCAAGAGGTGATCAACTGTGCTGGACAGGCAACTGGAACACAAATTTTGGAATAGGGGTCAAGGCAAAGGTCTAACTATTAGAATAGGGACACATGGAGAGAGGCAAAGTTTAGAATCTTATCTAGATTAAACCAGTGGCAAGGATGACTTGACCCCAGGTCACAGACTGTGGAGGTGGAGTTCGTTAAAAATCTTTCTCAGGTGAAGAGACATTGAGTAATTTCCCCCAGGTCTTACTGTGAGGCTGCACACCTGGAATTTTATCACAGGCTGTCTGATTCCCTACATATTTCTGCTGTTTTGCTCTATTCACTTTAAAATAAAATAAAGGTTATACTACTCTGGAAAATACAAAAATAACTGGATTTGTTTTTCTGATTCCAAGGAAAACTACAATTGTACAATTCTAGAGTCACATCATTTATAAATTTTGAAGGGACAAGAAAAATATATTCATAAGAAAAATACACTGTTGGTAAGGAATAGCTTTCTATATATGTACCTTAAAAATTAACTCTCATAAATTCCTACAATCTAAAAGTAAATCTTTCAAAAGGAGCCGGTGTATCCCTATGAAAATATCACAATTCAATTTTACCCATTTAAAAGAAATTCACATATTCAACATTTCATAATAAGCTAAAAGCATACAGTTCAAAGGAACAGAATTTTCTTGATATGAAAAATAGAATATTATTAAGAATCAATGCTCTGTCTGGTTCTTTAAATTATTCTTAGATAATTATTGTTCTATTATAAGTATTACCAACAATAAATGGCTTTCTCTTAGAATTCAGATTTTTTTAACTTTATAGTCTTTATTATTGCCTTTTGAGATTCAGATCTAAAGAAGGCTAAACAACCTTCCACTCTAATCTTGCATTTCCTCTTTCCAAAAAGGTATTTCCTTGTGATTGCTCCATCTCAGGCTCTAAAAATGTCGGTTCTGGGGTTGTGAATAATGATAGCGCTTTGCAAAGACAGGTAAAAAAAAAATCAAACAGTTAAGGAAAGTTGGAAGTGGATGTCTGCTAGGCAGTGGGCCAGCAAGCATGAAAAAACAGTTTAGAAATACACAAGAACCCAAAAAGAAAAAATCAGTGATCCAGAAGCCAAAGGCAGGCAAAATTCACAGTGTGCCAGAAACCAGGCAAGTAGACAGCAACCAAGTTGACCAGAAATCCCAAAGGAATGCTTTAGGAGACCAGGAATACCCAAAGCCAGGCAGACAGGAACCCAGTGAGCAAAAAAAAGGTAAGAGCACTGCCTCTGCAAGAGGTCTGGACAGACCTCCAGAAGTCAAGTCTGGACAGGTGCTCCAGAAGTCAAGCACCCAGGCAAAGAAGTCTACAAAGGAAACTTGATTCTCAGGCCAAACCATGTCCAGCTCGGGACTGTCAGGAGAAGTAGAAAAATGGACACCTAGCTGCCTGGGGAATACAGAGTTGGTCCATCCAGAGGAGGTCTTTCCTTTTCCTTGTTAACAAAAGATTTGACTCAACGACTAGCTAAACTTTTTTTTTTTTTTCCCACTTTTGGATACTTTAATCCAGATAAGAGTTTATAGCACTCTGTTGCTCTCTTCCTAGGTAATGTGACGTTCTTAATCGGTTTCCACAGATGCTGTTCTAATTCAACTTGGCAAGAGGCTTACAAGGTCTCAGGACAAGTTGAAAACTGAAAATAGATCCTGCCCATAGACTCAGCATGACTGGAGAGCTTGTTTCTTAATAATCCCACACCAAGTCAGTACTTGCTGTGTCTAGGACATCCTATTCTACCCCAGTGTGGGTCTGATTTTGTTCCAAATGTTGTTTTCTTATTAAAACAGAAGTATAAACAGCTAGTACCATGTTATTTTCTCCCTCTTTACGGAATGCTAATAAAGTTCTACAGATATGAGTCTGGTGACATTTCCCTTCTCTTTATGAAGCATAAGTCTCACAGAACCCACACCCTGTCGAGGCCATCTGGGGAAACAGAATCTTTTATCTCTGTAGGCAGAGGGTTTATTGGTTTCACTTCCTTCTTTTAAGCTGGGGACCATCTCATGTAGTTACATACAGCTGGCCCTCCATACCTGTGGTTTCCACACCCAAAGATTGAACCAACAGCAGATCAAAAATATTTGAAAAAAATTTCAGAAAGTTCCAAAAAGCAAACCATGAAATTATACTGTGCAGGCAACTATTTACATAGCACTTGCATTGTATTATGTATTTTAAGTAATCTAGAGATGATTTAAAGTATATGGGAGGATGTGTGTAGGTTATATGCAAATACTACACCATTTTATATTAGGGACATGAGCATCTGTGAATGTTGGTATCCTCGGGGGTTCTGGAACCACTCTCTGGCAGATACCAAGGTCTACTATACATTGATAAATGACTGTCTACTCCTGCCTTACCTGACTAGGTTGATAGGAGAAGTTGAGGGCATTTCCTTAGAAGATAAGATTGCTTTTACATTGGGTTCACGGAATGAGGACTGATGGATCCAGTTTTCCCTTTCCCCCTCATCTTCACAGTCACTACAAGGTCTGACAGGGAATTCCAGCCACATTCATTCTTGTAGAGACCCCTGTGATGACTGTTGTTTATATGGATTTGGATCAGACTACCTGAGTTTGAATCCCAGCTCTATTATTTTCTAGTGATATGACCTTGGGTAAATTATTTCTCTGGTGCCTAGTTTTATCATCACTGAAAGATAAAAAATGATACTTAAGTCACAGACTTGTGTGAATTAAACAAAATAATATATCTGAAAGTGTTTTGCATATTGCAAGTTTTCTGTGGAGATTAACATAGCATTAAGTTAAAACCTTTGTACCTGAAGGGCATGGGGCAGACACTGATCCCTGTAGGTTATCCATCCAGACCTATTTACATTTGAGACTGTTCTTTCACAGTGAATAATTTCATTAAAAAAAACAAACCACAACTCCCCAAGGGCTCTTTTTCTATAGATGGCTTTCCTCTTGAGTAGATGGAAATTTCCAGTGTGCTGGTCCCTAGAGAAAGTTTAGCTTAAATCCCCAATACCAGTAGCTGGACTGGTAGCTCAGCATTTACCATGCACTTAAGGATCAGTTTTATACCCGAGCAAACAGGGTTAGAAAGGTTGGATCATTTACTATAGCTCACAGATAGTCATTATTTAAAATGTTTCAGTGGCATTCCACCTGTCTGCTGGCATATCCTCAGCTAGCACCACTGTCCCTCAGATGTCTGCATTTCACCACACGGCTCCTCTTTCAGTTCCCCCATTGTACTGTGCTCCCTCCTGCCACATGGCTTTTGCACACACTTTTCCTCCTTCCCAAAATGCTTCTTGCCTCTTCCTATCCTCTCCCCAAACTTCTAGATATCCTGCAGATCTCAGTGCAAAGAAGTCTTCCCTGACTCCCAAGACAAGTTCTGATTCCACATCATATGCTCCCAAAGCCTACTTACGGCCTGTAATTACATTTGTGGGATTATTTGATTAGTGCCTGTCTTCACTTCTAGATTATAAACTCTATGAGGGCACAGGCCATGTCTGTTTTTTGTTTACCATTGTATCCACAGAACCTGTGTGCCCAGTACATAGTAAAATAGTGATAAATATTTAAATGAATGAACCAACTAACTGGATCTAGAGTTCAAGTCTTATGACATTTTTCACTAACTCAAAACACAATAGCTTGCTGTAGACAGTATTGACTTTATAAGGTTCTGTGACTCTCATGGTCACTCTAGAGTTGTGACAATAGGGTTTGATGTTAATATTGAGGACACTGGTATTAATACGGTATAATCAGAACCATTGCACAAGACTTTGGGAATCATGTGAGGTTTAGCAAATTATATGCTCCAAAGGTAAAGTGAATCCCTTAGTACACTTTATTTTTTTTTTAAAAAAGGATTTGGAGTCATTTATAGAAATACATAAAATATAACAATAAAAATCTACTAATATAAATGAGAAAAGGGAGCAAAGGGAAAGTAAAAAGGTAGAAAAATATAACACCTAGGGTTGAAAATAGAATAGAGTAGAGTAGAATAGAATAGAATAGAATAGAATGGAATAGAATACCCAGGCACTAAAAATTCATCCATGAACTTCTACATAGATACAGAGAAAAACACAGATTTGGCTCAGAGTTTCCTAATGCCCAAGGGAAAGCAAAGCTACTACAAGATTCACAGTATCCATAAGATAAAAGAGGACAAGATGCTCAGGAAAAAATGTTGCTTTTCCTATATTGTTGTGATGTCCAGAAAATGTTCTTAATAACAGTTCTACAGTATTACACCATGGTGACTATAATTTGACTGTTTCTTAAAATACCTCTCAGTGTAGACTCAAGGCAAAATGCCAAATGTAGGTCAGAAAAGGGCCATGTCATGAGGGAGAGGGGTGTTGGGACAATGTGGCCCAAGAAATCTCTCCAAGGATCTGTCCCCAGACCTAACAAAATTGAGAATGGCTAGAGAATGGGTCCATTCCCATCAGGCTGTTCTCCCTGAACATGATTTTTACAACTAAACTTTTGTTAATTTAACACCAGAAAACTCAAGGTTGTATTTTCTGATAAGAGCCTGAAGTGTAGAAGTTCTATGGTATAATTAAGCATAACCAACCTAGAATTGGTGCCCTTTATGAAAGGAAAGCAACTAACAAGTATGCATACCTAAATGGAGAGTGATTCAACTTTTTCATGGAGGTAGACAGGAAAATGCAGGGCTACGCTTTTCCTCAGATCATACTTTTGGGGAGTCCTTTTTTTTTGGCCACAGAGTCTTAACCCCTGGACCACGAGGGAAGTCCCTTAGGGCGTCCATTTTCACACACACAATAGGCATACAGCATGAATTCTTAGCAGGAAAGAAAAGAGTTTAATTACAAAGTAATAAACACTTGTAAAATATTCACACCACACAGAAAGCCTTCCTACCCCCATCCTCTCTGTTCTCATTGCCTCTGGGTACCACTACGGATGGTTTCTTGTGTCTCCTTCCAGACCTTTACCTACGCACAACCTTAAGGAAATCCCGAAGAATGGGGTGACTTGATACCCCTAACACTATATATTATGATTCTCTTTTTTTCATGGAGAGCAGATGAGATGAACAGGCTGTAACTACTGTCTATTATTCTTAAGCAAGGTACACCAAGACTGTGTGATCCTTGCAAGAAGATAAGACTCATATCTGCAATAAAGGAGAATGTATGGAGCATCCATAAGTACCCTGCTTTACACTTCTTAGTACAGAAAGCATTGTTTGCTTTTTGTGTTTCTACAAAAGACTGAAGAGAAATCTGTCTGTCTCTCAGGGCCTCAAGAAAGGGGTCAAGGTTGGCCATAACCATGAGCTCACAATTTATGCTCTGAGGAAATTAGTAGAAGGCATCTGAACAACTTCCTGTTTTGGAACATTTGCTCGCTTGGTTTGGAAAAGGTTTGGCAGAGAGAGAGGACATGCCTCTTGCTGTTGGCGCTCATTACCTAGTGAGCAGAGCCAACTCTGGGACCCAATCCCATTCAGATCATTGAGCAAGCTCACCTTCAGGCAGAAGCGCAGGGGTAGTATGATTGGTATCAGGACAACGCCTGGTCGGACTGCAAAACAACACACACACACCTCGCCCACAATAAAACAAAACAAACCTATTTTACAACTCTCTCTCTCTTGCTATTCTTTGATTTTTATCTCATTGCTATTCTTTAAAAAAATGAAAATAGGGTCCTAGAGAGATAAGGAATCCCAAATTTTGACAGGGTCTCTATACATGTATTTTTAAAATAAATGAGATTATATTTTATATACTGTTGTGTAATTTGCTCTTTCCATTTAACTATATCACCTACATGCCACCACCTAAATTCAACCTACTTTCTACAATAGTTTTATGTATATACCATAAGGCCATAGTTATAAAAAACCTTGTTATAAAATTGTTTTAAAATGTACCATCAGGGCTTCCCTGGTGGCGCAGTGGTTAAGAACCTGCTTGCCAAGACAGGGGACATGGGTTTGAGCCCTGGTCTGGGAAGATCCCACATGCCACGGAGAAACTAAGCCCATGCGCCACAGTGACTGAGCCTGCGCTCTAGAGCCTGTGAGCCACAACTACTGAAGCCTGCACGCCTAGAGCCCATGCTCTGCAACAAGAGAAGCCACCACAATGAGAAGCCCATGTACCACAAAGAAGAGTAGCCCCTGCTCACTGCAACTAGAGAAAGCCTGCACAGAGCAATGAAGACCCAACGCAGCCAAAAAAAAAAAAAAGTACCATCATATGAATGTACCATAATTTATTGAAACTGTTTTTATTAATAAATGTTTTACTTTGTCTCCAACTTTCACTTGTTTAAATAACGCTCTGATGAATATCCTTATGCGTGGTTTTCTGGAGTGAAGTTTCCTGAAAGTAAATTGCTGGTCAAAAGATACATTCATTTTAAATTGTGATCAGTATTGGAAATTTTTTTCCACAAATGTGGTACCAATTTACATTCTCATAATAGTATATTAAAACATCTGTTTCCTCATTAAAAGGAAGTGAATATTATCCAGTTTTTGAAACTTTGTCAATCTTCTGAGCAAACAAAAAAGTATCCTCTTTTTGCTTTAATAATAATTTCCCTAATTAGAAGTGATATTGTGCATTGTTTTATATGTTTACCAGTCATTTATATTTCTTCTTATGTGAATTGCTTCAAAGGTAGTGTTAATTCTTTAGTGAAACTGGCCCCTTTGGAGGCTGCGCAAGGGCCAAAACTGGTCCCTTAGCATACTCTTTGGTTAACAATTGAGCTTCGAAGGTATATTGTCTCAGGTAACATAAATGAGGGGTGAGTAATGTAGCCAAGCGAGCCTCAAGTGTAACTGGAGCAGGGATTGAAAACCTTCAGGACCCTTCTTTCAGTCTTCGCTGCCTTCCTCACATTGGCGTTCCTGAGGATGATCCCATGACTTCCAAGGGCTCCCAAGTTTCCATCTCCCATTTTGTCACTCCCATTGGTCCAGCTTAGGTCATGCATCCATCTCTGTGACCAATGAGCTGTTAAGATGATTGGCAGCCTTTACTAGAGCCACACACTTTGTAAGAGAAAAGGAGTTGTCTTCAAAAAAGAAGAGGATATGGCAAAGACTGATCAGATGTCTCTTAATATCCTTCTTCTCCCTTTTCCTCTTACATCTGCACACATGGCAGTTCAGAATGAAACAGCCTCTCCTAGTTCTCCTGGCCTGCGTGTGGTCATATGACTAGCCATAAGTTCTAGCCAATGGGATGTAAGCAGAAGAGTGTATACACAATTTCTAAGTATCCTAACAGGAGGGGCATACTTCTTTTCTCCTTCCTGCTACCTGGAAGGGAAATGTTCTGGCTGGGCCCGGAGTAGCCAGGAGCACAAAATGGAAACTGTAGCAACAAATTAGAAGGAATCTGGGTCCCTGATCGTCATGGAGTCATACCAGCCCTGAACTGCCTAGGTTTATGAAAGAGAAGAGTAAACCTCTAGATTTTTTAGCTCCTAGCTTTTAAAATTTGCTGTCACTTGCAGCCAAAACTAATCCTAACTGATGCAAAAGGTAATATTATACTAAAAGGAAAAGTTGCTGGGTTAAAAAAAAAAGAATGTTTACTGCAAATATTTGGTTAATATGTTTTTTAAAATCTCCCATTAGTTATCCACAAGGCTAACTTCCTCACTTCCCTCAAGTCCTTGCTAAATTATCACTTTTATTACAATTTTTAAACATTTTAATTCAAGTATAATAGTATACAGTAAACTGCATATATTTGAAGTGTACAATTTGGTAAATTTTGATGTATTTATACATACACCTGTGAAGCAATCACCATGATCAAGGTAGGGAATGTATTCATCACCCTCACAAGTTTTCATGTACACCTGTACCCCCTCCCTAGCCACTCCCTACCCAGGTAAACCCTGATCTATTTTCTGTCACTATAGATTTGTTTGATTTTCTAGAGTTTTATATAAATGGAATAATACAGTATGTACTTTTTTTAGGGGATCTGAATTCTTCCACTCAGCATAATTATGTTGAGATTTATTCATGCTGTTGTGTGTGTCGATAGTTCATTGTTTAAAAAGAAACAGACTCACAGATATAGAGAACAAATTAGTGGTTGCCAGTGGGGAGAGGAAAGGGGGGAGAGGGAATGTAGGGGTAGGAGATTAAGAGGTATAAACTATCATGTATAAAATAAGCTACAAGGATATATTGTACAACACAGGGAATATAGCCATTATTTTATAATAATTATAAATGGAGCATAACTTTTAAAAATTGTGAATCACTATATTGTACACCTGTAACTCATACAATATTGTTCATCATCTATTCTTAGGAATAGGAACAGGAAATTTAGGAATAGGATAGGAAATTTTTTAAAATACCATCATACTCACCCTCAGGACTTAGCATTCCTGAAGCAGATCAGAATGCTCCAGGCTGGCAAGAAGCCTCTCTGGATTCCAACTTGCCCCCAAAGGATGCAGTGGCTTGCACATTAAAAAGGTCATCTATGACTCTAAGCCACCACAGGACTATTTGTTAATTACTGCTGGGGTAATTTACAAAAATTGAGATTTGAGGACTAGAAGGAATAGAGATTTCCACAAATGCCTGACGTACTCATGCAGACAGAAAAAAAAAAAAAAAGTTCATTGTTTTTTATTCTGAGTAGCAGGCCATTGCATGGATATACCACAATTTGTTTATCCATTCCCCCTTCAACAGACATTTGGGTTGCTTCCAGTTTTGGACTATTACAATTAAATCTGCTATGAACATTCACGTACAGGTATTTGTATAAACATATGCTTACTTCCCTCCTAAGTAAATACTAGAAGTTGGTTGGATCATGGGATAGATGTATATTTAACATTTTAAAAGACTTCCAAACTGGTTGGTATCATTTTAAATTCCCACCAGCAATGTACAAAGTTTCAGTTTCTCCATATCCTTGCCAGCACTTTATATTGTCTGTCTTTTTTATTATGGTGCCTGCATGGTGGTGTCTCATTGTGGTTTAAATTTGCATTTCCCTAGGGACTAATGATGAGCATCTTTTCATGTGTTTATTTGCCATCTATATATCTTCTTTGGTGAAGATATACAAACTTTTTGCCCATTATTTATTTTATTAGATTATTTGTCTTATTGAGTTGTAAAAGTTCTTTATATATTCTGAATAAAAGTCATTTATAAGATACATGCTTTGAAAATGTTTTCTCCTAGTCAATGACTTGCCTTTTCATTCTCTTAGCAATATCTTTTGAAAAGCAGAAGTTTTAAATTTTGATGAAATCAAATTTATCATTTTTCTTTCATGGATTGTGCATTTTGTCTAAGAAATCTTTACCTAACCTAAGATCACAAAGATGTTATTCTTTTTTTTCCAGAAGTGTTACAGTTTTAGGTTTTACACTTAGGTTATGATCCATCTAAGTTAATTTTTGCAGATGGTATGAGCTGTGGATTGAAGTTCATTGTTTTGCATTAGGATATACAATTGTTCCAATTCCGTTTGTTGAAAAAAACTACTCTTGTTCCACTGAGTCTACTTTGTACATTTGTTGAGTCTTTTCCTCACTCTCTATTCTATTGTTTTGATCTATATGTCTACCTTTACACTAATACCACACCATCTTGAATAGTATAGCTTTATAATAAGTCTTGAAATCAGATAGTGTTTGCCTTCCAACTTTGTTCTTTTTTTTCTTTTCAAAAATATTTTGCCTATTGTTTTGACTTTTTTTTTTTACTTTTGACTTTTTTTTGACTTCTGCATGTCCACATAAATTTCAGAATTAGCTTGTCAATTTCTATGAAAACACCTACTGAGATTTTGTTTGGAATTGCATTGAATCTATAGAACAAATTGGGAAGAACTGACTTTTTTTTTTTTTTTAAAGTATTTATTTATTTATTTATTTTAATTAATTAATTAATTTATTTATTTTTGGCTGTGTTGGGTCTTCGTTTCTGTGCGAGGGCTTCCTCTAGTCGTGGCAAGCGGGGGCCACTCTTCATCGCGGTGCGCGGGCCTCTCACTGTCGCGGCCTCTCTTGTTGCGGAGCACAGGCTCCAGATGCGCAGGCTCAGTAGTTGTGGCTCACGGGCCTAGTTGCTCCGTGGCATGTGGGATCTTCCCAGACTAGGGCTCGAACCCGTGTCCCCTGCATTGGCAGGCAGATTCTCAACCACTGCGCCACCAGGGCAGCCCAGAACTGACATTTTAACAATATTTTGTCTTCTGACCCATGTACAAGGTATAGCTTTCCATTTATTTAGTTATTTTTTCATTTCTCTCAACAGTGTTTTATAGTTTTCAGTGTACAGGTCTTTCACATCTTATGTCAGATTTATCTCTAAGTATTTCATATTTTTTGACATAACTTCAATTGTAAATGATATTTTAAATTTTTAATGTCTAATTGTTTGTTGCAAATGTATAGGCATATAGTCAATTTTTGTATGTTAATCTTGTATCCTGAGACCTTGCTAAACTCATTTATTAGTCCTAGTAGATTTTTGGAGAGTCTGTTAGATTTTGTACATACATAATTATTTTACCTGTGAATAAAGATAAGTTTGCTCTTTCTTTCAGATCTGGGTTTTTCCCCCTTGACTTACTTCTCTGGTTAGACCCTCTAGGATGAAGCTGAATAGAAGTGGTGAGAATGAATATCATTGGCTTGTTTCTAATCTTAGGTGGAAAGCATTCTATCTTTCACTATTAAGTATGATGTTACCTATAGGTTTTTGATGTATGCCATTATCAAGTTGATGAAGTTCTTTTCTAATCTTAGTTTGTTGAGAGTTTTTATTGGCAAAGGATGCTGGATTTTGTTGAATGTTTCTTCTCCATCTATTGAGATGGTCATATGACTTTTTTTCCAGTTTGTTAATATGGTGTGTTACACTGATTGACTTTCAAATGTTAAACTGACCTTGCATTCCTAGGATAAACCCTATTTGGCTATGATGTATTGTTTCTTTTATATATTGTTGAATTTGACTTGTTAAAATATTTTTAGAATTTTTGCACTATGTTCATGTGGCATATTGGTCTATATATAGATTCCTTGTAATGTCTTTGTCTGATTTTGGTATCAGGGTAATATGGGTCTTATAGATTAAGTTAGGGGAAAACCCCTACTTTTCAATTTTCTGAGAGAGTTTGTGCAGAATTGGTATTGTTTCTTCCTTCTATGTTGTTTAGAATTTAACAGTGAAACAATCTGGGCATGGAGTTTTCTTCCTTTTCCAAAAAACCATTCATTCATTTTTAAAAATTTTAAAAGAAAGGCAGACTGCCACATTCAGTGTCTTTTTGGATGTGTTTAGCATCTTAGAAGCTCAACTGCTTATATCCTCCTATGAATGGACCATGAGGACTTGTGGAGTTTTCTTTGTAGGAAGGTTTTTAATCACAGATTTAATTCTTTAATTGATATAGAGCTATTCAAGTTCCTTATTTCTTCTTGAGTAAATTTTAATAGTTTGTGTCTTTCAAAGAATTTGATATTTTATCTATGCTGTTGAATTTATAGGTACAAAGTTATTGATAATATTCTCTTATTATCTTTTTAATAGCTGTAGAATCTTTGGTGATGTCACCATTCTCATTCTTGATATTGGTAATTTGTATATTCTCTGTTTTTCTCTGACAAATCTGGCTATAGATTTATTAATTTGTCAATTTTATTGATCTCCTCAATTAGCTTTTGGTTTTATTGGTTTTTTCTTTATTTTTTCTATTTAATTTATGCATATTTTTATCTCTATTTTTTCCTTTCTGTTTACTCTGGGTTTAATTTGTTCTTTTTTTTTTTCCTGTGCTATCATTGGATTTATTTTATTTTATATATTTTTTGGAGTATAGTTGATTTACAATGTTGTGTTATAACTTGCTCTTCTTAAGATAGTTTCTTAAGGTAGTTTCTTAAATTTCAAAGGTAGTTTGCCTGTTTTGTTGTTGTTGTTGTTGTGGTTTCTGGCAGGAGAAGAAGTCTAGTTCCTGTATCCCATCATGCCTGGAAACAGAAGTTAGAGTTAATTAATAGGAATTAGCTCTTCATCAAAATTTATTGATCATAGAACCCAGATCTTTCCTTCTATATACTTTTTAGATCTACTGATTCCAGATCTGTCATTTGATACCAGTACTGCTGAATAGGCATCAGACTCCTATAAATGGTTTTTTTTAAATTTGTTTTTCATTTGTTTCTCTGAACAAAATTAGAATTAATGGTTCTTTCTGAGTGAAAAACCGCTCCTTTCTATGTTCTATGGCCTTTCTTTGTATTTTGTGATCTTAGGTCTTAACATATTTCTGGGGTTTGAGGAAAATAACAGCATGCTTGGCAGTCTAAGTGAATAAATTATGCTTTTTTAAATTTCAAGGATCTAATGATACCCCGGGATTTATCCATGTGTGCTCAAGAGGAGTAAGTGATGGCTTCCATGGTTCAGTAGGATAATAAATGATGGTATCTAGGGTTCTGAATACCCAGTTTTGGCTGAACTGCGCAATTTGGCAGCATTCCCTAGGGACAGCCTTAGGATTCAGAGGAAACTAATGGGATTGATGGATCTTGCTACATCTGGAACTTTTTCTAAAGTTTGACTCTGTGGTGGTTTTAAAATATGTCCACAAATTCTGTGATACTCTCCCCTGCAAGAGTCTTTCTTTCCCTTAAGTGTTGCCTGAACTTAGTGAATTACTTCTGACATATTGAGTATGACATAATTGACATGTCAATTCCAAGACTAGACCATAAAAGACAATGCAATTGCAGCTTCTAAGTTAGTCTCTCTTGGATCACTCATTCTAGGGGAAACCAGCTACCATGTTGTGCGGAAAGCTCCGCTCTACAAGAAACTGAACCAACAGCCATGTGAGTGAGCCATCTTGGAAGCAGATCTTCAGCTCCATAAGGCTTCAAACGACATCTTTACTACAACATCATAAGAGATGCTAAGCCAGATCCACCCTGCTAAGCTGTTCCTGGATTCTGACCTTTGGAAACTGTGTAAAATAATAAATGTTGCTTTAACTGCTAATTTGGGGGCGATTTATTATGCAGCAATAGATAACTAATACAGATTCACTGTGAAATAGTTTATGAGACTTGAGATAAATAATAGTGGGTTTCTAGAACTGAGAAGGTACCAAGGTAAATTTTTTTGCCGGACACTGTAAGGAGCTCTCAGAACATTGATGGAAAAATGACAATGATGGGTTCAGAGGGTCCAGGGAAAATGGGTGACAAATGCATCAGCAATGCAGATTTCTGTGGAAAGTGATTCTCTGGTTCTAGGGAAGTGCTGGAGGTTTTTTATAGTGAAAAAAGAGCCACACAGATTTTAGAGCATTCAAGAGATAAAAAGCAAAGATTCTGGAGCTCAGAAGGTAAGGGACTATTTTCTGGTGCAGTGAAAAAAGAGGAGCTTCTTTTACTTTCCCCCTTTTTAATTTAACACTATCACATTCAGAATCTGTAGAAAATATAGATAAGCAAAAAGAAGAAAATAAAAATCACCATATAGAAAAAACCACTGTTAGCATTTTTGGTTTGTTATTCTAACAAATAAATAAATGCAGACAAAGCAGACAGACAGACTTAGATTATACTTCAACTGGCCCTTTATAAGGTCATTTTGGCATTCTATGAGCCTGGCTGCATCTGGATGATGTGGCATGTGATATGATGAGTAGAATACATGGCCATAGGTCCATGGAATGGACCATAGACTACATAGGTCCGTAGAATACATAGGTCCATACATAGGACCATAGAACATATAGGTCCATACCTGCACCTTTGCTCTAAATCAGGTCACCTGATCAGATATTATGCTGTGTGGGATGCTATGCCCGTGGCTCAAGCATTTCAAAAGCCCCTGGATAGTAGTCCTGGCTGAGGCTCTGTGGGTAGGAAAGGAAAACTCATACCTGGAATAGGTATTATCTTTGTAAGAGGGAGTCACTAGCTCTTTTAGAATAGGAGAGCTCCAATGTCCAGGATGATTTCTTTGAGGAATAATGTTATATTGGGAGCTTAACATTGGTCTCTGTTGCTGACACGTTAGACATTCAGAGGCGGCAGTATTGTTAACTATGAGTCCATGCTGTTGGGACCACATGTAGCCTCCATCTCTGCCACATGATCATGCCATTTATATGTCCATCATGTCAGCTCTGGGACTGCTGATGATGACGTCTGGTTAATATCAATTAGATGAGCCATTTTGTCTACTTGGTTGTTTAGTGTCTGGTGCATGTTTCCTGGTGGGTGTTAACATGTGATACAAATACCTACACACTTGTACCTCCTCTCACATTTTCATACACATTCCTCTACCCAGACCCCTTTGTCTGTGCTCTTCCAATTTTTTTTTTTTCCAGGCCTCCAACCAAACAGCCAAGCCATTGCCCACAACTCAGGAATCTATATGTTCTTACCTCAGGCCATTTCTCCTTCCACCAAAGCAGATGAACAGGTTCTCTGTACCTAACTCTGTCATCTGGGAAAATTCGCCCTCTCCACTGTCTTCCAAGACCAACTCTGAATGTGGCTATGATGCAGTCATCCATTTTTAGCCTGTAGGTACTTAAAGCCGACCCATCTATAAACCAGTCTTCGGCTGCTCCACACTTTGGACCTGCTGGAGTATCCTTTCCTGCTTTGAGCCCACTCAGAGCTGACATCCCTCCATGTCACCCAGTCTATGAGCAGGAGCAATATTCTTTTTTTTTTTTTAACATCTTTATTGGAGTATAATTGCTTTACAATGGTGTGTTAGTTTCTGCTTTATAACAAAGTGAATCAGTTATACATATACATATGTTCCCATATCTCTTCCCTCTTGCATCTCCCTCCCGCCCTCCCTATCCCACACCTCTAGGTGGTCACAAAGCACAGAGCTGATCTCCCTGTGCTATGCGGTTGAGGAGCAATATTCTTAAGTGTGGAATATGTTGTGTCTCCAGAACCCAAAGACACTTCCAGTTTCTTTGCTTCTCTCTTTATAGTGAGGGTGAAAGATGTTACAATTTGTATTTTACTTTGAAGAGATTATTCTGGCAAGCCTCTGACCACTGGGATCCTAAAAACCACACTGAATTGGCTGGTCTCTGAATCTTGATGGAGTTTCCCTCCCAATTCTGGAGTGCATGTGTCTTACCAAGGTATCCAGCCACCTCTACCTGGCCACAGAACACCCAATATGCAGTGAGTTGTCCATCTTAACTGGAAGTTGTCTGAGCCACAAAACCATGAATTTGGTGAGCTAAGCATTCCATCATCAGGGGAAATGGCATATATAAGATCATATTTAAATTACTTCTGAGGACCCAAATAAGTTTCATGAGCAGGTGTCTCTCACTCACAGTATGACTACTCTTTTCACACTCACTCCACCGCTATATCCTTCTGGGAAATTACCTATGATCAATTGACAGAAGAAAAAGAAATTTAAGCCTGGATTACAGATGACTGTCCATGATCTGATGTTATTAGCCAAAACTGAACTGCCATGGCAGTTCAACTTAGGTATGTCCTGAAAAGACAATGGAGGAATGGAAATCCTCCCAGTGGGCATAACTTTGACCAGTACATTTTATGGTCCATTTGCCAAGAAAGAGAGATGGACTGAAGTATGGATCTATATAAATTCAAGGACAGGGGCTAAAGGTTTGGTCACATGTTCAGAAACTTGGAAGGAAGAACAGAACACCAGGGGATCAGTTGCTGTAGGTTTAGGGAAGATATATGTGAATGAGTATCTAGGAATGATCCCGAATGTGAGAATATTTGTGTCCTTTGAGAATGCCCATCAAACAGCCTTTGCAGTAGAAGATGCTCTGCATAGTCAGGTGGACAAAATTACCCATTTTGTGACTCAAGATTCTTTCCCCAAACACTTCAGTACTTGCACATTAGGTTCATGGAAAGACTAATGGTGTCAGGGTTGGAGATTATTCATGGATATAATATGGGATTCTCTTCAACAAAGCTGGTCTGGCTACTACCACTGTTTAATGTCAACCTGACCTTGAGCCCTCAATTCCACCTACCTTGAGCCCGCAATACAGTGCTATACTCAGCAGGAAAACACTGCCACCTGGTGGCATATTGATTATATTGCCCCCCCTTCTATTAGTACTATTAAGGGATAGTAATTTAGTAATTGGTCCTCATTGTAATGGAAATTTATTCTGGATAATCTTTCTTGCCCACTGTATGTCCTCCAGTAATATTTCCATGTACTTACTTAATGCCTCATTCACCTGAATGGTATACTATACAACACTGCTTCTGATCAAGGAACTTATTTTACAGTAAAAAAAAAAAAAAGTAAGGCTGTGATTATGGGATTCACTGGTCTTAGCATTTATCCCATCCTCAGAAATTCTAAGCAGAGTAGTGTCATTCAAAGTAATCTATTCAAAGCTAATGAGGACTAATGAGAACAGGACCCAGCTCCTGGGGAATGGGATAGCAGAAATGAAGTGGGAAAGCAGGACTTTGGCTTTTAACTGGGACTCAGAGTATTGATCTCTCCTGCAGTGACAGTATAAGGATGCAAAAGCCATAAGACCCAGTAAGAAGAGATGCAGAAGGGTATCTGGCTTCTTTTCACCAGGGGTTTCAGGGGGCTCATGTTCAGATTGGCATTGTAGCATTTAGGGTTGCTCTCAGTGGGCAAACACCTAAGCTCTTTTTAAACCTTGATGGTTCCATGAGAAAAAATGACACAACCTACGAAACGTAGACATTCATGAAAACAGGATCTTAATTTTTCAGGCGGAATGGAGATGTTTTTAGAGGAGAGAGGTAAGCAGCAAGGGACTTGATGGTTATAGCATCTCTCTTCTCAACTGCCTGCCGCTGTGCTCCTCCCTTTAGAATCTCTATACCTCCACTCTCTGTCTCACCATTAATACTGCCCAATAAAGAAGTAAGATTACTAGGCAAACAAATCACAGAACACGCATGAAAGTAAGCTTTATTTTTACTGCCATGATAATGTAATCTTCCCAGCCTTTGGTCTTCAGTATCATGACAAAGCAAATACTTTGGTGGATGGTGCCCAAACCCAGGATTTGGTTTTAAGCCAGTCCTAAGGGCACAAGCTCAAACTGGGCAGGTCTGTGTCCTCTGCCATCATGTGGAACAGACCAGTTCTTACTCCTTCCTTAGCCTTGTGGTAGACAGGGAGGTTAGGCTGGCTGCCTAGAGAATTACACTGTGGGCTAAAATCAGTTCAGGTAGAATACAAGCCTGAGGCAAACCAAAATCCATGACCCTCTATGATGTGACCATAGATAGACACAGACCTTGCATATTTCTTGACTCTGCTGTTTCAGGAACTGGCTAGACTATTGTGTTTTTCACTTGGTCAGCCACTTCATATGTTCCAGAACTGGGGCAGGGTAGTGGGTGAAGAAGAGCTCTAGGATTGCTGTGGGAGGCGGGAGGTACATCTTGGCCTAGTTATTCCAAGTCCCAGACACTTTGGAAGGATCTGGAGGAGCACAGGGATATTAGCAAGCTTAGCCCAGTGACTCTTAGAGTCTGTGCCTGGAGTAAGATCTTTGTATAGGAGAACTAGAGGGATGGCAGGCTGTCAAGGTGCCTATTTTACAACACATACTTCCCTGCTCTCTCCAGGTGCCCATTATCCAGGAGATCTACCTATATATCATGGGATTATCTCCATGGTTTAAATCATTGAGTGTTTTTCCTGAGTCAGGACTCATTTATGGTGGCCACTTATTTTCTTTACTGTTAGTCCCTTAATCATTTTTATTATTTATTACTAAATCTTTCCCTGAATTTCTCACACTGCCTGGTTTTTACTTGATGAAACAGCTTTTCTTAACCACATTTATTCTGGTTAATTAGCCATGGTTTTTCTGCTATCACCTTTATTGCTTGAAAAAAAAATTATTTCTTTAGAGGCACATTATGCCAAACTTTTTTTTTTTGGCCTTTTTAGAATTCTTTTTGTTTTTATTAAAGAGGATTTTTAATGAATTGATTTCATCAGGCAATTTTAATTCTGTTTACTATTTATAAGTATGGGAGATGATTAATATTCAGAGTTTTCCTTTTCCTATGCAGGTTCCTTTCTAAAAATTAGGCCAGGGTAGTTTGCCAAGGGAAATAAAAAAAAGGTCTACTGCAAAAAACATCACTACTGAGATATGACTGAAATATTCCAAGGGTGTTGAATACTGCCATTGATACTACAGACACCATTTTTCTTATGATGCTTAATCTTGAGATTGAGACATTAGGAGACTCAGCTGTCACTAAGAACTATATTGCTTATAAGCCCAGAGAATCCCATTTCTCTTCTTGGTGAGATATAAAAAGAACTTTAAGCAACAATGTCCTACTGTATAGCACAGGGATCTATATTCAATATTCTGTGATCAACCATAATGGAAATGAAAGAATATGAAAAGTATATGTATGTATAACTGAGTCACTTTGCTGTACAGCAGTAATTAACACAACATTGTAAATCAACTATACTTCAATTTAAAAAAAATATAATAAAAGAACTTTAGACACCCATAAACCATTGCTTCTTCCCTCACTTTTACCCCACTGGATGGGTTGGAAAGAAAAGAAAATGAAAAGTATCTGTCACCTATTATGTTACTTGTTCTACATATGAAGTGTCAAATAATCCTCACAATGACCTCATTGCCCGTATTTGACAAACGCAAAAATTTAAGCTCAAAGTAGTTGGTTAACTTAACCAAAATCAAACATCTGGTAAGTTGGCAGTGTGGGATCCAAACTCAGATCTACCTAATTTTAAGGCCTGGGCTATTCTACTAGACCCATTGCTCAGAAAAAGACAAGGATCACTTCATAAACTAGGCAATGAGTCAGCAATAAATGTTTTATCCAGATGCCCACAAAAATTAAAGGCCAGTGCAAAGCAAGGAATTATAAATTATAAACCAGGCCTAGAGAAGTTAGGGAAATGCAGATGTCAGAGGTCAGGTTAGAGATTGGGCAGGCTCTGGGAGCATGGAGATGGGTTTGGCTAGAGAGGAGTGTGTGGGCAAAGAATGAGGTCCTATCAGGATAAACAAGGAGACATTATGCAAAGTGAAATAAGCCAGACAAAGAAAAACAAATACTGTATGATCTCACTTATATGTGGAATCTAAAAAAAAGAAAAAAAATGGAACTCACAGAAGCAGAGAATAGAGTTGTGGTTACCAGGGGCTGGGGAGTAGGGAGGTGGAAGGGGGAGATGCTGGTGAAAGGATGCAAATGTTCAGTTGTGTAGCGTGAATAAGTCTAGAGATATTATGTACAGGCATGATGGTTATTTTTTTTAATCAACTTTTAAAAAAAATTTTATTATTTGGCTATGTCGGATCTTAGTTGTGGCATGTGGGATCTTTCGTGTGGCGCACGGGCTCTTCTTTGTGGCGTGCAGGCTTCTCTAGTTGTGGTGCGGGTTTAGTTGCCACACGGCATGTAGGATCTTAGTTCCCCAACCAGGGATCGAACCCACGACCCCTGCACTGGAAGGTGGATTCTTAACCACTGGACCACCAGGGAAGTTCCATGATGGCTCTTCTTAATAATGCTCTATTGAACACTAGAAATATGCTAAGAGCATAGATTTCAGGTACTCATCACACCAAAAAACTGGTAACTATGTGAGGAGATTACATGTTAACTAGCTTGACTGTAGTTATCATTTCCCTGCATAAATATAGATCAAATCATCATGTTATACCTTAAATACAATCATTTTTATTAAAAATAAAAAACTCAAAATTATTTCAAAAATGCTCAAAGTTGTTAAAAATGTAAGTTATATTTAACAAGTTATAAATTAAAATTTTTAATGGAAAAAAGAATGATATTAATATATAAGCACTAATATGAACACATTAAATCTGTGTTTCTCAGGAATCTGACAATCACTGAGGTCATTTCTCTATTTCTCCCTCCACCTCTTCATTCTCCTGCTTTTCTCTATCATCTCTCTGATTATACTTTAGAACTGGATTTTTTTTTTTTTTTTTTTTAGAACTGGATTTTTTTAAGTTAAATTTTATTTATTTATTTATTTATTTCGTGGCTTAAAATAACAATCTTTATTTATTTTTATTTGTGAGTCATGAATTTGGATAGGGCTCAGCTGAGTGGTTTTTAGCTCTCTATGGAGTCTGCTGGGATTCACTTGGCTGCATTCAAGAAGGCTTTATCATGTCTGGCACCTCAGTGCTACTCCACAGGGTCTGTCTGCCTGTCTGTCTCTTTCTCTCTTACCACTAGCTTGGGCTTCTTCACGGCAAGACGGTTACAGGATAGGTGGATGTTTTACAGGGTCGCTGGGTTCTCAGAGGGAGAGTTCCAAGTGGCATGATGAAAGTTGCAAGTCTCTTAAGGCCCAGCCTCAGAAGTTATCCAATGTTACTTTCACTGCATTGTGTTAGTCGGAAGAGGCCATATGGCCAGCCCAGACTCAATGGAAGGGAAAACTGACTTCATCTTTCAGTGGCTGCCCAATGACAAAAAATTTGTTCCATCTTTAAGGTACCACACAAAACTTGCCACATCCAAAACCTGGCTTTTGTTTGTTGATTGAGGGTTGTATGGGGTCTCTCGACCATCATTCAAAATGTGAATGATGAGTACACAGTCATGTGGATGCTGGAGATGTGACAGATCCCAGCATCAGTTAAAGATGCTTTCAGCTGTGAAGAACAAACAACCTAAATCAAATCTGTTAACATCATGTAAAAATGTATTTGCTTATTAGGTATAAAGTCCAGAGGTGGAAGGTTGCCTTCAGGGTTGGTTTATCCAGTACTTTAGTGATATCAGTGAGTGATGTCATATTATTCTCATCTCTCTTCTGTGACATTCCCCATATTGGCTTCATCCTAAGCTCCTCTTCTTATGACTGGGTGGCTGCCAGTAGTGATTGTGACTATTTGCTTCCTATAGCTGCTAAATCAGTTGCAAAATAAACTGGTTTACTGGTCTACCTCAATGCTGGCCTGCCCATCTTCAGCACCTTTGACAATCTGGAGCCGAAGCTACATCTCTTGAAAGCCAAATTTTATTTTTCTTAAATAGAATTTTCAGTTCTCTAGTCTTCACTTTCAAAACAAAAAGGCAAAATTAATTTGCCTTTAGTGCCTAAGGTCTTTAATTGAAACTTTTCTGTTGTTATTGAACGTTGATAGTTAAAGTGTTCAGAAACCAAGAAATTTCCCAAGTTCTTCATACAGCCTTCCCTGCCCCATCCTCTCACTGTTGTTCTCTTCTTTCTCAAGGGGAGGACTGTTTTAGGTGGGGCATGGGTGGCAGGGACAGAGCAGAAGGAGAAGGGAGAGAAGGGAGAGCTTTCCACTTTCTTTGTATGCACCTCACAACCTGCCGTTGACTTGTCTACATTACTAATCTCAGGCTGAAGTTTTGCCCCAAGACAATATTTGATAACCAACTTTCTAAAATAGAGAAAAAAATACTTCATTTCTTTTAACCTGGAGACAAATATCCTACTTAAGAAAACAGATCGACATTTATACTGACTTGAAAATGCTGTGATATTTTTGGGAATTGCTGGGCTTGAATAACTTTCTGAAGCTAGGAAACCAAAGAAACTGTCAGATGGCATTTTCACTCGAGGGAGAGAAGGAGTACAGAAGAGAAAATCTGGATTCACAGCTGAATGTCTGGCTTAGATGTTAAACCTCCCTAAGAATGTGCTTTCTTGCTCCTGTTTTTGGTGTAAAGCCAAGGGAACTGTCAGACCACAAATAATCATTGTTAACTTGCAGTGGAAACCAGAGCCATTAAGAAAAATATTGAAAGCTTGTTCCAGGATAATAACATTTTAGAGGGCAAAGAAATAAGATACCTGACTAACCTGTTTTACTAGGTCATATACGGAAAATGTGTTGACCAGATGAATTTTAAGCAAGAATAATGACTTTTCCTTGATTTGTCAAGGATTTTAAAACGGCAATGTGCTTAGAAAAACAAATTTGCTGTAACTTGGGTAATAGGGAAGCCAAAGGCAGAAAGCCTAGGTAGCTCAGATTCATGATGCGGCAAAATAATTTTGTTATCTGGCCAGGTTTTCTGGTTCTGATGCATTTAAGCTCCAAGGAGTTGCCTAGGTTGCAGGAAACAAACCACATTTTTGCAGGATACAAATTCCTTTGAACTTCACTGTAAAAGTCTTTATTTCTCAAACTGTATTTTAGAAGATCTTGCTACAAGATTGGCAAAAACTGCAGATTCCCAAAGGTTATTTTCATCAGATTTTACAACTAAATAACCTGAGTAACAAGTAAGAATAGATGGAGGGACTTCCTCTAACAGTTGAGAACAATTTCCCTTGTTTCATTTTTGTTTCTCAATTAAAATGTCTGAAATCCTATTCCAATGCAGGCTAAGAGGTGATAATTTGAATTGTTAATTTGATTGGCTGAGCTCCAGCATGGACTTCTGTTTGCCTCTCCAGGTCTACTCTCCACCCTCACCTGCATTCACACCTGGAGGCTGACTTGAATATACCACAGAGTCTCCAAGTCCTTCTAGTTGGGGTTTACCAATGGGGATCCCAGGCAGTGGACTGATGAATGGGAGGAAAGTGAGTCAGGGAGAATTTCTACTCCCCTGGCTTCTTCCCTGTAAATTCCTTGACCAAAGAGTATAGGTCAAAGTGACCTTCTCCATATGACTTTCTCCTTCTGGGTTCCGGTAACTGCCCTCTCCCCTTGTCACATATAGTTGGGGCCTAGGGTTACCCTTTGTGGTTGGTTCCCTTACACCCTGCCCACTTCTTTATAAGCAACCCTTTGTAAAGAAGCTCACTCACAAGTATTCTAAGTATACCATCTATTTTTTGGTAGTCGTTCTGCAAGGTTTATCATAGTCCTGTAAGGACATTCTAGGATACTCTAGGATAAGAAGCAGGAGACTGACTAGGTGCTCCTTGGAATCTAATACAATGTCCCAACTCTTTGCTGAACCCCATCTGCCAATGCCTATTGTGCAGTGCTCAGTCTCTGAGCCTCTTCCATACCCCTGCTCCCCCAACCTGCCAATCATTACATCATCCATATCCTTCTATGCCCACTGCCACCTCTGTAGGGTAAACCACCACTGTCTCCCACTGTCTACTTCAGAAGCTCACCCACTAGTCCTTTGCACTTGTTCTTGCTCCCTCTGATTCATTTCCCATATTGCAATCAGAGTACTCTTTCTAAACTACGAATCTGATCACATAGATGATAGTCATGTACAATAGATAATGTTTAATAAATATATGTTAAATGAGGAAACAAGTAACATTCCCCTCAGGCTTAAAGTCCCTCTGTGGCTTCCTAGTGCTTTTCGGCTAAAACTCAACAGTCTTATAAGGCATTTAAGGCTTCGAAGACCTTATGATATCTGACTCCTGCTGACCCCACCAGCTTCATCCCACACAGTGGCTCCTCTTGTTCTCTGCTTGAGCCACACAGACCACTTTTTAGTTCCCGGATTTAGCTGTGCTCTTCCTGGCCCCAAAGCTTTCCCACCTGCAACCCCTGTTCTAGAAATTTTTCTTCTCCTTTCCCACTTCACTCATCCTTCCATTCCCTGCTTGAATGCCATTTGCTCAAAGAAACCTTACCTGACTGCTCTTCTACCTGCCAGACCAGACCGAGTTGAGTTGCCTCATTCAACTCTTTTGTGGCACATATCTCAATTATAATTAATTATTTGTTTAAATAGTCACTTAATATCTGGTTGCTACCTTTGCCCACTGCTACCCTGGTCCTGGCCTTCAGCATCACTTGCCCGAATGGCTGAAAGAAGCTCCTAGCTGGTTTCTAAACTTCTACTCTTGCTCCCTCTCAATGTTCATTCTCCACATGGCTACCAGAATGATCCATAAATGGGTCATGTCACTTCCACACACTGAAAATAAAATCCTAGATTTACACCCTGGCCTGCTGTGCCTCCCTCTCTGTCTTCATGTCCAAGCGCTCTCTGCCTCACTCATTCTGGCCTCCCTTCTGTTCCTCCAACCCCTTTCTGCCACTCACCATAACACCTAGCATTTTCTCCTTCTTTCTCATTTTAAGTTTTCTTTCTGAAATTTCTAATGTGATTGAATAGTTTATGATGAGTTTGTGGGCTACCATGTGGACAGCTATTGGTTTTGTTTCCCAACACCCTATCTCCTCCCTTCCTTAGCTGAACCTCTCCCACCCCAGTCCTAATTCTGTCCCTCCACTCCCCCAGCTGTGTGGGACCCTAGTCTGATCAGTCCAGTCTCCCATTTCCTGGTGATTTATTATGTATATTTTTAGAGACTCTCACCTGGAGAGAAAGTAGACCAAATCGGGGGACTTCCTTGGTGGTCCAGTGGTTAAGAATCCACCTTCCAATGCAGGGGGCATGGGTCCAATCCCTGGTCAGGGAACTAAGATCCCACATGCTGCGGGGCAACTAAGCCTGCATGCTGTAGAGCCCAGGCACCACAACTAGAAATCCCGCATGCCGCAACTACTGAGCCCATGCACTCTGGAGCCCTCACGCCACAACTACTGAACCCATGTGCTCTGGAACCTGTGCGCCACAACTGGAGAGAAGCCCCTGCACTGCAACGAAGAGCCCGCATGCTGCAACTAAGACCTGACGCAACCAAATAAATAAATATTTTTTAAAAAAGTAAGTAGACCAAATCTTAAATTAAGCAATACACAAGTAGGAATTTCTCAAATGCTTCAAATCCATTTATCAACAAACATTCATTGAGCCCTTTCTATGCTACCTACCTGTTGTGCTAGGACCTGGGGAAATATATAGCAATGAACAGAGCAAACATAAATCCCTGCCCTGGATAATGCTGTAACTCGGACAACATCAGCCATGTAATTGCTAAAATTCCAAGTGCTAAAAAGGGATGTAGGGCATTTACTGGATCCAGCAAAGACCTTTATGATCAAATAAGTTTTACCATAGATTTTGTGGATTCTAAGACTAAACTACTCTACAAAGCATATTAAAAATGGAAGATATCAATAGAAAGAGACATTAAAATTCTATTCTTTCAAAGAACTGAACCACTCTGCTGGTTAGAGCTAATATGTAACCAGTTCTGAATCTACAATGATTCTGGGAAGTAGAGACTCAACACAAGGTCACAGTCACATCTTCCCTCTCAACATATTTTCAGAATATCACCACAGTATTAAAAAGAAAATGGTTTTTAAAAAGAGGTAAAGCCGGGACTTCCCTGGTGGCGCAGTGGTTAAGAATCCGCCTGCCAATGCAGATGACATGGGTTTGAGCTCTGGTCCTGGAAAATCCCACATGCCTTGGAGCAACTAAGCCTGAGCGCCACAACTCCTGAGCCTGCACTCTAGAGCCTGTGAGCCACAACTACTGAGCCCATGTGCCACAACTACTAAAGCCCATGCACCTGGAGCCCGTGCTCCGCAACAAGAGAAGCCACTGCAATGAGAAGCCCATACACTGCAACAAAGACCCAACGCAGCCATAAATAAATAAATAAATAAATAAATAAATAAATAAATAAATAAATAAATAAAAAAAAAATATATATATATATATATATATATATTGAAAAAAAAAAAGATAAATCCTAGGCCTAGGAAGTGAAAGTGCAAGAATATGAGTTTGGAGTTGCAGAAGAAAATGGCCAAGCTACTCCATCAGTTTACTTCAGTAAAAACCTTCTTAGCAGTAGTTCAATTCTTCAATTTTTATGATTAATTCTGTTTTTATATCATGTTTTATTTAGTGAGGGTGAGTTGAAAAATAAATAAGAGAATAAAGAGGAAAACAGTCAGCCATATTCCTACCATTCAAAATCAACTCCTCTTAATATTTTGGCATATTTGCTTCCAGTCTTTTATCATGTTTATAGTATTTTTAAAAAATATTTCTTTCTAACTCTCTGTCCCTGTCTCTGTGTATCTGTCTTTGTCTCTCTGTCTCTCTATCTCTCTCTTTCTGTCGCTCTCTCTATTCAAAATATCCTAAAATATTAGAGCATTAAACTAATGCTAAAGTCCCTTTTGAATGTTATCCCTCTTGGTTCCCAGAGGTAACCACTATTTTGAATTTGATGAATATGTATCTATCTATCTATTTATCTATCTATCTATCTATCTATAAAATAGATCCTCAGGCCAAATATCCAATGCCAATCTAGGATCCTGGTGAGTTGGTTGTAGAATCCACATGCCTAGATCAATGTATGAATTATAGTTTAGGCCCAGCTGAAAGTCTCACCAAAATTATATGCATACAGCCATTTTTCTGTAAGAAAATTGTTTCTATTCCATAAGATGAAATTAAATACATTATTTTCCCAGCATTGTATCATGATTTCCCAGTATTTCACCTTGAATAAATGAGAAGACCACTGCTCTATCAAAGCGTTGCCACGGTGCAAAAATTATTCATTAAGTGTTTATCATGTGACAGGTACTGCTCCAGGTGCAGGGGTTCAGCAGTAAACAAAATCCTTGCCCTCATGGAGCCTAAATTCTATTGAGAGATACACAGTAAACAAAGAGACCAACAGACATCAGGTAATGATAAATGTGATTAGAAAAGTAGAATCAGGTAGGAGAATAGAAATGAAAATATCTGGGTGGGTGGGTCAGGGAGGTCTCTCTGAAGAGGTGACCTTGATGTGAATACAATGAGATAAGGAGCCAGAAAATATCAAGAATTCAGAGCAAATCAGTGTGATATGATATTTGATATGATTTGTCACTTTAGGACCCTGTGGTTTATGTTACAACCTAATCCTCAAGGGAAGAAATGCTACTGGACAGAACTGGGTACATTTCCTTCCCCAGCTACCCAAATAGCAGAAGATAAGAGGTCTCAGAGGAATCCAGCTCATTATTACTGGGTTTGTTAGATTATCCGAAGCATAAGCCAGAGATGACTTGAGGGCTATGTAGGGCTGTTAGGACTTCTAGGGCCTTGAAAAAATTTACAAGTAATAGGAATTTGTTGTTGCACTTTTTTTTTTTATGACAGTCAAGTCATTCTTGCTTTTTTTCCCCCCAAATATTTATTTATTTATTTATTTGGTTGCGCCAAGTCTTAGTTGCGGCAGGCGGGCTCCTTAGTTGCAGCTGGTGGGCTCCTTAGTTGCAGCTGGTGGGCTCCTTAGTTGTGGTTCACCGGCTCCTTAGTTGCGGCACGTGGTCTCCTTAGTTGCGGCACGTGAACTCTTGGTTGCAGCATGCATGGGGGATCTAGTTCCCTGAGCAGGGATTGAACCCCGTCCCCTGCATTGGGAGCGTGGAGTCTTAACCACTGTGCCACCAGGGAAGTCCCTGTTGTTACACTTAAACCTCTTTCTGAACCTTCTGCCCAAGGCTTTGCCAAGCCACCTGGGGTGTTCCCCTAGTGGACACCTAGCATGCGTGTTGGTCCACATGCTTTCCTTCCTCAGAATGGCACCCCTTTTCTTCTGGGGTATATTATTCCTGTTACCATCATGTGATTCAAAAGGAACTGCCAAGCTGTTACAAATCCTGCCCTTTGTTCACAGTTGATGGGTCTGTGGGTGCAAACATGACCCAAACTGAGCCAACCAGAGTATTTCATAACCTGGTCAAAGTTAGGTCAAATCACAAGCCAAGTTAGTTAACATCCATCCTCGGGATTTTTTTGGCTTGGAGCTCAGGAGAAAAAAGTCAGTCATCTAGAGGCAAAGCTGTGAGAGCCCAGGATAGGGACCTAACAGTCCTCTCCCGGCTGTGGAGGAAGCTATACTGAGAGAATGAAGCCTCGTGCTGAGAGAAGCAAAGAAATGAGAAAGATAGTGGTGTTGGATCCCCTGGTTCCAGACTTCTTTGAATTCTGGCTACGTCTTGTCTGCAGTCATGATAGGCTGCCAATAAATTCCCCCGTTTGCCTGACCAGTTGTGGTCAATTTCTGTTATGATAAGAAGTGTTCTAATATAAATGTCTTCCCCCAAATTGCCCTACATTCTACAGTCACGCTCATCCCAACTTCTGCTTCCTAAATAAAATTCCTCTCCAAGGTGCTAGGAGAAAGTAATCTGATTGGGTATTGGAAGAAATTCACACTGAGATATGGACAATTTAAAAGCTTTCCCATGTTGATAATGGGGGGGAGCTATGCCTATGTGGGAGCAGGGAATATATGAGAAATCTATACCTTCTGAATTTTACTGTGAACCTAAGACTGCTCTAAAAAGATAAAGTCATTTTAAAAAAAGCTTCCCTGGAGGCTTGGCCTTAAGATTGAATCTTTTTTTTTTAATTTTTATATTTTTTATTTTTTGTCTTCGTCGCTGCGTGCGGGCTCTCCCTAGCTGCGGTGAGCGGGGGCCACTCCTTGCTGCGGTGCACAGGCTTCTCATCATGGCAGCCTCTTGTGCTGCAGAGCAGGGCTCTAGGGGCGTGGGTTTCAGTAGTTGTGGCACACGGGCTCAGTAGTTGTGGCTCGCGGGCTTAGTTGCTCCGTGGCATGTGGGATCTTCCTGGACCAGGGCTCGAACCCGTGTCCCCTGCATTGGCAGGCGGACTCCCAACCACTGCGCCACCAGGGAAGCCCTGAATCTTTTTTTTTTTTTAATTGAAGTATAATTGAAATACAGTATTAGTTTCGGGTGTACAACATAGTGATTCGATATTTCTATAGATTATACTCCATTTAAAGTTATAAAATATTGGCTACGTTCCCTGTGCTGTACATTACATCCTTGTATATTATTTATTTTAACCTAGTAGTTTGTACCTCTTAATCCCCTTCCCTTATCTTGTCGCTCACCCAACCCTCTCCCCACTGGTGACCGTTAGTTTGTTCTCTGTATCTTAGTTTGTTTCTGTTTTGTTATATCCATTTGTTTGTCTTATTTTTTAGATTCCACATATAAGTAAAAAAAAAAAAGCATTTGTCTCTTTCTGTCTGACTTATTTCACTAAGCATAATATCCTCAAAGTCCATCCCTGTTGTTGCAAATGGCAAAATTTCATTCTTTTTTTATGGCTGAATAATATTCCAGTGTGTGTGGGGGGGGGGCGGTGTATTCTTAAACAACTATTTGAAGGCATTGGAAAGAAACCAAGACAAAAGACAAACTTAATTTGAAGTTTTTACTTTGCCTGGAATAACCCGCACCTCCTCCCATTCTCATAGCTCAAATGCCACTTCTCAATATACATCTGTTACCCACTCAGCTTAGGGCTCTTTGGTCTCATTCATTTTGAATCTCCATCATTTAACAGACTGCCTGGCATATAGCAAAAGTGCAGTAAATATTTTTTAAACAAAATAACTAATGGCCGAACCTATTTCTTCCAACAAAATTGATTATTCCATTCCCAATGGACCCATAATATTTTATGTCTCTTCTATGGCATTATCGTAAGCAGATAAGGTAGGAGTCCCTGGAGAAAGAGAACCAGGCATGGCTTTCTTGACATAAGAGAAGCCGTTTTTGGCCTAAGCCATTTTGTGGTCTAAGCCTGGCTGCAATGCTTGCCCTTGAACAGTTCTCAGTAACTGATGATCTTAAGGGAACAAAAGAATGCAGAAACAAATGACTGTTATCAGGCCAGAGAAGTAACAAGAGCAAAGATAATACATCCGTTGTGAAGACTCCCGTTCTGTTCCAATGGTAAAGATTTGGCTAGAGCGCTCAACGACCAGATCAACTGGAACCTAAGGGCTCATGATGTTGACCTTTTCTGACCCTCATGACTTCAATCCACTAGAGCTTGCACTCTGTCGACCGCCCAAGCCCCATCATGACTATGCATGTACCCCTAGCTTAAAATTTCCCCAGTTTTGCAGTTGAGGAGACACTACTTTGGGAAAGATCCCTGGTGCTCTCCTTACTTGCTGCGAGTGATAATAAGTCCTTCTCTCCCCCACTCTTTGCCTTGGTTGTGTCTTTTTGGCTCAACAGCCGCCAAGAGGCAAACCCAGTTTTCGGGTGACATTATGACTTTCTCCCTTGTATTACAATTTATTTGTGTGAATGTCTGTTTTCTTGCAGGAACCACATAACACCAAGCATAGTGCTTTTTTTTTTTAAAATAAATTTATTTATTTTATTTTTGGCTGTGTTGGGTCTTTGTTGCTGTGCACGGGCTTTCTCTAGTTGTGGCGAGCAGGGGCTACTCTTCGTTTCAGTGTGCGGGCTTTTCATTACAGTGGCTTCTCTTGTTGCGGAGCACGGGCTCTAGGCGCACAGGCTTCAGTAGTTGTGGCACATGGGCTCAGTAGTTGTGGCTCACGGGCTCTAGAGCACAGGCTCAGTAGTTGTGGCGCACGGGCTTAGTTGCTCCACAGCATGTGGGATCTTCCCGGACCGGGGCTCGAACCCGTGTCCCCTGCATTGGCAGGCGGATTCTTAACCACTGCGCCACCAGGGAAGTCCAAGCATAGTGCTTTGTGTATAAGCATTCAATTAATATTGAAGGCAGCTGGGCAATAATTTTTTGAGAAACGAAAGTAATTATTGCCATTCTAATTAATATGAGAAACAAATGTATGTTGCAGGAATATAATAAGAATATAAATAGGACTTCATTTCCACAGTACTGTCATCCTAGAACCAAGGGGGATGGATATTCTTCGGTTTAAGTGAGTTGATTTATGCACACAGTGCTTAACAGCCAGAGCAGCTCAATCAACTTGCTCTTCCTCTCTCTTTCCCTCAGGCCTCCCCTCCAGCTAATGATAATTTTGACTTTCACACTGTAAGGAAAACTGGCACCTGGAAAAGTCAGAGGGTTACTTCAGTTCAAACAGCAAGTCAACTGCAGCATTAAGGACAGGTCTGCCCTCTCAGCTGCTCTGGCATAGATCTTCTGCACAAGCCCTGGCCTTGGGAATGTGGGGACAATTCCCACATTTAGGAAGCTGATGACGCACATCAAAGGAGAAGCTGCTTGTCAAGCTAATTCCTCTCCCTACATTCAGAGAACAGAAGGGGGCTTCTCTATCTGAGATCTTAGGGCCCCAATATATGCCTGTTTTATATCCTATGCTCTCCTTAAGGGCTTGTGAGCATGTCACAGCCTCAGCCTTATACTTAAACACAATTATCTTTGTGCTGAGGGAGGAACTCTGAGGTATAAGCTATTTAATATTCTGGGAGCAGTTTGCAGGTACTCAGCTTAGTCACGAAATCTGCTTAACGATGCTGAACACGAAAGTCTGGATTGTCTATTTCCAAGATGCTATCCAGGCTGGCTGAATGATCCATTTTAACTCTGGCTTGAATTCCAAGAGCAGCTGGAGTTTGGGGTCCAATCTGTACAGCTATCGTCAGCTAAACCAGGGTTTCTTCACCTCAGCACTATCGACATTTTGGGCCAGATAATTCTTTGTTATGGGGGCTGCCCTGTGCATAGTAGGATGTTTAGCAGCACCCCTGGCCTCTATGCACTAGATGCTCACAACATCACTCCTCCCCCAACCAGTTGTGACAACCAAAAAAGCCTCCAGGTATTGCCAATGTCCACTCAGTAGCAAAACTACCCCCGGATGAGAACCTCTGACATAGACCCTGAGCTACTTGCTCACTATCCTCCGGGCCAGAGACAGATGATCCCAAACTCCTCTTATCTCCATGTCTCTAGACCAAGCCATGTCTTCTTTCACTGAGCCTTAGCTTTGACTGTTTCTTCCTTATTTGCCTGATAATTGCTGGTCTCCTGAATGCTTAAGCTCCTTGATCTGATTTCCCTCTGACCTTAGGATGACCTCACTGTTTTCCTGTTTCAGCCAATGAACTTCTGGACCAACAAAAATAATGTATACCCCCAAATTTGCAACATTTATTCAATAAACTTTCATTACTATATATTCTTCACTGGGAACATTAACATATGCTAGAGATTTTAAGGTTTAACAGTTAGAATTATGCTCTGTTGCTAGTGACGGCAGCCTGAATAAGACAGAAGAGTTTATCCCACATAAAAGTCCAGATGGAGGCAGGCCAGACTGGTGTGTGATTTTGCTCCATGAAGTTGCTCTGCCAGGCCTGGCCTCTCTTCTAAGATCATTTAATGGTCAAAGCTGCTCACCTCCTGGATAGTTTCTCACCTCTAGCCATTAGATCCACCATCCAGCCAGCAGGAAGAAGAAAAAATGGAAAAGAAAGCTAAATTAAGGAAGGCTCCTGGAGACTGTTTACACTTATGCCCACATATCATTTGTCTGAACTTAGTTACCAGACCACACCCACTGTTAAGTCAGCCTGAGGAAATGTGGTCTTTATTCTGAGTGACCATGTAACCCACTTAAAAAACTGGGGGCTGTAGTACCATGAATACTGAAGGACAACTGGAAGCCTCTGCTGTGTGAAGGGTACAAGGACAGTTGAAACACATAACATACCCTCAGGATGTTTCAGTCTAGTAGCAGAATTGGTTGTTTACACAATTACCTCTAGTCTAACTTGACTAAAATAACTTTTTGCCTAAAGGGAAAGGTATGATTACAATACTGATAACATTTTAAGGACTGTAAGCTAAATACTAACTAGCCAAATGTGGATAAGAACACATGTTTGTATTTATGCAACTGTGACTTTCTATAATTCCTTAGATCCTGAAATTTTATTCTACAACAAATTTGAGTTTAATTTTTGGAAAAGCTTGCATCTTAGGAAGTGAATACAGGAAACTTAATTACCAGTATTTTAAATGTTGGAAATAATAATTATGAGTCACTTGGTAGGTTCCACTTCTGTCATCTTGTAGTGGGTGTCAAATTAACTGCTGCTTTATATTTAGCTATGTGATGTGTCACTCAGTACACATTCCCTGGAGGACCTCATTGGCTGAAATATGAAAAAGATTTGTAGTATCAATAGGGTTGCCAAGTCTTTGTTAAAGACTATCACAAACTGGTAATTTGTCTCTTGGTACAAATTGGCCTGTTATCTTCCAGTGCCCAAAGTCAAGATTATCAGAGTTGGAGCTATTTAATATTCTGGGAATATTGCTTACTCTCTCAGTTTCCACATTTTTATAGCTCTTTCCCCTAGAGAACTCTATTCCAGGACAGTGCTGTTCTAATGGCCTCCATGGGGTGCTGGGCCAATCTCAAGGCCTTGTCACATATTACAGAGTCAACACGAGGGAGAAGAGTTCAGTTCTGAGCTCTCGAGTAGGAAGCAGGCAGCCTAAATATAGATCAACAGATTTGCTTTGACTTTCTTTAGGAAACTTACATGGGGCAGAGTCAAGAGAAAGTTGACCTCATTTTGCTATTTTCATAAAAGAAAAGCTTGGTGTCTTCTAATTCTGATCCAAATTCTTGCCATCTCTCATTTCTGGAATTGTTTAGGTAAATATAGAATCTCAGAGGTAGAAGAAAATGAGGTGATCTCGAGACCTGATCCCTGGATAAGACAGAGGAGGTGGCCAATCCCATGGAATGCAGCAATTGGTAATGCAGTGATTATTTTAAAGCTTTGGGGCCTAGAGACGAGGAGCTGGGGTGAGGAAGGCCTGAAAGTGGCAGCTGCAGCTAAACAGCAAAGGGCAGGCTTTCTACACATGTATCAGACAATGTCTCTTCAGTTACCCCACACACTTGAATAGCACTCACCTTCAGTAGTATCAGCTTCCAACAGGAAGCATGATGGGAGTTTTTCCCATATCTTTGCATGTGTGTGTGTTACACACACACAAGGACAGTCCTGTGAGGCAAAAATACACATACAATGCCCAGCACTGTGCCTGGCACGTGGTAGTAGGTGCTCGACAAGTGAGAGTCATTGTTATTGCTATTATCCAAGTGACACCAGAAGGGGAACTGCAGAGCCCCTTCCTCCCAACCTTAGAAAAATGCACTTGTTATCCGGGACCTGAGGCAGTCTCTCTCACCTTCTTGCAATACTTGTTGGCAGGCTCATTTTCATCAATCATCTTACTGCTCCCTTCTCACCCTCAAATGCCTACTTTTTCTTCAAGGCCCAAGGTAAATGTAAGCTTTTCTCTGTATTATGCTTCATCACATTCTTACGTAGATGTCCACTTTCTCCTATGGGTGCCCACAGCGCCTTGTTTATACATGTAATATAGCTCTATCATGCTGTAGTTTATTTATGTGCCACCAACTCCAGTGGCAGGGAATTTCTCCAGGGTAAGGATGACTTTTTCATCTCTGCATTTTCAATTATTAAAACATTGCCTGACTGGATAAATTGTACATCCATTCAATGGGATATTATTCATAGATAAAAAGAAACAAGCTATCAAGCCACAAAAAGACATGGATGAATTGCAAATGCATATTGCTCAGTGAACTAAGCCAGCCTGAAATGATTACATACTGTATGACTCCAATTATATGACATTCTGGAGAAGGCAAAACTATAGAGACAATAAAAACAGTGGTTACCAGAGTTTCAGGGTGGAAGGATGGGGAGCTGAAGCACAGGTGACATTTAGGGAGGTGAAATTATTCTGTATACTACTTTAATCATGGATACATGACGTTCTACAATTATCAAAAGCTGTAGAACTGTAAAACACAAAGAGTGAACTTTAATGTATGAAAATTAAAATAAAATCATTTAGGAGGTCAGAAAATTCCAGGAAGGAAAGCAGATCATGTAAAGAGAATCTAAATATATTAAAAATATATGGGCTTCCCTGGTGGCGCAGTGGTTGAGAATCTGCCTGCCAATGCAAGGCACACGGGTTCGAGCTCTGGTCTGGGAAGATCCCACATGCCGCAGAGCAGCTGGGCCCGTGAGCCACGGCTACTGAGCCTGCGCATCTGGAGCCTGTGCCCCGCAACGGGAGGGGCCGCGATGGTGAGAGGCCCGCGCACCGCGATGAAGAGTGGCCCCCGCTTGCCGCAACTGGACAAAGCCCTCGCACAGAAACGAAGACCCAACACAGCCAAAAATAAATAAATAAATAAATATTTAAAAAAAAAAAAAAAATATATATATATATATATGAGGGCTTCCCTGGTGGTGCAGTGGTTAAGAATCCGCCTGCCAATGCAGGAGACACAGGTTCGTGCCCTGTTCCGGGAAGATTCCACATGCCGTGGAGCAACTAAGCCCGTGCGCCACAACTACTGAGCCTGCGCTCTAGAGCCTGCGAACCACAACTACTGAAGCCCGTGTCTAGAGCCCGTGCTCCACAAGAGAAGTCACCTCAGTGAGAAGCCCGCGCACCGCAACAAAGAGTGGACCCCGCTCGCTGCAACTAGAGAATGCCCACACGCAGCAACAAAGACCCAACACAGCCAAAAATAAATAAATAATTAAAAAAAAATATATATATATGAAACAATGTCACTGAAGGAGGGGGCGGGGAAAGGTGCTGACCTTAAGTAAAATTGGAAATGAGTAGAATCTGGAAGACTGAAGGGAAAAGAAATTGCATAGAACTCTACTTTCGTTGATAAAGTTGTTTCACCTGGGGGTATGTGTTAACAATTCTGATACTGCTACATGTGTATACTGGAACTGAACAACCGAGAGATTGGGCGGCAGGTGTAGCTCATTGCTGGAGTAAGAATTTACAGACAAGCAAGGGGAGGAGGCTAGAACGATCTATGTAGTGATGGGTTAGAGTTGGAGATATCAGGAAGAACTCATGTTTAGCTTACTATAGACACATATGGTTACAAATAAAAATATTAATAGATATGTATGTATACACTGATTAGTATACATGCATACATTTCTTTGATCTGTTAACCGAGAGGGATCATAAAAGAAATGACATCCCCTAGCACAAATACACATAGCACTCAGATCTTGGTTTCTAACATTATTCTCCAATAAAAGGAACTAGGGCTTTTTGGAGAAATGGTTGATTCTAGGACTAGGGCAGGAAATATACAAGATAAGCTTGGAGCATGTTGAAGTGACAGAAAGTAAGGAATGAGATTTCATTCTTTTTTTTTTTTAGGATGTGATTTCTTTAAAAATCTTATTGATAGGGATATGACAAAGGGACAGAGAAGCCAACTGAAAGAGTTCCCAATAGCCAAAGGTGGAACAATTTGGAAAAAATAAATAAAAGTAAAATTGGATAATAACCCAAAGCATAAAATAATTATCTGAGTCAATACTGGTGTAAATAAATCATTGAATAAAAATAAATGGAGGAGAAGAGACAAATAGTCTATGCAGAAGAATTTCAAATAATTTATATGGGTACTCTGTCCTCAAGGAGAGGGAATATAAATCCCTACTTCCTAAGTGTGGGCTGCACGTAGTGACTTCCCTCTAAAGACTATGGAAAGGGAGGAAATAGAGTAACCGTACTCTAGAGAAACCTACAAAAACTTACTGTGGACAAAAGCTACATCAGCCAAGTGATCAAGGTCAACATCAACAGTCATAAATCATGATGATAGTATATATGATGTGATGAAAATGGCTCTTTGCCTCTGTGATCTTCCTCCCCAACTCCCATAACCCCAATCTGATCATGGGCAAAATATCAAATCCCAACTGAAGGACATTCTACGAAATACTTGACCAGTACTCCTCAAAACTGTCAAGGTCATCAAAAACAAGGAAAGTCTGAAAAACTGTCATAGTCAAGGGGAGCCTGAGGAGATTATGAAAACTAAATGGAATGTGGTATCCTGGATGGGATCCTAGAATAGTAAAAGAACATTAGGTAGATATTAAGGGAATCTGAATAAACTGTGAACTTCAGTTAATAACAAAGTGTCAATATTGGTTTATAGATTGTAACAAATGTACCATACTACTGTAAGATGGTAATAGTAGGAAAAACTGGGTGTGGGTATATGGGAATTCTGCGTACTATCCTCTCAATTTTTCTGTAAATATAAAACTTTTCTAAAAAATAAAGTCATACCTGAACAAAGAAGATATACAGATGGCAAATAAACATATGAAAAGATGCTTCACATTATATATCATCAGAGAAACGCAAATTAAAACAATAAATACCACTACACACCTATTAGAATGGCCAAAATTCAGAACACTGACAACAACAAATGCTGGCAAGGATGCGGAACAACAGGAACTCTCCTTCATTGCTGGTGGGAATGCAAAAGGGAAGACAGTTTGGTGGCTTCTTGCGAAACGGAACATACTCTTATATGATCCAGCAATCACAGTCCTTGGTATTTACCTAGAGGAGTTAAAAACATATGTCCACACAAAAGCATGCACGTAGATGTTTATAGCAGCTTTATTCATAATTCATGTGGAAGCAATCAAGATGTCTTTCAGTAGGTGAATAAATAAATAAACTGTGGTACATCCAGACAATGGATATTATTCGGTGCTAAAAAAATGAGCTTTCAAGTCATGAAAAGACATGCAACAACCTTAAATGCATATTACAAAGTGAAAGAAGCCAATCTAAAGAGGCTACATACTATGTAACTCCAAATATGACATTCTGGACAAGGCAAATTAGGGAGGCAAGAAGAAGGTCAGGAGTTGCCAGGGGTTTGGTGGGAGGGAAAGATGAATAGGTGGACCACAGAGGATTTTTAGGGCAGTGAAAATACTCTGTATGATACCATAATGATGGATATGTGTCATTACACAGTCGTCCAAACTCACAGAATATACAACACCAAGAGTGAACCGTATTGTAAACTATGGACTTTGGGTGATAATGGTGTATCAATAGTTTCGTCAGTTTTAACAAATGTTCTATCTGGTGGAGGATGTTGATAATGGGAGAAGCTATGCATGTGTAGCGGCAACAGGTATATGGGAAAGCTCTGTACCTTCCTCTCAATTTTTCTGTGAACATAGAACTGCCCTAAAAGAGAATTCTTGATAAAATAAATAGATGAAAGTCTATTTTTAAAAATTTCCTCACACATGATTATTTATTATTAAAGAAGCTTAAGCACAGAGAAGTTAATTTTCCCAAGTTTAGAAAAATTATAAATTATTGTCAGTATAATGTAAATATAAGAATGAGCTTTACTGTGATTTGCTCTAATTTATTTAGCATATATTTATATTATGCTTACTATGTGATAGGCACTGTTCTAAGTGCTTTAAAAATATCAGCTCAGTTAATTCTTGTAAAAATGTCATGAAGAGGGTACTATTGTTATTCCCAATTTACAGAGAGGGAACTGAGACATGGAATGATTAAGCAACATTTGCCCAGGCTCAAACAGCTAGTCAGTGGCAAAGTTGGTGTTTGGACTGAGGCAGGCTAGCTCTGGAGATTATGTGTTAACCACTACACTATGCAGCCTATATTAGTCAAAGAAAACTTTGAAAAGTATTGATATTTTTAAATCAAAGTCTTCCCTATTGTTTTTGGCTTCAAAACAGAAGCCAAAAGAAAAAACCATAATTCAAAAAGACAAATGCACCCCAGTGTTCATTGCAACATTATTTACAATAGCCAGGTCATGGAAGCAACCTAAATGCCCATCGACAGACGAATAGATAAAGAAGACGTGGTACATATATACAATGGAATATTACTCAGCCATAAAAAGGAACGAACTTGGGTCATTTGTAGAGGCATGGATGGACCCAGAGTTGTCATATGGAGTGAAGTAAGTCAGAAAGAGAAAAAAAAATATTGTATATTAACACACATATGTGGAATCTAGAAAAATGGTACAGATGAACCAGTTTGCAAGGCAGAAATAGAGACACAGATGTAGAGAACAAACATATGGACACCAAGTGGGGGGAAAGTGGGCGGGGCGGTGGTGGTGTCATGAATTGGGAGATAGGGATTGACATATATACACAAATATATATAAAATAGATAAGTAATAAGAACCTGCTGTATAAAAAAAAAATAAAATTAAATTTAAAAAACAACAAAAAAACAAAAGTTACCGCAGAACTGTAAGTGCAGGCAGACAATACTATTATAACTGGCCGCTAGGGGGCGTCAAAACTCTTACAAACCTGCCAAATTATTTTGCGAGCAGTAGAGGACATGGTCTCTTGTTTGAATTACTTTTAACCTGTTTTAATTTGCTAGCCCATGAATAAACAGAAAATCACACAAATAAAATTAGTACAGAGATGTTTAAGTCTCACAAAGTTTTTCACTTGTCTTTTTTTCTTTATTATCCATATCCTACAAATTTTCCTTGCTGTACCATTTAATGCTTCATTATATACTGTTTTGTTTTCAAGTTGTTCAGTTTGTTTGTCTTGGGCCCACAACTAAGATGCAAGCTCCTTGTCAACAGGGAACATGGCTTATATTATACTTATTATTTAAAAAAATTGCATAGCACCTGACTCAGTGTTAGGTACATTTGGCACTCCATATCCTTGGGTTCCACATCCAGGGAATCAACCAACCACCAACCAAATCGAAAATATTTGGAAAAAAATTCCAGAAAGTCCCCAAAAGCAAAACTTGAATTCGTGCAAAGGCAACTATTTACATATCATTTACATTGTATTTACAACTATTTACATAGCTTTTACATTGTATTAGGTATTATAAGCAATCTAAAGATGATTTAAAGTATACAGGAGGATGTGCATAGGTTATATGCAAATACTACGCCATTTTATATAAGGGACTTGATTTTGGTATTCTCAGTGGATACTAAGGGATGACTGTACTTTATAAACACTTGGTAATTGGTTTGAATGCATAAAGCACTCTGTGATTTAGCCTAGTGTACATCTCTATTTTCATACATGGTTTGGCTTAAAGCAGAAAGCACCTCGGTATCATTCATTGAAGAAAATCCATTTCTGTATCTTGTGCAAGGTTTAATAAAGGTTTACTCTCTTTCCCCTTGCTGCAGTTGACCGCAACAAACTGGGGGACAAGATAGGCTGTGTGGTCAAGTGGTCAAAATGTTGCCCGAAGAGACAAGAACCTGAAATTCTGGTCCTGCTCTCCATCACTCATTTCACTGGGCAAACCACTTAAACTTTCTGGGGCTCCATGTCCTCATCCATAAAACGATGATGTTGAATGAGATGAGCTCTTTCAAAGTCAGCATTCAATTTCCCAGCTAAAGGGATGGGTAGACAGAAAAGCCTTCAAACTCTCCCATCAGGCTATGATACTTACAGCACCTTATTCTTTACCTTAGTTGGATGCCATCGACATGGAACAGTTTGTAATTATATAGTCATTCTCCACAATGTTTTTAATATTTCTTTGATCCTCCCTGGTCATCCTGGATACTATATACATATAAAGGCAGGTATCATCCTTGTGCTCCAGTTTCAAAGAGCAAGGCTGTTAAGGAACTAGTAGGAGACCTGGCAGTCATTGAACCTAACCTCTTCTCTCCAAAACTAATTTAGAGAAAATGCTCAGATGTTATTTTTTTCTAACAAATAATTATAAACATTTAAAGAGTATAGGATTATTCAAATATTTCATTTTTTTCTACCAAGGGACACTATGGTTCATTTAACTTTGAACCTATCATAGGCAAAGAGATTTGGGGGCCACTGGGAGGGGTTTATGAGCTGTAAATTGAGCGCACTGAGAGCAATTAAGCATTTAAATTAGAGCAGTGTGTAAAATTAACAGCTGGTAAGTGTTGTCAATTGTAAGCGACAGACCTCCTGCTTGGCATAATCTGAATACAAACTGAAGAAACTAAATTGAATAATGGAGAGTAGAATCTGGATTTGGTAATTTGGAGAATAAATTCAGATTACATATATTGCTGGAGTAGCTTTAAAATTAATCTGGAAGTACAGCATCTCCTCTAGGAATGCTTGACTGGACAAAGATCTGTTAGGCTCTTTAAAATGTGCTTAAATTACAGTTTAATTATTCTCATAGTTAATAGCTTGGAATCGTTTCAAGAGAATCTGACCTTGAAGACTGATGTCTATTTATCTTATAACCATTTTTTGGTGTTAAAAAGAATGGTTATAATGAAGACCTAGATATTTCTATTTACACACATGGTATTTATAAAATTTATTGAAACAATGGTTCTCACCATGATCCCAGGATCCTTCCTTAGGACTTGCCAAAGGGAAGGAAAGGGAGTTCCTGAGACATTGGTCTCCTAGCTTTCTATCATTGACCAACTTCTCAATTAAGTATGTTTTAAATCCTCTGTAATAAAGTATTGATAATTGTTGAAGGGAAAAAGGTCATGGGATTTGAATTTATACTTGGTCTGACCTGCACTTATTACTCCTCTTTTTCACATCAAAATCAACTCATCCTAGATCTATGGATCTCTGAGTATTTTTAAGGTGGCAGGTTTGGTAATTTCTAATAAATCAGGAGACATAAATCACAGAAGGAAGCCATACTTGTTTTGTTAATTGGAAAAGGGAAAGTTCTGAAAAGCTTGAAGGGTCTTTTAGTGTTGCTATAGTTTTTTTGGTTCCTTCTTACTTTTGTCTTAGAACGGATGAGATCCTGAAACACATGCTCAGTACTTCATGCATTCATGAGCTTATTAAACAAATGCATATTGAGCGGTCTCTAAATGCCAGGCACAGTGTCAGAAGTTAATGATACAAAAGTGAATAAGGCTGTTCCTGGCCCTCAAGGAACTCCCTGGTGAAGTAGGAGAGAGAGAAACATAGATATAACCACAACAGAATAATAATACCTCAAGACTTTGAGCGCTCAATGTCAGACACTTTATTAGATGATTTACATATGATATGTCATTTAATCCTACCACCAACCCTAAGAGATAGGGGTACATCTCCCTATTTGCAGATGAGGAGACTGAGGCTTATAGAGAGTTACCTTGGCCATTCTCTCAGTCTCCTCTGTACATTTAATTCCTCTGCCTGAAACTTTCTACCCACCTTATTTATTTATTATTTTTATTTATTATTTATTTATTTATTTATTTATTTATTTATTTATTTATTTTTTGGCCTCACCACGTGGCTTGCGGGAACTTAGTTCCCTGGCCAGGAATCTAACCCGGGCCCCAGCAGTGCAAGCGCTGAGCCCTAACCACTGGACCGCCAGGGAATTCCCTCTACCCACCTTCATTTAATTCCTGTTTGTCCTTCAAGAAAGCCTTCCTTGACCCTGGGAAGTGTCAATGCCTTGCCTAATGCTCCCCGTATGTATCTCTAGCTGTGCATTTGTCTCTCTAAATTTTAATTTACTGTCTGAATCCACAACCAGACTGCATTAGGACTAATTTCTTTCAGGGTGAGCACAGGTTTGTCATCTTTGTATTCCTGGAACATGGCTCAGCGTGTTTCATGTAACTCATACTGTAAAAAGCTATTTGATTGAATGAAACATGGCAGAGTCAGGATTTGACCCTACGTCTGCTTAGCTCCAAAGCCCTGGCCCCTCTTCACTCTGTTAATCTGCTTCCTGATCTCATGAGATAAGTGCAGTTGTAGAGATATATACAAAATATGGGAGCACAGAGGAGAGAAACTCACAGTGGGGTTCACAGAGAAGGTAATATTTGAGCTGGGTTTTGAAGAATGTGTAGTAATTTGTCAAGTTGAGAAAGTAGCAAAAGCACCCTAGTAGAGAAACAGTTCACACAATGCCATGAGAGAGCAACGTATATTTGATTTATAAAGAGCAGTGCGGGGGCTTCCCTGGTGGCGCAGTGGTTGAGAATCTGCCTGCCAATGCACGGGACGCGGGTTCGCGCCCTGGTCCGGGAGGATCCCATATGCCGCGGAGCAACTGGGCCTGTGAGCCACAACTACTGAGCCTGCGCGTCTGGAGCCTGTGCCCCGCAACAAGAGAGGCCGCGACGGTGAAAGGCCCGCACACCGCGATGAAGAGTGGCCCCCACTTGCCGCAACTAGAGAAAGCCCTCGCACAGAAACGAAGACCCAACACAGCCATAAATAAATAAATAAATAAATAAAATGCTGGCTTAACTCCTAGAGAGTTTCATTAAAAAAAAAAAAAAAAAAGATCGGTGGGTAATTCCATATTGATAAAGTATAGGCTGAAAGGGGTTTAGTGATAGTAGGCGGAAAAGGAAAGCTGGGGCACATCAGCATGAGAGAGACCTTGTATGCCATTCTAAGTAAAGAATTTGGCCACTGATGGGTTTTTTTTTTTTTTTAAACCCCCACATTTGTTTATTTATTTATTTTTTGGCTGTGTTGGGTCTTCGTTTCTGTGTGAGGGCTTTCTCTAGTTGTGGCAAGCGGGGGCCACTCTGCATCGCGGTGCGCGGGCCTCTCACTATCGCGGCCTCTCTTGTTGCGGAGCACAGGCTCCAGACGCGCAGGCTCAGTAATTGTGGCTCACGGGCCTAGTTGCTCCGCGGCATGTGGGATCTTCCCAGACCAGGGCTCGAACCCGTGTCCCCTGCATTAGCAGGCAGATTCTCAACCACTGCGCCACCAGGGAAGCCCCCACTGATGGTTTTTAAATAGAGAAGGTCCCACTTGATAGAGAGGCGCTGAAGTCAGAGTACTTGGATTCGAGACCTAATTTTGTCCCTCATTACTTGACCTTAGGGATTCCCATGTCTTCAGTTTCCTAACTGAAAATTATAACACCCTACCAACCACCTCGCAGAGTTGTTATGAGAGTCAATTAAGATATGTAACCGAAAGCACTTTGTAAACTGAAAAGCTAACCACTATAAATGTTAACTTATTATTAACTTAGCATATGTATTAGTTTGTTAGGTCTGCCATAACAAATACCACAGACTGGGTGGCTTAAAGAACAGAAATTTATGGGACTTCCCTGGTGGTCTAGTGGATAAGACTCCCAATACAGGGGGCCCGGGTTTGATCCCTGGTCGGGGAAATAGATCCCACATGCATGCCGCAACTAAGAGCCTGCATGCCACAAGGAAGATCCTGCATGCCGCAACTAAAACCCGGCGCAGCCAAAATAAGTTAAAAAAAAAACCAGAAATGTATTTTCTCACAGTTTTGGAGGCTAGAAGTCCCAGATCAAGGAACTGGCAGGGTTGATTTCATTCTGAGACCTCTCTCCTTGGCTTGTAGATGGCCATCTTCTCCCTGTGCCTTCATATGGTCTTTTCTCTGTGCATGTCTGTGTCCTAATCTCTTTTCATAAGGACACCAGTCACATTGGGTTAGGGCCACCCTAATTAATAACCTCATTTTACCTTATCTTACATTTTACCTTTTTTTTTAAAATTGGCATTTTACCTTAATTACCTCTTTTTTTTTTTTTTTTTTTGGCTGCATTGGGTCTTCATTGCTGCGTGCAGGCTTTCTCTAGTTGCAGCGAGGGGAGCTACTCTGTTGTGGTGCGCAGGCTTCTCATTGCACTGGCTTCTCTTGTTGTGGACACGGGCTCTAGGCATGAGGGCTTCAGTAGTTGTGGCACGTGGGCTCAGTAGTTGTGGCTTGCAGGCTCAGTAGTTGTGATGCAGGGGCTTAGTTGCTTCGCGGCATGTGGGATCTTCCCGGACCAGGGCTCGAACCCGTGTCCTCTGCATTGGCAGGTGCATTCTTAACCACTGTGCCACCAGGGAAGTCCCTTAATTACCTCTTTAAAGGCCCTATCTCCAAATGCAATCACATTCTGAGTTACTGGGGGTTAGGACTTCAACATATGAATTTTGCAGGTGACACAATTTAGCCCATAACAGCATATAATAAAAACAAAATGTAACAACTCCACAATATCAACTCAGGTAATGCCAAATGAAAAATGGAAATTTTAAGTTATTTTCTGACCACACCATTCAAACAAGACATGGAGTTGTGGACCCATTCCCACATCTTCCCTATGAAATGGATCCTGTGGTCAGAGATTATGTTAAGTGGGATATTGTCCCTGTGAATCAAGCATCCCATAAATCCCAGAAAATGGTGCTGGCTGTGGATCTGTGAGCAGGAATGGAAAACCCATACCTGGAGTAATAAGTATCTAGCTCTGTGAGGATGAACCACTGGCTCTTCCAGGATGGAAGGGACATTTAAGTCCGTCTCTTTGAGGAGTAGTTCCATAGGAGGACCCCAGTGTTCGTCCATGTTGCTGACAGTTTGGACATTCAGAGGCAGCAATAGATAGACTGGCCCTGGGAAGTAGAAGTTCACGTTTTGTGGCCAATACATAGCCTCCCTCTCTTTCACTACAGTCAGTCTGGTCATGTGCCCATCATGCCTGATCCAGACTTGACAATGGCAATGGCCGGCTAACATCAACTAGCTGAGAAATTTTGTCTGCTTTGTTCAGCACTTCTGTGGTAGATGCTTCTGGCAGGCATTAATACTTGATACAAAAATCTTCATACTTGGTGCCTACTCTCTGTGTCCTTCAACAAGCCTGTGTTCCTTATCTCCAATCTTCCAGTCCTTTTCTTTCCACACCCCTGACCAGATGGTCATGCCATTGGCCACTTCCAGGAGTGTCTACATATTCGTTCCTCAGACCATTTCTCCTTTCACACCATCCCATGGCAGGCAGTGTTAATTAACTGATTGGTGAATTTTGAAGATGAACATGCTCCTTGCTGTTTCTCTTTGGAATCTACCTTCCTAAAAAAACACACAGAGCTTCCCTGGTGGTGCAGTGGTTGGGAGTCTGCCTGCCAATGCAGGGGACACGGGTTCGAGCCCTGGTCTGGGAGGATCCCACATGCCGCGGAGCAACTGGGCCCGTGAGCCACAACTACTGAGCCTGCGCGTGTGGAGCCTGTGCTCCGCAGCGGGAGAGGCTGCGATAGTGAGGGGCCCGCGCACCGTGATGAAGAGTGGCCCCCACTCGCCGCAACTGGAGAGAGCCCTCGCACAGAAACGAAGACCCAACACAGCCAAAAGTAGATAAATAAATAAATAAATTTATAAAACTGTTTAAAAAACTCCAAAACTTAACATTATAAACAAAAAACAAAAAACAAAAAAAACACACACACACACACATCCTGGGTTGTTCCTCTATGCTGTGAATTTTACAGAGATAGGCTTAGCATTGCCCAGTGCTGCCTGTGAGTGTGTGGGTCAATTTGTCCAATTCTGCTGCTAAACTGCCTCCTCCAAACTAGCCTTTATCAGCAATTAAGGTGATACTTTGATCTCCAGCTGCCTGACTCCTGCATCTTTCTCTGGATTAGTTCCTAGCTCTGGAAATATTACTGATTATGCAACTGAAACCCCAGTAGAAAGGACAGTGCTTCTGTACTCTAAAACTTCTCCAGAGAGGCAGGCACTTCTCTGGGCCTAGAGAATTATAGGAACATTTGAAGTCATGGTGGACCCGGGAGCTGAAGCAGCTTGAAAGAACATTATCCCTTGACAGAAAGTTATAGGTGACAATGGGGTCTGAAGGACACAGAGGTAGGTGCAGTCTTGTTGCTTCATCTCCTTGGCTCTCTGCAGGGCTCCTTTCTAGGAAGCTGTTGTGATGAGAGCCAAGACCAGGCTCCTGCAGCAACCCAAATTCTTTGAACTCATAGTTCATTTGGACCACATCACGGAGAGAACTTTGGAAGGATCAGAGTGAAAATATTTTTTCTTATTCTCTTTGAAAGACTAAATATTTTTCTTTATATGCATTTCTGTTGTTCATTACAGAGTCTTTCTATACATTCAACTCTATACAAATATTAATTTCCTACCGCACTTGAGGCGTTTACTATTTTATATATTCATATATATATATATATATATATATATATATATATATATATATATATATATGATGTGAGAGAAAAAAATAAGCAGTTGAGCTTCTCACGTTTCTTACAAGTATTTCTTTAGTGACTACATGCCAATATGGAATAAGCAACTTTTTCTTTTCAAAGCAATGTTAAAATACTTTTGCTCGAGCTAGTGAATTATCAGGAAGGAAGAAGTTCACATATAAGTGTGGGAACTAGAGCACTTAATTTCACCTCAGAATATAAGTGTCTTGGGTTTCTGTGTAAAAGAAACAGAATGCATTTGATGTTTACTCTCTTAATTTTCATAGTACCAACAGTTGCCCCCCATCTGGCATTCTGGTGGCCACACCTGGGTCATCACAAAACTGAAAACAGATGTGTTGGCTCCTAGAAAGCAGAAGTACGTGTCAGATTCAATCAGAGAAGCAATGGGAGCATTACAGGGTGAAGCCTGTGTTTAACCACAAGATGCCAAATTTGATTGGGGTTGCCACTGACAAAGAGAAGCCATAGATGAGCAGCTGGGAAAGGAAGAGAGGCAGAAGGAGAAAAGAGATGGAGATAAGACATGGGAAAGCAGATGTAGCTCAATCCAGTGTACTTTGGTGTGTTTTGGGGTTTGGGTTGCTTTGAGTGAGCTCAGTGCTACAATCATTCCTCTCACCTCCCTGCACTGCCCAGCATTTGACACCTGTAACATGTACACTTTCATAGACGGCCAAATATCATGGCAATCAAGAGCCTGGGCTTTGAAGTCCGGAAATCTGGTGTCAAGGCCCAGCTCCATTATTTACCACTGTGTGATCAGTAATTAACTCAACAATGAACAGCTCTGACTTTTAGTTTCTTTATCTGTAAAATGGAGCCAAGAAGGGATTCTTCCTCATAGAAAGGTGTGGTGATGATTATATGAGATAATAGATTATAGAGTTCTTAACACAATGTCTGGCACATGAGTCCTAATAAAAGTTAGCCAGTTTTATTAACCTGGGTCAATAGTGCTCTGAGCTCTAGAAAGACCGAGAGGTGTGTGGACGTGTCTTTCTTTACTCCCCACCTTCACCAAAGCCATTCCTCTTTTATCTATTTTATATGTCTTCTGTGAAGATTTTACTTGAGTGAAGTTTTGCTTTTAAGAAACCCTTCGAAACCATGATCTAAATCACTGATATAAATCTTGAATTGGGCAAGTCCTACAACTTACCCAGGACACTTTTCTAGAAAATTCTCTCCAGACTATTAGGGATTACCCTTTGGTATACAATACCCCATGAATACAATGTCCCATCAACTATGAAGACATTTGTAATGCCATCATCCTGCCTACACTTTAATATCTTAAAGGAGACACTGAGAAATTTTTGCTAACTGCCCTGCTCTAATCTGGAAACATTGCAGCCACAGCTTTACCTCAATCTATCAGTCTGGTTGATAGAAAAAGTAGCAATATTGCTTCTCTTTGGTTTCATTGTTTCCAGTGCAGCTTCACATGCTGGCAATGATCATTTACAGGTTCTTCAATAAATCTGTTCCCTCCATACAGAGTTCAATACCATGGGAATTCATATAAGTTAAATAAAGGGAATGGGAGAGTAGACATACGAAAAGCTTTGATTTCTATAATTTCATGCCAAGGAAGTTCGATTGAGAGAGAAGTTTTAAAAATCCCTTTCTGGCATTAGTTATATAGTTAAATAGTTTTCTTTAAAAAATAACAAAGCTAGATGCATTATCATTATTTTTTTTAACTTTTTTTTTTTTTTTAATTTTATAGCTACTTTATTTATTTATTTATTATTTATTTTTGGCTGTGTTGGGTCTTCGGTTCGTGCGAGGGCTTTCTCTAGTTGCGGCAAGCGGGGGCCACTCTTCATCGCGGTGCGGGGACCGCTCTTCATCGCGGTGCGCGGGCCTTTCACTATCGCGGCCCCTCCCGTTGCGGGGCACAGGCTCCAGACGCGCAGGCTCAGTAGTTGTGGCTCACGGGCCCAGCTGCTCCGTGGCATGTGGGATCTTCCCAGACCAGGGCTCGAACCCGTGTCCCCTGCATTAACAGGCAGATTCTCAACCACTGCGCCACCAGGGAAGCCCCATTATCATTTTAAAAGGTTAAGTTGATGCATCTTTTCATGCACTAAGTATTCTTAATGTAGAAGAAGATACCAGGTGGTCTCTCTGATTGTTCTATGCTTGAACAACGCTTCGAAAATTAGTCTGGGATTGTATTTCCCATGCTTCCACCTCCATTTACCAAAAGGTAGCATATCAACCATCTGCACAGGGATAAAATTTACATCATGCAGTTTTTAAAAGAATAAGTTGTTTTCATAGCAGGACTATGACACAAGAAGGCAACAAAAGTGAATTTTATAACCTTAAAGGGCAAGGGTCTGGAAAAATAAATAAGTTCATTACATTTATTTGACAATAATGAAAATACTTTTTTTAAAAAAAGCAGAAAGATGTTTTTGCTGATATAGAGAGAGGATTGTAAATCTTACTCTAAAAACTAAGTAAAATCTTTAAGTAGAGTATATTTGGTCAGAGGATAGGATATATTGATAATCAAACACCACATGCACACTATGAACATAATGTTCTGGGAATTAAATCTTCAAAGCACTGAAATACAATGTTATTAAAATAAAATTGAATGTAATGCCATCATTTAAAATTTTTGAATTACTACATGAGTTCCAGGGTCGTACATGAAACCCCACAATCATTATGTAGTACTGGGTTAACAAGGGAAGTGTCAGCTAACAGGCGTTTCTCACTAAAGGAATAAAAGATAATAGAATTTCTGCATTCGATAGCATCTAGTGGCCCATCACCGCAGCTTAAACATTTTTTCTTCAAAACTATATTCTTTCATCTAAATCTACATTCTGTAAGCATTTTTGAGCTCCTAATGTTGTAATAATTATAAAATAACTTAGAAGTGTTCTGTGCTTTGGCTACATGAACCTTGATTGAATGTTTCTCTTAAGCAATCTGTTTAGATGACCTTTAATTATTAAGGCCATAAATTAGCTACAGATAAAAAGCCACTAAAAGTTATTATTGAGCATCTACAATTTTAATTTACAAACTACCTTTCTACTCATTTGCTCTGGAGCGGGTTGGGAGGCTGATGAGCTTTTTCTCATCCCTCTCCTGGTTTATCTGATGCACATCCAGACCAGATGCCTACCCCAATGAACCATGATGCATGTCCCAACTAACCACAACTATGCTCCCCTCATCATCCAACTGCTCAACCCCTCCCTGTTCCCTCAGTCAACCACAGACCCTCTTGGGGATTTAAACCTTTTATGCAGGGCAATCTGTTCCCCACTTAGACTCATGCCTAGATATCCAAGTGATCATGGCATATATTTTCACTGAACTTTTCTTTCAACTGAATCTAGAAGAGTTAAGAAAAATGACTCAGTAATTCACTCTTCTAGCTTTTTTAGGTTAGGACAGTATAAGGGAGAGATGAAATCATCCAATTAGATTTTTTAGAGCCTTCAGAGTAAAACATCATTTGCTCAAAGTCACTCAGTTAGAAAAAAAATTAAACTAGGGAAACGTTATGTCCACAGATGCATTGCTTATCCAAAGCTGTATCTAAAATCATTTAGAAATCAAATATTTCCATCGAGTTGGTTTCATGGCCATGCAACCTGTGCAGTTCACACAGGGTCTGCACTCAAAAGTGCCCCACACTTGACTTAATGCTCTACTGTCTTCATCTTGAAATTCTTAATAATTTGAACTTTGAACTTATGTATTGTAAGTGAAGTCTGATGGGACAATGTGGCCTGTGCATGAACAGAGGAGATAAAAGTGTTCTCCATTCTTTGCTGCTGAATTTGCATGTAACTTTCTAGTTTTGCCCCATGAACGCAGAATTCTGGAGGAGAGCCACAATGCCTGAGTGTTCAGCAAGATTCAAAACAAGTACAAGGTAAGCCTGTTATGTCCAAACCTAAGTGGGGCCTTGACAGCCCCAAGAGGCTTGTGCTTTCTGTTCAAAGCAGAACTTGCTTTCTGGTTTCCTAAGAAACACAGATGATTGAAAAACACTATCATACCCTTTCTTACTTGTGTTGCTCCCCTATATTAGCCAACCATTTACACTGAAAATGACATAGAAGGAAAGGGAAAGATAGTGACCTATAGTTCTTTTTTTTTTTTTTAAATAATTTTGCTTGTGGCCTTTTTTCAAGTTTATTTATTTATTTATTTTTGGCTGCGTTGGGTCTTCGTTTCTGTGCGAGGGCTTTCTCTAGTTGCGGCAAGCGGGATCCACTCTTCATCGCGGTGCGCGGGCCTCTCACTATCGCGGCCTCTCTTGTTGTGGAGCACAGGCTCCAGACGCGCAGGCTCAGTAGTTGTGGCTCATGGGCCTAGTTGCTCCGCGGCATGTGGGATCTTCCCAGACCAGGGCTCGAACCCGTGTCCCGTGCATTGGCAGGCAGATTCTCAACCACTGCGCCACCAGGGAAGCCCCCCGACCTATAGTTCTTTTACTTTCAGTTCTTCTTTACTCATCAGTAAACTGAAGATAGTACTTGTAGGATGTGTGCATATCAAGAAGTGAAATAAAAACAGTTGAGTTATTTTTGTGCTGTGTTTCCACTGTTCTGGTAAGGACGAAATATATGTGCATATATGAGCTACAATATATGAAATCTGTAATTTTGGTAATTCTGCATGAATTACATGCTCTTATATTTGCATTTAAAACTGGCATTGCACGATACAAAGATGAACATTAAAATTCATGTTAATAATTTAAAATTTTACTTTTTCTTTATTTAGAATCACAAAAATATCAAATGAAAAACACCATTGCAAATCAGAAAAAGACCTCAGAAGAAAGAAAAAAACTTTATATTTTAGTACCTTTTTAAAAAAAAAAAACAGCTTTATTAAGATACAGTTCACAAAAATGAAATCTTGCCATTTGTGACAACATGGATGGATCTGAAGGGTATTATGCTAAGTGAAATAAGTAAGACAGAGAAAGATAAATACCATATGATTTCACTTATATGTGGAATCTAAAAAAACGGAACAAGGAGATACAAACCTCTAGTTATAGAATAAATAAGCCACGGGGATGTAATACACAACACAAGGAATACGGTCAATAATATCACAGTAACTTTGTATGGGGACAGATGGTTACTACATTTATCAAGGTGATCATTTCATAATGTATGCAAATGTCGAATCACTACATAGTATACTTGAAACTAACATAATATTGTATGTCAACTATTTCAATAAAAAAAGATGAACACAGACAAATGATATAGTTCACATACTCTACAATTTACATTACAATTTAGAAGTATAGAATTCAATATTCACAGACAGGTGCAACCATCACCACAGTCAATTTTAGAACATTTTCATCACCTCAAAAAGAAAACCCCTCTCCTTACCCTTGCAGGTCCCTCTCCCTCACCTCATCCCTAGGCAATGAATAACTTACTTTCCATCCCTACAGATTTTTCTGTTCTGGATATTTCATTATGAATGGAATCATACAATATGTGGTCTTTTTGTGACTGGCTCCTTTTACTTAGCATATTGCTTTCAAAGTTTACTCATGTTGTAGCATGTATAATACATCATTCCTTTTTATAACCAAATACTATTGCATAGTATGGATATATCACTTTTGTTTATCCATTTATCAGTTGATGATCTTTTGGGTTGTTTCCATTTTTTGGCAAAACGAATAATGCTGTTTTAAACATTATATTTTAGTACTTTTTATGTCACTTTTTTCCTCCTTTTGAGCAAGGGGACATGTATTTTATTTTTTTTCCTCTGGGCTCGGCAAATTATGTAGCCGTCCCTGGTTCCGATTCACTTAATTTAAGAAGTATTTGTTAGGTGTCTACTCCGTCCAAGGTATTAGAGTTGACAGTGCCTGCCTTTCAGTGGTCTACAGTGTGGTAAGCAAGTATAAATCAAATCCATGTCATCCTTGGATCATTACTTTCAAATAAATTATAATACTTAAAAATGTACTTAGCACTAAAACACTTCAATACACAGAGTACAGTTAGATCTGGATGGGGGCTTTTTTATGGAAGTGTGCTCCAACTTCTGGGATCAGCATTGGTCAATTTCATGAAAATACTGACTCTCTGAGGGCTGATAAGCAGAGAGCCTTTTCCCTAAATTAAGCAGGCAAAAGCAGACATGCTGATAAGGACCAGGGAAACCCAGCCTCTGAAGCTGCCAGGTGCCTCTGCCATTGAAGACAGGAGAGAAAAGATTTAATATTTGATAAAAGCCAGTATAGTAACTTTATTTGATTTTGTCTTTCTGTTGTGACTAATGTTTGCCATTAAAATATATCTCAGTTGACTGGTGAATAGTTCAAATGAAAAGAAGGCTAGGACATCAGTCTGAATCAAAAAGTACCTCCATGACTTAAGAGTAAGGACAAGACTGAAGGTGCCTTTAATACTTCAGAATTGAATAAAGTGGGTGGGGACTGAGGAAGGATGGTCTCCAGGGCACCCTGAATAAGATTCCTGGGTTTCCTGCCATTACAGAAGTGGGAAAGGAAAAAAAATCTTATGAGAAAGAGACACGTAACACAAACACGTAAAACAATCCACACTGGGTTTTTTTTTTTTTTTTTTACTCTTTCATGGGTATATGTAGACTAACTCTAATGAAAAAGCATAGGCAAAAAAAAAAAAAAATGCTGTTAAAAAAAAGAAGAGGAAAAAAAGGAATGCTATTCACTTAATTGTTGATTTATCACCTATTTATATTGTGATCCTGCTCTATGGTAGACTATACAGGGAAAATACATGGTTCTTTCTTTTCAAGGAGCCCAGACTGAAAAAAAAGAAACTAGTCAATACCTAAATAAATTATACTGTGAACAACTGAAACACAGAAATATGAAAAAAGGAGAACACAGAAGGAGCTTTCAATTCTGGCAGTAACGGGACTAATATCTAGAACATCTGAACTGGTCTTTGAAGGATGAGGAGGAGCTCACTATGTAAAAAAAGAAGTTCACTCCAGCATGGCAGAAGACCCAGGGCTATGAGAGAGCATATTCTGTTTGGGGAATGCGACTGTACTAGTGGGCTGGAGAGTGGGGTGTGCGTCAGGGAGATGCAGGTGCTGATTCTGACCTCAGGCTAAGGGCTCAGGAATGTTGCCTTTGTCCTGTAGAATCAGGGGTATTTTAAGAACAGGAATGACATGCTAAGATGCATATTTTAGACTGACAAATCCGGGCTGCAAGAGAGGAAATATCTTTGAAGGGAGAAGAAGAAAATGGAGGCTCAGAGACTGGTTAGGAGACAAAGGGAAGAAATGATGCGAGTGTGGTAGGGCACTAGCAATGGGAAGGAAAAGAAAGAAAGATCTGAGGGGCATTTCAAGGAAGAATCAGAAAGATTTAGGCATCAGCTGAATGTAAGTCAAACTCAAGCTGAAAGCTGTATCGTAGAGTCTGCCCAAAAGTCCTCACGCATAAGAAGTTTACAATCAAGTTGAGAAGGCAAGACAATTACATGGATACACAAGCGCACACACACGTATCCACAACCCAGCAAACGAACAATAGCCTAAGCGGTAAATGACAAGAGTCATTTGGAATGAATGAGCGAGTAGTATAGTTGACAAATGCTATGACAGTCAGAGGAGCACAGTAGTAGACCATTAGGCACAATATTTATGAGTACAGGCTTTGGAATCAGGCCTTTTATCAAATTTCCATACAACCACTTAGCAGCAGGGAGAACTTGGGCAAGTTATTTAATCTTTCTGAGCTTCATTTTCACATTTGTAAAGTAGGCATAATAATCACACCCTCAAAGCACTGATGTGAAGATAAAAAATGTATTGCTTGTATAGGGCCTAGTACATAGTATATGATCAATAAATGATAAATATTATATTTGTGATGTCTTGGAGATGGTCCAGGAAGACTTCTCCAAGGAGGTGAAACTTTGTAGACCCTAAACTGAATTCTATAGAAAGGGTAGATTTTATATAAGCAATGAGAGAGCAAGGCATTTGCTACAGTCATGAGGAATGATATGAGCTTTATAAAGAATAAAACAAGGCAAAATCATAAACCAGTTCCTCTGTGCTTCCTCTCCATACTCCCATTCTGTACACATGGGGTTTTTAGGGTCTGATTCCCTCATTCCTTGAAAGCAAGAAATGTATCATTTATGACTGTCACTGTATTCTCAGTACCTAACGTAATGCCTGGTGCACAGTAGGCACTCAGACATGATGTTCAACGAGTGGAGAAATAAACAGATCTTCATGGAGCTGCAAAATTAATTAGGGATAGATTTTGTGGAACAATGTCACCAATATGCATCTTATCAGCAGGGTATCTTTTTTTCTTCCATGCCATAGCTATTTTTATTCGAGTCAGAACTGGAGGATGGTTTTACATCCTTGGCAACATAAAGGCAGCAGCTTGCTTCTTTTCTGGCTTAGGACTTTAAAGAATGAAGTATCTTTAAAAGGAAGTTAAGGGACTTAACCTGGTGGTGCAGTGGTTAAGAATCCGCCTGCCAGTGCAGGGGACACAGGTTCGAACCCTGGTCAGGGAAGATCCCACATGCCGTGGAGAAACTAAGCCCGTGTGCCACAACTACTGAGCCCGTGTGCCACAACCACTGAGCCCGCGTGCCACAACTACTGAAGCCCACGTGCCTAGAGCCCATGCTCCGCAACAAGAGAAGCCACTGCAAGGAGAAGCCCGTGCACCACAACAAAGAGTAGCCCCAGCTTGCCTGCGCGCCGCAACTAGAGAAAGCCTGAGCGCAGCAACGAAGACCCAATGCAGTCAAAATAAATAAATATTTAAAAAAAGAAGTTAAAATCCATTGGAAAGATATAACTTGATAGCTTCCATCACTAGTTATTAATAGATTCTAGAACAGATCTCGAAGCAATTCCTTACAGTAGCACAATATCCTAAGTTAAAAGCAAGTGCAATCAACCTTCTAACACTTTCTTTTTAAATCTTTTTAAAAACACTTTCTAGGGACTTCCCTGGTAGCACAGTGGCTAAGAATCCGTCTGCCAATGCAGGGGGCACGGGTTCGAGCCCAGGAAGATCCCACATGCCGCAGAGCATCTAAGCCCGTGTGCCACAACTACTAAGCCTGCACTCTAGAGCCTGCAAGCCACAACTACTGAGCCCACGTGCCACAACTACTGAAGCCTGCGTGCCTAGAGCCCATGCTCTGTAACAAGAGAAGCCACCGCAATGAGAAGCCCGTGCACCGCAATGAAGAGTAGCCCCTGCTCGTGGCAACTAGAGAAAGCCCATGCACAGCAATGAAGACCCAACGCAGCCAAAAATACATAAATAAATAAATAAATAAATAAATTTATTTAAAAAATAAAAACACTTTCTATAAATAACTTTATATGAGAAATATTGTTATAACTTATAAAATGATCTATTTCTCTCTCTGTATCTTCACTGTCTTGAACATAGTCTTGATTAAAATTATAGCCTTACTTTTCACCGAAATAAAATTTGTTATCTAAAATATACTTAAAAAAAGTACTATAGATAATGGAGATACACGCTCCCCTCTGTCTCTCCTCAGCACCCTTGTAGTAATCAGAACAGCAACCTCCTTTCTTCTCTTGTTTCCATTTTTTTATTATCCAATCAATGTTCTGTATCAGTACATTGAGCTCTCCTAATTATTTTTACAGTTGCATAGTATTCCATTAATGGAGGTAACATTGTTTATTTAACCAGTTCTCTATAGATCAGTGGTCTTCATCAGGGGACTGGGAAAGATCTTGTCCCCCAGCCTTACCCCAGGGGACATGTGGGAATGTCTGCAGTCATTTTGGTTTGGAGGGAAGAATGCTACTGTCATCTAGTGAGTAGAGGCCAGGGATGCTGCTAACCATCCTACAGTGCAGAGGACAACCCCACAACAAAGAATTTATCTGGTCCAAAATATCAGTTAGTACTGAGATTGAGAAAACATGCTATAGATGGGCACTTGGGGTCTTTCCAGTCTTGGCTAGTACGAACAATTATTCAACACATAACTTTGTAAATTTGTTGTTTTATATAAATGCAAATATATTTTTAGGATAAATTGCCAGAAGTGAGATTGCTGGGTCAAAGAATAAATGCAACTGAAATGCCTTCCAAATGTCCTCCAAGGGACTGTGGATTTTATACTCCCAGCAGCATTTTATTTATTTCCATAATCTTGTCATCAGAGTGTGTAGTCACACTGTTGCTTTTTAACAATCTGAAAGATGCAAGATGTTATTTCAGCTAGTTTTATTTTGCAGTTACCTTATGATAACATCTTTTTATATGTTTAAGGGCCATTTGTGTGTTTGTTTTGGCTGCACCACGCAGCTTGCGGGATCTTAGTTCCCCGACCAGGGATTGAACCTGGGCCCTGGCAGTGAAAGCATTGAGTCCTAACCACTGGACCTCCAGGGAATTCTAAGGGCCATTTGAATTTTGTTTTCTGTTGCCTGAGTGTGAGATTCACACAGTTGTCTATTGGATGGAGTTTTCAGAGGAAGGGACTTAGACAATAGCCCCCTCTACAGTGTCATGCAAGAAACCACCACGGATGGAGGGTAGAGACAGAGAATTTTCTCTCTTATCTGGGCAAGAGTCAAACTTCCATTTTACTTGAACTATAAAGATGGGATAATCACCAAAGATTGATGATTTAGGACTCTTCCAGTTGCTGGGTTATTGCAGCTAAGGACCTACACTCCTTGACAATAGAATTTCTAGACAGTGAGTTCCATGAGAATGCAAAAATCCACAAAGACAGTGTCTCTGGTGTTTTTTGTTCATTAATGTATCTCCAGAATCTAGAATAGTGCTTGGTGCATAGTTGGCTCAATAAATAGCTGTTGGAATGAATGGATAATCTGCAAACTGTGTTATAAGGATATGGGAATGGGAATGGAAAGAAAATGACAAGAAAGAGGCCTAGAAAAAAAGAATTTGTTGATTGGGACTGGAGTGTCAAGGGTAAGGAAGGAGTTAAGAGGATTTAGAGGATTAACCAGCTGGTGACTTTGGGAATTGTAGCCCCATTGACATAAGCAGGACAGTCAGAAGGGTGTCCAGTTACAGGTGTTAGTTCGTGTTCATGCTGAGTTAGAGGAAATGACGGGATATTCGAGTGGAAATACTCAAAAGGCAGAGAAGGGACAGAGTTGAAGGTATTGACTTGGAAGACATTTGTTAAAAGGGTTGATATTTCAATATTGCCTGAGATCTTTGAAGGACAGAATTTTTTTTTTTTAAACTTTGTTCTCATAGAATTTTTTTTAAAATTAATTAATTTATTTATTTTTGGCTGTGTTGGGTCTTCGTTTCTGTGCGAGGGCTTTCTCCAGTTGTGGCAAGCAGGGGCCACTCTTCATCGCGGTGCGCGGGCCTCTCACTGTCGTGGCCTCTCTTGTTGCGGAGCACAGGCTCCAGACGCGCAGGCTCAGTAGCTGTGGCTCACGGGCTGAGTTGCTCCGCGGCATGTGGGATCCTCCCAGACCAGGGCTCGAACCCGTGTCCCCTGCATGGGCAGGCAGACTCTCAACCACTGCGCCACCAGGGAAGCCCCTGAAGGACAGAATATTGAAACAAACGTTTGCTAGGAAAAAATTTATTTTTAAAACTTTTTTGAGAAATAGGTGAGCTCAGCTAATCAATAAAATAAGCCCTTGCTCCGTCAGCTATCCTCACTTCCTTGTATTTTCAAGTTCTCTCTCTCAAATGGCAACTTTGTCTAATCAATAAATGTGCTCAAATATCGCTAGTACTAATAATGTTCTCTCTCACTCCTCTGGTGACCTGCCTATCTCCTCTTCAAGCCCACAGGGTCTCACCTTTCCAAAGTGATCAAAGGTTTTCCCAAACAGAGAGGAGTTTTGATGCCAGGTGGTGACAATTTTTAACCTTTTATTATGAAAAATTTAAAATAGTTACAAAAGTAGAACAGAATAAAGAATTCCTGTCACCAGATTAAATAATTACCAACTCATGGGCAATTTTGTTCAACCTGTTAGCCCCCTATTGCCCTCATCATTTCTTATGAGCAAATCCCAGACTTCAAATGGCTTCATAGAGAAATATTTCAGTGTGTATTTCCAAAAGATATGGACTCTTTAAAAAACATAATCACAAAACTATTGTCACATCTAAAAACGAACAGTTTCTTAATATCATCTAATATTCAGTGTTCAAATATCCTTGATTGTCTCACAAAGTTTGTTTTTTACAGTATTTGTTTCAATCAGGATCCAAATAATGTCCATACATTGCAATTGGTTGCTATGTCTTTTACCTTTTTTAATCTATAGATTCCCCTGTACTCTGCCCCCCTTAACTTGACATTTATTTGTTGAAAAAACCATGTTTTTTATCCTATAGCGTTTCCATAGTCCAGATTTGCTGAGTTATCCCCAATGATATTGTTTAGTATATTCTTCTGTCCCTTGTATTTCCTGTAAATTGATAGTTTAGATCTAAGCTAGGTTTGTTTAGATTTTGGATTTTTTTTTTTTTTTTGGCAGGACTACTTCATATGCAGTATCAGACACTTACAAAAGGCATACAATGTCTGATTAGCTCTCTTTTTTAATGTTAGCAGATGTAATTAATACATCTATTAAGTCATTAGAAGTTGTAAAATGGTGATATTCTAGTTCTATAAGTCCTTCTGCATTTTTAGCTAGAATACTTCTATAATGAGAAATTTTCTCTCATGAACTATTTGGTTATTTGGTAGAGTTCATATAGGAAAGGTAGAATAAGGGTTTGATTCTTTCCTTTTTTTTTTTTACTGGTTTTCAAAATACAGTGTTGGTTCCCTAGAACCTTCTAAATGTGACCAGTTAGTTTCTTCTAATCATTATGAACTCATGGATTTAAAGTTTATGTTTTTCAATCCACTGCAATTATTTTCTTTTTTAATAACTTAATACTTAAATTATCCCATCTTTGGTCACTTGGCTTCTGAGTTCTTTGATTTGCCAGTGGTCTTTGATTTGCCTTCTTGCTTTGTGGTATTACAAAATATTCCAAGCTTTTCTTTTATCTTTTCTGCCCTAGACAGAACCAGCCATTTCTCCTAGGATCCTTGATTTCTTTTAGTGCAAAATGCTACGTACAGCCTACAAACTGGGCACTGGGGTTGCTCATTACTTCTGGTTTCTCATTGTTTCTAGACCATTTTGGTGGGCAGAGATAGGAAGTGTATATATCTATATATTTAAAGATAAAAGACATTATGAGATCATATTGATATTTTCAATTCAAATTCAGGGTTTTTTTTCCTCTGCTCTTTTGCATTTATATCTCCTTTGTCCCATGGCAAAAATCCCAGTTCTCAGTGATGCCAGTATAATTGTTAATTTGCTTTATGCTACAACACACAATTATCCCAGGATAATACCAACACCTCCATCAACTATATGAATACTGAAACTGAAAACAGTTTAAGGGTTTTTTTGTTTGTTTTCTTTTGTTTTTGCAATTCTTTTTCCTTAAGGTATATCTCAATAGGAACCTACAGTCAAATTACTGTGTTTTAAAGTCATTTGGAATAGTTCCTCTCTGTGTGGTTATGCCACCAACTGGATATGTGGTTAAGTTGAATTGGTTTTTTGCTTTAAATTTTTCAAGATTTTTAAAAATTTCATTTTATTTTATAACTATATTAAATATTTACATTGTTCCAGAGTCTAAACTAAAAGCAAGGTATAATTAAACACATCTATCTTCTATCCCTGTTCCCACAGCCCTATCCTTCTTGCTCCCACAGGTAACTATTTTAAAAATTGCATGATTGGGCTTCCCTGGTGGTGCAGTGGTTAAGAATCAGCCTGCCAGTGCAGAGGACACAGGTTTGAGCCCTGGTCCAGGAAGATACCACATGCCGCAGAGCAACTAAGCCCGTGGGCCACAACTACTGAAGCCTGCACTCTAGAGCCTGTGCTCCGCAACAAAGAGAAGTCACTGCCATGAGAAGCCCGAGCACCGCAACAAAGAGTAGCCCCCACTCACTGCAACTAAAGAAAGCCCGCGCACAGCAACGAGGACCCAACACAGCCAAAAATAAAATAAATTAAAAAAAAAATTGTGTGATTTATCATTCCACTTAAAAAATATATATAGGCAAATGTATGTGTACATCCATTTTTCTCTACTCATGCATGGATAAATGGTAGCATATCAAAACACTTTTGTCCACCTTGCTTTTTGCACTTAATACATCCTGATGATCATGTCATTTTAATATATAAAGATGTTTCTCATTTCTTTTTACAGTTTTATAATTCTACAGTGTGTAAATGTATCACAAGTTTTTCAACTTTTCCCATATTAATGGACTATTGGGTTGTTTCCAGTCTTTCGATAATACAAAGAATGTAGTTATGAATAGCCCCATGCAAAATTTGTTCTCATTTGTGCCAGTAAATATTCGAGATAGATTCCTGAAAGTAGGATTTATGGGTCAAATACACATGTAATTTTGCCAGATACTGCCAAATTCCCTGCCATTCGCGGTTGTAGTGTTTTGCATTCCCATAAGCCATATAGGAAAGTGTCCATGCCCCAAACAGCCTCACTAAAAGAGTGCTGTCAAACTTTGGGATTTTTGCCAATCTTATAGATTTGATGTTTCATGTAAGACTATAGCTCTCATGCCAAGTAAAATACTCATATTGAGTTATACAGATACCCTTCACTTGAAAAGTTCTAGAGAAATACTAATGAAATTATAGTTACCAACTTTACTTTTTCTGGATTATTTGAGACTCAATTTCTTTTGGTGGTATTTTAAAAATTATATTACCAGTCTTTCTTCAAGGCTGGTAATATAAAAGTCTTCAAAAGGCTTTTATAATTATTCTATAAATTATGCTTGATTATATTTTATTTTATTTATTTTTTAAAATTAATTTTATTTATTTATTTTTATTTATTTATTTTTTGGTTTCATTGGGTCTTTGCTGCGGTGCACGGGCTTCTCATTGCAGTGGCTTCTCTTGTTGCAGAGCACAGGCTCTAGGCAGGCAGGCTTCAGCAGTTGCAGCACACGGGGTCAGTAGTTGTGGCTCATGGGCTTAGTTGCTCCGTGGAATGTGGGATCTTCCTGGACTGGGGATCGAACCCGTGTCCCCTGCACTGACAGGCGGATTCCCAACCACTGTGCCACCAGGGAAGTCCCCTGATTATATTTTAAATTGAATGTTTGTTGATGACTTAGCAAGAAATATATGACTCTCAACACTAAACGCCTACCAACACTAAACTGTAGAATTTAATATTTCAGGAATGTTTCTTGCAGACAACCAACCCCATCAAAGTTTCCACTTGGTTCAAAAGTTACCTTATGAAAGCAGAATAGTAAGTTAGAGTTTTGTTCAAAGCCTGATTATCATGAACTGAAGTATTTATTATCTTCTATGCTTATAGTACCATATTTGGGCAATGCAAAGTTGAATAATACATATTTTCTACCTCCCAGGACGTCAAAGATTAGTGAAGGAAATAAGCAAAACATACAACTAATGACAGTATAAACCAGACTGTGTGGTGTTTTTTCCCGTTTTTAAAGCCCCAATTGTGATTATAAGCAATTGCTAAATGAATACAAGGGTTGAGTCAGGAGTGGCTTCACAAAACTAGTAACGTTAAAGGACGATTAAGATATGGAAAGATGAGATGCAGGGCAAGGGCATTCCAGGCAGAGCGCACAGCATGAAAAAAGGCGGAGAAGTAAGTGAAAACATAGCACAGGTGGAAGTGGGATAGAAAATGGTAGGTGTATAGCCAAGATAGGAACACAGGGATAGTGGGTGTTTTTAGTGGAAGAACGGAGGAAATAAATGGTAGGTGATAAATAACAGTTGAAGGTATGGAAGTGGATGAACTAATTTACGAAAAGTAGACTATAGAATAAAAAGGAAAAGGACTGAGGAAGGGGTGTCATAGTTATTATTTAAGGGCTAAGCAGAGGAAGAAGAATTAGCAAACATGCAGGTAGAAAATCCATCAGAAAAGTATTGAGGTTTGAAGATTCATATTATTTTCCTTTACTTATTTTTTTAATATTAAAAAATTACTGGACTTTATTTTTTAGAGCAATTTTAGGTTTACAGAAAAGTTGAGAAGAAAGTACAAAGTTTCCATATACTCCCTTCCCTAATCCTTCAGTTTCCCCTGTTACTAGCATCTTGCATTGGTGTGGTACATTGGTTAAAATTGATGAACCAGTATCAACACATTAATATTTACTAAAGCCCATAGTTTATATTAGGGTTCAGTCTTTGTGTCGTACTATTCTATGTTTTTTTTTTTTTTTTCTAACTTTTTACTTTGAGCTTCCTTGAAACCTACAGAAAAGTTGTAAAAATGGTGCACAAGGAATTTCCATATAATCTTTCCCCAGATTCATCCATTGTTTACATTTTCCCCCATTTGCTTTATTGTTCTCTCTCTCTCACTCTTTCTCTCATATTCTTCTTTCTGAACTATTTGAGAGTAAGTTGGAGACATCATGCCCCTTTACCCTTAAATACTCCAGGTTACATTCTTTTATATATGTACAGTACAGTTATCAAAATCAGGTACTTAACATTGATAAATACAATTATCTACTTCACAGCCAATAATCAAATTTTGTCAATTCTCCCAATAATGTCTTTACACCTATTCTTTTTTTTTTTTTTTTTTTTTTTGGTGTGTTAGCTTCTGCTTTATAACAAAGTTAATCAGTTATACATATACAATATGTTCCCATATCTCTTCCCTCTTGCATCTCCCTCCCTCCCACCCTCCCCATCCCACCCCTCTAGGTGGTCACAAAGCACTGAGCTGATCTCCCTGTGCTATGCAGCTGCTTCCCACTAGCTATCTATTTTACATTTGGTAGTGTATATATGTCCATGACACTCTCTCACCCTGTCACATCTTACCCCACCCCCTCCCCATATCCTCAAGTCCATTCTCTAGTAGGTCTGTGTCTTTATTCCCGTCTTGTCACTAGGTTCTTCATGGCCTTTTTTTTTTTTTTTTTTCCTAAGATTCCGTATATATGTGTTAGCATACTGTATTTGTTTTTCTCTTTCTGACTTACTTCACTCTGTATGACAGACTCTAACTCCATCCACCTCATTACAAATACCTCCATTTCATTTCTTTTTATGGCTGAGTAATATTCCATTGTATATATGTGCCACATCTTCTTTATCCATTCATCTGTCGATGGACATTTAGGTTGCTTCCATGTCCTGGCTATTGTAAATAGAGCTGCAATGAAAATTTTGGTACATGACTCTTTTTGAACTATGGTTTTTTCAGGGTATATGCCCAGTAGTGGGATTGCTGGATCGTATGGTAGTTCTATTTGTAGTTTTTTAAGGAACCTCCATACTGTTCTCCATAGTGGCTGTATCAATTTACATTCCCACCAACAGTGCAAGAGAGTTCCCTTTCCTCCACACCCTCTCCAGCATTTATTGTTTCTAGATTTTTTGATGATGGCCATTCTGACCGGTGTGAGATGATATCTCATTGTAGTTTTGATTTGCATTTCTCTAATGATTAATGATGTTGAGCATTCTTTCATGTGTCTGTAGGCCATCTGTATATCTTCTTTGGAGAAATGTCTATTTAGGTCTTCTGCCCATTTTTGGATTGGGTTGTTCGTTTTTTTGTTATTGAGCTGCATGAGCTGCTTGTAAATCTTGGAGATTAATCCTTTGTCAGTTGCTTCATTTGCAAATATTTTCTCCCATTCTGGGGGTTGTCTTTTGGTCTTGTTTATGGTTTCCTTTGCTGTGCAAAAGCTTTTAAGTTTCATTAGGTCCCATTTGTTTATTTGTGTTCTTATTTCCATTTCTCTGGGAGCTGGGTCAAAAAGAATCTTGCTGTGATTTATGTCATAGAGTGTTCTGCCTATGTTTTCCTCTAAGAGTTTGATAGTGTCTGGTCTCACACTTAGGTCTTTAATCCATTTTGAGTTTATTTTTGTGCATGGTGTCAGGGAGTGTCCTAATTTCATACTTTTACATGTATCTGTCCAATTTTCCCAGCACCACTTATTGAAGAGGCTGTCTTTTCTCCACTATATATGCTTGCCTCCTTTATCAAAGATAAGGTGACCATATGTGCGTGGGTTTATCTCTGGGCTTTCTATCCTGTTCCATTGATCTATATTTCTGTTTTTGTGCCAGTACCAAACTGTCTTGATTACTGTAGCTTTGTAATATAGTCTGAAGTCAGGGAGCCTGATTCCCCCAGCTCCATTTTTCGTTCTCAAGATTGCTTTGGCTATTCGGGGTCTTTTGTGTTTCCATACAAATTGTGAAATTTTTTGTTCTAGTTCTGTGAAAAATGCCAGTGGTAGTTTGATAGGGATTGCATTGAATCTGTAGATTGCTTTGGGTAGTAGAGTCATTTTCACAATGTTGATTCTTCCAATCCAGGAACATGGTATATCTTTCCATCTATTTGTATCATCTTTAATTTCTTTCATCAGTGTCTTATAATTTTCTGCATACAGGTCTTTTGTCTCCTTAGGTAGGTTTATTCCTAGATATTTTATTCTTTTTGTTGCAATGGTAAATGGGAGTGTTTTCTTAATTTCACTTTCAGATTTTTCATCATTAGTGTATAGAAATGCAAGAGATTTCTGTGCATTAATTTTGTATCCTGCTACTTTACCAAATTCATTGATTAGCTCTAGGAGTTTTCTGGTAGCATCTTTAGGATTCTCTATGTATACCATCATGTCATCTGCAAACAGTGACAGCTTTACTTCTTCTTTTCCGATTTGGATTCCTTTTATTTCTTTGTCTTCTCTGATTGCTGTGGCTAACACTTCCAAAACTATGTTGAATAATAGTGGTGAGAGTGGGCAACCTTGTCTTCTTCCTGATCTTAGTGGAAATGGTTTCAGTTTTTCACCATTGAGGACAATGTTGGCTGTGGGTTTGTCATATATGGCCTTTATTATGTTGAGGAAAGTTCCCTCTATGCCTACTTTCTGCAGGGCTTTTATCATAAATGGGTGTTGAATTTTGTCGAAAGCTTTCTCTGCAGCTATTGAGATGATCATATGGTTTTTCTCCTTCAATTTGTTAATATGGTGTATCACATTGATTGATTTGCATATATTGAAGAATCCTTGCATTCCTGGGATAAACCCCACTTGATCATGGTGTATGATCCTTTTAATGTGCTGTTGGATTCTGTTTGCAAGTATTTTGTTGAGGATTTTTGCATCTATGTTCATCAGTGATATTGGCCTGTAGTTTTCTTTCTTTGTGACATCTTTGTCTGGTTTTGGTATCAGGGTGATGGTGGCCTCGTAGAATGAGTTTGGGAGTGTTCCTCCCTCTGCAATATTTTGGAAGAGTTTGAGAAGGATAGGTGTTAGCTCTTCTCTGAATGTTTGATAGAATTCACCTGTGAAGCCATCTGGTCCTGGACTTTTGTTTGTTGGAAGGTTTTTAATCACAGTTTCAATTTCAGTGCTTGTGATTGGTCTGTTCATATTTTCTATTTCTTCCTGGTTCAGTCTCGGCAGTTTGTGCATTTCTAAGAATCTGTCCATTTCTTCCAGGTTGTCCTGTTTTTTTTTTTTATTGTACTTCTCAATGTTCTTTTTCACTTTAAAGATACATCTTGATAATGAGTTTATTCATCTCTTATTCTTCCATATGGTATTTTATAATTAGTCATATTTTAAAATTTTTTCAAAATTAATAGATCTTTTCTTGAGAATGGGAATTACAGATCTATCTCCTCTGTCTTTACTTCTGGTTTCATGGAGCTATTTATCCACAGTCCAAAGTAGGTATCAGAAAAGGAAATATTCATAAATATTTGTAATCACACTTCTAGTATTTTCTACTTCTAATTTAAATGAACCATAGGTGTCACACTTCTTTTCTTCCTTTTAAAAGAAATATTGTATATGGGACTATGGAGAGCAAATGTTAATAGTGTTTATTTCCATATAGATTATGAGTAATTTTAATTTTATGCTTTAAACTTTTTCTATATTTTTCCAGAAATAACATCAGTACTTTATAATTGGAAAAATATGTGTTAGAGACAATTTGGTTTGTACAAAAAATTTTGTTTGTTTTTTATTTTATTGTGGTAACAACACTTAACATGAGACCTACCCTCTTAAGAAATGTTTAAGTATACAATATGTTATTGTTGACATAGGTGCAATTTTGTACAGTAGATCTCTAGAGCTTATTCATATCGTTTAATTGAAACTTTATGCTTGTTATTCTTTGATTCCATGAATTTGACTATTTTAGATACCTCACATATGTGTAATCATGCAATATTTTTCTTTCTGTGACTGACTTATTTCACTTAGCATAATGCCCTCAAGGTTCATTCATGTTGTTGCATGTGAGGTGGTTTGTTCCACAGAAGTTTGTGGCAATCGGTTTGCAGGATATCTGACACAGATCAAAAAAATTTCTTTTGGGGGCTTCCCTGGTGGCGCAGTGGTTGAGAATTTGCCTGCTAATGCAGGGGACACGGGTTCGAGCCCTGGTCTGGGAAGATCCCACATGCCGCGGAGCAACTAGGCCCGTGAGCCACAACTACTGAGCCTGCGTGTCTGGAGCCTGTGCTCCGCAACAAGAGAGGCCGCGATAGTGAGAGGACCGTGCACCGCGATGAAGAGTGGTCCCCGCTTGCCACAACTAGAGAAAGCCCTCGCACAGAAACGAAGACCCAACACAGCCAAAAAAAAAAAAGTAACAAATGTTCAAGTACAATTGGTGTCTTTTAAAAAAAAAAATTTCTTTTGCTTTTGTGAAAATACAGAGGAAAAATCTAATGTTCTTTTAGAATGAAAATACGTTATATGTTAACAAAGGAACCCTTTTTACAGAAGCCCCTAGAAATAAAAGGAAAATTAAGGCCAAAGCAAAATTCATGTCATGACTTAAGAGCACTTTACTCCCAAAGATACAAAATCTATTAATTTAAACAGTGGGACTTCTGTCCACAAGAGTACCAAATATTCTGAATGGATAGAAGACTCGAGCTGTAAACTGATGGACTTTTGTGGTCTAAAAGCAGTTGAGAGTTTCTACCCTTAAGAAAAGATTTCTCATGTTACAGCAATTGAGGTTGTGAAAGTGTATAGAACAGATTGTGTTTCACTCTTTTTATGAGTGAAACAGCTTGCATGGCTTATTGAAGGTGGGTTAATACTGTGGGAATCCTTATTCCATTCACAACTCTGAATACGTACTTATGGTATTTATACGTCTAGAGTTTAAGTGATCACTCATTACCATCTGTACATGGATAATTTTTACCCTATGAACTATTGGTTCCAAAGTATTGTTTTGACATTATACACTATAATTGATCTAAACAGAAGTAAATACCGCAACAGTTGGTTCTCCAAAACAAAATTCAGCCCAATAATTTCCACATTATTGTGAAATCTAATATACTCATCACCCACACTTAGTTCACTACATAGTCAAAGTAAAAGTTTGGGAAAGTAAGAATGAGATCTATGTAGACATTATCATCACCCGCTTGACAAAAATCCTAAATGAAATCAATTGAGACCCCAGAGTTCAATTTAAGAAAGTTACATAGACCTAGAAGTCCCAAAATTTATCAAGTATGGCTGTTGGCTGATATTTATGGCCTCCCTTTCCATTTGTATTCTACTGTTTCTTTTTAATCATGGTACAGTATAACTTGTCTAAAATTTTTTCAAGGACTGAAGATTCAGAAACAAAACTAAACAATTTGAAAGCAAAACTTCTTGGGATTATAGATGCAATCTAAAAAATAGAAGCATAGGATATGGGAAATCTTTATAGTTTATAGCTTTTTAGACATTTTAATAGCAGCCAAGGCATAATAGGTACCAAACAATCAAATTCCAGCTACAAAGGATTGTTTTAAGACTCATTTTAAAAGTTTTATAAACAGCTTCTCATAATCATAACACTTCCCACCAATTAAAAAAAAGAGGGTGGGAAAGCATATGGATTAGACAAGAGGATTATTGTTAGACATAATTGATGTTATTTATTTACAAGTATGTATTTCTAAATATCAGAATAATTGAAGTTTTGTGTTGAGTCGTATAATCAAAATTTGTCTAAAGTTGGAGAGAGAAAATATCCTGATAGACTGCTGTATTGATTAATTCCTAACCTGAGTTGTAATGCATACTGACCTGACTAATATAATCTGTGACTATTAGGTCAATATTACTGTAATTATCTACTTCTGAAAGTTCATACACATATGGTTGGCTCTAATAACCCTTGAATATGTTGGTAATTCATTGAGGAGTTTTGACCTGTTCTAACAACCACAGCAAAAAAGGAATCAATGGGAGTGTTCAATTGTTAAGGAATCCAATAAGAGAGGGAAGAGAAATTCACATTCTTAGAATGCCACTATATATCAGATATCATGCTAGGCACTTTACATGGGTTACTTACTTAATATTTCCAACAATCCTATGAGTGATATATTGTATTATTATCTTACTTCACAGATGAAAAAAAATAAGACTTAAAGGGAGTAAGTGATATGTAGGTGACACTTAGTTCTTCTTTGTGATGAAAACCCAAACTCATGAGGATAAATTAGAGGAAGCTGTTGTAAAACAGTGAGGCTGGGCAAAAAAACATGTCAGATAAGTTTCAGCATGAACAAATGCAAGGTGACATTTCTTTAAAATATATTCAGAGAATAATGGTAAGTCATTATTAACTACTCCTGTAGTTAATTAGATACTAATCCAAGCTGTTATAGCCAACACACCAATAAAGGATTGAGCATCACCAAACACTAAATGTAAAACTAAATTGAAAACACTGCTCTACCCTTCTACAAACTACAATATATCCAGATCCATTCTATTCTACTCTGCCTACTTCATCTCTAGAAATAAATAATGGAATCAAAAAAGGCCCGGATGAAATTGACTGACTTATTTAAGGGAAAATGACACGAAGTTTTTTAGGTTAAAAATATAGATTCTTCCATCCTCAGAGCACTTTATGTGAAATGTTGGTCTAGACTCTGGAGTATGATGGTAAGAAGGATGAACATGCTCACTCATCTCTTTTCCAGTAACTCATGCGACAAACATCAGATACTGTGCAGATGCTAGAAATCAAAATGACAATGGTATCTTTTAGTCACCTTCTGTCTAGACATCCCTGCCACTTTACTGTGACCTGGGATATAAACACAGACCTGTGCCAGGCTCTACCTATCCCCTTGGGCCTGGAAAAGCAATTCCATACTGTTGCATTGGTTTTCCTCAACCCCTGACCTACCCCAACCCTGGTCCTATATCATCCTCCCATCCTTTAGGGGAAGGCTAGTTAAAAAAGTATAGGGACTTCCCTGGTGGGGCAGTAAGACTCTGTGCTCCCAATGCAATGGGCCCAGGCTCAATCCCTGGCCAGGGAACTAGATCCCACATGCATGCCGCAAATAAGAGTTTGCATGCCGCAACTAAGGAGCCCGCCTACCGCAACTAACCTGGCGCAACCAAATAAATAAATAAATATTAAGAAAAAATTTGTTGTCCTAATTTCTCCCTCCAGCTGGCCTGGGCTTCATTGGGGAAGATGTCTCATATGTGTTGAACCCTAGGATCAAAGTCCCTGTGTCAACTTCAAAACCGTGCAGAAATGGAAGTGACAAAACCTATCATTGTTCCTAGCCCTTGTTATTTATGTAGAGTAAAATATTTTAATCAGGCCTTAGTACAAACAAGACAGCACATGAAGACAATAAATCTACAGTACAATTTCTAAAATATTTATTTGATAAAGTATGGTCAGTTTAATGAATACAAACTCCATTAATATTAATAAGTTCATAACGGGAAATATAGGGACCTTTGAAATAAGACATAAATATAGTAACTACAATTGAAGTGGAGATTAGAGCTAGCCTAGTGGTAGCAGAAAATCCCAAAGGGCTGGGCTCCTCCCTTCCCAAGGTCAGCCCTGCACTGAGCACAGGAGAAGAATGAAAGCCCAAGCATCATGCATTTTCTGACTGGCTTAGATTACAAATCCACTGAGCCAAAGTCTTTGGTTTGGCCATCATTTTATCCATATAGTTATCATAATCTCTTTTTCTGCCCCCGAGTACCTCTCATACATCTGCCCCTACTAGGTACATGAGCTTTTGCTAAAGGCAGTTTGTTACTGGTTGGGTTCTCTGGGAAGCAGACCCTGAGATGGAAATTAGCACATGGGAAGTTTATTTAGGAATCTCTTAAAATCAACACTTATAGGGGAAGGGAAGAAAGAAAGAGTGGGCAGAGGGAGAATTTGGCTGCAATGTAGCCACAATGAGGTCTTAGCTGACTCCATGGGAAGGTCTGAAGTTAAGATGATCCTTGAGCTGTCTCCTGCTGAAGTAAAGGAGCCTGATGGCCAATAATGTTGAACATCTTTTGCTGTGCTCGTTGGCCATTTGTGGATTGTCTTTGGAGAAATTTCTCTCTTTTTTTAATCAGTAATGTTTAATCTATTTGTTGTACAGAAGAGGAAATAAAGGAACATAGAGTTATTTTCACAAGATTGCCCAAATAAAATCTGAGCCGGGCATACAGCATTTCATTCCCACCTTCTTTCTTTCTTTCTTTTTTAAAAAATATTTATTTATTTATTTATTTCGGCTGCACCAGGTCTTAGTTGTGGCATGCGGGCTTCTTAGTTGTGGCATGCAAGATCTAGTTCCCCAACCAGGGATCGAACCCAGGCCCCCTGCCTTGGGACCGCAGAGTCCTACCCACTGGACCACCAGGGAAGTCCCTCCACCTTCTTTCTTGAATGACCCGGGACCATTGACGCAACCAAGCATCAAAAGGCCTTGGCGTAAGCCATCCCAGAGTCTGAAGAATTTGACTTAAAAGTCAAGCAGGGGCTTAAAAGTCTGATTCTATTAAAAATGAACTCATATATATATTTTCAAGCAAACTATTCTCAGAGGATTCTTAAGAGTCCTTTCTCAAAATGACTAGGTTTCACAATTAACCTTTGTGAATTTTATTTTTTAAAAATTTATTTATTTATTTATTTTTGGTTGCATTGGGTCTTTGTTGCAGGCTTTCTCTAGTTGTGGCGAACAGGGGCTACTCTTCGTTGCGGTGTGAGGGCGTCTCATTGTGGTGGCTTCACTTGTTGTGGAGCACGGGCTCCAGGTGCGCGGGCTCAGTAGTTGAGGCACACCGGCTTAGTTGCTTCGCGGCATGTGGGATCTTCCCAGACCAGGGCTCGAACTGGTGTCCCCTGCTTTGGCAGGCGGGTTCTTAACCACCGTGCCACCAGGCAAGTCCCCAACCTTTGTGAATTTTAGGCAGAAGAACAAAATTAAGCTGTTAAAGGATCAAATGAGATAATGTATGACAAAGGAAATACAAGGGATTATCATGATTAAATATGTTTCTTGGTTTAGCACAATATTTGCCCTATGCTAGAAAGTGAATAAGTAATTTTAAAAGAACTAAATTATAGTTTTTTTAGGCTCTTTAAAAAATTAATTTCTTCCTTCCAGTTTTATTGAGCTATAATGACATATAGCACTGTATAAGTTTAAGGTGTACAGCATAATGATTTGACTTACGTACACCATGAGATGATTATGACAGTAAGTTCAGTGAACATCCTTCATCTCATATAGATACAAATAAAAGAAAAAACAGTTTTTTCTCCTTGTGATGAGAACTCTTAGGGTTTACTCTCTTAACAACTTCCATATATAAGATAGAGCAGTGTTACTTATATTAATCATGTACATTGTGTCCCTAGTACTTATTTATTTATAACTGGAAGTTTGTAGCTTTTGACCACCCTCATCCAATTCCTCCTCCCACAACTGTCTGCCTCTTATGACCACAAATCTTATCTCTTTTCTATAAGTTTGTTTGTTTGTTTTTGAAGTATAATTGACCTATAACACTATGTTTGTTCCTGGTGCACAGCACAGTGATTTGATATTTCTATACATTTTAAATGATCATCACAGTAAGTCTAGTTACCATCTGATACTATACAAAAATATGACTATATTCCACACACTGTACATTTCATTCGCGTGACATTTTGTAACTGGAAGTTTGTACCTCTTAATCTCCCTCATCTATTTCTTTTATCCCTTTACCCACCTCCCCTCTGGCAACTACCTGTTTGTTCTTTGTCTCTATGATTTGGTTTCTGTTTCATTTTGTTTGTTCACTTGTTTTATTTTTTAGATTTTACATATAAGTAAAATCATACGGTATTTGTCTTCTCTGTCTGATTTATTTCACTTAACATAATATCTTCTAGGTCCAAAAGTTGCAAATGGCAAGATTTTATTCTTTTTCATGGCTCAGTAATATTCCATTGTGTATATATACCACATCTTTATCCATTCATCTATTGATGTCCACTTAGGTTGCCTTCATATCTTGGCTATTGCAAATAATGCTGCAATGAACATATGGATGCATATATCACTTTGAAATAGTGCTTTCGTTTTCTTCAGAAATATACCCAGGTGTGGAATTGTTGGATTGTATGGTAGTTCTATTTTTAATTTTTTGAGGATCCTCCATACTGTTTTCCATAGTGGCTGCACCAGTTTACATTCCCACCAACAGTGCACAAGGGATCCCTTTTCTCCACATCCTTACCAACACTTGTTTTCCTTTTGATAACAGCCATTCTGACAGATGATATCTTATTGTGGTTTTGATTGTTTGCATTTCCCTGATGATTAGTGTTGTTGAACATCTTTTCACGTGCCTGTTGGCCACCTGTATGTCTTCTTTGGAAAAATGTTTATTCAGGTCTTCTGCCCATTTTTTAATTGAGTTGGCTGGTTTTTTTATATTGAGTTGTATGAGTTCTTTGTATATCCCTTATCGGATATATCATTTGCAAATATCTTCTCCCATTCAGTAGGCAGCCTTTTCATTTTGTTGATAGTTTCCTTCACTGTGCAAAAGCTTTTTAGTTTGATCTAGTCTCATTTGTTTATTTTTGCCTTTTTTCCCTTGCCTGAGGAGACATAGTCAAAAGAATATTGCTAAGGCCAATGTCAAAGAGCATACTGCCTGTGTTACTGGAGAAATTTCTATTCATATCCTTTGCCCATTTTCAATTAAATTGTTGGTCTTTTTATGAAATTTGAGTTCTTTATATATTCTGGTTAAATGTCCTTATCAGATATATGATTTCCAAATATTTTTTCCCATTTACTTTTTTTTAAAAAAGATCAATTTATTTATTTATTTATTTTAATTTATTTATTTATTTATTTTTGGCTGTGTTGGGTCTTCGTTGCTGCGTGTGGGCTTTCTCTGGTTGCAGTGAGCAGGGGCTACTCTTTGTTGTGGTGTGCGGGCTTCTCATTGCAGTGGCTTCTCTTGTGGAACATGGGCTCTAGGCTTGTGGGCTCAGTAGCTGTGGCTCGTGGGCTCTAGAGGGCAGGCTCAGTAGTTGTGGTGCATGGGCCTAGTTGCTCTGCGGCATGTGGGATCTTCCCGGACCAGGGATTGAACCTGTGTCCCCTGCATTGGCAGGCAGATTCTTAACCACTGTGCCACCAGGGAAGTCCCCCCATTTACTTTCTTGATAGTGCCCTTTGAAATACAATTTTTTTTCATTTTGATGTCCAATTTATCTATTTTTTCTTTGCTTGTGCTATTGGTATCATATCTAAGAAACCATTATCTAATCCAAGTTCACAGGTATGTTTTCTTCTAAGAGTTTTATAGTTTTAGCTTTTAAAGTCTTTAATTTTTAGCTAATTTTTGTACCTGAAGTGCAAGTAACAATTCAACATGGACAACAGCCTGTATACTATAACACTTGACCAAAACACAAAGCAATCCAGTGAGATCCTCTGAAGGCTTAAAGTAAACAGAGAGATTCTCTATTAGAATCCCTGGCTGTGTGTACTCAAAAGAAAGAGCAGCACACAAACACTGCAGCTCTCAGCAAAGTTGCCACATTCCATTCAATATCCTGAATACAGTCTGCAGAGACCTGTGGTGATCCTGCATGTATAATAACACCTTCCAATACATAAGGACTTACAGCACCTGCCTACGTCAAATACAGGTCTTTTAGGCTCAAGGGATGATGATACCCATTCCCCAATGTTGGTATAGGCAGGTGACTGACAAGCCTGTCCCTAGGGCTGTAGACATGTAAATCAGGGCAGGTAAACCAGGTGCGGGGGAGGGCAATGCAAAAACTTCTAAAGAAATTAGATTAGATTTCAGGTTATGCTGATCAAATCTATTAGAGGTAACCTTTAGAAAGTTTTGAAAGCAGTAGCATTTTTAAGAACTATTGGGTTGGCCAAAAAGTTCCTTTGGTTTTTAAGTAAAAATAAAAGACACATTTTTCATTTTCACCAAGAACTTTATTGAACAACATATTCACCCTTTTGTTCCACCACCTTCTGCCATTTTTCAGACAACTTCATAATTCCATCTTCCCCAAACTTTTTATCTTTTTGAGCAAAGAACTGTTACAGGTGCCTTTTATAGTCTTCCAGGGAATTGAATTTTTTTCCATTAAGAGAATTTTGTGAAGACCGAAATAAATGGAAATCTGAAGGTGCAATGTCTGGTGAATACGGCAGATTAATCCAAATTTACCAGCCAAGCTCTAACAGTTTTTGCCTGGTCATCAAAGAAACATGTGATCTTGCGTTATCCTGATGGAAGATTATGCGTTTTCTGTTGATTCATTCTGGATGCTTTTCATCGAGTACTGCTTTCAGCTGGTCTAATTGGGAGCAGTACTTGTTGGAATTAATCATTTTGTTTTCCGGAAGGAGCTCATAATAGAGGACTCCCTTCTAATCCCACTGTATACACAGCATCACCTTCTTTGGGTGAACACCGACCTTTGGTGTGGTTGGTGGTGGTTTGTTTCACTTGCCCCACGATCTCTTCCTTTCCACATTATTGTACAATATCCACTTTTCATCGCCCATCAGAATTTGTTTTAAAAACGGAATGTTTTTATTACATTTCAGCAGGGAATTGCATGAGAAAATACGGTCAGGAAGGTTTTCTTCACTTAACTTATGTGGAACCCAAACATCAAAGTGATTAATATAACCAAGCTGGTGCAAATGATTTTCAATGCTTGATTTGGATATTTTGAGTATGTCGGCTATCTCCCGCGTGGTATAATGTTGATTGTTCTCAGTTAATGTCTGGATTTGATCTCTATCAACTTCAACTGGTCTACCTGACCGTGGAGCATTGTCCAGCAAGAAATCTCCAGCATGAACTTCGCAAACCACTTTTGACACATTTGATCAGTCACAGCACCTTCTCCATACACCGCACAAATCTTTTATTGCGTTTCAGTTGTGTTTTTACCTTTCTTGAAATAATAAAGCATAATATGCCGAAAATGTTGCTTTTTTTCTTTCATCTTCAATATTAAAATGGCTACACAAAAATTCACCAGTTTTGATAAGCTTTTTTTAAAATGCACGCTGATATGACAGCTGTCACAATACAATCTAACAAAATTGTTTTGAATGAAGTTAAAGACAACTAAGCGCTCCTAGAGCCATCTTATGGAAAAAAACGAACAAACCTTTCGGCCAACCCAATAAATTGATGTGTGCTCAGGAAGAAGTGTTCTTGATAAATGTCCTGGCCAAATCTCAGCTGAAGAAAAACCACTGCTCCCATGGTTGGTTGAATGGTTGTGTTTAAGAGAGCTTTAGGCTGAAAGAAAGGGTGAAGTTCAAAGCTAACTGAATCATCTGGGACACAGGTGTGACTAAGCCAAGGAATAAAAGCTGAAGAATTAGCTTGTAAAGCTTAATGAATTAAACTGGTTGAATTTAAGTTGGTCTGCAACTGTAGTCTGCCTGCTCTTACATTGTTTGCACCCCAAGATTTCCCTATAGGAGAGAAAAGTAGCTTTACTGTCTAATCAACCAATCAAACATGCTGTGTTGAGAAGGAATAACTGATAAGTTTTAAGCTTTAGGTAAAATACAGGAAATTTTCCATTATTTCACTAGTGAAAAATGGACATGTATGAGCAACAACATTCATTCATTTACTCATTCAACAAATAGTTATTGACCAGATATGTGACAGGTCACTAGGGATATCACAATGAACAAAACAAAGTCTTAACTCTCATGGAGTTTATATTCTAGTGTTGAAGACAGATAATAAAAATATATTTTTCAAGTGGTGATAAGTGCTATGAAGCAAAGAAGGGAGCAGAGTGACTGAGAGTTTCTGTTCAATATAGGGCAGCCAGAGAAGGTGACAACTGCTCTGTTAACATTAACAATATTAATCAATATTGTGCAATAAAATTGTCAACTATTAAGCATTTTTTTTGGTGACTACAAGAATAAAAATAGCAATATTTGAGTACTTCTAGTGCCAGGCATTATTTAACTTACCCTTACAACAAATCTGAGGTAGGTATTATTATTATTTCTAACTTACAGTAGGCAAAACTGAGCCTTAGAGAGGCTGTTTCAGTTATCTATTGCTATGTAACAAAGCATCTCAAAGTTACCAACCTAAAACAACAACTTATTTGCTTGTAATTCTGAAATTTGGTCAGGTCTTGATGGGGCCAGCACAACGGCTCACATGCATGGCTTGACTGGAGCTGAAGGATGCACTTCCAAGGTGGCCTCATAAATATGGTTGGCAAGTTGGTGCTGTAAACTGGAAGCTTAGCTGGGACTACTGGCAAGGGGCTTCACTTATCTTCCACATGGCCTCTCCAAATAGCAAGGTTGGGCCTCTCATAGCGTGGTGATCTCAGTGTACTTAGACTTTTAAATGGCCACTAGCTTCTTAAATGGCCACTCTAGGGCACAAATGTGCGAGCTGCCAGGCCTTCTTAATACCTGGGCTCAGAAGTCTCAGAATGTTTTTCTTGCCATATTCCATTAGTTAAAGGTCACAAAGCCAGCCTAGATTCAAGAGGAGGGATTACACAGGGGCATGAATGCCAGGAGGCATGGTTCACTGGGGGCTACCAATGTAATTGACTACTACAGTTTGCCTTTTGGCCTCTAATGATTTATGTTCCTCCTACATGTACAATTATACTCACATATCCCAATACTTCCAAAAGTCTTGTTCCACTTTTACATTGGCTCAAAATCTAGGATCTACCTGGAATCTTAGCTCATGGTACTAAGCACCTGCCTGTATGCTTGGGCCAGAATCACTCATTCTCCTTAATTCCTCTCACTTTCCCCTTCCATTTCAACCAAACAACCTATATCATTGACTTTACTTCCTAAATGTCTCCCTAATCCCTAATCCTAACCCTAATCAGTTCACTTCCTTCTTTTTCCACCTCCTCAATTCTAAGCTACGATAATCGCTACCTGGGCTACGGTGAAATCGCCAATGGTCTCCATCATTCTCTCTTGCTCTTCCTTAATTCAATGATTCTCAGTGAGGGATGATTTTGCCCTTTGGGGACATTTGGCAATGTCTGGAAACTTTGGTTGTCTCAACTCCATGTGTGGATACATCTAGCGTGGAGATGCCAAGGATGATGCTAAACATCCTATAATGTATAGGACAGGGCCCCACAACAAAGAATTACCCATCTCAAAGTGTCAATAGTGCTGAGCTTGAGAAACCCTGCAATCTTTTCTTCACCAAGTAGCCAGAGGTCTTTTTCAAATGCAATCATGTCAACACTCAGCTGAAAAATCTTTGAAGGTCTTCCTACTGATTTTAGGTTAAGAATGTGAACCCCTTTTTTTCTGGCGCATAGGGTCCTCTGTAGGGTAGCCCCCACCAGGCTCTTTAGCCTCAGCTTGTGCACTCACCTCTTTGCTTTCTGTGCTCTAGGCACTTGGGCCTTCCTTCAGTCCTATACATATTGCATCTCACTATGGGACCTTACCCACCCTCTGTCAGAATGCTCTCCCTCCTAACACCCCCCCATCCTGACCCTAATTCTAACTCTAACTGAAGAATGAGTGCAGGTGTTGGGGGGAGCTGGCAGCTGGAAGAGATCCAGAGGCTTCATATTGATGATTCTGGGGTGCTGAGTGAGGCCACTAAGTATACCTGTCTGCTCTCCACTCATTATACAGAATCTTTTTTAAAAGGCATGATGGGACCCAGTGGGGAGGGGTGCAGCTGAATGGAGCAGTGAGGTGGGAGCCTGGCATTGCTGTCCTGAGAGGTGCACTGAGCAGTGCAGGTGCTTGTGGCTCCCGGGCTTCTGGTGCTCCCTACATGGGAATACAGTGATCCCATCAGAAGCAGAGACTCCCAGGATCTTTGTTAACATTACCTGGTCTTCCAACCATAAGCCTGGATGCCTAAAAAGGAAGAATATAACCCTTAACTGGGTTGTTGAGGACTTTATCTCAGGAGAGGAGAGAAGCCAGGCTGGTGGAGCTGGTGGCTGTCTGCATCCTCCTGGCTATGGTGAGCCTGGGTGGCGCCTGCTGTATGATGCAACTGGTGGGGATGTTCATGTTCTGAGTCCTGTTTGGTGATGGGGTCCTGGTATCTTTAATACGATTGTCAAAACAGCTTGCAGCAAGGGGAGAGGTCTGTACTGGCACACTTGGCTGTGCCTTGTGGCTCCTTCTTGGGAGACATTTATTTTCAGTAAAAAAATAAAAGGGGTGACAGGGCCAGGGAGGGCCAGCCAGCCAGCCTAGTGCCTCCCCCAGGCACATCGGTAAAGAAGCCAGACACAAACATGAAAAATAATGCAACAAATGAAGGGGTGTTGGCCAGCTTCTTCAACAGTCTGTTGAGTTAAAAAACAGACTCTCCTAGAAGTCCTGGTGCTGGTGGGGTGCAGAGCACAGCCAAGAAGTCAGGACAAAAAACTGTGCTGACAAATGTTCAGGAAGAACTGGATAGAATGACTCAAAAGCCAGACTCCATGGTAACAAACTCTTCAACAGAAAATGAAGCCTGTTCCTCCTTAAAAAGTGCATATGTAAAAAGACCAAATAACTATGTGTATTGATCTGCTCTAAGACCAGGATTTTCCTGAAAAAAAAATTAAAAAAAAAAGAGGTGAATCCCCATACTGTAAACAAACAAACAAATAAGCAAACAAAAAACAAACAAAATCACACATCTAATTAACTCTTATTCATCCTTGAGATCATAGTTCTAACATCTCTTCCTTAGGGAAGACTTCCCTAGACCTCCACACTAGGTATAAGGTCTCATAGTCCCGTGAAGCTTTCATTCACAGCAGCATGTAATTATGCACTTGTGTCAATATTTCATTAGTATCTGTCCCTCCTACAACCCACATGCTACATTGAAATGCCAAGAGGGCCAATAATCCCAGGTTTAGTGCAATGGCTGACATATAGTAGACATTAGATAATATTTTTATTAATAGATTTTAATTTTTAGAAGTTTTAGGTTTACAGAAAAATTGAGCAGATAGTACAGAGTTACCATATAATGCCCCCTCCCCAACCCTGGTTTCCCATATTATGTCTTTAGCATGGTATATTTGTTAGAATTAACGAGACAGTCTTGGAACATTAACTGAAGTCCATAGTTTACATTAAGGTTCATTCTTTGTGTTGTATAGTTCTATGCGTTTTGACAACTGCATAATGTCATGATCCACCATAATAGTATAATACATAATAGTTTCATGATGCTAAAAATCCCCTGTGTTCTTCCTATTTATTCCTCCCTCTCTCTCCTCCCTAACCTCTGGCAACTACTGATCTTTTTACTGTCTCTATAGTTTTGCCTTTTCCAGAACATCATAGTGTTGAACTCATACAGTGTGTAGCTTTTTCAGACTGGCGTCTTTCACTTAGCAATATGCATTTATTTCCTCCATGTCCTTTCATTGCTTCATAGTTCATTTCTTTTTATCGTTGAATGATATCCCACTGTAAGGATGTACCATAGTTTGTTTATCCATTCAACTGTTGAAGGACATGTTGGTTGCTTCTAGTTTTGCTACAAACATATGTAAACATTCATGTGCAAGTTTTTGTGTGGACATATTTATATTTATTTGGGTAAACACCTAAGATTGGGATTCCCAGATCATATGGTAAGACTGTACCTAGTTTTGTAAGAAACTGCCAAACTGTCTTCCAAAGTGCCTGTACCATTCTCCAGCAATGATAAGAGTTCCTATTGCTCTACATCTTCACCAGCATTTGGTTTTATCAGCATTTTGGATTTTAGCCATTCTAATAGGTGTGTAATAGTATCTCATCATTTTAATTCGCAGTTCCTTAATGACATATGATGTTGAGCATCTTTTCATATGCTTTATTTGCCATCTGTATATCTTCTTTGGTAAGTTGTCTGTTCAGTTTTTGTTTTTTTTTTTTAAAACGTCTCTTTTAAAATTTATTAATTTATTTATTTTTGGCTGTGTTGAGTCTTAGTTTCTGTGCGAGGGCTTTCTCCAGTTGCGGCAAGCGGGGGCCACTCTTCATCGCCGTGCGCGGGCCTCTCACTGTTGCGGCCTCTCTTGTTGCGGGGCACAGGCTGCAGACGCGCAGGCTCAGTAGTTGTGGCTCAAGGGCCCAATTGCTCCGCGGCATATGGGATCTTCCTGGACCAGGGCTCGAACCCGCGTCCCCTGCATCGGCAGGCAGATTCTCAACCACTGTGCCACCAGGGAAGCCCTGTTCAGGTTTTTTACCCATTTTTAATTGGGTTCTTTGTTTTCTTATTGTTGAGCTTTAGAAGTTCTTTGTATTTTTTGGATATGTTCTTTACTGGATGTGTTTTGCAAATATTTTCTCCCAATCCTTGATTTCCTTTTCTTAATGGCGTCTTTTGCAGAGTGAAGTTAATTTTCATAAAGTTCAATTTATCAATTTTTTAATTCATGGAGCATGGTTTTGGTGTTGCATCTAAAAACAAATTGCCAAACCCAAATCACAAAGACTTTCTCCTATATTATCTTCTGGAAGTTTTATAGTTTTGCATTTTACATTTCTTTGTATACTCAGTAGTATTTGTTAGATAAATTAAGGAAGGTTAATGTCAACAGAAATGGAACAGATGAGTTTGGGTGGGAAGAAAGTTACTGGTTCTACCGATTTTGAAGGCATCAGCATAAAATTAACAGTTAAAGCCTGTTGGGAACTCATCCAGAGAACTAAGTTGCCAGTTAAGACATAGTTGAGACAGCCAGTTGATCAGAGGGCAGGATTCAGGGTAGACCAAGGACAGATAAGTCAGAAGAGACATAAAGATCTGGTTCACCGGTCAGAATTTCGAGAGGCAGTCCAGTACCCTGGAGAGCTCCCCATGTTTTGACAGCCTGGGAGCTTTCAAATGCTCCTAGCTGACAGCATTTACATTTTCTCACAGGTTACATGACCAGAAACCTATATCACTGTACTGCATGAGTTTTAAATATCCTTTTAAATATTACAAGAGTGGAAAAATTAGGAAATAGAGAGGAACATAAAGAAGAAAAAAGAAATCTTACCACAGAGATAATGATTAACTAATGACAGCGGTGAAACAAGATCCACAAATTGACCCTATTTATTCATTCCTGTTTTCTTTTGTCAGCAATCCTTCAAATACTCCAGTTTAATTTGTACATTTTGTGAAATTAAATTTGAATACCTAAGATTATGTAATTAAATATATTCTGATTCAGTTATAATTACTATTTTTGCCAAACCCTTGTTCCTGGCATAGGAGAGACAGGGAAGAACACTAGTGAAGCAAACTGGATTGGAGTACCAAGGCTTGATTAGGTGTGGTGCTTTCCATCTAATACCAGTCCTCTCCTTTATTGAGCTCCAGATGAACTTCCTGCCGCATACTTGACATCTTATTTTAATATCCCATGGGCATCTTAAACTCAAATTGTTCAGAACTTAGTTAATTAGTTTTTCCCTCAAATTGTTCCATACCTTTTATTATCTATCTTGGTTAATTTTAATACCAACCACCTTATCCAGTCTTTGCAAAAATGAAGAAGGGAAGAAAGAAAGGAAAGAGAGAAGAAGAAATGAAGAAATACAGTCATCATCTCTCATCTCACTCAAGCCACAGACCTCAAAGATTATCCTCAAATCAATTCATTCTGTCACCTATCTCTTCCAGTGACTGCCAAGTTTTGTTGGCATCTCCTTCTGTCTCTGATGTCTCTTCTTTCCTCGCTGTTCAGACCTTCAGTCATTACTCACCTAGACAGTTGTAGCAGCCTCTTTATTTGCAGTATTTCCCATCTTGAATCCAATTTCCATACTACTACCAGAGAGATATTTCTAAAGGATGGATTTATTTAAAAATCCTCTGATGATTCTCCTATTTCTCTATAGGATAGTGATTAAAAAGTCATCTCCAGGGTCAAACAAAACTGGATTCAGGGAATTCCCTGATGGTCCAATGGTTAGGCCGTGGCACTTTCACTGGGGTGGCCCAGGTTCAAGCCCTGGTCGGACAACTAAGATCCTGCAAGCTGTGTAGTGCTGCCAAAAAAAAAAAAAAAAGATTCAGATCTACACTTACTGTTCTGTGACCCTGGACAATTTGCTTATCTTCTCTGTACCTCAGATGCTTTATCTGTAAAACAGGAATTGATAATATCTGCTTCATAGGGTGGTTGGGAATATTAAATAAAATAGCATATGTAAAGTACTTTTTCACACATCTTAGCAGAGGGTAAACATTCAATAAATATTATTATTATTACTATTATTATAATAATGGAAGTTCAAACTTCATTGCATGTTAGTAGATTTAAAATATTTTGATAGCCCAGAATAGCAAATCCTTCTTTGGGAAAACATCTTATATCCCAGTCCAGTACAGTACTCTGCCTCTTGCGGTGACAGCTAATAAGACTCCACTTTTTTGGCTACAGGGATGGGCATTGGTCCAATTTTTGTTGACTGTCTCATCTTCTTGCCTATAACATCTGGTTCAGGTTGGGCATGTGACCCGAGCCTAGCCCAACAGAATACAGAATTCACTGCGATGTTTTTTTTTTTTTTTTTTTTGGCTGGTACACTGAAGGTGGGGGGTAGGGATGGGGGAAGGAGGTAGAGGTAGAAAATTCCCTTTTCTTAATTGGTTCCTTTAGAAAATATAACCTTCCTAAAAGCCCTGTTTCCCACTAAACCGAGAACACCATCTGCAGAGGAAGAGATGAAATACCATTCAGAGAGGAGAAGAAATGAGAGAGAGAGAGAGAGGGAGAGAGATGGAGGATCCTCATATCTTTTTAGTTTCTGTTTCTAGGCAACACCAAGGCAAGGGTTTTCACCTTTCCAAGGCTTGTTCTTGTCACAGTCATGACCCTTGCAATGAAAAAAGTCTTGACTGATACCACTTGTCATGTGAGGTCTCTCATGATAAGACCCAACCATCTTTCAATCCTGTTTCTATCTTTCACACTAGGTTTCACTAAATTTGTTCTTATTGCTAGCATACATCACACCCTTCACACCTCTACGTTTGTATTGTATCTCAATTACTTATTAATGGCACTATCTCCACACTCTAAGCCCTCCAGCCCACTTTATGGATATATATATTATCAATGCTTGTACCCTGTCCTGAACACTGTGTAGCACAGTTTTTCTGTTATTTATTGTTAAATAAATATCCATTTAAAATTTTATTTATATAAAGGCAGATCTGTGGTCCAGATGTGTTTCCAGGAATAGGGATATAAAGAATAGTAATGCCTTCCTACCCTCAAGAAGCTCGCAGTTGAATCAGGGGAGTCAGACATGTAATAATTGCTGTAAGAGAAAAAAATACTTTTACACATATTATTTCATTTAATTCAAATGATAAAGCTTTAATGTTGATATTCTTATCCTCCCCATTGAATTCAACAAAGAAGCTCAGGCTGTGAGAGTTTAGGAAACTTGCCCAAGATCACTCAGCTAATAAAGTGAGAGAGGCTGGCCAGCAACTCAGGTCCTTTGTCTTCCAGTGTTCCTGCTTCTGTTATTCTGTCTCTCACATCATGCTTTCTGTCTTATCTTGTCTACATCTTTGAACACTCAGTGGACAAAATAGCAGAGCAAAGCAGATAAGATGCTTTATTTTTCTTACCACTGGATAACTCTCTCTCTCTCTCTCTCATCCCCTTCCTCCTAGCTTTTGCTGATTTAATCTTCAAAAGCTTCTGTCATAGGCAGGGTATGTCACAAGCATGAATTGGAACTTAGTTCTTATGACTTTTTTTTTTTGGGCCGTGCTGTGCGACATGAAGGACTTTAGTTCCCCAACCAGGGATCAAACCTGTGCCCCCTGAAATGGAAGCGTGGAGTCTTAACCATTGGACCGCCAGGGAAGTCCCTTATGACTCTTTTTTTTTTTTTTTAATAAATTTATTTATTTATTTTTGGCTGCATGGTTTTTTTTATTAATTAATCAATTTATTTTTGGCTGTGTTGGGTCTTCGTTTCTGTTCGAGGGCTTTCTTTAGTTGCGGCGAGCGGGGTCCACTCTTCATCGCGGTGCGCGGGCCTCTCACTGTCGCGGCCTCTCGTTGCGGAGCACAGGCTCCAGACGCGCAAGCTCAGTAATTGTAGCTCATGGGCCCAGTTGCTCTGCGGCATGTGGGATCCTCCCAGACCAGGCCTCGAACCCGTGTGCCCTGCATTGGCAGGCAGATTCTCAACCACTGCGCCACCAGGGAAGCCCCCTTATGACTCTTAATTGAGTGATTTGTTTTGACTGCACACACAGTTTTCACTTGCCTTAAATTTTTGACTGCCAAGACAGCACAAATATCATTTGATGGAAGCACATGTAAATTCTTCTGGGATTAGGGTAGGGGAAAGATGATTTGACAAGCCTGAGGAATGTGCATATGCTACAGGGTCCCAGCTCTGGGGAAGCTTTGCACACTGCGGGAGGCTGCTGAGAGTACACTTTGGAACCAGGACGGAAAACCACTTTATTCTTATTTTTTAAATATCTTTATTGGAGTATAATTGCTTTACAATGTTGGGTTAGTTTCTGCTGTATCACAAAGTGAATCAGCTATTCATATACATATATCCCCATATCTCCTCCCTCTTGCGTCTCCCTCCCACCCTCACTAGCCCACCCCTCTAGGTGGTCACAAAGCACCAAGCTGATCTCCCTGTGCTATGCGGCTGCTTCCCACTAGCTATCTATTTTACATTTGGTAGTGTATATATGTCCATGCCACTCTCTCACTTCATCCCAGCTTACCCTTCCCTCTCCCCATGTCCTCAAGTCCATTCTCTACATCTGCATCTTTATTCCTCTCCTGCCCCTAGGTTCATCAAAGCCACTTTTTTTTTTAGATTCCATATATATGTGTTAGCATACGGTATTTGTTTTTCTCTTTCTGACATACTTCACTCTGTATGACAGACTCTAGGTCCATCCACCTCACTACAAATAACTCAATTTCATTTTTTTAATGGCTGAGTAATATTCCATTGTATATATGTGCCACATCTTCTTTATCCATTCATCTGTCGATGGACACTTAGGTTGCTTCCATGTCCTGGCTATTGTAAACAGTGCTGCAATGAACATTGTGGTACATGTGTCTTTTTGAATTATGGTTTTCTCAGGGTATATGCCCAGTAGTGGGATTGCTGGGTCATACGGTAGTTCTATTTTTAGTTTTTTAAGGAACTTCCATACTGTTCTCCATAATGGTTGTATCAATTTACATTCCCACCAACAGTGCAAGAGGGTCCCCTTTTCTCCACACCCTCTCCACCATTTTTTGTTTGTAGATTTTTTGATGATGGCCATTCTGACCGGTGTGATGTGATACTTTATTGTGGTAGGAAAACCACTTTACATGGCATGGTATCTCCAGAACACTCCTCTGACAAAGCTTAACATTCTGCCAGCTGGTGAGGGAAAAATATTTAGAGGGTCCATATCCATTTTCACAAAACAAGTAATGAAGGGTGAATTTGGAAATGGTAGTTAATAAATTGATAATGGACATGCTATATTTTAAGATGTATTATATGAGGGGTCTAAATTTGCTATATATACTTTTACAACAAATAACTGGGTTAAAAGCAATGTTCATGTTATATATGGACGTTTCAGTTTTGGATAAAAAGGAAAGGAATTTTAACAGATCCTTTTGATTTGATTATTATGAAAACATTCTTTTTTTTTTTTTATGTTTCAGATCCATTTCCCTTTTCAGACCAATGAAAGCAAACTCTATAAGGACACAGAATGTGTTTCCTTTTTTTTTTTTTTTTAACATCTTTATTGGAGTATAATTGCTTTACAATGTTGTGTTAGTTGCTGCTTTATAACAAAGTAAATCAGCTATACATATACATACATCCCCATATCTCCTCCCTCTTGCGTCTCCCTCCCACTCTCCCTATCCCACCCCTCTAGGTGGACACAAAGCACTGAGCTGATCTCCCTGTGCTATGTGGTTGCTTCCCACTAGCTATCTATTTTACATTTGGTAGTGTATATATGTCCATGCCACTCTCTCACTCCGTCCCAGCTTACCCTTCCCCTTCCCCATGTCCTCAACTCCATTCTCTATGTCTGCATCTTTATTCCTGTCCTGCCCCTAGGTTCATCAGAACTATTGTTTGTTTTTTTACAGAATGTGTTTCTTTGACGTCTCTGACTTGTCTAGTTATTCGCATCTTTTTTTTTTTTTTTTTTTTTTATTTAGTTTTGGCTGTGTTGGGTCTTTGTTTCTGTGCGAGGGCTTTCTCTAGTTGTGGCAAGCGGGGGTCACTCTTCATCGCGGTGCGCGAGCCTCTCACTATCGCGGCCTCTCCTGTTGCGGAGCACAGGCTCCAGACGCGCAGGCTCAGCAGTTGTGGCTCACGGGCCTAGCTGCTCCGTGGCATATGGGATCTTCCCAGACCAGGGCTCGAACCCGTGTCCCCCGCATCGGCAGGCAGATTCCCAACCACTGCGCCACCAGGGAAGCCCCTAGTTATTCGCATTTCTATCTCTGCACAATGAATAATGTAAAAGATCTTCTAGTCTTTTTCCACAGAGAATAATAGCTAATAATTGAGAGCTTGTAGGTTTATAAACACAGTATTTTATAACATTCTCTGTGATTTTTCAATTATATAAATTTTTATAAATTTTGAGAATTACCTAATGTTTTGAATATTCTGCTCAAATTTTTGTATTTTTCATTTTTGGCTTTGAATATGGTAGAGAGTTCAATGCTATTACTGAGTTCTGTTACATATTAACATATCTGGATTGTTTCAGTCAGAGTAAATTAAAATATGCTGAGTGGCAGACAACTCCAAATTGCAGTGGCTTAACATAACAAGAGTTTGTTTCTCTAATTAAAAATCTACATGCAAAAAGATGAATACAGGCCCATACCTCACAGTGTACACAAAAATTAACTCAAATGGATCATAGACTTAAATGTAAGAGCTAAACCTATAAAACTTCCATAAGGAAACATAATAGAAAATCTTTGTGATCTTGCGTCAGGCAAAGAGTTCTTAGCTATAACATCAAAAGCATATGGCATTGAAAAAAGATCCATTGGACTTTATCAAAATTAAGAAACTTTTGTGCTTCAAAAGACACCATTAGAATATTACACAGCCATAAAAAGAAACGAAATTGAGTTATTTATAGTGAGGTGGATGGACCTAGAGTCTGTCATACAGAGTGAAATATGTCAGAAAGAGAAAAACAAATACTGTATGCTAACACATATATATGGAATCTAAAAAAATTTTTTTAAATGGTTCTGAAGAACCTAGGGGCAGGACAGGGATAAAGACGCAAACATAGAGAATGGACTTGAGGACACGGAGGGGGGAAGGGTAAGCTGGGACGAAGTGAGAGAGTGGCATGGACATATATACACTATCAAATGTAAAACAGATAGCTAGTGGGAAGCAGCTGCATAGCACAGGGAGATCAGCTCCGTGCTTTGTGTCCACCTAGAGGGGTGGGATAGCGAGGGTGGAGGGAGACGCAAGAGGGAGGAGATATGGGGATATATGTATACATATAGCTGATTCACTCTGTTATAAAGCAGAAACTAACACACCATTGTAAAGCAATTATACTCCAATAAACGTGTTAAAAAAAAAAGTGGTTAAAAGATTTGAATATATGCTTCACCAAACAAGATATAAGAATGGCTAATAAGCACGTGAAAAGATGCTTAACATCATTAGCCATTAGGGAAACACAGATTGAAACCATGAAGAGAAACCACTTCACTCCCACTGGAGTCAGTAAAATAAAAAAGATAGACAATAACAAGTATTGGTGAGGATGCGGAGAAATCGGAACCCTCTCTCATTGCTTACACTTTGGAAAACACTTTGGCAGTATATTAAAAGATTAAACATAAACTTACCATACAATGCAGCAATTCCACTTCTAGGAATCTATCCAAGAAAGGTAAAAACAAGTATCTACACAAGACTTGTACACAAATGTTCATAGCAGCATTATTCATAATAGCCCCAAACTGGAAACAATCCAAATGTGCATCAACTGGTGAATGGATAAACAAAATATGGCACGTTCATACAATGGAGTACTATTCAGCAATAAAAAGGAAAGAACTAGAGACACATGGTACAACATGGATGAACCTCAAAAACATTGTGCTGAGTGAAGGAAGTCAGACCAAAAGACTACATACTGTGTGAGTCCATTTATATGAAATGGCCAGAAAAGGCAATTCTATAGAGACAGATAGATTGCCTGGGTTTGGAAGTCAGAACAAGGATTGATTGCAAACGGGCATAATGAATTCTTTAGGGTGACGGAAACGTCCTAAAACTGGATAGTGGTGATGGTTGAACAACTTTAGTCTCTGCTTGTTGTCGTTTAGGGACCCAAAGTGACAGATGTTCTATCTCAACACACGCTTCCATGATCATCACAGCAAGGGGGAGGGGAATGTGCCACTGCCTCTTAAAGATTTTTCCAGAAAGTGATTCATTTCCTCTTCCATTCTATTGGTAAAAGCGAGTTACATGGCCATGTCTAACTTCAAGGGTGCAAAAGAGTGCAGTTTTACTCTGTGTTTGGAACAAAGGAGAACCAGAATTTTTGTGAATAACCCTTATGACTATCACAGAAATACAAAATAAAGGGTACAGTTTACTCTGACTGGAGTTATTTTGCTTTGTACTTCTGAAGGGTTTGACATTTGTTTCTTCTTAAGGTTCTAATCCATTGCATGTTGCTTAGTTAACAGAAATTTCTTTTTTTTTATAATCATCATAATGTATATATTTTTCTTAAAAATTTTATTTTATTTATTTTTTATACAGCTGGTTCTTATTAGTTATCTAGTTTATACATATTAGTGTATATATGTCAATCCCAATCTCCCAATTAATCCGCCCACCCCCAATTTCCCCCCTTGGTGTCCATACGTTTTTTTCTCTATAACTGTGTTTCTATTTCTGCCTTGCAAACTGGTTCATCTGTACTATTTTTCTAGGTTCCACATATATGCGTTAATATACGGTATTTGTTTTTCTCTTTCTGACTTACTTCACTCTGTAAAAATATATATATTCAAAAAAATTTTAATTTATTTTTGGCTGCTTTGGGTCTTCATTGTTGCACGCGGGCTTTCTCCAGTTGTGGTGCACGGGTTTCTCATTGCGGTGGCTTCTCCTGTTGTGGAGTACGGGTTCTAGGCGCACGGGCTTCAGTAGTTGTGGCTTGCGGGCTCTAGAGCACAGGCTCAGTAGTTGTGGCTTGCGGGCTCTAGAGCACAGGCTCAGTAGTTGTGGCGCACGGGCTTAGTTGCTCCGCAGCATGTGGGATCTTCCCGGACCAGGGCTTAAACCCGTGTCCCCTGCATTGTCAGGCAGATCCTTAACCACTGTGTCACCAGGGAAGTCCCCAGAAATTCCTAAGACCACAGATACAGGAATTTTTTTTACTGTGCCTCCCTCAGTGCCCTTGATTCCCTGAGCACCTGGCTTCCTTAAATTAAATGATTGCACTTTTGTACTTACGTGTTTACATAGGGAAATGCAAGCTTTTTTTTTTTAAATTTCAAAAAGACAGGCATCATTGACTTCTCTAATGTATAAGAAATTAGAACAATTTCGTGTGGCTAAAGAAGCCAAAAGTTATACCAGTAAGTGGAAATTATAGGAAGGCAGATTGTACATCTATACAAGGAATAACTTTGTAGTTATTAGTGTTTGTGAAATTGCAATGACTGCCTCTGAGGTATTGAACCACTGAAGATGTTGAAACTGAGGGTTGCTGACCACTTGAGAGAAATGTTGAGGAGAATTTAGACCAAATGTTCTCTAAAACTGATGTTCTGTGACTAGGCTTAGATGCACAGCAAATATACCTGTTTGCGTAATATCTTTATCCATTTTTGGACTGCATCTACTTTTTTTAAAGTTAAACTCTACTCAACCAAAAAGTGTGAAGGGCATTGAAGATACATTTTTGAGAAACTATCTTATCACAGAGTTCAAAATGAAACTTGAAAGGTAGCAGATAGACTGATGCTGTCTTTTTTTTTTTTTTTAAAGAAATTCACGTTCTTTTATTTATTTATTTATGACTGTGTTCTTCGTTTCTGTGCGAGGGCTTTCTCTAGTTGCGGCAAGTGGGGACCACTCTTCATCGCGGTGCGCGGGCCTCTCACCATCACAGCCTCTCTTGTTGCGGAGCACAGGCTCCAGACACGCAGGCTCAGTAATTGTGGCTTACGGGCCCAGTTGCTCCGTGGCATGTGGGATCTTCCCAGACCAGGGCTCGAACCCGTGTCCCCTGCACTTGCAGGCAGATTCTCAACCACTGCGCCACCAGGGAAGCCCTGATGCTGTCTTCTTAAACAGACTGAAAAACATGGTACTAATTATCCCTGTGATGTAATATGACACAAAATATAAAATGATTTTTAAAATATTTTGACAAAGTTATAAACAAAGGTTCCTCATGTGGCTACTAAGAGGAGCTGGGTTTTATCTAAGTAGAAGTCACAGAGACAAGCATGCACTCTCTGTCACTTGGAACCTCTGTCGGCAGCAGAATACTGGCAGGCTAAGGGTTTGCCCTAGTACGAAAAAGTTCTGTATTCGTAAAATAAACCACTTTGCACGAAATTATTCTCAGATTTCATCACAATTAGTAAGGATGTGCAAAGCAAATAAACAGAGAAATCTTTCATCGTCAGGGAAAAAAAGTCCGAAAATCTTCTATATAAGCAGCTTCTGATAGGAAGGAATTTGGGGCTGGACAATAATCGCCGAACAAAATATAATTCTGACATCCAGAGTCTCTTCCCCGCTGAATGAAATTCGAACAGCAGGTCTCAGGGTGAAGATAAGAGATTTTCTCCACAGAAAGGATACTGGCAAGGCAAGACGTAGCGAGCACCGTCCCATTTCTCAGGAACAGAACATGCAGTGTGAAAGTTGGACACAAGCGTTCCTCTGCAACACAAACAGCAGCAGGACACCCTACACTCCCAAGCTCAGCGTTCACTATTGTGTTAGCGCCGGCGGCGGAAGGACTTAGCCCCACCGCAAAGTTAAAGAGTCCTTCTTTGTTCAGCCCCGACCGCGGACGCAGGACGCGGTGTTCTTCCGCGCTCACCACGCAGTCTCCGCCCCCTCGCGGCTCTGGAGAGCTGCCATTCGGCCCCGGAGTCTTTCTGCGCTCCCACAATGCACCGGCAGTCCGCGGGAAACCAAAATGGCGAAGGGTTGTAGCGAAGTGGGCTGTGTTTGAGGCCGCTGTAAGAAAGCTCACTCTACCCCCCCCAACCTTCGTCCCCAGGACCTCGGTTTGTGCGTGTGTATGTGCGGGGTGCCCGGTGGGGCGGGTGCCCGGTAAGTGCTCGGACTCGCAGGGGAAGCGCCCACGGGGTCGTGATTGGTTGTTTTTTCCTGTATGAAGCGGTTGGCACCACTGAAGTGACCGAATGAGGTGAGAGACCTTGGCCTGGGAACCAGGCTCTTCCGGAGGAGGTGGAGGGGGTGGGGAGGAGGAAGAAAGGAAGCAAGTATAAAAGGGAAAGATGGAGGCTCGAGGTGGGGGTGGGGGCTCCAGTGTACGTATGGGGGTGCCTTGCATATATGTATATGTTGAAAAGAATGGATGGAAGGGAGTAGTCAGTTGGGTGTTGGAGAAAATAGGGACTAAAGGAGCGAGCAGGGCGTTGGGGAAGTCGGTTGGAGGAACAAGATGAAACGTTAAGACGGGGAAGCTGTGTTTGGAGGGGCAGGAAGGAACCTGGGGGCGGGAGACGGTTGGAGGGGCAGGATGAACCTGGTGATGAGGGGGTGGGGAACCGAGGGGAGGAGCCGTTAGGAAACGGGGACTGAGGGAGATGGGGGGGACCAGAGTGCAGGGGTTGCCTGGGACCTTAGGGGCCGCAAAGGGAAGTAGCAGCTTGAAACGGGAGGGTGGTGGAATTGTATGGAATTGGAGTATGGGGGTAGAGTAGAAGGGCAGGATGGAGTAGGAGGATAAGGGGAACACTAAGTAGAACATGAGAGCAAACCCTGAAAGCTTAAGGGGAAGAAGTGGAAGGGAAAGTGTGAGATGGGGGAGAGGTACCTTATATTCGGAGCCCACCAAAAATTTGAGACAGTTTTCTTTTTAATTAAATCTAACTCGTATGCCTGCTTGGATGTAGATTTGTATTATTGTATTCATTTTTACAATTGAGGTACTTACGGTTGAAGGGATTTTAACTAATTTGCCAAGATTTCTTAACATGTTTTAGTAGTGCCAGAACTCTCAACTATGTGTTTTACAGTCTGGCGTCTTGGTTGCTAGAATTTTTCTTTGGAAGCAGCTAGAGGGAACAGATGGATTTATCGGGGTGATTTGACGAACTGTGAGGGTTCCTGAACAATGGGTGAAGGGATATGGAATGCTATTCTATTCTTTAAAACATTTAACTTTGGTTAAAGATAGAACCCATTTGCTGATACAAATATATAAACCTAGGTAGGCCCGTGTATAACGTAAGAAAGCACCATGTGAGGTCAGTATAGAACTAGAAATATGTAAATAGTGCCTGATTTAATTTGACTCCAGATGCTCCGGTAGTAGTAACTTTCTCCTTCAGATTGATTCCAGGTGACCCTTCTGTACACTTTGCCTATAGGCTGGTTTCAATTTCCATGTTTTCATTCTCCCTTGAGAATTTCTTTTTTTGAGCAGTGGATTGCAAAGACAGTGAATTTAAAAGTATTTAATGTGGGTAAAATAAAATGTACTTAAATTATTGAGTGACCTTTTCAGAGGTTTGAAATGCTTTAAATGGAGCCATTTTGACGAACAGCTTTAAATGCCCAGTAGTTTTGGCAAGGAAAGAGCTGACTTTAAATGTCTTTTCTATTCTTGATATATGGAATGTTATTCACACTCCAAGCATTTGTAGTGATAGCTTGCAAAGGGAATACAAGGTGAAACTTCTTGTTTTTTTAGGTTCCTAATATAAAAATCTATTTGAATTCATATTTTAAATTTGCTCGCCTTCATTTTTTTTTAAGTGCTAAAAATATTCTAAAGTATTTGAATTAAGAGTGCACCTGTTTCCTGATAACTGCATATTCATGTCAATGGGCATTAACGGAAATCTATACCTATCATGATGAAATGCACACACAATTTTAGAACTAGAAGTATAGAAATCATCTGGTTAAACTTTTTTTCTAGATGAAACAAAATATTTAATTATGCTTTTAATTATGCCTGTTACCTCAAAGCTCAGTTAGGAAAGGGATTTTATCCTGTGTATTTTGCTGTGGGTCATAAGTTCTTTGATGTCATGGATTATAAATATACCTTTTCGTTAGATCTTTGACTGAAAGGATAATTTGCTTTATTTATATTTCAGTATAATCTTTACATCTGACTTTAGGAAACTGGCAGTATAGTGATAATCTATTTTAACAGATGGGGAAATTTGCCTCTGAGCAGTTGCCATGGCCAACATCTGTAGCTTGGTGGTTCTGAAAGTAAAATTTAACTTCAGCTTTAGTTAGTCTAAACTTCCATGAATGATACTCCTTGGTTGATATTTTTATGCTTTGTTTCCCCTGTTTTTCAAGATTTGTTTCTTGCAGCAAAATACAGTATAACAATCCTAAATTGGAATATGGTAGTTTCTCTTTGGATGTTTTTTATGTATTCGAGTAGTGTTGTCCAATAGAACTTTCTGCAATGATGGCAGTTATCTATATCTGCTGTATCCAGTATGATAGCCATAGGCCAATGTGGCGTTGAACACTACAAATGTAACTGGTGAGGCTGATAATTGAATTTATAATTTAATTTATTTCATTAAAATTAAAATTTAAATGGCCATATGTGGCTGCTGTATTGGACAGCATAGTATTATTGCTTTCATTTATTAGGCATTGTCACACCCATCAACCATGGAAACCACAGGAACTAAGGAACTGTCTTTGAACTAAGGAGATTCAGAACTATCTTTGAACTAGGGAGAGTCAAATTCTCTTTGTACGTTTTTAAGATGAAGTAATCTTCATTTTTGCCACACATCATGTCTTCTGTCATTTCTCTGTTTTCATATAACATTGCAAAAGAATAATGAAGGTATCAACGTCTCTGGTCTTTTTAAGATGTAAGATTCTTTTTCCTTTGTCAAAAACAACAAAAATGGATTTTAGGAAAATTAGTTTACCTTGCTATTTAAAAAAATTTATTTTGTTATTTTTACACATAAAATTTCAAGCACATACAAAGTGAACAGAAGTATAATGAACTGTTTTGTATCCATGCTTGTTTCATCTGTACTTCTACCCCCTCCCCACTCCTTTGTTTTTATTATTTTTTAAAGTTTTTTGAGGGAAAATTTATACATCTTGAAGATCTTAACTCTACACTTTTAATAATAGCTTAATTGAGATATAATGCATGTATTATATTTATATATACATAACTCACATGTATATACCCTTTTAAGTTATAATTCAGTGCTTTTTAGTATATTCAGAGTTGTGCAACCGTCACCATTATCTAATTTCAGAGCATTTTATTACTCCAGAATGAAAGTCTGTATCCATTAGTAGTCACTCTCCATTCCTCCCTACCCCGGACAACCACTAATCTACTTTCTGTGTTTATATTTTGCCTGTCTTGGACATTTCATATGAATGGACTCGTACATTTTTGTGGCCTTTTGTGTTTGGCTTCTTTCACCTAGCATAATGTTTTCAGAGTACACCCATGTTGTAGCACGTATCAGTATTTCCTTTTTATGGCTAAAATATATTTCATTGTATGTACATACTATATTTTGTTTATTCATTCATCAGTTGATTGACATTGTTTTTTTCCCACTTTTTGGCTATTATGAATAATGCTACTATAAACATAACATGCACAGGGTTTGTATGGACACATGCTTCCATTTCTCTTGGATACATAGCTAGGAGTGGAATTACTGGGTCAGGTGATACCTCTGTGTTTAACGTTTTGAGGAAATGCCAAGCCATTTTCCAAAGACCCTGCACCCTTTTACAGCCTCACCAGCAACTATGAGGGTTCCAGTTTCTCCACATCCTTGCTTGTACGTGTCTGTCTTTTTGATTATAATCATCCTAGTGGGTGTGCAGTGGTATCTCATCGTGGTTTTGCTTTGCATTACCCCTATGGGTAATGTTGTTGAGCATGTTTTAAACCCTGTAGTTATTGGCCTGTTGTGTACCTTCTTTGAAGAACTGTCTATTCAGGTCCTTTGCCTATTTAAAAACAAATTGGATTATTTCTCTTTTTACTGAGAGTTGTAAGCATTCTTTGTATATTTTGGATACAAGTCCCTTATCAGATGTATGATGTGCAATTATTTTCTCCTGTGGATTGTCTTTTCACTTGATGGTGTCCTTTGAAGCACAGAAGATTTTAATTTTGATGAAGTTTAATTTATCCCTTTTTCTTTTTTTGCTTGTGCTTTTGATGTCATATCTAAGAAACCATTGCCTAATTCCAGTACGGTTTTGACAAATGGATATAACTGTGTTTCTCATAAGCCTATCATGGTGTAGAATACTTCTCTCTAGGAAGCTCACATGTAGCCTTTTTCAGTCTTCTCTCTCCCTAATTACTGTTCACTTTAATTTTGAATAGAACTTTGTATAATGGAATCATTCAGTATGCATATCTGTTAAAATTTTTGTTTCATGAAACTAGAACTGCAGTCTTAGCTTGAAAAATCCCATTATGCAAAGGATATTTTAGTAGTGGCTTAAGAATCTTACATTATGTGGTGACAATCCTAACCAGTACTTTGTGTAACATGAAGGTTTTTTTTAATGGCTTATGAAGACAGTTCTCTTATTTTGAGTGGATAAAACTGAGCAGGGACTTAATGAGTATTTACTTCCAAATGTTGCCTAAGATGAGGATTTAAAAATTAAGGGCACAGGGCAATGTGAGGGATCCTTGTGATGATGGAAATATTGGTATCTTGGTATCAAATATTTTTGGTTGTGATATTATTCTGTAGTATAAAATGCTACATCAAAGATGCTTCCACTTGGTAAGAGTTACATGGAATTTATTATTTCTTACACTGCATATAAATCTACAATTATCTCAAACTAAAATGTTTGATTAAAAAATAAAAATTAGGGGGACAAAAGTGGACCAAAGCAGGCATAGCAAGAACAGGTCAAATTGGTTTGGTTTCGGTCAGTCAGGTTCTAAAAACAAACTAAAGATGCGCATTTGTTTTTCTCTACCCTTACTAGTGAAGTTTACATTGCAGAAAAGGCTCCCACAATTTTTTTAAGTTGTAGTGGGGGGTGGAGTGGAAAGACACAGGTGTCTACTGGAAAGTACTGAATGTATACTCAGAAGATTGGGGTCTTTGTTTAATCTGCTAGATCCGCAGCAGTTTTAGTTTCTTTACCTGTAAAATGGGGGTGTTACCCACATGTGTTATTCACAGGATTGTTGGGAGGGTCAAGAAGGAAAATAAAGGAGAAAGCACTTTATAAACTCTAGGTGCAGTGTAATTGGTTAGTATTATTTTCCAGAATCTTTTCCCAGAAGAGTTGTTGTATAGAACAAGAGAATCAGGTATACCTGTAATGAAACCTATGCACTAAAAACATCCTCTACAACTTTTCTCTCTAGATGATGAGTATGTCTAACACTGAATGAATAAATTATTTTGCCCTGTTCATAATTATGACTTCAGACATGTTAACTAAACTGCCATGTACACTGTTGAGTATAATATATTTAGAAGTGTTACTGAACCAGATGTTGAATTTTTTAAAACCATATTTAGTTAAAATTTGAAAATACTGGCGCTTGGTGTTTTGGGATGACCAGTGCTGATAGATCTAATTGAGGTAAGATAAGCACCCATAGAGCTATCAATAAAAAACCGAAAAACCAAAACAAACAAGACCAGTTTCTTAGAACTCATACCCTAGAGATTCTGATTTGAGAGATTTGGTGCAGGCTTTTATATACGTTTGTGTTTAAAATTTTTTCCCACTTGATTTTGTTTTGCAGCCAGGGTTAAGAAGTACTAAATTTTGTTCTAGGGTCAAGTTTAGAAACTTACCACTTCTTATTAAAACATTACTAAGAGCTATACAAAGGAAAGACTAATAATAGGCATGTTTTTCACACTTGAAATGAAAAAGAAAAATATTTTAGTAGTGTTTCCATCACACTCATTTAATATTTTTTAAATAAGTGGTTAATAAAGTAGTTAATGGAACTTTGTAGTCTGGGAACCTTGTGAACCTGTGAAATGTTTTATAAAATTGCATTTAGGTATTGTGAGGTAGAGAATTCTCCTTTCGGGGAAGCATTTAAACAGAGGCTAGATGATCATCTTATTTAGGGATATTATAAGGAGGGATTTTTTTTTTTTTTTCATTAGCTAGGAAGTAGATGACCTTCTAGGAACTTTCTAAAACTAAAATAAGTTTCTAGATTATAATGAAAACAATGGGCACTGTTTTTCCTTTAGGTTGATGAGAATTGTCGAGGGGGATAGAATTCTTCCCCAAGTCAAGTTTCTCCTGAATGTCCTCTTTTCTATTTTTTCAGTCTTTTCCACTTTATGTCTAAATTCATCTCTTAGATTTTTTCTTTTTCAGAAACAGGCTGCAGAATATGATGTTTTTCAATTTTTTTGTTTCAAGAGTTTTATTGCTGTTCATTAGAGAGGAACAAACAAAAAGTGGTTATTTGCAAAGATTAAAAATTTAGAATATCCTTACAGAATTCACTAGTGCAGTGATTCTCAAATTTTTTGGTCTTAGGACCCCTTTACAGTCTTAATTCTTGAGGACCCCAAGAACTTTTACATGGGTTATCTATTAATATTTACTGATTATAAATTAAAACTAAGAAAATTTAAAAATGAGAATACAGGGCTTCCCTGGTGGTGCAGTGGTTGAGAATCTGCCTGCCAATGCAGGGGACACGGGTTCGAGCCCTGGTCTGGGAAGATCCCACATGCCGCGGAGCAACTAGGCCCGTGAGCCACAACTACTGAGCCTGCGCGTCTGGAGCCTGTGCTCCGCAACAAGAGAGGCCGCGATAGTGAGAGGCCCGCGCACCGCGATGAAGAGTGGCCCCCGCTTGCTGCAACTGGAGAAAGCCCTCGCGCAGAAACGAAGACCCAACACAGCCAAAAATTAAAAAAATAAATAATAATAATAAAAAAAGGTCTTTACTATTGAAAAAAAAAAATGAGAATACATATGTGTACACCCCATTAATCTTAAGAGTGAAATCATCACATATCATTTAGTCCCTGGAAAATTCCACTCTACAGTTCTGGGAGAATGAGTGAAAAAGGCACATAATGTCTTAATATTATTTTGAAACTAGCTAGGACTTTGTAGAGCTCATAGATCCCCAGGTACCATACCTTGAGACCTGCTTCTTCAGTCTACTCTTTCTTTAGGGAGTTAGGGTGGTTTTATGCATTGCAGGGTGTTTAGCATTCCTGGCTTCTCTCCTTAAGCAGATTTTTGTCTCTTCTTGGAAAAAATTCGAGGCTCTCAAACATGAACTGCTTCAGGACAGGAATAAAGACGCAGACGTAGAGAATGGACTTGAGGACACGGGGAGGGGGAAGGGTAAGCTGGGACAAAGTGAGAGAGTAGCATTGACATATATACACTACCAAATGTAAAATAGATAGCTAGTGGAAGCAGCTGCATAGCACAGGGAGATCAGCACAGGGAGATCAGCTCCATGCTTTGTGACCACCTAGAGGGGTGGGATAGTGAGGGTGGGAGGGAGACGCAAGAGGGAGGGGATATGGGGATGTATGTATACACAGCTGATTCACTTTGTTATGCAGCAGAAACTAACACAATATTGTAAAGCAATTATACTCCAATAAAGATGTTAAAAAAAAAAAAAAAAAAACCCCACTATGAACTGCTTCAACTTCCTATCTTCACATGTACCAACTTAACTATAAATGTACCCGACCTCACATCAGAAGAAATGTACCTTCTTTGATTCAAGACTGGTCTTTCCCTTAAAGATTCAATTTCTCTGACTTGTGTTTTCAGTTATCTTTTGATATTCTCCTTTCATATTAGAAACATGGTCAAGACTTTTCATACTTAAAAACAGAAAAAGCCTTAACCTTGTATCCTTATCCAGATGTTTGTAGCCCTCTCTCCTTTATGTAGCCAAGCTCTTTGAAAAAATAGTTTCAACTTCAGCTCTCATTTAAACTTTTATTAATAAAGATATATATATCATACACTCACTGTAGAAAATTTAAATATTAAAAAACTTTAAAAAGTATATCACTCAGCTACCAAAAGTGCCTTTTTTAGTCTCATTGCCGCCTTTTTTTTTTTTTTTATAAATTTATTTTTGGCTACACTGGGTCTTCTCTGCTGCGCGTGGCCGGCGAGTGGGGGCTCCTCTTCGTTGCGGTGCGCGGGCTTCTCACTGCGGTGGCTTCTCTTGTTGAGGAGCACGGGCTCCAGTAGTTGTGGCACGCGGGCTCCAGAGTGCAGCCTCAGCAGTTGTGGTGCATGGGCTTAGTTACTCCACGTCATTGCCTTCTTTTTAAGCATATTTTTCACTTATGCTAAACACTTTAAAATTTCCTTTAGTGGGGTAATGCATGTAGTTGACTAAAATTACCAGTATAGAAACAGAAGGATTTAAATGAACAGCTACAGTCTTCAGGCCTCCTGAGTCCTGCTTTGAGACGGAATTATTTTAAGTGTTATATTCCTTTGTTCTGCTCATTGTCTCCATAATGCTAAGTGATACTTTTATACTACTATTTGATTTACTCACTTTAGACATTTTGCTGTATAAAGACATAAAGATTCTGCTGTGATAAAGATTCAGTTCACTTTTGCCCTACATTTCTTTTCTTTTCCCCTTTCCAATTTTTTGGGTTTTCTACTAGTTAGTTCCTTAACTTTAAACTTAAACCTTTTTTCATATCCCATCAGTTTTGGACTTTATTCCTCCACCTCGTAAGGCAAGTATTATTAAACTCCCTTTCTTTGCCTTGGTTTCTCTTCCTCCTTCCACTGCTCAATTTTTGTCATTTTCACATTGCTTTTCTGTTTTAAATTTTGATAACATTTAATATTCTCTTCTTAGCTATAATTATCTGTCCTGTTTATAGTTGATTCTAAAGATTGAAGATTAATAAGCAGCTTTTATATGATCTTGACCAAGTAAATATTATCGTCTGCTGTGCCGGATAGAACCATGATAGAACCATGATTACTGTTCCTTTCATGTAACACTTTTTTTCCCTTAAAATTTCTAACACTTTTTTATGTTTTCTCTGCCTTTGTCTTATCTGTAAATTTTTCTGGTGTCTTAAACTGTCTTAAACTGTCTAGTTTGTTAATTCTCCTTTTTCCTCAAACACCACTCTTTGGAACCTTTTTTTTTTTTCTTTCTTTTTCTGGTCCAGACTGGTTGTGCTCTAGATTTTTTTCATGGCTGCCATTGTGGGGATTCTCTCTGTTGCCCTCTTGGGTTGGTTGCACTGTTTCCTGCATCCCATGTTTTTTCTTTCTTGGGGGATATTTCCTCACTTTACTAGAGCCAAATCCTCAAATCTTGGTTTAAGATCTTAACATTTATTTTATATGCCTTCATTTTTTCAAATTTGGTTCGGTTGATTGGGATTCTAGTTTGAACTTTATTTTTCTTCACAATTTTGAGGCAGTCCATTATCTTCTAGAATCTTAACTCTAATTCTGATTCTCATTCTTTTGTAGGTAACTTGATTTTTCTCTTCGGAAGCTTATCGAGTCTTCTGTTTTCAGTGTTATGCAATTTCATGCAAATTTAGGGTTTTTGAAAATCAGTACTTTGAAAGTCCTATCATTTTGAAGATTTTTGTCTCTTTTCAACCTTGGGAAATTTTCTTTTATTATTATTTAAAAAATAATATTCCCTCACACCTGTTAGATTGGCTGTTACCAAAAAGGCAAGAAATAACAAGTGTTGGTGAGGATGTAGAGAAAAGGAATCCTTGGGCACTGTTGGTAGGAATGTAAATTGGTGCAGCCACTATGAAAAACAGTATGGTGTTTCCTCAAAAAATTAAAAATAGGACTACCATATGATCCAGCAGTTCCATTTCTGGGTATTTATTTCAAGAAAACGGAAACACTAACTCGAAAAGATACCCAGTTGACCTAGAATGACACAGGTTTGAAGTGTGCGGATTCACCTTTATGTGGATTTTTTTCCACAAATATAGTACCTGTATTTTCATTTTACAGGTCTTTAAATTAACTAAGTGTGGGGGGAAAGTTTGTGTTTGATTAGAGATCACAATATGTGGAATCAAAAGAACTAGGATTTGGTTATGATTCTATCCAAGACTATTTCAGCTTCCTGACCTTGGGTGAGTCATTTATCAGTTCCTTTGTTTTTGAGGCAGAGATAGCAGCACTCAGATTTTGACTGTGCATTGTGGTGGGGGTTGGGGGTTGGTTGGTGCACCTAACCTCCTACTTGTTCAAGGGTCAACTGTATATACCTTCCATGTTCATTGCAGCATTATTTATAATAGCAAAGACCTGGAGGCAACCTGAGTGTCTATCGGTGGATGAATGGATAAAGAAAATGAGGTAGGGATGTGTATGTGTGTGTGTCATGGAATATTATTCAGCCATAAAAAAGAATGAGATCTTGCAGTTTGTGACAACATGGTGACTGGACCTTAAGGGCATTATGCTAAGTAAAATAAGTCAGACAGAGAAAGACAAATACTGTATGATCTCACTTATATGTGGAATCTAAAACAAGAACAACAACCAAAAAACCCAAGCTCAGATACAGAGAACAGGTTGGTGGTTGCCAGAGTTGTGGGCTGTGGGTGTGGGTTGGACAAAATGGGTGAAGGGGGTCAACAGGTACAAACTTCCAGTTATAAAATAAAGTTATGGGGATGTAATGTACAGCATAGTGACTGTAGCTAGTAATACTCTATTGTGTATTTGAAAGTTGAGTAGATCTTAAAAGTCTCATACAGGAGAAAAAATTGTAACTGGTAACTGGTGTTAACTAGACTTATTGCTAACTGATGTTAACTAGACTTTTTGTTGTCATTTCACAATATATTTAAATATCAAATCATATTGTATCCAGGAAACTAATATAGTGTATGTCAGTTGTATCTCAATGTAAAATAAATATTAACTAGTAAAAATAAAAAGGTGCTGTGGAAATATATTTCTAGATATGGAAAGATGTTTCAAATACACTGTTAAATTGTAAAAAAGAAAAAGGGCATGTTATGAGCAGTATGCAAACTAGACCTGCTTTTTAGAGATGAAAATATACACGTGGATCAAAAAAATTTTTTTGGTTCTGTGCATTGTCTCTTTGTTGAAGGCCTCTTTTCTTTTATATTCTCCATTTCCTTGATCATTTACCCTCCCCCCCCGCCCCCCAATAATCTGGGGATATTTTCATTGACTTATTTTTCCAGTTCAATTAAAGATTTTTTTAAATCATATTTTTAATTTCAGGAGCTCATTCTTGGATTCTGATTGTTCCTTTTTTACATCATCATGTTTTCAATGTTTGGATGCAACATATCCTTAATTTTTTTCTATGTAAATTAGACTTTATTTGTTTATTTATTTGTTTATTTTGACTGCAGCTTACAGTATCTTAGTTCCCTGACCAAGGATGGAACCCAGGGCCCTGGCAGTGAAAGTGCTGAGTCCTAACTACTGGACTGCCAGGGAATTCCCATAGACTTTATTTTTTAAGTTCTCTGTTCCTGGATTGTTTCCTTTGTAATCTGTTTTCTTGGGCTTTGTCTTTTATATTGTAATTTTTCAATATTATTAAGTCAGGAGGCAATACATGCTTGGGTACCTGGCACGGCAGGGTTTAATTCATGATGAAATGTGGGTAGCTAGCTTCCTTCTGCTTCCCATGTGCCAGAATGTGAAAGGCATTGGGACACCAGCCCTCATTCACCCTTCTTAGTTCTTTTCAGGCACTCTCCTTGTGAGTTGAACCCTCACTTTTTTTTTTTTTCCTTCCTTTGCTCCCAAAGCCAGGAGCTGGTCATACCAATGATGGTTAGATGTAGAGGAGGCAGCCAATTCTTGAGATGCTGCTCAAGAATGGTGACATCTCAGGAACATGGGGAGGTATATTTAAAAATAGTCCCTTCGGGCTTCCCTGGTGGCGCAGTGGTTAGGAATCCACCTGCCAATGCAGGGGACACGGGTTCGTGCCCCGGTCCGGGAAGATCCCACATGCCGTGGAGCGGCTAGGCCCGTGAGCCACAACTACTGAGCCTGCGCGTCTGGAGCCTGTGCTCCGTAATGGGAGAGGCCGCGACGGTGAGAGGCCCGCGCACCGCGATGAAGAGTGGCCCCCGCTCGCTGCAACTGGAGAAAGCCCTTGCACAGAAACTAAGACCCAACACATCCAAAAATAAATAAATAAATAAATTAAAAAAAAAAAAAGTCCCTTCCTCCCCTCAGTAAAAGGGGGAAGGGGAGTAGAAATGAAAGGAAAGAGAACTAACTAATGCTGTAGTGCAGCGGTCCTGAACCTTTTTAGCACCAGGGACCGGTTTCGTGGAAGACAATTTTTCTACGGACCAGGGTGGGTGGGGGCATGGTTTCGGGATGATTCAAGCGCATTACATTTAATGTGCACTTTATTTCTATTATTATTACATTGTAGTATATAATGAAATAATTATACAAGTCACCATAATGCAGAGTGGGAGCCTTGAGCTTGTTTTCCTGCAACTAGATGGTCCCATGTGGGGGTGATGGGAGACAGTGACACCCGAAGTGTGTTGCTTCTGTCCGTTCTACTCTGTAATCTTGTTTTGGTTGCTGTCACTGCAGAAAACCCTGCTTCACAAAGATAGGATGTTGGAAATGGAAGCAGGCTTTTCATTGTTTTTGTGGCAGTCTCAGGATATTCCGCCTTGAACATATGGAGATTTGAAGTTGTTTCAAACATACTTTTAAGGCCACCGTCATTTGCGATCTCAAGCAGTCGATCCTCTTTTAGCACGGACAAAGTTGATTCACCCGACTTATTCACAGATGGGTCGTGGATCCATTCCTTCCCAGCTTGGGGGTCTTTTGTGGTTGGGAAACAATGCTCAGACTCTTTTGAAAGCTGAGAGAGGTGATCATGCACCAGCTGGGAGAAAGAAGGCCCTGATTCAGTCTCTTTCAAAATCTCTGCTAATGTTTGAAACATGTCAAAAATCCCAGTGTTCACTTGTTGCCCCCATAATTCCAGTTTGGCTTAGAATGCAGCCGCTTTATTTGCCCACCTGAACACAGTTGTTTTCCCTTGAAGTGACAGATTGAGTTCGTTGAGCAGGTTGAATATGTCACACAAGTAAGCAAGTTTTGCGACCCATTGTGTGTCACTGAAATGTGCTGCCAGTGGTGACTGTTTTTCTAAAAGAAATCTCTGGAGCAGCTCTCATAACTCAAAAACTCTGGCCAGTGATCTACGTTTAGAAAGACATCTCACTTATGTGTGTAAGAGAAGACGTGTGTGCTCTGCGTCCATCTCCTCACAGAGCTGCATGAACAGATGTGAATTAAGGGCATGTGCTTTAATGTGGTTGATAATTTTAATCAGATCCTGTAAAACGTTAAATTCAGGTGACATTTTTCGGCTAGCCAGCACTTCTCTGGATGACACAGTGCGTAGACTCACATTCAGAAGTGACCTCTTCGACCCAAGTAGTGAAACCAGAAAGCCGTCCAGTCGCGGCAGCCGCTCTGTCCGTGCATGCCGACACAAAATGACCAATTGAGTTTTCTTGATATGTAATCATTCAAAGACTTGAATAGTTCTGCAGCTGGTGTTGGTTGGCAACAAAAGCGCACATAACATATCCTCATGCACATCCTCCTGAAAAATATATCGAACAAAAACACGCATTGTTGCCTTGTTGTCAACATCGGTAGACTCATCAACCTGGATTGTGTACCATGGTGATTCGTTAATCCTCTAACAATTGTGCCTCAATGTTCTCTGCTGTTTTGTCATTTCATCTAGTTATGGTGCTAGCTGAAAGAGGAACACGTGCCACCTTTTGAACTGCAGCCTCTCCTAAAAGTTCACAACAAATGTCCTTAACAGCAGGCAGGATCCACTCTTCACCAATGGTAAAGGGCTTCTTAGCTTTAGCAATGCAGTTAGCCACTAAGAATGATGTTCACAGTGCAGACACATTTTATGAAGTGGTGGCCTTCAATAATTGCTTCTGTTCTTCGTGTTTACCTTTTTTTCTTTAGAAAAACTCCAAAGGCTTGTCTTTTAATGCAGGGTGCTTGGTCTGCATGTGGCAAAGCAGTTTTGAAGGTTTCATGGCTTCGTTGGATAGCCGGTTGCCACATATTATACAAAGCGGGCTTGGAGAATGTGAATCACCTGTTGCAATGAACCCATAATTTTAGTAGCATTCTTGGTATTTTCTTTTAAATGCAGCTTTCTTTTTGTTGGCAGTCTTAGAGTCTTTTGCTGTCTCATCATCGGGTCTTCCCCCTTTTCAAAGAAGCTCTCCAGCAACGTTTGTTTTTTACTCATTTTGGCTAGGGTTAGCCTGTGGGCTTACCAAAACTGACTGAGACAAGTGCGCAGTGCAGGAAAGAGGGGCGGACGGAAGTGGTAAATAAAACAATGGGCGGGCCATGTGCGGACTGAAATAAGTGTCGGATTCTGACTTAAAGCCTGCCACCAGGTGCAGCTGTACAATTGAAGTACATCAACTCACTATAAAGCCTGCCACCAGATGCAGCTTAATTGTCACTTGCCACTCACTGATAGGGTTTTGATTTGAGTCTGCAAGCAATTGATTTATTATGGTCTATGTGTAGTCAGACCTCTCTGCTAATGATAATCTGTATTTGCAGCTGCTCCCCAGTGCTAGCATCACCGCCTCAGCTCCACCTCAGATCATCAGGCATTAGATTCTCATAGGGAGCGCGCAACCTACATCCCTCGCATGCGCATTTCACAGTAGGGTTCGTGCTCCTATAGCTGATCTGACTAGGGGCGGAGCTCAGGTGGTAATGCGAGCCATGGGGACTGGCTGTAAATACAGATGAAGCTTAGCTTGCTCACCTGCCGCTCACCTCCTCTTGTGGGGCCTGGTTCCTAACAGGCCACAGACTGGTACCGGTCCGTGGCCCGGGGGGGGGGGGTTGGGGACCCCTGCTGTAGCGAGTTGCTGTTATTAATGGGATTTTCAGGAACATTGGGCCAAGGTGGGAAAAAAAGAAAGATTTAGAAATACAGTCAGCCCTCATATCTGTGGAGTTCTGCATTCGTGGATTCAACCAACCTTAGATGGAAAATATATAGGAAAAAAATTCCAGAAAGTTCCCAAAAGCAAAAATTGAATTTGTCTTGCATTGACAACTCTTTACACAGCCTTTACATTGTATTAGGTATTATAAGTAACCAAGAGATGATTTAAAGTATATGGGAAGATACGTTATATGCAAATACTATACCATTTTATATGAAGGACTAGAGCATCCTTGGATTTTGGTGTCTGAGGGGTCAGGGGAGAAGGGGTGGGGATGGGGGTCCTGGAACCAATATCGTGTGAATACTGAGTGAGGCTGTAATGTTTATAAGTTCCAAACGTAACAGATAAAGCCCTTTATGGTCTGTTTGTTGACAACGTCATCTCACAGGAATAATGAGAAATAATGAATTATTGTTGTGATTGGAATATTGGGGAGTGGGAATGAGGATTGTATGAGAGGTTAACTTACGGAAGCATTTTATATTTTGTAGGGATTTAAACTTTATTCTTTTGACCAATGTGTTTCTTAAACTTAATTTTGTTGCCAAAGTGATTTCTTGCCATATCTGAGTATCTCTATTATTATTTACTAAATGGTTTTCTTTATATTAACTTTAACTCATTTAACTTTATTCTATAATAACCATCAGTTTAGGAATGAATATATTTTTAATACGCACTAAAATAATTACACAAAATGAAAAATGTTTTTTCCTGCCAAGATACTCATTACAACTCTGTAAAATGCTGTCTTTCATCAACTATGAGATGCCAACAGTTGCAGGACGTGCTATTATTTAGTGTATCATTAAGAAAGAAAAGGCCCTATTAATTAAGCTGGAACACAGAGCTTATCATGTAGAATTTTTATTTTATGCCGATTGAAAGACAGCTTTTTATTATCTATCATTCTTGTATAAACATAAAAAGGAAAGTATAAAGGACATTGGGTTAAGGTATTTCTATGACTTCTTTCTGTTAAAAATTTGCTTGTTTTGAATTACTTAAAAAAAAAACAGTTAAAAAAATAACTTTTTTTTTTTTTACACTTTTATTATTTATTTATTTATTGGCTGTGTTGGGTCTTCGTTTCTGTGTGAGGGCTTTCTCTAGTTGTGGCAAGCGGGGGCCACTCTTCATCGCGGTGCGCGGGCCTCTCACTACCGCGGCCTCTCGTTGCGGAGCACAGGCTCCAGACGCGCAGGCTCAGTAGTTGTGGCTCACGGGCCTAGTTGCTCCGCAGCATGTGGGATCTTCCCAGACCAGGGCTCGAACCCGTGTCCCCTGCATTGGCAGGCAGATTCTCAACCACTGCGCCACCAGGGAAGCCCAAAAATAACATTTTTATTGAGATACTTCATATGCCATTATAATTCATCCTTTTAAAGTATACAATTCAGTGTCTTTTAAAAAAATTCATAGAGTGTAGAATCATCACCATTATCTAATTTTAGAACATTTTATTACCCCAAAAAGAAACCCCATACCAATTAGCATTCATTCTTCATTTCCGCCTCTTCCCCCTAGCCCCTGAAAACCACTAATCTACTTTGTGGGTTTATGTTTTGCCTATCCTGGACATTTCATATAAGTAAAATCATACATTTTGTGGCCTTTTGTGTTTGGCTTCTTTCACCTAGCATAATGTTTTCAAGGTACATCCATGTTGTAGCATGTATCAGTATTTCCTTTTTATGGCTAAAATATATTTTATTATATAGACATGTATTTTGTTTATTCATCAGTTAATGGACATTGGTTTTTTTTTCCCCCACTTTTTAGCTGTTATGAGTAATGCTGCTATAAACATACATGCACAGGGTTTGTATGGACACATGCTTCCATTTCTCTTGGATACGTAGCTAGGAGTGGAATTGCTGGGTCAGAAGATACCTCTGTGTTTAAAGTTTTGAGGAACTGCCAAACCATTTTCCAAAGACCCTGCACCCTTTTACAGCCTCACCAGCAACTAAGGGTTGCAGTTTCTCCACATCCTTGCTTGTACTTGTCTATCTTTTTGATTATAATCATCCTAGTGGGTGTGCAGTGGTATCTCATCGTGGTTTTGATTTGCATTACCCCGATGGCTAATGTTGTTGAGCGTGTTTTAAACCCTGTAGTTATTGGCCTGTTGTATACCTTCTTTGAAGAACTGTCTATTCAGGTCCTTTGCCTATTGAAAAACAAATTGGATTATTTCTCTTTTTACTGAGAGTTGTAAGCATTCTTTGTATATTTTGGATACAAGTCCCTTATCAGATGTATGATGTGCAATTATTTTCTCCTGTGGATTGTCTTTTCACTTGATGGTGTCCTTTGAAGCACAGAAGATTTTAATTTTGATGAAGTTTAATTTATCCCTTTTTCTTTTTTTGCTTGTGCTTTTGATGTCATATCTGAGAAACTATTGCCTAACACAAGGTCACAAAGATTTACTCCTATGCTTTTTTTCTAAGAATTATATAGTTTTAGCTCTTACATTTAGTCTATGATCTATTTTGTGTTAACTTTTGTGTATGGTGTGAGGTAAGTGTCCAGCTTTATTCTTTTTACATGTGAATACCAGTTCCCTCGAATCATTTGTTAAAAAACTCTTCTTTCCCTATGGAATTGTTTTGGCAATCTTTTCAAAGATCAATTGACCATAAACGTAAGCGTTTGTTTCTGGATTCTTGATTTCATTCCCTCCACTTATGTGTCCTTATGCCTGTATCATAACATCTTGATTACTTTTGCTTTAAGTTCTGAAATTGGGGCGTGCTTAAACTAGTTTTGTCATTCTTTTCCAGGGTTATTTAGGTATTCTGTGTTCCTTGCTTTATGTGAATTTTAAGATCTGTCAGTTTCTGCAGAAAAGGCACCTGTATATTGATAGATATTGCATTGAATGTTTATGTCAATTTGGGAAGTATTGCCATCTTAACAATGTTAACATCTATGAACATGGGATGACTTTCCATTCATTTAGGTCTTATTTAATTCCTCTCTCTGTTGTGTAGTTTTCGTTGTACAAGCCTTCCACTTTTTTGTTAAATTTATGCCTAAGTATTTTGTTCTTTTTGGTACTATTGCAAATGGAATTTTTTCTTAATTTCATTTTCTGATTGTTCATTGCTAGTATATAGAAACACTATTGATTTTTGTATGTTAATCTTGTATTCTGCAACCTTGCTGAACTGATTTATTAGTTCTAATAGTTTTTGTGTGTGTGTGTGTGGATTCTGAATCACTACTTGAGTTTTATAGCATAGCTTTCCCTCACAGTGTCAATTTTGGTGCCATCATGAATATTGGTGATAGTATTTCCTAAACTAATCTATATAAGAATTAAAATAATTATATAAAGATTGGTGATGGTCTCTATTGCAGGTTTATAGTGAAGTAGAGCAGGTCTTTTCTTGATTCTCACTTTAGGAGACCAGCTGAACATGTCTGATTTACTATGTGTACCTTGACTTCACCCATAATCATTTGTTTCCCGGAGGGATAGAAGGTGCCTCAGTATTTTCTCTAATATTTTCTCCCCAGTGGCTTCTGATACCCATTCTCTATGTTTTGATGCTGGTGTTCTTATTGTATGCATATGCACTGGCAGTGGGGAGTACTTTGCTGCTGCTGCTTGGCTAGTTAGTGATTAGGAGTTACCAGCAGTTGTAAGGCAGATTTGCATTTCATAGAGTTAAAATGTGAAAATTATATGTCCTTTAGTTAATGACTTCTCTAGGCATAGGGCCCACTGGAGCTCTTTAAGCAAAGGAGTGAGTGGCTAAAACAGGTTTTCCTTACAGCAAATTGAAAGTGCATTAAATAAGTGGTGGGGTTGGTGGCAAAAAGATCAGTTAGGAGTTGATGGTAATAGTGCAGGTGAGAGCTGATAATGATCTGAAATAAGGCTGTGGTTATAGGTGATATTTGGGAGGTGGTCTTTAAGGGAGAATCAGCAGGATTTGGTGAATATTTGGAGGGTTAGGGAAGAGGATTAGGGAGGAATCAAGGATAACAAATTTCTAGATAGAGATGGTCAGATAGTAATGGAATTAGCTGAGATAGGGAATACTGGAGAAAGGGGAGGAATTTGAAGAGAATGTTAGTTTTGTTAAGTTAAAGGTGCTGGGAGAATCCAGGTTGAGGTGTCTAGTGGGCAGTTCCAAATGAGGGTCAGAAGCTTTTGAGATAGGATGGGGCTGGAGATGAAAGATTTAGAAATTGTCAACAGACAAAAATTAGGTGAAGCGTTAGGAGAACATGACTACTTAGGACAAGCAGAACATGTAGCACAAGAGGAGGGAACCCTAGGCAACTCCACCATTTAAAGGGTTGGCAAAGGAGGAAAAATCAGTAACAGGAAATGTCAGATAGATGGGAGAGAAGAGTCGTGCACTAGGGGTGAGGAGTATTTTAGAAACTAAGAGAAGTGAATTTCAAGCAGTATGTCATGATCATCAGTTATTATGTAAAGATTTAGGTACAATGAGAACTGAAATTAGAGCATTGTCTGGTATTGAGTCATTTGGGGGTCTTTGATGCAACTGTTAATTAGGACTGTCAGTTTGCTATGGATTAAGTGGAGTGTGCTTTTTAAAGTTTATTGGTGAAAAGAATGAGGAAAATGGAGATGTAGTTTGTAAAGACTTTTGTTGTTTTTGTTTGTTTTTAATTTGATTTTGGTTACAGCAGATTTACACCAAGGAGAGTTGGAGATTTAAAATAAAGGAAAGGAAATAATTGGTAAAGTGAGATTCTCAATGCGAGATCTCACTCTCATACTGGAGAGAAGAGGCTTTTCTTTCTTAGAGAAGCTTATTAGGTACTTGCTTTTGTGGATAGGTTTAGGGGAAAAGGGGTGGGAGAAAGTTGAGGTATTTAATATTTGTAGCTTCTTTTTTCTCGGATTAGACTCTACCTTGTGAGTGAAGGAATTGAGTGCCCCAGCAGACCTTCCGCCAAGTTCTTCTTTCTGAAAGTGTGTACACAGGAGAAAAATGGTAAACACATATTTTTCAAAAAGCTTAGGTGCTATAACTAGACATAAGCTAAGTTGTTGATACACACCAAAAAAAGAACTCAGCTCTTTGAGGACTATCTGGCACAAATACTGCTGCTTTACTATTCCTAGGTGAGGTTTTTTTTTTTAAGAATTATAGTTTTATGATATTAAGATGTTTTAAACATATAGAAACAAAATAAACCAGTTTTCAATGAGAAGAGAGATCATCATTTCCTCCTCACAGTTTAAAGTTTCTTTATGGAAACTTGAACTCCTCTATTGACAGTTGAGGACTTTTTGATAGCAGTTCATGAATTCTCTATTCGAAGAGTAGTTTATGCAGCTCTGGTTAAGAACGCTTACCTAGTACTAAAAATACATTTATACTGAATTTCAAAATATTCTCCTCATAATGTAGTTTTGGATCCTAATGACATTACCTTTTTTTTTTAAAAAACAGGGATTTGTGAGTTTTTTAATTTAATTATTTTTATTGGAGTATAGTTGATTTACAATGTTGTGTTAGTTTCAGGTGTACAGTAAAGTGATTGTTATATATATATTTTTTCTTTTTCAGATTCTTTTACCTTATAGTTATTACAAAATATTGAGTATAGTTCCATGTGTTATGCGGTAGGTCCTTGCTAGTTATCTATTTTAGGTCCTTGCTAGTTATCTATACACATAGCAGTGTGTATATGTTAATCCCAAACTCCTAATTTAGCCCTCCCCCCTTTCCCCCTTGGTAACCACAAGTTTGTTTTCTTGTTCATTTATATCATTTTTTTGTTTAAAGATTCCATATACAAGTGATATCATACAATATTTGTTTTTCTCTGTCTTGCTTACTTCACTTAGCATGATAATCTCTAGGTCCATCCATGTTGCTGCAAATGTCATTATTTCTTTTTTATGGCTGAGTAATATTCCATCACACACACACACCCATATCTTCTTTATCCATCTGTCATTGGACATTTAGGTTGCTTCCATGTCTTGTCTATTGTAAATAGTGCTGCTGTGAACATTGGGGGTGCATGTATCTTTTACATTACCTTTTAATCATGAACTAACATCAACAGATATCTGTTGGGTGCTCATCTTGAAGAAAGTACTATAATTTAGTGCTGTATGCTATGGAGAATTTATTTTCTTATTCAACAAATATTATTGAGGACCTTATAATGTGGGATATAGTTTTAGATGCTAGAGATATATTGTGGAACAGCATAGACATTTTCACTGCTTTTGTGGAGTGTGCAGTATTTTGGAGGATGGAGACACACACAGAGACATACACACAGGAAACAAGTAAATACACAGTATCACCTATGTAGTGTTTTTGCTAAAACTGTTTAACTTTAATCATGAGGAAAGGATAAGGCAAATCCAGAATGTGTAGCATGCTACCAAGATAGCTGACATGAAAAAATGTTGAGTGTTAAAAATACAAAACAACAAAACAAGAACAGGGATAAAGTTGAGATTAAAGGAGGCAAAAGAGACATGACAAATGCAATGTGTGAACCTTGACTAAGATCCTAGGTTTTGAAAAAAGCTTTTAAGAACATTTTTTTTGTGTGTCAAATGGGAGAATTTGGACTGTACATTAGGTGATGATATTAATGTTAAATTTGCTGCGAAGGATAATGGTCTTGTGGCTACATAGGAGAAAGATCATTGTTTTAAGAGGGTACATGCTGATATTTGCTGGTGAAGTGTCATGGTGTCTGCAGCTTTCAAATGGATCAGCAAAAAATGTGTGTGTGTGTGTGTTGGAGAGAGAGGGAGAGAAGTGTGAAATATTAATTGGTGAATCTAGGTGAAGAGTATACTGATGATTATTATGTTTTGACTATATTTGACAACTTTCAAAATAAAGAATTGAGAAAAAAGAAATGTAAATATGCTATAAGTGCTTTAAAGAATAAGACTTCTCTGATAGTATTGTAGAGTGCAACTATTTTGATATAATTACTTAGAAGAATCAGCTATTCAAAAAATGGAGGAGTTGGGGTGGGCAGTTTTGGGAGTAGGTACAATATGTATGAATGTCTTGGTGGGAAAGATCTTGGTTTTGAAGAATTGAAAGGTGGAGTGTATGGCTAGATATTGAGATGCAAGGATGTAATACTCCTGTGAGAGGAGAAAAGTAACATGTGATACTTTATTTGTAGCATTTTTAGCCTAATAAATATCTTTTTAAAAATTTATTGAAGTATAGTTGATTTACAATGTTGTGCTAATTTCTGCTGTATAGCAGAGTGACTCAGTTATATACACATATACATTCTTTTTTAAAATATTCTTTTCCATTATGGTTTATCCCAGGAGATTGGATATAGTTCCCTAGCCTAATAAATACCTTTTTTAAAAAAAAATATTCATTTATTTATTTATTTGGCTGCATTGGGTCTTATTTGCAGCATGCGGGGTCTTTTGTTGCGGCGCGCGAGCTTCTCTCTAGTTGTGGCACGCGGGCTCTAGGGTGCGCGGGCTCAGTAGTTGCGGTGCTCAGGCTCTCTTGTCGTGGCACACAGGCTCTAGAGGGTGCGGGCTTAGTTGCCCCGCGGCATGTGGTTCCCCATACCCTGCATTGGAAGGCGGATTCTTAACCACTGGATCACCAAGGAAGTCCGTAAATATCTTAATGTCCCAGTTTTGTTAGTGTTGGAACTATTTATAAAAGTCCTTTTGTATTTATCTGTATGAGACTCTTATATGCAGAAGTTTGAAAAAGTAAAACAGAGACAGTTGGTTGTCTTTGAACTTTTTATTGTGTCAGAATCAGGGACAGCCAGCTGTTCTTACCCAGGAAACTTAACATGCAAGTTGAACCATCTCCAGAAAGACATTTCATCATTGGTAAATTAGGCTTGTGGAAGCCTTGTGGTTAAATATACTATGGACAGAAGGCTTGTTAGTGGTAATGAATGACCTGATTTCACCACTTGTTAAGTCTGAAAATGTTCTTGGCCTTCCCACTATATTTTGTGACTTCATTTCATATTTGGGATCCAAAATGACAAATATCTAGAATAACTTCATCTGTTTCAGAGACGATGTGACTTTCTTTAGATCTTCAAGGAAGTGATTGTTTTTAAAAATTTTTATTGGAGTATAGTTGACTTAAAATATTGTGTTAGTCAAGGAAGTGATTTTTATTTCTGAGTTACAGATTTCTTATTTGTTGAAGGGAAGAGTAGTCTCCCCTTCCTATCTTATGGCATTGTTATTAGGAAAAAATGAGATGTGAGTGATCCTGAGAAAGTTAAACAGTATAATAAGATGAAGATGTTTTCAAGCCCTTTAAAATCTGTCTGTTCTGTTGTACTATCCAAGATCCAGTTCATATTTTTCTTTTAGGAATTGGAACTTTTTAACTCTAGGGCATTGTTGGCTTGCAGCAAGGATACCGCAGTTCTGTTTGGTCTTAGGACCAAATTCTGCAGGATTACAATGAAAATTCTGAACTTTCCATTCAGTTCATTTTTGGCTGAATTTTTAGTGGAGTTTCATTTAACCTTACCAGTTTTGGACTTGAACGTGAATATATATTTAACTCACAGTTATCTATGGTTTTTATGTATATTATTAGCATTGTTGGTTTTGGTGTTTTAAATCTGTAGTTACCTGCTATCTATTGTATGCAATATAACTAACTTCTATGCAAAATAACTAATCATCTCACAACTAACATATCATCAGAGATCTGCAAACTAATATTACTAGGTAATAATAAAATGTCATTGTGGAGACATTCTGTTTTCTGTTTGCACAAATAGTTTAGATGACTGTGGATGTTGTGATGAAAAGACTTAACCAACTGTCATTTTAAAAAATCCAGTATATTCTTGAAATCTTATACTCTCTCTAAATGTTTGGTATTTCTTTGCCATTCTGAAAACACTTGATATATTAATGTAAGTGTCATTTACAATTTTTAAAAAAGTTAACCATCCTTTTTAATAGTTTATAAAAATCTTTTGTGATCACAATTTATTATACACTTGTTGCAAAAGCCTGAGCATACAGAAGTGTTCTATAAAACTGGTATTTTATCCTACATTTTAAGGTTTTTATATTTTCTATAATTTCATGAAGAGAGTCAAAGCCACACTCACTGAAATTGTAAACACTTCTGTCATTGCCTGACCTGTTAGCTGACTAAGCTATTTTTAACTCTACAGGGCACAGGCCGAACCTGAGGTTGGGGTGGAGAATTTGCCTCTGCTTTTAGTTTGTCTTCAAGTGAGGTGAAATTAAGGGCAATTTAAAAAGAGTTTTTGGCTTTTTGTGTAGCATATGTGTATTCATAGGATAGTGATATTTGCCTGATAGGTGGATTTTTCTTTTTTTAAGTAGTATGTGTACTGGTAAGTATAGGCTTTCATTAATTTATTCAAGAGATAATTATTAAGTACCTACTTGGTGCCAGACACTGTGTAAAGTTTTAGAAAGCAAAATATTTTCTTTCACTTGTAATTTGAAATGCAAATTCCATTTGTTTGAAGTTATTAGGTCATAAATTTCTAGAAAATTGTTTGAGTCTGTTTTTAATATATGTTTTACACGGAAGATTCAGACTTAATCATCAGTGTATGAAAGTAAGAGAATAGGTTTGTTAGAATATGAATATTTATGGTTAAAAAATAATCTAGTTTCAACAGCCTCTTCATTCTTGCAACCAGTAGCTTGTATTAATGCTCAGATTTTTTCCCACCCCAAAATGTCTTTTTACCTCCTTGAGGAGCTAAGCTTTTAGAAAGAGTAAGCTAAACTTAGCCTGTTAGTCTTTGTTTCTAAACCCCGTGTTGTCTGGCATTTAAGCTCAATGATCATATGCGACTGGAATTGTTAACTTCGATAAACAGTTTTTATTACTTATTTTACCTAACCTATTAGGTACATCTGATACGCTACTTTCTCCTTTTTCTTAGTTGTCTTTTTTTTTTTTATGATATTTCTCTCTGTATTATCTTTCTATTTCTGTGGTGACTCCTTTCCTCAGAGGATTCTTTCGTTCATCATTTGAGTAAAAGAGTTTTCTGAAGATTCCCAGATTTGACTTGCACAGACCTTTAGCTTTTCTTGGTGGGATGAAGGTAGTGTACTGACCTAGGGTTGCCAGCTTTTTATTTTGGGAAGTAAAAATGTTTTAAAAAACTGCCACATATCACCATTATTTCGTAAAAGAAGAGGTATTTCAGCTCTAAGAATGTAAGAAGGATATGCTCTCAAAATACAGAATGGTCGGTAAGGTGATTAATTTTAACTCAATTAAAGCTCAATATATTGTCCTTGCTTTCCTTTGTTATAGATTGACACTGGTCTATAGACCTAATTACATTTGAGAACTGCTGACTTAAAACAGTAGGTTTTTGAGCTGGTTCAAGGGGAAGGGAGTGTGGGGAGTTCTGTGGTCTAATGTTAAGGAAAAACTGTAAAGTGTGTCATAACATATTAAAGCCTTCAAAGTAATCCTTTGTGAAAAAGCCCCCCACTTTACATGGTATTATTTTTTTCACGTAGCAACTGTTATTGCAGAGGATATCCTTTGGGAAACACTGCTGTGGATGTTGATGTTACCAAGAGTTTTTCTTCACTTTTATCATTTTCTATATTTTTAAAGTTAATTTCTAATATTCATCAAAGTATTACTTACTACGAGTATAAAACATCAAATAGTTGTAAAATTTTAAAACTTTTAACCAAAAAGATGCAGTTGCTTTATCTGTTCCCTCTATCCTTCTTAGAGGCAACTATTTTTAACTTATAGCTATTTCTTCTTTATATTTCTAAATAAAACATTGCTGTGTCTTTTAAAAAATATATATTTATTTATGTATTTGGCTGCGCCAGGTCTTAGTTGCGGCATGCGGGATCTTCGTTGTGGCATGCGGAATCTTTTAGTTGAGGCATGTGGAATCTTTTAGTTGAGGCATGTGAGATCTGGTTCCCTGCCCAGGAATTGAACTCAGACCCCCTGCATTGGAAGCAGGGCGTCTTAGATACTGGACCACCAGGGAAGTCCCATTGCTGTGCCTTAATTAATTAATTAATTAGTTTTGGCTGTGTAGGGTTTTCCTTGCTGTGCGCGAGCTTTCTCTAGTCGCGGCGAGCGGGGACTACTCTTTGTTGCGGTGCGCGGGCTTCTCATTGCAGTGGCTTCTCTTTGCGGAACACAGGCTCTAGGTATGCGGGCTTCAGTAGTTGCAGCCCGCGGGCTCAGTAGTTGCCACACATGGGCTCTAGGGCGTGTGGGCTTCAGTAGTTGTGGCTCGCGGGATCTAGAGCGCAGGCTCAGTGGTTGTGGCGCATGGGCTTAGTTGCTCCACGGCATGTGGGATCTTCCCGGACCAGGGATCGAACCCATGTGCCCTGCATTGGCAGGCGGATTCTTAACCACTGCGCCACCAGGGAAGTCCCCATTGCTTTGTCTTGATTCACCAATTTTAGGCATTTTCTTCCTGTGATGTTGGATGAGGAATTTCTCTCATAGCCTCTTCCTCCATTCTTTCAATATGGTTATATAAAAAATATCAAAACCTGTTTACCTTTGTATGATTATATAAAAATAGTTCACATATGAGCCACATAGAATATGATACGGCAAAGTAATGGTGAGGCTTTAGTGAGTTAACATATGCAAAGATCTTAGAACAATGTCAGGCATTTGTTAGCTGTTTTTAGCTCTTATCTCTAGGATTCTATTTCTTTCTCATACAGCTAGGTTTAAAAATTGTCTCATGAAAATTTGCTTAGTTTTCTTTGAACATTGAAATCTTCACAGATCTTTCCACTGTTTGTAAGATGTCTTGCAGTTCTTTTCCACAGTCAATCTGTTATTTATCAGTTGCGTTTATATTTCTTAGAGATATTCTCCTGGAGCTCTTCTGGAGTTCTGCTCTAATCTGGACTCGTAGCTCTCTAAAAGATGTTGTCTTGGGGCTTGCCTTCACAGTCATCCCTTTGCTTGTCTGCTATGTTGACTTCCTTGTATCTTATGTCTGCCTTTTATTTGGTTTAGTTCCTCTCTTTGGTATCTTCTGTCAGGGCCAAAGAACGTGTGTTTGGGGACAAGTCTTACAGACTTCGTAGACCTGAAAATACTCTTATTTTACCTTCATTCTTTTTTTTGGGGGGGGGGCATGAGGCATGTGGGATCTTAGTTCCCCGACCAGGGGTCTAACCTGCGCCCACTGCAGTGGAAGGGCGGAGTCTTAACCACTGGACTGCCAGGGAAGTCCCTACCTTCACTCTTGATTGATAATTTGGCTGGTTATAAAGTTGATTTTCACCCAATTTATTTTTTGCTCAGAATTTTAAATGAGTAGTTTCATTGTCTTTTAGCTTCTAATGTTGCTGTAATGATAATGTCATTCCTATTCTCAGTCCTTTGTAAGTTGCCTTTCTAAGCATAATATCTTTGTCCTTGATTTTCTTGGCCTGAGTCTTTTTCATTTGATTTACCTTTTCAATCTGATGACTCTTATCCTTCAGTTCTAGAATGTTTTCTTCTACTTTTCCTTTGATAATTTTCTATCTATTTCTTTGACTGTTTATTGTACTTTTACTAGTCACATGTTAGATTTCTTAGATTGATACTCTGATTTTCTTAGCTATTTTCAGATAGTTTTGGTTTTTGTTCTATTGAGTTTTTTATTTTGGCTATAATTTCATTTCTTAGAGCTTGTTATTATTCTCCCTTTCACAGTATCTTACTTCATGGATGCAGTATTTTCTCAGATTTCTGAGGATATTATAGTTTTTTTTTTTTTAACAAAACCCTTTTCAGAGGTATAAGACAAAGCACATATGTAGACTGCATAAAATAAATTTATAGGTTAATAAATTATTATAACATGAAGGTCTTTGTAACCAATCCCAGGTCAAGAAATAGAATGTTGCCAGCCAACGCAGAAGCCCAAATTTCAAGTCTTCTGTTCCCTCAAAGGTAATCACATCCTGACTTTTGTGGTGATAACTTATTTTTCTTTCTAGTCTTATTATGCAAACATGCCTCTTAAAGATTACAGTTTAGTTTTGCCAAATGAAAAATAAATGTTTTAAATCTTTTTCACTTACAGGTTCCAGCTTGCATCTCAACCTTTCCTTCCTTGCTTTCTTCTTTTCTCCCTCTTTTCTTCCCTCCCTCCCTCCCCTTCCTGTTATTTGCTAAAGAAACCAGGTCATTTAACATGCAGATTTCCCAGCCTGGATCTTGCTGATTATATCCCTGTTGGGTAGCTGACCATTTATTTCTCTGCATTTCCTATAAATTGGTGGCTAGACCTAGAGGCTTACCAGATTGAGGTTTGTTTTTTGGGGTGGGGGCAAGACTACCTCATAGGTGTGGTGTCTTCTCCCGTCAAGAAGCATATAATGTCTGGGTGTTCATTGTGCACCATTAGAAGCTACTGATGCTCAGTGTAAGGATCCATTTATTCATTAGGTAATGCAAAATGGTGACTTAAAAAATTCATTCATTCCTTTTTTATTTATTGGCTTGATATGTTTATAAAGAAAACTTACCCCTATTTTCAGTAGACACTACACCTATTCCCCTCCCTGTGTCTTGTGTTTCCCTTGTGTATTCAGTTCCTTGAAAGAATAAACTTTCCATCTTCTGATGGGAAATGCAGGATTGGGGATGTGACTTGGGAATCCAACTGTCCTTTTCTGCAGACTTCTGCATATTATTCCATTCTTTGTGCCCCACCTGACCTCTGCCTTTTTCATCTGGTGCCACCAGTTCTTCAGGCTTTTGGGGTTCTGTGGGACAGATGGGTTTGCTTCTCATTGTTCTTTCTGCTGGGCACTTAAGTTTAATCTTCCTCATTTTAGCAGTGTTTATTATTCTTTCATTGGCTTTCCAGTTTCCTGTATTGTGGTTTGGAGTTTCACAAGTACTCTCATATGAATGAAGATGGACTCTGTTTTAATTTTTTCTTTTCTCCTTGTTTTAGGGAGAGAAGGGACAGAAAAATCTTTACTCTGCCACCTTAATACAGTAAAATCCTCCTCATCCTATTTCTCTTCTCATTTCTGTCCAGGGCTCCAAACAGCCATCAGTATTTTCAAGACTTCCAGATCTTTAGTTCCAAACCTGATTTTTGTTCTGAGCTTCTGATTTCTGATTTCATGTATTTTTATATCCAGCTGCTTCCTAGATTTCCTAGTTAATCTTCTGCAGATGTTTGCCAGTTTTATCAGTCTTTTCAAAGGACTGATTTTTGGTGCCACTGGTTCTGTTTTATGGTTTTTTTTTCTTTCATTAATTTCGGTTCTTTTTTTTTTCATTTGGTTTCCTTGCTTTTGTTGTTATTCCCCCCCCCCCCCTTCAACATGAGATGGATACTTATTAACTTTCTATCTTTTATCTTTGCTTTTTTGTTTTGTTTTGTTTTCCGGGATCTGCTCCACTTTTTACTAGTTGAAAACTTACTCCAACTGGCAAAGTAAAAACGACAACTAGAACTTTTCTCATTTCAATCCCTGGTGTGACCCTGCATCCACTGCTGGGATTTTGTTTCTTTGTTTTTTGATGTATGATTGACATATTATATTTCAGGCATACAACATAATGATTTGATATTTGTATATATTGCAAAATGATTACCACAATAATCTAGTTAACATCTGTCATCGTACATGGTTATAAAACTTTTTTCTTATGATGAGAACTTTTAGGCTTTTCTCTTTTAGCAATTTTCAAGTATGAAATATAGTATTATTAATTATAGTCACTGTGCTGTGCACTGCATGCCTATGACTTGTTATATAACTGGAAGTTTGTACCTTTTGACCCTCTTCACCCATTTGGCCCACCCTTCCTACCCCTACTCCCCACAGCTGGCAGCCACCAATCTGTTTTCTGTATCTATGAGCTCAATTTGTTGTTATTGTTGTTGTTGTTTTAGATTCCATTTGTAATTGAGATCATATGGTATTTGTCTTTGATTTATTTCATTTAGTCTAATGTTCTTCAGGTCCATCCATGTTGTTGCAAATGGCAAGATTTCATTCTTTTCTGTGGATGAACAGTATTCCATTTTACACATACACACACCCTACGTTTTCTTTTCTCTTTCTTTCTAATTAAATGTTATTTATTTGTTTATTTATTTTTGGCTGAGTTGGGTCTTTGTTGCTGGGTGCCATCTTCCTCTAGTTGCTGCGAGCGGGGAGCTACTCTTGTTGCGGTGCATGGGCTTCTTATTGTGATGGCTTCTCTTGTTGCAGAGCACGGGCTCTAGGCACACGGGTTTCAGTAGTTGTGGCACACGGGCTTTAGAGCGCAGGCTAAGTAGTTGTGGCGCATGGGCTTATTTGCTCCGCATTATGTGGGATCTTCCCGGACCAGGGATCGAACCCGTGTCCCCTGCATTGGCAGGCGGATTCTCAACCACTGCGCCACCAGGGAAGTCCTCTCTCTTTCTTTCTTTCTTTCTTCCTTCCTTCCTTCCTTTCTTCCTTTCTTCCTTCCTTCCTCCCTCCCTCCCTCCCTCCCATCCTTCCTTCCTTCCTTCCTTCCTTCCTTCCTTTCTTCCTTTTTTTTTTCCTCTCTCTCCCTCCCTCCCTCCCTCCCTCCCTTCCTTCCTTCCTTCTGACTGGTCACACTGTGCAGCATGCGGGATCTTAGTTCCCTGACCAGGGATCGAACCTGTGCCCCCTGCATTGGGAGAGGGGAGTCTTAACTACTGGACTGCCAGGGACGTCCCCCACCCTGTGTTTTCTTTATCCATTCATACATAAATGGAAACTCAGGTTCCATGTCTTGTGTATTGTAAATAATGCTGCAGTGAACATGGGGGTGCATATATATTTTTGAGTCAGTGTTTTTGTTTTCTTCAGATGAATGCCCAGAAGTGGAATTGTTGGATCATGTGGTAGTCCTATTTTAAATTTTTTGTGGACTCTCCATACTGTTCTCCATAGTAGCTGCCCCAATTTACATTTTCCACCAATAGTGCACAAGGGTTCCCTTTTCTCCACATCCTCACTAACACTTATTTGTTGTCCTTTTGATAATAGCCATTCTGTTATCAAAAGAGAGGTGTTAACTTATTGTGGTTTTAATTTACATTCCCTGCTGATTAGTGATGTTGAGCTCCTTTTCATGTGCCTGTTGGCCATCTGTATGTCTTCTTTGGAAAAAGTGTCTATACAGATTCTCTGGCCATTTCTTAATCAGATTGTTTGTCGTTTTGCTATTGAGTTATATGAGTTGCTTATATATGTTGCATATTAACCCATTACACAATATGTAATTTGAAAATATTTTCTCCCATTCTGTAGGTTGCTTTTTTATTTTGATGATGGTTTCCTTTGCTCTGCAGAAGCTTTTCAGTTTGATGTAGTTCGACTTGTTTATTTTTACTTCTGTTGCCTTTGCTTTTAGTGTGAAATCCAAAAAATCATTGCCAAGACTGATGTAAAGGAGCTTATTACATCCTGTGTTTTCTTCTAGGAGTTTTATGGTTTCAGGTCTTATGTTCAAGTCTTTATTCCATTTTAAGTTAATTTTTGTGAATGGTGTAAGATAGTGATCCAGTTTCATTCTTTTGCATGTGGCTGTCCAGTTTTCCCAAAACTGTTTATTGAAGAGACTGTCCTTTCCCCATTGTATGTTCTTGGTTCCTTTGTTGTAAACTGTTTGACCATATATACATTGGTTTATTTCTGGGCTGTCTATTTTGTTCTATTGATCTGTTTATTTTTATGCCTTTACCATACTGTTTTGTTTACTATAGCTTTATGAGATAATTGTAATATAGTTTGAAATCAGGAAGTGTGATCCCTCCAGCTTTGTTTGTCTTTCTCAAGATTGCTTTGGCTGTTCGGGGTCTTGTGTGGTTCCATACAAATTGTAAAATTTTTTGTTCTATTTCTGTGAAAAATGCCTTGGAAATTTGATAGGGATTGCATTGACTCTCTAGGTGGCTTTGGGTAGTATGGACATTTTCACAGTACTCATTCTTCCAATCCAAGAGCATGGTATATTTTTCCATTTATTTGTGTCTTCAGTTTCTTTCTTCAGTGCCTTATAGTTTTCTGAGTACAGGTCTTTCCCTTCCGTAGTTAAATTTATTCCTAAGTATTTTATTCTCTTTGAATCAATTGTAAGTAGGATTGTTTTCTTTTTTTTTTTTCTTTTTTTCTTTTTCTTTTTCTTTTTTTAATTAATTTATTTATTTTTGGCTGTGTTGGGTCTTCGTTTCTGTGCCAGGGCTTTCTCTAGTTGCGGCGAGCGGGGGCCACTCTTCATCGCGGTGCGCGGACCTCTCACTATCGCGGCCTCTCTTGTTGTGGAGCACAGGCTCCAGACGCGCAGGCTCAGTAGCTGTGGCTCACGGGCCCAGTTGCTCCGCGGCATGTGGGATCTTCCCAGACCAGGGCTCGAACCCGTGTCCCCTGTATTGGCAGGCGGATTCTCAACCACTGTACCACCAGGGAAGCCCGGATTGTTTTCTTAATTTCTCTTCCTGATAATTTGTTATTAGTATATAGAAACTCAGGTTTTTGTTTGTTGGTTTTATATCCTGTAATAACTTTACTGAATTTGTTTACTAGTTCTAGCAGTTTTTTGGTAGAGTTTTTAATATGTAATGTCATGTCATATTCAAATAGAAACAGTTTTACTTCTTCCTTTCCAATTTGGATTTCTTTTTTTTTGCAATCAATTTTATTTTATTTATTTTAAAATTAATTTTTATTAGAGTATAGTTGCTGTACAATGTTGTGTTTCTGCTGTACAGCAAAGTTAATCAGTTATATGTATACATATATCTCCTCTTTTTTAGATTTCCTTCCCATGTAGGTCACCACAGAGCACTGAGTAGAGTTCCCTGTGCTATACAGTAGGTTCTCATTAGTTATCTGTTTTAAACATAGTAGTGTATATATGTCAATCCCAATCTCCCAGTTTATCCCACCCCTCCCTTCCCCCCTTGGTATCCATAAGTTTGTTTTCTACATCTGTGTCTCTATTTCTGTTTTGCAAATAAGTTTATCTGTACCATTTTTTCTGGATTCCACATACAATCAATAGTATACGATATTTGTTTTTCTCTTTCTGACTTACTTCACTCTGTATGACAGTCTCTGGGTCTGTCCACATCTTTGCAAATGGCACTATTTTGTTCCTTTTTTATGGCTGAGTAATAATCCGTTGTATATATGTACTACATCATCTTTATCCATTCCTCTGTTGACGGACATTTAGGTTGCTTCCATGTCTTGGCTGTTGTATTGGGTTGGCCAAAAAGTTCCTTTAGTTTTTTTTTTTTTTTAAAGTATTTATTTATTTATTTTTGGCTGTGTTGGGTCTTCATTTCTGTGCAAGGGCTTTCTCTAGTTGCGGCAATCATGGGCCACTCTTCATCGCGGTGCGCGGGCCTTTCACTATCTTGGCCTCTCTTGTTATGAAGCACAGGCTCCAGATGCGCAGGCTCAGTAGTTGTGGCTCACGGGCTTAGTTGCTCCGCGGCATGTGGGATCTTCCCAGACCAGGGCTCGAACCCGTGTCCCCTGCATTGGCAGGCGGATTCTCAACCACTGCGCCACCAGGGAAGCCCAGTTCCTTTACTTTTTAAGTAAAAGTAAAAGATTTTTCATTTTCACCAAGAAGTTTATTGAACAGTGCATTCAACATTTTGTTCCACTACCTTCTGCCATTTTTCAGGCAACTTCATAATTCCGTCTTCCCAAAACTCTATCTTTTTGAGCAAAGAACTGTTCCAGGTGCCTTTTACAGTCTTCCAGGGAATTGAAATTTTTTCCATTAAGAGAATTTTGTAAAGACCGAAATTAATGGAAATCCAAAGGTGCAATGTCTGGTGAATATGGCAGATGAATAAGAACTTCCCAGTCAAGCTGTAACTATTTTTGCCTGGTCATCAAAGAAACATACGGTTTTGCATTATCCTGTTGGAAGAGTATGCGTTTTCTGTTGACTAATTCCGGATGCTTTTCGTCGAGTGCTGCTTTCATTTGGTCTAATCGGGAGTAGTACTTGTTGGAATTAATCGTTTGGTTTTCTGGAAGGAGCTCATAATGGAGGACTCCCTTCCAATCCCATCATATATACAACATCACCTTCTCTGGATGAAGACCGGCCTTTGGTGTGGTTGGTGATGGTTCATTTCACTTGCCCCACGATCTCTTCCATTCCACATTATTGTACAGTATCCACTTTTCATTGCCCATCACAATTTGTTTTAAGAACAGAACGTTTTCGTTATATTTAAGTAGAGAGTTGCATGCAGAAATATAGTCAAGAAGGTTTTTTTCACCAAACTTATGTGGAACCCAGACATCAAAGTGATTCACATAACCAAGCTGGTGCAAATGATTTTCAATGCTCGATTTGGGTATTTTGAGTATGTCAGCTATCTCCCGCATGGTATAACGTTGATTGTTCTCAGTTAATTTCTCGATTTGATCTCTGTCGTCTTCAGCTGGTCTACCTGACTGTGGAGTGTCGTCCAGTGAGAAGTCTCCAGCATGAAACTCTGCAAACTACTTTTGACACGTTCGATCAGTCACAGCACCTTCTCCTGTATACACTGCACAAGTCTTTTTTTTGAGTTTCAGTTGCATTTTTACCTTTCTTGAAATAATAAAGCATAATATGCTGAAAATGTTGCTTTTTTTTCTTCCATCTTCAATATTAAAATGGCTACACAAAAATTCACCAATTTTGATAGGTTTTTTTTTTTTAATGCATGCTGATATGACAGCTGTCACAATACAGTATAACAAAATTGTTTCAAATGAAGTTAAAGACAGCTAAGTGCTACTATAGCCATCTTCTAGAAAATACCGAATGAACTTTTTGGCCAACCCAATAAATAGTGCTGCAGTGAACATTGGGGTGTGTGTATCTTTTTGGATTATGGTTTTCTCTGGGTATATGCCCAGGAGTGGGATTACTGGGTCATATGTTAACTCTATTTTTAGTTTTTTTGAGGAACCTCTGTGCTGTTCTCTATAGTGGCTGTACTAATTTACATTCCCACCAACGGTGTAGGAGGGTTCCCTTTTCTCCACACCCCTCTACCATTTATTGTTTGTAGATTTTTTGATGATGGCTCTTCTGATCGGTGTGAGGTGATACCTCATTGTAGTTTTGATTTGCATTTCTCTAATAATTAGTGATGTTGAGCATCTTTTCATGTGTTTGTTGACCATGTATGCCTTCTTTGTATTTCTTTTTCTTGACTAATTGTTCAGGCTAGGACTTCTAATAGTGTGTTGAATAAAAGTTGTAAGAGTGAGCATTCTTGTTCTTGATCTTAGAGGAACAGCACTGAGTGTGATGTTAGCTGTGGGCTTGTCATATATGGCCTTTAATATGTTGAAGTACATTCCCTCTGCATCCACTTTGTTGAGAGTTTTTATCATAAATGGATTTTGAATTTTGTCAAATGCTTTTTCTGCATCTATTGAGGTGATCATATGGTTTTTATTCTTCATTTTGTTAATGTTGTGTATCAAATTGACTGATTTGTGGATGTTACACCATCCTTGCATCTCTGGATGATCCCACTTGATCATTTTAATATATTGTTGTGTGTGATCTTTTTAATATATTGTTGAATTCAGCTTGCTAATATTTTGTTGAGGGTTTTTTGAATCTGTGTTTATCAGGGATATTGCTCTGTAATTTTCTTGTGACATCTTTGACTGGTTTTGGTATCAGGGTAATGCTGGTCTCATAAAATGAATTTGGAAGTGTTCCCTCATTTTTATTTTTTGAAAGAGTTTGAGGTGGATTGGTATTAATTCTTTGAATGTTCAGTAGAATTTACCAATGAAGCCATCTGGACCTGGACTTTTTGTTTGTTTGGAGTTTGTTTTAAAATTACTGATTCAGTCTTCTTACTGGTAATCGGTCTGTTCAGATTTTCTATTTCTTCATGATTCAGTCTTGGTAGATTGTGTGTTTCTAGGAATTCACTCATTTCTTCTAGGTTGTCCATCTTGTTGATGTACAGTTCATAGTAGTCTCTTATGGTTCTTTGTATTTCTGTGGTATCAGTTGTAACATCTCCTCTTTCACTTTTTTTTTTAAACGTATTTTTAAAAAATTATTATTATTAGCACCTTTAATTATTTATTTATTTATTTTAATTTTTTTGGCTGTGTTGGGTCTTTGTTTCTTTGCGAGGGCTTCCTCTAGCTGCGGGAAGCAGGGGCCACTCTTCATCGCGGTGCGTGGGCCTCTCACTATTGTGGCCTCTCTTGTTGCGGAGCACAGGCTCCAGACGCGCAGGCTCAGTAGTTGTGGCTCACGGGCCTAGTTGCTCAGCGGCATGTGGGATCTTCCCAGACCAGGGCTCGAACCTGTGTCCCCTGCATTAGCAGGCAGATTCTCAACCACTGTGCCACCAGGGAAGCCCCACTTCTTATTTTACTGATTTGAGTTCTCTCTTTTTCTTGGTGACTCTAGCTAAAGATTTGTCTATTTTGCTTTTCTTTTCAAAGAATGAGCTCTTAGTTTCATTGATCTTATTTATTGTCTTTATAGTCTATATTTCATTTATTTCTGCTCCGATCTTTGTTATTTTCTTCTTTCTGCTAACTCTGGCCTTTGTTCTTCTTTTTCTAGTTCCTTGAGATGTAAAGTTAAGTTGTTTATTAGAGATTTTTCTGGTTTCCTGACATAGGCCTGTATTACTGTGAACTTCCCTCTTAGAACTGCTTTTGCTGCATCTCATAAGTTTTGATATGTTGTATTTTCACTTTCATTTGTCTCAAGATATTTTTTGTTATCTTTTGATTTTTCTTTGAATTATTGGTTGTTCAATAGTATGTTGTTTAATCTCCACATATTTGTGAATTTTCCAGTTTTTTTCTTGTAATTGATTTCTAGTTTCATACCATCGTAGTGGGAAAAGACTGTAATAAGAGATGCAGAAGGTAATGGTAAAGGGGTCAGTACAACAAGAGGTTTTAATATTTGTAAATATTTATGCACCCAGATAGGAGCACCTGAATATTTTCAAGCAAATGTTAACAAACCTAAAGGGAGAAATACACAGCAGTACAATAATAACAGGGACTTTAATACTCCATTTTCATCCATGGATAGATCATCCAGACAGAAAATCAAAAAGGAAACATTGGTCTTAAATGATCCAGGTGGACTTTCACAGATATATACAGAACATTCCATCCAAAAGGAACAGAATATACTTTCTTCTATTCCATCATGTGTTTCAAGTGTACATGGAACATTCTTCAATATACATTATATGTTAGGCCACAAAAGAGGACTTAATTTATTCTTTTCTAAGACAGATATTTTAAGACTTATCTAAGTACTGTGTTAGCTGCATCCTAAAAGTTTTAATATATGGTGTTACTATAATTGTTCAATTCAAAATGCTCGGTAATTTCCATTATGATTGCTTCTTTGGCCCATGGGTTATTTTAGAAGAATACGTCTAGATATTTAAACTTTTAATTTATATTTCTTATTGCTTTTTAGCTTTATACTGTTGCAGTCAGAGAACATAGGCCATATGATTTTTCTTTTTTTTTAAAGATTTAATTTTTTTGTTTTTATTTTTAGCTGCGTTGGGTCGTCGTTGCTGTGCGCGTGCTTTCTCTAGTTGCGGCGAGTGGGAGCTACTCTTCATTGTGGTGCGCGGGTTTCTCATTGCAGTGGCTTCTCTTGTTGCGGAGCACAGACTCTAGGCATGCGGGCTTCAGTAGTTGTGGCACATGGGCTCTAGAGCGCAGGCTCAATAGTTGTGGCACACGGGCTTAGTTGCTCCGTGACATGTGGGATTTTCCTGGACTAGGGCTCGAACCTGTGTCCCCTGTATTGGCGGGTGGATTCTTAACCAGGTTGCCACCAGGGAAGTCCCCATATGATTTTATAACTTGAAATTTTTTGAGGCTTGTTTTGTGTCTCAGTATATGGTCAATGTTTATAAATATTTTGTCTCATAGACATCCCTTCTTTGATGAAATGCAGATAATTTAATGTTGCTACTGTTTTCCTCCTAATTTCCCTCATACTGTCCTCCCAGTTCCCCAATTTGAAAACCTGGGAGTTATTCTAAATTTCTCCTTTGCTTTTAATACCACATCAAGATAATTCTTAGTATCTGTCCAGTCCAGTTTTAAAATTATTTCTTAATATGAGTCATGCTATGATTATTAAAATAAAAACCTTGGAAAGCCTAAAGTATATAAACTAAATTACTCAAAGCCCTACTACACAGGGCTTTTTTTTTCCTCACTCCAATTTCTTCATGGTCCTAATTCATGTTATTCTTTTCTTGTTCATAGATTATCGCAGATTTATTATGGTTCCCATCTTTTCTCTCCTTTAATAGCATTCATTTATTTGTATGTTCATTCATTCAGCCAGTACTGAGAACCTAGTTATGTGCTAGGTACATGGGATATATAGCAGTGAAGTAGAGAGGCAAGATATTTAATTTAGCTTGGGTCTTTTTCATTTGGCCAGTGTTATTTTTGCCACTTTCTCTCTGTTATAATTTGAGCTGTAACTATTCTGAAGTTTTGTTCCTAGAAAAGTATGTGTTGTTTTGGGACTTTGTGCCTTTGCATATGTTCCCCAGGCTTACAAAGCCCTCTATAAAGTTCATCTGGGAAACTACTACTCATTTTTCAGGTTAATTAGCTGAGTGTTGATGAAGCCTTGACTGACCTTTTCTCTTGCTTCTGGATAGATTAGAAGTTCTTTTTGAGCATATTCATTATAGGAATTATGTTACATAGTTTTTGTGTGCCCTTTTGTTTCCCCACTTAGGCTGTGGTTCCTTGGTTTTATGTCACATATTCTTTCATAGTTGTTTCTCTTACCACCTAGCATAGTACCTGTCACATAGCAGGTATTCAGTAAATATTTGTTGAACGTCCACAGCTGTACAGTTTAAATAAAATCATTATGTTTTCCTTAACTTTCATTTGGCCTTTTCTTCAAAATGGTTTGGGGAATGGCCTGTTTTGGTTGCTTAAATGATCTGATTAATTAAAAAGTATATTTGTTCTGAGATACCAATTTTCAGTTATTAGCAGCTTAGGAGACGAAAGGGTATGAGTTAGTTGTTTATAATAAGGCTGTATTCTGGGACTTCCCTGGTGGTCCAGTGGTTGAGACTCCGTGCTTGCAATGCAGGGGGCTTGGGGAGTATATATATGTCAGTGCCAGTCTCTCACTTTGTCTCAGCTTACCCTTCCCCCTCCCCATGTCCTCAAGTCTATTCTCTATGTCTACATCTTTATTCCTGTCCTGCCCCTAGGTTCTTCAGAAACTTTTTTTTTTTTTTTTTAGATTCCATATATATGTGTTAGCATACGGTATTTGTTTTTCTCTTTCTGACTTACTTCACTCTGTATGACAGACTCTAGGTCCGTCCACCTCACTACAAATAACTCAATTTCATTTCTTTTTATGGCTGAGTAATATTCCATTGTATATATGGGCCACATATTCTTTATCCATTCATCTGTCCATGGACCCTTAGGTTGCTTCCATGTCCTGGCTGTTGTAAATAGTGCTGCAGTGAACATTGTGGCACGTGACTCTTTTTTGAATTATGGTTTTCTCAGGGTATATGCCCAGTAGTGGGATTGCTGGGTCATATGGTAGTTCTATTTTTAGTTTTTTAAGGAACCTTCATACTGTTCTCTATATTGGCTGTATCAATTTACATTCCCACCAACAGTGCAAGAGGGTTCCCTTTTCTCCACACTCTCTCCAGCATTTACTGTTTGTAGATTTTTTGATGATGGCCATTCTGACTGGTGTGGGGTGATACCTCATTGTAGTGTTGATTTGCATTTCTCTAATAATTAGTGATGTTGAGCATCCTTTCATGTGTTTGTTGGCAATCTGTATATCTTCTTTGGAGAAATGTCTATTTAGGCCTTTTGCCCATTTTTGGATTGGGTTGTTTGTTTTTTGGATATTGAGTTGCATGAGCTGCTTGCATATTTTAGAGATTAATCCTTTGATGGTTGCTTCGTTTGCAAATATTTTCTCCCATTATGAGGGTTGTCTTTTCGTCTTGTTTATGATTTCCTTTCCTGTGCAAAAGCTTTTAAGTTTCATTAGGTGCCATTTGTTTATTTTTGTTTTTATTTCCATTTCTCTAGGAGGTGGGTCAAAAAGGATCTTGTTGTGATTTGTGTCATAGTGTGTTCTGCCTATGTTTTCCTCTAAGAGTTTTACAGTGTCTGGCCTTACGTTTAGGTCTTTAATCCATTTTTTTTTTTTTTGCACCTTTAATTATTATTTATTTATTTATTTATTTATTTGGCTGTGTTGGGTCTTCATTTCTGTGCGAGGGCTTCCTCTAGTTGCGGCAAGCGGGGGCCACTCTTCATTGCGGTGCGCAGGCCTCTCACTACTGTGGCCTCTCTTGTTGCGGAGCACAGACTCCAGACGCGCAGGCTCAATAGTTGTGGCTCACAGGCCTAGTTGCTCCGCGGCATGTGGGATCCTCCCAGACCTGGGCTCGAACCTGTGTCTCCTGCATTAGCAGGCAGATTCTCAACCACTGCGCCACCAGGGAAGCCCTCTTTAATCCATTTTGATTTTATTTTTGTGTATGGTGTTAGGGAGTGTTCTAATTTCATCCTTTTACATGTAGTTGTCCAGTTTTCCCAGCACCACTTATTGAAGAGGCTGTCTTTGCTCCATTGTATATTCTTGCCTCCTTTATCAAAGATAAGGTGACCATATGTGCATGGGTTTATCTCTGGGTTTTCTATCCTATTCCATTGATATATATTTCTGCTTTTGTGCCAGTACCATAGTGTCTTGATTACTGTAACTTTGTAGTATAGTCTGAAGTCCGGGAGCCTGATTCCTCCAGCTCCGTTTTTCTCTCTCAAGATTGCTCTGGCTGTTCAGGGTCCTTTGTGTTTCCATACAAATTGTGAAATTTTTTGTTCTAGTTCTGTGAAAAATGCCATTGGTAGTTTGGTAGGGATTGCATTGAATCTGTAGATTGCTTTGGGTAGTATAGTCATTTTCACAATGTTGAGTCTTCCAATCCAAGAACATGGTATATCTCTCCATCTGTTTGTATTATCTTTAATTTATTTTATCAGTGTCTTATAGTTTTCTGCATACAGGTCTTTTGTCTCCTTAGGTAGGTTTATTCCTAGGTGTTTTATTCTTTTTGCTGCAATGGTAAATGGGAGTGTTTCCTTAATTTCTCTTTCAGATTTTTCATCATTAGTGTATAAGAATACCAGAGATTTCTGTGCATTAATTTTGTATCCTGCTACTTTGCCAAATTCAATGATTAGCTCTAGTTTTCTGGTAGTGTCTTTAGGATTCTCTATGTATAGTATCATGTCATCTGCAAACAGTGACAGCTTTACTTCTTGTTTTACGATTTGGATTCTTTTTATTTCTTTTTCTTTTATTGCTGTGGCTAAAACTTCCAAAAGTATGTTGAATAATAGTGGTGAGAGTGGGCAACCTTGTCTTGTTCCTGATCTTAGTGGAAATGGTTTCAGTTTTTCACCATTGAGAACGATGTTGGCTGTGGGTTTGTCATATATGACCTTTATTATGCTGAGGTAAGTTTCCTCTATGCCTACTTTCTGGAGGGTTTTTATCATAAATGGGTGTTGAATTTTGTTGAAAGCTTTTTCTGCATCTATTGAGATGATCATATGGTTTTTATCCTTCAATTTGTTAATATGGTGTATCACATTGATTGATTTGCATATATTGCAGAATGCTTGCATTCCTGGGATAAACCCCACTTGATCGTGGTGTATGATCCTTTTAATGTGCTGCTGGATTCTGTTTGCTAGTATTTTGTTGAGGATTTTTGCATCTCTGTTCATCAGTGATATTGGCCTGTAGTTTTCTTTCTTTGTGACATCTTTGTCTGGTTTTGGTATCAGGGTGATGGTGGCCTCGTAGAATGAGTTTGGAAGTGTTCCTCCCTCTGCTATATTTTAGAAGAGTTTGAGAAGGATAGGTGGTAGCTCTTCTCTAAATGTTTGATAGACTTCGCCTGTGAAGCCATCTGGTCCTGGGCTTTTGTTTGATGGAAGATTTTTTAATCACAGTCCAATTTCAGTACTTGTGATTGGTCTGTTCATATTTTCTATTTCTTCCTGGTTCAGTCTCGGAAGGTTGTGCATTTCTAAGAATTTGTCCATTTCTTCCAGGTTGTCCATTTTATTGGCATACAGTTGCTTGTAGTAATCTCTGATGATCCTTTGTATTTCTGCAGTGTCAGTTGTTACTTCTCCTTTTTCATTTCTAATTCTATTGATTTGAGTCTTCTCCCTTTTTTTCTTTATAGTCTGGCTAATACTCTATCAATTTTATCAAGGAACCAGCTTCTAGTTTTATTGATCTTTGCTATTGTTTCCTTCATTTCTTTTTCATTTGTTTCTGATCTGATCTTTATGATTTGTTTCCTTCTGGTAACTTTGGGGGTTTTTTATTCTTCTTTCTCTAATTGCTTTAGGTGTAAGGTTAGGTTGTTTATTTGAGGTGTTTCTTGTTTCTTGAGGTAGGAATGTATTGCTATGAACTTCCCTCTTAGAACTGCTTTTGCTGCATCCTGTAGGTTTTGAGTCATCGTGTTTTCATTGTCATTTGTTTCTAGGTATTTTTTGATTTCCTCTTTGATTTCTTCAGTGATCTCTTGGTTATTAAGTAGTGTAGTGTTTAGCCTCCATGTATTTGTATTTTTTACAGATTTTTTCCTGTAATTGATATCTAGTCTCAAAGTGCTGTGTTTGGAAAAGATACTTGATATGATTTCAGTTTTCTTAAATTTACCAAGGCTTGATTTGTGACCCAAGATATCATCTATCCTGGAGAATGTTCCATGAGCACTTGAGAAGAAAGTGTATTCTGTTGTTTTGGATGGAATGTCCTATAAATATCAATTAAGTCCACCTTGTTTAATGTATCATTTAAAGCTTGTGTTTCCTTATTTGTTTTCATTTTGGATGATCTGTCCATTGGTGAAAGTGGGGTGTTAAAGTCCTCTGCTATGATTGTGTTACTATAGATTTCCCCTTTTATGGCTGTTAACATTTGCCTTATGTATTGAGGTGCTCCTATGTTGGGTGCATAAATATTTACAATTGTTATATCTTCTTGGATTGATCCCTTGATCATTATGTAGTGTCTTTTTTTTCTCTTGTAATAGTCTTTTTTTTTTTTTTAATTTTTTTAAATTTTATTTATTTATTTATTTATGGCTGCGTTGGGTCTTCGTTTCTGTGCAAGGGCTTTCTCCAGTTGCGGCGAGCGGGGGCCACTCTTCATCGCGGTGTGCGGGCCTCTCACTGTCGCGGCCTCTCCCGTTGCGGAGCACAGGCTCCAGATGCGCAGGCTCAGCAGTTGTGGCTCACAGGCCTAGTCGCTCCGTGGCATGTGGGATCTTCCCAGACCAGGGCTCGAACCCGTGTCCCCTGCATTGGCAGGCAGATTCTCAACCACTGTGCCACCAGGGAAGCCCTGTAATAGTCTTTATTTTAAAGTCTATTTTGTCTGATATGAGAATTGCTACTCCAGCTTTCTTTTGATTCCCATTTGCATGGAATATCTTTTTCCATCCCCTCACTTTCAGTCTATATGTGTCCCTAGGTCTGAAGTGGGTCTCTTGTAGACAGCATATATACAGGGCTTGTTTTTGTATCCATTCAGCCAGTCTGTCTTTTAGTTGGAACATTTAATCCATTTACATTTAAGGTAATTATCGAGATGTATGTTCCTATTACCATTTTCTTAATTGTTTTAGGTTTGTTATTGTAGGTCTTTTCCTTCTCTTGTGTTTCCTGCCTAGAGAAGTTCCTTTAGCGTTTGTTGTAAAGATGGTTTGGTGGTGCTGAACTCTCTTAGCTTTTGCTTGTCTGTAAAGTTTTTAATTTCTCCGTCGAATCTGAGTGAGATCCTTGCTGGGTAGAGTAACCTTGGTTGTAGGTTTTTCCGTGTCATCACTTTAAATATGTCCTGCCACTCCCTTCTGGCTTGCAGAGTTTCTGCTGAAAAATCAGCTGTTAACCTTATGGGGATTCCCTTGTATGTTATTTGTTGCTTTTCCCTTTCTGTTTTTAATATTTTTTCTTTGTATTTAATTTTTCATAGTTTCATTAATATGTGTCTTGACGTGTTTCTCCTTGGATTTATTCCTTTCCCATATTAGGGAAGTTTGCAACTATAATCTTTTCAAATATTTTCTCAGTCTCTTTGTTTTTCTCTTCTTTTTCTGGGACCCCTATAATTCGAATGTTGGTGCATTTAATGTTGTCCCAGAGGTCTCTGAGACTGTCCTCAATTTTTTTCATTCTTTCTTCTTTATTCTGCTCTGCAGTAGTTATTTTCACTATTTTATCTTCCAGGTCACTTATCCGTTCTTCTGCCTCAGTTATTCTGCTGTTGATTCCTTCTAGAGAATTTTTAATTTCATTTATCGTGTTGTTCATCATTGTTTGTTTGCTCTTTAATTCTTTTAGGTCCTTGTTAAACGTTTCTTGTATTTTCTCTTTTCTATTTGCAAGATTTTAGATCATCTTTACTATCATTACTCTGAATTCTTTTTCAGGTAGACTGCCTGTTTCCACTTCATTTGTTTGGTCTGGCGGGTTTTTACCTTGCTCCTTCATCTGCTGCGTATTTCTCTGTTTTCCTATTTTTCTTAACTTAGTGTGTTTGGGATCTCCTTTTCTCTGGCTACAGGTTTGTAGTTCCCATTGTTTTTGGTGTCTGCCCCCAGTGGGTAAGGTTGGTTCAGTGGCTTATGTAGGCTTCCTGGTGGAGGGGACTGGTGCCTGTGTTCTGGTGGATGAGGCTGGATGTTGTCTTTCTGGTGGGCAGGACTGCTTCCGGTGGTGTGTTTTGGGGTGTCTGTGAACTTAGTATGATTTTAGGTAGCCTCTCTGCTAATGAATGGGGTTATGTTCCTGTCTCGCTAGTTGTTTGGCACAGGGTGTCCAGCAGTGGTGCTTGTTGATCAAGTGGAGCTGGGTCTTAGCGTTGAGACGGAGATCTCTGGGAGAGCTCTCGCTGATTGATATTACATGGGACCAGGAGATCTCTGGTGGTTCAGTGTCCTGAACTTGGCTCTCCCACCTCAGAGGCTCAGGCCTGACACCCGGCTGGAGCACCAAGACCCGTAGAGAACTGTGGTAAAAATCTGACTGGTGTCTTGGATGTTTCTTTGCTGGGCGATTTATCCTGCTGGCTGCTCATGGCTACAAGGATGTGCTGGTGGCACCCAGTGGCTCCTGGATCACTCCTGCCTGGCGCCTCTAGGACCCCCTTGGACAAGAGATGCGGCGCCCGGGAACAAGGCAGTCTCTGCTCCCTCAGCGCCCGGGCTGTCTGGCCCCCTCATGTATTTTAATATTAGCCTTGTAGTAGTCTTCATAGATTATCTCAGACAGATGAAGTAAACTGTCCATGGTCTCACAAGTAACAATCAGAAAGTTTCCTAGTTAGCTGGGGGAATAAGTTGGGGAATGGCTGGGGGAGAAAAAAAGCCACACTATTTGAATTACACATCCAGTTCTCAAGTTCTTGAGTCAGGGTCTTATTTACTGTATGAGTAGTAAACCAAGAAGGAAGGAGTGGCTTGAACCCTTGGTCTCCACTTGATTTCAAGGAAAGAAACTTTTTTGTCCAGGCAGTCTCCTTCAAGATGGATATCAGTAGTAGTGATGAAAAAAAAATGCTACTCTAATAATAATAGCATTATAGATAGAAAGTCTTTATGTGTGTGTCATCAAATTTCAAAAGCAAATAGCAATAGTAGTAGTGAGTACTGTTGAAATATGATTCGACTCCTGCTCAGTTACCTGTATCATATGTTATGAGTGTGCTACGTCATCCCAAGTCTGTGGTCAGGATTTGTCCAGTTTCCCTAATCCTCAGTCACATCCCTGCTCTCATTTACCAATTGTCTTAACATACCCACTTGAATATATTTAATATGCATCCTGTATATGTATGTGTCCTTATAAAATATATGGTGGTGTTATGTATGCATTTTTTCAGTTTGCATAAATGATAATTGTGCTATATATTTTGTTCTGTTTCTGTTTTTATCAACACTTCTGCAGAATCTTTCCATGTTTTTGAATGTATGCTCCACTTCCAAGATCAAAACAATATTCTACATTTTCCAGTTAGATTCAAGTTTTACATTTTACCTTTATGTCTTTGGTCCATTTGGAGTTCACCTTTTTGTGTATTGTCAACTAGGGATACAACTGTTTCTCCCTTTAAGTGAGCCATTTTCTCCAACACTGTGTAGTAAATAATACATCCTGTCTGTACAGACTTATAGTATCATTTTTATCATTAACAATTTCCCATAAATAGATCTGTTTTGGAAATACCTGTTTTGTTCAACTGGTGTTATAGATTGTTTCTTACCAGTACAGAACAGTTTTCTCTGGAATGTGTCACAGTATCTGGTAGGGCAAGTCTTCACCTCTTTGTTCTTCCTTTTAAAAGTTGACTTAGTTATTCTAGGACTTTTAGTTTTTCATATTAATTTTCTGAAGTGTTTGACCTCAAAAAATTCTGCTGGGGTTTTCATTGGAATTGCATTGAATTTATATGCTAAAGATTATCTGCCCAATACTGTGAAATTTAGCTTGCATCAACTCCATTTGGGAGAAGCAGGAATATTCTAGACACTCTTAACATCCAGTAAAAAGAAAAGGTACAGACTGGAGGTTTAATGGGTGTTGAGAAGAGCATTCATAACCCAACAGCAAAGGTAGGGAGTACAGAGCTTAAGGAAAGGGCAGGTGGGCCAACTCATTTATTTGTTTTGGTTTTCTGTGTAAATTTCTCAGGCTTGACTTAAACATGAGAGGCAGCATAGCCTTGATGCAAGATGAGAGATACAGCTTTGTAGCCATAGACCAGAGTCAACTGAGCACTCAGAAGCACTATTCTCCCAATCAAAAAGTCTATTTATGAAGGAACTTTTACAGTATATGAACTGGGAAAAATATTTCCAACTTGTATAATAATGAAGTTCAAAGTATATAAGATGCTCTTGAAAATCATTATGGAAAGGATTAACATTTCAGTTTTAAAAACAGGCAAAGAACATCAACTGCAGTTCCCAGAAGACATACAAATTGTTAACAAATTTATGGGGAAGAAAAGCTTCTCAATAATAGAAATATAGATGGAAATTCGTGCTTGTGTGTGTTGTCAAATAGCAAAAGGATAATGCTCACTCCATTTTGGTGAAGGTGTGGGCCATCAAGTACTACTCTGATAGTGTCAGAGTGTTGGTTTTTTAAAAATTAATTAATTGATTTATTTATTTATATTTTATCTTTGACTGTGTTGGGTCTTTGTTGCTGTGCCCGGGCTTTTTCTAGTTGCAGCAAGCGGGGCTACTCTCGTTGCGGTGCGCAGTCTTCTAGTTGTGGTGACCTCGCTTGTTGCGGAGTACGGGCTGTAGGTGCATGGGTTTCAGTAGTTGTGGCATGTGGGCTCTAGAGCTCAGGCTCAGTAGTTGTGGCGCCTGGGCTTAGTTGCTCTGCAGCATGTGGGATATTCCCTGACCAGGGCTCAAATCTGTGTCCCTTGCATTGGCAGGCGGATTCTTAACCACTGCGCCACCAGGGAAGTCCAGTGTCAGAGTGTTATTGGTACCACTTTTGAGATTCATTTGACAATATGTATCACATTAAATATATACATAATAAGGGTTTGGAGGAAATGGGGTGTTTAAATGAAACAGTACTCATCATGAGATGATAATTGAAACTGGATGGTGAATATCTGATGGTTCATTATATTTGTCTACTTTTGTATATATTTATAATTTTCTACAATAAAAGGGAAAATGCATATTCTTTGATATAGTAATTATTCTTTATGAATTTTTCTTATATAGTATTTGGAATACTTTAAAAATAAAATTTAAAAGGATGAACTTTGTATTATTGTCTGTAATAGTAAAACGCTAGAAAATCCTCAGTGTTCCTCAGTTGGGTAATAGTTGGAAAGTAGGTTAACAGCTGATGGAAAGATTATCTTACATACTTTTATTATACAGATGGACATTACATAGGCTAAGATACATTGTTATGTGAGAAGGCTTGTAGAGCAGTACGTGTAATAATCCACTTCTTTTAAAACATATGTAAATTATATCTACATATGGATTATATATGTAAGAAAAATAAGGAGATGAACAGTTTTCTTTTCATCATTATTTCTTTTCAGGAAGTAGCATGAGGAATTTTCAGTTTTGATTTCTCTATTTAAACAGCTGCATGTTTACCTTTGTAATCAGAAAGGAAATAATAAATTCTAAAATTCTAAAAATCAATTTAACTTCTAGTAAAGGATACATTCTAGAGAGGAGGGAAGTAATCAGTGACAGTAATGGGGGGATAGCACAGGGAGATCAGCTCAGTGCTTTGTGACCACCTAGAGGGGTGGGATGGGGGGGTGGGAGGGAGACGCAAAAGGGAGGAGATACGGGGATATATGTATATGTATAGCTGATTTACTTTGTTATACAGCAGAAACTAACACACCATTGTAAAGCAGTTATACTCCAAGAAATATGTTAAAAAATGGGGGGAAGTTCCTTAGAGGGGAAGATGTACATTGTTTATCCTAGTTATGTTTGAGTTGTGGTATTATGGGTCATTGGGTCATTTACCCTTTCTTACTTTGTTTTCTCTAAAATTTCTTTGGGCAGAGGAATTTTCTTTTTTTCTTTCTTTTTTTTTTTTTTTACAATCCACACATGAAATAGTTTTATTATTACCATAATGTCTAATTTAGGGGCAGAGGAATTTTAAAAGAGGGTAATAGTTTTACAGAATATCTGTTTATTAGAGCAGTTTTATATAATACATGATTTATGTTCTCCATGTTTATATGGATAAAAGATTGGTGTGTATTTGCCTTAGAATGTGAATTAGAGTCTCTTGTTTACTCAGAGCAAACAGATTATTTGTGCATAGATTCATTTTTAGAAAAAATGTTACTTTAAATATAGAGTTTTTTGAATTGAATTTGAACTTTATAAATTCCATATAACCTTTCTGACTTTTACGTATCCTGCTCTATATAGAGCATTGAGGATACAACTGTGAATAAGAGTAACACACACATTCCCTGGTTTTGGTGGAATGTTTGGGTGGGAGAGTGGTGGTGTGTGTTGCAGTGGGTTTCAGACTAAGTGGGAATGACTGTAAGAGCAGAGACAGTTAAATGTGTATAACTTTCTCCCAAAGGTTTGGCTGTGAATGGGAGGGAAGAAATAAGAGGAAGTGGTGGGAGGGGAAGAAGGAATCAAGGGAATTTTAGTTCTCTTCTTTTCCTGCCTCGATCCTTGCAAGTTTTTAAGAATAGTTGAATGCTACTGGTAAGGTGCCAGTAGAAAGATTTATTGAATGCTGGCTCTGGTCTGTAATTCTATAACTTTGGTCAAGTTATTTAATCTGTCTTCTTAGAGTTACAGTTTTATCATATGTAAAAAGGGATCTGTGAAATCGTTATCTGTAAAAATGGCTCCATAACATTGTTCTGAGTATTATCTCTGTTCCGCTGGCACAGTAAATGGCTCATAATGGGGGCTTAACAAATGATCTGTGAAAGAATAAATATGCAGAAAGCTTAATGTGTGGTTGAGCACATAGTAATCACTCAAGTAACTTTTCCCCAGAGGTTTGGCTGTGAATGGAAGGGAAACAATAAGGAGGTGGTAGTGGGAGAGGGGCATAAGGAATCAAGGGCAACTGTTATGAGATTAACCGTTGATACATGTTACACCAGAAATATTAGCAGAAGCAAGGTGGAAACACTAGGAGATGGAAAAAAATTTTTTAATGGTTCATTTCTTAAGATCTAAGGACATACTGTGTAGTGGGAGTAATATAATGGAGAGTAAGATGGGGACAGACCTTGCCATCAAAGACGAAAAAGGGAGGGAATTTGTTGAAGCAATAGCAGAGCGTATGAAACTATCTGGGAATGTTTGCAGTTTTGATTTTTGTACATCTTCCACTCTAGAATTGGAAGGCTCTAGGTCATTGTAGTCACCCTGGCATTCTGTTGAGGTCATTTCTCACCCGTAATTAATTAGGTTGCTCAGGCTTTAAGTCAGTTTTTTTAACTTAAGGGAAGCAAAGTCCTGCTGTGACCACTGGATTTGTAGCTTTCTAGAAAGTTGCTTGCTCATAGGGTCATTTTCATACTGTGATTTGAAGGTATTGTTTCACTGTCTGGAGAAAGTTCTCAGCCTGGCATTGAGCATTCCTGCTGATAAAATTTATTGTAGTAACTCATTCTCCATTTTTACTTATCTAGGACTCATCTTGTCAGGCTTTTAAGTCTTTTAACCCTTCTAATTATAGTATTGAAATGCCTTTTCCTTACAGCTGACTCTGATAATAATGTATGACAATATATATTCCTTTATTTAGAGCATGGCTCTTAAAATGTGATCCATGGGTCCTTTCAGGTGGTCTGCAAGGTCTAAACTATTTTCATGATAATACTAAGATGTTGTTTGCTTTCCCACTGTGTTGACATTTGTACAATGCCGTAAAAACAGTGTTTGGTCAGACTGCTGTGTGCCTTAGCATGAAACAAGGCATCAAACTGTGCTAGCATTCTTTATTTTTGAGCACTCACAGTAAAACAAACAAAACACACATGTGCACACACACGCAGAAAACCCTATTTCATTCAAGAACATTCTTGATGAAACAGTAGAAATTATTTTCACTAAATCTTAATCTTGAGTTTAGGTTTTTAATGTTATGTGTGACAGAATAGGAAGTATATATATATATAAAGTATTAATGCCATTGTTTGAGTTGCTGGCTGAGCTAGTAGCTTTTCCATGGAACACCATTTTTTACTTGAAATAGTGACTTGCTTTGGTATATGGTGGATACTTTCTTGACACACTCATTTCACTTATATTTACTTTATTTACCATTTTTGGTTTTCTAGGTTTGTTCCTATGGGTTGGAGCTGCCATCTGGTGTCATTACTTAAATACAATTTTGTTCCCACCAACACCTTTGTGCTCTTATTGTCAAATATATTACATTCCTATATGTTATAGGCCTAACAATACAGTTATGTACATATTTTTCCATATGTTTCCTTTAGAGGAAATATGCATTTATACTGTCTTTTATAATTACCTTATTACTTTTCCTAGTGTTCTTTGTTTTTTTAGTGTGTGTGTGTGTGTGTGTGTGTGTGTGTGTGTATTTGAATTTCTACCTTGGTTTACTTAATTTCAACCTTAAGAACCTCCTTTCTTTCTTTTTTTTTTTAATTAATTAATTTATTTTTTATTTTATGGCTGTGTTAGGTCTTCGTTTCTGTGCGAGGGCTTTCTCTAGTTGCGGCAAGTGGGGACCACTCTTCATCGCGGTGCGTGGGCCTTTCACTGTTGCGGCCTCTCTTGTTGGGGAGCACAGACTCCAGACGCGCAGGCTCAGTAATTGTGGCTCATGGGCCTAGTTGCTCCGCGGCATGTGGGATCTTCCCAGACCAGGGCTCGAACCCGTGTCCCCTGCATTGGCAGGCAGATTCTCAACCACTGCACCACCAGGGAAGCCCCTCCTTTATTTCTTGTAAGGTAGCTCTGCTAGCAACAAATTCTCTCAGGTTTTGTTTATCTGGGAGTATATTTCACCTTCATTTTTGAAAGACAGTTTTGCTGGATATAGGATTCTTGATTGACAGTTTTTTTTCTTTCAGTGCTTTGAATATGTCATTTCACTGCCTTCTGGCCTTCATTGTTTTTGATGAGAAGTTAACCTTACTGGGGTTTCCTTGCATGTGATGAATTATTTTTCTTGCTGCTTTCAAGATTTTCTCTGTCTTTCAGCATTTTTACTGTGGTTTGTCTGGATGTGTATCTGTTTGTATTTATCCTACTTGGAGTTTGTTTAACTTCTTGGTTATATAGATTAATGTTTTTTAGCAAATGTGGGATGCTATCAGTCATTATTCCTTTGGATATTTTTATTTTTTTAATTTTAAGTTTTTAAATAAATTTATTTTATGTATTTATTTTTGGCTGCATTGGGTCTTTGCCGCTGTGCCTGGGCTCTCTCTAGTTGTGGCGAGCGGGGGCCACTCTTCGTTGCAGTGTGCGGGCTTCTCATTGCGGTGGCTTCTCTTGTTGCGGAGCATGGGCTCTAGGCGCGTGGGCTTTAGTAGTTGTGGTTCGCGGGCTCCAGAGCGCAGGCTCAGCAGCTGCGGTGCACGAGCTTAGCTGCTTCGTAGCATTTGGGATCTTCCCGGACCAGGGCTGTAACCCATGTCCTGGGCACTGGAAGGCAGATTCTCAATTACTGTGCCACCAGGGAAGCCCATATTCCTTTGGATATTTTTAAAATGTAGTGTATCTTTCAAACTGAAACTCTCTACACTTTAGTTTCTCCTCCCTCCTCCAAGCCACTGGCAATCCCCATTCTACTCTCTGTCTCTATCAATTTGACTGCTCTTATAACCTCATGTAAGTGGAATTATACAGTATTTGTCCATTTTGCCTGGCTGATTTTGCTTTAGCATAATGTTTTTAAGGTTTGTTCATGTTGTAGTTTATGACAGAATTTCCCAGAATTTGTTTATCCTTATAGGTACTGAAAGTATGTATTCCCAACTGGAAACATTTTTTTTCTTCCCTACTTGTTTTGTTTTTACTTAACTTTTATACTGTTTTTGAATTATCGTCTGTCTAGTTTTACTACTGTTGTATGTTTAATTAGTTAAAAAAAAATCTAAATTTGGAAAATGAAACCAAACAAATACGGCTTTGTTTTCTTTAAGAAAGCTGTTGGTGGTACGCTATGCTGTTTATACAGTAACATATATAAGTTACAATGTAATTTTGGAGTATGTAATTTTGGGGTCTTATGCTTAAAAAATGGAAGTGATCTTATAATTGGCTTCTCAGTTGAGTATGATTTGTGAAATTGGTGTCTCTTAGTTTTTTTTTTTTAAACTTCCAGTGTGCGTATTTGAGGGACTGTGACACATTTCCGTCAATAAACAAGGCTTAATTCAGTAGTGATTCCCTGTAGGTAGGTCATGACTACCCTTCCAATGAGTTGAATATACCCAACTAGCCAGAGTCACTGGTTAGTGTGTTTTAACTACATGTGGCATAATCTTTTTTTAAGTTGAAGTACAGTTGATTTGCAGTGTTTCATGTGTACAGCAAAGTGATTCAGTTATACATATATGTATATATGTGTATATGTATGTATTCTTTTTTTTTTTTTTTTTTTTGTTCACATGGCATGCGGGATCTTAGTTCCCTGACCAGGGATTGACCAGTGACCCCTGCATTGGGAGCTTGGAGTCTTAACCCTGCACTGCCAGGGAAGTTCCTATATATGTATTCTTTTTCTGATTCTTTCCCATTATAGGTTATTACAAGATATTGAATATTGTTTCCTGTGCTATACAGTAGGTCCTTGTTGTTTATCTGTTTTACATATAGTAGTGTGTATCTGTTGGCCTAGTCATTTTTATTCTTTATCAAGTGCTTATGAAATTATACCATGCAGCTTCTTTTAGTTTATCTAAACCTAGATATGAGATTCAAGGCATCCTTTGCTCATGACCATGGCCTACCCACTTCAACTTACAGCTGTCATTTTGATGAGAGCTGCCCTGAATATGTTACCTTGGAGTGGTTGCTGAATCCTGGCCTCATTGAATGAATATTGACAACTGCTATCATTTTGTTTTAAACTTCTTTGTTTCTGGAGAGTTTTTATGATATGAAGTACTTGTTAATATTTTCCCTAAATGTAAGGTTTTCAATAAGTAAAAAATTTGATTAATACATGAAATATATGATTGTTATAAAATAAGCTCTATAAGTAAATCAGTCCTGTTTTGTTTCATTTTATTAATTTTTATTGGCGTTTGGTTGCTTTACAATGTTGTGTTAGCCTCCACAGCACAACAGAGTGAATCAGCCATACACATATAGATATCCCCTCCCTTTCAGTCAGTCTTATATATGGTTATTTATTTCCTAAACAGAGACTCTACAGGGGCAGGTAATTCACTGGTCCACAAGCGGTCTCCTTTACGTCGAAACCAAAAGACCCCAACATCCTTGACCAAGCTGTCTTTACAGGATGGACATAAAGTCAAAAAGCCAGCATGTAAATTTGAAGAGGGTCAGGATGTCCTAGCTAGATGGTCAGATGGCTTGTTTTATCTTGGAACTATCAAAAAGGCAAGTTACCTTAATATCTTTTGCTGTTTCTGCAGTAAACTTTTAATAATATTGAATTGAAATTTAACTTCGTGGTTTTGATTTTAAAAGAAATCACCATAAGTTTTCCTCTGTATTTCAGATAAACATATTGAAACAGAGCTGCTTCATCATATTTGAAGACAGTTCTAAATCCTGGGTTCTCTGGAAGGACATTCAAACAGGCAGGTGCTACTATTTCCCTTGGACATGATATACACTAAAATTTTATTTTCTTCAGCTTGTCATTTTCTAATGTATTCTGTTTAGTACAGTGTATTAAGATAACTAAAAAAATCAGTGTATTCTTCAGAGTCTTCAAGGAGTTATAATCTATTTTATAGACCATAAGAAGAACAAGAATTGCTCTGTTAGGGTAGAGATAGATTAGACGACAGATGCATCACTGATGCACATGTATAAATTATTGTTAGGACCCTTCTAAGAACTTTGAAGAAAAATTTTAGTTACTAATATGAATAACATGGTTTCACCTTTACTGTTACTTGCCTGTATTAGTACAAAGTAATATAGAGAGCTAATATTTATTGAGAACATACTGTTTGCCAGATGTTTTGGGGAATTAGGACTATTAAATAGCTTTAGAATGCTAAAAATATTCATTGATAAGAATAGTTTAAAATTACTGCTTAGTTACGGTTTTTTATGTTTAGATGGGAAAATGAGGCTGTATTTGGGTACAGGTAAAAATGAATACAGGTATGCTTTGGTTTGGTTATAGGTATGTTTCTTGTTACGCTTTTTATTTTTGCAAGCTATAATTGCTGTATGTTGTTTGAATCTGCTAAATAAAGGTATTTTTTTCAGGTATCTCTTTCATGGAAAGTGCTTTATTTAAGAAAAATTATGAATAGTAAAAATCTGAGTACTTCAGCTGCACACTAAAGCCCCACTTTTGGTATCCTTTTAATGGGTTAATGGGCCTGCACTAAGGTGTTTTTATATCTCCCCCTGTAGAAAGGAGACAGACAAATTCTGTAAAGTATTTATCAATTGGGTTTTTAATTTGAATCCCAAATGCGACTTTATGGTAGGTTACTGCTGTGTTCAATTTCTTGATTTCACTCTTAGTTTTTTTTTAAAGAATAAAAAAAGTTTTGGTAAAGGAATTGGAATGTTCTAGTTGCCATTTTTATACATGGTACTCAGGGATTAGGTGGAGAACTCAATAGCTGTTACTCTAGTAAAATGTCTTTCTAGTGAAAAACTTTTTACAGTTTTTAGGACTGATCAGTTTAAAGGTCTAAACTTACGTTTTGAATCTCAAATTGAGGGGTCAGTGAGAAAAGGAATAGGAGGCAGATAGGAGGTCTCCAGCAGTAGTGATATTGAACAGATCTTATTACCCTGCATACAGAATTATCCCTTCTTCTTAGTTTGTAAATATGGTTCTCTCTGGTGGAACTGAAACATGTTATACTGCTTCTGTTCCCATTGTATTAACTATGTGTCCCTTTCAACTTTTCTACCTTTTTGAGGTTCCTGTGGGTTAAATATAGGTCTGTGTTTCTGTCTTCTTCCCTCCCTCCCATCCTTCCTCCCTTCCAGAAAGGAAGAAGAAAACCAGTTGTACATAGATAGAAAGTTGTTGTGAAAGTGAGGGGGTCTTGTCCTACATGTGGCATATCCAATATATCAGTTCAGTGGTCTGTGGCTGTTTTTTCCTCGCTGGCTCCTTTTACTATCCTTATAATGAGATAGGATAGCTCCTTGGCCATTTAACTCTTTGTAACACCCAGAAAGTAGCACACATGTATGTAACTTGCAGTTGATATAGAATGAGTAAGTGAACCTGAAAATTGCAATATGGCAGATGTCAGTGTGGAGTGTAGCTTTAGTAGTTTTCTTCCTGTAAGGATCCTGCTTATAGTAGTTACATATCAAAATAACTTAATAAATTATAGTAATTTCACTCATCTAATAAGATTCTTTTAAAAATTTTTCATAAATAGGAACAATGTATAGTCATATTAGTAGTCAAAGAAGTGTACATTACAACAGGGAGATAGCATATTAAAACCATTAAATAATTTTAAAAGGATTTTTAATCTTAATACCTAATACTGTTATGGTTTCTGTGAAAATGATTCACTGCTGGTGGCAATGTAAATTTCTATTTTAGATATTTAATAGTTGCATTAAATGCATAAAAATGTTTTATATGCTTTCATCTATACAGCAGACTCATTTGTAGCAGTTTATTCAAAAGAAATAATTCATAAGTAAAAAATCTAGATGAAAAATATTTGCTGTAGCTTTATTTTAACAAGAACAAAAAATTTGGCATATCTAAGATGAAATGGCTTTATAGTCATTTGGGTTTAGAGTGAGGGAGACTATAGAAGGCCACTAAGCTACACAGAAAGTTTTTGTAAACTTGATGATAAAAAAGACATGTTGGATTTCGCAAGTAAAGGCAATTCTCTGCTTCCTCAGGATTGTTTCCTGAGGGTGAACACATATTGTTTGCCGGATCAGCACCCTCTTTTACGAGGAACTGCCTTCTCCTACACCAGTCCACATGGTTATAGTGGGAGTCAGATCAGGCACCTACCACAGTCTAGGGCTGTTGGTCCTTTTCCAGGAAGTTGCAGATTTGGACTGAGAGGTTCTAGGCTCAGTCTGGTCGCTCTCCTGACTGGAGCCATAAACTGAGAAACTATGGGAAGCCACATCCAGCCAAGCGAACAAAGCCTGGGAGAGGAGAGGAGAGAGGACAAGAGCCAAAACAAAAAAGGAAAAATGCAAAAAACGAACAAGCGAAAAATTTGGTAACCTGCATATCTAAGAATAGAGTCATAATAAAGTAAATTTGGTTCTTTCCACCGGACAGAATATTATACAGCTTTTAGAAGTTATATGTTTGAAAACTACAGTGTGAGAAATGCTTTTGATGGAAGAAACATTACATAGTATTAATGAAAAGAAGCATCTCACAGTGGAGAGGATATGGACTCTGGTGTATCTGGGTTTGGATCCTAGCCTTGATACTCTGTGACTGAGGGTACTTGGATTATTTACTTTATCTTTCTGAGCCTCAATTCTTCTCTATAAATAAGATATGTATCTAATAAATGGTGGAATTAAAATAATACATATCAGGAGCCTAACACAATGCTGGCTCATAGCACAAAATTGTACATTTTTATTATTGTTGGTATGTGAATAAAGTGTATGTATTAGTATTTTAACTATGTATATTGAAATTCATGAGAAGAGATTATTGGAAATAATTGTGCTAAAGTGATAAAATTATATTCTAAATTTTGCAGAATAAAATTGTTTTTAGAATAAAAATGTTTAAGGAAGAAATAACTTACCTATTCAGGTAAAAAAATGTAATTAATAACTGGAACCCCTCACTTTTGTTTCAGTGGGATATTGTTTAGGTACGTTGTTTGACACCATAGTTCCAGATTTCAGAAGCTGGAGATCAAATAATTAGTGTTCAGCCTTTTTTATAAATTAGTAAGTAAAAAGAAGTGTTCTGAATCTTGAGAGTAAGGAGTCATTGGCGGATCTTCCTTGCCCCTTTTCTTTAGTCTCATGATGTTAGGCAGTGTAGGGTGAGTGAGTAATGTACATGGGTAGGTGTGTGTTCTGGAGAGTAGTTCTGGTGTTCACAAAACATCCCCTTCTCTCGCCTCCCAAGAGGGTGGGAATATTGGAAGTAAATGGTAAGGGATCCTGCCTGAGAGCAGTTTAAATTATGCCCTCTGCCAAAAAGCAGATTAAATTATGAATGTAGACAGTGAGGCATCTTAAGTTAAAGGTAGGAAGAACACAGATAAGGAGCAGAGAGAGAACATTTTGTGTATAGTACTTTGCCTTGAGAAAATACCATTATGATATAGGGAACAGACATTGCCAATATGGGTTACTCACTGAGTAAAAACAGTGGTTTTGTTATATGGAACAATTCTTTATGTATATTTTAAATATTTCAGGAGCCACTGGAAGTGGGGAAATGGTCTGTACAATATGTCAAGAAGAGTATTCAGAAGCTCCCAATGAAATGGTTATATGTGATAAGTGTGGCCAAGGTAAACATTGATTTTTTTTTTTAATCTTGTGGAAAAGTTTTATTACATACTTAATGCCCCTGTTGAAGATTAATGATTAAAAATTCTTTACATTTGAAGCTGTTACCGTAAGTTTAGTCATCAGTTGTAAATATATTAATGTAGGAAAAGAGAATACTAAAATGCCTTCTTTAAATTGTGTTGCAGTATTTATTAATAAAATAGAATTTGCTTTATGCTTTTTTTGATATTAAGGATATCATCAGTTGTGTCACACACCTCATATTGATTCCAGTGTGATTGATTCAGATGAAAAATGGCTCTGTCGACAGTGTGTTTTTGCAACAACAACAAAGGTATCTTTTAAGTGTTTTGGGCTAACGCCCTAAATGGAATTTGTAAGGCACTATCAACGTAATGATTGTGTACGTTGAAAGTTTATTTGAATGAAATGAGCAATCAATCTTAGGTAGAAAGAGGTACTGCTTATTGTTTGACTAATGATGCTTAAGTGACTTGCAGCTATTCTTGCACTTATTTTCTGATAGTGGTCTTGGAATTGGGGCAATAATTTGCAAGAAAAGACAACAAAATAAATAAAGATTATTATTGGTCAAACAGTTTGTGATATGGTAAGAAATTTAGAATGGAAATTTCTTCATAAGTTTCAGAAGCATTTTAAAATTATAGAATTGTATTTAAAATTTTATCCTTCACTCTTTTAAATAACTTTTTCCCTCTAATATAGAGGGGTGGTGCGCTTAAGAAAGGACCAAATGCCAAAGCATTGCAAGTCATGAAGCAAACATTACCCTATAGTGTGGCAGACCTTGAATGGGATGCAGGTCATAAAACCAATGTCCAGCAATGTTACTGCTATTGTGGAGGCCCTGGAGAGTAAGTAAATATGGTTATTTAATGCCCTTAATTTTTAATTGCTTATATTGTCCACTTTATTTTTGTTATTGATTATGGTATGGGAGTGATAGTGAATTGTAAATGCATGAAAGTATCAATAAAGAAAATTGGGGGGTGATTAGAGGCTGTAGTTTTATTCATCTTTATCATTAAATGTTTGCTAAATAAGTGAGTCAGAGTTCTAACTAAGAATGTTTAGAAATTTACCTTTAACTTCTGATCACTGGTTCTAGTTCTGCTCTTTGTAACTAAACACATGCATCTTATCTTTCTTAGGAGGTAACTCTTAAAATACTTAAATCCAGTAATCGTATTTCCCACTCCCATGACTCACATACCAAGTGTTCTCTTTTCTAGGCTAAAATCTCCATTCCTATCAAACATTCTTTATGACGTGTTTTCCAAACTCTGTCTTTGTTGCTCTTCAGTTTTTGAAAGTTTACTCTTGAAATAATGGTGCCGTGATTACAAAATGCAGTGTTTCCAGGACTAGTCTGACAGAATATAACGAAGCTATTAGAGTCCTAGATATTATGCTTCTGTTGTTGCAAGGAAAGATTGTGTTACCCCTCTTTGGTCGTCCCATCATATTCTTTTGGCTCATTATGGGTTTGTAGATGGTCAACTAAAACTTTTAGTTCTTTTTTTCATACAAGCTGATATTAAACCAAATTGTGCATCACGTATTTGTACTACATTTTAAAAAATGTTAGTGGATAACTTTACATTTAACTCTATTAAATTATAATTATTGGTTTCTTAAATCTTATCAGACTCCATGTTTCTCTTAAGACAGGGCTGCTCTCTAGAAGAATGCTGGGACATATAAGATGTTCAGTGATGAAAACATGAATAAATGAATATGTAAATGAATGAAATTTTAGTTCTTCATTCTACCTTGTCTCTGATCTTATGGAATTTTTATTTGTGGTTTAACATTTTTATAACATTTCTCAATTTTTGGTTGCCTGCAGATTTAAGAAGCATTCTCTCTGGTTTCTTTAAATCATTTATAAGAGCTACAGTGAACCTAGAGATTGATCTTTCTCCTTTACTCATTAATACCTAGCATCTTAGTTTATAGACATTATTTTATGAAGCAGATTGTTCATTGTTCTTTAAGTACCATGACTACATGAACTATGTTTGATATTGCTAACACTTTAACACCTAACAGAGTACCTAGAACATAGTATTCATTAGTCTTTTGATGAATGAATGACCTTACTAGTAGCATCTTGCCTTTGCCTGTATATGGCTTAAAATTAACATGGGGCTAACTTACTGAGCAAAAGAATTATTTGAAGAAAAGGCGTTATTTGGGTGGCAAGTAAGGATATTAAAACCATGTACTAACTAAAAAGAGAGGATATCTTTAGCTGAAGATTCAGTTTTAGCATCTTCAGCCATCTGAAAGAGAACAAAATCTGTCACAAAGCCTTTATACCTGGTGGAGTCTTAGATTAGATTTGTGGTTATGTTAACCAAATTTATTAAATTGCTGTACTCCTTTTCTTTTCATTATAAGGAACAAGAATAATAGAAACACAGTGAAGGCATAAAGTTGCCTATGGCTATTTGGTATATGAGAGAAATAGCTCTACATATCAGTGACCTCTGAGACTGTTGATGTGAAAAAAATCCCAGGCTTGACAAAGATCCTTTACTAATTTAGGACCCAGGCACTTATTGACTAGAAATAGTAGATGTAGCTTTCAAGAGCTTATAAATTCTCATGAATAAAAGAGAGGAGGAATGAAATGGTCAATATTAATAACCTTTTTGGGAAGAAAAAGTTTAACACTGAATATACCAGAAATGTGATACTGTAATCAGAACTATATTCTGTGTCACTTTTGTTGTTGTTTTTTTTTTTTTTAAAAACTTTACCTCATGAAAGGTAGTAATTTTAATCTTAAATTTTTTCTTGTAGCTGGTATTTAAAGATGCTACAGTGCTGCAAATGTAAACAGTGGTTTCATGAAGCTTGTGTGCAATGCCTTCAAAAGCCAATGCTATTTGGAGACAGGTGAGAGAAGGGCATTTGACTGATTTTTTTTTAGCTTTTAAAAATTGTATTTATGTTTTTTCATTTTCACATTTCTAAAAGTAGTTTTAATAGTGATTTGTAAAAGGTTCACCTTAGGGGGGAATATGTTGTTTAATATACTTAAATTATATGTAATTTTAAAAAAAACGTAATTTTTGTGCTTTTGGATATTGCAGAAAGCTTTTAAGTATTTGACCAGCGAATATATTTGCACCTATTGCTCCGCAGTACTCTAAACTATTCTCATTGGTACCTTCTTTTAAAGAACCTCAAGGGAATCCAGAGAACCTCAAAGACAGACCTAATGTCTTTTTGGATTAAGAGAACGTGAAATAGCAGAGAGAGCTCTAGAAGAAAAATTAGAGCACTAAATGTAACATCAAAAACTCTGGGTTTAAATCTTAGCTTATGTGATTTATTGTCTTTCTGACCTTAGGAAGGTCAGCTTGTCTCCTGGGCTTTTTCTACCATGTTGTTTTGAGCATTGAAAAGTGGCAATGTGTATGGGAGTAGTCATCACAATTCCTCTTACACACAAGCCATTAGTAAACTATGCCTGTATATCAATCTGTATATGTGAACTCTGAAGGTCTCTAATGGTTAAAAAAAAATTGCCCCTTTCCCCCATATACAAACTATTTTATTATTTGTCATTACTGGAAAAGAAACTCTTTAAATCACAGTGTCATGATTCAAATTATATTTTGCTTTGTGTATAAGTCCTTATGTCAATTGTAGGATTTGTACTTGCTGAATATTAATTTTAATTGTTAAATAATTTATATGTACTCTTGATTACTCAGTATATAACTTTTCTTTTTTCCTTAGGTTTTATACATTTATTTGCTCTGTCTGCAGTTCTGGACCAGAATACCTCAAACGTCTACCATTACAATGGTAAGTATGGACATTTCTGTTAAGGAACAAAAAAGAGCCATATTTTTAAATCTACAGGATGAAACTTTCTATATACATTTACTTAGCTTAAATAAAAATTTGTTCTTCTTTATGCCTGGCTTTATTTCTTTTCCTGTATTTATCCTCAAGCCTGATGTCATCTTCCCCAAAGATTATCTAGTTTTATTGCTGAAGTAATAAGGTCATTCAGTTTCTAATGGCATACAAAGTAACTTTCAAATATCTTTTAGATCTTCAAAATTCTTATTCATGTTTCTAGTTCTTTTGGGCCTTCAGAATAGCATCAGTAGAACAGAGAAAGGTCTTAAAACAAATATGCCAATTTCTGCCTCAGTTAAGTAATCCTGGGGCATGGGAAGTATGATGAATTTTGGAGATTTACTGAAAATGTTTATAGTAAGTGCTTAGAAATTTTTGTCAAATATTTTACATATTTTAGGAAAAGATAAGATTTAATTCATGAATCAGATAAAATAAAGTCTGTTAAAGTGTGATCCATTTTGTAGCTTATGTAGTAGTGAAAACATGAAATTTTAGATCATAAGTTATTTTTTCTTAGCATCAGGTCCTCTTTGAATTTATTTCAAGAAATCAAATATCTTTTAATTTTTACTTACTATTCAGGATAAATTAAATGTTTAGTTAATGTTTTTCATTTATTTTCATATGTAATGATTTATTGTGAATATGACTTGTGATATTAGCCCTCTGTTCACCTAAATACTTTACTTTGGATTTTTTAATTGCTGGTTTTATAAAAATATTGTGCGATTTTTAAACAATAACCAAAAACATTGTTTTCATATATTTTGATTATTTTTGGATTCCAGGGTAGATATAGCACACCTATGCCTTTACAACCTAAGTGTTATTCACAAGAAGAAATACTTTGATTCTGAACTTGAGCTTATGACATACATTAATGAAAACTGGGATAGATTGCACCCTGGAGAGGTAGGTGGTCTTAGAGCTAACTTCATTAGCTACTTAATGTCTTTTTTGTTTTGTTAAAAGCAACTATCGCACATGTATAAGCCCTACATCTAAAGTAGCATTTTATGTTTAGTTAGGGAGAAATATCTTTGATGAGGCTATAGCCCTCATTCTCCTGTTTGTTGCCTCTTGACTTGAGGAAAAATGTAGGAGGAAGTAAATTACTTGATTCTTCCATTTTCTGAAGTGAAAATCACTGTAGTTAAAGATAGAAGGGAGGGAGAAATCCTTATTATCGGGTATCTTATGATTCCTCCTCCTTTTCTTCTAAGTTTACTCTAAACTTAGAGATGGGGACTTCCTTGGTGGCGCAGTGGTTAAGAATCCGCCTGCCAATGCAGGGGACATGGGTTCAATCCCCGGTCTGGGAAGATCCCGCATGCCGTGGAGCAACTACTGAGCCTGAGCTCTAGAGCCTGCGAGGCACAACTACTGAGCCCGCGTGCCGTGACTGCTGAAGCCCATGCGCCTAGAGCTCGTGCTCTGCAATAAGAGAAGCCACCACAATGAGAAGCCCACGCACCGCAACAAAGAGTAGCCCCAGCTAGCCACGACTAGAGAAAAGCTCATGAGCAGCATCCAAGACCCAGTGCAGCCAAAAAACAAATAAATAACTAAATAAAACTTAGAGATATAACCAACACTCTTCTTTCCTCTTGTGTTGGTACTCCCTTATATATCTTTAACTTCCAGGAATAGTGAGACCCAGTAATAGTGTTAGCTAAGTTAGAGAGTGAAGCTACCTGAGTTGGAGATTATCCCCCTCATTCTGACATCTCATTTGCTTTTTGTTTGCAAAGTGTAACCACTCATGCTGGTTTACAAAGAGTTTTTTTTTGAAAAAGCAGTATAAAAATAAATGCATATTCATTGAAGATTTTGAAACTACAGAATAGCACAAAGAAGAAAATAACTAGAGTAACTTTAATATTTACCTTGTTTTTAGCATTTATTTAGAATTATTAAAATACAGATATTAAATATTAAAATACAGACATTAACTAAATTTTTTGTTTTATAATATGTGGAATTAGTCATGCATTACTTTTTGAGGTAAAAACTAAACTGATTTGAAATTTAGGAAGAGTTTCTGCATTTGTAGCTTTTAGACATGAGGCAGTTTATAAGGTTCACATCAAGTAAGATATCAAGTTTTTGTTTTTGTTGTTCTGGGGGTTTTATGGGGCATCAAGGAGTGCATAATACACATTTATTTAAAAGTTAGTGGTAGATCAGTTGCATAAAATAAACACCTGTGGAATACTTAGATTTTAAAATCAAAGATATTATTAAAATCAATTGAGCTAAGATGTTTTGAGTGTTAGAAATTGGAATATAATACTCTCATTAAGTTTTCTGTTAAAAGCTTTTTTCAGATGACTTTTGAGAGAAAGTGAGTGACTTGTAAATTTGATAAATTTTAATAAACTGATTAGTAATGGGAGAAAAAAGTGTGTAAGGCACTGTTAAGTATAGTGTTCTTTATAGTCATCTTAATATTTAATGTTCTAATACATTAATTTGAAATGCTTTCTAGCTATGGTTCTTTCAGCACTTCATATGCAGATACATCTATATTCCTTTTAGTATACTTTATGTTTTACATGATTAAATTCTGCATTGGTTACTTCACGTAGATAGCGGGCACGCATATAAAAACTCAAGTTTTGGGACTTTCCTGGTGGTCCAGTGGTTAAGACTTCGCCTTCCAATGCAGGGAGTGCGGGTTCGATCCCTGGTGGGGGAGCTAAGATCCCACATCCCTTGCGGCCAAAAAACCAAAACATAAAAAACAGAAGCAGTATTCTAACAAATTTAATAAAGACTTTAAAAAAGTGGTCCACATCAAAAAAACAAACAAACTCAAGTTGTTTTATTTATTTCAAATGCTATCATTTTTTATTAAAATAAAAATGTAATTTAGATTCTATTGAAGAGGCTGAAAACAGAAAATAATAAAAACCATAATTAGATGTTTTTAAAGAAATGAGTTCAGTTTATGAATTTCAGGTATCTCAGTTCCAAACTGAACTTCTGACACATGTCAGAAAAAGTTTATGTCAGCAATAGGTACATGTTTTATTTTCTGTAACCTATGAGATAATGTCTTAACACATAAGAAATTTCAATTTCTTATTCTTTGCCAAAATGGAAAAATATATCTCTTTTTATTTAAAAATTAAGAAAAACATGATTACAATCTAATATAACTTTACAACAGAAAAGTTTTACTTTTCTGAGGAGTGTTTTCATTTTTGGGAGCCATAAAATTTATTATCAGAACAAGTGACTTTCTAGTCACTTCTCATTGCTCTTTCTCTGCACTAAAAAAAAGAAAATATTTCAGACGTCTTAGGTTAGTCATCCCATCCTCAGACTAGTTATTTACAGATGGAAGTTCAGGTTTTAATCCTCTGTATTAATATTTTCATCTTAATATTGTAATTGGTTTTTAGAGTGAGATTTTAATGATAAAGAGACCATAAAATTTGTCAGTAATATTTATTCAGTGTTTTCATTTAGTTTACTTATAAACGTTTGTGGTAATAGAAACAAAGATAATACAAATAATGTATTATTCCAAATTATTAAAGTAGTAAATCTTTGGTTACCTGAAATTGAATTGCAAATTCAATTTTGTCACTAACTCAAAATTAGATTAATAAAATTTTCTTTTTGTTTATATTTGTATTCAAAATCTTTTTATAAAATAACATTAATTACAGTTATCCCTTGATATCCATAGGGAATTGGTTCCAGGACCCCCTTCAGATACCAAAATCTGAGGATGCTCAAGTCCCTTATATAAAATGATGTAGTACAGTTGGCCCTTAGTATCTGATTGATTTTCTGCAGTTGGAACCCAGGGATACTGAGGGCCAACTGTACTTTCAAAACATGAGAATTGCTGTATGCTAAGTATATTACAGGCATACCTCAGAGATACTGCGGTTTCAGTTCCAGGCTGCTGCAATAAAACGAATATCGCAATAAAGAGAATCACGAATTTTTTGGTTTCCCAGTGCATATAAAAGTTATACTTGCACTACATTGTAGTCTGTTGTGCACAATAGCATTATGTCTTTAAAACGCAATATACATACCTTAATTTAAAAATAATGCTGTTGCAAAAATGGAGCTGATAGACTTGCTTGAGGCAGGGTTGCCACAAACCTTCAATTTGTAAAAAACACAGTATCTGTGACGCACAATAAAGTGAGGTAAATGAAAGGATGTATGCTTGTATTGGTTAATTGAATACTTTGGAACACTCAAGTCATTTTGAACATCAGTTCTTACTATACATACTATAGATTATACAACAAAGACGTTTGCTCTAGAATTTTAGAGAGTATATTTTAGAGAGTGCATTTTACAGAGTACAGTTGACTCTTGAAGAACACGGGGTTAGGGGCACTGACCCTCTGCGCCCTGCCCTGTCTGCAGTTCTGCACCTGCAGATTCAACCAACCGCGGTATAGTACTGTAGTATGTATTTAGTGAAAAAAATCCGTACATAAGTGGACTCATGCAGTTCAAACCCCTGCTGTTCAGGGGTCAACTTTATATCCTTACATACTGAAAGGCAAATTTAACATTTAGGTATCATATATTTTGTTCTTTGTTGATTATTTTTAGGATTGTTAGAACATATTAGAATACAGTGATTATTTTGTATCATTTCCTTATGTGATCGTGTTAAACATCTTTGAGACTTGGTGCCTTAATGATTATCATATAGACTGAGTATAGCTGTTTGAGAAACTGCTGTGTTTTGAATTATTTTCTTTGATAGTAAAAATATGTAATATAACATTTGACACCCCAAATAAAAGTTGCTTAAGGTTTTTATATACAATAAGGTGTTTAGAATGAGGTTTTATCAGATGGCTTTTGGGAGTTACAATGAGATATTAATACTTTTTAGAATCTGCCTATTATCATTTGTCTTTGCTTCCTAATGTGATTTGAAATTTCAGTTCTTTAAGGACAACCCACTTTTCTATTAACTGTGGTCTTAAATTTTAAACACCCAAAGGTTGATAGGAGAGCAGTGTGTTGAGTGCTGCCTCACTTGAAGGATGTAGGGAGAAAAGCATAGATAAAATTCAAGTGAAATACTATGGCAGAAACAATGTTTTGGCTAGAGAAAATGTAGTATAGTAGAGGTGGTGTAATACTTTTAAGTGAAAATTATAAGAAATCTAGTTAGAAGCAGTACTTGGGGCCTTGCGTTGTATATTAGCATACAGTGTATATGTTGGTAAACAGATTACTTAAGCTGTTTGGTATATTTAAGCCTCGGTGGTGTGGAATTAAATATTGGTAATTGAGGCATGTATTTTATTGAAAGGAAGAATTTTAACTATACATAATAGCATGTATATCTGTACAGAAATATACAACCCTGAAAGTGAAAACATAGTGTGAGATTAGTGTCTGTAGAGGGAGGAACAAAAATGATTATTCTGTTGAAGATATATGTTATAAACCTGGTCAGATGGGAGATCTAGAACATAATGCTCTTCTAATACAGCTTATTTGATTTACATTATAATATTTGCACTCTTTGTTTTCAAAATACAGAAAGGGAACCCTTGACTGCATTATGCGAGTTGAAATAAACAGTCCTATGCAGAACAGTCCTGGAGTGCGGAAGCAACTTACAGTTAAACTTTCTGGGAAACCACAGAGAATAAGTACCAAAAGAAAAAAGAGTTCATTGTGATTTTCAAAAAGTAAAAAGGAGTGGATTTGAGAAATTAGAAACTATTGTTGAATGTCAGCAAAATTGTAGAGCAGATTTTTCATACATATGGCTTGTGAAGATCTAAAAAGCAATAAGAAAAAAATGCCATTAATTTATTAGAATAAACCATGTTAAATACCCTGGTTTCTTTTTTGATATGATAAGCAACACTGTTATGTCAAATGCTAATGCACATGGTGTAGACATAGTATAACTCAGTTTCACATAAGATATCGAAATGTGAACTGGTTAAAATAAAAGGTAAAAGGATTTGTAACTAATTGAGTAATAGTAACAAAAGCAGTCAATGGCTTGGAAATATTCTTGAGGGAGAACCACAGGGTTCTGTTTTTGTCTCTATCTTCAATTCAAGAAGGGTGACAGAATCAAGAGAAAAGACCATCTCAAACACTGAGCTGAAAACAAAATCAAATTAACAACAGTTGTAAAATTTTGCTTTTAGGCTTAAATATGCAAACAACAGTATGGAAGAAGCAGCGTATGATGGGGGATACTTGGCTTGATAGCAGTTCATCTAATAAGATTTTAGAGTTGAGGTGGCAGTGGGGGACCAGGAAGAGGATGGAATTATTTGGCCAAGCTTAATATGAAATAATCATGTGATGGGGCTGCTTAAAAACTTTAATCTTATACTTAGCCATGATAGCTATTGCCAAATATTTGAAGAACTGTCTTATAAAAAAGGGAATCCAGGAAGGAAGGTTTTTTTCACCCATGGAATGGGCTCCTTCGTTAGGTTTCATTAGTGGTACTATTTAAACCAAGGTTGCATGACTCAATACTATAAAAGGGATTGAAGTATTAATGAAAACTTGAATTAGATGGACATCTTGGGTCTCTTTCCAACTGTAAAACCTGAGTCCATTATTTCTCCTTTAATAGAAATTTTCTATCACTGGAAACTTCAGAAATTACAATAGGAAGGTGTGGTAGGGTTAAGAGGAATGAGCACCAAACCAGCTTCCTTCCTTTCCTTTCCTTTGCCTTTTCCTTTTTTTTTTTTTTTTTTTTTTAAAGTACCCAATACACTGAGAATGGGCTCTCAGTGAATGTTGAATGAATGTACTTAATTGTCACTTGGGTTAATGTTCTAGCTCTCTACCTAACCAGCAGTGTGAATTTAAGCAATTTAACCTTTACATCTGTTGACTAATCTGTAAAATAAAAGTAGATGACTTTATGAGTCTCTTCTACTTCTAATATTCTATTTGACACATTTGTTTGTTCTTTTTACTTGAAGAAGTTCTGAGCTTTGGGAGTTTCAACTGGTAAAGAAAATTACTAGTAGTAATTTTGAAAGTCAGTGGTGATATTTTGGAAGTTTTTTTGTTTGTTTGTTTTAGTTTTTGTAGCTTTGAGGATGGTCTTTTATAACTTAATTGTTTTTCTATTGGGCCCTAGTCGTTAAACTTTGAAGAAAAGGCAGAAATGACTCTGAAAGAGACTTTCTGGAACAAAATAGAATATTTTCTAGAATTGAATGTTTAGGTTTTAAAATGGTATGTGATGATAAAAAAATTACTGAGCCATTTTGGGGTTTAGGGCTAACCAAAGTCTATAATTGTTATGAAAATAAAATCCCCAAATTTACATTATTTTTTAAAATTATAGAGATTATTGGTTTGCGTTAGTATTAGAAGTATTGGGAAATAAAATGGCATGTTTCTCCTTTTTATATTCTTTCCTGTTAGTATTTATTAGAAGCTTTTATGGTTGATATTAAAGAAATTCTAATGTATTATTACTTTCCCAGGTTATAGAATTAAAATAAATTTAATGATTAATAATAAAATCCCATTTTTATTGTATTTTACAATTTATAGTTCTTGCAGGCATATCATTTGAGCTATAGAAGTATTAGTAAAGAAACTAGTGAAGGATTTATACTCCCTCTTTTATAGGTGAGAAAACAAGCCTTGAGAGTTTAAATGGCCTTAGGTCACGTAGCTGGTCAGTGAGGACCTGGAATTAGAACTTAGATCTGACTACTAGTCAGTACACTTTTCTTCTGTATCGCATTGCCTCTGTCTAGCACCTGTGTATTTCTAATTGATGAAATTATAGTGCATTAAATTGTTTCTTGATACTTCACAGCTGGCAGACACACCAAAATCTGAAAGATATGAGCATGTTCTGGAGGCATTAAATGATTACAAGACCATGTAAGTTGATTTATTTTATGTATCCCTATGAGGGAGATATTTAGTAAGTATAAGGAATAATGGCATTAAGAATTGTGGGATTGATTATAGAGTTAGTACATACCATTTTAAACCTTTTAATGTCCTCTTCTCTTTCAGTCAGAGTAAAGCAGTGATTCTCAAAGGCTGGAGAAGGGAAGATCAGTCCTCTGGGAATGGTGGATGGGAGGCATTATCAGTGTCTCAGGGGAATTTGGTCAGTTCAGTTGAAAAACCATACTCAATAATGACTTGTTTTTATACTTTAATCTACTGAAAGTAAAATAAAATCTTGCTAGCTGGTAGGAATATGCAAAAGATAGGGGGATATAGTATAGAGAATGTGGGTTTTTAAATGATTGAGGTCTTCTGTGGTTTTAAGTTTAGTTATTGCCATCATTTAGAGAATAGTAGTATTAGTGATCTGTTTTTGATAATTAAGTTACATTGTTTGATACATTCTTGTATAGATCTTTCCCTTTTTTTTTAAACCAGCTTATCTATGTCTCAAAAATATTTTCAAAATGCAATAGAAATAATTTTTTAAATGTATATGCTGGTTCCAACCAACTATTGAATTATAACATTTTTGTTTGTAGCAAGTTGCTTTTTTTGAACTTAGCAACATTTCCTCATTAAAAAATGTTACAATTACAAGTGGCTAGATCTTTAGGCCAGCTCAAAAAGCCACGAGCAGTTACAGTGCCATAAAAATACTTTATGGGACAATGAATTCTGTAATCCAACTTAGTGTGCTTGAAATACATTTGTTCCTGTTATGGTAGAAATGGGAGCTCCCCTTTCTCAAACCTATATAAAAGTGGAAGAACAATGTAAGCACTTGGTAGTGGTTTTTATGGCCAGGCATGCTCTAGTAGAGCTAAGAGGGTGTTTTAGAATAAGGACCCTAAGGACTTTGGGAAAGGATTAAGGAGCATATTTTTCAGAAACTCAAGCCCACACTGAAATGTCATTTCTCTGCTCCAGGTTATTTCCAATTCCAGATCTGACATACTAGACACTCCTTTTATTTTGTGGGCCTCTAGGATTGGTCTCCTATTTTCTTTTCCAATGCTTTCACCGATTACTTTCTGGCCAGGGTTTCTCTCCTCACAGATCCACTCTGAAATAGAATTCTTCTTTTCCTAAACCTTGTTTGAGATGTTTTTGACAGATGACACTAAAAATATGGAAAAACATATTGGAACTAAAAAGACACCACTCTCTGTTCTTCATTCTTAGTTTAAAAAGTTAGATGCCACATTTTAAAAAGAAAAGTGGACATGTGTTCTTCTCCCTTCTGATACTATTCCTCTCTCCCTACTCCCCCATCATATCCTACTATGGACTGGCTCTGGGGCAGATAAGAATCAAAGAAAGCAAGGGGCAAAAAGTCAGTTTTTCTAGTATTGGGTGGACTTTCATGTGTAAAGACTTTATATCTGAAAGTTATAACTTAGGGTCTGCCATGTATATGTGTTCAGTTTTTAAATTTTTAGTTAATTTTTTTAAAAATTTAGGTTTATGTCTGGGAAAGAAATAAAGAAGAAGAAGCATTTGTTTGGGTTGCGAATTCGTGTTCCTCCTGTGCCACCAAATGTGGCTTTCAAAGCAGAGAAAGAACCTGAAGGAACTTCCCATGAATTTAAAATTAAAGGCAGAAAGGCATCCAAACCTATATCTGATTCAAGGTAAAAGTTGATCTGTGGCTTAATTTTTCCCTTTAGCTTATTTAACTAAAAATGTGTGTTATTTAGTCTCATTAGTATATTTCAAAGTACAAGTGGCAGTGACCCTGATTTGTTTTCCTGTTTATAATTTCTCGCTTGGACAAGGTACAAAGTTAATGCTAGATGTTTATTTATTTACGTTTAGATCTAAGGCTTTCCATGAATAGGCCCTATTGATTTTGTTAGCAAACAGCTTAAGTACTGGCCTGTTCATTTGTTTGTTTGTTCATTTCTCATTCGTTTGTTCATTCGTTCCATTTATCAAGCACCTTACTGTCTAAGTGCTGGAGATATAATAACAAACGAGACTTTCTTTCTGCCCTGATGGGGTTTACATTATAGTGGGGAAGAAAGGTGATAAACAAGTAAAATAATTACGGATCATGCTAATACCATTTAGGAAATAGCAAACAGATTTAGACTGTACTGGGATGGATAGAGATGTAGGGGTCTACTTTAAGAAGGCGACTTAAGGAAGGCCTATTTAAGATAGTATTTAAGCTGAAACTTAAAGAATGAGAATGACCTAACCATGTGAAGAACAAAGGGAAGAATATTTCAGGTAGCAAAAGTAAGTGTGAAGCTGTGAGGCATGTTCTAGGAACTCACAGAAGGCTACTGAGGTGTGAATGAGGGCTAGAGAACAGCATCAGGTGCTAGAAACGTTGGGTACGGCTTGGTCATATAGAGTTTTGTAGGTCTCATAAGGAGTTTGGGTTGTTTTCTGAGAATAATGGGAAGCTATTTAAAGATGTATGCAGATTGAATTATCCTTTAAAAATACTTCTTTGGGTGCTGTTTGGAAAACATATCAATAGAGGTAAGAATAGAAGCAAGAAAAAATTGACTCGTTCGTTTTTCTAGGTGAGAGATAAATAATGGTTGCTTATGTAGGTGTAGGTGGTAGCAGTCAAACAGAAAATAGATTCAAGATCTCCACTGGAGGCAGAATTTGCTGGCTTTGCTAATGAATTAAATTTCTGAAAGGAAGGGAGAAATGAAGTTACACAATGCCCAGATATCTGGCTTGAGCAACTAGTGGATGGTGGTAACTTACCAAGATCTGGAAGAACAGATTTTGGCAAGGTGAATAAAGTATTCTTCTGTTTCATACTCATTGAGTTTGAGATTCTTATGAGGAATATCTAAGTGGTGATGATGTTAGATATAGGCAGTTGGGTGTGTAAATCAGGAGCTCAGGAGAGGTCAGGACACATGATAAATTTTGAAGCTGATTTATAAAGCCATGAGATTGGATGAAATTACCTAGAGAGAGAGGGGAAGAGAAGAGAATGTGGCCCAGAATAATGTCCTGATATCATTTAGAGTTTTGGAAGAAGTGAAATAAATGAAGGAGACTAACAGAAAACAATCAGTGAAATAGGAGAAAACCAGGAAAGTTTGATGTCATGAAAACCAAGTGAAGGAGAGTATTTCAAGAAAGATGTGGGTGTATTAAACAGTACTGAATGTTGCGGAGAGGCAGGTTAAGATGAGAGAAAAATGTTCATTGGATTAGATAACATTCTGTTATTAGTGACCTTGACAAAAACAATTCTGCTTGAGTGGTAAAGATAGAAGATGGAAGTGGGTCAGTGTGATCGAATCCAGCACTGCCCAATTTACGTGTCAAAACTGGGCTTTTTGTACAATAAGGGACATGGGCGAATTCAAAATGATGATGATGATGATAATAAAGGAAAAGGGGAAAAAAGGAAATAATCTTTAAAAATTCTGAAAGAGAAGGAAGAAAGTGGAAAAGGGTATGTATCATCAGCTCTCAGAAGTAGTTTTACTGTACTGTAAAGGGAATGGAAGCTGAATCAATTGATGTTTTTTTTTTAATAGATAGAAGGTAATTGTAACTTGTTTTTGTGTGTCAGTGGAGAAGAGAGTGGTATAGGAGAGAGGGGAGGAAACTGAAGATATTGTAAAGTCTTTGAGAAGCCAAAGGAGGCAGGATTTAGAGCCTAAATGTGGGAGTAGCCTTTGATAGGAGGACTTACACCCTTCTGTTGAAATGGGGTGAAAAAGGAAAAGGTGGGTACAAATGCTGGTTCTGTTTTAGATTTAGCATTTGGAAGATGACTAAAGTTATTGCTTAGTAACTTCTGTTTTCTCAATGAAATGATGAGGGAAAGATAGCTGAGAGGGAAATTTAAGGAGCAAATACAAGGTATGAGATAATCATCTTGGAGAATAAGAAAATGTAATTACAGAGGGTTGACAGTGCTTTATATCCATTTGAGTTGGTAATAAAGTAGATACTACTTTAAGGGTTTGTTTTTTCTGAAGGAAAGAATACTTACTCCTATCACTTTCAAATTTTATCATTAATCTTTTGCTAACAATTGCTTATATTATGAATTAGAAAAAAGATTTCCACAATCTTTCTCATTCATATCATGATTTTGATAGGACACTTTGTCTGTGGTAGCTATAAGGTTTTCGTTTGATGCCACCAGGTAATGGTTCAACTTTCTCTAAAGGTATTCTCAGTTCCTTCTGGGACCTATGTATGAATTGGACTAAAGTGTACTTTCTTTAGTCCAGGGGTTCTTTATAAATGTTGATGTTGATCATCTTTCCAAAAAACAAAAACAAAAAAAATGTATACCCCATCCATCTTATCCTTGAAACTTTTGATTATAGTTCTAGTTATGCTTTGTTCCTCTAGCTTCTCTACTTTCTCCTTCCTTGTATTTCCACCTTTATTTTCCCCAACCTTAGTTTGGTGTGTGGAGGGATAGTCTTTCCTAGTTTTCTCCAGTCACCTCTTTCTAGCCTATTATATAATATTGTTCCTTCACCTTGTTTTTAATTTGAATGTTCCTGGATAATGTTCTTATAGCACTTAAACCATTTATTATCCTGCTTGTATACACATTTGTCACCTTCAAACTATATTGTGAACCCCTTAGCACAGGGAACGTCTTTGTATTCCTATTGTTAGTATCCCCTTTATATGGAGATGTTTGTTGAATAAATGAAATGGATGTTCTGTGTATTGATATTTGCCATTCTTCCCTTCTATTAATTAGAGATGTTCTTGACCTATTGCTTTTTGCCCCTTCCTATTGCTTGATATTTGCCTTTGTGTCTCAAAAATGGTTTTCTTGATCTTTCTAATTTTGTCCTTGAATGACTCCCCTGCCCAGTATGAAGGATTCCTTCTTCCTTTACATTCTCCCACCCCGGGCTTCATTCTCTTTCTGATTAGCATCATTTAGGAACCCACAGGATGTCCCTGTTTATACCTACTGTATTTTAACATAGATACTTCCTGGCTCCATGAGGTTAACTACTAAATTCGTAATCACTTTTAGTATAGTAAATTCTTGAAACATCCCCCAAGTACCTACATAGTAACAACCTAAATGAAATAATTGAACTTTAAGGAGTTTTTGAATCTTCCATCTAATATAGTAGTATTTTTTTGTTTTGTTTTATGTTTTTTAAAAAGAATTTTAGGTGGTATGTATTTTTCAGAATAGTATTAGAGAACTTTTTTCTTAAACCTTTTGTATGTAAATATCTCTTAAAAAATATTTAAATTAGAATGTATTATCTATGAACTTGACTAAACTTGTAGATTTAACTTAACTTTGTTGTTTTTATATTACCATTAATGTAAAAATATAAGTATAATCTAATTATTACATAAGTAGAGCTATGATAGTGTATATTGTCCATTGTCTTTTTGTTTTCTCTGTGCAGAGGTTAAATACATAAATGGTTTCATGTTTCAGGGAAGTAAGCAATGGCATAGAAAAAAAAGGAAAGAAAAAGTCTGTAGGTCGTCCACCTGGCCCATATACAAGAAAAATGATTCAGAAAACTGCTGAGCCACCTTTGGTAAGAGGATATATTGGCATATGTTCTCAGAGAGGAAGTCTGCTTGAAATTACTGAGAAACTAATATCTTTATTTTAGAAACCATGCTTTAAGTGTGTTTTTTTATTTTCCAGGATAAAGAATCAATTTCAGAGAATCCTACTTTGGATTTACCTTGTTCTATAGGGTAAATAGAAAGTTATTTTCTCCTACCTTAGGAATTTTCTTTTGGGGGGGAAATTAGTATTTCTACTGTTATGTAATATAGTCGTTATACCATTTAAATTCTTTTGTCTCAGGAGAACTGAGGGAACTGCACATTCATCCAATACCTCAGATGTGGATTTCACGGGTGCTTCCAGTGCAAAAGAAACTACCTCGTCTAGTATTTCCAGGCATTATGGGTAGATATTTTATGTTCTTATTCTTGACTAATTTTCCTCTAGACTTTTTCTTTGTAAAATGGTGATTAAATAAATTTTTAGCAATTGAAAGTGATACAAGTTTGTCTTTCAGCTTTTGAGAAGCAATCTGTATGTTGATTCCTTAGGTTGTTAATATTCATCTGAATATTTTTGCTTTTCAGAGCACAGACATTAGACTTTTCACATTTGTCAGGAATTTTGCTATGTACACAGAGAAGAGGTATTCTGGTGTTTATAGGTGTGCTGTTTTCTGTAAGACCTTTTTATGCTTCTAATATACAAGTGTGGATTTTTTTTTAATAAGTTGGAATCAGGCACACAAATCCTTCTATTAATAAAAGGATTTTAAACTCAGGATTTTTATCAATAGTAGACTTCCCCTCTAATATTTTATTTAACCTAACTCTTCAGAAGGGCAACTTTTTCCTGAAGTCTGATGTATCAGGTAAGAAAAGTTTAGTTTACTTGGGGCCAGAGCTATGAGTTTCTAGGTTTTATACTTCCTCTTGTTTAATTTTTGTTCACAATTCAAAAACTGCTCTTGTAAATCATATAAAATTCTAACTATTTAAAAATGTAACTCATTTTTAAATGAATTGTGAATAATAATAATGTGAGCATTTTTTTTTTTGCCTCTTGCCAAGCATTGTGTTAAGCTTACATAACGTCTTTTTTTTTTTTTGTACATCGTCTTATTTAATTCTTAAAACAGTCTTTTGAGTTGTTCCCATTTTATACATAAGAAAACTGAGACTTAGAAGGTTTTTGTAACAAGCCCAAGATGGCATGTTTATTAGCAAGTATACAGAGCTGGGATTTTAACGTTGGCAGTATGATTATAAAATCTTTGAATTTAGCTGTTATGCTATATTTTGACCTTGTTTTATAAAATCATATATTTCTCAACTCAAAGATTGTCTAGTTCAGCCTCTTCACTTAATCTCTTCACTTAAGAGAACACAGAGGATAAGAGATTTAAATTTGGCCGATATCATACTGAGCTAGACCAAATGTACCCTGACATCTAGTTTAGGCTTATTTCTTACTTAACAGTAGGCCTAGAATTAGTAACGAAGAGAATCTTTATACTAGTTCTGCCATCTGTTTAAGCACATGGAAAGGTGTCTTGTATGTAGTAGGTGCTTATTAAATGTTTCTTGCATTGAATGAATGAATGAATGAACTGTCTTCTTTTTAATGATAAAAACGTTGACAAGACCTGACTTAGAAATCCTCTTGGTAAGAATTTGCCTCGTTGGCCTTATAAATCAAAAATTTCCTCTGATTCTTTTAAGCTTAATAGTACATAGTTAAGGAAGAAAAGCTCTTCAGAGGTCAGCCTCAAGAAGGTGATTGAATTTAATGAAGGCGAGTGATAATCCATTTTATATAGCATTTGTTGTTTTGATTTGGCTGATTTTTATGTCAGCAAGGGGAGACAATTGTGGCCTTTTTTGTTCTATAGATTATCTGACTCCAGAAAAAGAACTCGTACAGGAAGATCTTGGCCTGCTGCAATACCGCATTTACGGAGGAGAAGGGGTCGTCTTCCAAGAAGAGCACTCCAGACTCAGAACTCAGAAATTGTAAAGGATGATGAAGGCAAAGAAGATTACCAATTTGATGAACTCAACACAGAGATTTTGAATAACTTAGCAGATCAGGAGTTACAACTCAATCATCTAAAAAACTCCATTACCAGTTATTTTGGTGCTGCAGGTAGAATAGCATGTGGTGAAAAATACCGAGTATTGGCTCGTCGGGTGACACTTGATGGAAAGGTGCAGTATCTTGTGGAATGGGAAGGAGCAACTGCATCCTGACTGTAGGACTGAACATTATGTTCACTGCACTCTCATTTTCTGTAGGTACAGTTCAAAGCCCTAAAGGAGTCTGGCTTTTACTATCTTTCTTAAAAAAAAAAAAAAAAAGGTAAAAAAAAAAAAATCACATAAGGAGATAATACTAGCCTTAACATGTACTTGTCAATGTTATGGATATTGTCATAAAAAGATATCTTTTAAAAATCAGAACAGAGACTTAATTTTTTAAATCTTAAGATTTGTAGAATGTTTCTAGGATAGGATATTAAAAATGATTCAAACCGATGCATGGTGTTAGATAATTTTTCTAATTATTCCATTGAGTCAGTTTTTGTGGTTAGTGGTTATCAGAGCAAACCTATCATGTAGATAGCACAAGTATTTGGAGAAACATTGTCTGTTTTGTTACCAAAATGTTGGAAAAAATTTATTTCAATACCTTTTAGAATTCATAAAGTGCAGTGTATATAATGCCTACTAAAAGACTGTAAAATATTGAAATTTTCTTTCAAAGTGTAAAAAATATATTGAGCCTGTAAATTGCTCTGTGACTAGACTTCATTGTCGTCTTAATATATTCTTTGCATGTACATATATATACACACGTGTGTATATATATGTGTGTGATTGATTATGTGACCTATGCAATACAAATTATGGGAATGGGCAGCTTTGGAGTATATATCCCATAATTCTTTTTTCAGGAATAGTTGCAGTATTTACACAGCAGCATTTCTTCTCAGGCTTTTATTGGGTGCTGTTGCTTGCTATGTATGAAGAGAAATGTGTCAAACAAGTTTAGTGTGTTCTGAAGAAGGGTGTGAACAACAGTGTTCATGGGCTTTTTCGAATGCTTTTCACTTTCAGTCCTTGTAACTCAGCTGTTCAGTACCTAAAACAAATTCAAATAGTATGAATATTATCTCCTACTAGAAGTAACGTTTTCAAGTTTTCATGGCACATTATGATTGTAAATGTCTCTCAGTTTTAACAGTAAGTCTATAGGAGTCCCGTGAAGATTCCTGAAATGTCTGTAGTAACTGTTAGTCATGTTGAATAAGTGTAGTATGAACAAAGTATTTTATTGCACAGGGTTAACAAACAGTATGTTGCCTGCAGAGGCAACTGCTGTTTTATTACAACATTACCTCTTGTTTTTATACAGCGTACCAAGATTTAAATTGATAACTTTATTTTACATGTGTTAAAAAAAAAAAAACGGTTTCTTTTAGCACCAGTGTTAGAGCTGTCTTCTGTTTCTTTTTGTTTTGTTTTGTTTGTTTGTTTTCTTTTTTAGCCAAAGAGTAAACAGAAGAATATTCTTATTTTGGTGGCTATTCATTTTACTCTTAAAAGTGATTGGTGGATTTTAGCCTAAAAATTGGAGAATTTGCCACCAAAATGAAAAATATGTAAAGTGTAGTGATTACAGAGCGGTTAAAAATGTGGGTTAGTACTTATTTATTCCATTGATTGATTATTTGACTGTTTATAAGAAAGTTGCTTTATTTCTTTAAACATCTTCAAAAGATGACCTTTTCTTGTCACATTATAGCCAAAAGAAGCAGAGAACTTCGTAGTCCTGCATTTGGTTCCTGGTTGGCCAGGTATAAATGAGCTTTACAAAAGTGCAAATTAAGAACTGTCACTTCTGTTTACCTCCACCAAAACTTGATTTTCCCCTAGCTATTAATTTAAAGTTGCCTTTCCTGCAGCTGCAATATTTTGAATAACACACAGAGTTTGTGTTGATTTTGAATGTTTGTTTATATCTAGGGGTAATGGAAAATGTAAATCCCGTGTAACCTTATTCACTCCACGTGTATCATATTATTTCATTTTTCCCAAAGTCCTTTAATTCTAACTGAACACCAGCAGTATTTTTAGTAATTCTTTTTTTAGCATACCTGGAAGATGATTTATTAAGCTGAACTGTCTTTAGACATAATTATTGTGAATGTCTGTTTTATTTTATCATGGTGGTTCACATGGCTCTGATGTTCAGTTTGTATTTTTGGAATTGCTTTACTTAGATTAAAACAGACCAACATTAAATGTGTGTATTTTTTAAAGAGCTAATGAGTTTTGCTTCTGTATTTGCCTGAAAATACACACTGGTGCAGTAGATGACGGCTTTTATTTAGCCGGGGAGACAAAGAGTTCTAGTTCCATTGTAAATATATTCACTTGAATTAATCTTTATAAAACTTTGCTTTCATTTTCCTCTTGTCCCCCAAATAAATATTAATAATTATTGCATGTTCATCTTAAATGATCCTGTAAAGAAGTAAACTATGTTTAGCATCTTGTACACTTTATACTTGAAAGACAATATATCTTCCTGTATCTACCCTGTCCCCAAACTTCAAAAAAATTCAGACTTTTCAACTGTGATTTCTTTTCATCTTATGTATATACAAGGTGTCAGGGTTCATGTAAAAGGATTTCCTGGTTTTTTTTTTTTCCTTGAAAAGCTTTGCCCCAGGCTACAGAAAGAAAAGATGTAGAAATAATATACCTTATTCATTTAAATTCCATTTTTATTCAAAACAAATATATTTTATAAATACCCTGATAGTCATGGATAAATATGGATTCTTAGGCCTTTAGGTGATCAAACTAGATCAGAATATGAACTATCAGAGTTATTCTATAGATTCTAATGTGGGAGTGATTAAGACAGATCTTGCTGGATATATTTTGTTACTAAATGTTTAACAGAACTGAATGTTCACTGATATGTGAGTTGAGGGTATTTTTCCATGTTTTATTTTGCAAGGTATGTTTGGTTTCTATTGTGTATGTATTAAGATTTCTGTTAGTGTTGGTGTAGAACTAATTCTGTGTTTTGGGCTACTTGATTGAGTTTTTATTAGGTACTGTTAAGTTTTGGTTGGAACCTGATCTGACTTGTATAGTTATAGCAGACTTTTATAATCTGGTTCTAGAGTTGTTTGAATGAGAATGTAATGGCAAAAGAAGATGTCTGTGCAACGTTGGGAAATAGTAAAAATGCCTTCTTTGCGTGAGGAAGTTTTCCTTTTTAATTATATTTGAGTACCTCTATGAATATACTCCCAAAAGTCTCCTTCAGTTTCTTTTGTGGCAGTTGATCAGTCATGTTCTTTCCTCAGGGAAATAAAAACTTGACAGTTAAATGTGAAGTGAGAACTTTATCATGGGATTCTTTTATAATTAGTAGCAGTTAAGAAACTAGATATCTGTCTGATATAAATTTGGAGGTGGGAGAAGCTGTGAAAGCAAACTGGCTCTCTAAATAACAAGTAGATGGGAACAAGTAAATTTAAGTCGTAATATCAAAACATCTTGGAGCAATAACTAGATCAAAATATTATGCTCTCTTTATATTTAAAATAAGAATAAGGTTGCAAATTAACCAGCTCACTTTTTTTCCTCCCCTCGCCTCATTTCTACCCAACAAAATCCCTCTTTGCTTTTTTTATTTGGTCTCGTCATGCGGCACGTGGGATCATAGTTCCCCGATTGGGAGCGGAGGTGGAGTATTAACCAGTGGACCACCAGGGAAGTTCCCTTTTTGCTCTTAACCCTTGCATTTTCTCTTTGTTGGAGATGATGCATAGATGCTTAGTAATAACTGCTCACTTTTGCAGTATCTTCAAGGAATGTGATTTCTCGTTCAAGAAAGTTTTCCACTGGATTTAAGCAAGCAAACAAATGAATAAAACCTTCATAGATGACAAAATGTACTTACTGTATAAAGTAAAACTATATCCTGTTTAAAATCATAAGTTTAATTTCTGTTCCTTGTATTTACCGAAAGACTTTGATCCTTTTTCTTTCCCCTACCCTATAACATGCTTTCCCAGTGGGGGGAATATGGGCACAAATTGGTTTATGGCGTGGGGAGGGGGGCCAAAAAAGTCTGAGATAATGGTTTGTGGCCCTGTAGAGCTCACTCAACTCTACCTGACAAAAATCTTATTCCTTAGTATTGAATTACTTTCGTTGAGTTTTCTTGAATATCACAAGAGCAGCACTGACATTGAGTTAATGGAACATACACAAAATAATTTTAAGATCAGTGCTGTGAAACCATGGCAAATGTATAGCTATGTTCTGGAGGACTTTGATTGTTCAGTCTTGAACTCACATTGTGAGAGCTGGGTCTGCACATGTGTATTGGCTTCTACTAACTCCCTTGTGATGTCATTTATGTTTGATCCTAAGTGCTTTTGTGTGTGGCCTGAGCTTGGAGAATTAAATAAAGCTAGTTTATATTTTGTTATTTAGTTTTCAAGGTTATTTAACCCATCACTAACTGTGTTAGGTACTGAAAAGAAAAAAATGTTGACAATATCTGAATGAATATCTAGCAGCTAGTTAAAAGTAATTTTTTTCTATTAAGCAGAGGTTCAAAGTTAGCTCACCAAAAACAATTGTTTTAAGAAATTAAGTTTTTCAAATGTTTTACTTTTGTTGGAGAAATACCACTTTTGAATTTTAAAATATTTACATTGCTGTTGTTATGTGTTTATAAAAATTGCACATGTAATTTTAGAATCCATTTATATAAGTAAATAAATTACATTGAAAGTTACTCAAAATGAAGTTATAATAGCAGCATCCAGTATTAATAATATTGTACATACTTAGTGAAGGATTAGAATTTCCTATACAGAATTAGTGGAATGTAAGGAAATTTTTCCTGTACAGAATTTGAGACAAAAACAAGATTTTGTGAGAATTTGGTTCCCCTTTGAAAATATGTAAAACTTGCTTAGATATCCCTGAAGTTAAACTTCCTTGAGGAGACATGGAAGTTTAAGGAAATGAAGCTTTTTGGAGAGACTTTTGGGAGGGAAAGCCTATTGGTTCATTTAAGATGGAGGCACAGTTTTGGTTCCTGTTATCCCTATATTGCCAAATCTCTTCTAGAACCCAAGAGCATATCTGTAACAGTTCCATTGCTTTTTTTTTCCCTTTGGTATTACAATTTTGCATAACCATATATCTTAGACTTTCTGTGCTTTTCTTACCTCTGGATATAAATTTTCCAATGAAGAATTATGTCATTAGAAACCCATTCTTTTTTTTTTTTAACATCTTTATTGGAGTATAATTGCTTTACAATGGTGTGTTAGTTTGTGCTTTATAACAGAGTGAATCAGCTGTATGTATACATATATCCCCATATCTCCTCCCTCTTGCATCTCCCTTCCACCCTCCCTATCCCACCCTTCTAGGTGGACACAAAGCACCGAGCTGATCTCCCTGTGCTATGCAGCTGCTTCGCACTAGCTATCTGTTTTACATTTGGTAGTGTATGTATGTCCATCCTCTCACTTCGTCCCAGCTTCCCTTTCCCCCCTCCCCGTGTCAAATCCATTCTCTACATCTGCGTCTTTATTCATGTCCTGCCCCTAGGTTCTTCAGAACCATTTTTTTTTTTTTAGATTCCATATATATATGTTAGCATACGGTATTTGTTTTTCTCTTTCTGACTTACTTCACTCTGTATGATAGTGTCTAGGTCCATCCACCTCACTACAAATAACTCAGTTTCATTTCTTTTTATGGCTGATTAATATTCCATTGTATATATGTGCCACATCTTCTTTATCCATTCATCTGTCGATGGACACTTAGGTTGCTTCCGTGTCCTGGCTATTGTAAATAGAGCTGCAATGAACATTGTGGTACAGGACTCTTTTTAAATTATAGTTTTCTCAGGGTATATGCCCAGTGGTGGGATTGCTGGGTCATATGGTGGTTCTATTTTTAGTTAGAAACCCATTCTTGATACCTCTTTATAAACCATAGTTTGCTCTTTAAGCAACTTTTTTTTTTTTAATTATTTATTTGTTTATTTATTTATTTATGGCTGTGTTGGGTCTTCGTTTCTGTGCCAGGGCTTTCTCTAGTTGCGGCAAGTGGGGGCCACTCTTCATCGCGGTGCGCGGGCCTCTCACTATCGCGGCCTCTCTTTATTGCGGAGCACAGGCTCCAGACGCGCAGGCTCAGTAGCTGTGGCTCACGGGCCTAGTTGCTCCGCAGCACGTGGGATCTTCCCAGACCAGGGCTCAAACCCGTGTCCCCTGCATTGGCAGGCAGATTCTCAACCACTGCGCCACCAGGGAAGCCCTTTAAGCAACTTTTAAACCATTAAAGACCAGAAACATTTAAAATACAACTTTAGTGAAGATTTTTCTAGTTATGAAGTACTTCACGTTTTTAAAAACACTATTCTTAGCATGCTAACCTTTTCCTAATTACTGAGAGATTGTGAACGTTCGTTTATTGTATGTTGCTGTAATATGGTGCTACTCTCGGATCCAGATGTGGGTAAGGGAATCTAGTCCTTACTCTTTTTTTTTTTAAATAAATTTATTTATTTATTTATTTATTTTTGGCTGTGTTTGGGTCTTTGTTGCTGCGCGCGGGCTTTCTCTAGTTGCGGCGAGCAGGGGCTACTCTTCGTTGCGGTGTGTGGGCTTCTCATTGCGGTGGCTTCTCTTGTTGCGGAGCATGGGCTCTAGGTGCGCGGGCTTCAGTAGTTGTAGCACATGGGCTCAGTAGTTGTGGCTCGTGGGCTCTGGAGCTCAGGCTCAGTAGTTGTGGTGCACGGGCTTACTTGCTCTGCGGCATGTGGGATCTTCCCGGACCAGGGCTCAAACCCGTGTCCCGTACATTGGCAGGCGGATTCTTTACCACTGTGCCACCAGGGAAGCCCTAGCCCTTACTCTTAATGACCTAGCCTAAGTGGTGCTTTTATATTTGTCTTCTTTTCACATATCTTTTGTGTCAGTCCCCATGTTAATAATCCATATGTATTCACAGTGTGTTGAGCAGCTTTCTCCCTTTCCGTTCTCTCCCATCTAGCTTCTAAACGTTATTAATTTACAGTAGACTGGGAAGAATTTAAGCGAGGTTTTCTCGAACAAATAGATAACCACTTAAGTAAAAATTTAAACCTTTTCTTACCCACAGTTCTGATCTTTAGATTCTTGAGTTAATGGCTCAAGAGTGATTTTCTAATGAGAACCTGCTGTATAGCACAGGGAGCTCTATTTCACTTCACTGTACAGTAGAAACTAACACAACATTGTAAAACAACTATACCCCAATAAAAAAAAATTAATTAATTAAAATAGTGATTTCATTTGAGAAAAAGTAAATGGCTTTTTTATATTTGTTCATTACTCAAAACGAGGGTTTTTTTGTTTTTTTACTATTTAACATGTTATTGATTGAAACGTTTATGATCATAAGTTGCATCAGGTTTTCTATTATCAAACACACAATTAAGATAGTTTTTCACCTGTCATTGAATAATTGAACATAGAAAATAAAAATCTTTCATTTGCAGGTACTTAGAGTTGGAAAAATTCTTCATCATTCTGTATTCCATCTTGTGTGACATACAAGGCTTTGTCTGTTCATCTAGGAATTTAAAGCCCTGATTGTGAAGACTCTAATTGGTTGTAGAATCCATGGCAAAATAGGGTTGCAATAAAAGCCATATATTCCTATGTAGCTGAGGCAGAGCCACAACTACCATAATGACTAAATTTCAAATTTTCCACTATTTTCTAGCTTTTCATTGCGGAAAATGCATTTATTGGAGTAAGTTTGGCCATTGGTTGTAAGATTGGATCCATTTCTCTGGTGCAAAAATGTAATTGATCTCTGTATACATTACAGTCTGGCATTTTGCATGTGTCTCCTGAAGATGCAAAAGCAGTTCCAGAATAAAGAGGAAATGCCAAGGCAATGATGAAAATAACTTTGATCTATGATGAGAAGAGAGGCATTTTATCAAGTTTTTTTAAAACTAAGGAAGTGTCATTGTTCTTGAGATGAAGTCTTCACCTGGCACCTTAGTCCTATTCCATATCCTTGTTTTGATCATCTGACTCTTCACAGTAGTTCCTTGGAGATAGCTGAGAGGCTGTATCCTGGACTTCAGTCCTCAGTAGGTCCACCGAATAAAACATAATTCTCAACTTTTAGGTTGTGCACTTTTTTTTCAATCAACATCCTTGTTTTGAGTAATGAACAAGTTTTTGTTTTTCATGCTTCCTATTTTAGGAGATTTTTTGAAATCTCGACTCCTGCATAAGTGAGTTAAGACTGTAATACAGGCTAGAGTAGGTTAATTATTTTGTGGCTCTCTGATTGATCTTCAGATTGTCTTAAGATAGTAAAAACTGCATACCCCCCCCCAAAAAAAAAAATCAATGGACTTGTTATAGATATGCTCTTGGGTTCTGGAAGAGATTTGGTGATAAAGGGCTGCAGGAATCAAAACTGTTCCTCCATAAAACTAGATGAGCCAATAGGCTTTTCCTTTCCAACAAGGTGTTAAGAGTTGGCTCTTGCCATCTGTGCATTATGGGAAAGAGAAAATACGTTTTTTGTCTAGTTTGGACTTGTCATATAAGAACAGTATTATTTTAGAGAATAGCAAATTGACATGGTGTTATTACATGCACATATTTAATAGTCACAAAAGTGGTCTAAAGGAATAGAGAGGAGATAGTATTTCAGTCAGAGCAATAATTCCATACTAATTCTCATGACTTTATAGGTTAAATGAATACAAGAATTGAATAGTAGTAATTTAACTTTTTACTACTTTAAATGCTGAAATTATGTGATTACAATTAAACTTTAAAATGTCAAGCTTCAGAGGATCATAATTTCTAAGAAAATAGTTGTTTTACTAAATTTATGTAATTGTATGTCAGCTAAATTTGGTTTGTTTTATTTTCTTGGCTAAATAAGTCAGGAAAATGTGTAAAATTAAGTTACCTATGCTGTTTATTGCCTTTATGTAGAAGGTATAATTTAAAATGTCTCAGTAGGGTCAAACTCTTGATTTTTTTGAAATAATTTTTTTAAATTTGAAAATATTTAAAAAATAAGTTTGTACTTAAAAAGTAGTACTTAATGTAAGACTCAGTGTTTTAAAATATAATTTACATTTATTTGGGGGCCTTTTCTAGAGAAACTGTGTTGTTAGCCTTGTTATAATAAAATTTTATCTGCTAATTGAAAATGCCAGTGTCATAGATAAGCAGATTAACAAAGTGTGGAATTACTTATATTTTGAATTTGATGGCTTTGTTATTGTTTTAGGATCATTGAAATCAGTTTTGTGTTACTTAAGCACACTCTGACTTAGAAAAGCAAAAGTTAGATAACTTAGAAACATGATATAAGAGTTAAAGGGTAGTGCTGGATTAAATTTTTTTGATAGAGAATAAACAAAATACTGACCCATACCTAATATTGTTACATTGAAATTTTGAACCTTCACCATTAAGAACATTAAGATTTATATTGTAATGAAAATAACCTCATAAAACAAAACTTCATCTATTCATCATGATTATTGAGAATTGGCATGAATTTTTTAAATTATAGTATATGTAGGTATAACTTTGGTTTTACATCTTTTAAAATTGTATACTCTTAACATAAGACATTTCATATTGAGAGGTTGCCCTAAACTCAGTTTAAGGTAAGCCACTGCTTATTTACCATATCATAAGTTTAGGTAAAATCCGGTTTTAGTTAAATAAAATTCAAAACCTGTTTATTTCTTAAGAACTTCATTATTGCGCTTATTTTTGAAGATAAAAAATATATTTTTCTGGATGTTTAAAAAACTATATATATTGGTTTCCTAGAGCTGCCATAAAAAATTACCACAAACTTGGCATAAAACAAAAGCAATTTATCTCTCATGGTTCTAGAGGTTAGAAGTCTGAACTCAAGGTGGTGACAAGGTTGGTTCTTCTGGAACCTCTGATGGAGAATCTATTCTATGCCTCTCTCTTAGCTTCTGGTAGGCAGCAGTCCTTGACATTCCTTGGCTGTACACTTATCATTCCATTTAATGCCTTCAATTTATACAACCTTAGTCTGTATCAAATCTCCCTCTCCTTTCTCTTATAAAGACACCAGTAATTGGATTAAGGCCCCACACCAAATCCAAGATGATCTTATCTCAAGATCCTTAACTTAAATACATCTACAAAGCCCTGTTTCCAAATAAGTTCACATTCACACGTACTTGAAGTTCAGACTTCTATCTTCTGGGGGACTTGATTCAACCTACTTCAGTATTATTGCAGGATTTTTTTTGTATGCCTCAGTTCCTGAAAATGGTTTTCCAAACCATTTTGTATTATTGTTTATTTAAATGCAGCAATTATATTTTGAATACCTGTGAGTTGCTTGTAAGAGAAAAATGAAGTATTAGGAGTCCTTCTCTGAATTCTTAAATTGCGGAGGATGCAAACATAAATAGAACTAAATTTGAGTTGAAATATGTTAGGTACTATGGAATATTGGTACAGAGTTCCATAGGAAGAGTAAATCTAAGAGAGGCATTAGGGAAGGACTTATTGAAGGGAATCTCATTTGAATTTGGCTCTGAAGGATGATAGCATTTTTTTAAAATTTATTTTGTTCAAGTATAGTTGGTTTACAACATTGTGTTAATTTCTGCTGTAAAGTAATTCAGTTATACATATATATTCTTTTTCATATTCTTTTCCATTAAGGTTTATTACAGGATACTGAATATAGTTCCCTGTGCTGTGCAGTAGGACCTTGTTGTTTATCCATTCTATATATAATAGCTTGGATCTGCTAATCCCAGACTCCCAATCCATCCCTCCTCCAAGGATGATAGGATTTTGATGGGCAAAAATAGGGTAGGATAAGAAACAGCATAAATAAATTCAAGGAGATGGAATTTTAGTGGGGGTGGGGTGGGAGTTCAATGAGCATACTTTAGAGAATGGTACAGTCTTGGGGAGTTTAGGATATAAACATGAGAATTAAGCAATGTTTGGAAACAGCATATGACTACAGGTATCCAAATATGTGCTATATTGCTGGAGAAATGAGATTAATTTGGTATAATATTTCTTAGGTTGTACCTTGAAGGATGGGTTAAATAGAGGCTAAGGGAAAGAAAAGCTAAGTTCAAAACGAGGGAACAGGGTAAGAATAGGCCTGGAGTTGAGAATGAACATCTCACTCAATATTTGAGGGCCTACTGTTTTCTAAGACACTACCAGGAGGAACATGTGAAGTAGATACAGTTATCTCTTCCTCTTTGCTGGGAAGCTTAGAACGTATATGTTTACCTATTTAAAGTGGCAAGAGTGGCAAGAGCATTTAAGAGAAGGGAGAGAGTACTTTTGCCTGGGGCCTGGCTGTGGAGGACGTTTGGGAAAAGGAATTATTAGGGAAGACTTCATAAAGGAATTTAAACTGGACCATGAGTGATCAGGATTTGTAGAGAAGGGAACACACTAGGGCATTCCACAGTACAGGAATGGTAAGCAAAGGCATTAAGCCCACACACAGAAAAGATAGTAGAATTTGGGTAGTGTGTGACATAGTGGAGGCTGGAAATGATCTGGATTCTGATAGGACTGATATGCTAAGGTGTGGTTTACAATTAATTTGGCACTGGGATGTAGGATGAATTAGAGGGAAATATGAGGTACAAAGCCAGCTAGGGCTAATCTAAATATAGGTAAATCTTTTTTTTGTTGTTTTTTTAACTGTGTCTTTTAAAAAAAAAAATTGTATTTATTTGGTTGCGCCGGGTCTTAGTTGCAGCAGGCGGGCTCCTTAGTTGTGGCTCGCGGGTTTCTTAGTTGGGGCAGGCTGACTTCTTAGTTGTGGCATGCAGACTCTTAGTTGCAGCATGCATGTGGGGTCTAGTTCCCTGATCAGGGGTCGAACCCGGGCCCCCTACATTGGGAGCGCAGAGTCTTAACCGCGGTGCCACCAAGGAAGTCCCTAAATCTAGGTAAATCTGAGGTAGTAGAAGCAGTGGGGATGTTGGGAATACTTACGAGAGAGGTTAGAGAGATTAGTTGACGGTACTTGACTGAGCAGGTCATGGGTCTTTAAGTTTTGAGGCCCTGGGAGGCTAGTTATGTCATTAAATAGAGCAGCCCTGTTCAGAGAGCAGTAAGGAAGATAGGCTTGATTGGAAGAAAAGGTTGATGCTTGGAAGTAGTGAAATAAGTAAAGAAGTGGAGTAGGATGGGATTATGGAACAAGACTATTTTTTAACAGTTGTTGCTTCTGCCAGGCATTTCCCAGAAGCTTCTGCTCTTTATTATTAAACATTTGCTCATCACCATTCTTCAAGCAAAGACCTGGAACATTCAGATTTCTTCATGATGGTACTGTGGCAGGTATGCTGAAAATTTTCAATAAAAATGTGTCTTACCTGCTATCATAGAATAAAAATAATAATTAGAGCAGATTTAAGGTTTTAGTTGAACAAAGGAAGTATTTGGTATTTTGAAACAATACCTACATAGTGAGAAACCATTGTGTTGTTTTATTTAAAAGCTTATTCTGAAGCAAAAGCACTTGGAAATGTTTTCAAGAGAATACTTTCTGGGGCTTTCCAGATGGATACTCTATACTGGGGATTCAAAAGTCCATGCTTCTGAATGGTGTTGCACAAAAAACAGGTTGTAATAAAAATCAAAGAAATACTGAAAAAAGACTAATGTGAATGTAGTTTGAGTTTTAAAAAGAATGAAGTAAAGTCTCTGTTCTGGGAAGGAAACAGTCAGTAATATTGATACTTACAATATTTATAAGGTATTCAGAGTAGTGAGTAAAAATGTCAGATGGTTTTCTTGGCTAACTCTGCAAAGCAGCCTTAAAATATTTGAGGTAGTTACTGAAAGTGACCTCTTTAAGAAATTATACTTGTGTTTTTGGTATTGAGAAATATAAATTTAGGTGTAGAAAATGACAAGCATTTGCTATAGTCTAGTAGTAGTAATAATTGAAAACTAGTTAAATATAACAGTCAACAGGCAGTTCATTCCCTTCATAAGGAAGCTGCAGTATTCTCCAATTATAGATTTTCTTGTAATAGAAATTACATCTGGGGTTTAAAGTACTCCTTTTCTTCATCTAAATCTGACTTGGAGGAAATAATGCTAATTTGTTTATCATGTATTGCTTTTCTGCTTACTTTCACGTTGTGTATTAGCTGGCAACAAAAAGAATTAGTGAAGTGATTCTAAGAAAATGAAGATGTGGTTTAGAAGAAAGGGGCAATGATTGGGAGGCATGGAGGTAGTAGATGAGAAAAACAGAGGAGGAAATCTTTATCAACTCTGTTATTTTTTTCCCCAAGTGAAAAAGTTTTACTGTTTTCAACTATGATACAAAAATATTTCAGTGAAAATTCAGATAACACAAAACTTATAGTTCTGAAACTCCTCCAAGTTCTACAATCCAGAGATAATGGTATATAAGCCTTAGCCTTCAAGACTTTTTATCTGTTTCTGTTTTTACTTAAAGAGGATTGTTCATGTTGTTTTGAAACTTCACTTTTTACTTAATAAAGAGTGTGCCTCCGCGATAGTGAGAGGCCCGCGCACCGCGTTGAAGAGTGGCTCCCGCTTGCCGCAACTAGAGAAAGCCCTCGCACAGAAACGAAGACCGAACACAGCCAAAAATAAATAAATTAAAACAAAACAAAACAAAACAAAAAAAGAGTGTGCCTCATCTTTGCATCAGCAAATACTGTGTTCTAGGCATTGTGCTGGGTGCAGTGGATAGAATAGACATGTTCTCTGCCTTTAGAGATTAGAGTCTTGTGGAGGGTTTTTATACGTTAATTCTGATACGGTGTGAAGAGTGCTTTGAAAGGGAAGTGTAGAGGGTGCACATAAGAGGGACGCAACATAAATTTGAGGAATCTGGCAAAACTTGAAGCAATGAATGACAGCTGACTTGGAAAAATGAGTAGCTGATAATTCCTGAATACTAACTAGTCTTCCTCCCCAGGTAAACCATCAACTCTTTAAAGGCATATTCTTTGCTTTTCTATTCTCCAAAGTACAGGATATAGTAATGCTCAAATTTTTCATATTCTAAAGTATTAAACCTTGCCTTGGGTATATTGTAATGTATGTAACTTGTATTAGAGGCTATGGGGATATAAAAGTACTGCATCCTGATCTTCCCTTGGGTGCCAGAAAGGAAATATATTATCAAAGGAGAGTAAGGAGCCAAATGCATAATGTTTTCTAGCATTTCCCTGTTCCTCATTCTAAATAAAATGACCTTTTTCATTCTTTACTCCTTTGCTATTTGTCCAAGGGATAGTGAAGTAGTAATTGCCAGCACATTTGTTTTTAAATTTATGTCCCTTTGGCATTTAAGAGTTTACAGTGGTTTATATTATACTTAATAAGTTGCTTCTCAACTGCATGTCCTGTATATGCCTTAATTCCAAGATCCTTTACAGCAAAAAGACGTTGTTACCTTTATAGGTGAAGGAATCAATCATCCACTGTTTAAGATTTTCCTTATACCTACATGTCATGATTGTCGAGTGAAAAGTTAGCATTTGAAAAAGTCAAGGATAACTTCTCTGTTGAGATTCACATGATGATTTTGCAATATTTGAGAAGTAGGTGTAGTCTTCACATGGCAGTATTCTAATAACCACTTCATTGTAGTATAACCTCTGGATGATATTTTGGAAAATGGAATCGCTCTAAAAAGGAAAAAGGTTGACTTTTGACTCTTTCGTATTTCATGTCAAAACCATCAGGCTCAATTCCTTAAGAGCCTTGAAGAATACAGTGTTTCACATTTCTACCGATAACTAAATTCTTAAGAATTGAACCAATACCTAAAATGACAATTCTTTTTTCAATGAGAATATTTTGCTTTTATTTAACATGAAGTTAAATTATTTTACTTATTCCTGGGCTCATTTAGAAATATGTATTTTACAGCACAGTAATGTCTGTTCCAGGTATAAAATTCACCTGCCCCGTTTTTGTTTTAACTTTTTATTGTGAAATAATTATAGATTCACAAGAAATTGCAAAAAAAAAAAATGTGCAGGGAGTTCCTGTGTACTCTTCAGTTTCCCCCAATGGCGACATCTTGCATATAGTACAATATTAAATCCAGAAAATTGATGTCGGTACAAACCAGAGTTTATTCAGATTTCACCAGTTTTACAAGCACTCATTTGTATGTGTATATAGTTCTGTGAATTTTATAACACGTAGATTTGTGTAACCATCATGAGACTGAATTTTTCCATCCCGAGGCTGCCTTTTTTAGCCACATTCCCTTTCTTTCCTCCATTCCTAACACCTGGCAACCACTAATCCGTTTTCCATCTCTATAATTTTGTTATTTCAAGGATGTTACGTAAAAGAAATGGTATAGTGTGTGACCTTTTATGATTTTTTCCCCCCACTAACCATAATTCCTTTGAGGTCTATCCAAATTGTTGCATGTTTCAATTGTTTATTCTTTTTATTGTTGCTCAGTATTCCATAGTATGTACCAAAGTTTAACCATTCACTCTTTAAAGCACATTTGGGTTATTTCCAGGTTTGGGCTATTGCAAATGAAGTTGCTGTGTATAATAATGTGTACAGGTTTTTATTTGAGCACGTTTTCATTTCTCAGGGATGTGTCCAAGAGTATAAGTGCTGGGTTGCATGGTAAGTGCATGTGTAGTTTTATAAGAAACTGCCAAAATATTTTCCAGAGTGACTCTACCATTTTATATCCCACTAGCAATGTAAGAGTGTGATCCAAGTTCTCTTGCATCCTTGCCAGCATTTGGTGTTGTAACTACTTTTTTTAATTTTAGCCTTTCTGGTAGGTGTGTACTGATATCTTACGGTTTTAACTTGAATTATCCTAATTGCTAATGATGTTAAACTTATTTTCATGTGCTTTATTTGCCAACCACAAATTTTCTTCAGTGAAATGTCTGTTCATGTCATTTGCTCATTTTCTAATTGAATTTTTTTTTTTTTAACTGTTGGGCTTTGAGAATTCTTTATATATTCTAGTCCTTTTTTGGATATGTGATTTGCATCTATTTTCGCCCCATCAGTAGTTTAATTTTTCATCCCTTAATAGGGTTGTTCATGGAGCAAAAGTTTTACATTTGAGGTGGTCCAATTTATCAGTTTTTCCTTTTATGGGTCATGTATTTGGTGTCAAGTGTGGAACCTCTTTGTCTAGCCCTAAGACCTGAAGATTTTCTCATATTTTTTTCAAAAAGCTTTATCATTTTAACATTTAAGTTCATGTTTTTACCTATGTTTGTCTCAGTTGCTCCAGCACCATTTGTTTAAAAGGCTGTCTTTTCCCTATTGAATTGCTTTTGCACCTTTGTGAAAAATCAGTTGGACTTGTTTTGGTGTATTCTAGAATGTCTGTTCTGTTGATCTATGTGTCTGTCCCTCCACCAGTACCACACCATGTTGATTACTATAGCTGTAAGGTAAGACTTTATATATGTAGACTTTATTCTTTTTCAAAATTGCCTTATTCTTTTGCCTTTCCATTCCATATAAATTTTAGAATAAGCTTGTCCTTGTCTACAAAAAAACCTTGCTGGATTTTGATAAGAATTATGTTAAATTTATAGAACAATTTAGGGAAGAATTGATCTTTTTACTATGTTGAGCCATCCAACCTTTGAACATGGTATGTTTCTCCATTTATTTAGGTCTTTCTTCTACCAGCCATTTGATAATTTTTATCATACTGATCCTGTACATGTTCTGTTAGATTTATACCTAAGTATGTCATTTTCTTTGGAGTAATTATAAACAGTATTGTGTTTTAAATTTTGTTTCCAATTTGTTTTTTAACACCAAGCAAGAATCCAGCAAAATAGAACTCTACAATGTGTCTTTTGAAACCCTGGCCTTTTCTTTCAGCTTTCTCCTAATCCTTTAAGGATTAGACAGTATTACTTAGTGCTTTTAAAATTGAAATAGGAGTATAAAGTTTAGTTTTGTTAGTCCATCCTTCCATTTTACACCAGATATAGAAGTAATCCCTTTTATGTCTGATCATTATTGCCAATTGAAAACTTCCAAGATTGGGGAGTAGTTGCTTTCTTTATATATAAGGGAATTCATTTCACTGTTGGATAACTGATTCTCATTGTTCATTTTGCTGTTGACTCATGGTCATTGAAGACCTCTAATTTTTTTCCCTGCCCTGCATTTCCCCACCTTTTCTTCTAGATGCAGGGATCTGGCATCCATGATATGCTTGTTCTCAGATGATGTCATCTTAGGTGTGGATTCTTTATTGTGTCATTCTCCTAGATACACATTAACTGTATATCCATTGTCTAACGACACAAGACTTCCAGAAGCCCAGACACCTGAAAGTGATGGGCGTGCAGAACCAGAAAGGTGCCTAAGGAATTCTATCAGCTTGTGGGGGAAGAGTGGCTTGTCTAAATGGTATGAAGGAAATCACCAGTAATATACCAACCTTCACCAAGCACTAGACTCTCTTAATGCTCTTTTAACTGAGTTTTAAGATGTTACTTAAAATACCTATACAAATGAAGAAATAGGTTCAAAGGAGTTTTGATTTCCCAAGTTCACCCAGTTAGCAAATGGTCCAAGGATAATGTGGACACCAGAATCCCAAATTGCGTGGGTGAAAAATTAAGATTCTGGAGCCAAATTCCAGTTCTAAACAGTCAATTTCTTCAGTGGGGTAGAAGACTGGAACAAGCTTATTTAGCTTATTTAGCATCTCAGACTTTCAGAACTGATGATCTTTGCCCCTGTAGTTTGAGCACCTTTTAGTTACAATGCATGTTTGGGCAACAGAAGAATTAAGTACCTATATAAACAGAAATCTCATGCAGGGTAGAATGATATACAATAAAAAGTGCAGAGACATATGGGTTTTCAAATGGAAGGGAGAGCATACTTGGTGAAGATGAAATCAATGAAGGCTTTAAGGATTAGACAGCATTTACAATGGTAGATAAATAAGACATTCTTTGATTGTAATTTTTATTATATATACTCAGCACAGTATTCAATGCTTATTTAATATGGCTGTGTCTGTTCATAATTATAAAGCAATTTGAGCAACACTGTGCATTATTACACTTCAACTGAAAAACCATTACATGCTGAATCAATATCTTTGAAAATTTCAGATAAAGAATTTTCTTTGGGGAGGCACAGAATTATAGGTACTCAATTTTTGTCAATTTTAGGACATAATAATGCTTAAGAAGGATAAACATACGTAACATAAAATTACATTTCAGTTTATCATTTATTTCAGTGCTATTTCAACCACTTATCCTCTGTATCTTGACATTCACATAAAAGAATAGCAATCATTAATGATCCAAATGCAAATCATAGTGAAACTCTAGGCCTCAGTTAAATATTGTAGTATTTTAAAAGTTTATATGATTAAAAACTGAAGACAAAATAAGCTGTTAAGTGATAGTTTACTCAGTTTTAGCATAATTTTAATGTCAAAACAATACTGACATTAAAAAAACCATATGAGGCAGATAAACAATATTCCTTTAGAAATATTAAAGAATTTAGTACAAATTTGCTTACAAATTTTACTTTTTGGTTAATACAGGTAACATGCTTCTTAAATCTCTTCTTTTCACTTTGTCTATAAAAATAAAATTGTCCTCAATATTCTTAAATTCTTTGTTTTCCAAATAAGGCCATTATTATATAGTAAGTTACTGAATCAATGGTTTAAAATCAGTGACACAAATCATATGTAGGTGATGTAACAAATTTATTGTTAGGTAAAGAATCAGTAAGTACAGTAACCAGCCATACGTAAGAGGTAGAATTCTTAATCACAGTTTTATAGAAAAGATGCAGTAGTTTATATCTGTACTGTTTTATTAGCTATAGTACTTTAAGTTTGCTTCTTATTATGAGTGTATCAGAAGGGGAAAAGGGAGGGCTCTTCATAGGCAAAAATCTTATTGGCCCTTGTCTTGCATGTGTTATAGGGGCTACTCCTGGACACTTAGGAGCATTTTCTTGACCAATTAAGGTAATCATACCTTATCTCATTTTTAAAAAGCTTCAGAGTTGGGAAATCTAAACTTCTTTTCTGAAGAATAGAGGGAAATATATAAGAAGGAGGGAAATACCTCTCTTTTTGTACCACTCTTGAGTGTAAATTATAGATGAAAGCATTCTCTCTGGATATCATTATTGCTTATTAAGAATTCCAGCAGTACTAACCAACAGAGGTTGTTCTATACTCAAGTTTATAAGTTGATTGTTTCTAACTTGTATATGTCATAAACAATATTACAAATGGGTATAACCTAAAAATTCTATTTAATTCATTAAATTATTAGTATTTGAGTAAGACAGGATGGCAGAGACTATAGGGTTATTCACATATTGAGTGTTTAAACTTCTGTGGGTTTCCAATCCTTATTTGAATGTCAATAAATAAAGTGATCAGAAAGGTCACTTTATGAAAGTTGTAATAAAAACTGTAATAAATATTTATACCCAGTAGGGCTTATGTTTTGTAAAATGTACCTGAATACTTAATAAGTGATAATTCAAAACAGAATAAAACAATTATAAAAAAATAAAACCCACAGTTTCTTCCAGTTAACTGGAAATTAATCTCATAATTTATATTAGGATTGAGTCATTATGATGAGCCAATCAGATTCCAAATACTTTATTTATAGTTTAAGTGAACTTTATTTTGATAGGATATTCTCTAAATTCTTTTATATTGAGTTTATTCTTTTCTTACTGATTTTGAGAACACAAAAGTGATATTTACTTACATTAGGTCCAGATCCTTTTAGCAATATTTCCTTCACAACTGCTGGTATTAATGTATTATCCAAGTCAGTAAACACGTTAAAACTAATATAACACTGTTGATAATATAAAAATAAAATGATTTTCCCTCACATTTAATTTTAAAATCTGTATTTTAGTTAAGGATTAGACAGAATGTATCCTTACAGAGACTGAGAGCAATCTTTATTCTTCAAAGAGAAAATCTGTCCTAATTTTAATAAGTATGACTTAGCATTTTTAAGAATTATTCAAAATGTCAGCTTTTGGGAATGTAAGCTAGGTCTATAAAACTATTTGCTAATATTTTAAAATGAAATATATTTGATTATAAAAATCCCACATATCTCTTTTTCACAGCTATGCTTCTATTTACATTTAGGAGATACATATGTAAAAAGAGAAAAGAGTCTTTGTCTTCTAAAGATATCCATGATTAGGTAATTCTCAGATGATTTATAACTTAATATATTGAAAAACTTCTACAGTTAATTTGTAATTGCCACATTTACAAAGAAACTTCTGGGTAACAGTCTTTTAAAAACATAGTTCAGTGTTACATTTAGGCCCAAAGTTCATTTATTTAAATCACCTATGACATTTGCAAAATTTTTTCAAACGTAGGAAACTGCCGTTATTAATATGGCTTCATTCATTTATACCTGCAAAATACTTGTTATACACTTAAGTACAACTGGAACAATAGGATTACTTGCACGGATGAAAGTGAAGACTTTCCTTTCACATTAAAATTAATATTTATTTCACACTTATGGTAATGCCTGAAAACGTTTTGCAAACAACTATTAATGGTCTTGACTGTAACAGTTTATTGCATTTTTCTGTCCCTTTTTTTGAATGTTAAGTACTCTACTTTGGAGTTTTAAGTTCTACTTTTCCTCTTATCTTCAAATAGACTCTTCAGCATATATACTTGAATGGCTGACACTACCACCATTACCACTAAATTAACCATAGACCAGAAATTTACTCTATCAAAGTTGCTTTCTTGTATGTTTCGGTCACGAGCTTCAAATGCTCTAAGCAGAGTTTGGATATGACCACTTTTGCTTAGTCTGGACTTGATACTGTTGATGGACTCCTGGAGATAAAAAAAATAATTTTATTGTAAAAGAATGCTCAGTAATTTTAAGTTAATTTAAAAATATGCTTCACAGTACTCTTACTAGTTTAATATCCAAACACAATTTTAATTAAGGGGTGGGTACTACTTAGATTACCTAAAGATCTTTATTATATAAAGTTTATGTAATAGTTCTCATGATGTATTTAAATTATTGTTTATAATTAGTTATTTTAAAAATGAACAAAGCTACTGTGAATTGAAAATAAATAATGTGAAAATACATTTGAGTGCTATAGTGCCAGTAATTGTATATACATTATCTTCTTAGCCCTAACAACCATAAAAAATATAATCTGTTTTTAATACAAAAATGTTCCAAGATCACATTCATAAAACAAGCTTATCAAGATGCATTCTAAGTTGCACATCTTCTGAAAAAACTATTTTTATAGTAGGGTCCTGGTGAGAAGTGATTTAAAAACTATAGGTTTACATGAATATAAGGTAAAGTTGAGATTTGAAATTTGAAAAGTATTGATGGCAAAAATAAGAAAATACTAGAAACAGATTTTCCTGGATAGTCGCCTTGCTTAAAATCCTCATTTAAATGCAAAAAACATACACAAAATTGCAGACTGCTCTGCTAAACCTACAAAACTACAAAATATAATATTTATCATATGGGCACGTTTGTAAAGTAATGGTATATTTTCCAGAAAAATGTGGGCTTCAGATCCCCAAATAAAAAGACCATCCATAGTTCTTTTCAATATCATGACGATGATAGTCAAGTATAAAATTATTTATTCAAGTTTGCTGTTGTGATAAAAATTTTGGGGGGGGAGTAAATGAAAAACCTCCTGAAAGACATTTTATTTTTTTTCAAAAAAGACCAAGTATTTTAAGCTATATTTAAATCTGAACTTTCTGGTCATTTTGTTTAATTGTGAATGAAGTCAATCTCTTGAGAATGCAGTGAATTACTAACAAAATTTACAACTACTTCTATTTTGCTCTTGTTGGCAATATAAATTTAAAATGGGAGAATATATTAATATGATTGAGATTTAAAAAATGAGTGGGAAGAAGACTGGACTAGTCGTGAAACTATGGATACATCATTTCCATTTTAAGCCAGTTCCTTACGTATAAAATGGAATGAAAGGGGAAAGGGAGTTTGGAGCTGGACTAATGATAACTAAGTCTTCTTCTAGTTCTAAAATTCAACTAAGTTTAGTATACATATGAAATGATGAGATCAAAAATTTTCATGGTAAAAATTCATGCCAATTAAGCTTAATCCTTTGTTTGTATTCACAGTAACACCAATGGAGAAGGTAAGAAAACTAACATTTATTGTGTGCCAGACTCTGTTTAAAGCATTTATATACATGCCATATCACATTTCATCCTCACAACAACTCTAGAGGTATTATTCCCAAGGATAATAGGAAACCAAGGCTCGGAGAGCTCAGTCACTAAGGAATTACATACATGATATGATCATTTAATTTTCTGACTTCTTAAGCTAACTGATCTACAGTATGTCTCTTCTTTTATAATTTGATAGTTGCTTTCCTAAGAAACCTCAAAGTGATCAAAATATCATATTATAAAAAAAAAGTTCAGGTTATAAGAGTATTAGAGGTTATATAGTTTCAAACTTGGAATAATCACATTATTTCTCCTGCAGAAAGTTCTATAACACAGGTATATACGCTATTTATAAATATCACTGAGAATTCTCTCATTTTATTACATCTAGCTGTGGCCGAAGGGTAATGATCTTTCTCCCCGTCACTGGCAGTACTATTATTAGCAAGTAGGTTCTTATACATGCACATTTCATTATGCATGTTTATGATAAATAGCGCATAAAGCAATTCAAGCCAAGAAGCCATAATCTAAAAGCTTTTACTCCTAAGTGTAGTGCTAGTTTCTGATAACTGCCAGGTTTGGCTAAGTAATGTTAACAGTGTTCCCAAAATTAAGTAATATCAAATTTCATGTTATAAAAACTATGGTGTGGGAAAAAATGCCTGTACATCTTAAGTGTTTACAAATTACTCAGTTTTATTATATGTGCAAGTTTGCTGTAGATCATTATTACAGTCTTCTGTTTGTGAACATTCTAAGGGAGTTCTGCAGTTAAGAGTCTGTGTTCAAATTCTAGTTCTCTCTCTCTGGTTCTGTGACAGAGACATTACCAAATATCCCTAATCCATAATTTTCCTCATTGGAAAGATGGAGATAATAATCCTCATAGAATTAAGTAAGGATTAGGTGAGATAATGCAGATAAAATGCCTAGCTCAGTGCCTATCACATAGTAAGGTCTCTAGATGTTAGTAATTTTTATTATTTTATTAAACCATACTGACCAGAATGTCTTCCAGTTTCATATCCAGCATATCTGTGCCAGTAATGTATTTCTTCCAGTCCTCTTGTTCTTGCTCCTGTTCTCCCATATTATCCAGGATTAATTCAAAGAAAATCACCTTCTCAGAAATGGTGCTGAATGTATTATCAAAGCAGAACATGTAGTCACCGCCTTCAGTCTCTATCCTATATTAAAAAGAGGACATGTCTTCAGTTATCTGTACTTCCATCTGGGATCAAAGGACAAACTACTGTAAAAGAGAAGGAATAACATGGTTTATAATAATTGGACAGGTTACTGATGGAAAGACTTGCTTAGTATTGAAAGACAATTTAAAATTTCTTGGGAAACCAGCAATCTGGAAATATATATTCAAGTACTTGCAACTTAGATGTGCTTGGCATATACTCAGTAAATTGGGCAAATGAGCTTGACCTAACTTTTGGAAGAAAACAGGATTAAAAACCTAGATACATGATACTTCACAATGAACCTTAATATTTATACATTATTAAAAGTAATTTATAATGAGTTCAATTCACATGGAAATATCACTACAAACCTCCCCTTTGAGATTAATCTGTAAAGTGAGTTTTGCTTTGTTTTCAAAAGCAGTGATGGATTGTCCTAAATGCTTTCTTCTAGGCCCCTTTGGATTAAGTACATCTTTTGTAATAGTTTACAAAAATTAGGAATGAGTTCAGTGTCCAAGAACCAGAGCTTTACTCGCAGTGGCATTACCTTTACTGAATAAATGCCACTCATAACAACTTATGATCTTGTCTTCACATTCAAGATAATTGCCCTGGGCAGAGTTAACTTAGCAAAATAGCTTTCTAATAATATTTTTGTGGAGAGAAACTTAAACAAAATATTGCACAGGCTAATGACATTTACTACTGCTGGCCACAAAAAAGTTCAACCTGTGTTTTAGTTTTCGTTGTAACTATTCACGAAGGTTGGTCTAAATGATTTTGAACTTTCCTTATCTCCAATATGCTAGATCGCTTAAATTTTGGGGCAGCTTATATTATTTCCTACAACCTTCTGAACAACATGTGAGTCTCATCTTTTAAGCCAATCTCCATCCTTTTTTTCCCCTTATTTCTGACTTAACTGTTTTGTTTAAGCATAAGAGATAAACTACTCAGCAATGTGATTTGATTTTAGCATATATACGATAAATAAAAATAGCCAATACTTGTATACCTCTTCATAATTTACATACTGCTTTGACACATTTTATCTCTTTTAATCCTTATCATCATATTTGAAAGTAGGCATAATCAACCTTCTCAAGGCGAGTAAAATAAGGTTCACATAGATTAAGATACTTGCCCATGATCACATAGCCTGTTACAGGCATACATGAAGCTTGGATATCTGACTCTCAAGTTAATTGATCTTTCTACAGTACTGCTCAGAGCCTGTCTGTATTCTCTGCAGTCTCCTCAATCATGACAAACCTTTGTCTTTTGAGGATTCATTTAACTTTTGAAAGGAGCCTGAAGCAAACACTGGTATGGATACAGGGGGAACAATATTAAAAGCAACAAAACAAAATAAAATGTTGTGACCATTATGCAATATGACCTAGACGTGGGGCATTTCCTGAGGAAGAATTTCCAGTGTATTCTGATGAATGGCATCACTGATACAGTAAGCGTATAACCACCAAATGTGACTATTCACTTAGACTATGCCTTCTCAATGAGAGGATACTGCCCCCTAAGGGTGAAAACTGGTTCAAGATGGGCAAAAAAAAAAAAAAAAAGCTATAATAGTATCGTGGCCCTCCAAAACTCAATCCTATGACAAAATCTTATTTCTTAGTATTTAATTTTCTCTCATGGGGTTGTCTTGGGCATATCACAAGCAGCATGAGCTCATGGAAGACACACACAATGTGTCCAGGAACACTGCTACAAAATGCTAGCAAATAGATAGCTGTGATTGGAGGACATTTGATTGGTTGATTGCTTGATCTAGAAGTCATATGGCAAGAGGTGGCCTACACATGCCTAATGATGCCACTGGCTCCCTTGTGGGTGTGTGTTTGATCTTCAGTCTTTGAGGTGCCTTGCATTATTTTCTATAGCCTTGTGTGATCTTCATCTTTTAAGCCAATCTTGTTTTTCTTCCCCCTATTTGTGACTTACTGTTTTTGTTTAAGCATAAGCGATAACTACTCAGCGATGTGATTGGGTTTTAGCGTATATACTATAAATAAAAAGTCAACACTTGTATATTCCTTCATAATTTACACACTGCTTTCATACATTTTATCTCTTTTAATCTTTGCATTTTGGGCAAAGATTTGGATAAAACTAGTTTATATTTTATTATTTAATTTTACAAAGGTTATTCAACCCATCATCAATTATGGCAAACACTGGGGGAAAAAGTCAATAATATTGAATGACTATTGAGTAGCTAGTTATTTTCCCACATCAAGCAAAAAGTTAAAAGTTAAGGTCACTAAAAGTACTTTTTAAGAAGTTAATGTAATTTTTTTAATCATTCTACTTTTCTTGAAAAATATTTGGAATGATTTTAAAAATTTTAATTACATTGCTATTATGTATATAAATTGCTAATTTGCATGTGTAATGGACACAATATATGATAAATTATATTAAAAGTTATTCAGAAAATATAAAGTTAAATTTAATGTTAATAACTTTTTAATCTAACTTTTAATTTTGTTTAGTCTTAATTTTATTTAACCCAACTTTATTTAGTCATTCTTAACCCTGAACTGGATAAAAAGGGTAAGCTTTGTACCTATTCTTTTTATATATAAAGCACAGATATACATAGTTAAAAAAAAAGGGGCATGTAGTATATCTTCGGTATTAAAATTTCATGGGGGATGATGAGGAAAAAAATGCCTAAAAAGGTTGTATGGGGACAGGGGTAAAAATGAAAAAAATTTGAGAAGCACTGACTCAGATGTATGAGCTTCAACATGTGTATACAAAAAAAAGATGTTTACTACTTTATAGTCAGTCATTCCTATATTAATTTCTTTCTAAATTTGTGTTGACTACCTTTAGTAGAAAGGAATATTATTACTACAAATGATATAAAATATTATCCAAATAAAAGCATATAGAGTAAATTTTCCTTTCAAGTAGAAAAAGAATTAGCATAAGTAGTCCAAAATTTATAAGTTATGGTGTGAGTTAGGGTAATATTAATTCAGTGGTCTAGAAAAATGCTTTTATATATGACAGTACTGGACAAATAAGTATTAAGCAGTTTAAGGCTCTGTCTGGAGATATTTTTACTAACCCTGACTTCTGGAAGGACAGCATTTGTTTTAAAGATTGAATTTAAGAAAAAAACTGTTCCGGTGGTATAACTGAGATTTTAGTTGCCTTTAAAAAGTTAATATAGCTAAAGATAAATTTTTGTTTAAATCTAATTTTTAGAAAGTAGATTTGTAAATCTGGTGTAGTGATTAAGAGTGAATTGGACTGACTGGTCTTAAATCCTGGCTTTGCTGTTCATTAGCTGTGTAACCTTCAGCAACTTACTTAACTGCTCTATACCTCAATTTCTTCATTGGTAAGATGATAATAATATCATGTACCTCATAGGACTGTGGGGAAGAATAAAAAAAAATTAATACATGTAAAGTGCATATTAGAACCATGACCTGGCACATCAAAAGAACTCGATAAATGTGAACTCTTATAAACTCATTCTTTTCTCCCAATGGTTTAATGAGAGGTAATTCTATGCAAGAAAGCAATAAGATACCTTTTCCCCCTAACAGTTAATTTTAATTTATCTCTAAATGAAAGCAGAAAATTGGAGAGAAATTAAAATTGACAGAAATTCTATACATTTTCTATATTCTGAAATTTAAAGGTGAACTACATTTTTAGTTCTTGTTCATACACCTATCAAAGAGAAAGCATAGTTAATTCTCGTATATCAATCTTAACTGACTTTTTAAATTACCGCTTCTGATTTTATTTATCAATAGTTATGCAGATTTTTTTTAGAGCTCTGTATAGGTAAAACGCCATTTTCAAAAGCACTTAAAAAATTATGGTTGAAACATTTTCCCCACCTCGTTCACTCATACATGTATTCAGTATTTACTGAGTATCAACTACATGGCAGGTACTTTGGTTAACAAAGGCCAATGATTATAAATAGCTAGTACTTACATAGTGCTATGTGCCAGAGATGTTCTAAGCATCGTATGGTAGAAAGCAAGAATTTGGGTTCATCCTGCCTCCTCTTAATAAATGTGTATCCCTGCAGACTTACTTAATTTCCCTGAGCCTCCTTGTCTGTAAAATGGGAATTGGGGAATCAAAGAATCTATCTCTCACAGTGGGTTGGAATGATTAATTTAGAAGCATATAAAATGCAAAGTCTAGTTTATGGCAAATATTAGACACTCTATATTTGATCTTATTCCTATATACTCACAGTTTAAACACGATAACAATACTGAGTAAACAGTGCTGCAGTAAAATAATAGAATGAAATAAGGAAACACCAGTGAGATATGAAAAAAGAGAAATGAGATATAAGAGATACAATATATGGGCTTTTATCAAACTCTAAACTCAGAGTTATAAAAATTATTTTATTTCTATATGGTTTCCTATGGTCAGATCTTTTACTTTCAGATCTTCTAATTATCTAAAAAGAATGAGGTTCGAGTAAAATTTACACACACACACACAAAGATGTATTACTGTACTGCTGTTTTAAGAAAACAATGGGCCAAAATGATATAGCCAGTAGTTCAAGAAACTTTAAGATATATACCTGGAACAGTAACTTATAGTTAAAATAGAATAAGCCTGTGCTAGCCAGAAAGGCAGGTTTAAAATGCCACAATAGATTGAATGCAGTACCTATGGTATACTCATCTCATTAACCAAAGCAAAAAAAAAAACAAAACAAAAACTTAGTCAAGATCAAAAGAAAATGCCTAAACAAAAAGATAAGATTGGGCTTCCCTGGTGGCGCAGTGGTTGAGAGTCTGCCTGCCAATGCAGGGGACACGGGATCAAGCCCTGGTCTGGGAAGATCCCACATGCCGCGGAGCAACTGGGCCCGTGAGCCACAACTACTGAGCCTGTGCGTCTGGAGCCTGTGCGCTCCGCAACAAGAGAGGCCGTGACAGTGAGAGGCCCGCGCACCGCGATGAAGAGTGGCCCCCGCTTGCCACAACTAGAGAAAGCCCTTGCACAGAAACGAAGACCCAACACAGCCATAAATTTTAAAAAAATTAATTAATTTAAAAAGATAAGATTAATGGATGACAGTTTAAGATAGATCACTAACAAGGACTGTTTAAAATGTTCATATGGAATCATTTAATGCTAACATTTAGTATCAAATGTGCTAATTTTTCTGTGCCCACTGGTATTCAGATCAAGGAACCCAACTAAGATTACTTACGTGTGAACTCCATCTGATTTTCTTTGTTCAAAAACTAAGGTTCTTCCTTTTGGAGAGGCAAGATGGAAATCAATATCTAATCCTGCTCCATCTAAAACCTGTAGGAAGGCATAGAAGAGAAGAGCACATTTTACGAATTCTAAAAATAAAAAGCTATATTAAGTAGATCATATGATGAGAAGATTTCATTTCTAAACCTAGAGGGGTAAGAAAGTCAACAGACTCATGTTAGGGCTAGAAAGGAGCAGAAAGACCATTTGGTTCAATTCCATTCATTTTTGGAACTTGTCCCTTTCTTGCCAATTCCTGTTGCCATCACTTAAATTTATGTCTTATGGGTATTACTGAAATAATCTTCTTAAAACAGATGCTCTGTAGAGTAGAAACACAGAAGGTAGTTCAATTGGTAGACGCTTTTCCTTGGGCAATTTAGGGCTTGCTATGTAACTTTTCTGAGTTTGTTTCCTCCTCAATAAAATAATAACTAGCTACTTCTTAGCCTGGAACTCAAGGCCTCTATGATCTGATTCTAACTGACTTTTTCAAGCAATACCTATTATTTCCCAATATGAACTATATATTCCAAGCAGGCCATTTACTTATTGGCCAAAGAATAAGTACAGGAAACAGGAAAGAACCTGTTCCTTTACAATCTCAAAATGTCCCGATGATGATGATGATGATGATGATGATGATAATGATGACAGCAGCCAACAATTACAGTTTATGCCACACATTGTTTTAAGTGCTTTATGTGGATTTATTCCTCACAACAACTCTAAAAGGAAGGTTCTATTATTGTTTTCATTTTAGCCAAAAAAAAAAACAAAACAAACACCGCCCCCCAAAAAAAACCCCACAAAAAACTGAGGCACAGAGAAGGTTGCCTAAGGTGATATGGTAAATAAGTGGCATGGTCAAAATTTGAACTCAGCAATCTGCCTTCAAAGGCTACTCTTTTTCTTGTATAACACCATTTTATTTTTCTTGGTGGCTTTAATGGAATGATAGATTACCTATTCTTGTGCTGTACTTACTGATCAACAGAACTGGTTTCAAATGGCTAGCTAAATATACATAGTTCTTTTTCTTCTTTAAATCCCAATGAAATGAAGAAAACATAACGATATAAATAATCTATAACAACACTGGAAATCTAGGAAAGCTGTTAACAGATTTGAAGACTAAGAAATTTCTGGAAGATATTCCACTGAGCAAAGAATACATCTAGCTACCAATTTATATCAATTGCAAAATTCTCAAAACATACTAGAGACACACCAAGTATTTGTTGAAATTGATGCCCTCTTTTTCATGTTATTGGTTCTTCTCAGAGGATCAAATTCTGAAAAAATGTAAACAGACTTAAAAATATGTTTTATCAGATAAATGTAATATACATCCTCAGAGAAATTCAAGAATGTAAAAATCTACAGAAAATGAAGATGCTGATATGAAAAAGTTCTTAGAAAAACCAAAAATGTGATTGCCCAAATAAAGCCTTAGCGAATGTAATGACAGCAGAATGGACATGGATGGAGACTAAAAATCAGAGAACTAAAAGGAGCCAAGGAATTCTCAGAACAAGGTGAAAAAGTATAGATGAAAAGTATGAGGGAAATGGTAAGACCTTTATGAAGGACAGAGCTAAAGATTTCAAATACCCACCTAATAAAGCATTTCAAAAAGAGAGAACCAAGAGAAATGGAGAGGAAGTTATCAAATAAGAGAATAAAAATTCCTGCTCCAAAAGATAAAAATCTTTAGACTGCAAGAGTCTAATAGATGTGAAGCAGGATAAATGAAAAAAGACCCAAAAATCCTAATGACTTTTCCAAAGGATTTAAAAAGAACAACCTAGAAACTTCCAAAGAGTAGTAGTAGAGAACTACAAAATAACAAGAACTGGGATGGCATCAGCATTCTTGCCTATACACTAGATGTAAAAAAACACAAGGGAGCCATGTCTTCAATTTTTCCAAGTAAAACAATTATATTTACTGAAGAGAAAGCAAAAGGTAAAGCCATTTTCAGATATCCAAGGACTCAAAGTGTTCTGAAAGAATTACTCAAGGTTCTCCTCCAAAAACCAAAAACCATATCCATTAAATCAAAAAGTAAGTGATATGACAAAACTAAGCAACGACTTGAGTAAAACAAAAGATATTATTGGTAGTGACTGTGAGGCTTAATGAAATCATTAAAAATGGTATTTAAAAATACAGAAGCTAATTTTAAAATATACAAAATACCTATTTAAAATATAAAATAAAACAATACCATAAATCTAAAACTAAACTTCCCAGTGACTTCAATGGATCATGATGGACGAGTCCCACTTTCACCTTTCTGTCACAGTCTTTCAGTCCCTCAAAGGTATTCTTCAGTCTTCTTCCTCAAAGCCTTGGATTGCCACATGCTGTGCTTTTTATCCATCACTTGCTCCACCCCCTTATCCCTAGTAAGCCTGATTCTTCTACAGATCTGAACTCCACCTCTTCTGGGATGTCTTCTCTCAATTCCTACTGTGAAATCAAGTCCTTCTATTAAACACTCTCATAGCTTATGCACTTAGCTTCATAGCACTTATTAGAGTTCTAATATCACACTTATTTGTGTAATACTTTGATTAATGTCTATCCCCTTAACTAGACTGCATAAGTGCACCGACTATATTTTTACTCACCATTGTATCTGCAGTTATCTAGCATAAAGCTTACGCAAATTAAGCACTCAATAATGATTTAAAAATTTAAATGAATGATCTATTCATAAGATATATATATTGACACTTCAAAATTTCAAGAACTTAATATATTGTGGGGCTGGTCAATTATCCTAAAAGTGTCCTCTTAAACCCAAAAAGTGTGAAATGGTTAAAATTTTTCGATATGTCACAGTAAGCCAAGGGCAATGTCTAGAAAGTCTGTTCCCTGACATTTTAAAAACTAAGACAAAACCCAGTAGCTTGTAGTTATTGGAAAATTAATCACAGAGTTGGAAAATGCAGACAAAAGGGTTGAAGATGATCTCTATCCTTTAAACCCTTCTAACATTGTCTAGGACTACAGACATTTAATGATTTTACTTCTTTCCTCAATCAAAACAAATTGTTTAGGCAGAATGCTTTAGGGGAATAGTCCCTTTGAGTGATGAAAGATGCAAAGTATAAAGCTAAGCCATACCACCTATATAACTCTAGAAGTGTAAATGTAAAAAAACTAACATATATTGAACATTTACTATGTGTCAGGGATGGTACATGAACACTTATTAACTAATTGTTTCAAATCAACTCTTACTTTTATTATCTCTATTTTAAAAGTATGGGGTTAAGTAACTTGTTCAAGATCACACAGGTAGTAAGTGCCAGACTCAGGATTTCAGCCCAGGCATTTTTTTTCTACAGTTGGAGCTCTCAATCATAAGAGGTCAGTAGTTTAAAATAGATTTCTTTCCTAATACCTCAGTAAATACTGATGAATTTTGAACAATAAAAATTGTTTTCTTATCTAGACTATTTCTCTAACCCCGTTTGGTTTCCTTACCTCTAATTTTGCCCTCTTTAAATCCATCTTCCACACTGTAAAACATTTTTGACGGTTACCACACTGCTTAATCTTCAGTGGCCCTTATACAGACAAAGGTCAAAGCTACTCAGCATGGCACACAAGCTAAGATTCATGATCCACGATCCAGCCTCCTGACCTCTCCAACCTCTTCTTCTTCTACTCCCACCCTAGACTTTATAGTCTTAAAGGTCCACCGAAAACTCAGCACTTCTAGCGTCCACTACATATTGCCCACTGCTAGAACACTAACACTATGCATTTTCAGAACTGTCTATTCATTCTCATCCTTTTCCTGAAATGCCCCTTCTTCCTGGCATTCCTGTTTCACCTAAGCATCTTTCCAGATTCCAATTTATTTTCTCCAGGAATTCTTTTCTGATACCCCAGAGAAGAAGCCCTCCTCCAACAGCATTTAACCGTACTTTATTGAAATTAGTTGTTTATGAGCCAGTAACCTTTAAATATTAAGATCCTTGAAAAGGGTTCTTCTGTTGTTTGTCCCTTCCCCCGTGTCCTCGTCTCCACTCCTCCATTACTGGCACATGGTAACTGTTCAGTAAATGAACTTTTGAACTGGACTGGAAATCAAGAAATGCTGAGCTCCTGCCTCAGTGTTGCTCATTAACTGTGTGACTTTAGATACTTTACTCTCTATGCTTACCTTATGCATCTATAAATAATCTAATTCTAAAGTTCCTTCAGAGGAAAATTCTAAATAACTTTATTTTGCTCTATATGTGACAGTACCTGTTATTGAAAAAGATTCTCTACATCAACTATAAAAAATTAACATCTGATTAAAAATTAGGTAACTTGTAAAAAAATTGAGAGATGAACCACACCAAGGCATCTTTTTTTTTTTTTTTTTTTTTTCAGTGCTACTTAGAAACATCGAAATTTGCTGTATTGGAGCTTACAAGACTTCTTCTAAGAAATTACCCTCTACCAGAATGACCGCATAAATTAAGGGAATTCCCTATAATATTACGCAGATACTAAAAAGAAAACAATGATATGGGAGAAATACTTAGAATGCTGAACGAAAGATTACAAAGTTTTAATATACAGATAGATCTCATTTGGTTTTTAAATAACGGGTATATAACTGAGAAAGAAATGTACCATTAAACACATCAATAGCCCCTTTCAAAATATTCCAAAGTAGGATTTAGTGATAATCACATGGTCACAGTTCAAAAATCCTTAACTGAAGCAATGACAGTATAGATTTACAATACCGGAATTGAGTGAGGGCGGTGGGGGTGATTAAGGCCAAGTGTCATCATCTCGTCCAATGATTAAGGAGAACGTGTATTAGGCCTGTATTGTGAAATTCCCAGTATTGAAGCGTGTACTGGCTAGAAAAGACACAGGTGAATTATGAAACAAAGAGAAAAACCACCGACATCACCAGAGCTGGCCTCTTTCCGACCGGAGGAAAGGGGAGGGGTGGGGGTAGTCAATTCCAGGTCCCGCCTAACTTCTCGGTCCCCAACCCTGGGGAGAGCCTCGCCTCGCGTGCCGGCGCGGAGCTGGCCGCTTCCGGGCAGCCCTCGCCTCTTCAGCACCCCGGTCGTCCACAAGAAGTTTCTAAGCCGGTGAGAGGCGACGACGTGCAGCTAGGCTAAAGGAAGGCGGCTGGCTCAACCTCTGCACTTACTTGGTACTCGATCTCCAGCGAGGCCTTCAGGGGCATGGGCTGGTAGAAACACTCCTTCTGGCCGGCCGGAAGAGTGAACGTGAAGTCGCTGTCTAAGGAGGGCGTGAAGCCGACCGCCCCAGGCAGCAGCAGAGAGGCCAAGAGGACCACCGGGAAGGGCAGCCAGATCTTGTCGCCCATCCCTGCCTGGGCGATCTCGGGCTGGAAGAGGCGTGGGAGGCGTGGGTTATAGGCGCCTATGCTCCGCTTTTCCTCCCTGAACTCCTCGTGGTTGGCAGGGAAACCTGGAGCCTGAAGAAACTCCAGGTGAAGGCCGGGGCGGAGGAGCGTTTCTCAGAGGGGAAAACGCCGGCCTACAAAGGGTAGGGACTGAGGGCGGAGCCAGCAGTCCTTTTCCACACCCTCCCGGGTCTTGGCTCCCTCAGGCCCCGCGTGAGCGCGCCCGCTCGACACCCAGACGGCCGCAGCTTCCCATGGCGTCCCTCACACCAATGGGCGTCTTGGCGGTAATTGTGGGAAATGTAGTTCCGGGTGGGCAGGCTCGGACGCGTTCGCAGACCACAATCCCCAACAGGCCCCGCGCGTCCGGCGTCGCTTCACGCAGAGTCTTCGCGGCGGGCGGGGCTGCGGCGGGGCGGGGAGTCCCCAACGGCTCCCGCGGCGGTTCGAACTCGGCGCAGCTGGGGTTCGTTGGTTTCCCTCGTGGTGTGTCGGAGGTTCTACGCTTGGGGTCCGGGAGAGGGTCAGAGGTTTCCGAACGCAGCGGAGAGCGCGGCGTGCGCCGTCGTCGGTGGGTCTCTCTCACAACTATGACTTGGGTGGTGAGCGACTGCCCCTGGAGGGTGGAAACCGGCCTACCTGAAGGAGTTTTGTTCCTTTCCCTGTCGGTACGCTCGGATGCGTTTCGTCTGGTCCTCGCCCTCGCTGCGCACGCTGCTCTGCAGGGTTGTATTTTAGTTGACGAAAAATCGGAAAGGAAGCTGTCATGTTTTCCTCCACTTCTTCCAGATGAACGAAGGGCCAATTCTGTCAAATTGAGCGTTCTTGATACAGGACAATACTATATAAAGCCATGACCTCCTTCCAAAATGAGGAATACTTTTCGACTACAGCCCATCTTTTTACATACAGGGAGTATAATGAACACTTGTTTTTCGGTGTGATGCGTGTGCGTGTGTATACCTACAAAAGCATTGTTACTAGGGCCAGAAGAAGGCAGGGTCTGTTGGTAGCATGATGTGCTTTTCCACGTATGTACAGGCAATGAAACTAGACTTCATAACTACTGTCAGTTGAAGGGAGGAGGAATCTTTATTTATTTAATTAATTAATTTATTTTTAAAAAAGAAATGGCCGCCCCGCACGGCAGGCGGGTATCGCTGACAGGTATCCAACCTGCGCCCCCTGCAGTGGAAGCGCAGAGTCTTAATCACTGGACTGCCGGGGAAGTCCCAGGAATCTTTATTTAAAGATAATAAATGGCCTACTAGGAAAATAAAAATATGTTTGCATTGCAAACGTTTTCACTGATACCTCAGAAGGGTTAGAGAATTCTTACATGAAAATATACAGAAGATGTTGGACATAAACCTGATTTAGTTGAAACAATGTCGAATGGCTTTTTAGAATTTGCCTAAATTTTCGTAACCCTTTTTTCTTTCACCATCCTATAGGGAACTAGAGATGTTGAAAAGAAAGCAGAATGGGGACCTGAACCATTGACTTGTGTTTGGGAGAGTCTTCTCATTTAAGCAGAAGCAAATTTGTGGAAACAAAAGAGGAAAGAGGATAGAAACATTTTCTCTACTAAGATTCCATAGCATCTCATTTAATTTCCTGCCAGTTTCTTCCAATAAGGTGAGAGTTTTCTTTTTGATCTTCCTCCCTACATCTGAGAAATTTTGAGTGTGGAATGAATTTGTCATATTATTTTAGCTAGATGAGGGGAAGGAAGGGCAGTTTAGTAATCATCATTTATTCACTGAAAATATTGAGTTTCACTAAGTGCCTTAGAGTCCTGATTATAATACACAAGACTCCTAACCTTTTGGAGCTTGAGATGTGGTCAGAATTCTAGAAGGGTGATGAAAGAGATGCTACAATGACAAAGGTAAATAGGATCTGAAAGAAGAATGTAATTTTAAGATTATGCAAGAAGATGTATAGGAGTAGTAGAGATTATAAAGCCTTCATCTTAATTGTATTGTTAATAATAATTCATGATAATTATGTATATTAATTAACAGTAAAATGCGGTACTTTATCATGATTTTTTATGTGCAAAGCTACTTAGTAGAGAATTTCACAACCCTTGAGATACCCATCAGTTGAAGAAACAAAAGCTTTTCTTCATATATTTCTGTGAGTTAACCTGCTAAATGTCATTTTGATCTCTGTGGTTGTGATTTGAATGTGAGTGTGTGGTTTTAAATTTTATAACCATGGCGAATGGGAGAAGGGGATAAGCTTTCTGTGGTAATAAATTACCTTTGAGGCCTTCCCTGGTGGCACAGTGGTTAAGAATCCGCCTGCCAATGCAGGGGACACAGGTTCGAGCCCTGGTCCGGGAAGATCCCACATGCCACGGAGCAGCTAAGCCCGTGTGCCACAGCTACTGAGCCTGCGCGCCACAACTACTGAGCCCGTGAGCCACAACTACTGAGCCCATGTGCCACAACTACTAAAGCCCGTGAGCCTAGAGCCCATGCTCCGCCACAAGAGAAGCCACTGCAATGAGAAGCCCGCGCACCACAATGAAGAGTAGCCTCCGCTCGCCGCAACTAGAGAAAGCCCATGCAGCAACAAAGACCCAACACAGCCAGAAAAAAAAAAATTTGAATGACTGTAATGATACCAGTTTTGTCAGATGTTCACAGCTGTAACATGAGTATGTAAGTTTGAACACTTCATATTGAAATTAGTCTATAATAAATAAGAAAACTACAGTGTGACATAATTAAAAGATCTTTGGATCCTGATGACCTAGGTTCAAATATTTGTTCCACCATTTACAATTTGTGTGACCCTGAGCAAGTTATTTGTCTCATTCTTAGTTTCTTCATGTTTAACATGGAATAAAAACACTTAGTTTACACAATTGTTAGAAGATTAAAGATGCTTAGAAAAGGGGAACTTTAATAACTAGTCCCTGGCTATAATGAAAAATTGATTCACTGAAATTCTGTTGAACTTTCCATTATAGCTTAACACGCTGAGAAATCCATTGTTGCTAGGTGTTTTGTTTCGTTTTGCTTTGTTTTAAATTAACCATGAAAGATTTCACAACATTTGAAATAGAAAAATAATGAGTTAAATTTTATTAGTGTGAGAGTATTTTGACTGACACCACAGATTCTTTCAGGCAAGGTATAAGAAATTCATTTGTTTTTTTAGGAAATGGAATCTAGTTCCTCAGACTACTATAATAAAGACAATGAAGAAGAAAGTTTGCTGGCAAATGTTGCTTCCTTAAGACATGAACTGAAGATAACAGAATGGAGTTTGCAGAGTTTAGGGGAAGAGTTATCTAGGTGAGTGAGTAAAATTATGTGTACAATTCTGAGTAGGACTTTAATTTATGAATGTAAAATGTGTGAATATCATTATTATACGATGTGTTTCTAATGTGTCCAGAATAGAGAATAATGTTCTATAACTTTTAAAAAAATAATTTGAATATAACTTTCAGTTTAGGAAAAAGAACTATTAGAGAAGCATTTACATATTAAGACTTTTAATATATTAGGACTCAGTCCCTGGTGGCACAGTGGTTAAGACTTCGCCTGCCAATGCAGGAGACACGGGTTTGGGCCCTGGTCCGGGAAGATCCCACATGCCATGGAGTAACTAAGCCCATGCGCCACAAATGTTGAGCCTGCGCTCTAGAGCCAACGAGCCACAACTACTGAGCCCGTGTGCCACAACTACTGAAGCCCTCACGCCTAGAGCCTGTGCTCCACAACAAGAGAAGCCACTGCAATGAGAAGCCCATGCACCGCAACAAAGAGTAGCCCCCGCTCACCACAACTAGAGAAAGAACGTGCACAGCAACGAAGACCCAACACAGCCAAAAATAAAAATAAATAAATAAATAAAATTTTAAAAATATATTAGGACTCAGAGTATAAAATATATGTGTAGGCTTAATTAATCTTTTATTATTATGACTGTTTTTTGAATCTTAAGTAATCCTAGCATTGAGGCTCCAGAAACATAGATTGCTAGTTTAAAATTAATTATGGTTTATTTAAAAATTCAGTTGAAGTGCCTTAAGTTCATTTCTGGAATCTGATTTTCAGCAACGTTTCAGGTGCTTTTCTTTCTGTTTTCTTATTTAATGTATAGAAATTTAGAGTGAATACTTAAAGTACCTAAGAACTAAAATGTATTTTTTCTTTTTTTTCTAGTGTTAGTCCAAGTGAAAATTCTCATTATGCCTCTAGTCTCTCAAGGTCTGAAAGGCTTGTTGTGGAAGATCTTTCTCAGCCTAGCCAGCTTGGACTTTTGAATTACTCACCTTATAAAAAAGTTTGTAAAATGCCCAATAGTGGTACTGATTTTCAAAAAAAGCCAAGAGATAAGGTTATTATTTTTAGACCTGCCTACTTAAAAGTAGTTTTAGTTTTAGACTTGTCTACTTAAAATACTTTTTCTTTGAGTTTTTTCTTCAAATACCTTATTCATGTTTTCCATAGTTTTTAGTACTCCAGACTCTTTGAATTTAAATATAATGGTTCTTGTTCTGTCCTAACAAGAGAGTAGTTATTTTGGTGTATTACTCTATTTTAAAACTTCTATATTTATTACCTTTTTGCAATTAAATATCTTGTTTTCTCAAGTAAATTGTACCCCCTTGATTTTAGTACTGTACCATGTATGTAATAGGTAATCATGGCTTATTAAGTGGTTAAAGTGTACTTACTGTTTAGCCTGGATCAGGTGCTCCATTCATTATCTCTAAATTTTGTGGACGATGTTAGACATCTTTCCTGGTCTTGAACTCACTCTCTCTTCCTCTTTTTTATTTGGCCGTATTATCTATCTCCCTGTGTATACTCCTCTTCCTTACTCAACCCTTTTATCTCCTTTTCCACCCTCTTCCTCCTATTTTTTATTACCCCATTGGCAGCATGCGTATATACATATGGTTGCATATGTACATCATACTCTTTCTTGATAAAAATTTCCTCTTCCCACTTCAGAAAGCCAGCAATTGAGAGATTTTCTTTTTGTAAGGAAGCTGCTTGATGAAGCTATCTGAGCCTACATTTTAGAAAATGAATTCAAATTCCATGTCTACAAAGATTATGTAATTTTGGGAAATTTGATCTCTACCCTAATTCAAATTGCTGATTGTTTTTATTATATATATGCCTTCATTGAAATCATTGTGTTTTACCCTAAGCAGAATCACAAGTTACATGACAAATCAGAGGGGGAAAAATATTGGTAATACCTGTTAAAGATAAAGGACTAATCTCTTTGATATGTAAAAAGCTCCTAGAAATAAGGAAAAATCATCAACCCAATGGGAAATATGGGCAAAAGACATGAATGGAAAAGGAAATTAAAACAAATAAAAAGATGTTCAATCTCAGTCATAATAAGAGAAATTCACTACCAGATTATTAAACATCCAGATATTTGACACTATTTTGTTGGTGATATTAGGGGGAAATAGGCATTCTCATACATTACTGGTAGAAATGCAAAGTGATACAACCTCAGTGGACAGGCATTTGGTAACATTTACCAAAACCACAATGCGTTTACCCTTAACTTGGAAATCCCATTTCTGGAAAAGTACCTGCATAAGTACAAAACAAGGCACTGTTTGTCATAACAGAAGACTAGAAGTATCTCATTTGTCTAGTTGGTTGAATAAGCATGCAATAGAAACTGCAGCTAAGGGGGTTTAAAAAAAAAAAAGAATAGGAGTTTCTCACTGAATTGATTGTGGAGAGATTGCCAGGATATGTTGTTCAAGTGAAAAATGCAAGGTGCAGAACAACATACATACTCTTCTGGTTTTGTATTAGGAGCTATTGGGGGCGGGGTGGGTAATTCGTATTGCTTGTATATGCGTATGGAAACACTAGAAGACTAGGTTTAAGATCCTAACTTAATTAATGACTCTCCTATATAAGGAATTTCCTATTTTTTGCTGATTGATGTTATACAAAAATTTATAAACAAGAAACTTGTAAAAATGGTTACCTATCTACTAAAGATGGGAATGATACTTCTGTATGTACTTTTTAAAAATATATAATTCTGACTGAATTGCATAAATATATTATTCAAAAAAATAAAATTAAATCATGTTTTGAAAACCTCAACTCCCATGAAAGTTAAAATAATTTATTGTAAAATATACATTCAAAAGAGTATAATAGAAATATACAAACGGTTAAATAATAATTTATGCATTTTGTTTGTGGACATTTTCATTTCTTATCATTTTTATGTCTTTAATGTTCAGGTGCAAAAGTGTAAAATTTTCTATCAGATTTATACCCAGGAGTAATATTGTTGAGTCTTAGCATGTTCAGCTTTACTGGATAATACCAAGAACTTTTCCAAAGTGTACCACTCTTTTCCAGGCTGAACTTATTTATGTACATGTTCACCAGCAGTGGAGGAAAGAGTGCTGATTGTCTCATATCCTCACCAACACTGACTTGAGTATCTTAACCCATTTTTCTGAGCTACTTAGTCATTTTATTGATAATTGTTCATTATTTCCTTTAATTACATGTAATGCTTAATGAAATAATTCAAAATAAATTGTTCTTTTTCATTTTTCAGATGTCTTTTTCATCTTCTACCCCTGTGGATCAGGAAATCAAAAGTCTTCGAGAGAAACTTAATAAACTTAGGCAACAGAATGCTTGTTTGGTCTCACAGAATCATTCTTTAATGACTAAAATAGAATCTGTCCACTTTGAATTGACACAGTCAAGAGCAAAAGTATGTTTCTTGAAGTGGTGACTATGCCAACAGAAAATAATTGTAATCATCTTAAGATTTATAATTGGAAAAATATTCCTTGTATTGCCTTAATGTGTTATGTATAATAATTTTTATTATAATAGAGTATCAACATGTTATAGAATCAGTTTTATGTGAATTTAATATCTGAAAATTATTTAGGGGAACTTGTATAGCCTATGCATTTAGATAAGTCAGAACTTCTTAAAATCTTAAGATTATCAATTTGTGTGGTTTTACTTCGTGTACAAAGGAAATATATAGCTTACTTATCTTCCTTTTTGAAATAATACATTCTCATTGCTAAAAACTTCAAAAATAGAAAAAAGAAAAGGGAGAAAGATAACCCAGTTTCCACCATCTAGAAACTGCTTTTATTGGTTTATTACGTAGTTAAATATTACATGTTTGAATAGTTTTTTTTTCTTGGAATTGTTTTATACTTCTTACATAGTCTAAGCAGTTTTGGATGCATTTATGTAGCTTTTCCAATAATTTTTTTTTAATATGACTTCTTTTTTAAAATATTTATTTATTTTATTTATTTATTTTCCTTATTTTTTTTTTGGCTGCATCAGGTCTTAGTTGTGGCACACGGGATCTTTGTTGAGGCATGTGGTATCTTTTCATTATGGTACACAGTCTGCTCGGGTTTCTGTCTAGTTGTGGCGCTTGGGCTTCTCTCTAGTTATGGCACGCGGGGCTCCAGGGTGCATGGGCTCTGTAGTTTGTGGCACACGGGCTCTCTCGTTGAGGCGCACGAGCTCAATAGTTGTGGCGCATGGGCTTAGTTGCCCTGCGGCATGTGGGATCTTAGTTCCCCAGCCAGGGATCGAACCCGTGTCCCCTGCGTTGGAAGGCAAATTCTTTACCACTGGACCACCAGGGAAGTCCCCAACAATCATTTTTTATGGTAGCATTATGTTTCCTTATGTGAGTATACCATAATCTAATTAATAACTTCCCTGTTTAAGTGGTTTCCTATATTTTTCTATATGATTGGTATACAAAAAATTAGAAGAAACCAAAATGTCCAATAACAGAGACATGGTAAAGTAAATTATGATATATCCATATAATGGATTGCTACTAAGCTTTTTTTTTTAAGGTAAATGCAAAGTTGTTTGACTTTTATAGAACTTTGTAAGGTTTAAATGATATATGTAGAGGCACTTAGAATAGTATCTGCACAGTCAACACTCAAAAACTTACCTAAAATATTTAGTGGTAGAAAAACATTACAGAGCAAAACACATACACATACATGCACACACACAATAATCTGTTTTGTTTTTTATAAAATGAGCACGTGTCTATGTGTGTGTATCTATATAGATATACATATGACATATATCAATATAAGGACAGAAGGACTGCTCCACAATATTGTTGATAACTTTGGAAACGATTGGAGGGTCATAGTGAAACTTTCACTATTTACTTTTCAGATGTATTGTTTTAAGTAGTAGAGTTATGGGAGGTCTTTATTTTTCTTTCATACTTTTCAAACAAAACAAAGTACTATTGAGCCTAAGGAGAAAAACTGCTGCAGTGAACATAAAACTTTTTTGGTGTTTGGGATTATTTCTAGGATAGATTTCCAGAGTGGTCAAATCACAGGGAAATAATTTTTTCAGGCATTTATTGCACTCTGTCTACATTCAGTATTCTTTTTTCTTTTTTAAACATATCTATATTTTTAAATATCTTTGAGGGAAAAATATTTTGTTTTTCTTGATTTCTTATGAAGTTTACCTTTTCAGTGTGTTTGTCATTTAGATTTCTTTTGATGTGTCTGTTTACCTTTTCTGTTTATTAATTGTATTTTAATTTTTTAATCAACTATAGATTCTTTTTAAAGTCATAGAAGCTTAATTATTTAAAGTCTAAGAGATGTTAAAAGAGTTTTACTAATAATTACTGAACTATTAGCATTTTGTTCCTTTCTTTGAGCATGTAAATACACCAGTGTTTATTCTAGGCAGTAAGACAGATATTTGTGTTTTACTTCCCATCTCAGCATTTTCTAAATTGCCTAATAAAATATTTTTTAGGGAGGCTGCCTTTTCCAGGGCAGGTCTCAGCTTTGTTGTTGCATATGTGCCACTATTGGAAAACTTTTGCTGAAATTCCCCATTGTACCGATCAACATATTCATAATTTACCTTTTAGCAGTGTCTGTACAGTAGTTACACTTCTGGAGACTGGCATCTTGTTCTCTCTGAGCTTATTGCCCTTCAGACCTGCTGCCCAGCTGCTCTCCTGGGACTTCTCTTTGATGTTCTTCTAGGTTGGGTCTATTGATCCCATGTCATTTTTCTTGGTTTACTCTTTCTTTAGTTGGAGCATGTTTTCTAGTAGCTTCCTTGTCTGTCTGAAATGTCTTAAGTTCTCCCCCACACTTGATTGAATTCTGGGTTGAAAATTATTTTACCTCAGAATGTTTAGGACATTGCTTTCTTGTCTTCTATCCTCCAGTTTGTTTCTGAAGCGTCTGATGCCATTGTGAATTACTTGTCCTAGTGTGTAATATATTTTTTCATTTGTTTTTCCATTTATGTTTTTAGGAATAGACCTCTGCTATTTATTGTGCTGGGTACATGAAGACCCTTTTAGGCTGAAATCTTATGTCCTTTGGTCCCTGAAATTTTTCTTATGTAATCTTTGATAATTTTCTTCACTCTGTTTTCTTTCTTCTATCTTTCCTAACCTGGATTGGTACTCTAAATCTTTCAAGTTTTTTCCTGGTATTTTCCATCTCTGTCTTCCCGTGATACTTTTTCTGTGATTTCCTCAACATTGTCATCCTATTGAATCTTTTATTTTTGGCTTTCATAATTTTTCATTTTCCGGAGCTTTTTCATGTTCTCTGATTGTTTTATATTTAATAACATCCTGATGCAGTATCTTCTCATAGCTCTCTGAAGATTTAATGATTCTGTGTGTTTGTGTGTGTGTATATGTTTGCCTGGCTGCTGCCAGTTGCTTTTTTCTTTTGTTTTGACCTCTGACTTTTGTGATAGAAGCTTTCAGATATTGGTGTTTTGGCTATTTGTATTTAAGGGAAGGCACTTAAATGCTCTTTGGAAGCTCTCTGTGTAAAGGTGAAGTTTGTTGTCCATTGGGCTTCATTTGTTGGTGATGGTTGAGAAGATGGCTCTTTTGTAGGGAGACATCTCCCTTCCCCCATCCAACATCCATATGTGAGGTCTTTTTCTTTGTAGCTCCTGAGTTTCTCCAGCAAAGAATCCTTTGATTTCTTACCTATGGGGTAGCCCCAAATGAGGTGGGGTAGGAAGCTAGAAGCTGACTGTTCCTTATTAATCTCTTTGTTTTTACCTCTTCCTCATCCCTGCTCACCATTCCATGTAATGTCTCAAGAGTCTCAAACCTTTCCTGTTCAATTCTCCAGATAATAATAATAACTTTCTATCTCTTCTTGGTAGGCCATCGTGTGACTCTTGGTGTTCTGAGAATAGGAAAAGGAGGGACTTATCAACAGAGTTAGAACTATATCCCAAGTTTTCTATCCTGGACCTCATCCATGCCCTGTACTATTATCTCATGCTTCCTTTTTTGGGGGATAATTAGTTCTCTTACTGATATTCTTTTCCAGACACCATTTAGGTTGTGGATTTCTACCATCCTACACTCTTCATATTCCAAGTTGTAGGATTACTATGCTTTTCTGTATTTTCTAGGTTTTCTGTAGTAAGCATGTATTCTAAAATTAGGTTTTAAATAATAACAAGGTTCAGTAAGTATTTTTATGTGATTTTAAATGATTTGGTCTTTGAAATTTAATTTTCTAATGTATGTGAAATTTATTTTTTTAGATAAATTTATCTTTAAATTAGTCTGTAGAGGTTCTCTTTTTTTCCCCAAATAACTAACCAGTTATCTTGGGATGTTAAGTTGAGGGTAACGGCAGGAACTTACATGCTGAGACTGGCTTGTGATGATGACATGCCCACATAAATTGATAGATAAGATGAGCTTCACAATTGAACAATGACTGGGGAGTTCTACTGAACCCCTGTCAGATGGTAAAAGAAACTAAGGACAAAGTCGATTAATTTATTTTGTGAAGAAAGTGCTCTAAAAGTTTTTTGTTTTAGGTTTCTGTGCTTGAATCTGCTCAACAACAGGCAGCCAATGTACCAATCTTAGAAGAACAGATTATAAATTTGGAAGCAGAAGTTTCAGCCCAAGATAAAGTTTTGAGGTAAAACTTACAGCTTTAAAATATTTATTTTCTACCTTTACTTTTTGACATATCTTGTTAAAATTTGTCCCCCACCCCAATAAATCCATATTGGTGTATAGACTGTCTTAGTTAGAACTTGTTGATTCTGTTTTCAGTCCATCATAACTCCTCTTGGCTGCAGGATACCTGCAGTATATAGGGGCTAAAAAAGACTAAATCTAAGCTGAGATGCTTATTTATGTGTTTTCATTAATATGAACTAGTTCGTTTGTTGCCCTACATAGTAATATGTACTCAGTACTTCAATGGGAGTTCAAGAAATAAAATACAAGGAATCAGGCACTTTATAATTTATCTTACTCTTCTGCTGTGAATAAAAAGAGAAATATATGCATACTAAATAGCATATTGCTCCATTTTAGTGATTCTCAAAAGAGTAGTTCTGGCACCAGCAGTAAGAGCATCATCTGGGAACTTGTAAGAAATGCAGATCTCAGTTCCTGTCTCAGACTTACGGAGTCACAAACTCTGGGAGGTGGGACCCAGCAATCTGTGTTTTAACAAGTCCTGCAGATGATTCTGATGCACACTAAAGTCATCTCTCATGACCATCAGAATTTCATAATTTTCTTTGTAATATATATGTTAAGTTTATTCCTAGGTATTTTATATTTTTGGTTGTTGTGAATTTGTTCTTGTTCTGTTCATTGATAGTATATAGGAAGGCTACTGCTTTTTGTATAATACTATAATTATTTTGTAATTGGACTATTTGTCATACCTTTAATTAATTCTAATTTTTATTTTGATTCTCCTGGGATTTTCCAGGTAGCTAATGATATTATCAGCAAAAAAAAGAATTTTGTTTTTCCTTTCCAAAATTTATACTTACTACTTTTTCATTTTAGCTTTTTGCAACTGTCAGAAAAATCAGTGGATATAGTGGTGATAACAGTCATACTTATCTAGCTTCTGAAATGTATCTGATCATTAAATAGGATATAATCTTTTATTTCAGATATATTTATCATCTGATAGAAGTATCCTTTTATTCCTTATGAAAACTAATAGTTCACAAGTGATGAATATGCCTTTTCTCTTTCTCTTGTTAAATATATGTTTCTCTTAACTCAGTGATTTAAACTAATAGAATTCCTGATGTTGAACTGTTATTGCCTACCTGAAATAATCTCTTCAACAGCCTTTAAAAGTATCTTTGTTTTATAGAGAGGCAGAAGATAAATTAGAGCAGAGTCAGAAAATGGTGACTGAAAAGGAACAGAGTTTGCAGAAGTCCCAAGAGGAATGTATAAAGCTGAAGGTAGACTTACTTGAACAAAGTAAACAAGGAAAGAGGTATGTGTTTTTAAAACAAATAATTGTTTTCTTAGGGGAGAAACAAAGAATATAGTATCTGTTTAAAATTCTACTTAGTTTTTGAAGTGAAAAAATTTCAGAAATTTGGCAGTAGAAAATTTAATGTTCTTTTCTGTCCATTAATTTTTTTTAATTTTTGATTAAAAATTTCATGTGTGGACTTTATGGTATTGGCATTTTGAATTGGGATTAATTCCTTAAAGCCTGATAATGATTATCAATGAAATGATACTTATTTCTGAAATTAAATAAAATTCATGAGAAAGTGTGGTTGGGTCTCCCTTTAGGAATACATAAGTAATGCAAAAATATCTATTTTGTATAAATCATATCTTAAGATAAAGTTTTCTAGTTAGCTTTGACCATATAACCATTAACTTTGAATGTTAACTTTTAAACTAATAAAGATGAAAAATTTTTTGGTTTAATGAGATTTTACAATATAATAATGTAATTATAGCAGCTTTTACACAGGGTAAAATCATAATTTGCATTTTTATCTTCTCTGGCAACAAAAATATGTTTTAAAAATTTATACTATGATATAAATAATGTTATGAAGGAAGTGTTTTTTGAAAAGTTGTCATACATAGATAAATATTTGTTTGCGTGTGTATTTAAACTTCTAAAAACTGCTCAAATCCCATCTATGTCATTTTTTCATTAAAATGAGTTTGGAAGAACATTTTCTCAGCAGTATTTGGTTAGTATAGTTCAGGTTACAATATATATTTAGTAGGCAATATTACTTAGTGGAAATGTTTAGATTTTGGAGTCAAACAGCCAGCTTTTACCTCTAAGTGACTTCGTTACCTTGGGGAAACTATTTAACCTTCTTGAACCTCAGTTTGTTCATCTATTAAGTCAAGATGATATTGTCTTGATGTGAGGAATAAATGTAAAAAGAAATGTAAGGTGCTTTGTAAATAATAAACACTAACAAATGTAGCTATTGCAAATGTAAACTGTGTGATTAAATATTCTGAAATTCAGACTTTACTTACTCAGATGAGCTTTTTATACATGATAATTTAAAATAACAAGATAATAATACATGAAGACAAGCCTTACAATGTAGCTAAAAAAAAGTACAGAGAAAGAGTGACTAGTTCTCTCTGTAGAACTTATACAAGAGATGATTTTTAGGGTAGGGTATTGACTACGCTGTCATAAGGTGAATAAGTAAGGATGGACACGTTCTGGACAGCATGTGCAAAGTCATAGAAGTATAAAAGAACATCATTTCTGAAGAACACTAGGAGTTTTGTGTACTTATAAATGGGCAGGTGTAGTAGGATTTGAGGAAAAAGACAGACTTGGTCCAGACTGTAAATAGCTTTGTGTTTTATGCCAAAAGATTTGTGTTTTAACCTGGAGAGGATAAATAGGCAATTGAGATTTTTAGGTAGATATGTGACATGAAGACGCTTGGAACTTTTTGAAGAGCTAGAATGAAGATTGGCATTCTGAAAATGAAAGATCAAAACCTTTGCAAAGACTTTTTTTTGGTGATGATTAATCATAATGGATTAAAAAGCCAGTATAAAGGCGGAGGTTGTTAAGCTTTATGCTGTTTATAAGAGACATACTTAAAACATAAGGACACAGGATAAACAACAAAGTCCTACCGTATAGGATAGGACAGGGAACTATATTCAATATTCTGTAATAAACCATAATGGTAAAGAATATGAAAAAAATATATATATGTATAACTGAGTCACTTTGCTGTACAGCAGAAATTAAACACAATGTTGTAAAAAAGAAAAGAAAAAGAAAACCACATAAGGACACAGAAAAAATGAACTCAAAAGGATGAAAAGAAATGTTTCAGGCAAATAGTCACCAAAACAAAGTAGATATAGCTATATTAATATCACACAGAATAGTTCTAAGTGCAACAAGCATTACTAGAGTTAAAAAGAACTCATATATATAATGTTTAGGTAGCACTTAAGCAGGAAGCTATAAAGATGCTAAACTTCTATTTATCTAATAATTTAGTCCCAAAATACTTAAAGAAAGCAAAATTTCAATGAACAAATCTGTAATCATACAGGGAACACTTTTACACATTTACTAGAATTGTGAGATTAAGAAACAAAAAAGTAAGAAGCTGAAGAGTTGAGTGATTAATAATCTTGATCTAATGGATGTATGTATGGAACCCTGTAGCCAACAATTTGAGAATTCACATTCTTTCAGGCACTCATAGAACATTTATAATTTGTTACCTCACTCTGCCAGAAAGCATGAATTTTGACAAAGATAAAAATATTTGTGTCATACATATCACCTTCTCAGACCACAGTATAATTAAGTTATATATAACAACCCCGCACCCCCACCCCCAAATCATGTATGTTTGAAGATTTAAAATCATCCTTCTTGCTACTCATGGACCATTGAAGAAATTATGAAAATTAGAAGACTTAGAACTGAGTGATATAAAAAATATTGCAGTTTGTGGGCTGCAGCCAAAGATATTCTCAGAAGAAAATTTTTAGTCTCCTTTGCATGTATTAAAATTAGTATGTGAGGGACTTCCCTGGTGACACAGTGGTTAAGAATCCACCTGCCAATGCAGGGGACCCGGGTTCGAGCCCTGGTCCGGGAGAATCCCACATGCCGCGGAGCGGCTGGGCCCGTGGGCCACAACTACTGAGCCTGCACTCTAGAGCCCGCAAGCCACAACTACTGAGCCCACGTGCCACAACTACTGAAGCCCGCACACCTAGAGCCTGTGCTCTGCAGCAAGAGAAGCCACCACAATGAGAAGCCTGCTCGCCGCAACTAGAGAAAACCTGCGCACAGCAACAGAGACCCAACGCAGCCAAAGATAAATAAATAAAAATAAATAAATTTATTAAAAAAATAATAAAATTAGTATGTGAATGAGCTAAAACATTCAATTTATGTAGTCAGGAAAAGGACATAAAAGAAAGCTTGATCAAAAGAAAAATAGAAGTAATTAAATAATAAAGATAAGGGTGAAATAGAAATCAAAGAAACAATAGAGAATCCCCCAAACCTAAATCTGGTTCTTTTCACAGTGACCAAGGGAATGGGCATCAGACAAGATTAATCTAAGAGAAAAGGCATAAAAACCAATATTGGAATTGAAAAGGAACTCGTAAGTTACAGATTTAGCTATGATTTAAGAAATAAGACCAAGTACTATGAACCATTTTAGGATAATACATTTGAAAACTTAGACTAAATAAATGATTTCCCAACAAAATTAAGTTTAACAAAACTAACTTCAGCATAAATTGAAAACCTTGGGGATTTCCCTGCTGGTCCAGTGGCTAAGACTCTGCACTCCCTGGTAGTCCAGTGGCTAAGACTCTGCGCTCCCAATGCAGGGGGCCCGGGTTCGATCCCTGGTCAGGGAACTAGATACCACATGCTGCAACTAAGAGTTCGCATGCCCCAACTAAAGATCCCACATGCCACAACTAAAGACCCCCGCATGCCGCAACTAAAAAAGATGCCACATGTGGCAACAAAGATCCCGCGTGCCACAACTAAGACCCGGTGCAGCCAAATAAATAATTAAATAAATGAATGTTTTAAGTAAATAAATTGAAAACCTTAATAGTTGTTTAGCCATTAAAGCTATTCAATCAATCATTAGAAATTTCCCCACAAAAAAATAAAATAATCAAAACGATGATGACGAAAGGAACAGTCCCATTATGGCACATGGTGGCTAAAATGAAAAAGACTCACAGTATCAAGTTTTGAATTTGTAGAGCAACTGGAATTCAAATATATTTATAGTAGGAGTATAAATTGGTAGAACCACTTTGGAAAACTATTTGTCAGTATCTACTAAATCTAAACGTAAGTCACCCTATGATCCAGCATCCACTCCAACAGAAATGAAGACCTGTATCTATCAAAAGACATGTGCAAGGATGCTCAAAGTAGCTTTATTAATAATTGCTAAGTGTTCATCAACAACAGGATTAATAAATATATTCATTCATATTCTGAAATATATGAATCAGTGAAAAAGAGCAACTATAGTTCTTTAACAACAGGGACAGATATTACAGATGTTAAACAAAGGAAGCCAGATGCAAAAGAATACTGTGTATTTCCTTAAGAAATCAAGAATAAGCAAAATTAATATATGGTGTTAAAAGTCCAAATAGTGTTTACCTTTTTAGGTGAAGAGTATTGACTGAGAGGGTGCACAAGGGAGCCTTTTGGGTGCTGGAAATGTTCTATATTTGATCTGGATAGTAGTTATGTGGGTACACACATATGTACAAATTCATTCACTTAAGATGTGAGCACTTCACTCAATAAAAAATTAAAATAACTATAAGTTAAATCTGAAAAAATCTACAGAAGATAGGTACAATCTTAATGGAGGTTTAAAAATGTACTCAGGATTTGTTTTAATCAGGTATGGCAAGATAGACATGGAAATGGCTGTCATAAATGAAGAAGTTTTTATACTCACAGATTACTAGAAATAGGAGACATGACATGTCATGTAGAGGGACCACACAGGGAAATATCAGAGTTGTTCAGAAGGCAGAGGGAGTTGGGAAGAAAATATGAACAAGAGGTTTTACTGTGGCTTCTGTGGGAATAAACGGTTGAGGTAGGGTATTCAGCCTTCGGATTGGCTAGTATGAATAATCTCAGTGGGCAGAAGTGTAAGACTGTCCTGAGTGGTCTAGTACCTGGTCCTGAGGTGATGAGGACAGGAGAATATTAGCCCGGTGTGTAAGAGCCAGATAGAGGAATGGGGAGTGGGCTCTGGATTACTTAGTTTGTGTATGAAAGGTGCACTCCCATGTGCAAAGTTTATTAATCTCTGAGAATTGGTTAGCCCTGGGAGGGCCAATCTTCCTAGGGTCAGTAATGCCTCAGATGTCAAAATATCAGACTAAAAAGACATACTTAATACAATGGAGAAAATAATAAAGGTTCTTTGAAAGCCTTAAGAGAAGATCTAATTAATGAGGTGTATACCATTTTTCTGGAAAGGAACCTAACATAAAGGTGTCAGTTTTCCCCGAAATAGTTTATACATTCAGTACAATTCCAATCAATATCCCAACAAAATTTTTGGTAGAACTTAATGAACTGACCCTAAAATCATGTGGAAGAACCAATGTCCAAGAACAAACAAGGCACTTTTGAAGCTGTAGACCAAGGTAGAGAACATGTCTATAGATAACAAGACTTCTAAAGTTATACTAATTAAGTCAATGTGATATTGGTATAGCAATAAACAAAAAGATCAGTGGTACAGAACAGAGACTCTTAAGCAAACATGCATACAACGGAATCTTCATAATGTAACAGGTGGCATTACAAATCAGGGCAAAGGATGGAAGAATCAATAATTAAGGTGCTGGACAAACTGACATCATGTGTTTCATATGTAATACAGTGAGAAGGGTACAACACTGTTTATGTGGTATGCCTCTTGAGAATGAATAGCCTGAAACTAATCACGAGGAAACATCAGACAAGCTCAGGTTGGTCTTCTGTAAAACAACTGTTTATTCTTCAAAAATGTCACTGTCATGAAAGACTGAGAGAAGCTGAGAAGATGTTCCAGATTAAGGAGACTAAAGAGACATGATAACTAAAAGCAGTAAGTGATCCTGGATCAGAAGAAGGAAAATTCCATAAAGAAATTATTGGAATAATTAATAAAATTTATATGTGAATTGTGTATTAGACAGTAATATTGTATCAATTTTAGATTTCTTAAATTTGATAGTTACTTGTGGTTATATTACTAGTTACTCTAGGATATATAGTTCAGTGCAAAAAAATCTCTCAAGTGAGAGACATAAAGCAATGGTGGCAAAATATCAAAAAATGGTGAATCCACATTAAGGGTATACTGATTTAATTTTAAAAACAAATACTTCAGGAGGACTTCCCTGGGGGTCCAGTGGGTAAGACTCTGCTCTCCCAATGCAGGGGGCCCAGGTTCGATCCCTGGTCGGGGAAATAGATCCTGCATGCATGCTGCAACTAAGGAGTTTCCATGCCACAACTAAGAGTGCATACTGCAACTAAGAAGTCTGCATGCCGCAACTAAAAGATCCCACATGCCGCAACGAAGATCCCACATGCTGCAACTAAGACCCGGCGCAGCCTAAATAAATAAATATATATTAAAAAAAAAAACGAACTTCAAAAAATGATTCATGGAGAATTGATTATTGATTAAAAAATTAAATTAGATTCCTGCCTCATACTATACCTGCATTAAAAAGAAAAAATTCCAGATGGATTAAAGGCCCAATTGTGAAAAGTAAAACTTTTAGAGAAAATATATGAGAATAGTTTCTGTGTTGTCTCATGGTAGGGAAGAATGTTTTAAAATGAGAGCAAAAAAGCATGAATATTACAGGAAAAGATTGCTAAATTTTAAGTCCAGTAAAATAAAAACCTTGTGTTTATAAAACTCATCAATTACGAAGTGAAAAAGGGCTTCCCTGGTGGTGAAGTGGTTGGGAATCTGCCTGCCAATGCAGGGGACACGGGTTCGAGCCCTGGCCTGGGAAGATCCCACATGCCGCGGAGCAACTAGGCCCGTGAGCCACAATTACTGAGCCTGCGCGTCTGGAGCCTGTGCTCCGCAACAAGAGAGGCCGCGATAGTGAGAGGCCTGCGCACCGTGATGAACAGTGGCCCCCGCTTGCCACAACTAGAGAAAGCCCTCGCACAGAAATGAAGACCCAACACAGCCATAAATAAATAAATAAAACTTAAAAAAAAAATAAAAGAAAATTATTAAAAAAAAAAGGAAAAAAAAAGAAGTGAAAAAGACAAGACTAATGGTTGGGGAAATATTTGCAAATAATATAACAAAGATTAATATCCAGAATTTGTAAAGAACTCTCACAAATCAATAAGAAAAGGCAGGGTTGGGGGGCGATATCCAGTAATAAAAGACAAAGAATCTGTAGAAGTAAAGGACAGGAAACTCAGATGTCCAATGAAACATGAAAGTTGCTTAACCTCACTGTCATCAAAAATGTAAATTAAAACTACAGTGAGGTTGTAAAGCTACAAACATGTCACACTATTAGATTGGCAAAAGTTTTAATTTGATGATATTGTAGTAACTCACTGAGCATTTATTATGTGTAAACACTTTTCTAAGTGCTTTAGGTATATAACTTATTTATTCCTCACACAATCATAAGAGTTTGATAATATCCTCATTTTATAGATGAAGAAACTGAATTAGAAGTTAACGTCACCCATGTAGAAAGTGGTAGAGGTAGAATTTGAACCCAAACACTGTGGCTCTAGGGCCCAATGAATTGAATACCATGACAGAAGTAGTAGTGCAAAGTGGTTAGGTAGAAGGATTATGCAAACAGGTTACATTCACAGTAACCCGTGAGATCTTGGGCAAGTTACTTAACCTCTCAGTTCCTTGTTTGTGGCACTTACTTTATCATAGGTCGCTGGGAGGCTTAGATAGGTTACTATTTTATTATTATTCTATACTGCATCTCTAAGTGTGGGTGAAGGTGTGGTATAATAAACTCATACATATTTCTGGTTGGGAGAGTAAATTGGTGCAGCTGCTGTACTACTTTTTTTTTTTAAAGGATTTAATAAATTGAAGGTGTACCATAGTACCTTCAACTTTGAAATACCTTTTGGAAAATATCTAGCAATTCAGCTCCTAATTATTTATCTTAAAGAAACTCTCGCACATATTGCCAAGGAACTATGCACCAAGGTGTTCATTGCAACATTGTGTTAGGTGGAAGCAACCTCAATGTCTATCAACTAAAAAAATGGATGAATAAATTATACTATTTTTATACAATAGAATAGTATATATTAGATTTTTAAAAGTGAACTATAGTCACATGGATGAACATAGATATGTCTTGAATAATAATGAACAAAAGTAGTCTGTAGAAGGATATATACATTGTGGTGCCATTCATATAAAGTATATGGAAAAAGATTACGATATTTCATTGAATGTAAGATTCCACAGATTTTAAGGTGTACCGTTATTTTAGTAATCACTAAGAAAAAATATCATGAAACTATGGTATACCATCAATTGTAAAATACATAATAATTTTAGAGATGTTAAAAATGTGAAAACAGTGTGCCTCTTACAATAGATGAACTATGATGTATTGTTTGTGGATTTTTTGGTTAACATGTGAATGTACAAAATGTATGATGATAATACAACAAAGTCACACTAGGGTTACCTCTGTGGAAGAAGTCAGGGGAATGGGATTTGGAGGTGAACAGGGACCTCAACTCCGTAATGTCTATAATGTTTTTTTGCTTATAATGAAAAAGCTACATGAAACAAAAATAGCAAAGAGTTAAGATTCACAAAAGTTGGGTTGGGAGTACATGTATATATTTATGCATTCTTTTCTGTGAGGCTGAAAATATTATGACCTTTTTATAAATATTGGTGGTGGGACTTCCCTGGTGGCGCAGTGGTTAAGAATCCGCCTGCCAATGCAGGGGACACGGGTTTGAGCCCTGGTCCGGGAAGATCCCACATGCTGCGGAGCAACTAAGCCTGTGAGCCACAACTACTGAGCCTGCACTCTAGAGCCTGCAAGCCACAACTACTGAGCCCACGTGCCACAACTACTGAAGCCTGTGCGCCTAGAGCCCGTGCTCTGCAACAAGAGAAGCCACTGCAATGAGAAGCCCGCACACTGCAACGAGGAGTAGCCCCCGCTCGCCGCATCTAGAGAAAGCCTGAGCACAGCAACAAAGACCCAACGCAGCCAAAAAATAAAAATAAATAAATAAATAAAGCTATTAAATCTGGTCAAAAGTATGGACCATTTAAAAACTAAAAAGTGAAAAATACAGGTATCCTTTGCTCTCTGAATTCTAGCTATGCCAACTAAGGAATGGAATATATTCTCGTAGATTTTCAAATAAATCCCTTATTGTTTAAACTCTTTTTTATTTGAAACTTGGAACCAGACATCCCTGATATCCACAGTTGCTGTCCAAATTTAAGAACCCCATATATTCAGGAAGTAAGAGATACTTTCACTTGAATTTGTAAGCCAATAGAGAAGAGACTGAAAATACAGAAGAGTCCTGAAAGGGAAGAGCTAAGATCCAGAGTATAGATAAAGGAATTCACCTTGGATAAGAGAAGAGTCACTAACTTCAAAATAATGTGATGAAAATAAGTTTAAATATAGAAAAATTTTTAGATGTGGGTATGAAATTGACCAAGTTCCAGCCTAGTAGTCTCAATTCAGTGTGAGAGGTATGAGGAAAGGTCAGGATGAACTAAGAGGTGAGACAGAATGGTTGGGCTTAAGACAGTGCTTGGTAGTGGTTGGATTTTGTTGTTCAGATTTTATATCTTTTTTGAAAATTTACTTGGCCTTTTCAAAGATCACAGGATTTACTGAGTATTTTTAATGTACTAGACAGTGGATTGATTCTGTAATACCTGATCTTTGAAAATTTATCATATAGCCTCAGGCAACTTCCCTAATCTGTCTTTTCGAGACAGAGAAAAAATTGCCAACACATAAGAATGTCTGTATGTTTCAAAGTTTATAAGTATTTTATATTCTATTTTATTTTTCATATAGATTTCATAATGAGGAAATTATTGTAGTCTAGTCTTCAATTTTCATTTTGCCATTTTAAGCCTTATACTCTTTTTTAACACGGAAAAATCTGCTTCTCTCTAGTTATTCCTTATAATTGAATATAGGTTATTTTGGAACTTAAATACACAAGTACAGAGCATTCTTCACTTTTATTAATTATCTCTTGTTAAATTTTAGAGCTGAACGACAAAGGAATGAAGCACTATATAATGCTGAAGAGCTAAGTAAAGCTTTCCAACATTATAAAGAAAAAGTGGCTGAAAAACTGGAAAAGGTAAGAGGCAGTTGTGCAAATTCAGTGTTTTGTATTACCATCCACATTCTGAAAATATAGACATAAATAGAATATCTTTATTTATGGTTAAAGTGGGGAGTAATTTTTATGATCTCATTCATAATAAAATCATTGAAATAAAGAATTTATAATTATTAGTTAAGTATAATATTTACCATCTTCTTATAATGAGCAGAAACTTTCTTATCCAAAGAAGGAAAAGAGTGGAGACAAGGAACAAAATGTAGAGAAAAATGGGGTGAGTGAGCAGTTTGGAGCTATAGAAGTAAAAGCAGGAAATTTGTTCCTATCACCTCAGTGAAAATGAAGGCAGAGTAGTTTATGTAGCCTTTAATTGGTCTCCTTAGACATAGCACCCTGAGAGAGGCTCACTTCTGCCTCTCAGAGGGAAGGTTCCTTGAATAGGTTCTACATAGTAATATAGTGGCTTAATTACATTCATTGAATATCTTCAAGTAATACCACATGATAATAAACCTGTTTGGAGGGAGGCCACATGTTGGACATTAAGATAAATTCTTTATATCCTTAATTAATATAAATTCTTTATATCCTTAATTAATATTTACAAATTCTGTTCGAAGAAAGGTAGGATAGAAGAAATATTAAAAATAAGAAAAATTTAAGATCCCATTAGATACTGACGTCTTAAGTGTGAATTAATAAGATCACTGTTTTGAAAGCCTTGGAAAAGGTCCCTGTGGGAAAGAAATATTGTAGAAAGGATTTTTAATAAGGTAATCTGGAGTGGGAGGTAGAAAACTTAGTAGGGGGAATATCCTCCTAGAGAGGGAGGACTTTATAGAGGAAAGAGAGGAAAATGTAAGAGATGATTTTTTTCATACTTCTTAGGATTACCAATTTCAAACTGCTCAGCAGAGCCCTATAGTTAGATAGATATAACAAAGGAAGTGGGGCAGATCTGTCCAGTCCTCCATTCCCACTGCTCAAACCTGGATGCTTGACTTTTATCTGTTTTAAATTTGGGGCTGTGATTTCCTTGGGAGTACTCTGTGGCTAAAATTTCAAAAATTACTTCTCTGGAACATTTGCACTAAAGCTAGCCTTTAGTAACTTGATGGAGCATCTCTACATGAGTTGCTTGCCTTGTCCACATAAGAGCAGAACAATTCTGCTTTCAGGTAATCATGCTGTTGTTCCTTTCTTGTAGGCTCTTAACCATTTCTGGACAGGTGGTAGCATTCCCCCCTCCCTGTTCTTTGTTGCTGAAAGTTCACTTTGCTCCTTTCACTACAAGGCTGGGGACTTAAACTTGTGGAGTACTTACTCCACTCTCCTGCTTATTTCCGAAATCACTACATTTTAACTTGAAATACCTGAAACTTATGACCACATTAGTGCATCCACTTAAAACAAATTATTGTTTTAGGTTCAAGCTGAAGAAGCAATATTAGAGAAAAATCTAATTAACTGTGAAAAAGAAAAGAAAAGGCTACAGGAAAAGTGTGGTCTATATAAAAGTGAACTTGAAATTCTGAAAGAGAAATTAAGGTACAGTATCCTATTGTAAAAAAAGGATTTTTATGTGGAAATAGAGAAAAAACTGAAACATTTAAAAATAGAATATTTTGAATTCTGTAATTATGGCCTTAAATAATGTAGAAAGATAGGCATCCATGACTGAAATTGTTTTCTACTTGTAAATTTAGGATTTTAAATGAATAAAACATGTGTTGATGTTAATATACTTGTAAATATAGAGTAATATGATCAACATATTTGCTTTGAATATATTTAGAAAGTATTAACACAGATGTAGTGTCCGTGTAGTGTGACCACATTAGCTAGTAAAATATGTATTCTTCAAATCATGAAGCATCACCTAGTCTAACCTTCTCATTTCAGAGATGTTAAAAATGTGAAAAAGGGAACTGATGAAATACAATAACAGTTCTAAACAGTAGATTGTTCTAATGTTTGACATGTTTTTATAGGTATATACATATATATTTTAAAATGCTGCATAGTAATCTGTTAATGGTTAATTAGACTATCTTTTAGAGTTGTGGCTAATAAATAGTTTGTGATTTTTTTCCTTATACTATCTAAAACTTTCTTGATGCTGCAAAATATTGTGTCAGGATTTTGGAGCTAACTCTCCTGTCATACACTTTTTAAAAGGGAGCAGAACTACCTCCAAGATAGTGGGATTATTCTGCTCAACTATTTACTGTGAGACACTGGGCAAGTTTCATAACCTTTCCTTGCCTTGTTTTCCTCCATCCGTAAGCAGGGAGTAACAATAGTGCTAGCCACATAAAGTTGTGAGTGCCTAGCATGCAGAAGGTAGGCACTCAGTAAATGTGAGCAAGTATTATTTCAGAATTAAACTTTAAAATATTTAAAAAGTGAGATTAACTAAATATTATTGAAAGTGAATGTATGTTTTATTTTCATTTTTATGCTTTTTTCTTCATAGGCAGTTACAAGAAGAAAATAATAATGGAAAAGAAAAATTAAGGATCATGGCAGTGAAAAATTCAGAAGTCATGGCGCAACTAACTGAATCTAGACAAAGTATTCTTAAGCTAGAGAGTGAGTTAGAGGATAAAGACGAAATACTTAGAGAAAAATTTTCTCTGATGAATGAAAACCGAGAATTAAAAGTTCGTATTGTAACACAGAATGAGAGACTGGATTTGTGTCAGCAAGAAATAGAAAGTTCAAGGGTGGAACTGAGAAGTTTGGAAAAAATTATGTCCCAGTTGCCAGTAAGTATGTGTGATAAGGAAAATTTTACCCAAGTGCTTTATAAGAGATCATAATTTTGTTGTTGCTTTATTACCTTCTATTTTTTTCCTCACATGTCTGCTTTCAGTCCTCAGTTCTTTTCTATCTAATCCTTTTTTCTGAACTTACCTTTCCATCCTTTCTCAATCTCTCAGATGGCATGTATAAGAATGGCACAGAATTTTTTAAAACAACAGTTTTAAAGGAACATTTATATACCACAGCGTTCACCCATTTTAAGTGTACTGTTCAATGATTTTTAGTAAATTTACAAGTTCTGGAACAATCACCACAATCCAGTTTTCAAACACTTCTATCCCCCAAAGGTCCCTTGTGCCCATTTATAATTAGTCCCTGTACCCATCCCCACTCCTAGGGAATCACTAATCTACTTTCTGCCTATGGAGATTTGTCTTTTCTGGACATTTCATATAAATGAATTGTACAGTATGTGGTCTTACATTTTCTTAATGTTTTTGAGGCTCTTTCATTGTGATATATATCAGTATTTCATTTCTTTCTATTGTTTAATATTATTCCTTTGTATGGATATGCCGCATTTTATTTATTCATTCACCAATAGATGGACATTTGGGTTGTTTCCACTTTTGAACTATTATGAATGATGCTGTTATGAACATTTGTTTACAAGTCTCTGTCCACACATTTCTCTTGAGTAGATACCTAGAAGTAGAATTGCCGAGTCATGTGGAAAATTTATGGCAAACTTTTGCAAAGTGGCTGTACCATTTTACATTCTCACCAGCAAAATATGAGGATTTGTTTCTCTACATCTTAGCCAACAATTGTTATTGTCTGTCTTTTTGATTATAGCCATCTTAATGAGTATTAACTGGTATCACATTGTGGTTTTAATTTCCATTTCCCTGTTGACCATGTTGAGCAACTTTTCATATACTATTAGAGTGGTACAGAATATTAAATTGTTTTTATGGTAGCATCTGGCCACCTTTTCTCTATGAGTTATATATATGACCATATTTATAAGTGAGATTAGGAAGAAAGTAAGTATACTTGTGTCAGAAATTTGTTATTCATAGGTGCAAAGTAAAGGTGAAGTCAGGAGAAAGGTATAAGATAAATGTGTCATGATTGGTTTCACATATGGATGGATGGTAGACTTTTACCAATTTTAAACTGTCATGGAATTATGAAGCTGAAAGGGACCTTAGTAATCATCTAATTCAGTATTATCATTTTATTGAATTGGTGAAGAAGTGTACCCAAGGAAGTAAATAATTTGTCCAGCTAGCTAGTGGCAGAGTTTAAACCAGAACATACCATTCTTGGTTCCCATCCCCCTGCAGTATCTACTTTCCTGGGATGCTGATTATTTGCTTAGATTGTTTTTTTTAATTAAAAAAATTTTTTTGGCCACGTGGCATGTGGGATCTTTGTTCCCAGACCAGGGATCAAACCCGCGCCCCCTACAGTGGAAATGTGGAGTCTTAACCACTGGATCAACAGGGAAGTCCCTGTTTGCTTAGATTTTTAATGTACTGTTTGCTTTTGAAATTTGATAATAATCAAATGCAGGTAGCATTCACTTAAAATTGATACTTCCTTTGACTCAGTATCAAGAATTACTTGATATGTGATTCTGAAAGTGGTGTGATAATATATGCTTGATCCCATATAACGTGGTTTGGAAATGTGAATTTGTCTATTTCTAAAAAGTGTGATTTTGTTATAGTTTGAAGGTAGTAGTCATTAAGTGCTTACCTTGCCCCTTTTCACAACTAATTTTTAAAATTATTATTCAAAACATACAGAATGCATACAGAGACCAATATAGCACATTTGCTAAATCTGGGAAACATATCGTGATATCTACTTCAGACATTTTTAGAATAAAAATTTATAGGGAAATAAAGCCTCATTATGTACTTCATTAGATCCCCATTCTCTCCCTCTCTCCTCAGAGGTAGCCACTATTTTGAAATTCATATGTATCCTTCTTGCCCATATTTTAAATATTGCCACATACAGATGTATCTGGAAAAAAAATATATAGTTCAGTGCATTTTTGAAAGTACGATATGTGCCTCTGTTGTTTTTCCCTCAGTGTCATGTGATGTCTCCATAATGATTTATATAATGCAGATTTATTTTAACTATTGTAGTTTTCCCATTATGTTAATATTTCATAATGAATTTATGCATTCTGTTGATGGCTGTTAGATTGTTTCTATTAAATTCACACAATTTTTCAAACTTACATGAAAAATAATTGTATCGGACTTCCCTGGTGGCACAGTGGTTAAGAATCTGCCTGCCAGTGCAGGGGACACAGGTTTGATCCCTGGCCCGGGAAGATCCCACATGCCGTGGAGCAACTAAGCCTGTGCGCCACAACTACTGAGCCTGGGCTCTAGAGCCTGCGAGCCACAACTGCTGAGCCCACACACCACAACTACTGAAACCCATGTGCCTAGAGCCTGTGTTCCGCAACAAGAGAAGCCACCACAATGAGAAGCCCACTCACCTCAACAAAGAGTAGCCCCTGCTCAATACAACTAGAGAAAGCCCACGCGCAGCAATGAAGACCCAACGCAGCCATAAATAAATAAATTGTATCATAGATATTGTAAGTTTATATATGTTTGTTTTTAAACTTGCAGTTAAAAAGAGAAATGTTTGGTTTTAAATCATCTCTGTCTAAGCACCAGATGAGTATTTTGTCAAACAAGGAAGACAGTTACATTGGCTGCTGTGAGACAAATAAAATGGTGATTTCGGAATTGAGGTACGGTTTTCAGATGCTGAAGTTTTAGCACATACAATGTGTTTTAAAAATTGGTAATTAAGATCTTTAGTTGAGAAGTTGAGAAATATACAGAAAAGTCTAGAGAGTATTATAACAAATATCCATATTTCCACAACTAAGAGCTGATTCTTCTTAACATTTTTTGATATTTTTTTCAAATCTGTTTCTTTAAATAAAAAATAAAACATTACAGGGTAGATAATGCCCTTTGATCCTTAACACTAGTCCCATTCTCCTCCTAAGTTATCTACCATCATGAGATGGGTATCTATCCTTCAATTCATTTGTGTTTGCTTATATTCACACATATAAATATACTGTTTTTATATGGTTTGTAATTTTGCCTTTTCACTCAGCATCATTTTTAAAATTCATCGATGTCGAGGTAGGTAGGTAGAATGGTTGATCAATGGATGGATTAGTGTGGTTAGTTTAGTTTTAATAGCTGTGTAAGAGTCTCTCCTACAACTACATCACAATTTATCTGTTCCTTTATCGATAGTTGCCTTATTTCTAGTTTTCGTCTATTACAAATAGTGCTGCAAAGTACATACTTACACATGTTTCCTGTACAATATGCGAGAGTTTCTCTAGCAGATATTTCTAAAAGTAAAATTGCTGGGTCATAGGGTGTATACTATCAAGTTTCTAAAGTAGCTGAACCAGTTTACAGTGTAATCAGTTGTATATAAGACTTTCTGTATCTTGGCCAATAGTTGACTAATATCAGAGTTTAAAATTTTTTTTAATTAAAATTATTTTAATTTGAAAGGGGAAAATGGTATGTGATATTTTTATAGAATCTTTCTAATAATTTTTGGTTTATTTTCTTTTGTGCCAGGATTAAGCTTGCAATGAAAGAGGCAGAAATTCAAAAGCTTCAGGCAAACCTGACTGCTAATCAATTATCTCACAATCTTATTGCTTCTAATGACAACCAAGAAAGTGGCAAATTAAATAGTTTAGAAACAGAACCTGTAAAACTAGGAGGTAATCAAGTAGGTAAGTATATTATATTCAGTTCTTATTATAAATTGTAATCAGAGTTCTTTATGATAGTTTTTTAAAGAAACAGATTATCAACTGGTTACTGTTATCAAACATACTTGATAATCTGTTATTACTACTTATGTGTTGATAAGACGGTAAAAATTATTTCAAAATTCTTGAACTTTGCATCATTCTTTAAAAATATATTTTTGAAGTAAAATTTACTTACAATAAGATGCATCCATTTAAAATAAAAATTCAATGCATTTTGTCAGATTTTTTTTTTAAATAAATTTATTTTATTTATTTATTTTTGGCTGCCTTGGGTCTTCGTTACTGCGCACGGGCTCTCTCTAGCTGCGGTGAGTGGGGACTACTCTTCGTTGTGGTGCATGATCTTCTCATTGCGGTGGCTTATCTTGTTGCAGAGCATGGGCTCTAGGCTCACGGGCTTCAGTAGTTGTGGCATGCAGGCTCAGTAGTTGTGGCTCAGGGGCTCTAGAGTGCAGGCTCAGTAGTTGTGGCGCATGGGCTTAGTTGCTCCGCGGCATGTGGGATCTTTCCGGACCAGGGCTCGAACCCATGTCCCCTGCATTGACAGGCGGATTCTTAACCACTGCACCACCAGGGAAGTCCAGATGTTTAGTTTTTTCATATGGTTATACCCTTGTTACCATCACCACAATCAAGACATACAGTGGTCCCTGCCTATCCTCCCAGCATACATTCCAAGACCCCCGGTGGATGCCTGAAGCTGCAGATAGTATGAAACCCTATGTACTACTATGTTTTTTCCTATACGTACATGCCTGTGATGAAGTTTAATTTGTAACTTAGGCACAATAAGAGATTAACAACAACAATAATAAAATAGAACAATTATAACAGTATACTATAATAAAAGTTATGTGAATGTGGCCTCTCTCTCCCTCAAAATATCTTATTGTACAAATTTAATACCTTTTCCATCTTCACACATTGTGGCTATAACTCTTGCAGTTTGACGTGTGATAGCAAAACTAGCACAAATTTCTTTTTTCTTTACAATTTCATGGATTGAAGAGTCTTACTGTAGATCTTAGCATCCTCAGCATACAACTTTTTTTCTTATTAAGTCTAGTACTTTCACCTTTTCACTTAAAGGGAGCATGTTACAGCTTCTTTTATATTTGAATTGCTAGCATCACTACTCTTGCACTTTGGGACCATTATTAAGTAAAATAAGGATTACTTGAACACATGCACTGCGATACTGCAACAGTTGATTTGATAACCTAGTTGGCCACTAAGTGTCTAACGGGTTGGATACATGGACAAAGGGATTATTATTCACATCCTAGGCAGGACGGAGCTGGACGGCAAGGGACAGTGTGAGACTTCATCACACTACTGAGAATGGCACACAGTATATAACTTATGAATTGTTTATTTCTGGAATTTTCCATTTATTATTTTCGAGCCTCAGTTGACAGCAGGTAACTGAAATGTGTAATGAGTTGACTTACATATGTTATGATTTCCACAGTAAATTTGGTTAACGTCGTCATCTCATTTACATACCAAAAAAAAAGGAAAAAAGTTTTAAGATCTACTCTCTTAAATTTCAAATATACTATACAACAGTGTAACTTATTATCATCATGTTGTACATTATGGATCCACTTTTACTTTTAATATACTTAGTTATTAGCCAATAATTAACATGAAGAAACCACCGTGTAGAAAAAAACTTGCCGTATTTGTAATAATAGCAAATCACTTGAATACCTTATATATGATTATCTAGGTTATTAGATAGTCTTTTTAAGACTCTTTAGGTTTTGTTTATTTGTTTGTTTGTTGCTTTTAAAAATTTGAATATTGCCCTTTCTTTCTTCCTTTCTTTTTCTTTCTTTCTTTATCATTAAAGTATAATTGACGTACAACACTGTTAGTTCCAGGTACACAACATAAAGATTCGACATTACAAAATCACTACAATAAGTCTAGTTACCATCTGCCACCATACAATGTTATTACAATATTATTGACTGTATTCCCCATACTGTACCTTTCATCCCCATGACTCATTTATTTTGTAACTGAAAGTTTGTGCCTCTTAATCTCTCTCACCTATTTTATTTATCTCCTCCTTCCCCTTCCCCAACTGCAACCACCAGTTTGTTCTCTGTATCTATGAGTCTGTTTCTGTTTTGTTATGTTTCTTCATTTGTTTTGTTTTGTTTTTTTAGATTCCATATATAAATGAAATCATACAGTATTTGTCTTTGTCTAGCTTATTTCACTTAGCATAATACCATCTAGATCAATCAGTGTTGTTGCAAATGGCAGGATTTCATTCTATTTCATGGCTGACTAATATTCTATTGTATAAATACATTTTACATATACATCTTCTTTATCCATTTATCAATTGATGGGCACTTAGGTTGCTACCATATTTTGGCTATTGTAAATAATGCTGCAATGAACATGGGAGTGCAGATATCTTTTCTAATTAGTATTTTGTTTTCTTCAGAAAAATACCCAGAAGTGGAATTGCTGGGTCATATGGTAGTTCTGTTTTTAATTTTTGAGAAACCCCCATACTGTTTTCCACAGTAGCTGTACCAGTTTACATTCCTGCTAGCAGGGCACCAGGGTTCCGTTTTCTCCACATTGTTGTCAACCCTTGTTATTTCTTGTCTTTTTTTTTTTTTTTTTTTTTTTTTTTTTTAAAGTTTTAATTTATTGATTGATTGCTTGATTGCTATGTTGGGTCTTCGTTTCTGTGCTAGGGCTTTCTCTAGTTGCGGCAAGCGGGGGCCACTCTTCATCGCAGTGCGCGGGCCTCTCACTATCGTGGCCTCTCTTGTTGCGGAGCACAGGCTCCAGACGCGCAGGCTCAGTAGTTGTGGCTCACGGGTCTAGTTGCTCCGCGGCATGTGGGATCTTCCCAGACCAGGGCGCGAACCCGTGTCCCCTGCATTAGCAGGCAGATTCTCAACCACTGCGCCACCAGGGAAGCCCCTCTTGTCTTTTTGATAATAGCCTTTCTGACAGGTGTGAGGTGATATCTCATTGTGGTTTTGATTAGATTTCCATGATGATTAGTGTTGTTAAGCACCTTTGCATGTACCTTGTTGGCCATTGGTGTCTTCTCTGGAAACATGTCTATTCAGATCCTTTTCCCTTTTGTTTTTTGCTGTTGAGTTATATGAATTTTTAAATATATTTTGAATATTAACCTCTTATCAGATACATGATTTACAAATATTTTCTCCCATTCCATAGGTTGACTTTTCATTTTATTGATGGTTTCTTTTGCTGTACAGGAGATTTTTAGTTTGATATAGTCCCACACATTTGTTTTTGCTTTTGGTGTAAAATCCAAAAAAAAAAAATCTTTGCTAAGACTGATGTCTAATAGCCTACAGTCTCTTTTTTTTTTTTTTTTTTTCCCTAGGAGTTTTATGGCTTTAGGTCTTATGTTCATGTCTTTAATCCATTTTAAGTTAATTTTTGTGTATGGTGTAAGGTAATGGTCCAGTTTCATTTTTTTGTATGTTGCTGTCCAGTTTTCCTGACATCATTTATTGAAGAGACTATCGTTTCCCCATGGAATATTCTTCACTCCTTTGTTGTAAATTAATTGACCATATATACATATATTTATTTATGGTCTTTCTATTTTGTTCCATTGATCTATGTGTCTGTTTTTATGCCAGTACCATACTTTTTTTGATTACTATAACTTTGTAATATAGTTTGAAACCAGGCAGTGTAACGCCTCCAGTTTTGTTCTTCTTTCTCTTTTGTGGTTCCATATAAATATTTAGGATTGTTTGTTAATTTCTGTGAAAAATGCCATTGGAATTTTGATGGGGGTTGAATTGAATCAGTAGGTCACTTTGGGTAGTATGGACAGTTTTACAATGTTAATTCTTCTAATCCATGAGGATGAAATGTCTTTCCATTTATTTGTGTCTTCAGTTTCTTTCATCAATGTCTTGTAGTTTTCAGTGTACAGATCTTTCACCTACTTGGTTATATTTATTCCTAAGTATTTTATTCTTTTTGACTCAATTGTAAATGGGGTTGTTCTCTAAATTTCTCTGTTTTTTAAAATTTGTTAATTGTTTATTTATCAAGAAAAACTATTCCTTAGCCCAGATATTCATAGTTCATAGTTTCATAGTTCAGGAACACAGGTAAGTGACAAACTTCTGTGGAACTCAACCCAAAGAAATTCTTTATATGCCAAAATCACTTTGCACTCTGAAAGATACCAACCTTCCTCATCTCTTCAAAATGTTTTATGGAATCATAATTTCTGTAGAAATCTGCATATGCCTTCTTTCTTGGTTCAGCCACAGCAAACTTACAGAAAGTTGCAACTCCTAGGGAGACAATGAGAGCTCCAACAATATGAAATCACAGGCGCTTGGCCAGAAGGCCACACATCTGAGGTTTTGTCAAAGAACTGGAAGGCAGGGTAGTTTTTCTTGATAGCTCAACAACGACGTCCTTCCAGACTGATGGAGTAAATTTCTTTCTGATAGTTTATAGTTTACTCAGAATTAAGATTTTTTCCACTTGAAGTGAAATGTAGAAACTTTACAAGATTATAGGTCTCTTTACCATCCGTATTTTATATTGTAATTGTCCAATGTATTACACCAGCATACATTGAAAACCTCACTAGACAATGCTATTTTTTTCTTTGAACTGTCATAATCTGATAGTTAATCACTGCAGCTTTTTGTTGATTAGTGTTTGCCTGGTAAAACTTTTTCCATCCTTTTAAACCTGTATCTTTATATATAAGTGAGTTTCTAATAGAAAGCATATAATTGGTTCTTGCTTTAATAACCAGTCATTTTTACTTTTATTGGAATGTTTAGGTTACTTACATTTAATGTAATTATCGATCTTTTGGGGTTTAAATCTACCATCTTGGTATTTGTTTGCTTTCTATTCTATTGGCCTTTGTTCATCTTTCTTGCCTTCTTTTGAATGAATTATAGTATTCCATTTTTTTAATGTCCTCGATTGAGTAATTAATTATACCTCTTTTTTTTTTTAGTGGTTGCCCTAGTGGTTAACATATGCATCTTTAACTTATCATGCTGTATCTTCAAGGACAATGGGCTGCCAGTAGCAGAAATGACAGCAGAGAAAATTAGATATCTAAGTAATTAGAGGGAATACAGAAGAGAATGATGGGATCAGCAGAGGGAATTCTAGTTATTAGAGGTGGTGATAGCATATATCATATATTCTCTAACGTCACAGAAGAACAGAGACAATGATAGATTACTTAGAAATTGAATTATTAGGGATATGGAGAGTTGATGGGAAATGGCTACTTATGCAGTCTTTGAAGGCATAGTACATCTGTACTTGTTTCCACATCTGTGTATTCTCAGTCAGTCATCTACATTATGCATCTACTTTATTTATTTTTTAAAATTAATTTATTTATGGCTGCATTGGATCTTCGTTGCTGTGCGTGAGCTTTCTCTAGTTGTGTTGAGCGGGGTCTACTCTTCGTTGCCGTGTGCGGGCTTCTCATTGCAGTGGCTCCTCTTGTTGCAGAGCACGGGCTCTAGGCGCGTGGGCTTCAGTAGTTGCAGCATGTGGGCTCAGTAGTTGTGGCTCGTGGGCTCTAGAGCACAGGCTCAGTAGTTGTGGCGCATGGGCTTAGTTGCTCCACGGCATGTGGGATCTTCCCGGACCAGGGATTGAACCTCTGTTCCCTGCATTAGCAGTTGGATTCTTATCCACTGCGCCACTAGGGAAGCCCCTATGCATCTACTTTAAAACACTCCTGAAAGCTTGTTTACCTTTGAGTGGGCATAGGTGTGTACATTTATAATGGAGAAAAGGTGTATTCAAACAACTACTTCTGATAACCTTCAGTGTTTTTAAAAAGCATTACTGAGTTCTTATCAGCTCGTTTGGAATAAGAAGGATTCTCTGTTTTTGGCTTTTGAACCTACATCTGTGTACAATAGCAAATATTGTTAACGATCTCAAGTTATCCAAATAAATTTATGATAAACTTTGGTTTAAGGAGACAGGATAATGTTTGTGTGTTTTGGGGTTTTTTTTTCAAACAATGATTTATATCCAAACAATGGGATTTTTAAAGATGGAGACGGGCTCTTTGTGGAAAAAAGAAAAGTGAGTGAGTCAGAAGACCTTATTCCTACTTTGTTATGTATTTAATAATAGGAAGTACCTTGCTTACCATGTTCCTTCATTATATTTTCCTTAATGTATGTTTTATTCTCCATCCACTTTAGTATTCTTTAGATCAGAAACTAAACTTATGATTAAATCTTTCAACATTGAAATGGGTTTTTATTCTTTAAGTTTTATACAGAACAATTTTCCTTTTATGTTTATTAACAGAAAGTATAAAAGTTCAAAATCAACATACTGTGAACAAGCAATATGAAAGAGAAAGGCAAAGACTTGCTTCTGGAATAGAAGAATTACGTGAAAAGTTGATGCAGATAGAAGCTGAGAATTCTGATTTGAAGGTTAACATGGCCCACAGAACTAGTCAGTTTCAGCTGATTCAAGAGGAGCTGCTAGAGAAAGCTTCAAACTCTAGCAAACTTGAAAGTGAAGTAAGCTTGAATTAGCTATTTATATGTACTGGATTTTGAGAGAAGAAAAAAGTGTTGTAGGGTTTTTGTAAAACTTGTATGTTAAAGTCCAGATTTATACACTAAAAAAAAATTAATGGTACCACATGAGTTATAACTTCTTTTAAAATTATATTTGGAAACTTCTGGGTTTTAACATATGTTAAAAGTAGGAAAATACTGTAGTGGCTAAATTTGGTGAAACAAATTGTACTGCATTCTATTATTTCTTCCAAGTATAAGTTAATATGGCTAATACATATTTACAAGTAAAAAATTTGGATTATGTAATTGGAAGAAAAAAGGGGTAGTAATAGAGGATTTCAAATTTTAGCAAACAGTAGAACCACCTGGAAAGCCTGTTAAACATGCACGTTTTGGGTCCTATTCCAGTGATTCTGATTTAGTACGTATGGAGTAATGCAAAGGAATCTGCATTTTTAAACAATTACATGTGAATCTGATGCAGATATCTTATGGATTACATTCTGAAAAGGGGATGAAATATGTTTTATGAATATCTGATCTTCATTTCCACTGAGGACAGAACAGGATGCCTTATTAGGTAATTGCGGACCAGGTCCACGTGTGTATATGCTATACTCACCCTTCAAACCAGAGGCTGCAGCTCTCTGAGGGTACTTTTTAAATGTCTGATTTTTCATCTTAAAGTCTGTAGCCACGACTAGGGAAAAGACCTGTGGTATAGGAACTTAAATAAGTAATGGAAAGGAGATTTAGTCAGTCTATAACTATAGCCATCAGCTTACTTAGAAAATTTCCAAGTACTGAGATGAATAACTTTTTAAAAATTAAAATATTAGCACAGTCTTGTTGAAAATACAAAAAGGGACAAAGAAGAAAATAAAACATTGATAGTTCTACCACAAGAAATTACTACTGTTAACATTTTATTGTACTAATTTCAGTCTTTAATAGCTACTTTTACGAAATGGGTTTGGGGCAATCCTATTTGAACATAGGGGTCTGAAATAAATACTTATGTATTACACAGATGGAATAAGCTATGTCATATTTCTAGTCTTCCTTTCACTGTTTTTCTTCTGAATTGTCACTTATTTTTAAAAAATAATTTTTTATTTATTTCAATGTGTTTTCAGATGACAAAGAAATGTTCTCAACTTTTAACTCTAGAGAAACAGCTAGAAGAAAAAATAGTTGCTTATTCCTCTATTGCTGCAAAGAATGCGGAACTAGAACAGGAACTTATGGTAAAAATTACCTTTTTTTTGCTACAGATTTACTGTGGCTTTAAGGAACTTAATTTGTAACAGCATGTTTGTTTTAGTATCATTATTCTAAAATGTACCATATAGGAAAATATAAATTCTACCAAACTCTTCAGATTATTCAATTTTTATTTGTATATTTTAAAGTTATATATTTTTAAGTTAATATGGCAAGTTGTTATCTAAAGTTCCTCATTTTTATTTTAGTAGAATTGAAGGAAATGGTAGTAGTTCTTTGATATGCTTTGTAACATTTTTAAACAATCTTATCATTTTGATACAATTTAAAAAATAACCACTTTCTCTTTTTTATAAATATTTAAATATTTTTGAAGTTGACATATTAACTGCTATGATTCTTTGAAGACTAGAGTATGATAAATTTTATGCTTTACTAATGTACTTTTATGTAAAACTCGTTCTTAATTATGTTCTTTTAAAGTGTTTTTATATTTCTAGGAAAAGAATGAAAAGATTAGAAGTCTAGAAACTAATATCAATACAGAGCATGAGAAAATTTGTTTAGCTTTTGAAAAGGCAAAGAAAATTCATCTTGACCAGCATAAAGAAATGGAAAAGCAGATTGAAAGAGTAAGATATTAATTATGTTTTTATAAGTAAATGTAATATATATTTAGAATATGAATGCTGAAAAGAACCTTAAACATTACTAGCCCAGCTTTCTTTATTTTAATAGATGAGGAAACAAAGACATAGAAAAGTTAGTGGCAAATACTATAATTAGAATCCCATTACTTCTGGATCATTTTACAATGCTCTCTCCTTTAGTACTCTTGCCATTTCAGTTTTGATCATTATTTTTTGACATTATCAAACTAAGAGTGATTCTGTAGACTCTTTTCCACTAGAGATATCATTTGCTTGAAGATTGGTTAAGAGGAGACGCTCTCTTGATCTTGGGTTAAAAGTGAAGAGTAAAAAAAAAAAAAAAGTGAAGGAGAAACTGTGAGACCAGAAGCACAAGACCAAATAAAAAATAGATAGTTTGGATGGGTTTAATAGCAGAATGTAGCTAACACACAAATATAAGCTTCAAATGTAGAGCAATAGAAATTATTCAGTCTGAGTAATAGAGAGAAAAAAAGATTTGGAAAAAAAGTGAACAGAGCCTCAGAGACCTGTTGAACAATATCAGAAGGTCTAGTGTTTATGTCATCAGAGTACCAGAGAAGAGGAGAATGAGACTGGTACAAAAAATATTTGAAGGAATAATGACTGAAAACTTTGCAAATTTATGAAGGAAATAAATTTACAAATTCAACAAGCTTAAAGAGGATAAAATCTTGAAAGCAGCCAGAGATAAATAACACATTGTATATAGAGGAACAAAGATTAAAATTCACTGCAGGTTTCTCATCAGAAAATCAAAAACTGTGAAGGTTAGAAGACCAAAGAACTGTTTTTTTTTTAAGTGCTGAAAGAGAAAAATTGTCAACCTAGAATTTTATGTCCAGCAATAATATTCTTTAGGATATATAAAGACATTCTTAGATTAAGGGCAATTTAGAGAACTTGTCATGAGCAGACTTGTTCTAAAATAAATGATAAAGAAAGTTCTTCAGGCAAAAGAGAAATAAGAGGGAAAATTTAAGCCTCAGGTATGAAGAGCAACAAAAACAGTAAATATTTGGTTACATACCATGGACTATATTTATTCTTTTAAGATCTTTGTAATATCTATGACTGTTGAAAGAAAGAATAGCATTGTCTAGTGAGGTTTTCATTGTATGTTCATGTAATACCTTGGATGATTACAGTATAAAATAAGAATAGTATAATCTTGTAAAGTTTGTACATTTCACTTCAGGTGAAAAAATCTAATTCTGAGTAAACTATGAAAATTTAAAAACAGTTGGTCCCCTTTATCCACAGATTATATGTTCCAAGATCCCAACTGGATTCCTGAAACTGTGGATAGTACCAAACCCAATAAATACTATGTTTTTTTCTATACATACATACATACCTATGATGAAGTTTAATTTATAAATTAGGCACAGTAAGAGAATATCCAAATGGCCAGCATCACTACTCTTGTACTCTGGGGCCACTGTTTAGTAAATTAAGGGTTACTTGTACACAAGCACTGCTGTACCATGACAGTCAATCTGATAACTGAGATGGCTGCTAAGTGACTAATGGCAGGTAGCGTATACAGTGTGGATATGCTGGGCAAAGGGATGATTCACATCCTGGGCAGGAAAGAGTTTTCCTCAAGGTTTAATCATGCTACTCAGAATGGCATGATATTTAAAACTTATGAATTGTTCATTTGTGGAATTTAATATTTTCATATTACAGTTGAGTGTGGGTAACTGAAACTGTGGAAAGAGAAACTACGGATAAGGGGGGACTACTGTATGTATATTATAATCCCTAGAACAACCACTAAAAAGACTATACAGATACAATAAAATGCTAACAAATAAAATATAGAATTCTGAAAATATTCATATATTTAAAAGAAGGCTGGAAAGGGGAAACAGAAATGAAAAATAGAGGAGACAAAGAGAAAACTAATAATAAAGGGGTATGTGCTTAAATTCAGGCATCTCAGATATTAATTTAGATGTAACTGTTGTAAACACACCAAATAAAAATTGAAATTGTGAGGTTGAATTTAAAAAAACAAGACACAGATATACTCTCTTTAAGAAGTCCATGTTGGGGCTTCCCTAGTGGTGCAGTGGTTGAGAGCCTGCCTGCTAATGCAGGGGACACGGGTTCAAGCCCTGGTCTGGGAAGATCCCACATGCCGCGGAGCAACTAATTTTTAATTAATTAAAAAAAAAAATTCTATAAAGAAGTCCATGTTAAATATAAAGATGTAGATAGGTTAAGTATAAAAGCATGGAAAAAGATGTACCAGGCAAACAATAATCAAAAGAAAGCTGGAGTGGCAATATAAATATCAAACAAAGTAGACTTTAGAACAAAGAAAATTACTGGGGATAAAATAGAAAATTATGTAGTGATAAAAGGCTCAATTCACCAAGAAGACATAACAGTCCTAAATGTGATATGTACCTAACAAAGTAATTTCAAAATACGTGAAGCAAAAGTGAAGAGGTCTGATAGGAGAAAGAAATTAATACAAAATTATAGTTAGAGATGTCAACACTACTCTTTTCTGTAATTGATAGAATAAGTAGATTAAAAAATCAGCAAGGATATAGAAGTCACCTGAACAACACTGTCAACGAGCTTTTTTTTTTTTCTCTTTTTAAAAAATTTTTGGCCGTGCTACGCGGCATGTGGGATCTTAGTTCCCCAACCAGGGATGGAACCCATGCCCCCTGCAGTGGAAGTGCAGAGTCTTAACCACTGGACCAACAACAGAATATACATTCTTCTTCAGTACACCTGAAATATTCACCAAGATATACCATACCCTAGGTCATAAAATCAGCCTTATCAAATTTCAAGGAATTAAAACCGTGTATACAGTTGTTCCTTGGTATCCATGGATGATTGGTTCCAGGACCCACTGTAGAAGATCTGCAGATGCTCAAGTCCGATAGTGGGGCCTCCATATCTGCAGTTCCACATCAGTGGATTTAACCAACCACGTATCGTTTAGTACTGTATGTATTTATTGAAAAAAATCTGCATATAAATGCACCTGCACTGTTCAAACCCATGTTGTTCAAGGGTCAACTGTAGTATGTTTTCTGACCATAATGGAATTAAACTAGAAACCATTAACGGAAAGATATCTGGAAATTCCCCAAATATTTGGAAGCTAAACAACACACTTTTTTTTTAATATCTTTATTGGAGTATAATTGCTTTACAATGTTGTGGAAACAACACATTTTAAATAATCCATGGATCAATGAATAAGTCTCAAGGGAAATTTAAAATATTTTAAACAATGAAAATGAAAACACGATATATCTGAATTTGTGGAATGCAGCTAGAGCAGTTCATAGAGCTTTATAGCATTAAATGCATACATTAGAAGAAAATAAAGAAAAATCAGTAATCTAAACTTCCACATTAAGAAACTAGGAAAAGAAGAGCAAAATTAACCCATAAGAAACAGAAAGATGGAGATAATAAAAAGCGTAATTGAAAGAAATTGGAATTTGAAAAGAGAATATTAGTAGAGAAAATCAGTCAAATCTAAAGCTGGTTCTTTGAAAAGATCAGTAAAATTTATAAACCTCTAGCCAGTCTGATGAAGTAAAAAAAAAGAGAGAGAGAAAACACAAATAACCTGTATCAAGAGTGAGTAAGGGTGTATCATTAGAGACCACAGATATTAAAGTTTAATAAAGGAAAGGAGAGGTTTATCCTGAGAATGGAAGGCTGGTTCAACATTCAGGAAAAAAAATCATTGTAATCTACCATATTAGCATACCAAAACCCAGAAAAACCTACATGATCATATCAATAGATGCAGAAAAAGCTTTTGGTAAAATTCAACATTCTCTCATGATAAAAACTCTTAGCCAACTAGAAATAGAAGGGAACTTCATGAACCTTATGAAGGGCATCTTTCAAAAAAATCCTATGGATAATATATCTTAATGGTGAAACACTTAATTCTTTCCTGTAAGATTGGGAGCAGAGCAAGAATATTTGCTGTCATCACTCCTATTTAACATCATACTAAAAAGCCCATTTCAATCAGGAGGAAACAAATAAAGCTATCCCTGTTTTCAGACATGATTGTCTATGTAGGAAATCCCAAAGAATCTACAAAAATACCTTAAAACTAATGAGTGAGCAAGGTCACAGGATGCAAGGTTAACATCCAGATCAGTTGTATTTCTATATATAGTTGACTCTTGAACAACACTGGTTTGAACTGTGTGGGTCCACTTATCCTCGCATTTTTTTCAGTTTGTGTAATACTACACAGTCTGCAGTTGGTTGAATTGGTGGATACAGAACTGCAGATATGGAGGGCAGACTGCAAAGTTATTCACAGGTTTTTGACTTCAAGGAGGGGTTGGTGCCACTAACCCTCACGTTGTTCAAGGGTCAACTGTAGTAGCAATGAACAATTAGAAGCTAAAATTTTAAAAATACTGCTATTTACAAAGCTCCAAAGAGATAAGGCATAGATGTAAATAAAACAAAATATGTGGAATATCTGTATGCCGAAAACAACAAAATGTTAAAGAAAGACCTAAATAAAGGGAAAGACCATTTCTGTGGATTGGAAGTCTCAATATATTTAGGATGTCAGTTCACCTTAAACAGATCTCTCGATTTAATGCATTTCCAATCAAAATCCCAGTAAAAATTTTTTTGTATACATAGATAGCTGATTTTGAATTTTGTAATGGAAAGGCAAAGAAACTAGAATAGCCAAAACAAGTTTGAAAAAGAACAAAGTTAATGGATTTATGCTACTGTATCTTAAGACTTACTATAAACCTATAGTAATCAAGACAGTGAGGTATTAACAAAATAATAGACACATAGATGAAAGGAACAAAATATAGGGTCTAGAAATAGACCTGGCAAATATGGTCAAATGATTTTTAGCAAAGGTACAAAACCAATTCAGAATGGAGAAAGAATAGTTTTTGAATGAGTAGTGTTGGAACAATTGGACATCCATATGCAAAAAGATGGAGCTGCAATATATACCTATATAAAAATTAATTCAAAGTGAATCATATATTTAAATATAAAATAAAAAGATATTAAAACTCAGAAGAAAACATAGGAGAAAATCTTCATGACCTTAGGTTAGACAAGAGTTCTTAAATATAAAACCAAAACAATATAAGGGAAAAATTGATAAATTGGAATTCATCAAAATTAAAAATGTATGCTCTGTGAAAGACATTATTAAGAGAATGAAAAGACAAGCTATAAACTGGGAGAAAATATTTCTAAATCACATATCCAGCAAAGAACTTTTACCCAGCATATATAAAGAATTCTCAAAATTCATCAATAAGAAAGTAACCCAATTTTTTTAATGGACAAAGACTTGAATAGATACTTCATCAGAAAAGATATACAGATGGCAAATAAGCATATGAAAATATGGTGAACTTGATTCATCATTAGGGAAATGCAAATTAAATGCACAGTGAAATACTACTGCATTCTTGTTAGAATACTGAGAGAGAGAGGTAGAAAGGAAGGGAGGAAGGAAGATCTGACAATAGCAAATGCTACCCAGGTTGTGAAACAACTGGTTTTCTCATATATTGCTGGGGATAATGCAAAGTAGTAAAACTACTAAAACAACGTAACATCTTCTTATACACTTAACATATGACCCAGCAGTCTTAGATATTTATTCTAGACAAATGAAAACTTATCTTTACACTAAAACCTACTACAAATGTTTATAGTAGGTTTATTCATAATTGCCAAAAACTGGAAACTACCCAGTGTCTTTCAATGAGTAAATGGGTAAACTATGGTACCTCAATACAATGGAATACTACTCAGTAATAACAAGGAATAATCTGTTGATTCAGGCAAAAACATGGGTAAATCTATAAGGCTTTATGCTAATGGAAAGAAGCCAATTGCAAAATGTTGTATACAATTCTATTTCTTTGACATTCTCAATAAAGTCAAAAGCTATAGGATGAAGATCATTTTATTGGTTGCCAGGTGTTGGGGAGGGTGGAGAGCTGATTATAAAGCAAGTGTCCCCAGCCCCCGGGCCACAGAATGGTACCTGTTAGGAACCGGGCCTCACAGCAGGAGGTGAGCGGCGGGTGAGCGAGCAAAGCTTCATCTGTATTTACAGCCACTCCCCATTGCTTGCATTACCACCTGAGCTCCACCTCCTGTCAGCATTATGGTGAATTGTATAATTATTGCATTATATATTACAATGTAATAATAATAGAAATAAAGTGCACAATAAATTTAATGCACTTGAATCATCCCGAAACCATCCCCCCCACCCCCATCCATGGAAAAAGTGTCTTCCACGAAACCGGCCTCTGGTGCCAAAAAGGTTGGGGACTGCTGCTGTAATAGATTAACATGAGGGATCTTGAGAGTGAAGGAATCATTCTGTATCCTGATTGTGATGGGAGTTTTATGAATCTATGCATGTATTAAAAAACCTCAGAATCATACACCCAAAAAATGAATGTAAATGAAGTTTTAAAAAGTCTCTCACCCTAGAATCATTGTTACAATCTTAGTTTATGTCTTTCAGACCAGTTTCTCTGCATCTTTGCACACTTACATGTTTATAGTACACATATACACAGACACATATAAACAATTTTTAATAGCTTCGTTTTACAGAATGGTTGCTATTTGACTTTTCTGTTTTTTAGGATTATAATTAATTTTCAGTAAACTTTATTGTAAGCTATTTTTTTCTTATTTTAGAATATTTTTTTATAATAGAGTCTCAAAAATGAAACTACTGACTCAGAAGATAAAAAATATTTTTCAGATGAGTTTATCCCTGATAAATTCTTCAAAGTTTAATTTGAAAATGGCAGAAATTCTAGGAAGATATTATATTTGATATCTCAAATACTGAACTGCTGCAGAGAATTGGCATGATAGGTCTGTCCAAGGGCCTCCCTGATAATTGATGGGTCAGTTTCTATGAAAATCTATGGTTATAACATCATTTAGTCTTGTTTATTCATGAAATTAAATATATACTTTGTATGATATCTGTCTTATATTCATGTTTTAAGAAAAAATTCTAAAGTTATTTAATATTTTTCAAACTTTTTATTGTGGTTAGTATTATCAGTATTAGTGTTATTGATGTTATAATTTATGTTATCTTAACCATTTTTAAGTGTACAGTGGTATTAAATACATTAACATTGTTGTGCAACCATCACCACCATTTATCCTCATAATTCTTCTCATCTTGTAGAACTGAATCTCTATACTCATTAGAGTACACAATAACTCCCTATTCTCCTCTCCCCCCAACTCTTGGCAATCACTATTCTACTTTCTGTCTCTATGATTTTGCCTTCTCTAAGTACCTCATGTAAGTGAAATCATATAGTGTTTGTCTTTTTATGACTGGTTTGTTTCACTTAGCATAATGTTCTCAAGGTTCATCCATGTTGCAGCATATTGCAGAATTTCCTTCCTTTGTAAGGCTGAATAATATTCCATTGTATGTATATAGCACATTTTGCTTATCCATTCATCTGTTGATGGCCACTTGGTTTGTATCCACATTTTAGCTGTTGTGAATGATGCTGCTGTGATCATGCGGGTGTACAAATATCTCTTTGTGACCCTGCTTTAAATTATTTTGAGTATACACACACAAGTGGAATTGCTGATAATATGGTAATTCTGTTTTTAATTTTTTGAGGACCCACCATACTGATTGCTACAGCAGCTATACCGTTTTACATTCCCACCAACAGCGCTCAAGTGTTCCAATTTCTCCACATCCTTGTAAACACTTGTTTTCTGGTTTTTAACAGTAGCCATCCTAATGAGTGTGAGGTGGTATCTCATTGTAGTTTTGATTTGCATTTCCCTAATGATCAGTGATGCTGAGAATCTTTTCATGTGCTTGTTGTCTAGTCATATATCTTCTTTGGAGAAATGTCTATCATTTCCTTTACCCATTTTTTAATAGGGTTGTTTTTATGTAGTTATTGAGTTTTAGGACTTTTCCATATATTCTGGATATTGATCCCTTATCAAGGTATGTGATTTGCAAATATTCTCTCCCATTCTGTGGGTTTCCTTTTTCCTCTGTTGAGAGTGTCTTTGGATGCACAGAATATTAGAATTTTCATGAAGTCCAGTTTGTCTATTTTTTCTTTTGTTGCCTATACCTTTGGTGTCATATTTAAGAAATTATTACCAAATCCAATGTCGTGAAGCTTTGGTTCTATGTTGTGAAGCTTTTCTGTTTCCTTCTAAGAGTTTTATTTTTTTAGGTCTTACATTTAGGTCTTTGGTCCACTTTGAGTTAATTTTTATATATGGTGCTAGCTGTGGGTCCAACTTCATTCTTTTGCATGTGGATATCCAGTTTTCTCACCACCATTTGTTGAAAGGACTGTCCTTTCCCCCCAATGAATGATCTTGGCACCCTTGTCAGAATCATTTGACCATATATGTGAGAATTTATTTCTGGGCTCTTGACTCTATTCCATTGGTCTATATGTCTGTCTTATGCGAAATCACAGTTTTTATTACTGTAGCTTTGTAATAGATTTGAAATCAGGAAGTGAGGGTCCTCCAGTTTTGTTCATTTTCAAGATTGTTTTGGCTGTTCAGGGTCCCTTGAGATTTCATGTGAACTTTAGGATGGGTTTTTCTGTTTCAGCAAAAAATGTCATTGGGATTTTGCTAGGGATTGTATTGCATTGGGTAATATTGACATTTTAACAATATTACGTCTTCTAATCCATGAACGTGGACTATGTTTCTATTTATTTACGTTTTCTTCAATTCTTTCCATCAGTGTTTTGTAATTTTAATTGTACAAGTCTTTCACCTCCTTGGTTAATTCCTAAGTATTTTATTCTTTTTGATACTATTGTAAATGAAATTGTTTTTGTAATTTTCTTTTCAGATTGTTCATTGTTCACGTATAGGAATGCAACTGACTTTTGTGTGTTGAATTTCATCCTCTACTTTTCTGATTTCATTTATCAGTTCTAATAGTTTTATTGTGTGAAATCTTTAGGGTGTTCTAGGTATAAGATCATATCATCTACCAATAGATAATTTTACTTCTTCCTTTCCAACTTGGATGTCTTTTATTTCTTTTTCTTGCCTAATAGCTCTGGCTGGAACTTCCAGTATTATGTTGAATACAAGTGGTGAGAGGGACATCCTTTTTCGTTCCTGAGCATAGAGGAAAAGCTTTCAGTCTTTCACCATTGAGTATGTTAGCTGTAGGTTTTTCATATAAGGCTTTTATTATGTGAAGGTAGTTTCCTTCTGTTGCTAATTTGTTGAGAGTGTTTATCATGATAGGGTGTTGAATTATGTCAAATGTTTTTTCTGCATCAATTGAGATGCTCGTGTGTTTTTTTTTCTTTCATTCTGTTGATATTGCATATAACATTGATCAATTTTCATTGCATTCCAGGAATAAATTTCCCTTGGTCACTGTGTTTAATCCTTTTACTATGCTGCTGAATTTGGATTGTTAGCATTTTGTTGAGGATTTTTGCATCAGTGCTCATAACAGATATTTGTCTGTAGTTTTCTTTTCTTGTAATGTCTGGGTTTCGTTTCAGGTTAATGCTGGTCTTACAGTATTAGGGAGTATTCTCTCCTTAATTTTTTGGAAACATTTGAGGAGGATTGGTATTAGTTCTTTTTTATGTGTTTGGTAGAATTCATCAATAAAGCAAGCAGGTTCAGGGCTTTTCTTAGTTGGGAGATTTTTGATTTCCCATTCAATCTCCTTACTATTTATAGGTCTGTTCAGATTATCTGTTTCTTCATGATAGAGTCTTTGTAGGTTTTGTGTTTCTAGGAATTTGTCCATTTCATCTAGATTATCCAACTTGTTGGTATACAATTATTCATTGTACTTTCTTATGATCTTTTTTTATTTCTGTAGAATTGATAGTAATATTCCTACTTATATTTCTGCTTTTGGTAATATTCAGTCCTTCTTTTTTGACCACCTAGCTAAAGATTTGTCAATTTTGTTTATTTTTTTGAAGAACCAATTTTTCATTTCAGTGATATTCTTCATTGTTTTTCTGTTCTCTATTTTGTTGATCTTTACTGTAATCTTTATTTTTCCTTCCTTCTGCTAGCTTTGGGTTTATTCTGTTCTTTTTCTTGTTTCTTATCTTTTAAAGTTAGGTTATTGACTTGAGATCTTCCTTGTTTTTTAATGTAAGCATTTATAGCTATAAATTACCCCCTAAACATTGTTTTTGCTGAGTCCTGTGAGTTTTCGTAAGTTGTGTTTTTGTTTTCATTCATTTCTAAGTAGTTTCTAATTTCTATATTCTCTCTGGTTTTTCTACATATTATTGAGAATAGGCTATTGAAGTCTCCAAGTATTATTGTAGAACTGTCTATTTTTCACTTCAATGCTGTCTGTTTTTGCTTCATATATTTTGAAAGTCTGTCTTTGGTCTATAAGTGTTTGTAATTGTTATATCTTATTGCTATATTGTAATAACCTTATATTAATATATATTATCTGTCTTTGTCTCATAATCTTTTTAAATTTAAAGTATGATTTGTCTGATATTACTATAGGTATCCCTGCTCCTTTTTGGTTACTATTTGCGTGGACTATCTTTTCCCATCCTTTCATTTTTTATCTATTAGTATCTTTGGATCTAAAATGAGTCTCTTATTATAAATGAGTGTTGAATTTTGTCAAAAGCTTTTTCTGCATCTATTGAGATGATCATATGGTTTTTATTCTTCAATTTGTTAATATGGTGTATCACATTGATTGATTTGCATATATTGAAGAATCCTTGCATCCCTGGGATAAATCCCACTTGATCGTGGTGTATGATCCTTTTAATGTGTTGTTGGATTCTGTTTGCTAGTATTTTGTTGAGGATTTTTGCATCTATATACATCAGTGATATTGGTCTATAATTTTCTTTTTTTGTAGTATCTTTGTCAGGTTTTGGCATCAGGGTGATGGTGGCCTCATAGAATGTGTTTGGGAGTGTTCCTTCCTCTGCAATTTTTTGGAAGAGTTTAGAAGCATGGGTGTTAGCTCTTCTGTAAATGTTTGATAGAATTCACCTGTGTAGCCAACTGGTCCTGGACTTTTGTTTGTTGGAAGATTTTAAATCACAGTTTCAATTTCATTACTTGTGATTGGTTTGTTCATATTTTCTAATTCTTCCTGGTTCAGTCTTGGAAGGTTATACCTTTCTAAGAATTTGTCCATTTCTTCCAGGTTGTCCATTTTATTGGCATAGAGTTGCTTGTAGTAGTCTTTTAGGATGCTTTGTATTTCTGCGGTGTCTGTTGTAACTTCTCCTTTTCCATTTCTAATTTTATTGATTTGAGTCCTCTCCCTCTTTTTCTTGATGAGTCTGGCTAATGGTTTATCAATTTTGTTTATCTTCTCAAAGAACCAGCTTTTAGTTTTATTGATCTTTGCTATTGTTTTCTTTGTTTCTATTCCATTTATTTCTGCTCTGATCTTTTTGATTTCTTTCCTTCTGCTAACTTTGGATTTTGTTCTTCTTTCTCTAATTCCTTTAGGTGTAAGGTTAGATTGTTTATTTGAGATTTTTCTTGTTTCTTGAGGTAGGCTTGTATAACTATAGACTTCCCTCTTAGAACTGCTTTTGCTGCATCCCATAGGTTTTGGATCATCGTGTTTTTTCTTTTTTTAAATTTATTTATTTAAATATAAATTATTTAGTTAGTTTTGGCTGCATTGTTCGCTGCTGCATGCGGGCTTTCTCTAGTTGTGGCGAGCGGGGGCTACTCTTCGTTGCGGTGCATGGGCTTCTCATTTTGGTGGCTTCTCTTGTTGCGGAGCATGGGCTCTAGGTGCACGGGCTTCAGTAGTTGTGGCTCGCGGGCTCTAGAGCATAGGCTCAGTAGTTGTGGCGCACGGGCTTAGTTGCTCCACGGCACGTGGGATCTTCCCGGACCAGGGCTCGAACCCGTGTCCCCTGCATTGGCAGGCGGATTCTTAACCACTGTGCCACCAGGGAAGTCCCGGATCGTCGTGTTTTCATTGTCATTTGTCTCTAGGTATTTTTTGATTTCCTCTTTGATTTCTTCAGTGATCTCTTGGTTATTTAGTAACGTATTGTTTAACCTCCATGTGTTTGTGTTTTTTACGTTTTTTCCCTTGTAATTCATTTCTAATCTCATAGCGTTGTGGTCAGAAAAGATGCTTCATATGATTTCAATTTTCTTAAATTTACTGAGGCTTGATTTGTGACCCAAGATGTGATCTACCCTGGAGAATGTTCTGTGCGCACTTGAGAAGAAAGTGTAATCTGCTGTTTTTGGATGGAATGTCCTATAAATATCAATTAAATCTATCTGGTCTATTGTGTCATTTAAAGCTTCTGTTTCCTTACTTATTTCCATTTTGGATGATTTGTCCATTGGTGTAAGTGAGGTGTTAAAGTCCCCCACTATTATTGTGTTACTGTCAATTTCCTCTTTTATAGCTGTTAGCAGTTGCCTTATGTATTGAGGTGCTCCTATGTTGAGTGCATCTATATTTATAATTGTTATATCTTCTTCTTGGATTGATCCCTGGATCATTATGTAGTGTCCTTCCTTGTCTCTTGTAACATTCTTTATTTTAAAGTCTATTTTATCTCCAGAAAGTGGGCATAGAGGGAACCTACCTCAACATAATAAAGGCCATATACGACAAACCCACAGCAAACATCATTCTCAATGGTGAAAAATTGAAAGCATTTCCTCTAAGATCAGGAATGAGACAAGGATGTCCACTCTCACCACTATTATTCAACGTAGTTTTGGAAGTCCTAGCCACGGCAGTCAGAGAAGAAAAAGAAATAAATGGAATACAAATTGGAAAAGAAGAAGTAAAACTGTCACTGTTTGCAGATGACATGATACTATACATAGAGAATCCTAAAGATGCCACCAGAAAGCTACTAGAGCTAATCAATGAATCTGGTAAAGTTGCAGGATACAAAATTAATGCACAGAAATCTCTTGCATTCCTATACACTAATGATGAAAAATCTGAAAGAGAAATTAAGGACACACTCCCATTTACCACTGCAACAAAAAGAATAAAATACCTAGGAATAAACCTACCTAGGGAGACAAAAGACCTGTATGCAGAAAACTGTAAGACACTAATGAAAGAAATTAAAGATGATACCAATAGATAGAGAGATATACCATGTTCTTGGATTGGAAGAATGAATATTGTGAAAATGACTATACTACCCAAAGCAATCTACAAATTCAATGCAATCCCTATCAAATTACCAATGGCAATTTTTACGGAACTAGAACAAAAAATCTTAAAATTTGTATGGAGACACAAAAGACCCTGAATAGCCAAAGAAGTCTTGAGGGAAAAGAACGGAGCGGGAGGAATCAGTCTCCCTGATTTCAGACTATACTACAAAGCTACAGTAATCAAGACAATATGGTACTGGCACAAAAACAGAAACATAGATCAATGGAACAAGATAGAAAGCCCAGAGATAAACCCACGCACCTATGGTCAACTGATCTGTGACAAAGGAGGCAAGGATACACAATGGAGAAAAGACAGTCTCTTCAATAAGTGGTGCTGGGAAAACTGGAGAGCTACATGTAAAAGAATGAAATTAGAACACTCCCTAACACCATACACAAAAATAAAGTCAAAATGGATTCAAGACCTAAATGTAAGACCAGACACTATAAAACTCTTAGAGGAAAACATAGGAAGAACACTCTTTGATGTAAATCACAGCAAGATCTTTTTTGATCCACCTCCTAGAGTAATGGAAATAAAAACAAAAATAAACAAATGGGACCCAAGGAAACTTAAAAGCTTTTGCACAGTAAAGGAAACCATAAACAAGACGAAAAGATAACCCTCAGAATGGGAGAAAATATTTGCAAATGAAAGAACAGACAAAGGATTAATCTCCAAAATATATAAACAGCTCATGCAGCTCAATATTAAAGAAACAAACAACCCGATCCAAAAATGGGCAGAAGACCTAAATAGACATTTCTCCAAAGAAGACATACAGATGGCCAAGAAGCACATGAAAAGCTGCTCAACATCACTAATTATTAGAGAAATGCAAATCAAAACTACAATGAGGTATCACCTCACACCAGTTAGAATGGGCATCAACAGAAAATCTACAAACAACAAATGCTGGAGAGGGTGTGGAGAAAAGGGAACCCTCTTGCACTGATGGTGGGAATGTAAATTGATACAGCCACTATGGAGAACAGTATGGAAGTTCCTTAAAAAACTGAAAATAGAATTACCATATGATACAGCAATCCCACTACTGGGCATATACCCAGAGAAAACCGTAATTCAAAAAGACACATGCATCCCAAAGTTCATTGCAGCACTATTTACAATAGCCAGGTCACAGAAGCAACCTAAATGCCCATTGAGAGACGAATGGATAAAGAAGTTGTGGTACATATATACAATGGAATATTACTCAGCCATAAAAAGGAACGAAATTGGGTCATTTGTTGAGACATGGATGGATCTAGAGACCGTCATACAGAGTGAAGTAAGTCAGAAAGAGAAAAACAAATATCGTATATTAATGCATGTATGTGGAACCTAGAAAAATGGTACAGATGAACCAGTTTGCAGGACAGAAGTTGAGACACAGATGTAGAGAACAAATGTATGGACACGAAGGGGGAAAAGCTGCAGGGGGGTGGGACTGGTGGTGTGATGAATTGGGCGATTGGGGTTGACATGTATACACTGATGTGTATAAAATGGATGACTAATAAGAACCTGCTGTATAAAAAAATAAATAAAATTCAAAAAAATAAAAAATAAATAAAATGAGTCTCTTTTAGACAACATATAGGTGGATGTGTGATTTTCTCCATTCTACCAACCTGTGTCTCTTGGAGAGTTTAATCTATTTACATTTAAAGTAATTACTGATAAGGAGGGACTTCTGTCATCTTGCTCTTTGTTTTCTATATGCCTTATAGCTTTTTTATCCCTCTTTTCCTACATTACTGTCTTCTTTTGAATTTAGTTGAGTTTTTGTACTGAAATTTTAAAATTCCTTTCTCATTTCCATTTGTCTATATTTTATAGCTCTTTCCTTTGTGGTTACCATGGGGATTACATTTAACATCCTAAAGTTATAACACTCTAATTTGAATTTATGCCACTCTAATTTCAATAACATACAAAAACTCTGTTCCTTTATAGCTTTATCTCCACACCTTTTGTCACAAACTTACATCTTTATACATTGTGTGCCCCAAAACACAAACTGGTAATTCCTTCAAAAGGATTAGTCTCTTTTGTAGAAAACAAGATTTGGAGTTACAAACTAAAGTTACAGTAATACTAACTTTTGCACTAATAACTTTTTTTTTCCTTTATTATGTATTAGTCTCTTAAATCATTTAGAAAACAAAAAGTGGAAGCTACAATCCATTGTTACGATAATGCTAGGTTTTACAATTGCCCATGTATTTATGAAGATTTTTATTTCTCCATATGGCTTCAGGTTACCATCTAGTGTTCCTTCATTTCACCTTACAGAATTCCCTTGAGTATTTCTAGCGGGGCATGTCTAATGGTCACAGCCTCCCTCAACTTTTATCTGAGAATGTCTTAATTCCTCCCTCGTTTTTGAAGAACAGTTTTGCCAGATAGAGGATTCTTTGTAGACAGTTATTTTTTTTTTCTTTTGAACATCAGCCCACTGTCTCCTGACCCTCAAAGTTTCTGATGAGAAATCTGCATGTAATCTTATTAAGGATCCCTTATATGTGGTGATTTGCTTATCTCTTGCTGCTTCAAGATTCTCTCTTTGTCATTGTCTTTTTCTTTTTCTTTTTTTTTTTGGTCTGTGCCACGTGGCATGTGGGATCTTAGTTCCCCGACCAGGGGACCAGGGATCGAACCAGTGCCCCGTGTGTTGGGAGCTTGGAGTCTTAACCACTAGACCACCAGGGAAGTTCTTGTCATTGTCTTTTGAAAGTTTGATTATAATGTGTCTCATTGTGGGTCTTTTTGAGTTCAACTTACTTGGATTTTGTTGAGATTCTTGGATGTTTATATCATGTATTTCATCGAATTTGGGGCATTTTCAGTCATTATTTCTTCAAATATTCTCTCTCTCTTTCTCCCTTCCTTCTGGGACTTCCATGATGTGCATACTGGTGTGCTTGATGGTGTCCAACAGGTCCCTTATGTTCTGTTCACTTTCTTCAATCTTTTTTCTTTCTGTTCCTCTAATTTCTGATGTTATTTATTTTCATTTGAGTGTTTTCATTTCACAGTTCTTTGGTTTTAGTATCTTCTAGTTAACCTGTTGCTGCTATTATCACATATGTATAATTTTTATACACTTGTGTATATGCACAAATATACATATAAACATATCAGTTTACTCATGTTTTGTCTTCACAAAAGTTTTTTGGACATTTGATAACACCAATCAATTAGTGGTGAAGTTGTAAGGAGTGAGACTTACACATTTCTAGTGAAAGTATAAGTTTTGATGCACTTTGAAGAGAAATACCTAATGAAGTTAGAAATGTGCATATCCTACAACCAGGAAGTCCACTTCTAGGTGGTATGTTCTAAAGAAACTCTAATACATGTGTTTAAAGAGACATGTACAAAGGATGTTATTGTAACATTATCATAATAGTGAAAAAGCAATATCTAACTGTTTCTGAGTAGAAGAATGAACAAACTAGTTTGTTGTTACAGTGGAATACTGTATTATCATAAAAATATGAACTAGATCCACATATGGATACATGAATAAATATTTAAAACTATTAAGTGAAAAAAATAAGTTGCTGAAGCTTGCAGAAGTGTTGATATTGTCTATGTGAATTTTTTTTTTAATTTTATTTATTTATTTATTTATGGCTGTGTTGGGTCTTCGTTTCTGTGCGAGGGCTTTCTCTAGTTGCGGCAAGTGGGGGCCACTCTTCATCGCGGTGCGCGGGCCTCTCACTATCGCAGCCTCTCTTGTTGCAGATCACAGGCTCCAGACGCGCAGGCTCAGCAATTGTGGCTCACGGGCTTAGTTGCTCCGCGGCATGTGGGATCTTCCCAGACCAGGGCTCGAACCCGTGTCCCCTGCATTGGCAGGCAGATTCTCAGCCACTGCGCCACCAGGGAAGCCCTATGTGAATTTTTAAAACAAAATTATGTTACATATTGTTCATGGATCTACATATATAGTTAAAAGCACAAAAAACATGTATGAGAATGAAACACACCAGAGAACGATATAGAACAATTTCAACATAGTATTGGTGAGGGAGGGAAGGGATAAGACATGGACTTGTGATTTCATTTCTTCTCTAAAAGGAGAGAAACTGAAGGAAATTTGGCAAAATGCAATAAGCTATGTAATTTCAGTAGTAATTTAAATTGTGAGTGTTATGTTTTTTCTGTGTACAGTTGACCCTTGAACAATTTGGGAGTTAGGGGTGCCAACCCTTGTGCAGTTGAAAATCCACATATAACTTTACTGTCAACCCTTCCTTTCCATAGTTCCCATCTGTGGATTCAACCAACCGCTGATGGTGTAGTGCTGTAGTACATATTTATTGAAAAGAATCCATGCATAAGTGGACTCAGGCAGTTTAAAACTGTCTTGTTCAAGGGTCGACTGTATTTAAAATGTTTCAAATTAAAAAAAAATAATATGAAAATTAATAAATCCTGTTTCTATGTTTAGCTTGAATCTCAACTAGAGAAAAAAGAACAACAATTTAAAGAACAAGAAAAGACTATGTCCATGTTGCAGCAAGATATAATATGTAAACAACATCACCTTGAATCACTAGACAGACTCTTGACGGAAAGCAAAGGGGTAAAATCATCTTTATAAAAGTGCTGTTTAAAAGCTGACCAGTATTTTAAGTTTATGTTTCTTTTAACATAACTTTAATTCTAATCAAATCAGTTGTTTAACAACCTGTTACTAATGCTAAAATATTTATACACGTACGTATATTTTTGCTACCAATCTGTATGTTTTCAGGAAATGGAAAAGGAAAATATGAAGAAAGATGAAGCTTTGAAAACATTACAGAACCAAGTATCTGAAGAAACAATCAAGGCTAGTATGCTAATACTTTAAAAAATTTTCTTTTTATTTATTTTTTCTCTTAATGGAGACATTCCTGTGGCTTTTTAGTTATCTCTATAAATTGTAAAAAAAAATTTACATAAAAATAAAGTGGTAAAAATTTTACATAAGTCAATGAACTTAGTTTCTTTAAGTAGTATATTTTTCATTGTGAATTATGATCTTAATTATTTGATAGTTGATAATCTAGTTTGTAGATTAACCTCTTTTCTTTTTATAATACCTTAAGAAAGATTTGTTTTTTAACAAAAATGTATTTTTTAAACTGTAGCTACTTACTAACATTACCAGTAAAAAAATTAACAAAGGAAGTGGAGAGAGATGAAACTACAAACAATACAGTTTTGCTTCTTTTTACCAGTTCTGTTATATGATTAAATAGGGAATAAATCCAGAATTTCTGGGTAAAATACAGTTTTGTGTCTAGGATAACCTTATGTTTAAAAGCATGGGCTTTGAAGCTAAACTGACTTGGGTTTTAGTTCTGGCTTCAGTGTGCTTATTAACTGACTGTAACCTTGGCTAGGTTATTTAAACTCTGAACGTTAATTTCTTCATCAGTAAAATAGGGATCACAATGCCCTAGAAGAAGGTGGGTTTGAGGATTAAATGAAATGAGGTACATAAAATACTTAGCACATACTAAGTTACTCAGAGTTTGCTAAGTAATTACTATATATTCAATGTTTTCTCCTTTGCATTTTTAGTGCTAAAAATAGTTTCAAATATGCTGTGACCTTCATTCTGTCATATATGGATTAAATATAAAGGATATTTTAAAAATCCAGTGTTATTTACTTTTTGCCTAGTACTCTGTTTTTCATCCATTTTGTGACCATGTATACCCTCGTAAACCCAATTATATATTTATCCATAACTTTCCTATAGTAGTCTCCAAAACTTTTAACATTTAATGCCATGTCAGTTCATTTCCTCATGTAAAAATAACCTCTAAGATCATTAATATTTAAAAAATTATTATTGTACAAAGGTTGTAGGCATGATATAATTTCATTAAATAAAATCCATATTGCCACTTAACTCCTGTTTTTCATTAAATTACCTAACACATCTAGCCAGTCATCTAGTAAGTTATTTTCATTTGTTAATAATCAGATATGAGACAGGAAGGAAATCAGCTAAAGAATGAATTATGATGTTAGGTTTTATTCCTTTGGTACCTTTAGTAGATTTGCTTTCATTGAAGCTATACTAAATGATTCTTTTCTTTTTTTTTTGTTTTTCTTTTTCTTTGAGATGCACTGCACGGTCTGTGGGATCCTAGTTCCCCACCAGGGGTGGAACCTGGGCCCTCAGCAGCGAAAGCACCGAGTCTTTTTTTTTTTTTTTTGCCTGTTGAAATGTTTAATGACAAAGATTTTGTTCAGTTTCCTGATGTGGGTGTCCAAAGATGAGAGACCCATGTGTGTGATCTGTACCTCCTATGAGATCAGCCCTAAGCTAGTTTAAACATGATCAAGTTCTGTCTACATGGTAGATTTAGACCTCTGCATGTCCTGTCTACTGATTATGTTTAGAGCTGACCATGTGTTGTCTATAATAAGAAGATTTAGACCTGACCATGTTCTGTGTACGCTAAGACAATGGGGACCTGGGTAGAGACCCGGCCTGGCCTCAGTACTGGGAAGCTCCGTGCCTGCATCTGAATGTCAGTGCTTAGATGTCTGGGGTCTGGAGCTGAGGTGGGCTTGTCTACGTAACAGCCTCTCTTCTGAGTGTGGTGACCTGGTCCTCCCAAGGGTCAGTGCTATGGTCGGGACCTTAGTCTTTTTTTTTTTTCCTTTGAATTTGTATATAAATTTAATTTTTTGGCTTTTTTAATGACATACAGTTGACTTACTATATTATATTAGTTTCAGGTATACAACATAGTGATTAGATATTTTTATAGACTAGACTCCAAAAAAAGGTGCTACAATATACTGACTATATACCCTGTACTGTACATTACATTTTTTTTTTCACACACACACACTGTATTTTATTTTTACAAGAGATAAGTAGACTGACACCAAGCATTGTACATGGATGACCACAACAAAAGCAACAATGATTGCAATTACCAAACATGAAACACACTCATACTATGTCATAGTATTGACATTCAGTCCAGTAATCCTCCACTGTAACAGCTCCTTTACTTTGCAGTGAAAATTGATTTGTATATTCTTTGCCTCTGAGTCCTTGTGGGATTTTTTTTTTAATTCAGACAGAAAGTCACAAAAATTATACTCATCCTCATCAGTTCACTCAGTCCCATGTAATTAATTTTTTTTTTTCAACTTGATCTTTTGTTAGCACTTTTATGAGTTCATCAGAAAGCACCGAGTCTTAACCACTGGACTGCCAGGGAATTCCCTAAATGATTCTAACATATCAAATAGAAGTTTGAAATCTAGTCTTCTTTTCTTGATTATGTCATTACCACCTTCTTTCTTGACTTTTGGCCATGTCCCTCTGCATGCCTCAGTTTGTTCTTTGCATAAAAAATTATGAAATTTTCTAACTGCAGGAGAGTTATAAGGATCAGTTTAAAGTTATATCACTTATAGAAGTATGATAATGATAGCTGGAAGACTGATGGGAAGTTTATGAACTGGTAAAAAAAACCAATAAATTAAAGCAATTATGTTAGCTGCTATTAAATAGAAAATTGAGATGGTGCTTATTAGCAATTTCATTTGTTTATTTTATTTGTTTTGCTTTGCTTTTATTTTCCACTCTAGATTTTTGTGTGTGTTTTATTTCCCCAAAGAAAGTAAAAGTTATAAGTAGAAAAAAAATAAAAAAGACTAGCTTAGGTGCTTCTGTTGAAAGTAGGTAGCGTAGAGCCCCTATGTGATTGCCTCCAGAATATGCCCCCGAGGAGGTTCTTTGGTTTAGCAGAGCAGTGTCTTTGTTTTGATTCTATTCATTCACGTACATATATATATACATGTATATTTATGAGTAGTTTGTACACAGTGAATGATGTTTATTTGTATGAGATTTAGAGTCTCAAGCTCTTTGTTCAAATGAGAAGTCCAACAGAGTAGTAGATGTTTTGGTTTTTATTATTTATTAGTTTTAATTAATTTATTTTTAATTAAATTTTATTTTGAAAAATTTCAAACCTACAAAATGAAAGACTAGTGCAGAGAACATCTGTGTACCTTTCATTTAGATTTACTGTCTTTTAAACTCTAACCGTACTCACTTCATCTCTCTCTGCACACACATGCACATGCCTTCATGCACATGCACCCACCCAGTCCCACCCCCACTCACACATTTCCTTTTTGCTAGTCCACCTGCGAGAAGGTTGCAGATGTCATGATACTTTACAGCCTTAATACTTAAACTTGGGTCTCCTATGTATAGAAACTTTCTCCTACCTGATTACACCATCTCTATACACCATAGAAAGTCAACATTAATTCAGTAACACCATTCAACACACTGTCCATACTGAAAATTTCCCAATTATTTAAAAATGTTCTTAATAATCTTGCTACTCAAAGCATGGTCTGGCAGCATCACTATCACCCGGGAACTTGTTTGACTTGCAGAATATCTCAGACCTACTGAACAGAGCTGGAACTAAGGTGAAGCAAGGGAGGTGCCTCTGGCATACAATTTAAGGAGACATTTACTCTCTGGGTTGTACAAGTGAAGGGTATGCATTTGCATGATCCTCAGAGTGAGTACCTCCTTAAACTTTGAGCCCTAGAACCTCCTTTGTCTCACCCTAGACCTGGCTCTGGTACTGAATTAGGGTGTCCAGGTGATTTGTATGAACATTAAATTGTGAGAGACACTACTTTAGCTTGTTCCTTTTCTTTCCCCAATTTATAATGCAATCATAATTCATGTTTTGCTTTTGGCTTTTTAGATTCCCCTAAACTCACTGTCTCCTATTCTTCACGACACTGAATCTTTGGAAAAGTCTGGGTCAACCGTAATAGCACACACACCACAATTGTGGGTTATACTGTGGGTTATACTGTGTCCTTCCCACTGCTTCACATCAGGAGGCACATAATGTCACACCACCCCATTATTGGCTTTGCCAATCTTGACACCTATTATTTAAGGTGGTTACTGCTAGATCTCACTATTTTAAGGGCATAATTTTTCCTTTATAATTAATAAGCAATACATAGACTGATTCTTTGAGGCCATGTTCAAATTCCTGTCCCTCAACAAACTAGTGACCAATGGTTTTAACATCTAGTGATGAATCTTGCCTGATTGAGTTTTTATGTTGTTAATTTTTATCACATGTGATGTTCTGACAGTCATAGATTTTTTTTTCTGTGTGTGGAAGATGATACAAGTACCAATGCTTATTCTCATGCTTAATAGAGAAAACTTGTAAATATTTATGCCTCTCATAAAAGACTTTAAAAATTATTATTAGGGCAACAGTTTGTTAACAAAGATAATTAATCAAAATTGTAAGCTTTTTAACTGTTAATGGTTATATTCACACGCTATAGGGGCAGGCTTTGAAAACTGTGTCTTTCAGTTGTGCCTCTTTTTAGAAATAAGAGTTGCAAAGATAATTTCATGATGTAGAATAGTATCTGCAAGAGGGAACATTTTTCTTTTTCTCCTTATCTTGTTGAAATTTCTTTCACACTTTCATGACTACTTACTAGAATGCTATTAACGTTGAGGAAAGAAAAAAAAAATACTCCCAAGAAGCTCAGAAATACAATAAGGAAAAGAAAGGAACAAGACAAGAATGAATCTTATTAACAGATGGGATATGGAGCATGTTTACAAATTCTGAAAAATTTTACTGAATTTGAGTTGCTCTTTGCTCATTCGCTCTTTAATGTTGAGGTAGCGTGAAGCATTTGCAGCTTTATGAACACTTGAACCAAGTTACATTGCTGCCTTTCTGAAAATGTTTTCACTGATTCAGAGCAAAAGCAGCCTTCTCCTTCTTACCTAAGTTTTTTTTTCATTAGCCGACAAAAACATTTCATTTTCTTAGTGACTTCAGCATATTCAGAATATTCGCACTATAGCATTTTTAGCACAATACACCAGTTTGTACTCACTTTATTATTTTTCTTGATCAAGGGAACTTAAGGAATAGGTTTAAATACTGCTTACCTTTTTAGGTAAATGTTTCAGGGTGTCTGGCCTGCAGGTCCTTGACAATTGGCCCCAGTCTATCTTGCCAGTCCCATCCTTCCAGTACCCATCTCTTACAAATTCATGGTTTTGGTACCCTAAGCTCCTGCCAACTTCTTACCATTCCTTTTCACAGTGCCTTGTCTCTGAATGTACTTCCCTCTTCCTAGAATGCCCTTCTTCACTTGTTCATGTCCATTTATTCTTCAGGACTCCAGGCACTGGTTTCCTCTTTGGTTTCCTAGTTTGCAGTAATAATTTGTTTTCTAAATAAATCTCTTCTTTAATAGCATTTTATATCCTAAGTTGGACTGTATATTCACTGGTTGAAGCAGTGAGGTAACATTAGGAGATAACGCTGTAAAATACTGAGCATATAATAAGCACTCATTAGTATTGGTTGATTTTCCTTTTTTGCTTTTTTTCTGCTTAGGTCAGACAACTAGATTCAGCATTGGAAATTTGTAAGGAAGAACTTGCTTTGCATTTGAACCAACTGGAAGGAAATAAAGAAAAGTTTGAAAAACAGCTAAAGAAGAAATCTGAAGAAGTAAATTAACATTTCCTTTAAATATAGCATATTTTTCAAGTGATTTCTTTTTGAGATATTGTTTATTTTCAAGATACTTTAAAAGTACATTTTTATATAGCTGATATAAAAAAATTTTTCCAGTAAAACGTAAACTCCAATTTTATATTCTATTTAAAAAAAAAAATTTATTTATTTATTTATTTATGGCTGTGTTGGGTCTTCGTTGCTGCTTATGGACTTTCTCTAGTTGAGGAGAGCGGGGGCTACTCTTCATTGCAGTGCGTGGGCTTCTCATTGCAGTGGCTTCTCTTGTTGCAGAGCATGGGCTCTAGGCGCACAGGCTTCAGCAGTTGTGGCATGCAGGCTCAGTAGTTGTGGTATGCGGGCTCCAGAGTGCAGGCTCAGTAGTTGTGGCGCATGGGCTTAGCTGTTCCGTGGCATGTGGGATCTTCCCAGACCAGGGATTGAACCCATGTCCCCTGCATTCGCAGGCAGATTCCCAACCACTGTGCCACCAGGGAAGTCCCCAATTTTATATTCGTTAAGAAACAAACATATGACATATAAAACACAAAATATGACTCCTTAAAATTCTGATTCTATTATCTATTTTTAGGGAATCAGGAGATTATTGTTGATCACAGAGTAATTCTAATATAAAATGATTAACACTTAGAATATTATTTTAGATTTAAAGGTATAAAATTCTTCAAATTTTTTCCATTTTGTTTTTTCTTCCTCTATTTGTCTGAAGGATTGAGAATTAGGTTTATAGATTTAACTTTCTTTATTGAGAAGAATTTCTCAGATACTAGATAGAAGACTTTTCTTGAATTATCTTATTCATCTCTGTATACTCATTGTCAACCACTTTGCTTTCAACATAATAGGTAGTCACTAAATATTTGCTCAAAGGAATAATCTTAATGAAGAATTCTTTTATTTCTTTGTTAGAATTTATAATATATATATTTAAACCTTAACTTCATGTTTAGAAATAATCAACAAATTGGACTTCCCTGGTGGCACAGTGGTTAAGAATCCACCTGCCAATGCAGGGGACACGGGTTCGAGCCCTGGTCCAGGAAGATCCCACATGCCGCAGAGCAGCTAAGCCCGTGTGCCACAACTACTGAGCCTGTGCTCTAGAGCCCGCAAGCCACAACTACTGAGCCCGTGTTCCACAACTACTGAAGCCCACACACCTAGAGCTGGTGCTCCACAACAAGAGAAGCCACCGCAATGAGAAGCTTGTGCACCGCAACGAAGAGTAGCCCTCGCTCGCTGGAACTAGAGAAAGCCTGCACGCAGCAACAAAGACCCAACACAGCCAAAAATAAAATAAATAAATAAAATTTAAAAAAAAAACACCTTTCTTAAAAACAAAAAAGAAATAGTCAACAAATCTTCATTAAAGATGCATCACATAATTATATAACTTCAGAGGTTAAAACAAAAACTTTGTATTTTATATGGTCCTGTCTTCTTCCTTCTACTTCCCTTCATGAAGGTTTTTATAGCATCTTTCACAGGTGGGCATATATTTCTGTATTCCAATACATGGAAATTAAACCACCTAAACTACAGATACTTATACTTTTTAGAATAAGAGTGTGATTTTTTTTTCCACCGGGATCTTCTTTAAACCATTATTTAAGCATTTATTTATTTTTATTTACTTATTTTTTGGCCACACCCTGCAGCATGCGGGATCTTAATTCCCTGACCAGGGATCAAACCCATGCCGTCTGCAGTGGGAGCTCAGAGTCTTAACCACTGGACTGCCAGGAAAGTTCCTATTTAGGCATTTAAATTCTGTAGCCCTCACTGCACTCCAGCATAAATGGACTTGGCAGAGATGGACTCTGGAGACAGGCAGTGTTTGTAACCAGAGAGTTTGCTGAGATTTAGAATTTGTATTCTTAGAAATAGCATCAGAGACTTGGGTGGATAAGAGGCATTTACCCAAAATGAACTTAGAACTTTTTTCAGAATAGCAGGAAGTATAAACCTAGGCTGGAACTGGATTAGAAATCAGAAGTGGTAGTCAGGTTTGTACAACCATACTAGAGAAAAAGTAAGTAAGTAAATTAAAAAGATTTGCAGCCCTTTTATTGCTGATGAATTATTAGCTCAACTGCATGTGCATTGGCTTACTTACTTAAAAGATCATCTTTCACTTCTTCTTGTGTGTTGATAAGAAACATGGAGAAAAATCCAATTACTCTTTACCTTTTTTTTTTTTACGTACCAATCCATACATTTATTTAGTTTTGGCTTATTTGTCTTTAGAGCAAATTATAATATCTTACAGAGAAAACTCTTTCTAATGCTGGTTAATAGAATTAATATCTTATAACAGCAGAGTTAATGAGACTTTCATCATATGTAGCTAGGTTTTAGAAAATATGATTTGATTGATAGTGCATCCATTCTGTTAGTAATAGGTGATGTTGTAAAGATATTTTACCAAATCAGTAGATAGTCCCGAATCACATACTAGCTGAATAATTAAATGGCCCCAGAGCATATAGATAGAAAGCCAGCTGAAAAAACTACATGTTGATAATCCACCACACAAAGCTAATAAATATGCCTCTGAGTTTTTGCCTCAGGCAAATATTGTTTTCCATATGTTGAAATAAATACATTTATGATGAAAATAATAGTGACTTTGGGGTCCTGAATTATTTTGAAAATATTTTAATTTGTATTAAAATGCTTTAAAAAGTGATAATATATGTTTCATGCAGAATTGTCAACATGATAGAAGAAAATAAACACAAAATAGATGTGAATAAGCTGAAATATTTTCTGCATAAAGCATTTATTCAGCAAGATCAGTCATTTTATTGATAAATGCCTTTATTCAAATTGATGGACTTAAATTTTGCAGAGTTGGCATTGTGTCAGTAACTTTTCTGGGTTATATTTTATTTTTTAGTAATAATCATGAGAGCGTTTTTGGATATACATTAATATTAGATAAAGCTAATTGTAAAGCAGATATTATAATGTAAATTCTACTTTCTTCTTGACTTTAATTATAAAATAATGAATTCTTTAGGAAAAGTTTATTCTCTGAATATGATAATAACTTAGTAGAGAATATAATGTCAAAACTATTTGTTTTATATTTACTTTTAAAGTCAAGTGGAAGTTAAAGGGTAGTAGAGTGAAATGCCAGTATAAATTTGATAGATGTAGGTTAATTTTTGTGAATTAATATTTGTGATACAACTAATATGTTAGATACTTCAGTATTTTTAATGGAAATTATTTTGCTAGTGGCTAGATGACTAAAATAAATTTTTTAATTGTTCTTATGTGGTATGACTTTCTTAGTGTTTTGGTTAGGCCTTATCTTTTTTCTAATATTTTGTCTTACTTTAATACTTTGACCATTTTTTTTATTTGATTAGGAAAGTAAGTATAAGACAGCATGTTCCAGTAAAGCAAAGAATAGTATATAAACTTATCTTATAGGCAAGTCAGTTCTATATAAAATAAACTACAGCAGAGGTGTGATCTGTAGTTTCCTCAGGAGCTAGCAGGAAAAACAAAACAGGTGTCACTGATACCTATTTACACTAAATAAATTATTTTCATATAGACAACATTAAGTAAAATAGATTAGCATTAAAAAGAATTATAATAATATTAGAAATTGGATAGTTGCCTGTTATATGTAAGGTTCTCTAAGTTTACAGTGTCATCATATAATGAAGAAGTTTGAAATGTAAGAGCTTCTTATCATAAGCAAAGGCTATTTGGCCCCTAAGCCTTTCATGATGCTGCTGAATATTCCACTGCTGGATAATTAGAAAAAACCAAGTCAGGATTCTTCTTCACTGTTTCTTAGGAGTTTAAAATTATTTTCTTCTGGATTGATATTTATTAGAAAGATTGTTTGCTTTAAAGGGATGGGTTTATTTTCCTTCATTTTAAAAAGTTATTACATAAGCAACAATAAGAAATCTTTTGAAAAAGATTTACCTACAATCCACTCTCTAATACTTACTCTCTAATACTTTTCACTTTTCTATTTGCCTGAGTGTTTTTCATATTAATGAAATGTGGGATTTATTTTTTCACTTTATTTTGTAAAATTTATTTGCCACTGTCCTTTAAATTATGATTTTTTTTTTTTTTTGGCCATGCCATGTGGGTTGTGGGATCTCAGTTCCTCAAGCAGGGATTGAACCTAGGCCACTAGGCCACCAGTGAACTCCCTAAACTGTGATTTTAAATGGTTGCATCTTTTAAAATCAGATTTATATATCATCATTTAGTAAACCTTCCCCTTACTTTAGGAACAGGTAACAAATATTATGAAATATATATTAAATTATGCTGTATTATTTATAGAATTTTAAAATGATTTCTTTTGGCACTTTTTAGGATATGGATTTCTTGGACAAAGGGCATTTTTTTTCCTTCTTAATAGGTTCTCCCAGATAACTCTAAAGGTTTCATTTTAAGCAATTTGGGGGATCATCATATTCAAGTCCTAAATATTTGGAGTGAATAAGTGCAATTTCTTAGTTGGTATTGTTTTCCTTTATGTTTTTTGGATCGTGAATATTCAAGAGTGCTTACTGGGATATTATTTTACAAACAATGGCAATGATAGCAACAATAATGTACTAAATAGCAGCTAACATTTATACAGTGTTTTCATGGCTGTGGTTTATTATCAATAAGAGAAAAAGATACATCAAATGGAGTGTGAAGAAATCCATGGCTTCCTATGTTTTCTCCCTCGTTCTGGGAGAAGTCACACAGAATAAGCTCCTTTCTGTAGCAGTGAAATGCAGCAACATTTATGCAGTACTTCTGCCCAGGGAAGCCTGCTTATGACTCAAGGTTCAAGGTTTTTTACTGGGGGCTGGTCACATAAGAACAGCCATAAGTATCAGAATTCCAAACTCCTAGAAGGAAAGCATGATTTGGTGCCCTAGCCAGGGAAAACAGTCTCATCACTTAAGGAATGTTTCAGAAGCCACATTCCCAGACATCAGCCAAGAACCAACCCTATTAACAGGCCCTTCTAACATACCTCCCCATCAGAAAAATGAGCCATGCCCTTCCACATAATAAATTATAGCTATGAATACAATTGTCCCACATGACAAGTGAGGGTAATTATCTAATAAGGTGACAACATTGACATTTTATTGCTTTTTATTTGAAATATGTCATTATAATGAGAAATGTGTATATTTGTTAGGTATATTGTTTACAGAAAGAGCTGAAGATTAAAAATCACAGTCTTCAAGAGACTACTGAGCAAAATGTTATTCTGCAGCATACTCTTCAACAACAGCAGCAAATGTTACAACAAGAGACAATTAGAAATGGAGAGCTAGAAGACATTCAAACTAAACTTGAAAAACAGGTATATATTATTGGTCAAAATGGTTTTATGAAATAGAAATTTTTTTAAATTGATAATAGATTTTTTTGCTAGTTATATAAATTGCTGTTTAATCTCAAAGATACCATATTATAAGAAATATTCTAAATTAACATTGTAAAATGTATAAAGTTTTATTCCAATGTAATGTGATCGTGTAATACCGTGGGCACATTTTTGTCACTCCATCCAACCTAGTTATAATTTAGTTTTCTTTATTCAGTTTTTCCTTTTTGGACCTGAATATAATACCTATCTGAATCATTATAGCTTTCAATTTCTTCATTTTGGATCAGGAGATGTGTGATAATCCCTAAAGAAATGCCAAGCAATGCACTAAAAGAAAAATCCCAAAGGAAACTACTCATTTTAAAAAATAAGTTATTACTCCAAAGAAAGAATCCTAGGAAATTTTATTCTAGAATCTAATCTTTTCTCTTTCATTCATTACCAAATTCATCTGAATTATTCTGACAGATATTTCACATTTTTTGTTTTGTTTTCCTCTCATCACACTTTACAGAAAAGTATAAATTAGAAAATGATAGTTCACAGTAACCTCACTACACCTCACCTTTTTGTCATTTGTATGACTTTTTAATCTGTGTATTCTAACTTCATCCTCAGCCTCTCCAGTGGAACTAAAGAATCTCTTCTCTGCACATTCAAATATATCAGGCAGGTATTCTGTATTTTCTTTTTTAGAGACATCTGTCCTGTGGCTCTCCATCCCTTTTGTTCAAGTCTAGACCTACTGTTTGCTATTCCTGTTGTACAGCTTCATCCTGAGGCATTTCTTCATCTCATCTGTATTTGATTCCCACTTTCTAAATCCCTTGTCATTGACTCCGGTTTTTGTAAGATTGATTATGATTCTTGTTCTTTCTGAAATTGTGTTCATTTCTATAGTTGTCTTACAGTTTTCTTCTGAGTTTTTTTTTTCCTTAGGTCTATCAATTCCTTTGTATTTTTCATTTGGTTATTTTATTTCTCCATGATCTTTGTTTTAAGAGATTTTTATGTCTTCTCTAATTTCTTTGAGGGTCTAAAGAAGTTTATATCTAAAAATTCCTTCAGTATTTAGAATAAATTTTCCAACATATATTTTTTCTACTTTTTATTCATGTTCCACTGTGCACAGGTTCCGTGTTGGATTTATTCAGATTATTATCTTTAGATTCTTTCTGCTTATGAGTGTGCCATTTAATCAAACACAGAATAGGTGGATTTTCCATGGTTCCCTTCCCTTTTTACCTGGGTTCTATTTTAATTTTATATTTGGAACTTAAGTTGGGGGTGTGGATATTAATGACTTATAATCTGTACTTAGTTCTTCAATGAGCGGTTTTAGAAGAGCAGGGAGAATATTAAAGTCATCAGCCAGATATTAACTTTGAGATCACAGTCATGTAAATGTTCATTGAAAATATGAAGTGGGACTTCCCTGGTGGCGCAGTGGTTAAGAATCCACCTGCCAATACAGGGGACATGGCTTCGATCCCTGGTATGGGAAGATCCCACATTCCGTAGAACAACTAAGTCCGTGCGCCACAACTACCGATCCTGTGCTCTAGAGCCCACGAGCCACAACTGCTGATGCCTACGTGCCCTAGAGCCTGCGCGCCGCAACTACGGAGCCCACGTGCCGCAACTACTGAAGCCCGCTTGCTCTAGGGCCCACTGCTGCGACTGCTGAGCCCACGTGCTGCAACTACTGAAGCCTGCACGCCTAGAGCCCCTGCTCCACAACAAGAGAAGCCACTGCAATGAGAAGCCCGTGTACCGCAACGAAGAGTAGTCCCCGCTCGCTGCCATTAGAGAAAGCCTGCATGCAGCAACGAAGACCCAACGCGGCCAAAAAAAAAAATTGAAAAAAAAAAATGAGGTGGCTGAGGTTAACTAGGGAGAGAACATAGAATGAGGGGTGAGATGACTGACTTTGACAGACCTCTGAAGGATACAGTACCTGGAAGCCAAAGTAAGTATTTCATGATTTAAGGGATGATAATTCGTGTCATGGGCTGCTGCAATCAGTGTCAAGTAAATTGAGGGTTGAGAAATGTCCATTGGAATTAGCTGCATGGAAGCCATTGGTGACACAGTGTAGTTTCTGTACAGTGTCTAGATTGCTATGGGTTGAGGAATGAATGAGAAAGTGAGAAAAATGATACAACAAGCATAGAAAAAATCTGAGAAGTTGGGCTATAAAGAGGAGGAAAGAAATGGTGGTAGTTGGAAGGAGGTAGAGATGTGGAGGAAAGTTTTTTATGATAAGAAGGTCTTGAACATGTTTAAATGCTAATATAAAGAAACCAGAAGAAAGAGAGATTGAAGATACAGCAGAGAGTAGAGGTAGTAGTATGAGGTTCCTTAAAAAGTGGATAGGAGTTGAATCCAGAACGCCTATGAAGCAGTTTGACTTATATAGCAGGAAGAATACCTCCTGCAATGTAGTAAAACAGAAGGAGGAATGAATAGGAGCAAATGCAAGTTGTAAAGTTTGAGGGCAGATGGGAATTCTAGGAATTGGTATGAGCCAATTTGTGAAGAAGGAAAGAAACATAGTTTGACAGAGAAGAAAGAACATTTCAGATGAGGATGATGAAAAGAGGAACATTTACCATTACTCTGTACAATTCTTTTAAGTCCTATTTTAGTGTTATGATGTGGTCACTTCTATAAATATGTATATAAATGAAATATCTTTCTTATTAAAAATTGTTTTGCTTTCATATTTTCAAAACGTTGTTTCTCGGTCTATACTTTGATTTTTGTAATAACATCTTGAAACTGATAGTCTAGGCTACAAATTTATATAAATATTTTTCGTCTGAAAAATGTTGAACTGTGTTTGAATTTAAAATACTTAACTGAAAATTGCTTTACAAGGTATCAAAACTTGAACAAGAGCTTCAGAAACAAAGGGAAAGTTCAGCTGAAAAGTTGAGAAAAATGGAGGAAAAATGTGAAGCAGCCACATATGAAGCAGATTTAAAAAGGCAAAAAGTTATTGAGCTTACTGGTACTGCCAGGTAAAATGAATATGTTAGTTTTTATATGTCTTCCTGCTTTAACATCAGTCATATTTGAGTTTCACTATCAGATAATGTTCAGTGAAGTGTTTGCTTGAGGAATTAATTTCTCTACGGTGTGTGTTCCTATAGCATTGTTTGCAACTCCCTCGTATCCCTCATGCCTTTAGTATTATAGGTTAATATCCTTTGCTCTCCTACTGTATTGTAGTTCCTTAAGGCCAAGATAATATATGGTTTAATTTAAGGGTCCTCCCACAACAATCAGCATAGTTCCTTGTACCTCATAGGCACTCAGCAGCTGTTTTATTAAATTGAATTGTGAAAGTGGTAGGCAAAGATGTACTCATATAGAGGAACTTTTCATGGGCTCTAATTGTTTATGGGAGGGAGTAAATTAATAGAAGAAAACAGTGGTCTCAACATTGACTGAACATTAAAATCACCCAAGGAGCTTTAAAAAGTACTGATGCCTAGGTCCTACCTCTAAAGATCCTGATTTAATGTGGCTGGGCTGTGCTAAGAAATCAATAGTTAATTGGTCAAGAAAGGGAACTATGAGCTGAAAGTTATACCTAGCTTCCCCAGACCTCTTATACTTTGTCGACAAGAGTTGACATAATTAATAATAAACTCTTAATTAGCCCACCATTCTACCAACAGGAATAAGAGTTAACTTATGCATTTGAACTTAAACCACAACATCCTCAGACTCCCTCTCCCCCTCTGACAGGAATAAAGGTAGGGCCTTTGTGCTTTGAGTAGCAACTTGCTTCCCCAGATATCCTCAACTCTCTCAGTGGGGTCAAGAAGGTATCCTATGTTTAAGACTAAGACCACAGTTCTTCACACCTTCTTTCTGCCATTGATAGTTGTCTATCCACTAACACAGCCTCACCACCAATGTGTACCTTAATTCCACAAAGACTAATTAACATTGTAACTTTATCTTTGCTTGTGCCAGATGCCACAGAAGCATCAGATTTCCAGGCATTAGATTTACCCTCATCTCTCTTACTAGTCCCAAAAACCTCTTCATGTATTTTCTTCCCTTTTCCCACCCCATCTGAACTTGTGGAAGATTTTTCACTTTATCCTCTGGAATTCACAGTCCATCCTGAGAGACATTCCCTATATTCTCTATCTCTTCTTTTCTTTTGCTGTAACAGAAATGTGACTGTCCCCGGAGGACATTGCTTCTTCTCCTGCAGCTCTCTAAAGTAAAAACTTTTCCCCATAGTTCTTGTACCACAGGGTTGAGATGTGGAATAGTATGACATACACCATGAACCTCATGTCATCAGATCATATCATCCCTCGTTGTTGCTGACACCTACAGGCCACCTGACTTACCATAGCTCTCTCCAACACTACTCCTGTCTTTATTCTTGGGGATTTCAATATACATCTATCTAGCTGATCCTCAGCCACTCACTCACATGATTTATCCTAGACCTTATCATTTCTGATATCTCCATTATTTCAACATAATCTGAATACTATGCATCTACCTCTATATTATTACCTCATTCCCTTTAATACCCCCAATTCAACAATTCTTTGAGGTAACTAGGACCTCTGATCTATCAGTTCTACCACTGTCTCATTCCCTAATGCCATTTCTCCTCTCTTTACCTAGCTTAAATTCTAGTTAGTCATTAAAATCACTGATTTACATAAACCCACAACTCCTTTACCTCTCTCTTACTTTGTGGTACACAGAACTAAAAATCCAACTCAGACTAATTCATGCTTGCATCTTTACAGAGGCTGGAGAAAAATATAACCACACTGACCAATCTTACTTTATACCCATAACTTAAAAACCTTAAGCATTTTCTTAATGCTGTCTGTCTGGCAATCACAATGTTACTTACTCTTGTAGAGGACTCTTTTACACCTTTGCCTTTTCTTTCAAAACTCTAACAACCCCTCCCCAATCCTTGCTCTCACTGATGATCTTGCTTTTGTTTCACTAAGAAAATTGAAATAACTGCTTCTTTCTTTTCTTACTCCCACCCTTTGACTTCTAGATAAAAACTCTTCTTAATTATAGCTAATAGGCACATTCAGTGGGTAAAATAAGTTCTAGTTACTAGTAGGAAGCTTATGAACTAGATGAATAAACTTCATAAGAAAGATATATCCTAGTTCCAAGATCTTCTCTTCATGAAGCAGGGTTTTTCTCTGTTCCAACTATTGCTTCTTTCACTTCTGAAACTATAATTTATAAAACTGTTTTTCTCTCCCAAAAGAGTTTAGAGTTAAAATATATCTGTTATATATCTTCTTGGATCTGTTTTAAAATTAAAATATCTCAGGGACTTCCCTGGCGGTCCAGTAGTTAAGACCTCGCCTTCCAGTGCAGGGGGTGTGGGTTCATCCCTGGTCACAGAGCTAAGATCCCACATGCCTCGTGGCCAAAAAGCCAAAACAAAACAGAAGCAATATTGTAACAAATTCAATAAAGAGTTTAAAAATGGTCCACATCAAAAAAAAAAATCTTAAAAAAAAAATTAAAATATCTCCAAATAGAAAGAAAACGAATTCATTGAGCACCTTTTGTGTTCCAGGCAGTGTACTAGGTAAACACATCATATAGTTGTGTTTAGTGGCATGTAATTGGTACAGAATTACAATCTATTAGTTGGAGCAGTTTTAACAATATAATAGGTGATTTAAGATTCTGACTAGACATTTTTTTTTTATACAGCAGGTTTTTATTAGTTATCCATTTTATACATATTAGTGTATATATGTCAATCCCAATCTCCCAATTCATTCCACGATGACTAGACATTTTGCTGATATTTGTCTTTATATAACTTGCAGACTTTGTTCAGTCAGAGATAAGTTAGTTGATTTTTGTTTCCAAATTATTATTTATTTTATTTTTTGTTTTTAATTAGGCAAGTAAAACTTGAGATGGATCACTACAAAGAAGAACTGTATAAAATGGAAAAAGAAATAAAGCACCTAAAACGAGATGGAGAAAATAAAGCAATGCATCTCTCTCAGTTAGACATGATATTAGAACAGACAAAGACAGAACTAGATAAGAAAACAAACGCTGGTAAGCAACAGGTTAGCTCAGCTTAGCTGTCTGCATTTGTATATTTAAAGAAATGGAATAAAGTGAGAATTTGAGATGACAGGGAAGGGACAATCAGTGGTATTTTGCCTCTTATAGAAGAATAAAATTGGATATTCTTAATTATAATTGCTTACAAATTTCTGAATAACAAATAGTTTATATATATAATTCTAAAATTATTCTCTGCTTTTAACAGTGAAGGAGTTAGAAAAGTTACAGCACCACACTGAAACTGAACTAACAGAAGCCTTGCAGAAACGGGAAGTACTAGAGACTGAACTACAAAATGCTCATGGAGAATTAAAGAGTACTTTAAGACAACTCCAGGAATTGAGAGATGTTCTACAGAAGGCTCAGTTATCATTAGAGGAAAAATACACTACTATAAAGGATCTCACAGCTGAACTTAGGTGAGTTAAATACTAAGAAATGATATCACAATTACAGGTATTTCACTTTATTACCCTTAGTCCTTGGGTCATACTATAGAGTTTGTTGTTGAATTCTAGATGTCCAAACTTCTCAACTGCCTTTAGCTCACTGTGTCCCATCCTAGGCAGTTCATCCCATGTTCCATCTCACTAATATAGCTGTTGCTGTTGGCTAATACTTCCATCCTTGTTCTTTGGACCATTTTACATTGGCCCTCTCCTGTATCCCATAGTGGTAAAAAATGATTGGACCAGCATACAGCAGTGATTTATAGAAAAATAATATTAACAATAACAATGTTGTTCTTTGTGTTAAGCCCTTATTTTGTGCCAGGACTATGGCAGGGACTTCATATATGATCTCAGTCATTTCTTTACAACAAACCTGTGAGTTGCTTATTATCACCTTTTTACGCTTGAGAAAACTGAGGCTTGAGAAGATTAAGTAAAATGCCCAAAGTCAGATAGTAGGGTCCAGAGAGGGGAGTGAAACACAAGTCTGTCCAACTCTAAAATCTGGGTTCTTAGATTAGCAGCAATAGCATAAAATGCTGTTCAGGTACACATCTGTGGTGAGTAGGGGTGGAGAGCCAGACTGGAGCCAAAGTGTGGGAAATGGATTCTGAAAAGGAAAACAGACCAGTATGTGAAATGTGTAATGAAAGAACAGGATAGAGAGTAACAAGGTGACCCAGAATCTTAGATATTGTAACCTGTGGTTCAGAGCAGGACCCCTTCTCTTTTCTACCCACAAACTCATTCTTGGTAAATTTCACGTAGCTTTAAATACTATGTGTCAGAGACTTCCAAACCCATGTCTCTAGAAAGACCTCTTCTCCAAACTCCAGACTCATATCTAATGACCTACTTGTTATCTCCACTGAAGTATTTTAAAGAGGCATCTTAAACGTGGCTAAAACATTTCATTTTTTTTACTCATAACCCTGCCCTTCCTCCATCTCATTATTATGCAGTTGCTTAAACCAGAAATCTATAAGATTATTTTTATCTCTTTCCCTCCCTTTTTTCATCCAGTCTATTAGCAAGTCATGTCAACTTTATTTCCAAAACATATTCTGAAATCTATTGATTTCTTACTTTTTCTACTACCACCTTAGCACAAGCCATCATCATCTCTCACCTGGTCTGTTGCTGTGGCTTCCCACCTGGTCTACCAGCTTAAATTCTTGACCTTCCCCACAATTCATTCTCCACAGAATTGATTTAAGTTTATGATTTAAAACATAAATAAGATCATATTGCTCCCCTACTTAATCTTCTAATGGCTTCCCAAAAGATTCAGAATAATAACCAAGCTCCTTGGGAAATGTAAATCAAAACCACAATGAGATACCACTTCAATCCCACTAAGATGGCCATAATAAAAACAAACAAAAAAATCCAAGCGGAAAATAACAAATGGTAAACTAAAATGGTTACAGCCTCTGTGGAAAACAGTGTGGCAGTTCCTCAATAAATTAAACATACATTAACCATATAACTCAGTAACTCCACTCCTAGGTAAGTACCCAAAAGAATTGAAAACAGGTGTTCAAACAAAAATTTTGCACAAATGTTCATAGTACGGCTATTCCCAATAGCCAATAAGTGGAAACGACCCAGCTGGACACTGATAGTTGTGAATGGATAAACACAGTGTGGTGTATCCATACAAGGAATATTAATCAGCCATGAAAAGGAATAGAGGGCTTCCCTGGTGGCACAGTGGTTGAGAGTCTGCCTGCCAATGCAGGGGACACGGGTTCGAGCCCTGGTGTGGGAGGATCCCACATGCCGCGGAGCACCTAGGCCCGTGAGCCACAACTACTGCGCCTGCGCGTCTGGAGCTTGTGCTCTGCAACAAGAGAGGCCGCGACAGTGAGAGGCCTGCGCACTGCGATGAAGAGTGGCCCCTGCTCGCCGCAACTAGAGAAAGCCCTCGCACAGAAACGAAGACCCAACACAGCCAAAAAATAAATAAAAATAAATAAATTAATTTTAAAAAAAAGAAAAGAAAAGGAATAGAGTACTGAAACATGCTACAACATGGATAAACCTTGAAAATATTACGCTAAATGAAAGAAACCACATATATGTTGCATAATTCCATTTATATGAAATATCCAGAATAAACAAATCCATAGAGATAGAAAGCAGATTAATTGTTGCCAGGGACTGGGGAAAGGGAGAATGGAAAAAAACTGCTAATGGATATGGGGTTTCCATTCAGAATGATGAAAAAGTACTGGAAATAGTGGTAATGGTTACACAACATTGTGAATGTACTTAGTGTAACTGCATTGTACACTTTAAAGTGGTTAAAATGGTAAATCTTATGTTATATGTATTTTACCACAATCGAAAAAAAAAAAAAATACAAGCTCCTTTTCCTGGAATACAAAGCCCAAGGTTCCTGCCTACTTCTCTGGCCTCATTTCATATTGTTCTCTTTGCTCCTGGCCTTTTTATTGTACTTAAAGTTTACCAAGTTTTTTCCTACCTTAGGACTTTTGCCATCGCTGTTTCTTTGGCCTGAAATAATGGTTGTATGTCCAGCTTCTTCATACCCTTCACATTACCTCAAAGGGCCCTTCCCTGACGACCTATTCTAATATAGCCTCCCAGTCACGATCTCATCACTGTATTTAATGTTCTAACATAGCACTTTATATTATATTTTTCGTGTTGAGTTGTTTATAGTCCATCTCTCGACCTAGTGGAATGTAAGCTGTATGTGATGAACAACAGCTATCCTGGTGACTATTAATTCCACATAGAACCTTGACATATAAGAAGCATCTAATAAATATTTGCTAAATGGTTAAGGGAGTGAATGGATAAAAGAAGTAAAACAAAACTTAAAATTCTAGCTAGTAGCTGAATTTTGGAAGCGCAGCTATTCATATAGACAGCAGAGTTATCTTTAGAATTCATTTCATATTACTTTTAGAATATAAGTTTAGCCTTGTATGAACTCTTCAGGCTTTTAGGAGAACAGTAAACAGCTCATTAAAGAAGTTCAGAATCTGCTTTTTAAAGTCAGTACCTTTATTATACTGTTTCATATTTACGATTGGAAAATCATATGAAGATGATTCAAGATCAACAACATTTTCATCCTTTGTGATATCAGAACTTAGAGTTCGAAATTAAAGTTCTCTGATTAGAGGTTTCAGAGTGATATAAATTTAAAATTGTGTCATTTTAAGCATTTTTATAATATAAAATTATTCATAAGTTAGTGTTTTAAGAGGGCTAGAATTTATAAAAAATACATTTAAAATATTTCTATATTAGACTTCAATACTTCACTAAACGTAAGGTGTCATTTTGAGTAAAATTCCCATAAGAAATACAGTGGTCGTTTACTGAGCTTTGGATATCAGGGACATCAATCATGACATAAATACCTCGTTCAATTATAGTGAACTCACAGCTATTATATATAAAAGACTTTCAAACACTCCTTTGATCTATAGATGAAAAAATATAGATATATTTTTTAAATTCTTATACTGATTCAGTCTTATTCCCTGGTAGAGCTTTTAACATTTAGCTTAAATTGTCTCCAATAGTAGAATCTGAGAAAGCCAGAGATAAACCCACGCACATATGGTCACCTTATCTTTGATAAAGGAGGCAAGAATATACAGTGGAGAAAAGACAGCCTCTTCAATAAGTGGTGCTGGGAAAACTGGACAGGTACATGTAAAAGTATGAAATTAGAACACTCCCTAACACCATACACAAAAATAAACTCAAATTGGATTAAAGACCTAAATGTAAGGCCAGACACTATCAAACTCTTAAAGGAAAACATAGGCAGAACACTATGACATAAATCACAGCAAGATCCTTTTTGACCCACCTCCTAAAGAAATGGAAATAAAAACAAAAATAAACAAATGGGACCTAATGAAACTTAAAAGCTTTTGCACAGCAAAGGAAACCATAAACAAGACCGAAAGCAACCCTCAGAATGGGAGAAAATATTTGCAAATGAAGCAACCGACAAAGGATTAATCTCCAAAATTTACAAGCAGCTCATGCAGCTCAATATCAAAAAAACAAACAACCCAATCCAAAAATGGGCAGAAGACCTAAATAGACATTTCTCCAAAGAAGATATACAGATTGCCAACAAACACATGAAAGAATGCTCAACATCATTAATCATTAGAGAAATGCAAATCAAAACTACAATGAGATATCATCTCACACCGGTCAGAATGGCCATCATCAAAAAATCTAGAAACAATAAATGCTGGAGAGGGTGTGGAGAAAAGGGAACCCTCTTGCACTGTTGGTGGGAATGTAAATTGATACAGCCACTATGGAGAACAGTATGGAGGTTCCTTAAAAAACTAAAAATAGAACTACCATACGACCCAGCAATCCCACTACTGGGCATATACCCTGAGAAAACCATAATTCAAAAAGAGTCATGTACTAAATTGTTCATTGCAGCTCTATTTACAATAGCCAGGACATGGAAGCAACCTAAGTGTCCATCAACAGATGAATGGATAAAGAAGATGTGGCACATATATACAATGGAATATTACTCAGCCATAAAAAGAAACGAAATTGAGTTATTTGTAGTGAGGTGGATGGAGTTAGAGGCTGTCATACAGAGTGAAGTAAGTAAGAAAGAGAAAAACAAATACAGTATGCTAACACATATATATGGAATCTAAGAAAAAAAAAAAAGTTCATGAAGAACCTAGGGGCAAGATGGGAATAAAGACACAGACCTACTAGAGAATGGACTTGAGGATATGGGGAGGGGGAAGGGTAAGCTGTGACAAAGTGAGAGAGTGGCATGGACATATATACACTACCAAACGTAAAATAGATAGTTAGTGGGAAGCAGCCGCATAGCACAGGGAGATCAGCTCGGTGCTTTGTGACCACCTAGAGGGGTGGGCTAGGGAGGGTGGGAGGGAGGGAGATGCAAGAGGGAAGAGATATGGGAACATATGTATATGTATAACTGATTCACTTTGTTATAAAGCAGAAACTAACACACCATTGTAAAGCAATTATACTCCAATAAAGATGTTAAAAAAAAAATTCCCATAAGAAATAACAGTGGTCGTTTACTGAGCTTTGGATATCAGGGACATCAATCATGAGGTAAATGCCTCGTTCAATTATAGTGAACTCACAGCTATTATATATAAAAGACCCTCAAACACTCCTTTGATCTATAAATGAAAAAATATAGATATATTTTTAAAATTCTTATACTGATTCAATCTTATTCCCTGGTAGTGCTTTTAACATTTAACTTAAATTGTCTCCAATAGTAGAATCTGAGTTAACTTTTGCCTTTTTAGAACACTCTGTTAAAGTAGTTGCATTGATACAGTCATTTTCTTTATACATTATTTCTTTAATTTGAGCTCTCAATCTGAAATAGTTGAATATATCCTATCACTTTTAACTTACAGGAAAGGTAACCCACTTGATTTAATTGTTTTGAAACTATAATATTCCTATTTATTTGCTTAGATCTTTTTCACTTTGATAAATTGCAGGGAATGCAAGATGGAGATTGAAGACAAAAAGCAAGAACTCCTTGAAATGGATCAGGCACTTAAGGAGAGAAATTGGGAGCTAAAGCAAAGAGCAGCTCAAGTTGGTTTTCTTAACTATATTTTAATGAAATTTTCTGTTAAAATACAATCACACAAGGTTTCAGAGGTCCCCTCTTTTTGGTAAAATAGACATTTTTATAGCTTTTTTAAAAAAATTCATTGATTTATTTTGGTGTGTTAGGTCTTTGTTGTTATGCGCGGGCTATCTCTACTCTTCATTGCTGTGTGTGTGCTTCTCATTGTGGTGGCTTCTCTTGTTGCGGAGCATGGGCTCTAGGCGTGCGGGCTTCAGTCGTGGTGCATGGGCTCAGTAGTTGTGGCTCGTGGGCTCTAGAGCGCAGGCTCAGTAGTTGTGGCTTGTGGGCTTAGTTGCTCCGCAGCATGTGGGATCTTCTCGGACCAGGGCTCGAACCCATGTCCCCTGCATTGGCAGGCGGATTCTTAACCACTGTGCCACCAGGGAAGTCCCTTTATAGCTATTTCTTTTTTCTGTGCACATAAATATTTTTAAAATTAGAAATATGTCATCTCTCTTTATCTTGCTATTTTTATAGCAGGTGGATTTTGGGGAATGAAGGTTAGCTTAGTATCAGAACCTTTTGATCTCTTATAATACTGTATATCAGAACAAAATGGGATTAAAGGAGTTACTTGCTCAGCTAGTATTTATTGGAGGAACAAAAATATTCAGAAGGCATTATTTAGCAGCATCTTTTTTAAAAGACTTTATTTTTTAGAGCAGTTTTAGGTTCACAGCAAAATTGAGCAGCAGGTATGGAGATTTCCCGTAAACCCCCCACCCCCACAGATGCACAGCCTTCCCCATTATCAACATTCCCTGCCAGAATGGTACATTTGTTAAAGCTGATGAACCTATTGATACATTGACACTTCATAATCACCTAGAATCCATAGTTTACATTGCAGTTTACTTTTGTGTTATACATTCTAGGAGTTTGGACAGCTATCCATCATTATGGTATCATTCAGAATATTTTCACTGCCCTAAAAATCCTCTGTGCTCCACCTATTCATCCCTCTCCCTCTTATCCCAACCCTGGCAACCACTGATCTTTTTGCTGTCTCTGTAGTTTTGCCTTTTCCAGAATGTCATACAGTTGGAATCATATTGTATTGTAGCCTTTTCAGATTTGCTTCTTTCACTTAGTAATATGCATTTAAGTTTCCTCCGTGTCTTTTCAAAGCTTATTTCTTTTAGCATGGAATAGTATTCCATTGCCTGGATATATTATGGTTTATTTATCCATTCACCTATTGAAGGACATCTTGTATTGCCTTTGCTCCTTTGATTTCTTTCATTGGAGTTTTATAGTTTTCCATATATAGATCTTGAATATGTTTTGTTAGATTTATAATTATTTCATTTTGGAGAATGCTAATATAAATGATAATTTTGTTTTTAACTTCAAATTTCTCTTGTTCATTGCTGGTACATGGGAAAGCAATTGATTTTTGTGTATTAACCTTGTATCCTGCAACCCTGCTATAATCACTTATTAGTTCCAGGAATTTTTTTGTCAAAGCCTTTGGATTTTCTACCTAAATCATCATGTCATCTGCAAACAAAGACAGTTTTATGTCTTCCTTCCCAACCTGTATACCTTTTATTTCCTTTTCTTGTCTTACTGCATTAGCTAGGACATCCTGTACAATGTTGAAAAGAAGTGGTACGATGGAATATCTTTTCCTTGTATCTGACCTTAATGGGAAAACTTTGAGTTTCTCACTGTTAAGTGTGATGTTAGCTGTTGGTTTTTTTTAGATATTCTTTATCAAGTTGAGGCAGTTACTCTCTATTCCTAGTTTACCAAGAGTTTTTATCATGAATGGATGTTGGATTTTGTCAAATGTTTTTTCTGCATCTATTAACATGATCATGTGATTTCTTCTTTAGCCTATTGTTGTGATCAGTTACATTAATTAATTTTCAAATGTTGAAAAAGCCTTTCATACCTAGAAAAAAATCCCGCTTGTTGTGGTGTATAGTTCTTTTTATACATTGTTGGGTATGATTCAATAATATTTTATTGAGAATTTTTACATCTATGTTCATGAAAGGTACTGGTCTGTAGTTTTCTTTCTTTATAATGTCTCTGTCTGGTTTTGGTATCAGGTTAATGCTGGCCTCAGAGAATGAGTTAGTATTTCCTCTGCTTCTATCTACTAAGTGAGAGTGTAGAGAATTAGTATAATTTCTTCCTAAAATGTTTGGTAGAATTCAGCAATGAATCCATCTGAGTCTGGTGCTTTCTGTTTTCGAAAGTTATTAATCATTGATTGAATTTCTTTAATAAGTATAGGCTTATTCAGATTGTCTCTTCTTGTGTGAGTTTTGGCAGATTGTGCCTTTCGAGTAACTCGTCTAATTCATCTAGTTTTATTAAATTCATGGGCAGAGAGTTGTTCGTAATATTTCTCTATTATCCTTTTAATGTCCCTGAGATTTGTAGTAATATCTCCTCTTTCATTTCTCGTATTAGCAATTTATATCCTCTCTCTCTTTTTTTTTTTTTTTAAGTTAGTCTGGCTGGAGACTTATTTATATTATTGATCTTTTCAAAGAACCAGCTTTTGGCTTTGTTGATTTTCTCTATTGATTTCCCAATTTTAATTTCATTGATTTCTGCTCTAATTTTTATTATTTTTTTCTTCTGCTTAGTTTGGATTTAATTTGCTCTTCCTTTTCTAGTTTCCCAAGGTGGAAGCTTAGATGATTGATTTTAGGCCTTTCTTCTTTTCTAATATATGCATTCAATGCTTTAGATGTTCCTCCAAGCAGTGCTTTTGCTGCATCCCACAATTTTCATGTTGCATTGTTATTTAGCAGCTTTTTTTTTTTTTCTTAAATTTTATTGATTTTTTTGGGCTGCATTGGGTCTTTATTGCTGTGCACGGACTTTCTCTAGTTGTGGTGAGCGGGAGCTACTCTTGGTTGCAGTGTGTGGGCTTCTCATTGCGGTTGCTTCTCTTTGTTGTGGAGCACAGGCTCTAGGTGCGTGGGCTTCAGTAGTTGCAGCACGTGGATTCAGTAGTTTTGGCACACGGGCTCTAGAGTGCAGGCTCAGTAGTTGTGGTGCACAGGCTTAATTGCCCCGCGGCATGTGGGATCTTCCCAGACCAGGGATAGAACCCATGTCCCCTGTATTGGCAGGAGGATTCTTAACCACTGCATCACCAGGGAAGCCCTAGCAGCTTTTATCAAGCATAAAATGAAGTTTGAATAATTTTATTTGTCATTTATGTGAACATAATCATATATCGGGCTCAAGATCCAGTATTATTAAGCAATGATTATTTGTGTCATTCTTTTTAATAATTTATTTGAGTTGCATTTATTCTTTAGTTATACCCACTATAAACAATTCTAAATCACATTCCAAGCACACAGTTTTCCACGTTAGAATAAAATTGAATGACAGCTTAATGTTGCTTTTGTACTTAGGTTACACATTTGGATATGACTATTCGTGAGTACAGGGGAGAAATGGAACAGAAAATAATTAAATTGGAGGGTACTGTGGAGAAATCAGAATTGGAACTTAAAGAAAGCAACAAACAGGTAAATTATTAAAAATTACGTGTCTTAAATTGTTTAAAAAAATAACTCAACTGTAAGCATCTGTTATTCACATAATACAGCTTTTTAATAGAATACAAACAATAAAAATACTGCATTATTTTACTTTATTATTTATTTATTTATTTATTTATTTATTTATTGTTTTTTCACTGTGCTGTGTAGCTTGTGGGATCTTAGTTCCCCAACCAGGGATTGAACCCGGACCCTTGGCAGTGAGAGCACGGAGTCCTAACCACAGGACTGCCAGGGAATTCCCAATACTGCATAATTTTAATTATCTTGTACATCCTACGTTATATTCATTTTCTTCTCAATTTTTTTCCCCAGCTTTATTGAGGTATAATTGACAAAAAATGGCATATATTTAAGATGTACAACATGATGTTTTAATGTACATATACATTATGAAATAATTACAGTAATCAAACTAATTAACATATCTACAACCTCATATAGTTACTTTTTTTTTTATGAGAACACTTATCAAGTATACAACATAGTATTACTAACTAACTACAGTCATTCACTGTGCCATACATTGTGTCTCCAGAATTTATTCATCCTGCCTAACTGAAACTTTGTACCCTTCCACCAACATTTCTCCTTTTCTCTGACTCCCCAGCTTCTGGTGCTTACCCTTTTAATGTTATTTTGAATGTAGTTTTCTTGTATGTCAACGTGTTCACATATTTATTATAATGTGTGCATATCTGAATATGTATAAAATATCTCTGGAAGGATTTGCAAGTAATTCTGTTAACTGTGGTTGCCTCTAAGGAAGGAACATAGTAAAGAAGGGGAGTTTGTTTTCACTAATTGTATTTTTTACCTCATGCAGATAATTACCTGTAAAATTATTTTGAAAGCCATGTAATGTGTGTTGTTTTAACGTACCTTTATTTTCCTTTCTTATACAAATGTGATTGAGACTTTCATCTCTTTTAGTATATTTTAGGTATACATATAAGCATCTTATTAGGCACAAGAATTCTGATGCTTATGTCCAAGTTATGGTTGTCTTAAGAAAAACACATTTTTGGCTCTTTGTTCTAATAAACTCACTCTCTTCTAAAATAAAAAAAAAAAGAAAAACATATTTTTAAATTTTTGCTATTTTAGATATACATATTTAAAACCTGACTTACTTGGATTGCAGTTATGACTGAAGAATTATTTTTCTTTAGTTACATTAACATTGCTCTGCTTAAAATTCAGATAGAAGCTTTGAATGAAAAATTGCAAAATGCCAAAGAACAGCTTCGAGAAAAAGAGTTTATAACACTACAAAATGAACAGGAGATAAGTCAACTGAAAAAAGAAACTGAACGAACACAAGAAAAGATGAAAGAAATGGAAAGTGTAAGCAAATTATTTTCCTCCTAAGGAACAAGACTGATATAAATCTTTATGTTTTAAACTGATTGGTTTTAGTATGTGATTGGTATTTAGTATGCACAGAAACTGTGCCATAAGTATTTTTAGGCTAATTATTTGTGCCAGATACCTATTATTTTCCTTATCTTATTAATTACTTTATTCTGATGTTCTAATTATAGGTGAGGTTATCATCTTATTTGTCTTTATATTCCTTATAGGCATTCACATGATATCTCTCACATAGTAAACCCATGATATATGCTCACTTGGTCAATAAATATATGTTTTAATTGAGAACCTACTATGTGATAGTACTGAAGATCAGATATTAATAGGATGCACTCCTTTGTCCTTGAGGGACTCTATCCAGAGAATGAATTAACAGATAGTTGTATTTTATTGAGGCCAAGTACATTGAGTTGCCAGATAAAGTTTGATGACTTCATATCATCAGTTTGCATGTGTGTTGACTACTGAACTCATTCCACCCACTTGCCTTTTTAAAAAGTGAATTTGCTTCTAAGAGCTCTCATGGATGTAACTTTTTTTTGTTTTTAAATACTATACTCAACTTTAAAATTTAATATCAATATATAGCTCTTTATTGTGTTTGATTAATTGATCATCTGTCTCTTCCAGTTGAATATAAACTCCACAAGGGTAGCCACTTTGTCTCCTCTGTTCATTCCTTTATCCTCAACACCTAGAATAGTACATATCACATAGTAAGCATGAATAAATATTTGTTGGATTATATATCAATACATAAATTAAGCAGGGTCTCTGAGACCAAGTTTGGGCCCCAGTGAGAAAAAAAAAAAGGTTACTGGCTCAATCATTTCATGTTCCCTAACAAGGGCTGGCTAAAAATATTTACATGAGATTTATACTGATATACAACACAGTTGGACCTTAGGCCCCCATTCTAGACATTAGGGTCCTAGTGATTTGTACTGGTTTCTTTCCTTCTTATCAGCCCTAAAGTCAAGCGTCATTATCTACCATCTAATCTACCTCACTGAGCCAATTTAGAACTAATTTACTTTTTACTGATTTTTTTTTCTCTAAGAAATAATACTTTACTAGGGATTTAACTGAGGAATGTAAAAGTTTTTCAGAGGGAGTAGTAGTCCCAATAACAAATTTCCCTTTTGCAGAGAATAAGATCATCCTTAACCAAGCTGTGTGGATTAATGGTAGATTTTGATTATTCACGCCAGTATATTCTCCATCTTTGACATGGATAATCAAATATTAACGTCTTTCTTCTCTTTATATTATTATATATTCTGTGATGTTGCATCATAATGTTAAAGGATTATGCAGCTTGCATATTAAAGTCATGTAAAATATACCAGTGAGTCCCAGATTTATTACAGTACTTTTGTCATTTTTTTATCATTAAAAAAGAAGAAAACATTTTCTGAATGTCAGTTTCACAGTGGAGGATATTCATTATATGTTAAAATATAGAGAGGTTTAGTTGGGAGGGGGTAAGTCATTTATTAAAAGAGAAATCAGAGTAAGAATAGGTTATCTGTATCATTTTATTTTGAAACCTACAAATATCTTGTGCATTTCAGGTTATGAAAGAGCAGGAACAGTACATTGCAACTCAGTACAAGGAGGCCATAGATTTGGAGCAAGAATTGAGGCTAACTCGGGAGCAGATGCAGAACTCTCATACAGAATTGGTGGAGGCTCGTCGTCAACAAGTCCAAGCACAGAGAGAAGTAGAAAGGCTGTCAAGTGAACTGGAGGAAATAAAGCAACTCTCTAAAGAGAAAGTAATGCCTATTCTAATTTTACCTTACTGAAAATACTAAAATTTTTAACATTTACTTTTTTCGACTATAGAATATAGTTCTTAGAAAAGTTAATTGTGTTCCACAACAATGTGAATGTATTTAATGCCACCAAATTTTACACTTAAAAATGGTTAAGGTGGTAAATTTTATGTTATGTGTATTTTACCCAAATTAAAAAAAAAAACTGTTATATTTAGCACAGCATTGTAGTGTAACTTGGAAGTCTCTCAGAACTGAGTATTAGTCAAACTAATTAGTTTTCAGTAAAATGAGTTATAAAGCACTTTCAGACTTTCAAGTGAATTTGAGCTATCACTCAAACAAAAAAATAAATCTAATAAATCTTTTTTTTAAAGATTTATTTATTATTTATTTATTTAATTTAATTTAGTTTTGGCTGCATTGTGTCTTAGTTGCAGCACGCGGGATCTTCATTGAGGCATGTGGGATCTTTCATTGCGGCACACAGGCTCTTCGTTGCGGCACGTGGGCTTCTCTCTAGTTGTGGCGTGCAGGCTCCAGGACGCGTGGGCTCTGTAGTTGTGGCGCGTGGGCTCCAGGGCGCGTGGGTTCTGTAGCTCGCGGCACGCGGGCTCTAGTTGAGGCACGCGAGCTCAGTAATTGTGGCACACTGGCTTAGTTGCCCCGTGGCATGTGGGCTCTTAGTTCCCTGACCAGGAATCGAACCCGTGTCCCCTGCATTGTAAGGCGGATTCTTTACCACTGGACCACCAGGGAAGTCTCTAATAAATCTTTTGAGTAAAAATTTTTACATTTGTAGCCATTCATATATGAAAACTGACTATCTAAATTTATAACTGTTAGAAACCTGCAGTCCAGAACCCTTGGGGAGGAAAAGGGCTTTTAAATAGCAAGAGCACTAATATAGATTGTATTTCCCTAGTATTAGATAGAAAGTTAACAACTTGGCTTAAAAATATTTAGATTGATATATGTGAGTTAATTACTTAGACTTTGAGAAAAATGTATTTATTGGTATTCTAGAAAAGTTCTTGTGATTTTTCTGCTTTCTATTATGGTTACTAATTCACTATGGGAATTGAGTGAAAGTGTTTTTACATTTAACCTTGGTTAACCTAATGACATTTTTATTCACATTTCTGGGTGGTTAGACTAATAAAAAATATACAGGGAATTTTTACTAGAATGTCGGGCACATGGGAGTCTACTAGGAAAAGGGAGGCCATCTACTTTTATCTCATTTCTGTCCTTATCAATAGTATCTAAATGTAGTATAATTGATTTTATCTGATAAACTAAGCTCAGTTAATCAAATAGGTAAGTGAAAGTGGGGAATTATTAAAAATGACATTTTAGGCCTTCCCTGGTGGCGCAGTGGTTAAGAATCCGCCTGCCAATGCAGGGGACGTGGGTTCGAGCCCTGGTCCTGGAAGATCCCACATGCTGCGGAGCAACTAAGCACGTGCGTCACAACTACTGAGCCTGCTCTCTAGAGCCTGCAAGCCACAACTACTGAAGCCCACGCACCTAGAGCCAGTGCTCCGCAACAAGAAAAGCCACCGCAATGAGAAGCACGCGCACCGCAACCAAGAGTAGCCCGCGCTTGACACAGCTAAAGACAGCCCGCGCGCAGCAACAAAGACCCGATGCAGCCGCAACGCAGCCAAAGATAAATAATAAATAAATAAATTTATTTTTTTTTTAAAAACAATGACACTTTAAGTATTATATTTTAACCCAAAAATCTAAGTTTACATTCATGCGTTAATCTTTTAAATGTGGGACCAAATCTTGTTTCTTGGTGTATGGTAGGGTCACTTGATTAAAATTCCACCTAGTCTTTCTTGCATAAACCATACTCATATTCCATCATCTATAGTTTCCAATTTTGGTTTCTTAAAATGGAAAACGAATTAAAAGACATTTGTGAATCAATCAGAGGATAGCATCTCTTATATTTTTCATGGGATTTCACACAATATTTTACAACTATCCTGACTGCTTCTAATTGGGTAGCAAATGTTTGTGACTCACTCATTGAATTTTCTCAAAGCATATAACTTAGTTTTCATATAAAAACATTCCTTTTGCATGCATATTTCATCAATGTTCATAATGTATGACAAAATTGCATAATTGTAGTCACAAACACAACTAGCATAAATAGGTCTGGATAAATACACAACTGACTGTAGATAAGCAAACAGCACATCTGGTGAGCAAAAATGCATACCCATACCTAAGAGCAGACTATTATCTGCCAAAGTTCAGTGTTCTGTGGTTATTAGTTTATTTTACAAAACGCATTGGTTAGTGAACTTCTATTATATTATGATAACAAACAATATACTGATACTTTTCCATTAGTACTCTCTTAAATATCTAGATTAAAATCTAGATTAATACATTTTTTAAAGTATATATTTAATATGGTAACTGTGTATGAGTATATAGTATTATAAAAGATTAAGATACTTCTATAAATGTGCTGAGTTGTTCAGCTATAATAACCAAATAAACAAGTAATGTAACCTTTACTTAATATGTCATTTTAAGGAATCTCATGGAAAACATTTAGCTGAAGAATTGGGGGCTTCTCAAGTACGTGAAGCTCAGTTAGAAGCAAGAATGCAAGCAGAAATCAAGAAATTGTCAGCAGAAGTAGAATCTGTCAAAGAAGCTTATCATCTAGAGGTAAATAAAAATTTAATTTGTTCTATTACCCCCTGCTAAAGTGTGTTGATCTATCTGAACAAAGTATAAGTCTAGCTCTTAAATGTTCATTATAGAGTAATACATGTGGTCTTCCATTTCTGGTATCCTAAACATACAACTTTCACTTCATATCCAGTGAACTAATATTCTGTGGGGTTAAGAGCTTGAATTCTTTAGCCAGGCATCCTGGTTCTAAATCTCAGCTCATTACTTGACACTTACGTAACCTTGGGCAACTAACTTAACATCTTTAACTACAATGGATATAATAATGCTATCTATTTCATGAAACTGTGTTGAGGATTAAATGAATTAGTGTAGGTAAAGTTCTTACACCAGAGCCTGGCACATCATTATCATTGTATCATTGGTTATAAAATAGTGCTTGCCAAAACTAACTGGAGGTATTTAATAACCAGTATAAGCCGTTTCATGTGATGTAGATCTATTAATGTGTTGTAATTTTCAACATTTGCTCTGATAGTAAGTTAGAGAGGTAGTACGATACTTTTTATCTATCCATGTGTCCTGAGCCTCTATAGAAATGGGCAGTGTCACCCATTAGAATAGCATTTCTTGTCTTTTTAAAAACTGTATTTGAAGATATCCAGAATTTATGTTTAAGATCTGAATAAATTACTTATGAAGTTCTAATAAAGCATTTTTCCGTATGGCAAATACATTTATATTAAACTCATTTCTAGGGAGTTTGGTAACATCTTTGTGAGGGATAAGTTGGGTTTGTGGTCACCATGTCTTGTTTAAATGCATTTAGAGTCAAATCTCTTTGAAAACATTGTCTGCCAAACAAAACACATTTGCAAGCTGAATCCAGTCCTCAGGCCAAGAGATTACAACCTTTGGTCTTTAGAGACAAATGTGAATGCTGATGAGTTCAGCATAATTATTTGATATTAGCTGGTCAACTTAGTGACCATCAGTAATAATTGGTCCATCTCAAGTATTTGCCAGGAACTACTCAGTATGCTTTTATTACATGGTCTGAATTTCTACTTTTATTTTTAATCATCCAATTTTTTACTTTTAGTTTTATAAGCATCCTGAAATTATTTATAAGCAGATAGTACATAAAATGAATTGTAAAAATTGGTTCTAGTATTGCTGTTTAATATCTGGTATTAATATTTTATATGCGTCATATAAAAACACCTAATATGGACACTCACACAGGGGCTGCAACTGGTGTCTTAGAGGCCTGTCGGGGATGCACGCACCCAGCACAATGCTTTTACGGTCAGGCCCCAGACATGCTGGTCCTTTTAAGCCTCGTGGTGAAACAGATGTTTAACCCATTCAAACAGAAAAATGAAAGCTCTACATAGGAACACGATGTGAATGGAAGAGACCTTTCATTATGCAAACAGTATGGCACTCTAAACAGACACTAAAAACAGCTCTCATCTTAAAGAACCCAGCACTTGTGTCACAGTAAAAGTTAGATGCTGGTGGAACAGCTTTTGATAAATGAAGCCTTCCAGCCAGATGGTGATACCTTTGGACCCATCTTGCATTCGTGATCAAATTGGATACCTCCCATCCTGAGGCTCCCCAAGACTTTTGAAAAGTTTTTCAGTGATCCTTACGGAAAGACACCCTCTCCAGAGAAATGCAGTATTTATATACAGTGCATTGGATCTCTAGGAAACACCAGAGTTATCAGTGAAGAATATATTAAATGACTCAAGGGCTACTGTGAAGCATTTTTCTGTGGCTTGACAGTAAAGCTCCTAGAACCAGTTCCTGTCTCTGCAAGGTGTTCTTTTAGAGTCGGTGATAACATACAAAACCTACAGATTCATGCAGGGCACACCCTGAAGTTCTAAAAAATTAGAAACCTAAAGATGCCTTCTGTGTTGTGGGAATAACACTGATTGAGCTTTACCCAAGAGATTCCCTGGAATTTTGCCTTTGGACAGGCCTCTTTAACAGATGGTATGGGGATATTCAGCCTTGTCAGGTATGGAGGGTTTTATAGTTTATCTTATGAAGGCAAGCTAAAGAAGCTGCAGAGAACACCTTCAAACGACTATTCAATTTTTGATAACTATTACATTCCTGAAATGACTAGTGTTTTGCCACTTTGATCCTCTAAGACTTTAACCCATGAGATTGGACACATATTTGGACTTTAACACTGCCAGTGGCTTGAACATCTAATGCAAAGTTCCAAAGATTTGGAAAAAGCTGCCCAGTGCCCCCTAAACCTTTACCCTATCTGTTTATACAAGTTACTACATGCTATTGGTTGTAGCACTGTGGAAGGGTACAAAGCGCTGGTGAGGTGGATTGAAGATGAATCTGCTGACACACCTCCCTCCAAAACAGAGTCATGAGGATAATGTGAATTTGCCAAAACCTGTAGAAGCCTTTAAGGAATGGAAAGAGTGGATAATAAAATGCCTTGCTATTTTCCAAAAATAAGGACCTTCAAATAGGAGTAATTAAAATAAATACTTGCAGGTTAAAAAAATATATTTAGGGTTTTTTTTGTTCTTAACAAAGATTTTTTAAAGTGTGTATGTTGGTTGAATATAAAAATGAGAGAATATGTCATTAAAGTAATAGGAAAGGGGATCAATAAGTTTTAACTAATTTTTAAAATACAGGTTTCAGAGTTGTCAGAAAAGTCACTTAATTGCAAAACTCCTGATTTTTTTTCAATGAGAATGAGATTTTTTTAAACTTTATTATGGAAAATTTTAAACATATTCAAAAGTAGAATGATATAAATCTTCCTATATATTGTTCAACTTCAGTAATTATCAACTCGTGGCCAATTTGATTTAATCTATAAGTATGTCAACCATCTCTTTTATCTAAAAGGAAATACTTTTGAGAATGAAAAAGCGTGCTATTAGTAACTACACCAGGATACCGGGCATAAAACCTAGACAGCTGTAGGCAGACTGGGAAGTGTGGTCACCATATCTTTAACCTCACTCACTTCCCTTTCTTCCCTCCCCCACATTCCCCCGCATATCACATATTGTTTTGAAGCAAATCCCAAACATGATTGTTTCATCAGTAAACATTTCTAAAAGATAAGGGCTATTTTAATAAATTTATTTATTTATTCTTATTTTTGGCTGCATTGGGTCTTCGTTGCAGTGTGCAGGCTTCTCATTGCCGTGGCTTCTCTTGTTGCAGAGCACAGGCTCTAGGCACGCGGGCTTCAGTAGTTGTGGCTCACGGGCTCTAGAGTGCAGGCTCAGTAGTTGTGGCTCACGGACTTAGTTGCTCCGAGGCATGTGGGATCTTCCCGGACCAGGGCTCGAACCCGTGTCCCTGCATTGGCAGGTGGATTCTTTTTTTTTTTTTTTTTTAAACAATCACTTTTGTTATTTATTTATTTATTTATTTATGGCTGTGTTGGGTCTTCGTTTCTGTGCAAGGGCTTTCTCTAGTTGCGGCAAGTGGGGGCCACTCTTCATCACGGTGCGTGGGCCTCTCATTATCGCGGCCTGTCTTGTTGCAGAGCACAGGCTCCAGAAGCGCAGGCTCAGTAATTGGGGCTCATGGGCCCAGTTGCTCCGCGGCATGTGGGATCTTCCCAGACCAGGGCTCGAACCCGTGTCCCCTGCATTAGCAGGCAGATTCTCAACCACTGCGCCACCAGGGAAACCCGGCAGGTGGATTCTTAACCACTGCACCATGAGGGAAGTCCGATGAGGGCTATTTTTAAAAAACATAACCACAATGCTATTATCACACCTAAAAATTGACTGTAATTCCTTAATATCATCAAACATCCAATCATTGTTCAGATTTCCTCAGTTATCACAAAAATGTCTTCATAGCTGATTTGTTCAAATCAGGATCCAAAAGAAGTCCATGGTATTTAGTTAACTGTTCTTAAGTAAATTTAAAACTATGGGTTCCTTCTCCCCTTTTTCCCTCTAGTATGTTATTTGTTGAGAAATCATGTTTGTAACTACAAACAGAATTTACTTTCATTTAAGTAGAAATGGAAAGTATTAGAATGTTGTTGAAACCAACTTCACCCTGTTTTCTTTCTTCCTTTCCTTTTCAATTTTGGGGCTATGTAGATGATTTCACATCAGGAGAAGCATGCAAAGTGGAAGATTACTGCTGATTCTCAAAAGACTTCTGTTCAGCAACTAAATGAACAGTTAGAGAAAGCAAAACTAGAATTAGAAGAAGCTCAGGACACTGTAAGCAATTTGCATCAGCAAGTCCAAGACAGGAATGAAGTAATTGAAGCTACAAATGAAGCATTACTTATTAAAGTAAGTAAATATATAAAAGTACATAAAGCAAAACTATAATGAAGTAAATTTATGACTTATTTTCCCATCCTTGTAGTTTGTAGAGGACTAAATAACCAAAAATTGACCTGTTTGAATAAAATGCACTTGATTTAGAAGACACTGAATTTGGACATTATTAATTTGATATGTATCATATTACCACAGGAGAAATAATTTATGTTCAACCATGAACTTTTTTTTAATTTTTTTTTTGTGTGTGTGAGAACATTCAAGTTCTACTCTTTCAGCAAATTTCAATTATACAACTAGTGTTACCAACTATAGTCATCATGTTATACATTAGATCTCTCAGACTTTAGTCATCTTATACCTGAAAGGTTGTACCCTTTTAGCAACCTCTCCTATTTCCCCCACCACCCAGCCTCTGGCAACCACTTTCCTGCTCACTGTTTCTATGACTTTGACTTTTTTTTTTTTCTTTTAAGATTCCACACATAAGTGATATCATGCAGTATTTGTCTTTCTCTGTTTTATTTCACTTAGCATAATGCCCTCAAAGTCCATTCATGTTGTTCCAAAGGGCACATTGTATATTCCATTGTATGTATATTTACTACATCTTTTTTTTTTTTAACATCTTTATTAGAGTATAATTGCTTTACAATGGTGTGTTAGTTTCTGCTTTATATAACAAAGTGAATCAGTTATACATATGTCCCCATATCTCTTTTCTCTTGCGTCTGCCTCCCTCCCACCCTCCCTATCCCACCCCTCTAGGTGGTTACAAATCACCGAGCTGATCTCCCTGTGCTATGCAGCTGCTTCCCACTAGCTAGCTATTTTACTTTTGGTAGTACCACATCTTCTTTATCCATTCATCCGTTGATGGGCACTTAGGTTTTTTCCTTATCTGAGCTATTGTGAATAATGCTGCAATGAACATAGGAGTACAGATATCTCTGATAACCTGTTTTCATTCCCTTTGAATATATACCCAGAAGTGGTATTGCTGGATCAAATGATAGTTCCATTTTTAATTTTGGGGGGAACCTCCGTGCTGTTTTCCTTAATGGCTGTACCAGTTTACATGCCCACCCACAGTGCACAAGGGCTCCCTTTTTCCCACACCCTTACCAACACTCCTCTCTTGTCTTTTTGATGATAGCCATTCTAACAGTATAAGGTGATATCTCATTTGATTTTGATTTGCATTTCCCAGATGATTAGTGATATTGAGTACCTTTTCATGTACCTATTGGCTCTTTGTATATCTTCTTTGAAAAAAATGTATATTCAGTTCCTCTGCCCATTTTTTAATTAGATTGTTTCTTTGCTTTTGAGTTGTATGAGTTCTTTATGTATTTTGGATATTAACTCCTTATCAGTAAATGATTTGCAAATATTTTTTCCCATTCTGTAGGTCGCCTTTTCATTTTATTGGTTACCATTGCTGTGCAGAAGCTTTTTAATTTATATAGTCCCTCTTTTTTATTTTTGCTTTTGTTGCCTTTGCTTTTAGTGTCAAATCCAAAAAATCATCACCACGCCTGATATCAAGGTGCTTACCTCGTGTTTTTTCTTCTAAGAGTTTTATGGTTTCAGGTCATAAATTTAAGTTTTTAATCCAGTTTGAGTTGATTTTTGTGTATAGTGTAGGATCAGGGTCCAGTTTCATTCTTTTGCATCTGGCTCTCCAGTTTTGCCAGCACCATTCATTGAAGATACTATTCTTTCCATTGTATTGTGTATTCTTAGCTCCTTCATCATAAATTAATTGGCTCTACATGCATGGGTTTATTTCTGGGCCGTCTATTCTGTTCCATTGATCTATGTGTCCATTTCTATGCTAATATGTACTATACTATAGCTTTGTAACTTGGTTTGAAATCAGGAAGTGTGATGCTTCCAGCTTTGTTCTTCTTCAAGATTGCTTTGGCTATTTGGGGTCTTTTGTGGTTCCATACAAATTTTAGGATACCTTGTTCTATTTCTGTGAAAAATGCCATTGGAATTTTGATGGGGGTTGAATTGAATCTGTAGATCACTTAGGATAGTAAGGACATTTTCACAATATTAATTATTCCAGTTCATGAGCACAGAATATCTTTCCATTTATTTGTATCTTCTTCAGTTTCTTTCATCAGTGTCTTACAGTTTTCAGTGTACAGGTCTTTCACCTCCTTGGATAAATGTATTTCTAGGCATTTTATTCTTTTTGATGAAATTATAAATGGGATTATTTTACTAATTTCTCTTATAATTCATTATTAATATATAGAAGTACAACAGATTTTTATACACTGATTTTGTATCCTGCTGTTTACTGAATTCATTTACTAGTTCTAATAGTTTTTTGATGGCATCTTTAGGGTTTTCTATATATAATATCATGTCATTTACAAACAGTTACAGTTTTACTTCTTCCTTTCCAATTTGGATTCCTTTTATTCCTTTTTTTCCCCCCTAATTTCTCTGGCTAGGACTCCCAATTCTGTATTGAATAGAAGTGGTGAGAGTGGGCATCCTTGTCTTGTTCCTGATCTTAAAGGAAATGCTTTCAGTTTTTCACTGTTGAGTAATATGTTAACTGTTGGTTTGTCATATATGACCTTTATTATGTTGGGGTACATTCCCCCTATAACCACGTGTTGTGCATTTTCATCATGAATGGATATTGAACTTTGTCAGGTGCTTTTTCTGCATCTTTTGAGATGATCATATGACTTTTATCCTTCATTTTGTTAATGTGGTATCTCATTGATCTGCAGATGTTGAACCATCCTTATGTCCCTGGACCTAATCCCACTTGATCATGGTATATGATTCTTTTAATGTATTGTTGAATTCAGTTTGCTAATATTTTTTTAAAATATTTATTTATTTTAAAATACTTTTTTTTCTTTTTTTTATTAAGTGATATTGGAGTATAGTTGCTTTACAATGTTGTGTTAGTTTCTGCTGTACAGCAAAGTGAATCAGTTATACATATACATACATACACTCTTTTTTAGATTCCCTTCCCATCTAGGTCACCACAGAGCACTGAGTAGAGCTCCCTGTGGTAGACGGTAGGTTCTCATTTGTTACCTATTTTATTTATAGTAGTGTATGTATGTCAATCCCAATCTTCCAATTCATCCCAGCTGCCTACCTTCGCCCCTTGGTAACCATAAGTTTGTTTTCTATATCTGCGACTCTATTTCTGCTTTGCAAATAAGTTCATCTGTACCATTTTCTAGATTCCACATATAAGTGATATTATACGATATTTGTCTTTCTTTCTGACTTACTTCACTCCGTATGACCGTCTCTAGGTCCATCCATGTCGCTGCAAATGGCATTATTTCGCTCCTTTTTGTGGCTGAGTAATATTCCATTGTATATATGTGCCACATCTTCTTTATGCATTCCTCTGTTGTTGGACATTTAGGTTGCTTCCATGTCCTGGCTGATGTAAATAGTGCTGCAATGAACATCAGGGTGGATGCATCCTTTCAAATTATGGTTTCCTCCAGATACATGCCCAGGAGTGGGATTGCTGAATCGTATGGTAGCTCTATTTTTAGTTTTTTAAGGAACCTCCATCATGGCTGTACCAATTTATATTCCCACCAACAGTGTAGGAGGGTTCCCTTTTCTCCACACCGTCTCCAGCATTTATTGTTTGTAGATTTTTGATGATGGCCATTCAGTTTGCTAATATTTTTTGAAGATTTTTGTGTCTATGTTCATCAGTGATATTGGCCTGTAATTTTCTTTTCTTGTGGCATCCTTGTCTGGTTTTGGTATCAGGGTAATGCTGGCCTGGTAAAATGAGTTTGGAAATGTTCCCTCCTCTTTTTTTTAGACTAGTTTGAGGAGGATTGGTATTAATTCTTAAATGTTTGTTAGAATTCACCAATAAAGCCATTTGGTTCTGGACTTCTGTTGTTGGGAGATTTTTTTAATTATTATTATTACTGATTCAATCTCCTAACTAGTAATTGGTCTATTGAGATCTCATTTTATATTTTCTTCATGATTCAGTCTTGAGTTGTATGTTTCTAGGATTTTACCTATTTTTTTCTTTGCTGACCAATTTGTTAGTGTATAATTGTTCATAGTAGTCCCTTTTGTTCCTTAGTATTTCTTTGGTGTCAAGTTGTAACATTTCCTCTTTCATTTCTGATTTTATTTATTTAAGTTCTCTCTCTTTTTTTCTTAAGCCTTGCTAAAGTTTTGTCTATTGTGTTTATCTTTTTAAAAATTCAACTCTTAGTTTCATTGATATTTTCTATGTCTTTTTAGTCTCTGTTTAATTTATCTCCACTCTGATATTTATTTCCTTCCTTCTATTAACTTTGGGCTTAGTTTGTTCTTCCTTTTTTATTTTCTAAGGTAGAAATTTAGGTTGTTTTATTTGGTATCTTTCTTGTTTCTTAATGTAGGCGTTTATTGCTGTAAACTTCCCTCTTATATCTGCTTTTGCTGCATCCCATAAGTTTTGATGTATTATATTTCCATTTTAATTTGTCTTAAGATAATTTTTGATTTCTCTGTTGGTTTATTCTTTGACACATTCGTTGTTATGTATCATGTTGTTTAATCTCCAAGTAATTGTGAATTTTCCAGTTTTCTTCTTATAATCAATTTCTAGTTTTATACCATTGTAGTTGGAAGATGCTTGATATGATTTTAATCTTCTTAAATGTATTAAGACTTGTTTTGTGACCTAACATATGATCTGTCCTGGAGAATGTTCCATATGCATTTGAGAAGAATATGTATACTCCTATCATGTGTTGGATGGAATGTTCTGTAAATGTTAAGTCCATTTGGTCTAACTTGTAGTTCAGGTCCAATGTTTTCTTATTGATTTTCTGTCTAGATGATCTATCCATTGATGAAACTGGGATATTGAAGTCCCCTACATTAATATGTTGCTGTCTGTTAATACTTGCTTTATATATTTAGATGCTCCTGTGTTTTTTAGGTGCAAAATATTTACAAATGTTATATTCTTTTGTTGGATTGACCCGACCCCTTTATCATTATATAATGACCCTCTTTGTCTCTTGTTACACTTTTGGCCTAAAGTCTGTTTTTTTTTAAAATAAGTGTAGTTATCTCAGCTTTCTTTTGGTTTCCATGGAATATATTTTTACATCCCTTCACTTTCAGCCTATGTGTGTCCTTAAAACTGAAGTGAGTCTTTCTAGGCAGTATACAGTTAGGTCTTATTTTTTTATTAAACCACTCTGTCATTTGATTAGAGAATCTAGTCCATCTATATTTAATTATTGATAGGTATGGACCTACTCTTGCCATTTTGTTCATTGTTCTCTGGCTGTTTTTAATTCCTTCGTTCCTTTCTTCTTCTGTTGCTCTCTGCGTTTATAATTTGATGATTTTCTGTAATGGATTGTTTAGTTTCCTTTATCTTTTGTGTTTCTATGATAAGTTTTGCTTTGTAGTTTTCTTGAGGCTTACATAAAACATATGTATAACAGTCTATTTTAAGTTGATAAGAACTTAACTTTGAATGTATACTAAAGCTTTACATTTTTACTCTGTCCCCCCTTTATTTTGTTTTTGATGTCAAAATTTACTTCTTTTTATCAGTGTACCCATTAACAAATCATTGTAGTTATAGTTACTTTTAATACTTTTGTCTTTTAACTTTCATACTATAGTTATAAGTAATTTACTTATCACCATTACAACATTAGAGCATTATGAATTTAACTATATATTTACCTTTATCAGTGAGATTTAAATTTTCATGTTTTTCTGTTAATAATTAGTGTCCTTTTATTTCAGCTTGAAGAAGTCCCTGTAACATTTCTTGTAAGGTTAGTCTAGTGGAGATGAACTCTTTCAGCTTTTGCTTGGAAGAGTATTCTTTTTTTTTTTTAACTCAAAGAATATTTAATTTAATTTATTTATTTATTTATTTTGGCTGTGTTGGGCCTTTGTTGCTGCACGTGGGCTTTCTCTAGTTGCAGTGAGCAGGGGCTTCTCATTGCTGTGGCTTCTCTTGTTGCAGATGGGCTCTAGGTGCGCGGACTTCAGTAGTTGCAGCACACAGGCTCAGCAGTTGCGGCACGTGGGCTCTAGAGCGCTGGCTCAGTGGTTGTGGTGCACAGGCTTAGTTGCTCCATGACATGTGAGATCTTCCCGGACCAGGGATCGAACCCATGTCCCCTGCATTGGCAGGCGGATTCTTAACCACTGCACCACCAGAGAAGTCCCAGGAAGAGTGTTCTTGGTTGGCAGTTTTTTTCTTTTAGCACTTTGAATATATCATGCCACTACCTTCTGGCCTGCAGTTTCTGCTGATAGTCTTACAGGGTTCCCTCGTACTGCTCCTTCTGTACTGAGTTGTAAGGGGATAGCCATGGTACATCCTTGGAAGCCTGTTAAGAACTGCTTCTTTGTTTGCTGTAATCTTGTGTGTCGGACTCAAGCCCTGTTGGCTTTCACAGCTAAGTGTTTTGAGGGCCATCACTCAGGTGGAAGTCTTAAAAGTTGGAGCACTAGATGTGGGATCCAAGCCCTTTGCTCTTAAGGAAGAAACTGGAAGTCAGGTGTTCCCTCCCATTGTATGGCCCTGCACTTGACGTGGGGTTTATGGCAAAAGTGAGTCTCAGCTTTCCTACTAGTTTTGGTGTGGGCAATTTCTTATCCACCCAATGTGTAGATGTTTCTCAGCTTGTTTCTTTTGAAGGGAATTGTTCCTTATGTAGCTGCAGATTTGGTGTTTTGTGTGTGGGAGGAGATATGAGAGGAGCCTGTATTGCCATCTTGGCCTGGAACTTGTGCAAATACCAACTTAATCATAATGTTTACTTTAGAGGGTTTTATACTTGATGTACTTTAGAAGGAGGAGCATTAGTGGGAAGCTGCTGCATAGCACAGGGAGATCAGCTCGATGCTTTATGACGACCTAGTGGGGTGGGATAGAGAGGGTGGGAGGGAGGTTCAAGAAGGAGGGGATATATGTATGCATATAGCTGATTCATTTTGTTGTACAGCAGAAACTAACACAACATTGTAAAGCAATTATACTCCAATAAAGATATATATAAAAAAGAAAAAGTAGGAGCATTTTTTGAAATCAGGCAAGTTCCTCTAAAAATCATAAAGTAGAAAGTGTAAGATTATGTTAACAAATTTTTTTTACTGGTTTTTGAGTACATACGTCATTTTTCAAATAACCTCTTGCTACTTATTCACCCCTATTGATCATGACAGTTTACTCTGGAATTTGAATTAATCTCAGTATTGATGCATAGAGATAAAAAATTTAATATTAGTTCAAACTGCCAATAAGTATGATTAACACTGTCAGCTAAGACCTTAAAAAAAGACCAACCTCACTGATAGTTTTGAAGCAATAAATGATTTTATAGCAAAATGGAAGTTATTGAAAACCAAAAAAACTCAGTCAATTAATACCTTAGAAATATTTGTAATTATTAACCTGAGCACTTAAATTCCTCTTATAAAATACTTTATATTCACAGTACTAGAGGAAAGCTGAATAGACAGAATCTAAAATTATGTTTCAGTTGAACACTCTATGCTTTTACTAAAATATTAATATAGTTAGTGTTCTGGGGATTTACAACATTTATACAAAATTATAAAACTTCATTGCAAAAAATTGACTAAAAATTTTGAAGATTCTGCATTGTATATCCCTTGTCACAGTAATTATGTCTGCTCACTTGTTAGATATTACCAATGAGATAAATACAGTTGTATTGCACTCATCAATTATTCAGAAGTTTTTAAGTTCAAATACTTAGGAAGTTGTGAAAATATTGTCAAAATAGCAGCAATTCTTAAATGAACCATACATACAGAGATCTTAGAACATGTACTATGATTAGCCAATATACCAGACAGAGGTAGAATTTCTTTGTTTTCTGACAGTAGAAAGTAAGTCAACCACAGCTGGCTCCAAAGTCTAGATTGGAGAGAAGTTAAGGAGGATAAGAGAGAAAGAAAGAAGAAAAACTAATAGAAGAGCAGAAGCTGGCATAAATGTAACAATTAGAAGTAACTATAAATAATGGAAAGCAATTCATTGAGAGCAGCAGTAAATGACAGAGAACAGAAACAGAAGTGAGGGAGAAGAGAAGAACACTGTTTGAGGCAACAGATCTTTTCAGTTCACTTCTTTTAGTACCCTAACAAGTACCCTCGTATTTGAGGAAGTAAGAGCAAAGCTAAGTCCATTTTCTGAAAGCCCTGAAGACATCACTGTATTATTGCACACTACAATAATGATCACAACAGTGAACTTCTCTGAGTCTTAAGAAAAAGTTGAATTATGTTTAATATATTCAGTATACTACACTTCTTTGTAAAAGTGAGGTGTTGAACTGTAAGTTAAATGGAATCCTGCTTATCTGAGACACCACATTTCTCAGTTTGGCTAGATAACACACAGAAGTTTAAAAAAAACTTGAACTGCACATGACCTTATATGTGTCAACTTTATAATTACTTCATTAATTATGATTATAAAAATGTGAATACAGGACTTACTAAAAAAAATTGGCACTTCTGCCACTTATAAATCAAGTTTATCTAGATTAAAGTACTGTAAAGACATCAAAGGACTGAAAAATGCATGTTACACTTTCATTTTGCAGTGCACACTGTGGTTATGACAGTTTTATTTATAAGCACAGTATTTTTAGAAAGAATAGAAACTATCAGTTTAAAAGTGACTGGTTTAGAAATATGCATCTTATGGATACCTGTAAGAAAAGGAGAATGTATTTGAACAGGAAACTACTACATATGTTTAACTTTTGAAATTAAAATGTCTTCCCTTTTTTTTTTTTTGGCTTTATCGCTTTTCAGTGTATGCAGTCTTATTCTTAGGATCCCAAAGTTGGGTCAGAGGACCCAAATGAAGGACATGGAAAAACAGAAATGAAAAGTTTATTTAATAAGGATTAATTTATTAAATATTATTAATCATTTAAAGGTTTTTCTTTGAAAAATTTCTAGTAAAGGTTTCTTGTGATGATGACATATAAAGCAGAGTCGCTAATAGACATTTATTTCCTATCAGAAAAATCTGCAGGGCATTGTTTTTTGTATGTATGTATGTTAGATTAACAAATGATTGTATACCTTTTTATACTTTTGCAGAAAATTTTTTAGATGTAAGATTTCAGTCTTGAATAGAAATTTATATTGTCATCAATACTAAGAAAGAAAAAGTTCTTTAAGGAAAATGTAATTTTCAATGGAATTCCTTAGTATAGTTTAAACATATTTCTAGTGAATATAGATAATTGTCCCAAAATGAAGGGTTTTAACAGAGCTTGGAAAACTCAAGAGTTGTTATAAAAAGAATTTCTGTACTAGGATGAAGTTTAACTTAGATGACTTCTAAGAGTCTGATTTTCTAAGTAATTCATTCATTTAAGAAATATGTAATCAGCACCTACTATGTACCAATTTTTCTACAGGAATCAGAATTAACCAGATTGCAAGCCAAAATTTCTGGACATGAAAGGGCAGAAGACATCAAGTTTCTACCAGCCCCATTTACATCTCCAGTAGAAATTGTGCCTGATATTCAAGATTCAAAATTTGCTAAGCATTCTCACACAGCTTTCTTCAAGTGTAGAAAACTACGTCGCTCTATTAGTGCCAGTGACCTTAGTTTCAGAACTCGTAGTGATGAAGATCTTTCTGAAGAATTACTGCAGGACTTAAAAAAAATGCAATTGGAACAACCTTCAACATTAGAAGAAAGCCAGAAGGATCTGACTTATACCCAGTCAGACTCATTTAAACCTCTCCCATATGACCTAGAAGATGATAGTTCTGAGAATAATGACTTCAGTACTCTTAGTGGAATGCTAAGATATATAAACAAAGAAGTGAGACTATTAAAAAAGTCTTCTATGCAAACAGGTGCTGGTTCAACTCAGGTATGTATTTTATACATTAGAAGTTATAATAATTTGTCTCCAATTAGTATCATTTTATTTTCTGTACGAAAGAAACCCATACGTTTAAATGAAGCACTCATGCCATTAGGTGATGTACACAAATATTGAAAGTATGAAAAACTTCATTGTGAGTTTAGAATGCTTTTACCCCAGATAAGTAGAGTTGAAAATTTAGCTTTGAAAATTAACTTTTGTTAAAATAGCCTATATATTTGATTAAATATAATCTCTATATTTGACTGAAGACAATTCTACCTCATATTGGGAAAGTATTTTGAACTCCAGAGTTTTTTGGAGTTCCGAAATTAGTTGTGTTCCTAGACTTCCTGGAAACCATTCTAGTAAAGATTATTAAGGTAGCCTTTGTTTTGGTCATAGATTTCCATAATGGCTCAGAATATCTCATTCACATGATTTTTCTGCTTCCATTATTCCTGAGCATATCATACTGAAGAGGCAACTTTGTCCCTGCTACACATACCTTACAGACACTCGACATTGTTTATAAGCAGTTAATCTATAGTTTGCACAGAGAAATAAAGAATCTCTTCCAGGTAATTTCAGCTTTTTTCAAATGCCCATTTGTCTCATTTCAAACATATCAAAATATGTTTGGTGGCCTAAAAAGTTTAAAAAGTGTTTTTAGAATGGATCCAAGACAAAGACTGTTGGAGCTTCTGTTCATTTCTCCACATCCTTCCTTACATTAAAAAGAGCTTAATTTGGGGAGTTCCCTGGTAGCCTAGTGGTTAGGATTCCAGGCTTTCACTGCCATGGCCCAGGTTCAGTCCCTGGTTGGGGAACTGAGATTACGCAAGTCACGTGGCACAGCCAAAAAAAAAGAAAAAGCTTAATTTATTATTTATAAGCAGAAGACTAGAAATATAGTGGTATTGGTAAAAACAAAATTTACACATTATGAAATTTCAAGTGTATAGCAAACAAGTAAGATGGTAAAATAAACAAGGCAAACTTCTGTGAAGCCTGATAAAATTAGTTTTCATCTAGCCTTTAAAACTACAGTTGTGTTTACTGTATGTCATTTATTTAGCCATTTAATTCAGTTAGGATTTATTGAGCATCTACTATATACCAGGCACTGGGATTATAGAAATAAACAAAACAAAAATGATCAAGACCCTGTCCAAACAGAGCTTACATTTTAGTGGGGAAATCATCAATAAACAAGTAAATAAACATATACTCTAATGCCAGGTGGAAATAAGTGTCATGAAGAAAAGCTGGTAAGAGGATATGATGTGACTCAGGTATACTGTTTTAGATCTGGTGATCAGGGAAGGTCTCATGAGAAGATGACGTTTGATCAGAGTCCTATAGGAAGTAAGGAATTAAACTACCTCAGTATCTGAAGGAAGAGCATTGGAGGAACGGGAACAGGTGCTAACGTCCTGAGGTGGTAGCATGCCTGGTGTGTTCAAAAAACTGCTAGGAGGTGTATGGATGATTTGGTGTAAATAAGAGGGAGGAAATGAGATAAGAGATAATGCCAAGAGTAGGGTAGTGGAGGTGGGGGTGCCATAGTGATCTTGTAGCTCCTTTTGAAGTGTGATGGGAAGACATTGGAGGATTATGCTTAAGAAAGTGACATGATCTGATTTATGTTTTTAAGGGATCACTCTGATTGCTTTATGAAGAATGGATGATAAAGGGACAAGAACAGAGACCATATAGGAGGCTACTTGTAAAAATCCAGGCAGGATATGATTTTGGATAGGCAGGAGGATAGATGTGAAGGTGTTAAGAATGGTTCAATTTCTGGATATATTTTGAAGGTAGAGCCAACAGTGTTTGATATAGGTTTTGAGTGACATAGAAGTCATGAAAGACTCCAAAGAGTTTAGCCAGAGTAACTGAGCATTTACTGAGATGAAGAATACTAGGAGATGAGCAGATTTGGAGGCATGGAGAGAAGAATCAAGGGTTTGATTTTAGATATAATAAATTTGAGAGTTCCATTAGATGTCCAGGTGAAGATGACAAATTGTTGTGTTTATGAGACAAATTATAAATTTGGATATCATCAGCATATAGATGGTAGTTATAGCCATAATGATGGATTAAATCAAGGAAATTAGTGGAGGTTGAAAAAAAAGTCCAAAAACTAAGCCTAATTTAGTAAGGCTAAATTACTTTTAGCATGTGAGTATTGATAATTTAAATTAAAGCTAACTGAGAAGTAAACAGTGAGATAGGAGAAAAATAGGAGAGTATAATAATATTCCATAAGCCAAGTAAAAATGTGCTTCAAGAAGGAGGGTGAGATCAACTGTGTCAAATGTTGCTAAATAAAGTGAGGATTGATAATTGATATCATATTTGGTAATGTGGAAGCTCTTAATGACATTTTTAAGAATGGCTTCAGAGTAATAGTGAGGATAAAAGCCTGATTAGAGTGGAATCAGCAAAGAATGGGAGGAGAAGAAATGGAAACACCAAGAATAAACAACTCTTGATATACAGTAGAGCAGAGAAATGAGGGGAATGTTATATCAAGGGAGAGTTTTTTATTTTGTTTTTTAGGATAAGAGAGAAAACAGCTTTTTGTATGTTGGTAGGAATGATCCAGTAGACAAGGAAACTGATAATGCAAGACAGAGTGGAAGGAGTAAAATCCTTAAGGTAGGCTGAAGGAGACAGGATCCAGAAGAGAAGTAGAATTGGCCTTGAATAAAAGAAGGGGCAGTTTATCCACTGTACTGGGAAGGAAGGCAGAATATAAGGGTACAGAAATACATGGAGTGGAAGAAACACATGGTGGGAGGGGAGGAATTCCATTATTAATTGCCTTTGTTTTCTTAGTGAATTAAGAAGCAGGGTTATCAGCTAAGGCAGGGTAAGGTATTAGAGGTTTAAGAAGAGGGGAGGTATATGAAACAGTTATCTTGTAGAGTGGGAAAATATAAATGAACTAGGGAGGTCTAGTAGGATTGCCAAGGAGATAGTTTTGTTGTGTAGAACTGCCATGCAAACCAAAAGACATCTGGTGTCTTTTGTCCCTGTCTATTCTGTGCCAGCAACAGGATGTCCCTTTTTCCCCATCATAGTGACAACCAACAAGTACTCTTACAGATTTCCAGAATGTTCCCTAGGGGAGAGTACTGCTCCCTTTAAGAACCTCTGCTATATTCCAATGGCCCTTACAGTCATGGATATACAAGAGTCTTATTTTTGGTAAAATAGAATTTATATAGGATAAATTTGTGATAGATTATAGATTTACTATTCTAAATGCTTTACATAGATTAACTCATTTAATCTTTATTAACAACCTTGTGATAGGTACTATTATTATCCTAATAATACCAAATCTTCTATTTTAGTGGCTACTATTATTATTCTCACCACATAGATGAGGAAGCTGAGTCTCTGTTCTTAACCACTATTGATAATACTATTTACATAATTGTACTTATATTTCTTCAGTACTGTCTAATTATATAGTTTGGTCTTGCAACTACTTAGTCAATTAGAGATTAAGGTTGTGGGACTTAAAATTACTACACAACTGATAGAATATTTCTCACTCTAAAGGTCATTGGGAAAGATAGATGGATTTGAATATTTCAAATCAATTTACCTATTCTATTATCATGGAAACTCAGTGCAAAATACTTTAGTCAGTTCTTAAGAAAATCTAGCCGAAGTTAAATTCTGTACACATATAGTTTTATTTATTGCTAGTGTTAAAAAAAAAGTGGAGCATGAAGTGGAGTCACTTGCCCCTAGGACAGCAAACCAAGACCTAATTGCAGCCTCTCCTAGGAATGGAATTTTAAGTCAATCATTGGAATTTTCTGATCAGCATTATCGAGGTAATCTGCCTGATAAGACCCCGGCCACCCTTCCCCCAAAGAAAGGTGACCTTGACTGAAACAATCCTTTCTTTTCTTTTGCTAATAACTGTCTTATCCTGCCCAGATTCTGCCTATTAATGCCTTCCATATTGTACGGCTCCTTTTGTTGCAGGAAGGGGGACCCCTTCCAGGGCCTGAGAGTGGACTCTTGTCTAACACTCAGAAATGAATCGTCCGAGGAGACACACGTGCTGACAAAGCAAGAGACTTTATTGGGAAGGGGCACCTGGGTGGAGAGCAAGAGGGTAAGGGAACCCAGGAGGACTGCTCTGCCACTGGCTTTCAGTCTCGGGTTTTATGGTGATGGGATTAGTTTCCAGGTTGTCTCTGGCCAATCATTTTGACTCAGGGTCCTTCCTGGTGGCACACGCATCACTCAGCCAAGATGGATTCCAGCGAGGAGAATTCTGAGAGGGTGATAGGACATATGGACTGGTGTCTCCTCTCTCCTTTTGACCTTCCCTGAATTACTCCGGTTGGTGGTAGCTTGTTAATTCTGCATTCCTTCCCAGGACCTCCTGTTTAAGGTAATTCATGCAAGTGGTTACTGTGGTCCCTGGCTAGGGCAGCAGTTTCAGTCATTGTTTCCCCTAACACTCTGAGCATCTCTCTGTTTACTAAATGAAATGCTATCTGATTCATGCATTATTCATAAAGCCAATTAGATCTTCAAATATACTTGGTTGAATTTTGTGTTTTTTTTTGTTTTTTTGTTTTTTTTAAATTATTTATTTATGGCTGTGTTGGGTCTTCGTTTCTGTGCGAGGGCTTTCTCTAGTTGCGGCAAGTGGGGGCCACTCTTCATCGCGGTGCGTGGGCCTCTCACTATCGTGGCCTTTCTTGTTGCGGAGCACAGGCTCCAGACACGCAGGCTCAGTAATTGTGGCTCACGGGCCTAGTCGCTCCGCGGCATGTGGAATCTTCCCAGACCAGGGCTCGAACCCGTGTCCCCTGCATTAGCAGGCAGATTCTCAACCACTGCGCCACCAGGGAAGCCCCTGAATTTTGTTTTTTAACACTAGTGATACTCTGCTGAGTTTTAAATGCACTAACCACTGTTAATGCCAAAAACTTGGCCTCTGTGCACTGGTGCCGTACTGAATTTCAGAGACAGAGTTTTGGGTGAAGTAGAAAAGAATAGCTTTATTGCTTTGCCAGGTAAAGGGGGATACAGGAGGCTCGTAGCCTCAAAACCCAGGGAGTTTGGTGAGGAATTTTATAGCAGTGGTTCAAGGGCGGGGTTGCTGATAAGGATTAGGGTATGTGCAGGGCCTGTATTCCTTTCATCTGTCCTCAGGTGGTTTCCTGATGAACTTCTGTGGTTCTCGAGGTTATCAAACTGTGACTTTCTCTCTGGAATGAAGAATGCTTCATCAAGTAGTTAACATCTTCCATTTGTTGGGAGATTTAGTTCTGCAGAAGAGCTCAAAGATATTGTTATGTGTATCCCTTGAGGCAGGACCAGGACCCTGCCCCAAGGCTGCGCTATTGTTTTTGGACTGTTCCTCCCTTGTCTGTCTCTGTGTCCCCTCCCTTCCCTGATTAGCAACAGTTTGAACCTGCCCTTTGGAATTCAGGGAAGGTCATGGAGGCTGAAGCCTATTTTCTACAAACAATAAACAGGGAACACAGAAAGGCTTCTGTGCCCAGGAGACCCACAGGGTCCTGCTCGGTTTCACTGTCAATACTCATCATGACTTGAAGCTCACTTGGGACTCTTATAACTCATGAGCCTCTGTGTTGGCTTAATTTTGTCTTGGACAGAAAGGACTGGCTCTTTTGTTTGCTGAGAACTATATTTGGTGTCCTTTGGAACCTGTGCTAGGACTGATGCTTGATAAATGCTCATCTGTGGGTTTTTTTCAATTTTCTAATGGTCATTACTTACTGATTATACCTAATCTTGAGGAAAAGGTGGCTGAAGATGTCTTCTCAATGCTTTTTTCTGTAGGGCCTCCATTTTTTTTCTTTGTAATTTCACTGTTTTTTTCTAATGGAAAGTAAGAAAATTCAGAGCTAGGACAGCTACTATTGAAAGAAACTTTGACTTGCTATGGTTTTACTCTTTAACTACCTTCATGGTCATTTACATGTGCATTGCATTAATGACTGTGTACCACTTTGTAAAATTTGACATGAAGTATTTTAAATTGGGGTGTAGAACCTTGATGTACAGGCTAGTTCTTGTCCTCAGCTTGTTTCACCCATCACTAAAGTAGACATTGGGTTGGTCTCTGATTTAAAAGCAGACTTTTTAAGCTCTTTTAAAAAGCCAAGGAGACTTGTTTAAATGAAATGTTATAAAGAAACACAAATATGTCAATCAGATACAAAGATAGTTTATCTGATTGAGGGTGAATTGTGTCTGAGCTTTACCCAATTACTTGCTCACCTCTTTCATGGCTGCTCATGCAAAAACTACAGAGCAGCCTTGGATTAACTTTTAAGGAAAATAAGCAGAAGCTTAGGGCACCAAGGGAAGGGGAGCACCACAGAGTTTTTTGCCCTAGCTATCATGCCTTTAACCCTTTCACTGCCACACTTGACTATAGTAGACTTTTTTGTTATTGTCTTTATCCGCCATATTCCAATTTAATCTACACTGTTAAAAAAATCTTTCTTTGGTATGGTGAATGACTAAAGTTTTAAAGTTTGGTTTGAAGGTGTTGTCCGATATTTACATTTGTTTCCAACTCATGGTGTGAGTTTCACTTCTGTAGAGAGTAAAAACCAGCGGGCTGAGTCCTGATAGCATTTAACTCATCAGTTAATATGTGTAAAGGTGTAAAATAAAGCTCTTTATTTTAAGCAATGGAAGGGCTGGGGCCATCACTATTGGACTGTGCTTAGGACGTCCATTAGCCCTGCTCCAAAGGGTGCAATCTTAAAGTCCACTGGTGCAGCAGAAAGAACATAGAAATTGGTATGTGAGAAATGTTAAATAAGTGTTAGCTTCCTTTCTTGGAACAAGAAGATCAGCCCCAATACTGATTTTCTTAATGGTTAACTATGTTGGCAGTTCCATTCACAATAAAGCCTCTACCACAGTAGTATTTTGCTTTCAGACTCTGACAAAAGCTTCAAAACTCACAAAAAGTTACACATGCACACAATTTTGAACACAGTTTCAAGGAGTTCACAGACTTCGAGTTAAGAACTCCTGTTTTAGATTAGAGCAGTAGAAGTGTTGTGAATTAATTAGCTAATTCACAGTTTATTAGGAAGTTGAAAGGAGTATTATTTATCCCTCTTATTTTCAAAAAGAAAAGTACTTTACAAAATATGGTCCTGTATACCGTGCAACAAGATGAAAAATGAGAATTGATAAAATCAGTGATTGGGTAACAAAAGTGGAAAACAAAAAAACAAGATGAAGTAGGAGTACAGGTAAACACCTAGAGACATGATAATATTTTCAAATTCCTGGCCCAAGCAACGACCAAGATATGACAAGAATATTTGACCTATAGTTTTAGAATCTCCTGAGACTCTTCCCTCTATTTTTCTACTTCTGTATGTTGTGCTACTTCTTTGTGCAACATTTCTCTCTTGTCTTTTTCCTTTCCTGCTCTGTTTTTTTCTCTCTTCTCTCTTTTTCATTGACTTTTTTCATGTAGCCCTTCATCTATCTTTCTTACTGTGCCTTCAGTTGAACCATAAAGTGACACCGATGTCTAAATATCTTATTTTTATTGTCACCTGTTTTTGTTTTTAAAATCAATTTAATTTAATTTTGCACTCCCTCCTAATCCCCCAACCAGATTTATTTGCTTTTTCTATCGATGTGGTCCATTATTGACATTCTGATTCATGTTTTTCAACTGACTAAATATTTTCCACTCTTGCTTTAAATTATGCCCCTCATTATTATAGTGGACTTTTAATGCTAAATCAATATTTCAAATAATAATCTATTAATTTGCATTATTCCAGGGAGAAAATTTGTAATTAAAAGAAGACGTTGATGTGATGAAAAATGGAATTTTTGGTACTGTGCTGTGTTTACTTATTATATAGAGTTCATACTTCATAGAAACTGTTATTTTATTGCTTTTGAATAAATTTTATATTTTGAATACATTTTCAGATTTTTAAAGAAAGTTCTTTCTTCTAAAACTTATACTTTTTGTGAAAATTAATTCACTTTATTTATTGTTTTGGTTTAAACTTGCTACTTTCCTTTTCTTTATTTTTTATGTAGAAATCATTGTTAAAATGCATAATAAGTACATTCAGTCTACCATATTATTTGCTTATTTTTCTAGTGATACTTTATTTTTAAAACAAGTAATATGAATTTAGAGCTCATTCTGCCACAGGTTCATAATTGTATTAATAATGGCTAGCTTTTGTTGAATGTTTACCATTTATCAAGCACTATTTTAGGCATTTTATATTTGTTAACTCATTTAATCCACATGACAGTCTTGTACATGCCTTAATTTTAAAATGCTTTATTGCTAGTGCAGTTCCAGACCACTGCAAAAAAGTGAATAGCACAGTAAACAAATCAAGCATAATCAAAGTTATGTTTACATAACTATGTATGTTAGTCTGTGTAGCATTATGTCTAAAAAAAAATCAATGTACATGCCTTAATTTTAAAATGCTTTATTGCTAACAAATACTAACCGTTATCTGAGCCTTCAGCATTCATTATCTTTTTTCTGGTGGAGGATCTTTCCTCTGTCTTGGTAGTGGCTGAGGCTGGGGTGTCTGTGGCAATTTCTTAACATAAGACAACAATGAAGATTGCCGCACAGATGGACCCTTCCTTTAACAAACAATTTCCTGTAGCATGCAGTGCTGTTTGACAGCCTTTTACCCACAGTAGGACTTCTTTCAGAATTGGAGTCAATCCTCTCAAATCCTGCTTTATCACCTAAGTTTATATAATATTCTAAATCCTTTGTTGTCACTTCAACAGTCTTTACAGCATCTTCACGAGGAGTAGATTCCATCCCAAGGAACTACTCTCTCTGCTCATGCATAAGAAGTAACCCCTCATTCATTCAAGTTTTATCATGAGATTGTGACAATTCAGTCAAAACTTCAGGCTCCACTTCTGATTCTAGTTCTCTTGCTGCTTCCTCCACTAAAGTCTTAAACCCCTCCAAGTCATCCAGGAGGTTTGGGATTAACTTCTTCCAAATTCTTATGAGTGTTAGTATTTTGTCCTCCCATGAATCACAAATGTTCTTAATGGTATTTAGCATGGTGAATCCTTTCCAGCAGGTTTTCAGTTTACTTTGCGCAGATCAATCAGAGGAATCACTCACTATGGCAGCTATAGCCTTACAAACTTTATTTCTCAAATAATAACACTTGAAAGTGGAAATTGCTCCTTGATCCATGGGCTGCAGAATGGACGTTGTGTTAAGCAGGCATGAAGGCAACATTAATCTCATTGTACATCTCCATCCAAGCTCTTGGTGACCAGGTGTGTTGTAAATGAGCAGTAATATTTTGAAAGGAATCTTTTTTTCTGAGCAGTAGGTCTCAACAGTGGGATTCAAATATTCAGTAAACCATGTTGTAGACAGATGTACTGTCATCCAGGATTTATTGTTGCATTTACAGAGTGCAGGCAGAGTAGATTTAGCATAATTCTTAAGTGCCGTAGGATTTTCAGAATGGTAAATGAGCATTGGCTTCAACTTCAAGTCACAGCTGCGTTAGCCCCTGACAAGAAAGTCAGCCTGTCTTTGAAGCTTTGAAACCAGGTATTGACTTCTCCTCTCTAGCTATGAAAGTCCTGATGGCATCTTCTTCCAATAGAAGGCTGTTTAGTCTGTGCTTAAAGTCTATTGTTTAGTGTAGCCACCTTCATTAATTATCTTAGGTAGATCTTCGGGATAACTTGCAGCTTCTACATCAGCGCTTGCTGCTTCACCTTGTACTTCGATGTTGGGAGATGGTGTCTTTCCTTAAACCTCATGAACCAGCCTCTGCTAGCTTCAAACTTTTCTTCTGTAGCTTCCTCACCTCTCAGCCTCCACCAAATTGAGGAGAATTAGGGCCTTGATTATGCTTTGGCTTAAGGGAATGTTGTGACTGGTTTGATCTTCTATTCAAATCACTAAAACCTTTTTCATATCAACAATAAGCAACATAAAGTACCTAGGAAAAAATTTAATATAAGACATGAAGACCTGTATATTAAAAAGTTCAAAACACTGCCAAGACAAAGATTTAAAGAGAAAGAGAATATATACCACATTAATGATGTTCAATATTGCTAAGATGTCAGTTCTATCTCAAATTGATGTATAGATTCAATGCAAACCCAAACAAAATTCCAATAGATTTTTTTAAAGACTTTGACAAGCTGATTCTAACAGTTAATTGGAAATGTCAAGGACCTAGAGGAGACAAATAATCTTGAAAAAGAACAAAGTTGGAGGACTTACACTATACTACCTGATTTCAAGAATTATTATGAAGTTACAATTCAATAGAACTAAAAAGAGTTCATAAATATATCAGTGGAACATAACAGATTATGTATTTATATATTTATATGATTTAATATATATTTATATATATATATAATATGTAAAGGTATATATTTAACTGATTTTCAGCAAGGCACCAAAGTAATTCAAAGTAATGTTGAAAGGAAAGCCCTCAACAAATAATGATGGAACTGTTGGAGAAACTTAAGGGGGAAAAAAATAATCTCATTTCTACCTCATATTATATTTTAAAATTAAGTCAGGGTGGATTATAGACCTAAATGTAAAATCTAAAACTTTAAAGATTCTAGAAGAAACATAGGAGAATAACTTCATGACTTTGGAGTATGTAGAGATTTCTTAGGACCCAAAGAGCACTAGTTATAAAAGTTAATGAATGACTTGATCAAAATGAAAAGCTTCTCTTAAATCTCTCAGCATTAAGAAAATGAAAACACATACTACAGAGAGAGAGCTATAAATATATGAAACAGAAAACTTGCATTCAAAATTTGTAAAAAACTCACTATAAATTAAAAGAAAGTTTTAAATCCCAATTTAAAAATAGGTAAGGGGACTTCCCTGGCTGTCCAGTGGTTAAGACTCCATGCTCCCAATGAAGGGGGCCTGGGTTCAATCCCTGGTTGGGGAACTAAGATCCCGCATGCTGCACAGCATGGCCAAAAAACAAAAAAAAAGGTAAAAGACTTAAACAGATGCTTCACAGAATAACATATGTGAGTGGTCATGTGCACATTTAAAAGTGTTCAACATCTTTAGTCATTAAGAAAATAAAAATAAAACCACAATAGGCTACCCATGAGAATAGCTAATATTAACAAATAAACAAAAAAAAAGAATAGCTAATATTAAAATAACTGGTAACACCAAATGATGTGGAACATCTAGAATCACTTTGGAAAATTCTTTGGCAGTTCCTTTTAATTTCTACATAGAGCTATTATATGATCCAGCAATACCACTCCTAGATATTTAGCCAAAAGAAATGAAAATATACGTATACCAAAAGACTTGTACATTAATGTTCATAGTACCATTTCTCATTTATAGCCAAAAACTAGAAAAACTCAAATGTCCATGAGTATAAGAATGAATAGGCAACTTGATACATTCACAGTTAAGTACTATAAAAAGAATAAACTGTTATACAGAATAAAGGGATACATATCAAAAATATACTGAATGAAAAAAGCTATACATAAAACTAAATACTATATGACTCCATTTATATGAATTTTAAGAACAAACAAAACTGATATATAATAGAAATCAAAACAGTGCTTGTCTCTCAAGGGTGGGGAATTGAATAGAAAAGGGACAGGGGGGACTTCCCTGGTGGCACAGTGGTTAAGAATCCGCCTGCCAATGTATGGGACCCTGGTTCGATCCCTGGTTTGGGAAGATCCCACATGCCACGGAGCAACTAAGCCTTTGCGCCACAACTACTGAGCCTGCGCTCTAGAGCCCATGAGACACAACTACTGAGGCCATGTGCCACAACTACTGAAGCCCACACACCTAGAGCCTGTGCTCCGCAGCAAAAGAAGCCACTGCAATGAGAAGCCCGCGCATCGCAACGAAGAATAGCCCCCGCTCACCGCAACTAGAGAAAGCCCGCGCACAGCAACGAAGACCCAAAGCAAACAAACAAACAAACAAATAAATAAATAAATAAATAAAATTTAAATGACGATCTTTAAAAAAAAAAAGGTGCTTTAAAAAAAAAAAGAAGAGGGACAGGAGGAAACTTTCTGAGATGATAGAAATGTTCTATCCTGATTAGGTTGTTTGCTACATAGGTATATACGTTTGACAAAACTCATTGACTTATGTGCTTACAATAGCTGAATTTCACTGTTCATAAATTCTATATTAATAATAAAAATTTAGATATTTAGAAAGAAGAAATGGGCTTAGAGATAATATAGATCTGAATTTGATCATTGTTTCTTCACTTTTATTATAAGCACATGACGTGGAGCTAGTTATTGAATAACTGAACTTTAGTCTCCTTAAATGTAAAATAGAAGCAGTAGCTACCTCAGCAGCTTATGGTGAAGATAAAATTAGATAATGCACATGAAATACTAGCATACTACCTGAAAAGAGTAAATACTCAATAGACAATAACTGCTATCATTGAGGCAGTATAATGATGAGGTCAAGAGTGTGGGCTTTAGACCAGATTACTTCTGAACCAGTTCAGAGCCTGACTTTGCCACCAATTTACTGTGTCACTTTGGGCAAGTTATTTAATCTCTATGTGCCTTTGTTTCCTTAATTATAAAGTAGAATAACAGCACATACCTTAAATGGTTGTTATGAGTATTAAACAAGTCAAATACACTTAGAGCACTTAGAATACTACCTGGCACATAGTAAGTGAACAGTGAATGCTAACTGTTACCTGCAGTTATTATTCATTTTCTTATTCAACCTAGATATTATGATGGTCTGTCTCTTCAAATCACTCCCTTGCCATTATCCTGAAATTGTTAGTTCTTTGGTTACACGGAAAAGCTTTACTGAATTCATTATCTATCCTTTTTTTCCCCTATATTTAAGTTGTTATATATTGAGAAAAGCATACAGCCGTGCTGTGGTGAAGACTACTAATTTTTCACCGAAATCAGTTCTTTTCCTTTTTCTATAATTACAGAGTTTTAGCTGGGCCAGTGGCCAGGCACTGTATTTCCCAGCCTCTCCAGTGACTAAGTTCTCACCAGAAGACTACAAGCAGAAATGTGTAAAACTTCAGGTGTGGGCATTAAAATATTACGTACATGCTCCTCCAAGTTCTTTTCCTTTCTCTAGAGCTGGAATTGCCTGCAACCCAACTTCAATCATATAGATGAGGAAAACACCATAGGAGATGGCAGAAAAACAATATAGAAAGAACCTGCATGCCTATGTGACCTGGAGCACTTTCCTTGGACTATTACATGAGAGAGAAATAAAATTCTGTCTTTTTAAGCAACTGAATTTTGAGGATCTCTTTGTAAAGTAGCTTAACCTTACCCTAATTTTACACCATTGCCTAAAAATTCTTTGTATTAATCTTTATCTCCACTTGGATCAAATCTTAACTACTTCTCTTAAGTCTGTCATGACACCCACACACAGATACATATTTAGCAGGTGACTTTACCTCCTGCTTCAAAGAATGAATGGCAGCCATCAGAAGAGAATTCCTACAATTTCCTGCTCCTACATTTACAAACTTAATCTGCACTCTTTGTCATCTGAGTGAAGTCTAGGTTTCCCTCTAGGTAATCTGTTTACCTGTATTTTGGATCCCTTTCTGTATTCTCAGGGACTTTCCTTCATCAGTTATCTCGTCTCATCTCTATTGTCAGTCTTTTCCTGTGCACTAGCTTTTTCTCATCAACATTAAACATATCCAAGTCTCACCTAACCTAAAAAAGAAAAACCTTATCCTCAATCCCACATCCTCAGTCTAGCTACCCATCTTGTCATGCACTTACATGGCCCAGATTCTTGAAAGAGTTTATTAAACTATCTGCTTCTGTTTCATTTCCCCTCCCTTCTCATGTGCCTGCAAGAAATCTAGCTTTTTTGGGCATTTCCCAGGCATATCCCAGAACCCCCCCATGAATGCTTTATGTCCTTTTTTCTTTTAATACATCTTTATTGGAGTATAATTGCTTTACAATGTTGTATTAGTTTCTGCTGTACAATAAAGTGAATCAGCTATATTCATACATACATCCCCATATCCCCTCCCTCTTGAGCCTCCCTCCCACCCTCCGTATCCCACCCCTCTAGGTCGTCACAAAGCACTGAGCCGATCTCCCTGTGCTATGCAGCAGCTTCCCACTAGCTAGCTATTTTACATTTGGCACTGTATATATGTCAATGCTACTCTGTCACTACGTCCCAGCCTCCCGTTCCCCACCATGTCCTCAAGTCCATTCTCATCGTCTGCGTCTTTATTCCTGCCCTACCACTAGGTTCATCAGTACCATTTTTCTAGATTCCATATATATGCATTAGCATACGGTATTTGTTTTTCTCTTTCTGACTTACTTCACTCTGTATGACAGACTCTAGGTCCATCCACCTCACTACAAGTAACTCAATTTCGTTCCTTTTTATGGCTGAGTAATATTCCATTGTATATATGTGCCACATCTTCTTTATCCATTCATCTGTCAATGGACATTTAGGTTGTTTCCATGTCCTGGCTATTGTAAATAGTGCTGCAATGAACATTGTGGTACATATATCTTTTTGAATTATGGTTTTCTCAGGCTGTATGCCCAGTAGTGGGATTGTTGGGTCATATGGTAGTTCTATTTTTAGTGTTTTAGGGAATCTCTGTAGTGGCTGTATCAATTTACATTCCCACCAACAGTGCAGGAGGGTTCCCTTTTCTCCACACCCTCTCCAGCATTTACTGTTTCTAGATTTTTTGATGATGGCCATTCTGACCGGTGTGAGGTGATACCTCATGGTGGTTTTGATTTGCATTTCTCTAATGGTTAGTGATGTTGAGCATCTTTTCATGTGTTTGTTGGCCATCTGTATGTCATTTTTGGAGAAATGTCTATTTATATCCTTTAAATTCACCCTGGTTATCAGTTGTCACCTTAGCCAGAGAGGCAAAACTAACAGTATAGATACCCTAACTGGCCATTCTAAACCTTTGATTTACTTTAAAACTATTCAAGAGATGCATGCATAATAGATGAGACCATATTTTGTTTTCAGTAGATGTCCAATTAATTCCACTTTGTTCTAATTTCATGGTTACCATGTAACCTTGTAATTATACCTTTGCTTCCCACACAACTTTTTATTAGTAAAATGAGGATATAATAATGTGCCAGTATGACTGTCTAGTAAATTTCACTTATAAATTAGTATTTGTGTTAAGTATCAGTCTTTCATGAATGATTGCCATGAATCAGATTTTCTGAATGACTAGATTTTGTTATCTGCAAAGCTGAGGATCAAGCCATAGGCCACAGTAGCATCATGAGGGAATACCATGACATGGCTCTCTTTTGAGGAGTCAGTTTGCTGTCTGAAGATAAAGCCCTACAGCTTGCTATACACATAAAGTTAAAAAAAAAGAAAGTATACACTAATAGGCAGAGTGAACACAGTGCATTCTTACTCAGGACAAATAAAACAACTTTTTGTGGGCAGAGAAGAGGGGTATTGTTCTTAAATCTGTGCCTCTCTAAAGGGAAGATTTTTAAGACCTAGGAGGCGCCAAACTCGTTTTGTACTTAATGGATTGACAAAACAGCTATAGAATGAAAGCAAGGTATAATTTAAAGGTGAAGGAGTACTAGAAAATTTTAGAATTAATACACTGTAAATTAGGTCAAATTTTGTTAGAGCTGGGATCACTATTTCAAACACTACTGTCAGTGGCTCTGGTTATTTAACCAAGTAATGAAAACCAACATGGACTCATAAGCTCAAGTCTAAAAGAAACTAAGACCAGTTTGAAAGAAAACAAATTTCAGCTATAAGGAAGATATTTAATCAAAATGAAAAAGTACAGATACAATAATGAAAATATTAAATTTTCATTTCATTACTCTGTGTCATATAAAATACAACATTTCCTCTATCAAAGCTTGAAGTTTACTTAGCAAAGTAGTAAAAGTTTCTCAAACAAAATGATGATGAGCTTACTGAAAGAATTGTGTAATTCAATAAATATCTGGTTTTGTTCTCTGTACCTACTGACATGTTGTAGGGATGTGGAGAACTAGGAAGATGAGAGAAGTTGGGTATAACGCATTTTGACAGCCTAAGATTCTGGAGACCTATTTTTGTTACTCATGATTCAACTTCTAAGGAAATTTTTGAGGTTTTTTTTAAGAGAACAGTTTGTACTAAGAAGTTTCACTGAGGCTTGGTGGAATAAGACTCATCTGTGAAATACACCAATGGGTGATTATTGAATCCCTTGTTCAGGAATAGATGTACAAAAATAAATGTAGCTTAAGAAGTTATACTAAATGAAACCTGGGAGAAGAAGCATGATGACACTCAATTGAGTGAGGATTAAAGAAGAGATAAACAAGTGATTTAACTGTAGGAGATACTATGGGCCATACCAACTATTTGTGGACAAGTCTTTCTTAATACTGATCAGGAAATTGATACAAAGGCATGGTACAGTAGTGATGGATGATTTCAACTCTCCAGTCAGCTACTAGACATTCTATTCTGCTAAAAATAGAGCAGTTGATTAAAAAGGGGGCTGAATACCAGGATAATGATGTAAGTAATGTAGAGAGCTGCTACTTTGGACTTTATTCTGATTGACAATTAACGGATTTGAAAAATGACAGAAGAAGTGAGCATGTCAGCTTGGAATTAGTAAAATCTGGGCCTGCTGGGCACGGTCAGAAATGTACCTTCAGGGAATTCCCTGGCGGTCCAGTGGTTAGGATGTGGGCTTTCACTGCCATGGGCCCAGGTTTGATCCCTGGTTGGGGAACTAAGATCCCACAAGCCATGCGTCACAGCCAAAAAAAGAAAAAAAAGAAAAAAAAAGAAATGCCTTCAATTTTAGGAAAAAAATATTTCAAAGATTAGGAGAAAAACGTGGCAACCTAAATGTCCATCAACAGATGAATGAATAAAGAAGATGAGGTATATACACAATGGACTACTACTCAGCCATAAAAAAACAAAACAAAAAAATGAAATAATGCCATTTGCAGCAACATGGATGGACCTAGAGATTATCATACTAAGTGAAGTAAGTCAGAAAGAGAAAGACAAATACCATATGTGATCACTTATATGTGTAATCTAAAATACGACGTAAGTGAACTTATTTAGGAAACAGGAATAGACTCAAAGACTTAGAAAACAAACTTATGGTTACCAGAGTGGGGCAGGGGGGAGGATAAATTAGGAGTTTGGGATTAGCAGATACAAACTACTATATATAAAGTAGATAAACAACAAGGTCCTGCTGTATAGCACAGGGAACTATATTCAATATCTTGTAATAAACCATAATGGAAAAGAATATGAAAAAGAATATATATATATATATATATATATATATATATATATATATATAATCACTGAATCACTTTGCTGCACACCAGAAACTAATAGAACATTGTAAATCAACTATACTTCAATTTAAAACATTTACTAGGGCCAGCAGTACATACAAGCCATCTGGAGTCTATGTTAATGCTCCTGAATTTTGTCAAAATAATCTTCAGGGACCTCAGTTGTCTTGACAGTCCATAAAACCATTATGCTTGTCATGATACCATATATATAGTATATTGATGCCATACTAGTCAGACTTGGCAAGCAGGAAATGACAAATACTCTTGATGCTCTAGTAAGATATATACTTGCCAGAGAGTGGAAGAAAAGGCCTGTAAAGATTCAGACACCTGCCACATCACTGACATCTTCAAGATTCCAGTGGTCTAGGGATTGATGAGACAACCCTGCTAAGTAAAGGACAAGTTATTATACCTTACTCCATACGACTGAGAAAGAAACACAACACTTGATGGGTCTATTTGGATTTTGGAAACAGTATATACTGCTCCAAACCATTTACTGGGGAATTTAGAAGGTTGTCAGATTTAAGTGAGGATGATTATGCTGTAGGTCCAGGCTGCAATGCAAATTGCCCTGCTGCTCAGATCATATGATTTGGCAGATCTCTTGGTAGTAGAGTATCCATGGTAGATAAAAACAGTAAGAGGGGGCTTCCCTGGTGGCTCAGTGGTTGAGAGTCTGCCTGCTAATGCAGGGGACACGGGTTCGAGCCCTGGTCTGGGAAGATCCCACATGCCGCGGAGCAACTGGGCCCGTGAGCCACAACTGCTGAGCCTGCGCGTCTGGAGCCTGTGCTCCGCAACGAGAGAGGCCACGATAGTGAGAGGCCCGCGCACCGTGATGAAGAGTGGCCCCCGCTTGCCGCAGCTGGAGAAGGCCCTCGCACAGAAACGAAGACCCAACACAGCCAAATAAATAATTAATTAATTAATTAATTAATTAAAGGTGCTAATAATTTAAAAAAAAAAAAAAACAGTAAGAGGAATCTCTCACAAGCCCTAATGAGAGAGCTGTAGCACAAACACCCTGGGGTTCTGGAGCAAAGTCATACTTTCTGCAGCAGAGAACTACATGCTTTTTGAAAAGCATCTCCTGCCATGCTATTGAGCACATGTCCACGAGACATCAAGTGACTATGTGACAAGAGCTGTCCATTATTAGCTAATTTAGCAGTAATCTATTATATAATGAAAACGATAGGTCAGAGACCAAGCTTGGGGAGATTTAAAAGGAACAAGTAAGCTACATAAAAAAGGGATCTAGACCCCCATGTCACCATCTCTTTTACAGTAACATGTCTCCTTTAGCTTACACCTACATGACTTTATTGGGGGGATGGTCTGTAGGATAGATGATGGAGGAGGAAAAAGCTTAGACTTGGTTTAAAGAGGAATTGACTCCATAAAGGTTGTGTGGGTCCTTGGCGGCATAGGAAGGAAGCCGAGGGGAGAACAAGAAAGACAGACGTGAGGGGCCCTCGGGGAGGAGTGGGAGAGGAGCAGAGGGTGATTTCCCCACCCACTCGGGCACCAGGAGCCTCCTGAGCTCCCAGGTGAGGTCCCCTGCCCTCTGAGACCAGGGATGGGAGGCACGCCTGGGTCCCTTCTGTTCCTTGAGCCTAAGCCCCACAGCCTACAGCCCCCAGGGCCTTTTCCAGCCCTGTGGGTCCTAAGCGTAGGCCCCACCCACTGCTTAAACCTAGCCCATAGGCCCCGCCCTCCACAGCCAAGGCCTCCCCCCCCCCCCTTTTTTTGTTTTTCTTTTCCCTCCTCCTCTTTTTTACTATTGTGGTATTGATGTACCTTCCAGTTGTTGATTCATCTATAGTTTTATTTTTATATCCTTTCTAACATATCTGTTAGTTACTTAGTCTAATTTTATTTTTTACTTTGTTATTGTTTTCTTTTTTTTTGCCACCTCACGTGGCTTGCGGGATCTTCGTTCATGAGCCCGGGGTCAGGCTGAAGCTCCTGCAGTGGGAGCTCCGAGTCCCAACCACTGGACTAACAGAGAACCTCAGACCCCAGGGAATATTCATCGGAGTGAGGTCTCACAGAGTTCCTCATCTCAGCCCAAGACCCAGCTCTACCCAAGAGCCTACAAACTCCAGTGTTGGAAACCTTAGGCCAAACAACCAGTAAGAAAGGAACACAATCCCACTCATTAAAAAAAAAAAAAAGAGACGGCAAAAAAATATGTCACAGATGAAGGAGCAAGGTAAAAACCTACAAGACCAAATAAATGAAGAGGAAATAGGCAATCTACCTGAAAAGGAATTCAGAGTAATGATAGTAAAGATGATCCAGAATCTCAGAAATAGAATGGAGACCCGGATTGAGAAAATACAAGAAATGTTTAACAAAGATCTAGAAGAACTACAGAACGAACAAACAGAGATGAACAACACAATAACTGAAGTGAAAAAAATACACTAGAAGGAATCAATAACAGAATAACTGAGGCAGAAGAATGAATAAGTGAGCTGGAAGACAAAATGGTGGAAATAACCTCTGAGGAACAGAATAAAGAAAAAAGAATGAAAAGAATTGAAGACAACCTCAGAGACCTCTGGGACAACACTAAACACACCAAAATTCGAATTATAGGGGTCCCAGAAGAAGAAGACAAAAAGAAACGATCTGAGAAAATATTTGAAGAGATTATAGTCGAAAACTTCCCTAACATGGGAAAGGAAATAGTCACCCAAGTCCAGGAAGCACAGAGAGTCGCATACAGGATAAACCATAGGAAAAACACACTAAGACACATCTTAATCAAACTAACAAAAATTAAATTCAAAGAAAAAATATTAAAAGCAGCAAGGGAAAAACAAAAAATAACATACAAAGGAATACCCATAAGGTTATCAGCTGATTTTTCAGTGGAAACTCTGCAGGCCAGAAGGGAGTGAGAGGATATACTTAAAGTGATGAAAGAGAAAAACCTACAACCAACATACTCTACCCAGCAAGGATCTCATTCAGATTCGAGGGAGAAGTCAAAAGCTTTTCAGACAAGCAAAAGCTAAGAGAATTCAGCACCACCAAACCAGCTTTACAACAAATGCTAAAGAAACTTCTTTAGGTGGGAAACACAAGAGAAGAAAAAGACCCACAGAAACAAACCCAAAAGAATTAAGAAAATGTTAATAGGAACATACTTATCGATAATAACCTTGAATGTAAATGGATTAAATGCCCCAACCAAAAGACACAGACTAGCTGAATGGATACAAAAACAAGACCTGTGTATATGCTGTCTACAAGAGACCCACTTCAGACCCAGGGACACTTACAGACTGAAAGTGAGGGGATGGAAAAAGATATTCCATGCAAATGGAAATCAAAAGAAAGCTGGAGTAGCAATACTTGTATCAGATAAAATAGACTTTAAAATAAAGACTGTTACAAGAGATAAGGAGGGACACTACATAATGATCAAAGGATCAATCCAAGAAGAAGATATAACAATTATAAATGTTTATGCACCCAGCATAGGAGCACCTCAATACATAAGGCAAATGCTAACAACCATGAAAGGAGAAATCAACAGTAACACAATAATAGTAGGGGACTTTAACACCCCACTTACACCAATGGACAGATCATCCAAACATAAAATAAATAAGGAAACAAGCTTTAAATGACACAATAGGCCAGGTAGATTTAATTGATATTTATAGAACATTCCACCCAAAACTGGCAGAATTCGCTTTCTTCTCAAGTGCACACAGAACATTCTCCAGGATAGATAACATCTTGGGTCACAAATCAAGCCTCAGAAAATTTAAGAAATTTGAAATCATATCAAGCATCTTTTCTGACCACAGCGGTATGAGATTGGAACTCAATTACAGGAAAAAACCCATAAAAAACAGAAACACATGGAGGTTAAACAGTGCGCTACTAAATAACCAAGAGATCACTGAAGAAATCAAAGAAGAAATAAAAAAATACATAGAAACAAATGACAAAGAAAATACGATGACCCAAAACCTATAGGACACAGCAAAAGCCGTTCTAAGAGGGAACTTTATAGCAATTCAATCTCACCTCAAGAAACAAGAAAAATTTCAAGTAAACAATCTAACCCTACCTTTAAGACAACTAGAGAAGAACAAATAAAACCCAAAGCCAATAGAAGGAAAGAAATCATAAAAATCAGAGCAGAAATAAATGAAATATAAACGAAGAAAACAATAGCAAAGATCAATAAAACTAAAAGCTGGTTCTTCAAGAAGTTAAACAAAATTGATTAACCCTTAGCCAGACTCATCAAGAAAAAAAGGGAGAGGATGCAAATCAATAAAATTAGAAATGAAAAAGGAGAAATCACAACTGACACTGCAGAAATACAAAGGATTATAAGAGACTACTGCAAACAACTGTATGCCAATAAAATGGACAACCATGAAGAAATGGAAAAATTCTTGGAAAAGTACAACTTTCCAAGACTGAACCAGGAAGAATTAGAAAATATAAAGAGACCTATCACAAGTAATGAAATTGAAACCATAATTTAAAATTTTCCAACAAACAAGAGTCCAGGACCACAAGGCTTCACAGGTGAATCTATCAAACATTTAGAGAAAAGCTAACACAAATCCTTGTCAAACACTTCCAAAAAATTGCAGAGGGAGAAACACTCCCAAATTCATTCTACAAAATCACCATCACCCTGATACCAAAACCAGAAAAAGATATCACAAAAAAAGAAAACTATAGACCAATATCACTGATGAACATAGATGCAAAAATCCTGAACAAAATACTAGCAAACAGAATCCAACAGCACGTTAAAAGGATCAGACACCATGATCAAGTGCGATTTATCCCAGGGATGCAAGGATTCTTCAATATACACAAATCAATCAATGTGATATACCACAGTAACAAATTAAGGAATAAAAACCATATAATCATCTCAATAGATGCAGGAAAAGCTTTTGACAAAATTCAACACCCATTTATGATAAAAACTCTCCAGAAAGTGGGCATAGAGGGAGCATACCTCAACATAGTAAAGGCCATATATGACAAACCCACAGCAAGCATCATACTCAATGGTGAAAAACTGAAAGCATTTCCACTAAGATCAGGAACAAGACAAGGACGTCCACTCTCGCCACTCTTATTCAACATAGTTTTGGAAGTCCTAGCCACAGCAATCAGAGAAGAAAAAGAAATAAAAGGAATACAAATTGGAAAAGAAGAAGTAAAACTGTCACTGTTTGCTGATGACATGACACTATACATAGAAAATCCTGAAGATGCCACCAGAAAACTGCTAGAACTAATCAATGAATTTGGTAAGGTTGTGGGATACAAAATGAATGCACAGAAATCTCTTGCATTCCTATACACCAACAATGAAAAATCAGAAAGAGAAATTAAGGAAACACTCCCATTTACCATTGCAACAAAAAAGAATAAAATACCTAGGAATAAACATGCCTAAGGAGGCGGAAAACTTGTACTCAGAAAACTATAAAACACTGATGAAAGAAATAAAAGATGACATAAACAGATGCAGAAATATACCATGTTCTTGGATTGGAAGAAACAAATTTGTGAAAATGACTATACTACCCAAAGCAATCTACAGATTCAATGCAATCCCTATCAAACTACCAATGGCATTCTTCACAGAACAAAAAATTTTACAATTTGTATGGAAACACAAAAGACCCCGAATAGCCAAAGCAATCTTGAGAAAGAAAAATGGAGGTGGAGGAATCAGGCTCCCCAACTTCAAAGCATACCACAAAGTTACAGTAATCAAGACAGTATGGTACTGGCATAAAAACAGAAATATAGAACAATGGTACAGGATAGAATGCCCAGAGATAAACCCATGCACCTATGGTCACCTAATTTACAACAAAGGAGGCAAGAACATACAATGGAGAAAAGACAGCCTATTAAAACTCTTAGAGGAAAACATAGGAAAAACTCTCTTTGACATAAACCACAGCAAGATCTTTTTTGACCCACCTCCTAGAGTGACGGAAATAAAATCAAAAGTAAACAAATGGGACTTAATTAAACTTAAAAGCTTTTGCACAGTAAAGGAAACCATAAATAAGGCAAAAAGACAACCCTCAGAATGGGAGAAAATATTTGCAAATGAAACAACAGACAAAGGATTAATCTCCAAAATATACAAGTAGCTGATGGAGCTCAATATCAAAAAAACAAACAATCCAGTTTAAAAATGGGCAGAAGACCTAAATAGACATTTCACTCAGAAAGACGTACAGATGGCCAAGAGGCACATGAAAAGATGCACAACATCACTAATTAGAGAAATGCAAATCAAAACTACAATGAGGTATCACCTCACACCGGTCAGAATGGCTATTAAATCTAGAAACAATAAATGCTGGAAATGGTGTGGTGAAAAGGGAACCCTCCTGCACTGTTGGTGGGAATGTAAATTGATACAACCACTACAGAAAACAGTGTGGAGGTTCCTTAAAAAACTAAAAATAGAACTATCATATGACCCAGCAATCCCACTACTGGACATATACCATGAGAAAACCATAATTCAAAAAGATACATTTACCACAATGTTCATTGCAGCACTATTTACAATAACCAGGACATGGAACCAACCTAAATGTCCGTCGACAGATGAATGGATAAAGAAGATGTGGCACATATATACAATGGAATATTACTCAGCCATAAAAAGAAACGAAATTGAGTTATTTGTAGTGAGGTGGATGGACCTAGAGTCTGTCATACAGAGTGAAGTAAGTCAGAAAGAGAAAAACAAATACCATATGCTAACGCATATATATGGAATCTAGAAAAAAAAATGGTACTGATGAACCTAGTTGCAGGGCAGGAATAAAGAGGTAGACATAGAGAATGGACTTGAGGACATGGGGTGGGAGGGCAAAGCTGGGGCGAAGTGAAGAGTAACATCGACATATATACACTACCAAGTGTAAAATGATTGGCTGGTGGGAAGCAGCAGCATAGCACAGGGAGATTGGCTCAGTGCTTTGCGATGACCTAGAGGGGTGGGATAGGGAGGATGAGAGGGAGGCTCAAGAGGGAGGGGATATGGGGACATGTGTATGCATATGGCTGATTCGCTTTGTTGTGCAACAGAAACTAACACAGTATTGTGAAGTAATTATAATCCAATAAAGATCTATTAAAAACAAACAAACAAAATATGGAATGATGCTAAACTATAGCAGTGGTGAGGGGAAGTCTTCTAAGTGGACAGAACTGTGAGAAGAACCTGGACATCAACTTTGAAGGGAGAGGTAACTTGAGGTAAGAATGTACATGGATTCCAAGACAGTGGCAGGTGACTTAGCTAGTTGGTAAGGGACCTTGGAAGCATCAATAATAGAAAATTGGAGACAAGGACATTTGGGGGAAAGCCATGTAGATGAATCTATGAGAATGAGTACAAAATGTGTAGCTGTTTGTGTTCTCATGTCATTGCAGAACATCCAGCATGGAGGAGACACTCAACAACTCAACAAGATAAATCAGGTGGATATCACCCAATGTCTAGTGTCGTCTTCTCAGCCACCTTGATACTTGTGCCCCTGAACGGAGTAGCCGTGGTAGAAAAATGGAGTTTATCCCTGGACTCCCTCTCACCAAGGCTGATCTAGCTACTGCCACAGCTGAGTGTCCAGCTCAGCAGCAGCAGATACCAATGCTGAGCCCTTGATATGTTACCATCCCTCAAGGAGGCCTCCTAGCCTTTTGGTAGTAAGCTGATTACACCCATCCTTTCTGGAATTGATAACTATAAGTGGGTTTGCCTTCCCTGCTCACAATACTTTCACAGCCCCCCTGTCTGAGGTCTTAGAGAGTGTGATTTATCAATATTGGATTCCACATAACAGCCCTTTGGAACAAGTGTCCTATTCTATCACAAAGGAGGTGCATGCACCAATGTGCAAATGATCTCAGGATCCACTGTTTATACCACATACCGTATCACCCCGAGGCAACCAAACTAATAGGACATTAGAATGGCCTCAAACAGTCAGCTAAGGTACCAGCTTGAGGCCACAATTCAACAGAGCACTGCCCTCCAGAATGCAGTATATGCAATGGCTGATATATTTTCCTCTAGCCCCAGTAACTAGAATATACAGGTCCAGGAGTTAAAGGGTAGAAGTAGGATTTGCCCCTCCCTCTAACCATCATCAGTAAGCCATTGCAAAGTTTATACTTCCCATTCCCACAATTCTAGGCTTTGCTGGATTAAGAATTCTACATTCTTGGGTGGTGGGTGAGAAGAGTGATACTACCAGAGATACAGTAACCATTTCACTGAATCTAAAACTGCAAGTACTGCTTGGTTACTCTGGACTCCTTATGCCAGTGGACTAAACAACCAATCAAACAAAAATGGTTACTGGTGAGGGTAGTCAATCCTGTTGTATCATAAATAACAAAGCTTATTTTTATATGATGAAGGCAAGGACTGTGTCTAAAATTGGGGGAATTCACTAGGGCGTCTCTTGGTGCTTCCAAGCCACTGAAGACAGTGAATGGGTAATTGCAGCATGCACAGTCTAGAATGGGCATGCTAACCAAGGGCTCAGACCCTTCAGGAATAAAAATCTGGGTTATTCTAGATTGCTAGAAGAGTATAGAAAATCTAGATTGTATGGTAGAGGAGGAAGAGGATGAATATTAATTCATCTATTATAACATTAATTTATAAATTAAACTATATTATCAATTGAATTATAACATGTTCTACTAACTCCAGTTTAAGTATTCTTTTTTTTTAAATTTATTTATTTATTTGGTTGAACTTGGTCTTAGTTGTGGCACATGGGCTCCTTAGTTGTGGCAGACGGGCTCCTTAGTTGCAGCTTGCTGGCTCCTTAGTTACAGCAGGCAGGCTCCTTAGTTGTGGCATACAAACTCTTAGTTGCAGCATGCATGTGGGATCTAGTTCTCTGACCAGGGATTGAATCTGGGACCCCTGTATTGGGAGCTTGGAGTCTTAACCACTGTGCCACCAGGGAAGTCCCAGTATTCTTTTAAATTAATACAATGAGTACTCAAGCAACTGATTTAGAACAACAAAGTCCAATATGAAACTGCTAATTATAGGCCTTGATTCTTCCATATGATTCTTAAGTTCCACAAAAAAGTGGATTAGCGAGGTGAGGTGTGGCCAAGATGGCAAAATAGGAAGACCTTGAGCTCACCTCTTCCCATGGGCTCACCAAAATTACAACTATTTACAGAGCAACTATCTATGAGAATGACCTGAAGATTAGCAGAAAAAATTTTCCACAACTAAAGGTATAGAGAAGGAACCAGAACAAGACAGGTAGGAGGGGTGGAGATGCAGTATAGTTAAGACCCACACCCCTGGGTGGGTAACACATGAACAGGAGGATAATCACAATTGCAGACTTTCTCCCCAAGAAGCAAGGGGTCTGAACCCCACATAGGGCTCCCCAGTCCAGTGGTCCTACACTAGGAAGACAAGCCTCCAGAATGTCTGGCTTTGAAGCCCAACTGGGCTTGTGTACGGGAGAGCCAGGGGGCTATAGAAAACAGAGACTCCACTCTTAAAGGGCACACACAAAATCTCACATGTTCTGATACTCAGTGCAGAGACAGTAAATTGAAAGGGTCAGACACATTTGCTGATCTTGGAGAGCCTCCTAGAGAGGTAGGAGGCAACTAGGACTCTCCCTGGGGACATAGATGTTGGCAGCAGCCATTTTGGGGAGCTCATTCTACCACAAGGACACTTATGCTGGCAAGAGCTGTTTTGGAATCCTCCCTCTAGCCTGTTAGTGATTGGGGCTTACCCACCCACCAATGGGCCACTACCAGCCCCAGGTCTCACTAGACCCCAAAGCCAGCCACATGGGGACTCAGCCTCGCCTGGTCTAAAAATGATATGAGACTAGAAATCAACTACAAGAAAAAAACTGCAAAAAAATACAAATACATGGAGGCTAAACAATATACTACTAAACAACCAATGTGTCATTGAATAAATCAAAGAGGAACTCAAAGAATTCCTGAGACAAATGAAAGTGGAATCACAAAATTCCAAAATCTGGGAGGCAGCAAAAGCAATTCTAAGAGGGAAGTTTATAGCAATACAAGCCTACCTCAGGAAACAAGAAAAACTCAAATTAACAATCTAACTTTACACCTCAAAGAACTAGAAGAAGACCAAAGAAAATACAAAGTTAATAGAAGGAAAGAAAGAATAAAAATCAGAGCAGAATAAGTGAATAGAGACTTTAAAAAAAACAGTAGAAAAGATCAACGGAATTAAGAGCTGTGTTTTTGAAAAGATAAACAGAATTGATAAACCTCTAGCCAGACTCATCAAGAAAAGAGAGACCCCAAATCAATAAAATCAGAAATGAAAGAGAAGATGTTACAACTGACATCACAGAAATAGAAAGGCTCATAAGAGATTACTATGAACAATTATACACTAATAAAATGGACAACCTAGAAGAAATGGATAAATCCTTAGAAGTGTACAATCTCCCAAGACTGAATCAGGAAGAAATAGAAAATATGAACAGATTATCAGGAATTAAACTGAATCTGCAAAAGTTTAAAAAAACTCCCAACAAATAATTTCAGGACCAGACAGCTTTACTGGTGGATTCTACCAAGCATTTAAAGAAGAGTTAACACCTGTCCTTCTCAAATTATTCCAAAAAAATTGAAGAGGAACCCTGAACTCATTCTATGAAGCCAGCATCACCTTGATACCAAACCCAGACAATGACACCACAAAAAAAGAAAACTACAGGCCACTATCACTGACGAACACAGATGCAAGAATCCTTAGCTAACTATCAGCAAACTGAAATCAACAATACATGAAAAGGATCATACACCATGACCAAGTGAGGTTTATCCCAAGGATGCAAGAATGGTTCAATATCTGTAAATCAATCAATGTGATACACCACATTATCAAATTGAAGAATAAAAGTCATATAACTATCTCAATCAATGCAGAAAAGGCTTGGCAAAATTTAACATCCATTTCTGTTAACAAAAAAAAAAAACTCCCAAAAAATTGAGTATAGAAGGAACGTACCTCAACATAATAAAGGCCATATGTGACAAACCCACAGCCAACATCATACTCAATGGTATTCCTCTAAGATCAGGAACAAGACAAGGATGCCCACTCCTGCCATTTTTATTCAACGTAGTATTGGAAGTCCTAGCCACAGCAATCAGACAAGAAAAAGAAATAAAGGAATCCAAATTGGAAAGGAAGAAGTAAAACTGTCACTGTTGCAGATGACATGATACTATACATACAGAAAAATTTAAAGATGCCCGCAAAAAAACTATTTAGAACTATGAATGCAGTAAAGTTACAGGATACAATATTAATATACAGAAATCTATTGTGTTGTTATACACTAACAACAAACTATCAGAAAGAGAAATTAAGAAAACAAGCCCATTTATAATTGTATCAAAAAGAATAAAATACTTGGGAATAAATCTAACCAAGGAGGTAAAAGTCCTGTACTTGGAAAACCACAAGACATTGATGAAAGAAATTGAAGATGACAGAAACAAAAGGAAAGATATACCGTGCTCATGGATTGGAAGAATTAATACTGTTAAAATAACCATACCACCCATGGCAATCTACAGATTCAATGCAATCCCTATCAAAATACCAATGGCATTTTTCATAGAAATAGAACAAATAACTCTAAAATTTGTATGGAAACACAGAAGATCCCAAGTAGCCAAAACAATCTTGAGAAAGAAGAACAAAGTTGGAGGTATCACATGTCTTGATTTCAAACTACACTACAAAGCTATGGTAATCAAAACAGTATGTTATGGCACAAAAACAGACACATAGATTAATGGAACAGAATAGAGAGCCCAGAAATAAACCCACACTTATATGGTTAATTAACCTCTGACAAAAGAGACAAGAATGTACAATGGGGAAAAGACAGCTTCTTCAATAAATGGTGTTGGGAAAACTGGACAGCTATACACAAAAGACTCAGACTGGACTACTTTCTCACCCCATACAAAAATAAACTCAAAATAGACTAAAGGCTTAAATGTAAGGCCTGAAACTATAAAATTCTTAGAAGGAAACATAGGCAGTACACACTTAGACATCATTCTTAGCATTAGTTTTTTGGATATGTCTCCTCAGGCAAGGGAAACAAGAGCAAAAATAAACAACTGGGACTAAATACAACTAAAAATCTTTTACGCAGTGAAGGAAACTATTAACAAAATATAAAGGCAGCCCACTGATTAGAAGATATTTGCAAACAAATGTATCTGATAAGGGGTTTATATTCAAAATGTACAAAGAACTCATACAACTCAACTTCTAAAAAACAAACTATCTGATTTAAAAAAATGGGCAGCATACTTGATAAGACATTTTCCCAAAGAAGACATAAAGGTGGCTGACAGATACATGAAAAAATGCTCAACATCACTAATCATTAGGGAAATGCAAATCAAAATCAAATAAGATACCACCTCACACCTGTCAGAATGGCAGTTATCTAAAAGACAATATGTAACAAGTGTTGGAGAGGATGTGGAGAAAGGAAACCTTCATGCACTGTTGGTGGCAATATAAATTGGTACAGCCACTGTGGAAAACAGTATGGAAGCTCCTCAAAAAATTAAAAATAGAACTATCATAAGATCCAGCAAGTCTACCTCTGATTTTTTTTTTCTGAAGTAAACGAAAACACTAACTTGAAAAAATACATGCATCCCTATGTTCATTGCAGAACTATTTACATTAGCCATGATATGGAAGCAACCTAAGTGTCCATCAATAGACAAGTGGATAAAGAAGATGTGTGTGTGTACATATGTGTGTGTATATATATACATACATACACATCAATGGAATATTACTCACCCATAAAAAGAATGAAATCTTGCCACTGTGAAAATATGGATTGACCTAGAGGGTATTATGCTAAATGAAGTAAGTCAGATAGAGAAAGACAAATACCATACAATTTCACTTACATGGGGAATCTTAAAAACAAAACATGAATGAACAAAACAAAAACAGACTCACAGAAACAGAGAACAAACATGTGGTTGCCAAAGCAGGGATGGTGTGGGAGGGCATAGGGTGGGAAAATAGGTGAAAGAGATTAAGAGATACAAATTTCCAGTTATAAGTCACATGGATGTAATTAATGTAAAGCATAGCAAATATAGTCAATAATAATGTAATATCTTTGTATGGTGACATTTAGTAACTAGACTTATTGTGATAATTTTGTAATGTATAAAAATATCAAATCACTATACTGTACACCTGAAACTAATGTAACATTGTAAGTCAATTATTCTTCAATTAAAAATTAAAACAAATTTTTTAAAAAATGCAATGGTGGACTTCCCTGGTGACACAGTGGTTAAGAATCCACCTGCCAATGCAAGGGACACAGGTTCGATCCCTGGTCTGAGAAGATTCCACATGCCATGGAACAACTAAGCCCGTGTGCCACAACTACTGAAGCCTGTGCGCCTAGAGCCCATGCTCCACAACAAGAGAAGCCACTGCAATGAGAAGACCATGCACAGCAACAAAGAGTAGCCCCTGCTTGCCACAACAAGAGAAAGCCCATGCTCAGCAGTGAAGACCCAAGGCAGCCAAAAAAAAAAAAAGCAATGGTCCACCATCTTGAAGAATCAATGTCAGAGTGGACTTCATGTGTAATACAATGTGATGTCAACCATGGAAGAGGTGGATGCAGCAGATGCTCTGAGGACCTAAACCACATCCTCTCAGCTTACCTGATTTCAGTGCAGTTGAAATAGTGTGTGAACAGTGTCTTCCTAAATCAGTCCATATTGCCAGTGTTCATCTAAAGTGCCTGCTGTGGTGGCTCTGCTTTTCTTCCATAGAGCATTGCAGAAGATTGCTCAATCCATTCTCAGGTGAAGCTCAGAAGTATAGAGGAATTTAACCCACCCTTCTCCACCAAGGCAACCATTTATAGGAACTATTTACAAGACTGCAAAAGAAAGTGAAATCTACTTTCCTTGTGAGAAATGATGGTAACACTTCTTTTAGTACTTGATAGATTAAACAATTAAAAAGCAGACAATATATAGAAAGTATTTTAATGATCATTTAGCAAACTTGATCTAAGGCATGTATGTAGACTACAACATCTACCAATGGAAGAAATCATGTTCTTTTCGAGCACACATAGAACATTTACAAAAAGTTATCACATAGTGGGCCATAAAGCAAATCTCAGCACATTTCCGAAGATTGTATCATACAATCTATGTTCTTTGACCATAACACTTTTAAGTTAGAAGTAAATAATAAAAAGATACATAGAAAATCCCTATATGTTTGAAAGTAAGAAATATATTTCTTCTGTTGTTTTTTGGCTGTGTGGGCTCTTAGTTGAAGCATGCAGGATCTTCCTTGAGGCATGCGGGATCTTTAGTTGTGGCGCACGGGCTCTTCGTTGTGGTGCGTGGGCTTCTCTCTAGTTGTGTTGTGTGGGTTTTCTCTTCTCTAGTTGTGGTGCGCCAGCTCCAGGGCACGTGGGCTCTATAGTTTGTGGCACTCGGGCTCCAGAGCACATGGGCTCTGTAGTTTGCAGCACATGGGCTCGCTCGTTGAGGCGCTCGAGCTCAATAGTTGTGCTACGTGGGCTTAGTTGCCCCGCAGCATGTGAGATCTTAGTTCCCTGACCAGGGACTGAACCTGCGTTCCCTGCATTGGAAGGCAGATTCTTTACCACTGAACCACCAGGGAAGTCCCAGAAATACATTTCTGATTAACTCGTAAGTCAGAAAAGAAATAATGGAAAAATTTTTAATGTTTTGAACTAAATTATAGCAATAGTACTATGTTTCAAAACTTGTGTGGGTACAGCTAAAGCAGTACTTAGAAAAGTCTATAGCCACCAGTGGATACATTTATAAAGAAGAAAAACTAAAAATGAATGAGCTAAACATCTGTTTTTAAAAGTTAGAAAATGTATGGCAAAATTAATATAAAAAAGAAAGGTAAAAATGATAATGGTATGAACAGAAATGAATGAAATAGAAAACAAGTGTAAAATAGAATTAACAAAGCCAAAAGTTGTTTTTTCAAAAGACTAGTATAATTGAGAAATGTCTGGTGAGGCTGATCAAGTGAAAAAGAATCCAGTAATAAGCAATAATTGGAATAAAACAGGGAATGTAACTATACATGCTGCAGACATTAAAAATTTAATAGGAGGATATAGAAAACTTTAAGTATAATTTTACATTTAGCCTAAAAGAACAGATTCCTAGGAAAATAATATTTATCAAAACTTCCACGAGATACCAACACCTTACAAAGAAAGTACAAGAAAGGGATATTATAAGCTAGTCTTACTCATAAATGTAGATGCTTAATCCTAAAAATATAAGCAAGCTACACTTCTGCTTTTGGTCAAAATAGAATAACAAGGACTAGATTTATCCTCCTGCCTGAAATAACTAAAAGACCAGACAAAATATATGGAACAACAGTTTTTTGGTTTTGTTTCTTTTTACTTTTATTTGCACTTTTTTTATGCTGGATTTATTTCCAGTTCATAAGTTTTTGTTTCTTCAGTTTATTCAGGATATCTTTTTCTTCTGTGCAACCTCCTCTTGTGGTTTAGGAGCAATTTGTTCTTTTCCAGTAAGGATCATCTCTGCGGCAGGGGGAGTTCATGTATGGGTTAATCCAACTATGAACTCTGTTAGCATGGCAGTGCATCTTGGGGCCTGTTTCCACCTGGATGTATTCAATGACCAGAAAATCTACATCTAAACCCATAAGTTAAGCATTTCTCTTTGCATTTTTAAGCATGTATAGCAAAAATTCAGCACTCTTTTTGGGCCACTTACTCTGTGTACAGCCCTATCCACTATTTGGCCATCTCCATCATTGTAACAGAATGGCACACATTCCTTCTAAAGAGTAACATCTTTCAGAAACTTGGGGGCTTTTTGAATATGCATACTACTAATGGCCTGAGCAGTTTCGTGAGTATTCTTAAAGTGAACGCAAAGACTCAAATCTCTTTATTTGCATGATTTTGTGGAGTTTTCTTGCTCAAGTAAATAGTGAACCTTTTTCAGAGATCACCTTAGGCTGCTTAAAGGAAGAGCATGAAACAACAATTTTCAAGACACTGGACATCAGGCAACAATGAACAATGATTCCTTATAGGGGAAAAAGACACAGTGAACCCTACATTTGCACCAGCTTATTACCTGGAGAGAGTTTCTAGGCGTTGCACAAGGAAGGGGAACCCAAGCAGAGTCTAGCAGTTACCCTGAGTTGAAGGGACAAGATAGGAATCTGGGGAAGCTTAGAAGCTAGAGTTCATAGGGCAGAGTACTAGAGAGGAGGGAGCTGCACAAAGACAACTCTTGAAATCTACAAAGGATTCCCATCAAGTTTTCAGGTAAGTAATGATCAGTGAATATATGAGAGGAAACTACACAAATCCAAGGAAAGAACAACCGGCACTAATTGGAGGGAGCTCAGAAAACTCTGAGAATAGTTTCTGTTCCCACCAGTGAGGGTGGAAAATCTCATCATTTTCAGGGCATCAGGTAGAATTCTCAAAAGTTTTGCCTCAATAGTGGAGAAATAAATCCTAGACTAAAAAGGAGAAAAAAATTGTTTCTGAATAACTTAACCATGTTCAAGAACAAATCTCAAGAATAAACAATATTAATAGGAATAAACAATATTCAGCATCCAATAAGGTTAAAAAGAAGTAAACAGAACTGGAACTGAAAAATACAATGACAGAACTGAAAAATTCAATAGAGAGCTTCAAGAACAGATCAGCAAATTCTAAGACAGGTCCTTTGAAATTAGCTAGTTATAGGAACAACGAGTGAAGTGAAAAAGGGTGAAGAAAGCCTACATGAATTAAGTGATAATCTCAAGCAAATGAATATAAGCATCATTGGAATTCCAGAAGAAGAAGACAGACAGAAAGGGGCAGACGAAGAGTAACCCCCACTCACTGCAACTAGAGAAAGCCCACGTGCAGCAATGAAGACCCAACACAGCAAGCAAGCAAGCAAGCAAGCAAGCAAGAAAGGAAGGAAGGAAGAAAGAAAGAAAGAAAGAAAGAAAGAAAGAAAGAAAGAGGAAGGAAGGAAGAAAGAAAAAAGAAAGGAAGAAAGAAAGAAAAAGAAAGAGAAAGGAAAGAAAGAAAGAAAGGGGCAGAAAGCGTATTTAAAATCTAATGGCTACAGATGGCCAAAAAGCACATGAAAAGAAGTTCAACATCACTAATTATCAGAGAAATGCAAATCAAAACTACAATGAGGTATCACCTCACATAGGTCAGAATGGCTATCATCAAAAAGTCTACAAACAATAAATGCTGGAGAGGGTGTGGAGAAAATATACTGTTGGTGGGAATGTAAAGTGGTACAACTACTATGGAGAACAGTATGGAGGTTCCTTAAACTACCATATGAACTACCATATGACCCAGCAATCCCACTCCTGGGCATATGTCTGAAGAAAACCATAATTCAAAAAGATACATGCACCCCAATGTTCATTGCAGCACTATGTACAATAGCCAGGTCATGGAAGCAACCTAAATGTCCATTGACAGAGAAATGGATACAGAAGATGTGGTACATATATACAATGAAATATTACTCAACCATAAAAAAGAATGAAAAAATGCTATTTGCAGCAACATGGATGGACCCAGAGATTATCATACTAAGTGAAGTCAGAAAGAGAAAGACAAATACCATATGATATCACTCATGTGGAATCTAGTTTTAAAAAATGATGTATATGAACTTATTTATAAAATAGAAACAGACTCACAGATTTCAAAAACAAACTTATGGTTACCAAAGGGGAAACATGGAGTGGAGGGATAAATTAGGAGCTTGGGATTAACATACACACACTACTATATATAAAGTAGATAACCAACAAGGACCTACTGTATAGCACAGGGAACTCTACTCAATATTCTGTAATAACCTATATGGGAAAAGAGTCTGAAAAAGAATGAATATATGTATATGTATAACTGATTCACTTTGCTGTACACCTGGAACTAACACAACATTGTAAATCAATTATACTCCAATAAAAAATTTTTTTAAATGGTAAAAAAAATAAAATAAAAGGAAAAAAAAATCTAATGGCTGGGGACTTCCCTGGTGGTCCAGTGGTTAAGACTCCGTGCTTTCACTGCAGGGGGCACAGGTTAGATCCTTGCTTGGGGAACTAAGCTCTCACATGCTGTGTGGCATGGCCAAATAAATTAAATAAACAATTTTTTAAAATCTAATGGCTGAAAACTTCCTAAATCTTGAGAAAGATATGGACACACAGGTACATGAAGCTTGAAGGACCAAAAGCAAGAACTCAAAGAAGAGTACCCTGAAACACATTATAATCAAGTTGTTAAAAGTCAAATACTAGAGAATTTTGAAAGCAGCATGAGAAAACCAACTCCTCATATACCAGGGAACCACCATAAGAATATCAGCAGATTTCTCAGCAGAAACCTAGCAGACCAGAAGGGAGTGGGATGATACATTCAGAGTACTGAAAGAAAAAAAAAACCTGCCAACCAATACTATACTCAGCAAAACTGTCCTTCAGAAAGGAAGGAGACATAAAGATTTTCCCAAACAAACAAAAGCTGAGGGAGTTCATCACCACTAAACGTGCCTTACAAGAAATGCTGAAGGAAGTTGAAACAAAAGGCTACTAACTAGTAACATGAAAACTTATGAAAAGGAAAGGTAAATATGTAGTCAAATTCAGAATACTCTAATACTATAATGATGGTGCTTTTTAACTCTAGTATAAAAGTTAAAAGGCTATAGTATTAAGGATCTGATGTGCCAGTTTCTAAGAGGCTTAGATTTCCTTCATGCCAACTGCATCGTTCACTGAGATCTGAAGCCAGAGAACATTCTGGTGACAAGTGGTGGGACAGTCAAGCTGGCTGACTGGCCTGGCCAGAATCTACAGCTACCAGATGGCACTTACACCTGTGGTTGTTACACTCTGGTACCATGCTTCAGAAGTTCTTTTGCAGTCTACATATGTAACACCTGTGGACATGTGGAGCGTTGGCTGTATCTTCATAGAGATGTTTCGTCAAAAGCCTCTTTTCTGTGGAAACTCTGAAGCTGACCATTTAGGCAAAATCTTTGACCTGATCAGACTGTCCCCAGAGGATGACTGGCCCTGAGATATGTCTCTACCCTGAGGAGACTTTTCCCCCAGAGGGCCCTTCCCAGTGCAGTCGGTGGGAGGGTGGGACGAATTGGGAGATCAGTACTGACATATATACACTACCATGTGTAAAATAGTTAGCTAGTGGGAACATGCTATAAAGTACAGGAAGCTCAGCTCAGTGCTCTGTGATGACCTAGATGGGTGGGAGGGAGGTCCAAGAGGGAGGGGATATATGTATACATATAGCTGATTCACTTCATTGTATAGCAGAAACTAACACAACATTGTAAAGCAATTATACTCCAATAATAATAATTACAGCTACAATAACTTGTTAATGGATGCACTATATAAAAAAATCTAAAGTGTGACATCAGTGGCATAAAATATGAGAGGCGGAGAAGTAAAAGTGTAGAGTTTTTGTATGTGACTGAAAGTAAGTTGTCATTGCCTTACAATAAACTGTTATAATTATAGGATGTTTTATGGAACCCTGTGGTAACCACAAAGAAAAACCTCTAGTAGATACACAAAAGATAAAGAGAAAAAAGTTAAAACATACCACTGCAAAAAAAAAAAAAAAAAAAGCAAAGGAAGACTAGAGAGGAACAAAGGAACTACAGAACAGTCAGAGAGCAATTAACAAAATGGTAATATATTTGTTGCCTTTGCTTTTGTTGTCAAATCCAAATAATCATTGCCAAGACCAGTGTCAAGAAGCATTTCTCTATGTTGTCTTCCAGTAGTTTTATGATTTTAAGATTTTTGTTTAAGTCTTTAAACCCATTTTGAGTTAACATCTGTATATGGTGTAAGACAGGGGTCTAGTTTCATTCTTTTTCATGTGGATATCCAGTTTCCCAACACTATTTATCAAAGAGACTATCTTTTCCCCATTGTGTATGCTTAGTGCCTTTGTTAAAAATTAATTGACCATATATGCAAGGGTTTATATCTGGGATCATTATTCTGTTCCAGAATTATTTGTCTATTTTTATGCCAGTCCTGTACTCTTTTGATTTCTATAGCTTTGTAATGTAGTTTGAAATCAGGAGGTGAGATGCCTTCAACTTTGCTCTCCTTGCTCAAGATTGCTTTGGCTATTTGGAGTCTTTTGTGGTTCCATATACATTTGGGGATTGTTTTTTCTATTTCTGCAAAAAATGCAATTTGAATTTTGATAGGGATTGCATTGAAACTGTAGATCACTTTGAGTAGTATGGACATTTTCACAATATTAATTCTTCCAATCCGTGAACACAGAATATCTTTCCTTTTATTTGTGTCCTCTTCGATTTCTTTCATCAATGTTTTGGTAGTTTTCAGTGTATAGATCTTTCACTTCCTTGGTTAAATTTATCCTTAAGTATTTTATTCTTTTTGATGTTCTTATAAATGAGTTTTCTTAATTTCTTTTTCAGAGAGTTTGTTCTTATTACCTGCCTCTTCAGCTCCTCAATGTAGGCTAATTGGAACCTGACCTTCAGACCGCAGCTGGGATAATCAGGATTTTATATACGCAGTCTAGCTTCTGTTAGGGCAAAATCAGGAGCTGGTTGTTTTTGCCTAACCAATCTGTGCTGAGTCAGAGGGAATATCCCCTACAAGTGCTTGTGCACCCATATGGAACCACCTCTTTTTTCTCTGTGGTCCCAGAGAACTTGTGAATGCTAAGCCCCATCATATCCCACAGGTAGGTGATTTAGGAGTTATTGCCTCTGGTGGCAGCCATAGAAGGTAGGCTGCTAGATATTTGTCCAAACTCTTTTAAGGAGAAGCTATAGATTTGGTTTCATCACCAGGCGTAACGGGTATGGGATGGGGGAGGTGCAGGAAGTTCCCACACACCCATTCAGGTTCCCAGATGACTACTAAGTAGTGCCCCTTCGGCTCCCAGGTCCAAGCTAATTAGAAGCCCGACCCCTGGGAAGCATCTGGGAAAGTATGCAGTCAAACCCCTTCCAGGGAGAAACTGGGAACCTTGTGTTTTTGCCTGTTCCCTCTGTGCTGAGCCTAGGGATTTAGCTATGGGAAGTGCTTGCATTTCTGTATAAAACTGCCTATTAGTTTAATGTAGTCCCATGGAACTTGTGAATGCTGAACACTTTTGGCTCTCAGAGCTAGCTGATTTGGGAGCCAGTCCCTCAGGTGATAGACGTAAAAGTTGGGATGTTGGATATGTGGACAAGCTCCTTCCAGGGAGTAGCTGGGGACTTGGTTTTACTCTTGAAGTAAGCTGGGGGGAGAAGGCAGTGGATATGCCCAAAGGCTCTTTCAGGCTCCTGAGAAGATCCCATGCAGATGCAGTCTGGTTAGAAGCCAGACCCTTGAACAGCAGCTGGGAAAGTTTGCAGTTTAACCCTTCTAGAAAAAGGCAAGGTGCTGGGTGTATTGCCTGCTCCCTCTGAGCTGAGCCCAGGGGGATAGCTGTGGCAAGGAGGATTATTCTTGAACTTTAAGATTTAAATGAATTTGCCTTACTAAGTTTTGGACTTTCTTGGGACCTGTGACTTTTTTCTGTTGTCCCATTTCTCCCCTTTGGAATGGGAGTGTCTATCCTATGCCTGTCCCACTATTGTATTTTGGAAGTACCTAACTTGTCTGGCTTCATAGGTTCACAGCTAGAGAGGAATTATGCCTCAGGATGTATCATAGCTCAAGATTCACATTTATCTGATTTAGATGTTAGTTAGATGAGACTTTGGAGGTGGAGTTAATAACGGAATGGACTGAGACTTTTGAGGCTGTAGAGATGGGGTGAATGTATTTTGCATTCAAGAAGGAAATGAATTTTGGGGGGCCAGAGAGCAGAATGTTATGAGTTGAATTGTATTCTCCCAAAATTTCTAGGTTAATGCTCTAACTCCCAATATAACTATATTTGGAGATAGAACCTTTAAGGAACATGAGACCCTAATCCAATAGGACTAGCGTTCTTGTAAGAAGAGGAAGACAGGACTTCCCTGGTGGTGCAGTGGTTAAGAATCCGCCTGCCAATGCAGGGGACACGGGTTCGAGCCCTGGTCTGGGAAGATCCCACATGCTGCGGAGCAACTAAGCCTGCGTGCCACACTACTGAGCTTGCACTCTAGAGCCTGCGAGCCACAACTACTGATCCCACATGCCACAGCTACTGAAGCCCGCACTCCTAGAGCCTGTGCTCCGCAACAAGAGAAGCTGCCGCAATGAGAAGCCCATGCATCACAACGAAGAGTAGCCCCCACTTGCCACAACTAGAGAAAGCCCGCATGCAGCAACGAAGACCCAATGCAGACAAAAATAAATAAATAAATTTATAAAAAAAAAAAGAAGAGGAAGAGATACCAGGAGTACACACAAACAGAAAAAAGGCCATCTGAGGATACTGCACAAAGACAGCCATCTGGACTTCCAGCCTCCAGAATTGTGAGAAAATAAATTTCTATTGTTTAAGCCACCAAGTCTGTGGTATTTTGTTTTGGCAGCCTTAATTAACATGGCAGCTGAATAATACAGATGGAAATGGGAGTGACTGCTATTGGATACAGGGTTTCTTTTTGGAGTAATGAAATGTTCTAAAAGCAATTGTGGTGATCGTATAATTCTGTGGATGCTATAAACCATTTAATTATATACTTTAAATGGGTGAATTTTATGGGCTATGAATTATGTCTCAATAAAGTGTTTTTTAAAAAGCAGTCAGAGAAATTCATCATATTAACAAAGTAAAAATTTTGAAAACATCAATAGATGCTGAAAAAGCTTTTGACAAAACCCAACGTCCATTCTTTTTTTTGTTTGTTTTTTGGCTGCATTGGATCTTCGTTGCTGTGTGCGGACTTTCTCTAGTTGCGGTGAGTGGGGGCTACTCTTTGTTGTGGTGGGCGGGCTTCTCATTGTGGTGGCTTCTCTTGTTGTGGAGCATGGGCTCTAGGCACGCGGGCTTCAGTAGTTGTGGCTTGAGGGCTCTAGAGCGCAGGCTCAATAGTTGTGGTGCATGGGCTTCGCTGCTCCGTGGCATGTGGGATCTTCCTGGACCAGGGCTTGAACCCATGTCCCCTGCATTGGCAGGCAGATTCTTAACCACTGCGCCACCAGGGAAGTCCCCAACATCTATTCTTGATTAGAAAAACACTCTAGGAGAAAATATTTTCAAATCATATATTTGACAAGAGATTAATATCCAGAATATAGAAAGAACACTTAAAACTCAACAATAGCAACAACAATAGTAACAATACAATTTAAAAATGGGCAAAGGACTTGAATAGCTATTTCTCCAAAGAAGATATACAGATGGCCAATAAGCACATGAAAAGATGCTAACTAATCATTAGAGAAATGCAAATCAAAACCACAATAAGATACCAATTCACATCCATTAGGATGGTTATTATTTAAAACAAACAACAGAAAATAAGTGTTAGTGAGGATGTGAAGAAGTTAGAACCCTTGTGCATTACTGAAGAGAATGTAAAATGGTTTAGCCATTATGGAAAACAGTATGGCAGTTCCTCAAAAAATTAATACTAGAATTACTATATTACCCAGCAATTCCACTTCTGAGTATATATTGAAAAGAATTGAAAGCAGGGATTTGAACAGATGTTTGTACACCAATGTTCCTAGCAGCATTATTCACAACAGCAAAACAGCTGGGAGCAACCCAAGTGTCCACTGATGGATGAATGGATAAACAAAATGTGGTATATGCATACAATAATGGAATATTATTCAGCCTTAATGAAGAAGGAAATTCTGATTTGTGCTACAACTTGGATGAACCTAGAAATCTTTATGCTAAGTGAAATAAGCCAGATATAAAAGAACAAATATTGTATGATTTCACTTATATGAGTTACTTAGAATAGGCAAATTCATAGAAATGATGGTTACCATAAGCTGGAAGATGGGAATGGAGATTTATTGTTTAATAGCCGCAGAGTTTTAGTTTGGGGTGATGAAAAAGTTCTGGAGGTGGATAGTGGCTATGGCTGCACAACAATGTGAATGTACCTAATGCTACTGAGCTGTACACTTCAAAATGGCTAAAATGGGAAAAATGTTTGTTATATATATCTTATCACAATAAAAAACAAACTCTCAGCAATCTAGGAATAGAAGATTAACTTCCTTAATCTGATAAAGGACATCTATGAAAAACCTATAACTGATACCATACTTGATGATGAAAGACTGAATGATATCCTCCTAAGATTAGAAACAAGGTAAGGATATCCACTCTCACCATTTCTTTCCAACTTTTAATGGAGGGTTCAGCCAGTGCAATATGGGGGGAAAATAAAATAAGGGCTTCCAGATTAGAAGGAATGACAATCCCAATCAAAATCACAGCAGGATTTTTTTTGGTAGAAATTCACAAACTTTATGTTCAAAACAAGGAAAGCTAAACAATATGTTGTTTAGGTAAACATAGGCAATAACTACGAAGAAAAGCAAGAGAATGTTTAACACAAAAATCAGGATAGTTGTTATCTCTGGAAGTAGTGAGGGAATTCAACTAGGGAGGAGCATACAGAGAACTTCTGGGATGTAGAATGACCTGGATGGTGGGTAGACAAATTATTCACTTTATTATCCCTTAAACTGCACATGAAAGTTTCCATATAATTTTGCATTACACTATGTATCCCAGCCTATTAAAAAAAAAAAAAAGTCATGTTTCTCAAAAGTCTTCAAATTAAAGGAATATAAGGCATGTAAACAGAATTTAAGGAGGCTTAAGATAGGGACACATTAACATGATACAACTAGGTAATTCAGAGAAGAAAGAGAGATCAAGGATTTCCTGAAGGAAATAGCATTACAAATTGAAATGAGAAATTCCAAAACCAAATCCTCTGTCCAAATAATATGGCATCCTATTTGAAAAGACAATGAAAGGAACTGCGTGAATTGAAGCAATGCTCGGGTTTGCACCAGGCTTGTAGATTTAAATTCTAGATTCTTTCCCCAAAGAGAATTGTTTGACTATAAAATAAGGGGCACCATTGTGAATTTGATTATATGTAGGACACAATTTTAAGATCCTACATAGTAAAAATTTTTTACATAGTAAAAAATTTCATGTTTATTTGATTTTTGCATTACTTTTCTATTGCCACAAACTATCACAAATTTAGAGGTTTAAAACAATACCCATTTATTATCTCACATTTCTACATGTCAGAAGTCTGACATGCAGTGGTAAGGTTCTATGCTCAGGATCTTATGAGGCCAAAATCCTGGTGTTGGTAGGGCTATGATCCTTTCTGGAGGCTTTGGGGAAGAATTTACTTCCCAGGCTTCTTCAGGTTGTCAGAATTTAGTTCCTTGTGGGTCTAGGACTGAATCTCTGTTTTCTTGACCTGTGTCTCCCTCCATTTTCAAACCAACAACTGGGAGTCAAGTCCTGCTGGTGCTTCAAAGTGACTTCCTCTTCTGCCTACCTTTTTTTCTGCAGCATCTGGAGAATATTCTCTGCCTTTAAGGGTTTGTATGATTAGGTTAGATCCACCTAGGTAATCGCCCTTTCATAAGGTCAACTAATAACCTTAATTGCATCTGCAAAGTCCCGTTTCTGCAGTACTTAGAGTATTGTTTGACTGAATAACCAAGGGGCAGGAATCTTACGGAAGGGGGCGTCCTTAGAATCCTGCCTATCACAGTTGTCATCCATGTCAAGAAAGATTTCAATAATTGAGCATTCTATTCTCATGGCACTGTGCTGGGACCTGAACATTGTAAATGTACAGTCAACCAGCTTCAAGGAATATATAATCTAGTTGTGTGCTGTTAATATAAAGTGTTTGTATAGAATGTGGTTTTGTGTAGAATTTGTCTTAAAATACTGTTTCAATTGTATCATCTGAGTTTTACCAACTCTTCAAAATTATTCTGTTCACTTTCATTTTTTAAAATAAACCCAGCATATTGACTGGGTTTATTCACTTGTCAGTAATGACAGTTAAGTCATAGTTGAACAGTTAAAAAAAACTCTTTTCAGTGAGTAAAATAATTCTTCTCTGTCTTAAGGCATCAGTAAATTTGGGAGGAAGGCGATGAAAACTTACAAAACAAAACTTACCTAACTGAGATCTAAAACCTGAGCCAAATCTCTAGATGCCAACACTATTATTGCAATGGAGGCATTTCAGGAGCTTCCTGTATAACATGCTAATTCTCTCTTCTTTAAATGGACTAGATAGAAGTGGTACAACAGCAGAATCATTCTAGCCTAATAACCAAATTAGGGAAATGTTTAGTGCTTTAAATGCATTTCTCAATAATAATTTTGTAGTCTGGCCATACTTCCATTTACCTCATTAAATTTGGATATCTTCATATATTGTGATTCATTTGAGAAGTTAATAGCCTCAGCGTTTTACAACAGACACTGTCTAAAGTAGTTAGGAAGACAGAAAGCTTTTAGTTCAACTCATTTTCCCTTGAATAGAGAGCTCAATAAGCCATTTCCTCATGTTGAAATAAAAGCTGTTTAATGAGAATACAGATCAAATTTTGTTACTAGAAAAGTGTGTGTGTGTGTGTGTGTGTGTGTGCGTGTGTGTGTGTATAACGAGCCCATGCAAACAGTATTTGATATATCTAAATTCTAGTACAGTGGAAAAATTTGGCACACTTTCAGGTTTCATTTTAACTATAATTTTATTACCCTGATCAGTATTGTTTGCCTGTTTTTGAATGGTACTTGTTTTAACCTTTGAATTAATTGCACAATGGCTGTTTTTTTTTATCACCAAAAGATCACTTTTAATATGTTGTTTTATATCCTTCTAATCTTTTTTGAGCATAGAGATTTTTTAAAGTTATTAAAATATAGTTGATGTACAATATTATGTTAGTTTCAGGTATACTACATAGTGATTTGACGCTTGCATACATATGGAATGATCACCACAATAAATCTAGTAACCATCTGTCACCAAAGTTATTGCAATGTTATTGACCATATTCCTTACACTGTATATTGCCTTCCTGTGGCTTATTTATTTTATAACTGGAGGTTTGTAATTCACCAGTTTTCCCCCACCTGCCCACCCCTGGCCTACCACCCATTATTCTCTGTATCTATGAGTCTGTTTTCACTTTGTTTTGTCTGTTTGTCTGCTTTGTTTTTTAGATTCTCACATATATATGTGAGGACATAGGGTATTTGTCTTCCTCTGACTTATTTCACTTAGCATAGTACCCTCTATATCCATCCATGTTGTCAAAAATGGCAAGATTTCATTCTTTTTTTGGTTTGGCTGAGTTATATTTCATTGTATACAGGAGATATATGTATATAATATTATATATACCACATATTCTTTATGCATTCATCTATCAGTGGACACGTAGGTTGTTTCCATATTTTGGCTATTGTAAAAAGTGCTGCAATGAATATTGGGGTGCATATGTTTTTCTAATAAGAGTTTTTGTTTTCTCTGGGTAAAAATCCAGAAGTGAAATTCCTGGGTCATACAGCAATTCTATTTTTTACTTTTTGAGAAACCTCCATATGGTTTTCCATATTGATTGCACTAATTTACAATCCCACTAACAGTACCCAGGGTTCCCTTTTCCCACATCACAGCTAACACTTGTTATTTATTGTCTTTTTGATGATAGCCATTCTGACAGGTGTGAGGTGATATCTCATTGTGTTTTGATTTGCATTTCTCTGATGATTAGTGATGTTGGCATCTTTTTATGTGTCTATTGGCCACCTTCTTTGGAAAAATGTCTATTCAGGTCCTCTGCCTACTTTTAAATCAGGTTGTTTGTTTTTTTGATGTTGAGTTGTATGAGTTCTTTGTATGTTTTAAATATACATATTTTCAATAGTCCCTTATCAGATACATCATTTGCAAATATCGTTTTGCTTTGTTTATAGTTTCCTTTTCTGTGCAAAAGATTTTTAGTTTTATTTAGTTCCATTTGTTTATTTTTGCTCTTGTTTCCCTTGCCCGGTTTTCAAAGCCAGTCATTCTGAGGGCTCATCTTCCTAGTACTTGACCCCTATGTTGGGGAGCCTGAAGTGGGGTTGGGACTTCTTTTCCTTGGGGAGAACCTCTATGATTGTGAAATTCCTCCAGTTTGTGAATTACTGACCTGTGGGTGTGGGTCCTGACTATACTATGTCTGTGCCCCTCCTACCCATCTTGTTGTTCCTTATTAATATCTTTAGTTGTGTTAATCTCTTCTGGTAGTCTTCATGTCATTGTCATAGATAGTTACTCTGTAAGTAGTTGTAATTTTGGTGTGCCCATGGGAGGAGGGGAGTTCAGGGTCATCCTACTGTGCCATTTTGGCCACACCCCCCATATTGGCTGGTTTTTAATCAGAGTCTGCTTTACTTTTCTGCCCCATTTGACACTGTCCACTACCATGGCTTGATGGTCTCTCCTCTCTGATCTTTTCAAATACCATTGTCTAAGGTCCTCCTATTTCTTTGATAATTCTTCTTATCTTGGGCTCCCTAACAGGTTTAGATGTTGTTGACTTCCTTGAACCTTTTCTTTTCTTTCTGATGTGCTTATCTGAATGCCTCATCCATTCTCATGGCTTCATTTATAGATGTGTAGAAACCTTCCCTGGAAAGGACTAATTGCTATTGCTTTGTTCACGGGCATTTCATTTTGTCGAAGACTTAGCTTATTTTCAATAATTTATTTCTTTATTTTGTATTAATTTTTATTGGAGTATAGTTGCTTTACAACATTGTAAAGCAACAGTTTCTGCTGTACAGCAAAGTGAATCAGTTATATGTATACATATATCCCCTCTTTTTTTGATTTCCTTCCCCTTTAGGTCACCACAGGTCAATAATTTAATTGTTTTACAGACAAATATTGTATCTTCCCCAATTTTAGCTTTGCTGCCAGAACACCCTGAAAAACTTCTATGTCAGGACATTGAAACGAGATATTTTTGTTTTTTCCTAAAATGTTTAGTTATTTTTTTCCTAAAAGGTCTTTTCCTCAAAAGTGTATTTTAGGACCCGCGTGCAGGGACTCTAAGCAGCCACTAGAGGGCGCCAGCCACTTACACAATGACTGAGTAACGGGTCCCCTCCTTCCCTGTTCTGAACTGTTTCTAAATCAGCAAAGTCAAGTCTTCTTGGTAAAAGCCTCAGTTAGTATGTTTATATTCTCTGTCGTTTGTGATTTGTACTGCTATACAAACATGAAGGCAGAGACAGTTATGGCCACACATATTTCTCCCCAGCATAAAAATTGCTTCTATGCCCTTCACTACAGGGCAGAATGACCAGAGTTAGATTTCTTTCTCAGCTTTTCTTTGCATGCCCCTCTGCCATGTTTTTTCCCCTCAGCTGTGAAGTTTATCATGTTCTTTTTTTGCTCAACTGAATGGCTGTAATTATGTTAACTGACTTTAAAGTGGTCAGATTTCTTTTTCCACCTTTCTCTGTTTCTGTTTTTCTATCTTCCCTCTCATTCCCAAGTATATTTTCCTGATTATTTTTTAATTTTTCAAATATTTTACTCCTGAAAGCAATGTTACAAGAAATGGGAAGGTCATGGTATACAAAACTCTAGGAGTAAGAACAGCCTTAACGTAAGAATGAGGTGGAACCAGAATCTGCCTGCTGGGTATAAACCTCCTTTGGGGCTGGTCTTCCATAGCAGGCGTGGGTGAATGTGGTACCTCATCATCCAGACAGAAAAGAAATCTCTCCGAGTCTTTCTAGAGGAGAAGAGTAAGCAAGATGGGTGGCTCTGAAGCATCTGGGAATGTGGTTCACAATAACGCACAGAGCTAGCTAAATAAGAAAATCCATGACCATTATGGAGAAAAGATCAAAGAGTCTGTAAACTCAAGCAAATATAAGAGCTGCCACATTGGTGAGACCCAAAATCCATTTAGATCAGTTTTCATTCTTGAAATAATGTCACAAAGAAAGTTTTGTGAGAATGTAGAAAAGTTTCATATTGTGACTGCCTCAAAGTGTCCCTAAAGCATCTGTTTGTCTTTATAATCCACTACAATTGTTCATCCCTGAAGTATTTAAAGTCTTTTGGCTAGTCTTCCATTTCAGTTTATAAATCCTCTTGGGATTAGAAGCTCCTTATGTTACTAGTCACTTATTTATTTCAAAAAAGCATTACTGTGCACTTACTTCATGCCAGGCACTGTTTTATATATGTCCTGAGAATACAAAGATGAAAAGACAGAATCCCCTCACGCTTGAAAAGATTAGCATAGTGAGAAAGATAGCCTAATAAATAAAGTGTAAAGTAGTAATCTTGTCCTAAATCACCTTTTGCAAGGATGCTTTCTTCCTCTAATATTCTAGAATTTATAGAATAAATTCAAGCAGACTCTTTGTCAACAAAAGTACGCTACAAATACATCACTTTTATTTTTGAGATTTTAAGTTTTTAATGCATGTAAGAATTCTTCCTTTCTTTTCTGATTCTAACCTTCAGTCATTTTTCAATATGCCTACAATGTACCAGGCACTGTGCTAGGATACAAATATGAATATGACATTGCCTCTGACTCTTCAAGTTGTTTATTTTACATCTCCTCTCTCCTTAAACCTCCAGCACTTCATCTTCCCTCACTTTCAGCTGGTGATCTCATTTTACACTTCATTGAAGGAACAGAAGCCATCAGGCAATAATTACTACATTTTCTCACCACCAAATACTTGTACTCCCTCCTTTCATGATGAAGAAGCATACCCTGTCCTCTCTAGGGCACTGGATTGCATGCCTGCCTAGTTGAAGATTCACTCCTGCCATTATCTGACCTCTGTTCTGCATCATGCCTTAGTGTTGTCCTCAGGTAAACTCTCCCTAGACTCCACATTCTTGCCAGCTTATGCCCTTCCTTTCACAGTGAACCTTATCAACAGTTGCTTATATTGTACTTGCTCTCTCCACTTCCTCAATTCTCTTTCTCTGTTCAACCCACTCCAATCATATGTTCATTGCATTTGTGGAAATGACTGTTGTCAAATCTGTCACCAGTGACTTCACCTTGCCAAATTCAGTATTAGTTCTCAATCCTCTCTAATTTGACCTCTCTGTGGGATTTGGCAGAGATGACCATTTCCTCCTATTTGAAACACATTCTACTGTTAGCTTCAACCACATGCTCTCAGTTTTCCTCCTATATCACTGGAGTTGCTTCTGGGTCACTTCTTCCTTTACTCCATCTCTAAATATTAAAGTGCCCTGGGTCTCAATTCTAGAGCCTCTTTCCTTCTGCATTTAAACTCACTCCATAAGTCATTACGTCTAGTCTCGTTGCTTTAAACACAAGTTATATGCTGATGAATTACAGAATTATGTGTCCAACTCTGTTCTCTCCCTAGATCTCCACTCCTGAATATCCAGCTGCCTTCTGACATCTCCACTTATGTCTCTTAGTGTATCTGAACTATAACAAGACCAAAACAGAATTATTGGTCTCCCTTCAGAGTTTTTTCCTATCACAGTCTTTTCCATCTTGGATAAAGCATCCTCACTCACCCAGTGCTTCTTCTCACCACCCCGTGTCCAATCCATCAGCAAGTCTTACTAGCCTTGGAAGTTCCTCTCCAAGGCCTCTGAGACCTGCAGAGCTTTCTGGACTCATTTGTTACACTCTCACCTTGTTCACTGCATTCTGACCACATGGGCTTGCTTTATAGTCCTCATGAATGCCAAATGCATTTCTGTCTCAAGCTTTAGCTCTTGTTGTTCCCTATGCCTAGAACACTCTTCCCACAGAGCTCTTCCCGTGGCTGACTCCTCACCATTCACTTCCCAGAGTTATCCGTGCAAATGTTGTCTCCTCACTACTCTATCCAAAGTACTCTGCCCACTCACTGCCTACCCCCAGAATCACTGTATACCCCATCACCCTGTGTTATTTTTTTCATAAGACTTACCATTACCTGAAAGTATTTATTTGTCCACATTTTTGGTTTCTCTTCTCACCAGAATGTAAGGCAAAAGGAATGGCTCTCATGTGTTTTGCTCACCCCTGCATCCCCAGTGTCTGGCATATAGAGATGCTTAATAAACAATTATTAAGTGAACGAAAAATTGAATGAATGAATGAATGGGAAGACATGAAAGCCAGCATATAACAACCCTCAGTGATATGAACTATGACAGAGATGACCAACCAAGGAAATGATCCATGAAGATAAGTAGCTATCTAATTGCTGGATAGTTTTTTTGTTTTTTTGTTTTTTTTAAAGTATTTGTTTATTTATTTATTTATGGCTGTGTTGGGTCTTCCTTTCTGTACGAGGGCTTTCTCTAGTTGCGGCAAGCGGGGGCCATTCCTCATCGTGGTGCGCGGGCCTCTCACTATCGCGGTCTCTCTTGTTGCGGAGCACAGGCTCCAGACGCGCAGGCTCAGTAATTGTGGCTCACGGGCCCAGTTGCTCCGTGGCATGTGGGATCTTCCCAGACCAGGGCTCGAACCCATGTCCCCTGCATTGGCAGGCAGATTCTCAACCACTGCGCCATCAGGGAAGCCCCCTGGATAGTTTTTATATACCTTGAAAATGTAAGATTGTATTTTTATTATTCAGATCTTTTTTAAAACTTTTTTTTATTGAATGAAAGAGTCAAGTTCTATAGTACTTTACAATTTTCAAAAGTTTCACACACATGATTTTATATAATCCCATAATAACCCATTTTTTGAGTCCCCTACCCCTTTATTGCCCCTCCCCCCTTCCCTCTCCCCACTGGTGAGCATCTAATTTGTTCTTTATATCTGTGAGTCTGCTTCTTTTTTGTTTTATTCATTAGTTTGTCGTATTCTTTAGATTCCACATATAAGTGATATATAGTATTTGTCTTTCTCTGGCTGACTTATTTCACTTAGTATAATGCCCTCCAAGTCCATCCCTGTTGCTGCAAATGGCAAAATTTCATTCTTCTTTATGGCTGGGTAGTATTCCATTGTGTGTGTGTGTGTGTGTGTGTGTGTGTGTGTGTGTGTGTGTGTGTGTATGTATATGTATGTATGTATATATATATATATCACATCTTCTTTATCCATTCACCTGTTGATGTACACTTAGGTTGCATCCATACCTTGGCAATCGTAAATAACACTGCTATGAACCTTGGGGTGCGTGTATCTTTTCAAATTAGTATTTCTGTTTTTTTTTCAGATATATAACCAGGAGTGGAATTGCTGGGTCATATGTTAGTTCTATTTTTAGTTTTTTGGGACGTCTCCATACTGTTTTCTACAGTGGCTGCCCCAGATTTACATTCCCGCCAACAGTGTTCCCTTTCCTCCACATTCTCACCAACATTTGTTATGTGTTCTTTTTGATGATAGCCATTCTGACAAGTGTGAGGTGATATTTCATTGTGGTTTTAATTTTCATTTCCCTGATGATCAGTGATGCTAAGCATCTTTTCATGTGCCTGTTGGCCATCTGTATTTCCTCTTTGGAAAAATGTCTATTCAGTTCTTCTGCCCATTTTTAAATAGGGTGGTATGGTTTTTTTGATGTTGAGTTGTATGAGCTGTTTATATATGTTGGATATTAACCCCCTATCAGTCATATCATTTGCAGATATCTTCTCCCATTCAGTAAGTTGCCTTTTTGTTTTATTGACGGTTTCCTTTGCTGTGCAAAAGCTTTTAAGTTTAATTAGGTCCCATTGTTTACTTTTGCTTTTGTTTCCTCTGCTTTAGGAGATGGATCCAAAAAAAAAAAAAATTGCTGCGATTTATGTTGAAAAGTGTTCTGCCTATGTTTTCCTTTAGGAGTTTTATAGTATCTGGTCTTACATTTAGGTCTTTAATTCACTTTGAGTTTATTTTTGTATATGGTGTTAGAGAATGCTCTAATTTCACTTTTTTACATGTAGCTGTCCAGTTTACCCAGCACCATTTATTGAAGAGACTGTCTTTTCTTCATTGTATATTCAGACCTTGAATATTTAAAGATAGTTAAACTAACACTTTTCATACAGGAAAGCACCCCTTTCCACTTTTCAGCTCCATTTGATTCTTCCAAATTTAGGCTCATATCTCATTTCTCACCCCCTTTTCAGGCTTATACAACATATTCTTCACAAAAACAATAGCAAATGAATAGTTAAGATTATTTGTATCTTTGAGATGCTATAGTTAAATGATGTTTTGGACTTTTTAATTGCAGGGCAATTGCTTTCAAGATTTCTGTGAAATACTCTGATAGTCACCTCAAAATTAATAAATGTATTTTAAGTAAATTATCAAAGAGTGTCATATATTATGATCTTTAGGTCTTCCTTTATTTTTCAGTCAGGTTTACTGAGGAATAATTTATATATAGTAGAATCCCCCCCCTTTACATACACAGTTCTATGAACTTTGACAATGATATACAGTCATGTAACCACCTCCACAATCAAGATATAGAACACTTCCATCATCTCAAACTTTCCTCATGCGTCTTTGCAATCAATCACCTTCCCCCATCCCTTGTCTACCACTGATTTGTTTTCTGTTCCTATAGTTTTGTCTTTTCCAAAATGGAATAATATAGTATATATCCCTTTGATTTTTTGATAATGCATCAGTAATTTGTTCTTTTTTATTGCTGAGTAGTATTTCACTATATGACTGCACTATGTTTATTCATTTATATCTTTCTGTGCTAACTACATTTTGAGGTATTAAAGCCTGAAATATGATTTTCTGGAAGATGTCTTGGGTTTACGAAATAAATGTTTATTGAGCCTCTCCTATGTGCCTGTGGATTCTAAGGTGAATAAGATGCAGTTCTCTTTTGAAGGGGAAATAACAGAGCAGGTAAAAGAACAGGATGTGAGCTTCTTGTTGTTTTTAGAAAGGATCTAATAGAGGGCAAGTTTTGTTAGACTGAAAACTCTTTGAAACATAATCACATACAGTATTTAACTATGGAATGATTTCACAAATCTATTTTTTAGTTCTCTTTACTCACTTTATTGTGTGTTCAATGTCCCAATTAAAATCTTAAGATAGGATAATACAGTAATTGAGGACACAAACTTTAGACCCAGGGTAACATGGATTCAATTATTGTGTTCACTGCTTCTTAGGTGCTGTGGACATTTGTTGTTTTGTTTTTCCATAACAGCAACCCCTATTCTTGTGGGAAATGCTCCCTCAAACTGTGATTCTCATGGAAGCTGCCAGACTTAGGCACTGACTCCGTGTGTCCTGGACCCTCTTGATTTCCTAGCTCAGCTCTCCCTTCTCTTCCCACCACATTTGTACTTGGTTACCAGACCCTGCAGTGTCTGTTTTTTGACTGATTCAGAAACAACAGAACATAATAATACTATGGGCCAGGAACTTTGCTAAACCTCTTAATACATTATCTTATTTAATTGTGACAGCCACAGTGTAGTCATAATGCAGCGACTGTTATTATCCACATTTTTCACACAAGGAAAAGAGTGAAAAGAGTTTAGAGATGTTTATGAAAGTCACATGGCTGGTATGTGGTAGGGCCAGCTCCCTTCAAAGCCTTTGCTCATAACCATAGGATTGTGGCTCAGAAGCCAAAACCACACTCCTAATCAGGACATGTCCAGCAGGGTCTCAGGTCTCCTGCTCCATGGGTGGGGTGGTGGTGTCAGTGGTGGTATTCAATATCCTGTTTTATCTCCACTATGTTTCGCTTTACTGGCATTATGGATTCTGTAAGTCTTGTTAAATAGTGGGTAGTTTTCACTATTATTTTTAGTTCATTCAGCATTTACCAGAGTGCCACAGCCTTGTTATTCATAGCGTTTGAGAGCTTCAATATGACATTCATCTCTTTCAAAATAGACATGATCCATCTACTCTGTCTGTGGTTTGGGGGTGTCTTAATTTCCCCTGTTGTAGATATTTCCTCCAGGCTTTTATTGCTTTGTTACTTCTCTTTGGAGTTGCAGAATTTTTTCAATGACGTTGGGTTAATTTCTTTCATTTTGCTTAATCTTTTGGATGCCTCTCTTTTTGTAGCTTAAATTTTGGGGGGACAGATCTGCTGAACTAGTATCCTGCCTATTACACTACAATAGACTGAATGTTTATTTCCTCCTCCCAATTCATATGTTGAAATCCTAATCCCTAAGGTGATGGTATTAGGAGATGGGGTCTTTGGGAGGTCATGAGGGCAGAGCACTCATGAATGGGGTTAGTGCTCTTATAAAAACGACCCCTTTACCCTTCTGCCATGTATGGGTGCAGTGAAAAGAGGACTGTCTATAGAAAGTGGCCCCCTCACCAGACACTGAATCTGCCAGTGCCTTGATCTTGGACTTCCCAGCCACCAAAACTGTAAGAAACAAATTTCTATTGTTTATGAGCCACCCAGTGTATGCTATTTTGTTACAGCAGCCCAAACAGACTAAGACATATACTTAGAGCAGTGTTGTTCAAACTCAAGGACACGACTCATTAGTGAGTTGTGAAATCAATTTGGTATGTTGTGACCAGCATTCTAAAAACACAAAAAAGAATCGAAAATACCAGGATGTATCATATATATTAAGGATTAATGTAGTTTTGTGAAACTTTTGTTTCAGTTGTGTATATCTGTTGCAATGTAAAATATATTTCTTACTCTAAGTAATGGTAAACAAAGTTTGAAATGACCATCCTAACGGATCCTCCTCTTTGGAATGTCTTAAATTTTATCCCAAAGAAAGATTATTTTTTCATTCTTCCTTCTGTGGCTCAAGTAAACCACAAATAATTGCATTTACTATATTTCACAGTTGAGCTAATTATCTAAAGAATTGAAGAATAGCCTATAAGTATCCTAGATCTATGTCACTTTATGATATAAAAAAAGCATTTCATCTCAGATGGAAAATTATTGATAGCTTCTGTAAAGTGCTTAGAACATTTCTTATCAATAGAGTCACAGATGTAGAAAACAAACTTATAGTTCCCAGGGGGGAAAGAGGGGGAGGGACAAATTGGAAGATTGGGATTGACATATACACACTACTATATATAAAATAGATAACTAATAAGGACCTACTGTATAACACAGGGAACTCTACTCAATACTCTGTAATGACCTATATGGGAAAAGAATCTAAAAAAGAGTGGATATATGTATATGTATAACTGATTCACTTTGCTGTACAGCAGAAAGTAACACAACATTGTAAATCTACTATACTCCAATAAAAAAAAAATTGCTTGTCCCCCAAGACAATACACTCAATTTGTGCCCTGTCCTCAGAGATTTCCCCACCACCAATTCCATATTCCAGGGAGAGGGAATCTGATGGGCCCAGCTTAGGGCAGGTGTTAACCTGGGTGCAATCAATAATGGCAGAGGTGAAGTGAGAGTTAAGGGGTGGTGCAATCTAGTGCCTATAAGCAGCAGCTATGGACAGAGTGGCCATTTAAAACCATGCCTCCTATGAGGATGTGGAGAGAAGGGAACACTTGTACACTGCTGTTGGGAATGTAAGTTGGTGCAGCCACTGTGGAAAACAGTATGGAGATTTCTCAAAAAACTAAAAATAGAACTAACATATGACCCGGCAATTACGCTCCTGGGTGTATATTTAAAAAAACCCCAAAATACTAATTCAGAAAGATACATACACCCCAATGTTCATAGCAGCATTATTTACAATTGCCAAGACATGGAAGTAACCTAAGTGTCCATCAACAGATGAATGGATGAAGAAAACGTGGTATATACATATAATGGAATACTACTTGACTATAAAAAAGAATGAAATTTTGCCATTTCCAGGAACATGGATGGACTTGGAGGGTATTATGCTTAGTGAAATAAGTCAGACAGAGAAAGACAAATACTGTATGTTATCACTTATATATGGAATATAAAAAATATAACAAACTAGTGAATGTAACAAAAAAGAAGCAGACTTACAGATATAGAGAACAAACTAGTGGTTACCAGCGGGCAGAGGGAAGGGAAGAGGGGCAAAATAAGGGTAGGGGATTAAGAGTTAAAAACTGTTATGTATAAAATAAGCTACGATATATTGTACAACATGGGGAATATAGCCAATATTTTATAACTATAAATAGAGTATAACCTTTAAAAATTGTGAATCACTAAATTGTATACCTATAACTTATATAATACTGTACATTGACTATACTTCAATTTTTTAAAAATGGAAAAAAACTCCAAAACTATGCCTCCTAAATTTGGCATCTGAGTAACTTTTTTCTCAATGTTTGTTGAGGATACCCTGATGATGTGTCAAAATTTGGTCATCAGTCCAGTTATTAGGATCATTCCAATACAGAAACTTCTGAGGCTAAAAGGGATCATCCTATACTTGATTTAACCCTCTATTAAGAGCGTGAGTGATTGGGGCTTATACAAACTGGTCCCACTTAGTTCCACAGGGCAGGTCTGAGCGCCTCTAAATAAAAGGACTAGAGTTTGAGCAGCAACGCCCACTGAGAGCTAACTCTGGAGCTCTGAGGCCCAAATGCAGACCTCACCTGGGCTCTAACTTCTGCCCATAAATCTCACAAACCAAGGCCCATGCTAACTTTCCTTTGATTAGGTCTTAAATCCTTCTGAAAAGATGGTTCAGGGCTTCCCTGGTGGCACAGTGGTTAAGAATCCACCTGCCAATGCAGGAAACACGGGTTCGAGCCCTGGTCTGGGAAGATCCCACATGCCACAGAGCAACTAAGCCTGTGCGCCACAACTACTGAGCCAGTGCACTAGAGCCCGCAAGCCACAACTACTGAGCCCACATGCCACAACTACTGAAGCCCACATGCCTAGAGCCCGTGCTCCACAACAAGAGAAGCCACCGCAATGAGAAACCCGCACACCGCAATGAGGAGTAGCCCCCGCTCGCTGCAACTAGAGAAAGCCCGCACGCTGCAACGAAGACCCAACGCAGCCAAAAATATAAATAAATAAATAAGGTGGATTCATGGTTGTTTTTTTTTGGCTGCACCACACAACTTGTAGGGTGTGTTTCCCAGCCAGGCATTGAACCTGGGCCATGGCAGTGAAAGTGCTGAGTCCTAACCACTGGACCGCCAGGGAACTTCTGATTCATGTTTTTTCTGTAATCAAACCATTCAAAATAATATATTTTTGAACACCTCTTAAATATATGCCAGGCATTATGCTAGGCACTGAGCGCACAGCATTAAACAGACAATTGAAAAGAGTTGTCTGTATTCACCATATCTAATTCTTCTCCTCCTTTTCTCTTTTAAACCTACTGTCATAAAGCTTTTCTCTACACTATCCCTCTGACCCTGGTTTTGTCCTGGTCACCAGTAACTGATGTCTCCATTGTCGAATCCAGTGGTCAATCCTCAGTCCTCCTTTACTTGACCTACCAGCAGCATTTCACATAGTTGCTCACTCCCTGCTCCTTGAAATGTTTTCTTCACTTGGCTTCAGAGACATTACACCCTCTTGGTTTTCTTTTCTAGATGGGGGAGGGGTGGCATCCCTCTGTCCCCTCCATTTCCTTAAGGAAACTATGCCAGATCAAAACAATACATGCAAACCACAGATTGAAGTGTTGGACGACTTTAAAAGGGAGTTATGGAATCATTCCTTTTATGCTTTCAGTACTTTATTAAGGTATAATTTGTAAACAGGAAGATGCACAAACCTCACTTTTAACAGGCATATATACCAGTGTAACTAACACTCAGATCAAGATATATCACCTCAGAAAGTTCCTTTGTGCCCCTTTCCAGTCACCCCAACCCAAAGGCAACCAATTTTCTACCTTCTATCATCAAAGATGAGTTTTGCCTATTCTTGAATTTCATATAAAGGGAGTAATACAGTGTATACTATTTTTGTCATGTGTTTCTTTCACCCACATGGTTTTTAGATCCGTCCATGTTGTTGCATGTACCAGTAGCGTGTTCTTTTTTATTGCCGAGTGGTATTCCACTGTATGAACATACTGCAGGTGTTTCCTCACTCTGTTGATGGGCAAGTAGGTTGTTTCCTGATTTGGGCTACTATAAATAAAGCTACTGTTAACATTTGCCTTTTTGCTGACATATGCTTTTCTTTTGGGTGTCTGGAAGTGGAATTGCTGGGTCATAAGGTAGGTGTATGTTTAACTTTATAAAAAACTGCCGAACAGTTTTCCAAAGCAGTTGAACCACTTTACACTCCCACAAGCATCGTGCAGGAGTTCCAGCCGTTCCACATTCTGGCCGCAGCTTATTAACAGAGCGGGCCAGGCCTCCCTCTGCTCCACCAGCTTGTCCCCTCAGTCTCCCTGTGAACTGCTGCACTGAAGGACTGGACAACTTTCAAAGGGAGTTATGCAGCCAGTCATTCACATATTAGTCATTCTGGTGAGTGTATAGTGGTATCTCATTGTGGTTTTAATTTGAATTTTTCTGGTGACAAGTGATGTTGAGCAAGACCATTCGAATATCTTCTTTATGAAATAATGGTTTAAATTTTTTGCCTATATTTATGGTTTTGTTAAACTTATTGTTGAGTTGTAGGACTCTGAATATGACTCCTTTGTAAGATATATGTACTATGAATATTTTCTCCTGGTTTATGGTTTCCCTTTTTACTTTCTTAATGACATATTTTAATGAGCTAAAATCTTAAATTTTGAGAAAGTAAAGCTTATCAGATTTTTCATTTATGGACAATTCCTTACGTGTCCTGTCTAAGAAAGCTTTGTCTGTGCCAAGGCACTGTCGTTTTTCCCCTGTTTTCTCTTAGGACATTGGTTTTCATATTTAGCTTTACAATGCTAATTCAAAAGACCATCATCAGTCCCTTGGATTACTGCGGCTGCCGCTTAACTTGTCTCCTTGCTTCCATCCTTGTTCTCCCTATGGTCCCTTCTCAAGCCGGCAGCCACAGTGACCCTTTAAAAACAGAATTCAGCTCAGTCATTCCTTTGTTTGAAAATGCTGGCAACTCCCCATTTCATTCACAGTAAAAGCCAAATTCTTCACAGTGGCCCACCAGGTCCTATGTGATCTGGCCCCTTTGTGACTTTTCTGATTATCTTCACTGCTCCCCTGCTGGCTCTCCCTGCTTCAGTCTCACTGGCCTCCTTGCTGTTCATAGAATGTGAACACCTCAGATGCACTGGCACTTGTTTCCTCGGCCTCAAATGCTCTTTTCAGTTATACATATGAAAAATTCCCTCACATCCTTTAAGTCTTTTTTCAATTGTCTCCTTCTCCATGATGCTGACCTTGGCCACCATGTTTAAAATTGTACTTGCTCCCCATCTTTGCACTCCCCATATTCCTAATCCTGTTCTACTTTTCCATGGTACTTTGCTCCTCATTTATTTTCTTCATTATTTATTGTCTGTCTCCCTCTGCTATAGTGTAAGCTCCTTGAGGACAGTGATTTTGGTCTATTCTGTTTGCTGATGTTCATAAGCCCATAAGACAGAACCTAGAATATAGAAGACAATTCATACATTTGAGGTTTATTTGTTTGTTTACTTTTTATTAGTATCTCAAGCATTAAAAAACAGAAAAGACAGTATTATAAACTAACAATTATCAGTCTTTTGGATTTAACCATTATTAGTATTTTTCCATATTTGTTTGTTCTACATTTTTTCCTAAGCACTTCAAGTAAATTATAGATATCATGAGGGCAAATCCTTAACACTTCAGTATACATCTGTAAGAAAAAATGACAGCTTTCTACCTAATTCCACTGCCCTTCTATACTTAATAAAATTGATGATAATTCTCTCTCTTACTTTCCACATCTAATTAGGAGCCAAATCTGTCTCCAATTTTTTTAGGCATCTTATTCACATCTGTATTATTCCTATTTCTATTATCACTTAGACTACTGTAATAATAATATTATTTTGATTTATTATATTAATAGTAATTAATATAATAATCATTCTTTATTAACTCATTTAATTCTAACTGGTCTTGGCTGCTGGGAAACTCAGAGCCCAATTTGTAGTTCACCTATGAAAAGTGAACATGCCTTGTGGTATGCATGTTATATCCTAACCTTACACATTCCTGCTCCCAACATCCCCAGCTTTATCTTATTTTTCTTCCTTTATTTTCCCGTTAATCTGTTACATTATGGGCTCTAGTGAACGGCATCTTTCAGTGTTCACACACCTGTATAGTCCCTGTCCCTTAAATCTGGACTAAGCCTGTGACTTGCTTCAACTGACAGTATGTAGCAAAAGTGACACCATGCCAGTTCCAGGCCTCAGCTTTAAGGAGGCCTAGGAGCTTCCATTTTGTGTTATTGGGAGTCTTGAATCACCTTGTTAAGAAGTCTGGCTACTCTGCTGCAGAGACCACATGGAAAGAAGCCATATAAAGAGGCCATGTAGATATATTTAAAATAGATAACCAACAAGGACCTACTGTATAGCACAGGCAACTCGGCTCAATATTCTGTAATAACCTAAATGGGAAAAGAATTTGAAAGAGAATGGATACTTGTATGGGTATAACTGAATCACTTTGCTGTACACCTGAAACTAATACAATATAATCAACTATACTCCAATATAAAATAAAAATCAAAAATAAATAAATAAATAAATAAAAAGGCCATGTAGAGAGGATGAGGCCCTGAAACTACATGGAGAGAGAGAGAAACCCCACTCAGGGGTCCCAGTGTCCCAGCTGAACCAAGCATTGATTATGCAGTCATGAGAAATTAATGAATTAACTATGTAAAAAGAAATAACCAAATGGCCTCATCCTGGAACACCCTAGCCAAGACCTTCCTCTTGCTTTAGTAGTATTTCTCAAAGTCTGGCCTGAAGACCACCTGTATCAGAATGACCTGGGGTGTTTATCTGAAAGGGAAAATTTTGATCCAAACACAGAACCTCTTGGGCAAGGGAGGGGAATCTGCATCTTAAATGAGACTTCCCCAATTGAATGATAAGCACTTTAAAGTTTAAGAATCTGCTTAAGGGCTTTCTCTTGCTTATTCTCCACACTCTTATAAGCCTACCCTGCTTTCTAAAAATCCACTACTCTACTCTCAGGAGTTTGATCCTGCTCACTGTCCAAATGCTGAACCAAAATTCTAGATGGAATAATTTCTCATTGTTGGTATTTTCCTTTCACCTACCCAACTCTGTTCTACCTGGTTCATTCATTCTGGATTCACCTTGTCTCCAGGAGATTTCCTGGTTTTGAGGTGCTTCTCATATTTCAGCAGAAGAAACTCATGCCTTTGACATCCTGAAGTCTTTGGCTGTGCAGACTAGTTCTGATTCTCACCTTATTTCTCAGGCCATCCACATCAGCTCTTCTCATCTTTAAAAAATCATAATGAGAGCTTTTAAAACTAGATATAGTTCAATTTGAGGACAGAAAAATATATGATGGTTTTGTCAATTAGGAGTTGACACTGTTGAATTCAATGAGATCAGTTTCAGGGGTGTGCTGAAGGGAAAAGCCAGATTTTGCAGTATGTTGACAAATGAGAGCTGAAGGTTAAAGAAGATTTTTATCAAGATAGGAAAGACTGAGTATACTTACAGGTGGAGGAAAAAAAAAACAGTAAGGAAGGAAAAGTTTTAACAAAATAACCTGTGTGAGAGAAGGTAGGATGATCCAGAAGGGATGAGAATGATTACAAAATAAGGTCCCAGAGGAAGAGGGAAGGTGTTACAGTTTTCTGTTGCTGTATAACAAATTATCCCAAACTTAGTAACTCTTTTATTATACCTCATGATTTTAGCATTAGCAATTTGGGCAGAGTTAAGGCGGGCAATTCTTCTGCCCCATGTGATGTCATATGAGGTCACTTGCCAGATCGGCTGCTGGATGGGTTAGTCTGAAAGGTACAAGATTGCTGCATCCATATGTCTGATGCCTTGGAAAGAGTGACTAGAAGGTTGGGCTGAGCTGAAAATGTCAACCAGAGCACCTACAGGTGGCCTTTCCCAGGGCAGTCTCAGGGTGATTGTCCTTCTTACATGATGGCTCAGGCTTCCAAAGAGAATATTCCAAATGTCCTGGACAGAAGCTGCAAGACCTAGCCTCTTAGGTCCAAAATGTCACTTCTGATGACTTCTATTGGTCAAATAAATCACTGGCTTTAGTGACAGCCCAGATTCAAGGGGAAGGTAATTAGACTCCACCTCTTGGTGAGAGAAGTACCAGAGAATTTACAGCCATTTTAAGTCTTCAGCTACAGAAGGGATGGGTTGGATAAAATCAGAGAACATATAAAAGACTTGCCTTGGACATGAAGGGAGACCACCTCTACAGGACTTCTAAATGTTGGAGTATCCAGAGCTCTGTCCTTAGCTCTCTGTATACTGTCTCCTTAGGTGATCTCCTCTAGTCCTGTTTCTTCAAAGACCTGTATATACTGATGACTTTCAAGTTTATATCTCTAGCCTCCAAATTCTCTCCTACTTTCCAGACTTGTATATCCAACCCACTTCTCAACATAACCACTAAGATGTCTAATAACAATCTCGAATTTAACATGGCCAAAACAAAGTCATTGATTTCTATACTACCTCAAGTCTGCTTCCTCCAGCCTCCCCATCCTAGTAAATAATACATATAACACTAAATTGCTCAGGACACATACCTAAGTGCCCTACTTGGCTCTTTTCTTTTCCTCACATAGCACTTTCAGCCCGTCAATAAGTTTCTGCTTCAAATTCATCAATATTGGCTCCAACTTCCAAAATATATCCTGAACCCAACCACTTCTCTCCATCTCTACTCTTCTCATCTAAGTCAATGCCATCAACACCTCTTATTGGTCTCCCTGCTGCACTCTTGATCCCTCATTGCTCTTCCTCTATCCATATAGCAGCCAGAGTAATCTCTACAAAGTACAAATCAAATAATATAGTTTCCCTGCTTGAAACCCTCTAAAGACTTCCTATTGCAATCAGAAAACCTACAAACTTCTCATCAGGGTCTGCGAGGCCCTCCAAATCTTGCTCCATCTGCCTCTTGCTCTCATCTCCTTCCACTCTTCCCCTCATCTCCTTCCACTCTTCCCCTTGTTCACTGAGTTCCAATCACTGTGATCTTCCTTCTGTCCCGTGAGGCCAGGAAGCTTATTCCTGCCTCAGACCATCCCACCTATCACTCATTCTGCTTGGAGAGCTCCTCCAGATCTTCATGTGGTTCCTCCCTTTTATCATTTAGATGGTAAAAAATGACTCTGATGTCACTTTCTCAGAGAGGCCATCCTTGACCACTGTAGCTAAAGTAGTACTACAACCCCCTAGTCACCTTCATCCCAGTATCCTATTATAGCTCCTTCATAACATTTATCGGTACCTGAAGTTCTCATTCATTTTTTTTAATGTTTATTGCTTGTCCTCCCTCACTAGAACATAAATTCCTTGGGGACACTATTACTGTCTTATTCACAGCTGATTTTTCAGTACTTAGAACAATATAGGCTGCAAAATAAATACACAATAAATGTTCATTTAAATTAGCTATTTCTTTATTCTGCAAGTAGGTTGAGAGAAGGTGGGGAGAGGAAGGAAAATCCTCTTCTCTCTGTGATATGGGACATAAAGTGTTTGGCTGATAGAAACAGGTGGGGCAGGAATTTCAGAAGGGTAATGAATCATTCTAGATTCTTCTCTCACTGTTCAAATGGTGTGCTTCGGTGTGCTTTTTTCTTTAAAAAATCAGTTGTTGAGTTTTGTTGCTCTGATTCTGATTAATGTTTCCTAAAAAGTAATTTTACGGAAGAAAGGATTTGATTTTTTACCTTTTTAGATAGCATTGGCTTTCAAAAACACTAATCTCTCATCTTTTACAATTCTGGCCTAGAATTGATTTCCCTTAATTCATTGGTTTTGTTTTGCTCCCTCTGTCTCTCTTTTTTTTAAAAATATTTATTTATTTGGCTGCACCGGGTCTTAGTTGCGGCCCACGGGATCTTTGTTGCTGCGTGCGGGATCTTCCTTGCGGTATGCGGGATCTAGTTCCCTGATCAGGGATCAAACCCGGGGTCCCTGCATTGGGAGCACAGAGTCTTAGCCACTGGACCACCAGGGAAGTCCTTCTTCCCTCTTTTTAAAGGATCTGTTGTATCTGGCCCTGACAATATAGGACCAACTTCAGGAAAGTATAAGTGTCAATGCTTTCTTTCCTCATGGCCTTTCATAACCTTAAGTGAATCGTTGCATGCACCCACATCCATGCGTCTATTTCTGTTTCTCATCAATAAAGTCTAGGTGTTTCACAAGAATGAAATTCTTGCTTTGATATCCATGCTTCTCTCTCTCTTTCCCATCAGTGGTCTGTGTTTTTGCAAGAATTACATAGGCATGTTTTTCTTATATGTGTTTGTCACTTTCTACATTTGAACAAAAAGTTCTATTCAAGGTATATGTGGGTTGCAAAATTTATTTTCTTACTCAATTTTTTAACGATGTTTTCTTAAAATGACTCATAACATTTTTTCATTAGTTCATTTTTATTGGCTCACATATATCACTCCTCCAGGATGATGCTGTGAACTGAATGTGAATTTATGAAGGTGATAAAAAGAGTAATTAAACAAAGAACAACTTCTGACAGATGAAAGCACTGTTAATTATTTTTCCTTAGAGAAATGCACATATATACATAGCAACACAGATTTTGGAAGCCAGATCAACCTGCTGGACATGCTGAACCAGTTCTAGCCTATTCCAAAAGTAGAAAGCAACATGTGTGATTCATTTCCGAGGCATTTCAGAAAGCCAAATGTGTTTCCGTGTGATATCACATGTTAAGAACTTCATGTGAGCTTTTGACGTGCCCTTTTGCAAAAACCTGTATGCTGTTTACAAGTGTGACTAAAGAACCAGAATGGACATGGGCACACAACCGTAAGTGATCAGCAGCCAGCTAAGCTCCTGTAGGGCCCTTGCACCCAGCCCAAACAAGGGCTTTTAAGAGCAAGCCTCTACTCACATGTGTGTCTACAGAGCAAAGGGCTCTAAGAAATTAGACATTGCTCAAACCTCTTTTAGCCTGCACCTGATCTGGAATCTTGATTAGGAAGCTTACTTTCAGAGTCGTTCACACTGGGTCAACAACATGTGCAGGAGGAAAGGACACAATATCACTTTGAGTGTAGGTCTGTGATTGTTCTCTTCTTTTGAACAGCTGTTGTGGGGCTGGGAGCTTCCCTGACCCGTTTTCCCACCTCTAAGCAGATCTGGATATAAACTATTCCTAGACTATATATTGGTTTAATTAATTCTTGTGAATTTCCAAAGAAGATTCCACAGCTTGCTTTAGGATGCAGCAAGGCTTACTCCAGCCCACCAGTTGTAAGCTTCATCTTCCCAAGCCATTGGGGGTTTCTTAATAAGTGGATGACAGCATCAGTGGTATTTGGCTCTAAGTTCCCACTCTGGTTTCCTTATAAGGCCATTCAACTTCCTAAGTTTTTCTCATTTTCATAGGCCCCAAGTGATCTCATGGCCTCTGCGAACTTTTTTTCTTCCTGCTCAGGATCAGCCTCCTGCCAGAGCTCCAGGTGGGACACTGCACAGTCTTTCCCTACTCCTGCAGGGGTTCTGCCCAAAAGTGATGGAGGAGGGGGTAGGAATTCCCAAGCCCTTCCTTCTGGTGAATAATACAGAGCTTTTAGCTGTAAACCAGCTCTTGGGCTAATGGGCTAATGCAGTTTAAGCCTCCAAGAGTCAGTTTTTTTGTTTTTAGTTTTCAGCTTCACTGTTCTTTTAATTAAGAATTTAAAACAAATTTCCTCAGAGACTGGGACAGAGAAGCATTAATCTGTGTCATCCGTATATACACTACCAAACATATAATAGATAGCTAGTGGGAAGCAGCCGCATAGCACAGGGAGATCAGCTCAGTGCTTTGTGACCACCTAGAGGGGTGGGATAGGGAGGGAGGGAGGGAGCCGCAAGAGGGAGGGGATATGGGGATATATGTATATGTATAGCTGATTCACTTTGTGATACAGCAGAAACTAACACACCATTGTAAAACAATTATACTCCAATAAAGATGTTAAAAAAAAAATCTGTGTCATAATAAGCAATTCCTCACAAGCAGACAGTCGCATCCCTAGGTTCTCTGCTAGCTTAAGATAACTTTTCTGCCCTCCCAGGCAGCCCCAGCCCTTTCCTCCCAGAACTGTTAGAAAAAGTCTCCTATTGTTTGGCTTAGGAAATATCATCATGGTATCCTAAGGGATTGACCGTCAGTCTCAAATTCTTACATCCTTTCCTACAGGCGGTTTTGAGGCATTGAGACCCTCATGGAAATGATATTCTCTTACTCTGCTATCTTAGATTTTCCCAAGTGAATTTGAAGATTATACACCTTTCTTTTCCCCTATTTGACCAAGGTGGGCCTTGTATATACAGCATCTTTAACACTTTCCCAAGCTTGATGGAATTCCCGGGGAGCTACAGTGAGTCTCAACTCACTCCAGTCTTTCCACCCTCCAACCAGCTGCTACACATCCATGATTACAAAGCAGCTCTGGGATATTAAAAACAGCCACCAACCCCCCACCCCAACCCGTGTGCTCACATACACACAAGTTTAGGGCCCTTGGATTTAAATTATTTAGCAAAGATGGAAAAATGTTTGCTTTGGAGGCAAAATAAGCAACATTTTCAAATGATCAGAATTACTTTCTTATTATCTATTAGTTGCAAACGAAACAGGATTTTAGAGTTTGCCACCAGCGTAATCTGGCCCCATCATCTCTTGCCTGGACTCCTAGAACAACTTCCCTACTTCCAACACATTCTCCACACAATATCCAGTGTTCTTTGAAAATCATTTCATGTCACTTCCTTGTTTAAGTCCTTCTGATGGCTGCGCATTGACACAGAATAGAATCTGAAATCCATATGCTGACCTCCAAGGCCCTCATCTTCCTACCTCTCCAAACTTATCTCATGCACTCTCCCCCTGCTCACTCAGCTCAGTCATGCCAGTCCTCTGTCTGCTAGGACCTGACAAGCTCTTTCCTGACTTAGGGCCTTTGTACTTGCTGTTCCACTGCCTGAAAAGGCTGTTCTCCTGGCTCAGTCCATAGCTGGCTCCTCTTCATTCTTGAGGTTTCAGATTCAATGTCGCCTTCTCAGATGGGCCTTCCTTGACAATGATAATGATAATGATTATATTGCTACTACCTTTACAGTAATATAGCAGTAGTGTAATTAATAATAATAGATAGGAAGAATAGTAGGTCACCCCTATTATTCTCTATCATTGATCTTTGTTATTTCCTTCATAGCTAAGTTATATCCTATCTATCTGTTTATTTGTTTATTATCTGTCTCCTCAGCTTGAATGTTAGTTTCTCCACAGCATGAGCATTGCATGTCTTGTTCACTGCTGGGTCCCTATCTCCTGGTATCATGCCTGGCATACATACCAGGCAATTAGTAAATACTTGTTGAAGGAATAAGGTTTTAGGATTAGAAAGTAATTTAGAAGTCATCTAATCCATCTGGTCCCTTACCCCAATCCACGGCTTTAATTTTCAGCCCTCTGTAATGCAGAGGCTACTTGAATAGTGGTGTTTATGCTAGTGGAGAACAAAAAAGAACAATAGGAAGGAGCTGTTTCCCTTTCCCTAATTGATTTTACCTTACTTATTCTGATATCAGCTTTGCTTTTTTATTTTATTTGTTTATTTTTGGCCGTGTTGGCTCTTCGTTGCTGCACGCAGGCTTTCTCTAGTTGCAGTGAGCGGGGGCTACTCTTCATTGCGGTGCGCGGGCTTCTCCTTGAAGTGGCTTCTCTTGTTGCGGAGCACCAGCTCTAGGCGCTCAGGCTTCAGTAGTTGTGGCTCGCGGGCTCTAGAGCACAGGCTCAGTAGTTGTGGCGCACGGGCTTTGTTGCTCCGCAGCATGTGGGATCTTCCCGGACCAGGGCTCGAACCCGTGTCCCCTGCATTGGCAGGCGGATTCTTATCCACTGTGCCACAAGGGAAGCCCAGTTTTGCTTTTTACAACATAGATAAATCGTCATATGAGTCATTTATTCTTAGCTAAGCAGCTAATAATGTGGCCACTCCCTTGGAGGTGGTGATAGTTGAGTGTGTTCTAAATTAATGTTCATGTATTTGTTCATGAAATCTTAAAAATTTTGACTATTAACATCTTTAATTATCCCTTAATGAATTATTTTCCAGACCATGGGCTTTGACTCATTAGTGAGTAATGAAATCTATTTATTACATCACAACCAGCATTTGAAAAATAGATTAGAAAATATGAGTGCATTGCATTTTTTAAAGATAAGTACTGTCCAGTGAAACTTTGGTCTCAGTCATATATGTGAATGTGTGTATGTATGTGTACTATGTCTTGATGTAAAATATATTTCTTATTGTAGGAAATAAACAACAACAACAAAAAGTCTGAAAGCCACTGCCTAAATGAACAAAATTCAGTGTCTTACAGTAGAAAGGAGACTACGTGGTAGTCTTAGGCTGACATTTGAGTTTACCTCCTGGGCCCTGTTAGCCAGAGCTCCGAAGCTGTTCAGGATTGAGGTGGATGAGAGTAATAATTCTGCCGTACTTCAAATGAAAGCACTGTCTGCCTTGCGGCCTGCAAACACTGTTAGAAAAATCTCCTAGAAGCATGGGGACCACATCAGCTATTTGAATATTTGAAATAAACTGCAAATACAACAAATATATCATTATTTTCTTTATTATTTCTTCATTACGTTTCTTCTCTATTCCTATATCAGAATAACTTTGGCCCAACAGATTAGGGCCAAAATGATCAGGAGTCTGGTAAGAGTTGAGGTGGAGGGGAAATGAGTGGAGAGTTTCAGGAATCAGGCCCAAAAAGAACATCGTGGGTTCTCTTTTTTGTGCCAGTTTTCTTCTGATGTCTTCTCCTTTTACAGTGAAGTAGGAAGCAAGATCATCTGCTGAGAATGACGATGGGGAGGAGGTGTTGGAGGTTTGAGGAGAGGAGAAGGCACGCAGTAGTAGAAGAGTGAAAGGATTAAGGAAATGTAGTATGACCGTGGGCAGCACTAAGGGAGTATTAAAGTGGGTTCAGTGAGTGTGCTACGTGTTCAGTTGGGGATGCAAGCCTGCAGTAGTCAGAGGGTTGAATTTAACCACAGATGAAAGGGAAGTTCTGTTTCGGGAGAGGGAGCAGTATAAACAGTTTGAGTGCTTGGAATTACGTGATGTGTAAATATACTAAAGAAATATTTTAGTAATCAGAAGCAATTCATTTGGCTCCAGTGTCCACCCAGAAAGCTGAGAAACAGCCTGGCACTGGCCTCTTGCAAGTGAAATGCACAGCACACCACACTGAAATAAAGAGGCTTGTTGTCAGCTTCTCCCCAGGTCTTCCGACTCTGAGCTGTGGGAATCCCAACCACAGGAGGCATTTAGGTGTGTCTGATTCAGCCACATCTGTTCATGTATCACAATACCAGGAGGGCCTTTTTATAACAATGACCAGAAACAGGGTGAGTGCCTACTATGGAATGAGAATTATAAACCGTTCACTAGACAATTAATTTCAGCACAATTCCAGAATATATCAATAAATCATAATTACTATTCGGTGAAGGGTTTGTATTTCTCCTCAATGAGAAGCCAGTACACCTAGGGACTTATTTCTAGCTAGTCTAATATAATGCCTTCTTTTCTTGCCTTAATCAACCCCAGATTCAATTAATCCTCTTCTGTGTAGTCCACTCTGCATAATCCACTCTTTTTATCTTCAAGATGTTCCACCTTAAGATGTGTCCCTTGTTGAATCTGAGTTTTTATAACCTTCTACCAAAAAGGCTCACTCTCTATTTTGTATTCAAGCAATAACTTTTTCTTTCATTCCATATATCTTTATCTAATACCTTTATTTGACCAGCACCATGCCTGGCCCTAGAGATGCAAAGTAAACCAGATAAAAATAGTCTCTGCCCTTACAGAGCTTATTCTCTTCAATGAGCAGTCACAGTGGAATGTGGTAGGTGCTCAAAAAAGAAAAGATGAAATATAGGTAAAGTTGTCAGATAAAATACAGGATGCCCAGTTAAATTTGAATTTCAGATAAATTATAATGTATAAGTATGTCCATGTAATCTGCAACTCTGTGGAAGTTCAGAGCAGGAGATTTTGACCTAGTTTAAAGGGATAAGAAAAGGCTCCCTAAAAGAAGGGATATTTAAACTGAAACCTAAACTTTATGTACCAAGTCCTTATCAAGGGTATTGCTAAGTAGGATTCAATTCTCTCTGCAAAATGCCTTCTGCCAATTCTTGGAATATGGCCATTGTCTCTTTCTCCAAAGTGTTTTTCTCATAGGAGGAAGAGTGGAAGATCTTTTAAATTCTTCTCTTTTTATGTAAAAGAGTAATTTTCTAATTAGAGTCTAAGTTCGAAATTCTTTTTTCCCATTTGACAGAAAATGGCCACCATGTAACTTCCTATGTAATGCTGTATAGTATCCTTCTGGGTTATAGCAGCTCAAGATTTTAAGGTTTTACCACTTATGGCCATACCCATTTAGGCTCCACAATCTATTTATTGTTGGTATAATTTTCAGAATGAATTATTTATGTATCTCCTCTAAGTAGAGTACTTCTTGATTAAAAAAAAAAGGACTTTAAAAAATATATATACTAGAAATGTATCCCACCTTCTTCCCTGTGTGAGTCTCTTCTGTCCTTCTCTGTCTTTCTTCCAATGCTATTTCTGACTAATGTGCATTGTAAGGATGCCAGCTGTTTCTCGGGAAAACAATAAAGAAACCAACCATTACTTCTTCTCAATAAGGAGTACTAAAAATACCAGAATATACTTCCATATTTTTTAGTAAATAGATTACTTCAATCAGCCCATTTGTAAGCAATTTAAACTTTGTTACCACCAAATCAGTTGGGCAAGATATTAGGGTGGTAAAATCAATTCTTTTGAACAGACTCGATCATTGTCATTTGTAGAGAAAGATAACTGCTTTCTAGGGAATGTTGTCACAGATTAAAAAAAAATACCAATACCCTTCTTAACTCTCATTTAGTCTGACCTTCAAGGTCAAGAGATGCATCAAGAAGGTATGTCTGTGTAGCTGCAGACAGTCACATCCCTGGCTGTCCCTCAGCTCATTTGCTTTCCCCAAGGGAGGAAGATCATCCCTGCCAGGATCCACAGGATCTATAGCACTGTCCTTGCATAGTGGATGTATTTTGGAATGTATTGGTGGCTCACAATGAACCTTTAACTGGTCCCTCACCTATGGCAGAGTTGTGTACATTACCCAGGCCCTGGTGGCAGAGACTGTACTGGGGATAGCTGCTCACTCAAGCTAAGCAGTGTTCTTTCCCAGAGAATTTGGAAGTGGGGATGGGAGGAGAGAGAGAATGAGTTTTTCCATGTGGCTGGAACTGTAAAAGTAAGTTTGGGGGCTGTGGCTGCCATCTGCTAGCTGCCATATGGCTGGAATAACTGAGAAAACCAGATGCTGAGAAAACAATCAAGGGAGAAACAGTCAGTTCTCTGAGTTCTGCTGACGTTCCTGTTCCAATTTCAGTCCTTCGGATGCCTGGCTGCTTACATTCCTGCCCTTGGCTCAGTGAGACACCGCTAGCTTCTGATAACTTCCCATTTCCTACTTAAAATAGTTCAAGTTGGTTTCTATTACTTGTAACCATAAACATCCTGATGAATCCTGCGGGCTGGGCGTTCCGTCCCCACAAACACCTCTGGTGAGAGTTCTCCTGCAGCCATCCTGTGGTGCTCAAGCTGCTCTTTCCTTAGCTTCTCTCATCAATCCTGCTGGGCAAGTCGTTGAGAACACACACGTGAAGCAGAGTGGGAAGAACTGGGCAGCACTGAATGCAAATCTAACCATATAATTTACTCGCTGCTTTATTTTTATCCAGTTTTATGGTTATTTATTGTGGAAAGGTAAATCCATTAAGTTGACCCTTGAACAACACAGATTTGAACTGTGTGGGTCCACTTACATAGGAATTTTTTTCAACAAATCTATTGGAAAATTTTTTGGAGATTTGTGACAACTTGAAAAACTCACAGATGAACTGTGTAGCCTTGAAAGATCCAAAAAATTAAGAAAAAGGTATGTCAAGAATGCATAAAATATATGCAGATATTACTTTATCCTTACATAGGCTTACGGTGAGTGATATTTACTATAAAATTAATAATATGTTAGTTTTCTTACTGTTTTATATCTTTGCTTTTTAAAAATATTTATTTATTTTATTTATTTATTTTTGGCTGCGTTGGATCTTCGTTGCTGTGCATGGGCCTTCTCTAGTTGTGGCGAGCGGGGGCCACTCTTTGTTGCGATGCGCGGGCCTCTCACTGTGGTGGCTTGTCTTGTTGTGGAGCACAGGATATAGGCACGTGGGCTTCAGTAGTTGTGGCTCACGGCTCAGTAGTTGTGGCTTGCGGGCTTTAGAGTGCAGGCTCAGTAGTTGTGGTGCACGGGCTTAGTTGCTCCATGGCATGTGGGATCTTCCCAGAGCAGGGATCGAACCCATGTTCCCTGCATTGGCAGGCAGATTCTTAACCACTGCATCACCAGGGAAGCCCCTCTTTGCTTTTTTTAAAGAATATATTCCCATACAGTATGCCTCTCTCTCTCATAATTGGAGAAACTGCATATCAGCCTATCATCACAGGTAAGTGTTTTTTTAAAAAAAATGTACCAATGTTTCCAATACTGTATTATGAATATGACCGTAATACTGTATGCCATAAAAATTTTATAAAGATTCCTTCATTGGTGTATAGGCTAGGCTGCTGTGAAACAATTGTGTCGATTACACTAGGCTACCATAAAGCAATGTTGTTGCTTCTTTGTTATCAATGCATGTATTATTATACCTGTAAATAAATACAAATTTATTTTTCACATTATCTTTTCATTTTTGATGCTAGTGTTAGTAATACATATAACATCTACAGTGTTTTGTATCATATAGGACAATATTGATGTAGGTACGGACAGGCAATTCATTTTGCAAACACATGACATAAACTTACCGTATTGATAAATATAGTACAATACTGTAAATGTATTTTCTCTTCCTTATGAATTTCTTAATACATTTTCTGTTCTCTAGCTTACTTTATTGTAAGAATACAGTATATGGTACATATAACATACAAAATACATGTTAATTGATGGTGTTATCGGTAAGGCTTCAGGTCAACAATAGGCTATTAGATTCTCTAAGAATCCTTTCAGCTTCGTCTTCGTTTCTACTACCAATTTACTAAATAACCCTCTGTATCTCTTGTTGGAAGTCTTAAAGAGACAATCTGACTGCTACCCTGTCTCTCTCTGGCTGAAATTTTTGGGCCAAAGCTTTTTTCCTCGCTATGGCAGGGAAAGCAGGTGAAAAGGGGACGTGGGTTGGTCACTCGATGCGGAACATAGCTAGCCAGGGCTGCTCATGCACCAGGTGGCACGGTCAGAGTTCTGCTGGAAGGAGCACTGGGTACGGCCGTCACTGAGACTGACCTACAGGGGTGATTTACTTATAAATCTATCTCTCCTTCTAAATGTGAGCTTTTGAGGGTAGGAGGCATGTTTTAGGTATTCTTTAATGCTTAAAGCTATGCATGTGGCTTGGCATATACTAGGTTCTCAATATATTTTATTGAACAAATAAATGAATTGATGAATGGCTATCTTGGCTCCTCAGCTAGATTGTTGGCTCCATTGATTGGCCCCAAAGTTTAACACAGATCCTTAAAATTAACAAATTACAAGACTACCTTGGAGATTATTTTAAGAAATGCTGTTTTTTTAAAAAAAACAGTTGAAGTACTAATAGAAGTGTTTTATAATTTTGCTTTAATGACTTTAATTAGTATCCATATCAATTTTTAATTTGTTACGTAACAGTTCTGGAGTGACCTGGGATAAAAATTTGTCTTCTCATGCATAGTAAATACTCCCCAAGTAGAGTTTTTAAAATACTAACTTGGATTGGTTTTCCTTATTTGTTTGAATAGTATTTTACAGCACTTCTCTGGGTAATGAAAATCACTCTGTGCAGATCGTAGGTATGCACTTAAGTATTTATCGACATCCCTGTGAGCTAGTGAATCATTAACCCAGAAGCTGGAGTAGGGTGGTTTGTACCATGGAGAACTTAATTGTCCCCATGGTAACACTGAGCCATCTTGCCTGCTACTTCTTCCCACATCTTCATTATATTTAAAGGAGGAAATTATTATTTATTTCAGATTTTATATTCCAATATGTTGTTCAGGGCACAAATTCCTAACCTCAGCTATTCTTGTGTATAAAACACTGCCATAGGAACAATAAAAACTAGTGATTATAAGCGATACCTTATGAAATGAAAAACTATCTACCAATTCTATAGCATTTTAAGATTCAAAAATTTTTTTCTCAATTTTGCATCACGATTATCAAGATGTTGAGATTTAAAACATTGTAACCAACTGGCTAACTGATGATTCGTACCTATTTTGAAAAGGTAACCACTAAGTAACATTACATATTTCATTTAAAAATATTTTTATCCACCAAAAAATAGCTCTTGTTCATTGTAGCAAAATTTAAAAATAATGACATGCAAAAGGAAGAACATTTAACAATCCAGTAATCCCTCTTCCCCACAGTTTATTATATTTTTCCAAAACCTTTCCAGTAGTTGTGTATGTGGGTGTGGTGGTGGCGGCTAGGGAGAGAGAGAGAGAGAGAGGGAGAGAGGGAGAGAGACAGGGAGAGAGGGAGAGAGAGGGAGAGAGAGGGAGAGAGAGGGAGAGAGAGGGAGAGGGAGAGAGAGGGAGAGAGAGGGAGAGAGAGGGAGAGAGAGGGAGAGAGAGGGAGAGAGAGGGAGAGAGAGAGAGAGGGAGAGAGACAGGGAGAGAGAGAGAGAGAGGGAGAGAGAGACGGGGAGAGGGAGGGAGAGAGAGGGAGAGAGGGAGAGAGAGAGGGAGAGAGGGATGGAGAAAGAGAAAGGGAGAGAAAGGGAGAGAGAGAGAGAGGGATTGAGAGAGAGAGGGAGAGAGAGAGGGGAAGGGGGGGAGAGAGAGAGAGACAGGAGACGCTTTCCCAGTACATTTTGCTCTGTACCCCATTTTTTTAAACCTGATATATTGTGAATATTTTTCTAATATTTTACTGTGTTATTTTTAGTGGTTGAATAACAGATGTTTTATTGAATAAATCTACCATATTTTACTTAACCAGCCCCTTTTTGTTGGACATTTTAATTTTTTCAAATTTTCACCAATACCAAACATGAAACAAAAAAGAAAGAGGAGATAGAAAGGAAGAGAGAGAGAAGGGGATCGGGCAGAAGGAGGGAGCAAGGAAGGAAACTGCAACAAATATCTTGTGACATACATCATTAATAATTTCCTTAGCATATATTTTTTTATTATATGGATGTGGAATTTGTAGTTAAAAGGTATGTACTTTTCAGACACTTCGCCAAAGAGCTATTGAGAACAGCTGTAGTACCTTCTTTAACACTGGATAGTCTTTTAAAGTAATCCTCATCAATTCTATAGGCAAAGAAGGCATTTTAATATTGTTTTAATTTGTATTTTTTATTACAAAAAATTTTTTAATTCATCTTTATTGACCCTTTCTATTCCTTCTTTTCTGACTTACCTGCAGAAGTCTTTTGCCCATTTTTCTATTTGGCTATTTATCTTTTTCTTACTGATTTTTAAGACTTCTTAACCATTTGTCCCTTTTTCTCCCTTCCAGTTTTGGTGTCTGCCTTTTAATTTTTTGGTGGTTTTTTTCCCTTCCAGTTTGGTATTTGCCCTTTAATTTTTTGGTGATCTCCAAAACACTTTTTAGTTTTTTATGTATTTTAAAAATCAATCTTTGCTTTACATTTCATGTGCTATAATTCCCATTTCCAAGACTATATAAGTATTTTTCTATATTTTCTTTTAGTAATTTTATGGTTTGATTTTTACATTAAAATCTTTAATCCACCAGGAATTTAATTTGGCACATGGTGTATTTTTTTTCCTCTAAACAATTGGCCAGTGGCTCCTTCACTTATTGTATAATTTATACTTTTCTTGCTGATTAGGAATGCCACTGTTATTATTTCTCTCCTTGGGTCTCAATAACTTTGAAATTTAATGTGAAACCATAAAGCTGCTTGACAGATCTAACCATTTTCCTTCTCAGTCAGCAACTGCGTGGAAGATGAAGAGACGTCGGTTCAAATGCCAGAAAGATACTGAATGAATCTCTGGGTTTTTTAAAAAAAATCAAGAATGCTGCAAGTATTTTATAACAATGTTATTGCTAATACAGACTTGTGGCATTAGATGTTTTAAATTTTTTATTGCTCTGTATCTGGGCTGTAATGACATATATTTTATGATCATATTTTTCTCAACAAGCCAATAATCAATGTATTATATGTGATACGTGCATAAATGTATATACTATCATCATTATTCAGAAGCTAAATATTATTTATGAACTTATGAAATGCTCAACAAATTTCATATACATGGATAACTTTCTGTAACCAGTTCGTAAAGTTAAATGTATTGATTCATGTTTTTCCAATATAATCAACATAATTACAGCACAGAAATTGAAATCCACTTTGCTATCCTTTAAATTGAAGCTGCAAACACATAGAAAAGCATCTGTGTAAAAGACAGGTTTACCTTTGTGCTTTAGATGTCCTTGTCACCTAAACAAACAAACAAAAAATAACAAAAATACATATTTCCAGTCCAAACAATAATGCTACTTTTAATTTTAGTGAAGATGAATGATGTTCACAGATGGTGAACACTGTAAACTGGGGTTTATTTGGGAACTATGACTTTCTCAACCACTTTGCCTGTAATTTAGCCACAAATTAAGCTACTTACCATTAGGTGCTCCTGAAAATACTATACATAATCAGTGAATCCATTTCCTATCTCACTGTGATGAATGCTGGCCTGAACCCTGACAATGATTTAGGTCAAATTATATAACCACGATCATAAGGGTAAATCTGCATAATTTTATATTAGGTCACCCCAAGGATATATACATAATTCACTTTTCTTCCCCCACATTCTTCCTAAGACACTTTTAGAGCTATTTTGGTACATTTGATAAATGTTAAAGATAGTTTCCATCAAAAACCAAGATTAAATCCTGTGTGTGAGCCTGACTGAAAAAAGAGCTACATAGTTATTACCAAGAAAACAGTCTGTGAATTGCTTGGGCAGAATCTCTAAAGCCTGTTCTTTTCCCGGTGATCATTTACAGTTAAGAAGACAAACCAGGTAGCAAGGGAATTTAGCTTGAAAAAAAGGCTTATTTTTTTTCCCCCCCTTGAGAGACAAAGTTGATTTTATCTCTTGGCTTATATTACAAAGTATGGTTGTTCTCCAAATCAGGAGGATAATTTTTTTTTTTAATGTTTCTCATTTTCTTCTCTTTAATCATGCTTTCTACAGTGTATAGTGAATATATACCACTCCATCTCCACAGGTCTCTCACTTACCATTTCAGCTACTCTAACTTCCTGTTCTATGACAAGAACTTCTTGATCCATTCCCTCCACTTTTCTTGTAAAATCCTGATTTACGAACTAGAAAACCAGGCAGTACTCTTTCTCTTGGGAGTTTTCCTGATTTCATGCCTGATCCTCGTCTTGCTCCCTTTATTCTTGATTGTTCCAGGCTTGTTTTCTTTCCTGATCTGTCCTCTTCAGCTCCCAATCATGGTTATGTTCCCATATGTCAGTCTTGGTGTTCATAATGCAAGGCGAGGGAGGCAATTGTGTGGACCACACATTCCTGTTCTCATTTTATGGCTTGGTTCAGATCCTTTTAATTGGAAGATCCATGAGCACAGGAATTATGTCCATCCTGTGTTCCACTGTACATGCAGTGCCTACCACAGAATGCTCAATATATTTTTATTAAATTAATAATAGCCACCATTTAATAAATCTACTTGTCAAATGACAGGTATGGTGCTATGCACAAAGGATATGTCCATTTTATAGATGAAAAGACTGAAACTTAGAAAAATTAAATAACTTGTTCTTGGTCACAAGGCTAGTTAAAGCTGAAGAACCACAACATGACTTAATCCCAGGTATGGAAGGCTCACCGTCCACACGCAGTCTCCACACTAACAGTGCAGAAGCAGTAGAACATAAATATGAGGAACGGTTGTTCTGGAGCCAGACAGCATGGGTTTAAATCTTAACTCTGTAGCTTAAGAGTTAATAAACTTTCTGTGCTTCAGCTTCATTATCTGTTAAGTAGAGACCATTTATTGAAAAAACATTCATTGGTTTCCAGTCATTCCACCTCAGAGTTGTTCTCCAATCCGCTACACTGCCTTTGTTTAGTTTGACACAATTGGCGCTGAAGATCACCAAAGGCTTAGACCTCTGCAAATGAAGGCTTAAATTACCCTAGCAGGCAAAGTTCTCAGTCAGCTGAGATATTAGCTACAAGCAAGGAATCTTGTAATGGGTTGTCATACGTATCAGTTATGGCTTCAATAGTAGCGGGAATATATTGCTGGAATATCTGAAGACTGAAAAATTACCCAATTTTTTCCCTTTTAAAATAACTGTCATTGAGACTTCTTTGGTGGTGCAGTGGTTAAGAATCCACCTGCCAATGCAGGGGACACGGATTCGAGCCCTGGTCCTGGAAGATCCCACATGCCACAGAGCAACTTACCCCCTGCGCCACAACTACTGAGCCCGTGTGCTACAGCTACTGAAGCCCGCATGCCTAGAGCCCGTGCTGCGCAACAAAGAGAAGCCACTGCAATGAGAAGCCTGCAGACTGCAACGAACAGTAGCCCCTGATAGCTGCAACTAGAGAAAGCCCGTGCGCAGCAACGAAGGCCCAAAGCAGCCAAAAACAAATGAATAAAGATGAATAAAAATAAAAATAAATAAAAATTTAAAAAATAAATAAAATAAAACAACTGTCACTGTTTTATTCTCCTTCCTTTCTTTCTGTAGCAACCACTGAGACCCCTGGCCCCCAAGTTATTTACAGAGTGTACTGGTAGTGACTAAACTTACCATTTAGTTCTTGGATTGCAAGACCATGAGGACCCACACCTAGATGAGACCTAGAAGAATGGGCACTTTACCTCCAGAGATCAGGACTAAGAGAGCAATAACTCTAGATGTCCTTCCACCAGTTGGATGTACTTTTGGGCATGGAAGAGGGCAAGAGCAGGGGCTGTTGGACTAGAATGGCTGGATCAAGTAGGCTGGAGGTGTTTTTGTCATTGTACATGTGGGGAAAGGCAACTAAATAATAAAATACAATGGATACCTCTTAGGCCAGACACACAGCTCACACTGCCATCGCCCTCCCCAGCACAGGGACAGAACTGCAGCAACAGCCACACATGTGACTTGTAGTCTAGTCATGGCTGAGTGACCTGGGGGTAGATATCTGACCCAAACTGGCCAAACAGACTTGCTCTCCTGGGAAACTGGAATTTTGAACTGAGGTGCGTAGAGATGGGGAGTTGTTTACAGCCCACGAGGAGGACAGTTTATGGATTCCTACTACTGAGTTTCCCTGATTATCCAACAATTACCAACATTCTGTGAGATATACCGGCATCCTTCTGGTAAAGCCAGCTTAACTGGCTAGAGTTGCTATTTGCAACTGGAAGAACCTTAAATACTACACTTCCCTGAATAGCTTTCTCTCATGCTACTCCTTCATATGTTCCTTTCCCTATACCTTCCACCAAAGTATCACAGCTCACCAAGAATGCCATGATGTTCTGTTTAAATGAGCTTTTGTTGTTCCCCTGCATGAAATTCCCTCCCCCTTCTTCCTGAAAACTTTTTCAACGATTACCTCCTCTATGACACTTTGATTTGCAAGATCCTCCACTATGCCCATAGGGCCGGTTACGCCACAATCACGGCACGTAACACACTGCACTGTAGTCCCTGGTTTATTTGCCCATTAGATGGCAAGCTCCTCGATAGAAGGGGTAACTTTCTATATTACTTTATTTCTCCAGTTCCTTGTTACAGTGTCTGGCACATAGGAGACCCACTGAGTAAATGCATAAATGAGTAGACAGTTTCTGCCTCATGAGAACATGCTCAGGCTTACCTGCTGGAAGAATGTGGAAGACAATGGAACCTTTCTAGATCTGATGACAGCTGGTCCCCAAACACAAGAGAGTCCAACCAAAATTAGTAGGGCCATTTACCTCACTCACAGCTGACCCAGAAAATCAGTAAACCCAGCCAATTCCAGAAGAGCTGCCCAACTAACATAGAGATTCCTAAGAAATAATAACTGGTTAGTGTTTTAATCTGCTGACCTTTGGGGTAGCTTGTTAGGCAGCATTTTTTGTGGGAATAAATAATTGGTACAATATTTGTGGGTTAGATTTCACCTGGGGATCACCAACTTAAGAGCTTTGCTAGCTAAACAAAAGAGTTAAAATCCAAGGACTGCTTTTTCAAGTCACATTGTGAATGTGAAGAATGGATACATTTATAAATCAATAGAAAAATAAATTTCTCACTACTTGTTAATATGACATTAAAAAAACTAGATTAAGATTTTTTTTTCAAACTTTAAAGGAAAAATCAAAAGTAAAATCACCAATAATTTCTCTATTCCAACACAAGTGTTAATTTTTGAATGTTTCTCTTCAGCTTTTATCCATTTACATATGTATTTTTATATAGTTCTAATAACAATAGTTATATTTTGCTTTAATATTCAAGGGAAAGTGCTAATTCATACATAATAATTTTAACACCTACATAATAACTCTTCAAACATATATACTATATTATTTCTGTATTATTTTAGACTACTTTTTTTTCCCTATTATCAAGAAGATATCAGAAGAGTAAAAAGAGAAGGGAAAGTGTCATCTATAATTTCACCTCCCAGAATCAAAGGAAAAGACTTTCTGATATTTGTCTTCATTTTTTTCTGTACATTAAAAAAAGTGGAGTCATAAACTTTTTTTCCCTACTGAACAATATCATAAGCATTTTCCCATAAAAAAAAAAAAAAGAAAAGATGGCAAAATACAGCTTTTTTCTTTATTTGGTATTATTGCTTTAGGTATGAAGGCCGGGATGGTGTCTTTCTTATTTACTGCCAATGCAGTTATATCCCAAGTACCTAGCAAAGTGTATGATAGACACCCAATAAACATTCACTGAATGAACGCAACGCATGAATGAATAATGGGATTTACATAAGTAGGCTTCCTAGTTTCATGTGCTTCAAATGCTTTTTAAATTAGCACAATTGAATTGTATTCAAAAGTCATATCATTTGAAAGAAAAACTTATTTGCATCACATCTTAAATTTATCACCTATAGACAAAGGAATTTGTTATTCACCTTAAAAATCCTGAGTTAGGGGCTTCCCTGGTGGCACAGTGGTTGAGAATCTGCCTGCCAATGCGGGAGACACGGGTTCGAGCCCTGGTCTGGGAAGATCCCACATGCCACGGAGCAACTGGGCCCGTGAGCCACAATTACTGAGCCTGCGCGTCTGGAGCCCATGCTCCGCAACAAGAGAGGCCGCGATAGTGAGAGGCCCGCGCACCGCGATGAAGAGTGGCCCCCGCTTGCCACAACTAGAGAAAGCCCTCGCACAGAAACGAAGACCCAACACAGCCAAAAATAAATAAATAAATAAATTTAAAAAAAAAAATCCTGAGTTAGTTACAAAGTTGACCCATAGAGTAGACAAAAGAAGGAATTCCAAGTTTTTTATTTATGAATTGCTTGTACAAATATCACTAGATGAACACCATCTATTCTCAGTTCTTATTCCCCTCTCTGCAACTCTTGACACTTTTGGCTACTTCTTTCTTAAACTCTGTCATGTATCAGTTTATGTGACAGTGAATTTATACAACTTTCTTGCTACTTCTTTGACCCCTCTTTTGCCCTTGCCAGTGGTCATCCTCTAACGATATCCTTTCTCCTTTGGTCGTCTCCTTTTGTGATCACTGTCTATAATAACTCACTTATAATTTTGCCTTCAGCCTCTCCTCTCTGTGAAACATGCCCAGATCTGTATATCTAATCCTGATCACTCTATTTGTGCCTTTTCAATCTCATCTACCTCCATTTCCTGAAGACCTTATTTTGCTTGTATTTTCAATCTACACCTCTTTTCCTTTGAATTACATGTGTCTCCTAGTCTTTGCAATTTTTCCTTGACCCAGCTTTTCCCCCAAGCTGTCATCCCATTGCCCCTTTCCCTTTACCACCCAACTTTTGGAAAGTGTACTCTGTGCTCCTTGGCTCCAGTTCTTTCCCTCATTCCTCTCCGTAGGAGAGGAAGTCAACATGCAACTGTTTGCATGTTGACTTCTGCTTTCGCCTATTGACCTTTCACTTCAGTGATTGTTTGATCCCCTTCCAACAATGCCTCTCTGTGGCATCTCACACCCTTCCACTTCTCCCCTCGTGGTTTCCTTTGCACTATGCTTTTTTGGTTTCTATCAAGTCTTCCCTGACATACTTTCTTCTTTTTGTCTTTGGACTTCTTTTTTACTCTACTATCCTTAAAGGTCCGCATTCACTTCCAGAGTTAACAAATATTTACTGAGTGCCTATCATGTGCCAGGAACTGTGCAGCCCCAGGGATGCAGGGATGAACAAACCAGATGCTCACTGGCTCTGTAGTACTTACGTTTCCTTCCTCACTTGCAGATGCAATTAGAAGCAAAATCCTATAATTTGTTTCCAAATAACTCTGATTTGTTCCATCTTATTATCACTAAACTCTCTTTGTTCAGGTCTACATCATTATCAACTTGTTTTTGCAGCAGCCTAATAACTAATAACTAGTGTCCTCGTCTCTATTCCAGTCTATCCCACATATTGTCCCAGACTAATCTTTTTAAACATTTATGTCATCCCCCTTAAAAAATGTTCACTCGCTCTTTCCACTGGCTGCAAAAGACACACTAGACTCCTTAAAATGATGTTGGAAAGACCTGAGGCTTTGGAGTCAGAAAGCTTGGGTTGTATTCCCAATCTGCCAATTACTCACTCTGTGACCTTAAATAACCTTGCTGCATTTTGATTTTCCCACCTATAAGATGGGATTAATGACTAGTAATAAGGACCAAATACACATGAAAGTGCTTTATATTTTTAAAGTGCTAAAATTAATATAACTTTTTTCTTAGTTTGTTTAGAGATAGTTACCATATTGATACTAGCCTAAGCTTCAGAGTTAAACAACAACCTGGTTTCAAATTCAGCTTTATTACTCATTATCTATGAGACTTTGAACAAATTAGTACACCTCTCTAAAACTCTCTTCCCACCTGTCAAAACACTCATTTTGTATGGCTGTCTGAAAATTAAATGAAATAGTGAATGTGAAAACTTCCAGCACGGTGTGTAATTTATAATAGGCACTGATTGATTATCTTTTGGGCCTAATTTACTTTTCCTGCAGCATATCCCACTATACCACTTCACAAACCCTACCACTCCAGGCTACTTGATTTTCTCAATTCATATGATGTACTTTTGTGTTTCTTCTTCAGCTGCATACTCTTTCCTTCTCTATTAAAATTCTGCTCAAGTCTTCAAGGCTCAGTTAAAATGTTGTCTTCCCTAAAGCCCTGTGTATCTCACAACTGGTGTGTTAATCTCTCCTTCCTCTGTACACCCTTAGCTTGTCTGTTGATTAGAGTACTATTTTTTCAATCTGGTTTATATTCTGATTCTCCCAACAGACTGTAGGGGCCTTGGAAACAAGGAGGATGTTGTATGTTGTATGTTTATTTCTCTCACATTATACTTACGACAGTAGACACTCAGTTATTGAATGAATGTAGAATCGGATGCTGTCTTTCTCTTTCTACTGCCTACAGGACATCACTTGCTTAAATGCCTACTGTTGCCTCAAACCCAAACATGTGCAAAAGCAAGCACACCTTCCCTAAACTGCTCCCTTTCAATTTTGCTGTTTTTGATACTACCCTAATCCCTAGTCTCAGTTTCTGAGGCTAAAAATCTTAGAATTGTATTTGATCGATCTGTTTCCTTGACCACCTAGGAGCCAAACTACCAGGTTCTTCCAACTCTTTCTGTGAAATAGTTCTTGGATTCATCTTTCTTTATTCCATTCCTAGGATTATCAATCATTATTTTTAACAACTATCACCATTTATTGAGCATTTAAGTTCTGGGCTAAATACTTTGTATACATTATGTCATTAGATCTTTAACACCTCTGTGAAGCAGTTACTCTTACTCTTATTTTACAGATGAGAAAAATCGAGACACAGCTTACATACTTTGCCCAAGGTTACAGTTAATTAAGTGGCAGAGTGGGGATCAAACCCAGATGTGAAGCCAAAGCCTAGAGCTGGACTCTTTCAAGTTGTGTAGAACAAAAATAGGATTTTTAGAAGAGTATTATGAAGATATATAGGAAGTAAACAAGCACAGGAAACTGCTTCATGGACGTGTACTGTCTTTTTCGAAAGCAGAATACACCCACACTCTAGCGATCTAGTTATTTTGGGGAGCTCTCTGACATCAGCATTTGAGGCCCTAAGGCTTCTCTCCATGCTTCTGTTGCCCTTGTTACAACTGATTGACTTCTCTCCTCTCCCTCTACCTCTTGGCTTCTATTACTTCGTGACTTCTGCTGCCTCCTATGTTTGGCTATCTTACTTTTCTCTCACTATTGGGCAACACAAACCCTTTACTCCAATTAAGGCAATCTCCTCATTGTTTCCAGAACGATTTCTGTCTCCACAACTTCACGTTGTTACTTTGAACACAAATACTTTGTTCTTTTCTACCTCAAAATATAGTCAAAAGCCTGTACTTCAAAGTTCCTTCATTACTTATTCTCAACAGTTCCAATGGATTTTTGAGTGGTTACTATGTGTTAAGTCTTCTTGCTGACCCATGATGAACCAGTAACATGAGCAAGAAATAAACCCTTTGAGATTTGGGGGTTATTTGTTCTTGCAACATAATCTAGCCTATCCTGACTGATCTACTGACTTCAGGGAAATAATTTAGCTTTACCAAGTTTTACTTTCCTTATATGTAAAATAGAGATTAAAACAGTATCTATCAAATAAGGTTGCTCTGAGGATTAAATGAGGGAATACAGGTAAAAGTATGTGGGTAAAATACAGGTAGAGGTACTTAGCACAGTGCTAAGCACAAAAGAAGTATACAAATGTTACTTAAAATTTTTGAATTATCACCAGCTAGCAATTGGTGTGTTAGTAATAACAAATGAGCATAATGGAGAGTATTGTTTGCTTTTTCAAATGTTAACTTCAAATTACATATGGTATAATATTCTTGTCAGTAATTTTAGTTGAAAACCTAGGCATCTACAAATTAACATTTTAAGATAACTACTATAGAGTTAGCCTAACTCATCATAAGAAACAGCTTTTCTTCTTTTCATATCATCAATTTTTGGATACCATGAAAAAAATAACATTTCATATATATGCATTCTCTCTAAAACCTTTAAACCTTATTAAAGAGATGTTATCCTTGTTTTCAAAAGCCCAGTTATAATAGGGATATATTGTTCTATAAATAACTATTTAAATTTGGGGTCCAGATGAGCATATTTCATGATATATTGAAACGGAGCAGGACCCTATGGTCTATGTCCCCCATGTCCTCAGCTTGCCTTTTGTCTGCGGAAAAACTTTAGCCAAATAATAACTTTAGTCAGAGAAGTGAGAAAATGCAGAAACAAAGGAAAACAGTCAAAGGAGACCAAATAATAATAGTTTAGTCATTGAGCATAGTCAAGGGCCTTTAGTTCCTTCTCAAGGGCTAGAGAGAATATTCTGAGCCGTATCCTGTGAGCTGTCTTACAGATGCTGAAACCCCACCAGGTAGAAGAAGTTAACTACATGATGACCAGACTGTAGCCATGACATAAGCTGCCACAATTCCAAGAACTGGCCTCAAGGAAATGGGAACGAACCGACCATGGAACTGAAGATCAACTGTACCTAAAAAAACCAAGATGATGCTGGTCAGACCACCACATGGCCAATTTCAAGATAACTGTCAGAGCTGACTGTACTGTTTCTGCATTAGCCCTCTCCCTCAACCTATAAAAGCTCTTGCTCACTAGTTGTAGGAGGGGGGGGGGAGTCGGTCTTTGGACAGGCGTCCGCCCTCCAACCTCCCCGCACCCCCTTTTCCGGCATCCAAAATAAAGCCAACTTTCCTGTCCACCAAGCTTGCCTCTTTATTGGCTTTTGAGCGGCAAGCAGCCAGACCCCACTTTCAGTTACAATATCATCCTACTATTTATATTTAATTAAATTTTCTCTCAGCCATATTATGTATGGTTTATTATTAGTTGAAGACTGCCCAGACCTGGTAAAGATGACAATCATAAACACATCTGTATAATAATTCATAATGTTAAAAGTGCTTTTGCGTAGTCTCATTTGACTTTGAATCTTCTGAGTTATATATTATTTCCACTTCTAGTTGAAGAAAAGGAGACTTGGACAGTGGCCTGTCTAAAGTAACAAAAAACTGGGACTGGAACTTAGGTTCCTTTACTACACATTTCTTGCTTATGCTACCACAGAACCCTGTAGTGATAAACCATTACTGGAATAACAACACATATGCTCTACTGATTTATGTATCATAACTCTATAAGCCTATGTAGCATAAATGTTACATGAACAAGTGTAACTATCATTATTACATTTTTTCAGGAATGATAATATTTGGGTCAGTGATAATAATGTGATAATTTGGGGGACATTTTTTGCTAGCTAGCTTTTTCAGTCTGACAAACTTGGTAAGGCTGAGATAAATTTAGACACTATAACTCTTTAAATTAACAGTAAACTGACTTACAAAAACACTTAGAGAGCCAACATCTGCGCCAACACATTCCTTCACATTCCTATTTTGAAGAAAATTTAAAATATATTGTTTTATCAAAGAAATTTTGTTTTGACTAAACTTAGGAACACTGAAAAACAAGTGTCTACACTTAAGAAATTAAAGAACCTGCAAGTGTACTGGAGAAAACGCTAAATGAAAAAAAAAAAAAGTGTAATTAAGTAAGGTCTCCTCAAGGTGCCACATCTAGGGTCTTAAACCGAAATAAAAAACTTTAAAACATTTCAAACAAGCCAGCTGCTGCCAATGTATGGAAAACAAAGTAACCCATTAACTAAAGTGCCTAAACTGATTTAAATGGTATCTTGTTACTTTTTAGAAATTGCAACACCCTGTTATTTATAACAGCCTCTTCTTCAAAATGACAGTATGGCAAACTTAGTTTTTAAAAATAATGCAATTTTTGTTAAGAACCTGACACACGTTTGCTTCCCTGGAGAGAAGCAAAAATCAGAGTTAAGATATTTTAACACACTTTTTTTCCGCCTCATCAGAAGCCAGTGTGCAATACACCATGAAAAATGTCTAAGTTGGAACCTTGTAATTTGGCTCATTGTACACTACGCCTTTCCACTACGTTGGATCTTATTTCTAGATTCCAGCTTAGCTATTAGTAGTGGCTGGTAGGGCAAGTCACTTCTCTGAATGTTTCATTTCCCATAAAACCAGAAAATGGGTGGAGGACGATAGAGAGCTTTGAGCTGAATAACGTCTATTAGATATCATCAAAAGCTTTTTCCTCCGGACGATGCAAACCCAGGCACACGGGGTTCTGCTTTGCCCGCGTCCCACTCCCGAGCCTAGGCTTCGTTCCTCTTCCTTTCAACCTCAATTCGGGCTCCTGAAGGTTAGCAAAGAGTTCTTTTAACGAAATCCAGCGCTCCTTTGTCTCCAAACTTAGCTAGGAAAGGATTCCGAGGCCTCAGCTGGCTGGGAGAAGGTAGTGGCGGCGATCCACCCTCGCCGGGCCACCCACCCCAACCCGAGTCTGGCGCCGAAACCCCGGCGCGTGCTTGGGGCTCCCCGGTACCGCGAGGCGCGCGCTCGCCCGGCCACTGTCCCTGGTAAACGGCGGGATGGCAGGACGCGTGCCGGGACAGCGGCAGGCGGAAGCCGCTGGCGGAGAGGACGGGCGGTTCCCGCCAGCACGGGTGGGGGAAGGGCGGCAGCCACACCCGGAAGTCGGTCTGGAAGGGAGGGGGGAACATGTGGGGGCGAGGCTTCCGGTAGCGCAAAGGGTATCGGGAGAGGCTTCCAGCAAACCTTCCCTGGCCTCTGGAGGGACGGACCACCGTTGCCGCGGCTTTGGCTTCTACGATCTGCGTTCGGGCTAAACGGCCACAGCGGCGCCACTGCCGCTCCCCTTGCGCCTGGTTCTGACCGTATTTGTTCCCCGGAGGCCGCCCCGGTTACGGCAGCGGCCGCGGCCGACATGTTGTGAGGCGGCGGCGCGGGTGTCTCAAGGATGGTTTGGCTGAGGCGGCAGCAGCGGCTGCTGGCGGCGGCGGCATTGGCAGCGGGGGCTCCGGCTCTGTAGAGCCCAGCCCGCTGGGTGTCCGCCCTGTACCGCGGCCAGACCAGTGCCCCTGGACCTTGCCTCTGCTCCGGCGCCTTTGGGGAACGGTTAGGCGACAGCGCACGCCCCTCAGAGGAGACACGAAGGGGGTTCTCCAGTGCTCAGATTTCCGGACCACCTAGCCTTCCCCTCTCCGACCTGGGCAGTGCTGTCCCCAGAATCCTCAGCCCCCGCCTTCCCCCAAATTTGCTCCCAGCCTCGCCCTGAATCTTTCACACACGTGGGTGTTCCACGCCCTCTCGAGCCAACCCCTCGCCCCTTAATTTTCTGCACCCTCTTCTCAGAGCGCCCCCCGGATTGCTCTCCGAGGGCAGCCTTTTGAAAAATCTTCGTGGAGCAGTGGACCAGAACTGGGGAGTTTTCAAAAGTCGGGGCGCGAGAGATAGGAAGGTACGATGGCTTCCTCATCTGGGAACGATGATGATCTCACTATACCCAGAGCTGCTATCAATAAGATGATCAAAGAGACTCTCCCCAATGTCCGGGTGGCCAACGATGCCCGGGAGCTGGTGGTGAACTGCTGCACTGAATTCATTCACCTTATTTCTTCTGAAGCCAATGAGATTTGCAATAAATCGGAAAAGAAGACCATCTCGCCAGAGCACGTCATACAAGGTAAGTGGTATGTGTGGGATTTTGTTTCAAAGAGGGGCCGGGGACAGACTGCTAATCGCGTGACCCGTTCATGTCAAAAGCCTTCAGTCCTGTCCCCTGGTTAGTACTGATAACTTAAAAAGCTGCGCGGGCATAGAGGCAGCCGGTACCTTAAAATCCCTGTGTAATATTCTCGTGGTGCTTTTCAAACAGCGAATGCAGGTAAGGGTTGCAAACGATTAGGTCAGCTAACATCCCCCCAAATAAGGTAGTAGCAGCGATCTCAATTTACAGCCAGGTAAGCCCAAGCAACAAGAATTTTGCCTGCCTGAAGTGGAACCTAGACGTGACAACTGAGAAAGTGCCTGCCTAAAGTGGAACCTAGATCATGACAACTGAGAGAGGAACCCAGAAGTTCTGCCTTGGAGAATTAGAATTCAGACCGGAAGTTCAAGCATGAGTGCCACCCGACCTTTTCACCAGTGTAGAGGAAAAGATGAATTTTCAGAACACAAGTAAAAATATTCTTAACGTGCATGTTCAACGTTGTAAAGTTTATTAGTGTTGGATAGAGAGAGTATATTTTCTCCTTTAAAAATGGTTTCATGGTCCTAACGTTCATCAACAAGTTGCCAAAGCACTCCAGTTCTATTCTGTAAGAAAAGGGGCAGTGTTCTTTAATCTTCCTTCCCCTCCTTCCTTCCTTTCTTCCTTTTTTTCTGTAGCTTGCTTTGTTCCATGAGATAGATTTTTACAGCTTGGGTTGAAAGATTGTGAGAGATGTTTTTCATGGAATATTTCCCACTTGTTTCCTGCTGTCATCCCCATTTAGATGTAAACACTTAAGCTTTTATTGAACAGCAGTTCTGAAAGTTTAAAAGTTTCTTCTCTCATCTTGGAAAGGATTTAGTTCTGTTAATAGGGATTTGGGGGACCATATTCTGATGGTTTGTTTCAGGGGTGGGGAGACATTTACTAGTCATAATGTTTTGGGAAGCACTTCCTGTGACTTGTACATATACTCTTATGAAAAGGTTGCATTCTATTTGAGGTGATAACTTGCTTTTTATAATAACTCAATTAAAATTCTAACAATTTCTTGATTGCTTTCGAAGTCAGAAAAAAAATCATGGTTAATTTAATTTTGGTAGGCAGGCGGTTGTCTACCATTTTATTTTTAAAATTTAACTTTTTAAAAGGTGACTTCCCTGTTATTCTGAAGTAGAGGACACATCTGCTCATATTCACCATATGCAGTATTTTATGGTCAATATTGACAAAAGGATTAAATGATTCATTTTTGATCCTTAATGATGTGTAGGAGGTAGATTTAAAACATACTCTGCCATTTCCATTTCAGTACATAAGGAGAAAAAAAATCCCTAGGAAAAAGTATATTTGATTTTAAAGCTAGTGTTTTCTTCTACTTGTTTGGTGTACTCTGGCAAGTAAAATGAAAGCCAAGTTGTCTATGTTTCCTCTTGTGTTTTTATTTTTACATTGTATGTGCAGTTGTTGTCACAAGTCTTTCACAAGATTATCCAACACAAATAGCTGTAATTTCCTTTTACAACTCATAAAAGAGAAAAAGGATCTATTATCAACATTGTCTTTCTAATGAAAATTGCAAAAGATTTCAAAAGGATCTGCCTAAACATTTGTTTACACCACAGAAGTGGGGATCATTCCAAAAATCTAAAAACACACCACAATCTGTCTTCTTGGGTAGAGTTTATTCTTTTCTAGGATATATTTAGATTTCTGATTGACATGATGGAAGAAAAGTGCAGCTGTAGTGAACAGTGTGCTAAACAGCTCGACTTTGGAATATGCTAAATTCAGTTTAACATATGAGTCAAAAACTTCCAGTGAAAGCATTTTCCTTGTGTACTGAGAATGATTTATTAATTTAAAAAAAATCATGCATTAACCTGCTACAGCCTTATAAATTTACCTTTTTTTTTTTCTTTTTAACATTACCTTTGTTAAGTGGATAAGGACCTACATTTTAGCCCCAAATTCTCCCCAGTTAGGGGAATAGATTTTATACATTTTTAATCTCATATTGATATCATATTGCTTAATCATTTAAAGAAACTTTTGTCCTGAGTGATTAAAATTTTTTAAAAGAAATCCTTAAGGTGTGTATTTTTTTAGGTGTTTAAAGTGTGTGTTTATAGACTAACTCTAGAAAGCTGGGTATGACATTTTTTATGCTGTTCTCTCAGTGTTGATTATTTAAGAATGTAAGATATAGCCAAGTGGAATAATGTACGTTTTAAAGAGGTTTGATTTTCACATGCTGAAGTTTGGATTTTTTTAGTAATAAGTTTAATGAACTAAACTTTGCTTCAGAACATTTCACTTGTTCACTTGCCACTTTGCTTTACCTTGTCAGGGCATATTAAGCATTTGAGGCAGTTCTGTAAAATGCATGCAGAAGTTAAAATAATTTTATTGCCAGTAAATCTGAAATTATATAACCTAGTTAAAATTTTAAAAAATTATCTAAATATTTTGCTTATTTTTAGTTTAAGAACACGGACTTTGATTGAAGATCACATACACACAGCAGAGGGAGTTCTAAGCTTATAAGGTGTTCCTTTTAGTTCGTTGCTGAGTTTCTGTGAACACATATCTTTAAATGAGTACTAACATGTTCTGTTGCATTATGGAAAGAATTGACATTGAGAGTTAGGAGCTGCAGGTTCTGTACTGGAAAGTCTGGCCTTAGGCAAGTCTGTTAACTAAGGTTTTCCCATTTATGTATAAATAATACTTAATGGTTTCAGGTATAATTAGCAATTACTGAGAATCTGTCAGGATTGATAAACTTACATGAAATATGCTACAATAAATAATAATTTAAAAACTTTATAGTGATACTGATTGAAACATAAAGCTGAAAGTCTGTTATGTTTAACCTTACATCATGATGCCATTTGTAAAGCCAAAGCGTAAATAAGAATATTTTAAGTATACTATTTTATTTCTGCATTTTAAATCTCTTGCTACATTTTTTTTTCCTCATGTTTTTGAGAATAGTAACTGAAAGTAGTGAAAGTTTGAAAAAGTCTCTGAGGATTCACTTCTTCAGCAGTTATGTTGCTCCAAGCTGTATGTTGAAGGACTTTTTAAAAAAAAATTATAATCCCTCTCACACTGGTACTTTGGTAAAATACAAAAAAAATGGATCACTAGAAAAACAAAATGAAATTTTTTTTTTTTAATATTTATTTATTTACTTATTTATTTTTGGTTGTGTTGGGTCTTCGTTTCTGTGCGAGGGCTTTCTCTAGTTGCGGCAAGCGGGGGCCACTCTTCATTGCGGTGCGCGGGCCTCTCACTATCGCGGCCTTTCTTGTTGCGGAGCACAGGCTCCAGACGCGCAGGCTCAGTAGTTGTGGCTCACGGGCCTAGTTGCTCCGCGGCATGTGGGATCTTCCCAGACCAGGGCTCGAACCCATGTCCCCTGCATTGGCAGGCAGACTCTCAACCACTGCACCACCAGGGAAGCCCAAAATGAAATTTTTTGATATGCATTCAATAGAAATAAAATTACCTTGTCAAATTGCTATGAAGTTTCTTTTTTTTCCCCCAGCTTTTTGAAATATAATTGACATATAGCATTGTGTAAGTTTAAGGTTTACAATGTAATGATTTGATGTGTGTATATATTATGAAATAATTACCACAATAAAATTAGTTAACACAGCCGGCACTTCACATAGTTACAGTTTTGCTGTGAAGGTTCTTAAAATGCTTACTTTGAATTTCCATACTTAACTCATTGCAGACCCTTACAGGCATTTCTGGCACAAGTCCATGGACCACACTTTGAGAATCTTGCTCTAAAGCCTAAACCACCATCTGTTTTGGAAAGTGGATGTGGAGTAGTTTTGAAATCAGAGGATCTGAGTGATTGCAGAGAAGTTGTAATAATAATAAGAATGATATTGTATTGCCTAAATAATCATCCATACTGAAATTTTTTTCTGAAGGGACATGTAATTTACATTGCACAATTTATCACCTAATCAGGTGCTTTTGAAGTTAGGATTTTACTGTTTTCTTTAAAACTGATATGTCTTTTGTTTTTGTTTTCCTTCTGCCACCCAGCAGTTACTTTTGAATACAACTGTGTACTTGGCACTGTACTAGATACTGCTAAGGATATAAAGATGAATGATATTTGATTCTTGCTCTGCCATCCGTCTCTCATTGTTGTCCCAGATTCCCAGGAGTGGTGATACCATAGAGGGCATGATTCTTAAGGGTCTTTGTCAGGCCAGTAAGCCAAGAAGTCACTTTGGCCTACATCCTCTTAATGTATTTTAAGTTAACTACATCACCTCCATACCTCCATCACCTAACATACAAACAAAAGGAAATAGAGAAATTAGAGAATGCTATTTTTTATATTTTAGTTTTTTTAAATGAAAAGCATGCATTATGCATTTGAAGTATAAAGTAATTCACACAAATTCATGTCATAACAAAACTTTTGAGGAGTACGTCATTTTTGGTAAAATATAAGATACGACTGTATTAAAATTGTTGTTGGTTGGACATTTTTACCTTTTTTTTTTTTTTAAGTAGTTGTCTTAATATCTGTCTTTCAAATTGAAAAAAGCATGCTAAATGTTTTTTTTTTTTTTCCTTAATATGCCATGCACTTTTCTGGGTACAGTTTTAAGATAGATGGCAGAGGGTAGCAGACAGGCTTCTGAAAAATAAGTGATATGTGTTTTATCCACAAATTTTAAAATATATATATTATTATTTATTTTATTTATTTTTTTGGCTCTTACTCTGAGATCCTTAGAGTGAGGGCCATCAATAGTCCATAAAATTCCTTTGTACAAATTAGAAAAAGGCACTCCTTCCATGTATTAATTTTGTATCCTGCAACTTTACTGAATTCATTGATTTGCTCTAGTAGTTTTCTGGTGGCATCTTTAGGATTTTCTATGTATAGTATCCTGTCATCTGCAAAAAGTGACAGTTTTACTTCTTCTTTTCCAATTTGGATTCCTTTTATTTCTTTTTCTTCTCTGATTGCCATGGCTAGGGCTTCCAAAACTATGTTAATAATAGTGATGAGTGTGGACACCCTTGTCTTGTTCCTGATCTTAGAGGAAATGCTTGCAGTTTTTCACCATTGAGAATGATGTTTGCTGTGGGTTTGTCGTATATGGCCTTTACTATGTTGAGGTAGGTTCCCTCGATGCCCACTTTCTGGAGAGTTTTTATCATAAATGGCTGTTGAGACACTCCTTCCTTAAAAACCTTTACTACCATCTGCCAGAAAAAGTGCTATAATAAGCATACAAATCTATGATGTTTACAGTATGAATGGCTCTCCTCAGATATGCTGCTGTTGTGCACTGAACCACCTGCACAACTGTTAACTGATGGCCCTGCTTAGGAGCCATTTTCCTTATCCTTTAAGATTCTCCGTTATGTAAAATGGGGATATTATTACTACATGATAACAGATGATGTAAAATATCCCCGTTTAGAAAATGCTGTATCCAGTTACTCATATCCGTTAGCCAAAATGTGTTTAAAATTAAGATTAAAGTCAATGCAGTTTTGAAATTAAATTTATGGCTGCTCCTGTTGAACCATTTTATTGAGAGTGCAGTGTTTGTACTCAGCATTGAGAGTATAGCTCTTTCAATAATATTAAATATTAACCTTGGATTTACTTGCAGTTTTTTTTTTTTTGAAAACAGTGTTCTCAACCTTAGATGTTTTTAAAAGTGAGTTTTTCGTTTTTGTTTTTTAATTTTTAACCCAAGCCCTCCATGGTTTAAGGTAGATTGGATTGAAGTTTTTAATGTCTAGTAATTCATGACATTTTGAAGAGTTGTCTCTCAAGTGTATTGATTTGTTAATTTTGTAAATTTAATATACTTGTTCATCTTGAATTTAATGGTGTGATAATGCATAGCTATACGTTTATTTAGGCCCTGTATACTTACTAGCATACTCTTAAGTGTAAGAGAAAAGATAAAGATGAATGAAAAAAGTCCCCACGCCTGCCGGTCTGTGACCTCGCGACGCCGCCTCCACAGGTCTGCTGCGATGCCCGTCGCGGGGGAGGACATCATGAGGCTCCTGTGCTCCGTCTCCGAGGAGAGGAAAATGCGGGCGGCCGTCAAGCACTCCGGGAGGGGCGGCCTGGTCACAGGGGCCGTGGCCTTCGTTGGTGGTTTGGTGGGCGGGCCACCAGGACTAGCCGTTGGGGGGGGGCGTCGGGGGTTTGTTAGGCGCTTGGATGACAAGTGGACAGTTTAAGCCAGTTTCTCAGGTCATAATGGAGCTGCCACCTGCCGAGCAGCAGAAGCTCTTTAACGAAGCCACTGCCATCGTCAGGCCCCTGGAACGGACGGACACCGTGCAGCTGACCATGCTGGTCGTGGGCAGTGAGGCCCTGCAGCAGCAGCTGCTGGCGACGCTGGCCAACTACGTCCCCAAGGAGCTCCGGGCGGAAGTGCAGTGCGACGACTAGGCCTCTGCTCCGGGAAGCGGGGTCCATTTAGATGATTCCTCCCGACTCATGGAAGGTGACTGGGGAGCTGCAGGAAGCCCCACATCATCAGAATATTACCCTAAGCTGTAGCGAAGTCTCCTGCTGGAGAGGCTGGGGCTGTGCCATATCATGTTCTGGAAATTATTTGAGAAGATGCCGTGTTTTGTGGCTGTGTGCACCTGTGTGCCCTGACAACCCTTCAACTGGGAAGCTGGTGAACAGTAAAGCCGTGACTGCTGCCACGTAGCGGCAGTTTTCTGAATCTACTCTCGCTCACACACGAGCTGGAAGAAGGTCTTCACGTTCAGCCTCCTCATCTCATCACGAGAAGATGATGCCTGTCCAGGCAGCCCTTGCCCGACCAGCCCTCCCTTGAGACCTTGGGGCTGTCCCCTGCTGGAATCATGTTTACCTCTTGAATGCCCCTTCCCCACCCAGTGACTTCTGAGTGGCCTCAGGGAGGGGGCAGTCGGCCTGCTGAGTGAAGCCACAAACGTCAGTGGCACCCAGCCCCTCCCCCAGTAGCTGCCCGACTGGGCTCTCGCCCTCGCAGGGGCTTGCTTTCCCCATCTGAAAAGTCATAGTAGTTCTTGAGTGATTTTTTTTTTTTTATAAATAATTTTTTTTAAAATTAATTTATTTTTGCTGTGTTGGGTCTTCGTTTCTGTGCGAGGGCTCTCTCTAGTTGCGGTGAGCGGGGGCCACTCTTCATCGCGGTGTGCGGGCCTCTCACTGTCGCGGCCTCTCTTGTTGCGGAGCACAGGCTCCAGACGCGCAGGCTCAGTAGTTGTGGCTCACGGGCCCAGTTGCTCCGCGCCACCAGGGAAGCCCTTGAGTGATGTTTTTAAAATTAAATATTTTCAGTAAAATTATTGCTCTTTCTGAAGTGGTAGAATTATAAACTATCTCTAAGAAATGTGTCCACCCTAAATTTCCCCTAATACTGTTTTTGCTTTGCTTTCAGAACCACAACTTGACTAAGTGTCATCAAACTACAGTAAATGTTTTCTGAACAACAACAAAAAGATGAATAAAAAAAATAAAAGATGAATAATATGTCCAAGTTAGTTAAGGGACTCTTACACGTTAGACACTGTGTTGTTAAATGCCTTAGGTTAATCACTTGTTGATTCCCACAATCCTTAAAGTATTAAAAATATAATAGTGAATACTTAATTTTGCTCCTTCTGTGGGCCAGCCTCTGTTCTTAGCTCTTTGTTTATATTCATTTATTCTTCACGGCAACCTGATCTGATGAGATGTAGGTCCTGTTATTCTTGTTTTAGAGGAACAGAGGTGAAGGAACTTACCCTGACTCACACAGCTAATACGAGGCAGAGCTGGGAGTCAGTCCCTGTGGGGCTGCATGCTTAACCACTATAGTGCTTCTGGTTGTAGGAAGATATTATGAAATAGATGCTGTTTTCATTTTAGAGATGGGAAATTGAAGCTTAGAGATATTAAGCAACATATCCAAGGTTACACAAATACAGTGACAACCAAGTTCCAAATTCTAAGTCTATCTTATTTCAAAAGGGGGAGATTACTTCTGTCTAGGAGGATCAGGCAAGCTTAATTTGAAGATATAGTTTGATCCAGGCCTTGAATGAATTACTGTCAGCACGAATGTGGGAAACTGGTGCCTGTTGGGAAACATTGAGCAGTCAGGTTTAGCAAAGTATGCAGGGATTTAATGGCAGAAATAAAGCTGGAAAGGTAAGTGGGGCTAGATCCTGGAGAACCTTGTTGTAGGACTAAGGAAATAAGACTTTTCTTTAGAATAAGAAAATAAGACTTTTCTTTAGAATGTGGTGGGACACCTTAAATCATTTACTGATTTCTTTTGGTACTATCTCCAGCCAGTATTATTGAAAATGCACTACCATGCTTGTGCCTTTAAAAAAGAGAAAAGACGGACTTCCCTGGTGGCACAGTGGTTAAGAATCCACCTGCCAATGCAGGGGACACACGTCCGAGCCCTGGTCCTGAAAGATCCCACATGCTGCGGAGCAACTAAGCCGGTGCGCCACAACTACTGAGCCTGCACTCTAGAGCCCATGAGCCACAACTACTGAAGCCTGCGCGCCCAGAGCCCGTGCTCTGCAACAAGAGAAGCCACCGCAATGAGAAGCCCGCACACCGCAATGAAGAGTAGCCCCTGCTTGGGGCTTCCCTGGTGGCGCAGTGGTTAAGAATCCGCCTGCCAATGCAGGGCACACGGGTTCAAGCCCTGGTCCAGGAAGGTCCCACGTGCCGTGGAGCAACTAAGCCCGTGCGCCACAGCTACTGAGCCTGAGTGCCACAACTACTGAAGCTTGCGTGCCTAGAGCCTGTGCTCTGCAACAAGAGAAGCCACCCAATGAGAAGCCTGCACACCGCAACGAAGAGTAACCCCCGCTCGCCGCAACTAGAGAAAAGCCCACACGCAGCAACAAAAACCCAACGCAGCCAAAAAAAAAAAAAAAGAGTAGCCCCTGCTCTCCGCAACTAGAGAAAGCCCGCACGCAGCAACGAAGACCCAATGCAGCCAAAAATAAATAAATTTATTTAAAAAAAAAAAAAGAGAGAGAGAAAAGATAAAACTTTGGCTTCTAGCATTGACACTTAAAAAATAATGTCTGTCAATTCAAGTAAAAAATTCAGGCTGCCTAATTTTCACTTAATTTCCTACTATACTCCAGACTCCTTGAGGCCAGGGATTAGGTGGTGGTTAATTTGGTAGACAGAACTCAGAATAAGAATAATGTCTTATTGAAATTTGGGGGGACAAGGAGAGGGTCTGTAAGTTAATTAAAATTAAAGGAATAGCAGTCTGCTTTTTGGCATCACATTATTTCTAAAGACGGTTGATGAAAACAGCTTAATATATGAAATAAGTAAAGTTGTAAGTCATTCAAAATGCCTTAAAAACCACAGCTTATATGGGAATGTAGATTTTAAAGGTATATTTGGTATTCTTGAAGAGCAAATTTTTAAAGTTGGAACTTAGGGCATCTTTACTGAGGGAGTCTGGCTCATCATAGTTGTTGAAAGACTGTAAGAACTGATGAACTAACTTAAGTTCATTTACTGTGTTTTTCACCACCTATATTTCATCATTGGCTCAGAAGGCAAAATATGATTTTGGGGCCTTAGCATTTAGAAAACTATATGATTTTAAATACCGTGAGCCAAAAGGAAATTTTATGCTTTGTCTTTCTGGATTACAGAAGGCCTTTTTTTCTTACAAATTTTTCTTCTAAATGTGAAAAAATAAAGGGAGAGAATTTTTTGTTAATGTTTCTTCTATCCTTATAGTCTTCCTTTATCCCAGTTTTTCTGCCATGTCATTTAAAATATTTTTATAGTGTTTCCTGTTAAGTTTTATTTTCAAGGGAAACTTTGGTTGAATATAAATGCTGAATTTCATAAGCTCTTTCCACCAGTGTTTCTTAAACTTGGCAGTTTGAGTGTCTTTGCTAAAAATACTAGTTTCCTGTTGGTATATTAGACAAAAGAACTTATCTATTCTTTCATCTTATCCTACTGAAAGTTAGAGCATGTGTTACCAGCCTACTTTTTCTAAGCCAAATGGTACAAAATATGTTTTATTAACAAATATATTCCAAATATTTGCTTTTTTTGTATTCTTTGAGAAAGTGATGACTTAATGGTTGATTTACTATGAGTGGTATAGGAAAAATGTTTTCTTACTAAAACCACATGTTCTTACATTGGACTTTTTTTTTCCTCCAGGAAATGCTTTGGTTTTTAAAAAATTAGAAAGAAAAGGAAAAGTGAAGGCCAGTGCCTTGAAATGTTCCTTAAGTTTTAACTAATTTGCCATCTAATATTAAGAAAGTTTGATAAAATATTTTGTCTTAGCCATACCAATGATTGTTATGCAGCTATAAAATAGGTAAAATTATTAGAAAGCAACAACCTTCCCCTCCAACCCCCAGCCCAAAACCCTCACCAAACTTAATGTTCCATAGGTGAGAGAAAAAGTTGTGTTTTACCACTTTTTCATGTTTTCATATTTTCATTTTCCCAGCACTAGAAAGTTTAGGCTTTGGCTCTTATATCAGTGAAGTAAAAGAAGTCTTACAAGAATGCAAGACAGTAGCATTAAAAAGAAGAAAGGCCAGTTCTCGTTTGGAAAACCTTGGCATTCCTGAAGAAGAGTTATTGAGACAGCAACAGGAATTATTTGCAAAAGTAAGTAACACGTTTTAAATTATTTTCATCTGAATCTGACCCTTTTTGCTAACAAATCATACTGGTTTCTAAAATCATTTCCTTAGTCAACATACGTACCCCCCAATTTTTCTTTCTCTGGCTGATTGATCATAGAGTCTGATGTTAGGTCTGGCTAGTTTTTTACTTTATATAAAAGCAAATATTTGCAGCAGCCTGTTTTCTGAGGAGAACAACTCCAAATAACTACTGAGATTTTATTTTGATGTTTTTTCAGGCAGAATGGCCATTTAAAAGCATGAAAAGTATACCTAAACATTCTTAAGATTTAAAATGATAGACTGGTGAGAAAATATTGTATCACATTTTTAGATGAATGGCATATAAGAAAAATCTGATTAACATCTACTTTGTAGTGAAATTAGGTCTTTAATACACCTTTAAAACATTCTAATCTTAAAAACTTTGAAGGGCCAGTGGAGCAGAGAAAGGGAGAAAACTTTTCTCCTTTCTTGCTTGTCACAGTTCTAATGTCCAGTCTGTGAAGGATTAGCAACAAGTACTAATATCCCTTTATTTTTTAAGAAAGGAGGGGACCACAGGGAGCTGGGACTGAATGGAATTTGTGGCTAGCCTCTTAGAATTTCCCCAATGTTATCTCTGTACCATCTTCTGGGCCTGCCTTGGCCCATCCTTAGAATCCTGGGTACCTTCCTCATTCCCTTCCAGTTCCCCTTGGTGGCAAAATAGAAGCAAGCTCTGTAATACATTTTGGAGCCATCCTCTGTGGAAGATCATATTTTCCAAAGATGACTGCTATAGTATATCTCACCCCTCGTGTTCTCCCCATGGTTCACTGTGCCTTGGTGTTATAGCAGAGGCAACAAAGGCTGGCAACATTTATTACCTAATAAAAAAAAATACCTAGGGATGAGGATAAGGGGAAGCAGAAGCCCACACAGCACAGCTTCCACATGGAGTGAACAGACACTACAACCAGTATGCACGCGTACCCCATGCTGATGGCAAAGACCAACACAAAAAAGCTTTCCATCAGTCCTTTCCACTCAGGCATGGGATGCAACGCCTAGAATACCTACAGGTATGTAGGGCAAGAACAAGAGGAAGAAATTGAGAGAGAAAAATTGGCGTTTCCTTCTTCTCTACCAGGTTCCTTGAAGCTGGGGAGAAGACAGTTACAGAGTACAGTGATTCTTGAATGTGACTGAATATTTACTCCACATAAGACTGAGAGCTTAATAACCTGATTATTAAGAATGCAAATCACTGTTCAAGGCAAAATTTATCGGCTGGGGCTGAGGTACCTTAATGGCATTTTTACCTTCTCTTCTCTGTACCTCCTCCCCACCTACCCTGCAAAGGCAGGGGCAAGGAATTATGAACTTGAAAATTTATGATAACAGCTTAAAAAATAATCCATTCCATTTTTGGGTACTACTAAAATGTTCAGATTGCTCAAGCAAACTGTCTATATGTAAATACTTTTTTGAAATAAAGCATTTGACTGACTTTCCAGTGGGAAGATCTTGAAAGTTAGACCTAAATCGTTGGGCCAGAGGTTGTTCTATGGCAAAAAGGATGTAAAATATGGAGTGTTTCAGTTCCATAGAGATACTTATTTCATCATGGGAATAGAGCTGTGTGGTCATTTATAAATGTCTGTCCCTACCATTAGTCTGTAAGCTCCCTGAGGGCAGGACCCATTATTAATTGTATCTCTAGCACCCACCTAACATGGTAACTAGCACAGGGGGAGTATTCAATAACTATTTGTTGAATGGATGACTGAGTTGGGTTGGTAAGTCAAGGAAGCACAGAACTCTAGGGGTAGGAGAGACTTTTGAAAATCATTTACTTCAACCTTGATCTTCCAGATTACAATTCTGAGGTTCGAGGAGGTTAAAGAACCTATTCACCATTATTAAAAAAAAAAGAGGGGAGAAGATGATGTTGTTTTTTTCCCTACAAAGTTCTGGCTTCTCATTTGAAATTGAAAGACAGGTTTGGTTTGAATAGAAGAGGTAAGAATTGCTACCAGTTACTGTAATTACCATTAGAACTGGGAAATACCATTTTAGGTCATCTCTTCCAGATTAGTACCATAACTGATCTCTTTGCAGTCATAACAACCAGTTTGGTTTATATTTAAAAGCATTTGAATTTTAAGTGCTATCAAGCACTAGACAGCAGATACCATTTAAACTAATAAGGAAGATAAAAGCTTACCAACATTTGAGTTCTAAACATGTGTTAATCATGTTGCCAAGTAATTTACCAGTATTATTTCATTTAATCCTCAAAACAACCTATGAAATAGGTGCTAAAGTGGAAAAGCCTTTGAGGCAGGCATGAGCACATGCAAACAGTGTTATAATCCATATGAATATGAGGTACCAAATGAGGAGTGATAATTTTTTTTAAAAGCTAATGGCAGACTTCCCTGGTGGTTCAGTGGTTAAGAATCTGCCTGCCAAAGCAGGGGACATGGGTTCGAGCCGTGGTCCAGGAAGATCCCACATGCTGCGGAGCAACTAAGCCCGTGCACCACAACTACTGAGCCTGCACTCTAGAGTCCAAAAGCCACAACTACTGAGCCCATGTGCCACAGCTGCTGAAGCCCGTGCGCGTAGAGCCTGTGCTCTGCAACAAGAGAAGCCACCGCAATGAGAAGCCCACGCCCTGCAATGAAGAGTAGCCCCTGCTCTCTGCAACTAGAGAAAGCCCGTGTACAGAAACGAAGACCCAACACAGCCATAAATAAATAAATAAATTTATTTAAAAAAAAAAAAAAGAGGCATGCAATAGCATGATGTCTTAAAAAAAAAAAGCTAATGGCTATTATTTATTGAGTCTCTACTATTGCAGATCACCTACAGGGTGCCAAAGGAAATATTTGATAAAAGGAAAAAGATGCTCTGCTAAATACTTTATATACTTTGCAGAGTTCTTAACGAGTAATACAAATTTTACTATGCCCATTTACGCCTTAAGAAACAGACTCAGAGATAGAGAAGCTTGCATGAGATCAGATCATTTGTTCTACAGATATTTATTAAAGTCTTCACTATTTACCCGATATAGTGTTAGGTGCTAGGCTTCTAACAGTATTAAAAAGAGACATGGTTCCTATCATTATGAAGCTTAGTACTGGGAAGGATTGACTTAAACAAATGAAAGGGTAAGTACCTTTTGACTCCAAAACCTGTGCTCTTTCTACAATACTGTGCTAATATTCTAGCCACCATTTTGTTTGCTTAAATTTATTTTGGAACTTTTAAGTGAAATGAACATGCTTTATCATTTCTAGGGCAAAAAGATGAATGAAAAATAACTGACTGCCATATCTGTCTTCAGCTCTCTACCCTTGTCATCTGTTTTGTTTTGTTTCTTTCCCCTTATCTCCCTTCTTTCTTGCCCTGACCTATAGGTGAAAATACCCTAGTATTTCTTTGCTATTGTGAGAAAAATCAGAAGAGAAGTAAAATTATAGCAGCTGCTTAGTACTTTTCCTAGAGCATAAAGTACTTTAGTCTTAAATATAAAAGGAACTGATAAATTATTATAACATCTTTTTCATAACTTTCATTTCACTTAATCATTTAGACTTTATTTTACATGCCAACACAATAGCAGCCTCATTTGAAGCTATCTTTCACTGTTAGCAGCAAATATTTGAAAAGGAGGTAATCTCTAATATGTTGAGATTAAAGTTAGCTGTAAATTATAAATGAGTTATTTTAGTGTGTGGAAGTGGGAAACTTAAAACACAATGAAAATCTCCAGAAGAAGTGAATTAGGAAGTATATGCCTACTTACTTCTCTTTCACTCTTCCATTTTAGAAGGAAAATACTTGGGATGGATTGGGTGAGAAGCAAAAGGGGAAAAAAGAAAGCAGAATAAATACACTGAAATTTTTAATTTGTGGAAATGAATACAAATAATATTTACCAATCAACATTGATTTTAAAGACACTGGAATGCTTTTATGTTCAGAGAGAAAAGTATGGGTGCTGATTTGGGGTGATGATACCTAAAAGTCAGGTTAAATTTTTAGTGTAACCAGTACATGTCTTTGTAGATCATTGAGCAAACTACAAGGTAAAGCAACTTTGCAGTAAGACCTGTGTAGAGACTTGAAATTATTTGCATTATCTTTTCTGTGCCACAAAATTGTATCTATTTATAGTTGATTAGGCCACAGAGTAGGTATTATTAAGTTGATTAAATCGATATATTTGATTTGCCCTACCATTTTCAAGTATTTCCTGTGAAGCGTTCTTAGTCTATTTTGAACTCTGGGTATTCCTGCCATAAAAGTAAACATGCCTGTGTGTTATGGAAATATTTTCTATATTTCTTTATAAAAATGGGTAGAAGTAGTTACTAGAATACCTGGTCTTTAATTTCCTAAACAAACACAAAAAACGTTTTTGTTTTGTAGGGAAGGTGTAATATGGGTATATTAACAGCTGTATTATGAGGTTGACTAGTCTCATGAGGAATATATAAAGAGATCCCCAAGTACAGAGATATCACATTAGATTTTAATGATATAGGAGTGTGCCAGTTACTAAGCAATTATCTCAGCATGAAACCCTCCTTTCTATGTTCCGCTTTGAGACTGGGCCCAGTACTCTGCAAACCACGTTTCTGTTTTCTAGCTGACTTCCTTTAGACTGTGCTGCCAGTAGGGGGCTCTAGAGGGAGATTACAGGGCTGGGTGGAAGAAGGCACATGTTCCTTTCTTTTACTTTCAGTTGGCTTCAAGTTCCTTTGAGCAACCCACCAATGCTTCACCCTGGCTGCATCATTTTTTTCCTGTAGTGGGAACTGAATCTGGTTTGCAGTTTCTCTAATACAGAAGCAGCCTGAACATGCATCCCCTTCCTCAAGGATTTGGGTCTCAAACCTTGAGGCTCTCCTCTAAGCTCAGAGATGGTAGTAGTACCAGCCAATTTATGCCCCTTCTTCAGAAGTCTAAGTTTCATTTCCATGGGTTGCTCCTCTAAGCTTCCAAGTTTTAAAAATCCCAGCCTCTTCCCTTTTTTCCCCCAGTTTTAGGGTTGGTGGCTGCTTCCTGTAGTTGCCACCCACATATCTTAGTGTTCATTTCTTGCCTTTTCAGTTACCTAGTTACCACCTTTATACTTGGTTAATAGTCTTTTATATGACATTCTCTCTATTTCCCTAACTAGTGTAACTTCTGTCTCCTGATTAGACCCTGAATGATACTGGAAGGAATCAGGAACAAACTTAATGGAGAAACTAGTATTTCAGTTTGACTTGAAGGAAGAGTGGAATTTCAGTAGGTGAAAATCAGATTTCAAATAGAATGACTATCAGCATGAGTAAAGGTAGCAAAAATGGGAGGGTATGATGTGTATTTAGAAAACACTTTATGTTTATCTAGGGGTTTTTTTGGGTTTTTTGGAGCACAAAACAAATGTTTTGAAAGAATATTAGAGAAATACATTGGGGCAGACAGTAATTTGGAGGGTCCTGAACTCTAGGCTGAGAAATTTGGACTTAATTGGTAACAATTAAATGATTTTTTAAAAAATTACAGATTAAACAAATTAATTTAATTTATTTATTTATTTTTGGCTGCGTTGGGTCTTCGTTGCTGAGCGCAGCTTTCTCTAGTTGCGGCAAGTGGGGGTTCCTCTTCGTTGCAGTACACGGGCTTCTCATTGCGGTGGCTTCTCTTGTTGCAGAGCATGGGCTCTAGGCGCCCGGGCTTCAGTAGTTGTGGCACGCGGGCTCAGTAGTTGTGGCTTGCAGACTCTAGAGCGCAGGCTCAGTAGTTGTGGCACACGGGCTTAGTTGCTCCGAGGCATGTGGGATCTTCCAGGACCAGGGCTCGAATCCATGTCCCCTGCATTGGCAGGCGGATTCTTAACCACTGCACCACCAGGGAAGTCCCTAAATGATTTTTTTTTAAGTATAGTAATTCTCCCCTAGGAATGTTTGGATAATACATTCATGACAGATTATTAAGAAAAGTTAAGAATGTACATGGTAAAATCTTAAGGTTATGCTGAGCCTCATTGTTTTCCCACAAAACATTCATCCAGTCAGAAACTACTGGGGGCCTGTATGTTGGGAATGCAACAATGAATATGGAAACATTTTCTATTCTCCACTCTAGTGGAGAAAAAAGATGTATACTCACATAATTAGAGAACAAAATGGATAGGTATGGGAATGCATAGAGAATTACAGAATATGAAAAAGAGCAGAAAATGTGACCTAGAAGGACCAAGAAAAACTGAAAACTGATGTGTGTATTAAATGATGACTAGCAATTGGCCATTCATAAAAGAGGGTATGAGCCAGGCTTAAAGAATAATTCTGAGAAAAGACAGAAATGGAGAAACAACATTGTTTTGGTAAACTCTAATGGGAAATTATATGATCTTTTCAAAAACAGGTTCATTTTTCCCTTCTTGGTGTGGTTTTTCTGCTAATGGATGAAATTAAATTGGGAAGGAGCCTTAGCTCGTGCAGTAGGGCATGTAATGCATATGTATGCATCTTGGTTTCTCAAATCCTGTGGTGGTTTTTATAGAGGATATTTCAAATGAATGGATTTTAATTATCCCACTTAAATTCAGTACTGGATAGATAATTTTCACTAGTGTGTATGTGGGAAGGGTATGTTCTTCGTGTGTACCTACGTGTGTATTTACAGAGAGAGGGGAGAGGGACAGAGGAAGAAAGAGATGTATCTATAGAGTAGGGAACTGTAATAGAAACTTAAAAAAAATATCAAGGTAGCTAGTGCATTCACGTACAATACTTTTCCCTAACAGAGGTATTGTACTAGCAAACTTTTAAGCCACAGAAATAATTTTTAGATTGCAAGTGTTTACGTCAAAATTATGAGTTAAGAGGACAGAAGAATCAAGTGAAACAAAAGAGAGAGAAACACAGGGAAAAGGAACCAAAGAGTGAATGTTGTGATTTTTCTTTAAACTTTTTTAGGTTCTTCAGTTGAACCATTATGTAGCATAAAAGGAAACTTTTATTGAAAATTTTTATGGAAAGTTTTGGAAACTCTCCTTAAGAGAATTGAGAAGAAGCAATCTCTAATTATATTTTCTTATAGAGTTCATGTTGTCCTGATGTACAACAACTATATCGTGGTTGGAAAATATCCAAATTTGATAATGACTAAGTTTATGAAAGTGTGCATGTTATAGGTTTTTTAAAAAATTACTATTTTTTTTAATGTTTTTTGTGTTTAGGCTAGACAGCAACAAGCAGAATTAGCCCAACAGGAATGGCTTCAAATGCAGCAAGCTGCCCAACAAGCACAGCTTGCTGCTGCTTCAGCAAGTGCATCCAACCAGGCAGGATCTTCTCAGGATGAAGAAGATGATGATGATATCTGAAATTCACCAGCTGAGTTTCTATTTCCTCTATAAATGTTTTTCCCTGCACAAGAAAACAGTGAAAGAAATGCTTATCTGTAATTTTGTATGCATCTTGGTGGACTTGCCATTGGTATTCTAGGGATGTCTGCCGTTAAGTTTCATCTATTGTGTGCTATTCATGTAAAAACTGTCTCTTCGAACTATTGAAAATTTAAGGCTCAGTATAATATCAATTTTGAATTTTTAATGATGTTTATGAAATTTTAGATAGCAGTGAGTCCTTTATTTGATCAATAAACAGTGTTACAGAAAACTTCAAGTTTATAAAAATACAGTGAAATTTATACAGAAGCTCTAAATCTTCATTTGCATTTCCTCTGCCCTTTTAACTAAACTAAAAATTGGGAATTTTAAATTATTGGGGGGGAGGTGCTATGTGATGCAGTAGATATTAGATCAGGCTGGTGAAAAAACAAAGAGTTCAGTTCTGTAGTATTTGGATTTTTTCTCTTTTAAAATGAGTATATATACAGGCACTACATATATATGCTCAGATAAATATACTTGTTTTAAAAAGTCTCAAACAAGACATTCAAAAACTAGGATGAGTATGTTCAGTAGTAGTTGTAAAATTTGGTAGGTTATGTTTTGATTTTGTTTTTGTTTTATGTAGAGGTAAAAACTAAAGTTTTATTATAGCATAATTCATCTTGAGCTACACTATTACATTTCAAAGACTGTCCCGTTTTGAGGACTGTCATGATTCTTAGTATTTCACTCCAATGATTGTTAATAGTATTACTTGCTTAGTCCATCCATGTTTATTGGAACTTGTGAAACAATTGCTTAGGTTCCGTTGGTTTAACTAAGGTTCATGAATATTCAAACCTTTGCTGGGGGAAAGAAATGAAAGTTAATGAGCATGCTTGCTATAAGACGGATTTTTTTGTAATTTAACTTGTAGTCATAGTTTACTTATTGTTTGTTTTTAGCATTACTTTTACAATTTCTTGACTAGATGGCCTAGAGTGTCCAATGCTTCCTTTTGAAATGGCATCATTGTCTCCATAATAATTGAGCTTTAAAAAATGATTGTTTTTGTTTTGTTTAAGAAAGTGTATCATAATTGATCAGCCCTATATGAAACATAGTTTCAACCTGCTCATTACAAGGGAAAAGCTTTAATTTGGTTCTAATAAATAAAGTATGGTAGTGATTTTTATAGGAATCCAGTGTGTTGAAGAACTGGCCTATTGTTTGTATTTTGAAAACAGAATGGAAAGCCACTTAGGATAGTATGAAGTAATCTAAATTCCTATGTCAGTTGCCAAATCATTTAAATTTGTATATTCACCAGGTCTAAAGATAGATTGCAGATGCCAGGATTCCAATTTTAATTGAAGAGCTAAATAAGTAAAGTTTACAAGTATTAGATTTCTTAATGATCATATTTCGCAGTTTTAGAAAAAGTGAAATATTGTCATACATTTATTAAATACACTTCTTCCATGCCACAACTAAGTGAATCTTGATTAATGTTTTGAGTTGAAGTTGGTATTGAATCCATGAAGTGCATTTGGACAAAATAGAAGGGATTGTTTTTTTAAAAGTTTAAGTACCAAAGGTAGTCTAGTCTAAGAAATAATAAGTTAATAAGTGTTGGCTTTTCTAACTTGTACTGTAACATCCTTATACTTTCTATTTTAAGTATATCTGTTTCTTATGTAAACAACTTAGATATTTTTCCATACTTTTTTTTTTGATGCAGAGTTCAGGTTAATTAATATTTTACTGCATCTGATAATGTATTATATGTTTAAATCCTAGTGACTTTTCATTTTGACATTCTTGTGATTTTCATATGCTGTATTCTTCAAGCAATAAAATCTGATGTGTTTTATAAATTGTTTTTATATTTAATGATCTGTATAGATTAATGGCATGAGATTTCTGTTATTACCATTTTTACTAGTTTCAAGAATCCTAGGCCCAAAAGACATTTTGGTCATTTGGTATATAGTACTTGACTTTCTCCTCTGTTTGCTGTTATTTCAGAAAATGTGGTTTTACTTGTATTTTTGTAATTTACAGTCCTAGGGTGCAGGCATAACAGAGCTAATTAAGCAGTATTTTACTCTTATCTTATTTTTTAGCAGTTAACTATTACATTCTGTTGAGATTTTTTTAAATCCTTTGGCGAGAGAAACAAAATCTTTACGGTTTTTGAGAAATAAAGTTATTGTTTAGTAAGTATTTTCCCCACCTCCTTGAATGTATGTCTTTTTCAGCAGATTATCAGATAATTGTTGAAAAGGCATCAATTTTTAAATTTACATATACCATACATGTAAGTACATAAATAAGGGTTTTCACAAATTAAACATACTCATTTTGCCAGCCCTCAGATCAAGAAACAGAGTGTTATGAACACCCCAGAATCTCTCCTTTTGCCCCTGTCTCAGCACTATCTTCTTCTTCCTCCACAGAAGTAACTACTATTCTGACTTCTAAAATCAGTTTTGCCTGTCTTTTATTTTATGTAAATGCAGTCATACATAATACACTCTTTTTTTGCTCATCATTATATTTGTGAGTGATTGGTTTCCTGATGCCACTGTAACAAAATATCACAAACTTAGTGATTTAAAACAACACAAATGTATTCTCTTGCAGTCCTGAAGATCAGAAGTCCAAAATCAGTTTCATTAGGCCAAAGCTGAGGTTGGTTCCTGAATCTGGAAATTAATTGTGAGTGGAAAATCTGTTTCCTTGTCTTTTTTTCAGTTTCCAGTGTCTGCCTATAATCCTTGGCTTGTGGGCTCTTCCTCCATGTTCAAAGCTTCTGCTTTTATCATCACATCATCTTCTCTTGTTCTATAGTCAGATATTCCTCTACATCTACATTTAGGGCCCACCTGGATAATCCAGGATAATCCCCCATCTCAAGATCCTTAATTTAATCATACCCACAAGGTCTCTTTGGTCATATACGATAACATTTACATGTTCCAGGGCTTCAATCCTGGATATCTTAGGAGGCTATTACTCAACCTACTAGAGTGAGATTCATTCATATTGTTGCATGTATTTGTAGTTCATTCATTCTCATTGCTGAATAGTATTTCATTATCTATTTTTATTATATACAAAATTTATCCATTCTACCATTGATGGGCATTTGAGTGGTTTCTAGTTCTGGGCTATTATGAATAATGCTGTGGAGAACATTCTTATACATGTCTTTTGGTGAGCGTATATATGCATTTCTGTTGAATATATACCTGGGAGTGGAGTTGTTGGGTCATGGGGTGTGCATATATTTGGTGTTCAGTATGTACTGTCAGTTTTCCAAAGTGTTTGTAAGAAGGCACCATTTTAATGTGTACTATAATAATGAATTACTTTAATGGTCTAGTGGCCTGAGAATGTTAATGAATTTCTCGAAATTCTTAAATTATACCAAATGAGTTATACTTGCTACAGCAGGTCTGTTATTTAGTATGATAGCAAGAGGAAAATAAAGCAAAAGTATTTGTTCTTGTTATTGACACAGTAGTATTATGCATTCATTAGATTATGGCTCCTCAGAAGAAATGCAAGTTTTAGGTAATCATAAGCAGTATGTTGAGTTTAAAAATAGTATGTTGTCAGGCTTCCCTGGTGGTCCAGTGGTTAAGACTCCACGCTTCCAATGCAGGGGGCAGGGGTTCAATCCCTGGTCAGGGAACTAAGATCCCACATGCTGTGTGGTGCGGCCAAAAAATAAATAGATAAAACAAAGTAAAAATAGCATGTTGTAGAAAATCCATGACTTAACTTTTTAATTGAAGTAAAAATTTTTTTTGTTACAACTTTATTTGGTGACATAGATATTTCCTCTTATCCAAATGGCCACTGGGAAGAATTATCCAATCCAGATAGGATAGGCGCCTGCCTTCCACTGGCTTCATGTGGTTTTTTTTTTTTTCCTTCTTCTCTGTCCCTAACACCTTGTCCCCCTCTATTTTTCACCTTGCCCCATGGCATAGAGTTTCATGGGTAGGATTGGCCAGGGTGAAGAGAATGGCAGCGTAAATGTAAATAGCCTCCTCTCACCTACCCCCACTTGTCACAAAAGCATCACCACTGATCCTTGTCCTGTTTCCACAAAATAAAAGACCTACCCTTAGCATAAGTGCTTAGTTTTGCTTTTTCCTGTAAAAGATGTAAATGAAAAGAGAAAGTAGGGAATCAGAGGAGGTAACTTTTAATTTATGATCAATTTCTACCAGAAATCAAGCAACTTAGTAAAACCTTAGAACAGGATCTTAGAACAAGATTCTCAACCCAGCATTATCGGCATTTTTGGCCAGTTAATTCCTTGTTGTGAGAGGCTGTCCTGTGTCTTGTGGGAAGTTTAGCAGCATCCTTGGCTTATATGTACTGGATGCCAGTAGCAACCACTGCTCTCCACCCCATTGTAACCACTTAAAAATGTCTCCAGACATTGCCAGATGTCATCTTGGGTTGTGAAATCACCCCCTGTTGAGAACCACTTTCTTAGAACATCCAGGATTTTACTTTTAGGATAGGGTACTAGGGGAAAGACTGAAACTGAACCTCTGTTGGAAGCAAAACATGAATGATGTCGGTAGAAAAAGACAAAAAGAAACAAGGTGGTTTGGAGAGAATAGGCCCAGGATTAAAATGTATTTCCAGAAAGGTCAAATCTTAAAGGTGGCTCTTAACTTCACATCTGCTGACTCCTGCACCCCCTAGGACCCTAAGTCCAGTTCTTAGAAATTTACCTCCTTGATGTTTTTCACTCAGAGATCCTAGCCACACCCAGATTAAGGTAGATCAGGTATACTGTTTCATTACTATATATATCTTTTAACAATCATGATTTTTTAAAATGTTTTTATTGTTGTTAACTATACATATAAGATTTACCATTTTAACCATTTTTAAGTGTTCAGTTCAATGGCATTAAGTGCATTGTTATAGTACAACCATCACCGCTGTTTTCAGAACTTTTTCATTATCCCAAACTGAAACACTGCACCCACTAAACAATAACTACCCATTCTTCTCTCCACCCAGCCCCTGGTAAGTATTCCGTTTTCTCTAGGTACCTCATATAAGTGGAGTCATACAGTGTTTGTCTTTTTGAGTCTGACTTATTTCACTTAGCATAATGCTTTCAAAGTTCATCCATGTTGTAGCATGTATCAAAACTTCATTCCTTATTAAGGGTGAATAATATTCCATTGCATGTATATGCCATATTTTATCTATTGATCTGTCTATGAATGGGTTGCTTCCACCTTTTGGCTACTATGAATAATGCTGCTGTGAACATGGTTACGAATACCTGTTTGGTCCCTAACAAGCATGATTTTTGAGTGTACTGTATTGAGAACTGAAAGGAAAGCAGTATAATATGAATGCACATATATATAAAGACAATTTATAACATGATAGGGACTTCCCTGGCGGTCCAGTGGTTAAGACTTCGCCTTCCAATGCAGGGGAGTGCAGGTTCCATCCCTGGTCGGGGAGCTAAGATCCCACATGCCTGTAGCCAAAAAACAAAACATAAAACAGAAGCAATATTGTAACAAATTCAATAAAGACTAAAAATGGTCCACATGAAAAACATCTTAAAAAAAAAAATTTACAACATGGTAAATGTGACATGAACAAGGGGAACCAACACTTTTGGTACTAGATCTTTATGTATGTTATTTCATTTTCTCATCACCTCTGTAAGGGTAGGTAACGATAGTCCAGAGTGGCAAACTGGTAACATAGCTATACCGTTAAATATAGTAGACATACAAGCTGCAATATTTTATTTCATTTGTGAAACTTAATGTCTTATGCATAATGTTGTGAGTGTGGAAAATAATATAGTCCATGGTTATTTCTTTTCAATTTCATCTTATCTAGTATGTTTCTTGCTTTTGTTATACTTTTATATGAGTAGAACTTGTTTGTCACCAACAGGGAATTAGTAGTGGAGCTAGAAAAAGAATTGTCAGAGAAAATTTTAGTGTGATTGAGAGGTTTTTATTGGGGATTGAGGGTGGAGGGAGAGAATCAGAAAGGATGTATCTCATGATGGAAGAAGAAACTATGCTTGCTGTTCAGGCAGCTAAGGCTTGGCTCCTCTGACTACTAGGGGAAAATATGGCAAACTCAAAATGGTCTGGTTATGCAAGTATCTTCTAATAAGTTTCTTGCTTTTATTGAACCTATGAAAAATACCATTAACTTCATATTTATGTCATTAATAAACTTCTAGGGTGTGTAGTAGGGTGTAGTAGTATATAGGTATAGTTGAGATAAAAGGAAACAACAATGGTATTTTTTTGAGAAGCATCTGTTTAATGTATTACATAGGATAGGGTATGTTTTATAAGCCTAATGGTGTTAGGTTTATATGTGCAGTTGAATCATACATATAATTGTAGCCCCTATGTAATTTGATCTGTTTTTATTATAAACATTTTATAAATAAGGAAACTAAGGTTAAAAGAAACTAAGTAATACAATAACATCTAGCAAGTGAAGGCATCAGAATTTGAACCCCAGTCTAAGTAGTTCTGAGGATTATGCTTCTTCCACTAGATCATTCTGCTTTCCCCACGAAAGTGTTCTGGGAATACTGGGATGAATCTTTATACCTTTATTTGAAGGTCATTTTAAAAATTGTAAGTCTGACTGAAGATAGCAAAATTGCGTGCTATTGCAAGATAATTGTAGAGCTCACTCTAAGGAAGCCGAGATCATGTCTGGTAATATTTTTAGCATCATTTTTCTGCTCACTGTTGTCCAAATGATTCACTCAGTGTTATGCAGAATATGAAGTATTGTTACAGAAGCTATTTTATAAAGTTCATTTATGGTATAGGCTTTGTATAGAACGTTTCTTTTGATCAAAATACTTGGAAGCCTATAGAAAAATGTGACCTGGTATCATGTTTTTATAATTTCATCTTATCCAAATGTTGTAGAATTTTGAATTTTTTTGCAGTAAGCTCTCAAAAACCAAGTCCAAATTAAAAATTTTAATTGCAAGTCCCCTATTCTTATCCCAATAACAAGCTTACTGTTGTACAAATAGGAAATAAGATCTGGTAGCTGTGGCCTATTAGTTAGAATTTTGAAACTAAGGATTGTGTTCTTAATGGTACTGATAAGTCAGCATCTGTAAATATATGAGGAAGTGCTTGGGGAAAGTGCTGCCTCCACCTTCAAAGCAGTACTTATTTTTACAGTAGTCCAGTAGTAGTCCAGTAGTAGTAGTAGTAGTAGTAGTAGTAGTAGTAGTACAGTAGTCCAGTCATGGTGCCTCAGAGGTTGAACAACCGTAAATTCTCATTTCACGCCCTGTCGATATTCTCACCTGAATCTTGCTGGAGCCTCCTAACTGGCCTTGCTGCCAGCCCCTCCTTGTTCTGATCCATCCCTCACATTGCTACCTATGTTATTTTTCTAACACACAAATGTGCATATGAGACTCCTCTGCTTCTTGGTGATCATAGTATAAAGTCCAAACTCCTACATAAAGTATCTTTCACAATTTGATTCAACTTTTTCTATACTTTCTCAATTATACTGAAATCTGAGCTGAATAATGCCATCTCTTTTCCACTTTCCTACATTTGATGTGCTTCTTCCCCCTCTGGAATGACGTTTTCTCTTCTTTACCTGGCAAATGTCTAACCATACAGCATGATCCAGCTTAAATTTTAGCTTCTAACAGTTTTCCCTGAAGCCTCCATTCATAGTCACCCTTTCTCTGACTATCTTTGCCTGTGGTACACATTTCTATTTTTGAATCCATAATACCATATTATAATTTATTTGTTTACAAATCCATTACAGTGGCAGCTCCTGGAGGACAGACCATATCATCGTTATCTCAGTATCCCTAGCAATGACATAGGATAGATTTTTCCGGTTGAAATTATAAATATCTGTTTGGTCAGTCCTCATTTCACCTGATGTTTCATACCATCTGCTCTTAGAGCTATTATACAATACACAACAGGTACTCAGTAAATATTTGATGGTGACGATAATGGAAAAGGAGAAAAAATTATATTTCATGTGCTTTGTTTAAGAAGCAATGTTCATGTATAAATCATTTAGGAAAAATTTTCAGGAAAATCATATTTCAATACTATAATGGTGGAAATTACCAGGAAACTCCACTCCTCCACCCCACCCCACCCCCGCCCGGGGGCATAGCACACTTCTTTGGTTCTAGGAATGTAAGATAACAAAATGTCATACCACGTGATTAACCAGAAAAACAGAAGCCACTCAAGGCATTTCAAGCAAAGAGTGATTTAATACAAGGAATTAGGTAATACAATTATTGGAAGAGCAAAAAAGGGGCAATATTACTCAATGATGAAGAACTATGAGAACTCCTCTGGAGATTCCGGTCATCTGCTGACTTTCGCTCATGCAGGAGCCCTATTACTGCACGAGAAATCACTTAAAACTCAGCAGCTTAAAACGACAGTCATATTATTTGTCACAGTTCTGTGAATTGTCTGGGCTCAGCTGAGTAATTCTGCTTCACATGATGTCGTCTGAGGCTATAGTCATCTGGGGGCTGAACTAGAAAGAAACGTCCAGATGTCTCACGCACATGGCTGGCGGCTGGCACTGACTGTCAGGTGGGATCTCAGCCTGAGTGGTCAATTGCAGCTCCTTGATTCTACTCCATGTGGCTTGGACTTCTTAGAGCATAGTGGGATTCTAAGGAATATCTCAAGAGTGTACCCAAGGGAAGGAAGTGAAAACTGCTGGTCCTCTTAAGCCCTGGGCTCAGAAGACCCAGAACATCACTTCCACCACATTCTGTTGGTCAGAGCAATTTCAGGGCCAGCCCAGATTCAAACGGAGAGGATATAAGCATACAGGAAAGGGATGAATTGTTGGGAGCTGTCGCTGGAGACTAGCTACCACATTTGTCTTTGCACATGCTGCTTCTCTGCTCTGGAATGCGTTTTTTTACTTTTCCTGACAAACCTATTCATATTGCAAGATCCAGCTTATATTTCAGCCCACATCTAGGGCCTCCCCTGATGCCACCAATACATAATCAGTAACCTCTTCCTTTGTACAATCTGTGCCTGTGGTGCGTATTTCTATCATTCCTTATAATTAATTTCCGTACATATTTTTCTTTGAGAATGTCTTGGATACAGGATTCAGATCATCATCATCATCATCTATCTCTAGTAACTGTCATAGTAAAGGTTTTTGCAATTGAACTTACAAGTATCTGCTTTTAGTCAGAAATAATTAACCTGGTATTGCATATCATCTATTCCTGGAGCTTTAATGTAGGGCCTAAAACAAGGGAGATAGTAAATATTCAATGGTGATAATAATAGAAAAGGAGAAAATACTGCATTTCAAGTGTTCCATTTTGGAAGAAAGGGCCACGTATGAATCACTTAATCAAAATTTTCAGGAAAATTGGTACTTTAGTCCTGAAACTTTTAACTTATCTGGAAAAATAATTTTCCCAGAATAGCACATTCTCTGGTTCTAGGAATACCAGATAAAATGTTATACCACATAATCAGAAAAATGGAAGCTACTTGAGGTATTGCGAGTAAGGAGGGATTTAATACAGGAAATTAGATAGCAAAATTGTTGCAAAGGCTGGAGGAGCAAAAGGAGGTGATGAGTAACTATAGGAAGCTGCTTCTTCCCCCAGAGCCTACAGTTGCTTGTAGAATGCAACTCATCCAAGAACCCATACTACCCATGACTTCACGGAATTGTGCTCCTCTGCTTCCATGATGCTAATGCAGCCACTACAGGGAGCCCATGTCTAGCTGCTACCCAGATGCTACAGGAGCCTACTGTTATGAGAAAGGGTACAACAATCTGCCGGTGCCACCACTGCCTGAGCTAGAAGATTGTTTCTGTCTTCCTTTAGCTTTCCCATCTCTTGCATATGGCCACAGTTGACAGAACTCTAAACAAAAACCCTGCTGCCAAGAGGGTCTGAAGAAACTTCTAGGTTTCCCAGCCCCTGCGATAAAGGTGTGGGTGTGATGCTGAACACATCACAATATCTGGAACATGGCCTTATAAACATAGCTTATAAAAGGAATATAGTGATTAAAGCTCTTGCCATAGTTCTGTCCAGACTGGAATTTTAGGGTGGAGGCGTTTCTGTCTCATGCTTTAAATATTTGATACAATAAAAAAAGAGCTCTTTTGAACCAATATCTAGAACTAGTTATGCTTTTGGAGAACTAAGTGATCTTAGGCAACTTTCAGCTTTAGTTTTCTTACTAGTAAATTAGAAAAGCTATGTGACTTGGCAGTCTTTCAAAGATACAGAGGTGGAAGGATCTTTAAGGCTTATTAGGGAACAAGATTATTTATGTGTACTTATAAATGTGTTTGTGTGTATAAATGTATCCATACACACATGCATAGTATTTTGTGTGACAAAAAGAATATTGTATTTTGTGAAAATAAAAATTTTTTTGCCACATAGTGACTGTATGATTTTGGTAGAATACTGGTCAAAAGTTGAAGTACAGCTCCGCTAACGTTTATTAGGCATAGGAACTGTGCCTGGAACTAGGAACACAAAGATGCATATTATACACCCCAATTCAGTAAATATTTATTAAATATCCATCCACTAGGTCTACCAAGATGAATAAGGCCAGATTTTTTTTCCTATGAGGGCCTCATAATCCATAGGGAAAGACTGGTAAGCAAATGATCACAAAATTGTGATTTGTGTAGATAAGAAAGTGGAAGTAGGACCAAAAAATTGAATGGTGAAATTTTAAATTTTAGTTGACAATGAGAAACTTGGACTTTACTTAAAATTACTCAAGAAGATGCCATTTCTAGGGGGAAAAATATTGGTTCTTGAATGAAAAACATCTCAGGCAATTAGAATTGAGGGTTTTTTGGTTTTTAAATGTATGGAAAATACTCACTTTGGGAAATACTGAAAAGTATTTTGAAAAAGATATATAATCTCACCACAAAGACAGTCACTGATAACATTTTTATGTATTCCTTTCTAATCCAAGGACATATATATATATTTTTTAAACTGGAAATAAAACCCCCAAAGGGAGGCCTTTGAAGTCACAACACATGACAGATTGCATGTAAGTTAGAAGGAAGAAAAAAAGGAAAGAAGGATCCATTTGGGTGAGGTATTTCAAACTTCAAAATACATACCTGAACTCAGTATCATTTTCCTAATTCTCATTCCTCCGCTTTTACTTGCCCTCCTTAGGAATGGCACCACCATCTACCCATTCTCCCAATCAAACACATCCAGCCACTGTCAGGAGTAATCCTAACAATCTAATTTGATCATTCCTTTGATCGAAATCCTTCAATTGCTTCAGATAGACTTTGAGATCAAGTGTCACTTCCCTATTTCAGTATATATGGGCCCTTCACTGTCTAGCTCCCACCCACCTCACTAGCTTGACCTGCCCTCCTTGTACCCACACAACTCTGCATTCTAGCTTCATTAAAATGTTTGTAGTTCCACTAAGGTGTGGTGGTAGTCTCCAATCATCAGTGTTTTTCTACATGCTCTTTATCTAAAACACCATTACCCACCTCCACGTTTTCTCTGTTTAATTGCTTCTCAAAAACTCAACTCAAGGGTTGCCTTTCAAGATGCTGCAATCTATTCTATTCCCCCACTGCCCCATGCATGTATCTCTAACATAGCATTTGTCATGCTGTCCTGGAATCATAAGTGTATTTTTATTCAACTCATCCAAAAGCTCCTTGAGGACGTGGACTGTGTCTTGATGATCTTGAGGCTCCCACTTCTATCACAGTACCCAACATATAGTAGATGTTATAAATATTGATTGAAGGAAGCGGTGTAAATTGGTAGATAAAAGGGCTGGTGAGTTTTTTTATTAGTGATCTTTAGGAAACACATTTAGGAATTGTAGCAAATATTGGTTAGTTGCTACCCAACAGCCATCCCCTCTTCTTTTTTGTTCTCAAAACTCAAGTTTCCATGTGGCAGTGCACCCCAGGGCATGTAACTTGATAGGAGGAAAGCAGTCATGGCATCCCATATTCCCCTCTGCCAATAATACAACTGGGTTGGACATGATGGGGCATAGAGGGAAGCTGTGGAAGTTTCAGGGAGAGGTCTTCTTCCTTAAAAGGAGAAACAGTCACTTTTTTTTTCTTTCTCTCTTCTCCCTTCCTGCTATGTTTACTGTTCTGTAAGGGCTGTGAAACCTGGAGCTGGGGCAGCTGTCCTGTAACTATAAGGCAGCAAGCTTGAAAACAAAAATAACATGCTGAGAATTGTGGAGGGAGAACGATGGAGAGTCTAGGTCTTTGATGAGATCATTGAGCCACATCATTTCTAAACTGCCTGTTACATACAGACTTCTTTTTATATAAGATAATTAAAATGGCTTCATTGTTTAAGCCACTATGTGGTTGATTGGTGGCCCTAATAAAAAGATATATCTATGTCCGAACCCCCAGAAACTGTGCATGTGACCTTCTTTGGAAAAAAGATCTTTGCAGATGTAATTAGTTAAGGATCTTAAGATGAGATCATCCTGGATTATCTGGGTGGGCCCTAAGTCCGATGACAAGTGTCCTGTAAGAGATACATAGAGGAGAGGAGAAAATGGACACAAAGAAGACAATGTGAAGACAGAAGCAGAGATTAGAATTATGCAATGACAAGCCAAGGAACATCTGGAGCCACCAGAAGTTGGAAGAGGCAAGGAGGGATTCTCTACAGCCTCCAGAGGGAGAATGGCCCTGCTGACAACTTGCTTTTGAACATTTGACCACCAGAACTGTGAGAAAATTAACTTCTGTTGTTGTAAGCCACCCAGTTTGTGCTAATTTGTTATAGCAGCCTCAGGAAGTAATGCAAACCGTAAGTCAATTCTTCTGTTGGTTGCAGGCAAAGATATCTTAATTAATGTAAGGATTTTTTTAAAATTTCAAACTAACCATATGAAATAATTGGTAATAATTGATATTGGTAATAATTCAGGAAAAGATCCTAGAGTCCCTGAAAATTCTTTCCATAGGACTTAAAACTAAGATTGTTACAAACGTTCAGGTATCCCAGGGGTCAGGGGGTAAGAAGACACTGTCACACCTTTATATAAAACCATGGGGGAATACCTATTAAAACCAAATAAAACATAGTAATTCCTCTGGGATTCCATTCCAAAGAAATAACCAAGTGCACAAGGATAGATAATAGATAGATGTAGATATAGTTACCGCAGTAAACATCTGTATAACAAAAATTTGGTGACTCTGCACTAACTAATCATTTTTAACAGATGTTCTCATTTCTGTTGGATTGGCCCAAAAGTTCATTCGGTTTTAAGTAAAAATAAAAGATATTTTTCACTGTCACCCAGAATTTTATTGAACAATGTATTCATTAACCGAATGAACTTTTTGGCCAACCCAATAATTAACTATTAGGATAGTGGATAAACACAGTGATACTCTGTGCCACAAAATACTATGTGATCTTTTATTTATTTTTTTCCAGGTTTATTGAGATATTATTGACATATAACATATGTAAGTTTAAGGTGTACAACGTGATTTGATCATGTATATATTACAAAATGATTACCACAATAGGTTGATTAACACCTTCATCCTCTCACATAATTACCTTTTGTGTGTGTGCGTGTTGATAACTTCTAAGATCTACTTTCTTAACAACTTCCAAGTATATGATACGGTATTGTTAATTATAATCACCATGCTATACATTAGATCTCCAGAACGTACTCGTCTTGTAGCTGGAAGTTTATACCCATTGACCAACATCTCCCCATCTCTCCCACCTCTAGCCTCTGGCAATCATCGTTCTACACTCTATTTCTTTGAGTTCAGCTTTTTTAGATTCCACATATAAGTGAGAACATACAGTACCTGTCTTTCTCTGTCTGACTTATTTCACTAGCATAACTCCCCCAAAATCCATCCATGTTGTTGCAAAAGGCAGGATTTCCTTCTCTTTTATGGCTGAATAATACTCTTTTGTGTGTGTGTGTGTGTGTGTGTGTGTGTGTGTATCTCATATTTTTCTTTATCCATTCATTCATCAATGGATGCTTAGCTTGTTTCCATGTTTTGTACTATGTGATCTTTTAAAAGTGGAAAATCAGTGTGGAAGTTATCTATAATTTTTTATTTTTGAGAGAGAAAAAGGAAGATGCAGAATAGAATGTATACCATGACCTCCTATGTGTAAAAATCGACCTAAAATTCGTATATGCACAGGATGAAAGGTCAAGAAGGCCTAAAATTGTTAACATTTCTAGGAAGTGGGAGTGCAAAGGAAGACACACACTTTTGTATTTGCTTTTTTTAAATAAATGTGCATTGCTTTTATGATTAAGTAAAACCATTGAGTATCAACACCTAGAACATTGTGGGTGATCTCCAATTTAGGAAGGACACGGGAAAAGCTGTAGAATTAAAGCCTGGAGAAAAGCAATTAGGAGAACAATAGAGCAAGAAAAACAGCTTGACGATGAACGGTCTAAGGGCCTTCTTCAGCCAGGATGGGTGTGAACCCAATCTCAAAGTTATGAACATTATGACAGTAAATATAAAATTTACTAAAGCCCAAAATATTGGAATAAGAGGAATACTTTTTGAAGGGAAAACACAATATGGGTTCTGTTTGGGAAGTACTACTTGGCACAATGAAAAATTAACTTACATAATTAATTTAGATCTGGTTGCCAACAAATAGACTTAATAAAGCTTTCAGCAAATTGACAGATGACAGATCCTTCAATAGCAACCAAGAAAGAATGCCATATGCCTAACATGTGATGATGATTGTAAGAGGTAACTATGTGCTGGACATTTATTTATTTGGGCATTTTATATATGTTATTTATGTAGTCTTCATAATTCCCTGTAAAGTAGATGTTATCGACACTTAAGGTAGTAGGAAACTGGTTAAGCTCACATTAAGTAACTTGTCCCAGGTGATATTGGTAGGAAGTGGCAGATCCGGGATTTAGGGATATCTCTAACTGACTTCACTTCACTTTCCCTTACACCACTCTCCCTCAGGGAGTAATGACTGATAGCAGGAATGAAAATTATGCCTTCCTTAAGACCATTTTTAATAACAATATCCAAGGTTAGATTTATTCCTGGTCAAGCTCAATATGGGAATTTTTTGTTCCTGTTTTTAAATATAGTCAAAAGAGATTGGGATTTGAGGTAGCTTCAAAAATGCATATACTTTAGGCTTCCCTGGTGGCGCAGCGGTTGAGAATCTGCCTGCCAATGCAGGGGACACGGGTTCGAGCCCTGGTCTGGGAGGATCCCACATGCCGTGGAGCAACTGGGTCCGTGAGCCACAACTACTGAGCCTGCGCATCTGGAGCTTGTGCTCCGCAACAGGAGAGGCCGCGACAGTGAGAGGCCCGCGCACCGCAATGAAGAGTGGCCCCTGCTTGCCGCAACTAGAGAAAGCCCTCGCACAGCAACGAAGACCCAACACAGCCAAAAATAAATATAAATAAATAAAGAAATTGACACTTGACTTAAAAAAAAAAAAAAGCATATACTTTGAAACAGAAAAAAAAAAAACATTTAAAAATCAGGAAAAGAATAAAAAGAAAATCAAGACCAGGAAGAATTTCAGAATGAAGATATGCAAACTATCAGATCTTACATAATTAAAGTTGAAAAATTGAAATTATTAGGGGCCAAAGCAAAAAGAGTTAACAATTACGTGATTCATGTTGTCCTTAAGAAGAAACACGTTAGTTTCAAGAATAAGGAAAGCTTTGCTTTTCCTGGCACTTATTCTCTGAGAAATTAACCAAGTATGTTTCAATTTAGATGATCACTTCCTCTAAGAAGTCTTCCCTGATGACCTCCTCCCTCCAAATTTGGTACCACTACTATGGCTTGCCAGTCTATCACTGGTAAGATCCCTACAAGACTGTAAGCTCTTTGAGGGCAAAGACTGTGATTAGCTTACCCTTGTATCCTTGGTACATATTCTGTTGCCTGGCACATGGCAGTATTCAGTATTTGTTGAATAACTGGATTCATGAGGCCTTGTGTTGTGGAGTAGGAGAGTCTAGTTCCCATTCTAACGGTGCCTTGAGTTATGATCCAAGCGGCAAGTGGTATCAGAGTTCTTTTTTAATTATTAAAAAGAAATACAATATTATATTAGTTTCAGTTGTACAACATAGAGATTCAATATTTTTATACCTTATGAAATGATCACCACAATAAGTCTAGTTACTATCTGTCACCATACAGAGTTATTACAATATTATTGACTATATTCCCTATGCTGTACATTATATCCCTATGACTTATTTATTTTAAAGCTGGAAGTTTGTACCTCTTAAATCCTTTCACCTATTTCTCTCCATCCCACCCCACCTCCAACAACAACTGGTATGTTCTCTGTATCTATGAGTCTTTCTATTTTGTTTTGTTTGTTCATTTGTTTTGCTTTTTAGATTACACGTGTAAGTGAAATCATGGTATTTCTCTTTCTCTGTCTGACTTATTTCACTGAGCATAATACTCTCTAGGTGGGACAGAGTTTTCCTTAGAAAATAGTTTGGGATTTGTTCTAGGACATGAAATTTCATGTCTTTATGATGTCAACAGTTAAAGCCTGTTTAAAATTATTTTCCCCTACAAAATGTTCAAAATGAACTCAGTAGCTGCTCTCTGAAGTCATAGAAAATTCTCAATCATGCACACATGGAACATGGCTTTTTTGTTTGTTTTATGGCCAGCCCTGCAGCATGTGGGATCATAGTTCCCCGATTGAACCCGCATCCCCTGCATTGGGAGCGTGGAGTCTTAACCACTGGACCACCAGGCAAGTCCCAGAACATGGCTTCCTGTTGAACCCAGCTGAACCTGCTTATCAATCTTAGTATTATTTAAAGCAGGACAACCAGGCAATCACATGCCTTCTAATGTGATCCATATGAAAGTGACAGTACTACTAATGAGGTATTCTTGCTCCCAAAAAGTTGAGTCTGAAAGTTTCTAAAGCTAATTTCCATTGTAGGAAATAGAGGAGATAATGGAACACAACGAGGAAGCAACAAATCCAGAATGTGGGAAATTCTACAGAACAACTGAGCTGGTCTCTGCAATCAAGTCAATGGCATGAAAAAAGAGAGGTGAGGGAGAAGAGACTGCTCTAGATTAAAAGAGGCTTAAGAACAACCAAATGCAATTTAAATATAAAAATATGATTTCAACAAACCAACTGTAAAAAGATAACTTTGATACAATTAGGAAAATCTCAATAAGATCTGGGTATTAGATGACACCAGAGAATTATTATAAGATTCTCAGTTTGGGTTCTCCCCGATGCTGAGACAAAGATTCAAAGGCAAGTAGCATATACAAGAGGGGAACTCAGGAAACACTGGAAGAAGAGAAGGAAGTGAGATGGGGAAGGCATGGAAGCCAATAAAACCTGCGCTGTTAAGCAAATTAACCCCTGTGGGCAAGTGGAACTTAATCTCACTGATGTGCTTTGGGAAATAACTTAGAATACACCTCAGAGTTAATCTCCACCTCCCAGGCCAAGGGAGCTGAGGCAAATTATACACTGACTCCTATCAGACCTTGGTTGAGTGCTGCTCCCACAGTGGAGGGAAGGAGGGCCCTGGACCTTCTGGCCTGCTCTGTGCAGGCAGAGTGGGCTCCAGGGGCCAGAGAAAGCCCTCAGCTGAGCACGTACACTGAAGTGGTAAGGACCAAGATGATATGGGAGAAAGCTCCAACACCATGTGCTGCAATGAGATGAGAGCACAGTGGTCGTGTGAAAGCATGTCCTTTCTTTAAAAATAGACTGAAGTATGTGAGAGTGAAATGATGTCTGAGATTTCCCTTAAAATACTTTAGCAATGAAGAAAATAAAAGGGACAGATGAAACAAATATGGTAAAACTTGTTAATTATTTAAATCAGTGATGGGTATATGGGAGTTAATACTAACTTCTGTGTTAATTCTACTTCTGTGTATGTGAGAATTTTTTGGAATAAAAACATTTTTTTAAAATAAATTTATTTATTTTATTTATTTTTATTTTTGGCTGCATTGGGTCTTCATTGCTGCGCACAGACTCTCTCCAGTTGCAGTGAGCGGGGGCCACTCTTCGTTGTGGTGTGAGGGCTTCTCATTGTAGAGCACGGGCTCTAGGCTCGTGGGCTCAGTAGTTGTGGCTCACGGGCTCTAGAGTGCATGCTCAGTAGTTGTAGCACATGGGCTTAGTTGCTCCGCGGCATGTGGGATCTTCCCAGACTAGGACTCGAACCCGTGTCCCCTGCATTGGCAGGCAGATTCTTAACCACTGCGCCACCATGGAAGCCCGGAATAAAAACATTTTTAATGTACATCTAAGTAATTAAAATATGTCAGTTGGGCTGCTTGGAGTAAATGGATGTAAATCATTTTATTTTCGAGAATAGCTGTCAAGGATAATATTTTTAGTTTTAAAATAGTTCACCTTAATCTGTTCTTCCTAGTCATAGGTTCGGCCTAAAGTGTTTTCACAGTAGTACAAGCTGACTGGGATCTGGAAGCTACCCTTGTATTGCTCTTTTGGGATAAAACCCATCAATCAGTGAACCAAGCAGATGGTTGAGCAGCCCAGGGCTGCTATGGCCTCATCAGCCTAGTGTGTCAGGAGTCCCCCACCCTGTGTAATTAGGCCTTTCAGCATCTGTGGGGTGCTTCCTTTTCTTACCTGCAAACAGAAACCTGCAAAATGTCTTACGCACAATACGAAACACGATAGCAGCCCAATGGCTGAACCCATTGGTCCTCCTTACCTTCACTAACACTCCTGGATTTGGACTCTTCTTGCCTTCCCGGACTTCTGACACTCATGTGCATGGATCTGGTGATAGAATATTGAGACACTTCTCCCTAAGTCAACAAGTCACTGAACCTCAAAGTTTGGCTTGCCTAGATCAGGAATATCTACTATACCCAGCTACTTCATTAGACTTTTAGGCTTGGCCATTTTATGTGCTCCACAATACCACTTGGCAGTTTTATAATTATTTGTTCATATATGTTATGTTCATTTCTTGAGAAAGGGCTGTAACAGACCACTTTTGCTTACAGGTGAAAAAACCCTATTGTCTCATGAAACTAAATTACAAAGACAGAGGAGTAGTTAGCAATATGAACAGAGGACACTAGGATTTTTTATTTGTTATTCCTGGAACAAAGATCTGCGGATTGACAACCTAGCTTGCTTTTACCACAATATCAGAATCATCTCCCCCAATACCTCTATGCCACCCTCACTGGCAGCCCCGATTAGGTACAGCCCAGCTCCATACGCTGGTCTTGGAGACTAGATTTTCAAGTGAGCAACTAGGTCAGCTGAATTTTACACTTTAAATATTTTCTATGTGCCTATTTTATGTCAGGCACTATTAGGTTCTGGGGTGAGAATGTGCAAAGGACGTGGTCCCCCAATGGGAATCTCAACACTACTACCACCTCAGCTGCCACTCTAAGGAGTCACTTAATTTAATCTGTTCTCAACAACTCACTCCACCTTGGCTCTTGTAAACTGGGGATCATAGTTATTTTTAATGTGTTTTGCAATAGAGTGTAATCTAGCCAGGCTGTAAGTATTAGAATTATGAAGTTTCTTTAAACATTCATTGTAAACTGTAAGGTCTAAAATGAACAGAAGGTTTTTAAATTTTCTACCAGGCATCGATTGTGTTTCCAGACACTCAGCCAAATTTTGAAAAAAATCTAATTTTAAAGATTGTTATTTTTTAGATTTTCTTATTTTAAAATATTTGCTTTTCTTCTTTCTTTAGTTGAAGACAAGTGGTTTCCTATTTATCTTTTTTGTTTGTTTCTGTGTTAATCAGAACAGACTAGATTTTGCAGCAGTAACATCCCCCAAATCTTAGTGGCCTAAAACAAGAGTGTATTTCTCCCTCATGCTATATGTCCATCTTCAGGGGCCCTGCTCCACGTTGTTCTCACTAAAAGACACAGGTTGACAGAGGCACTCTCTGAAGAATCATGGAACCATGACTAGAGGAGGGGTAAGGACAAATTATGCCACGGCTCTTTAAGACTTCCTCCTGGAAGTGACACTCCTCAATTCTATTCAGTTTTATTGGCCAAAGCAAATCACACGGCCACTTCTAGCTTCAAGGGGGCAAGGAAGTGTAGTCCCACCATGTGCCTGGAAGGAAGGAGATCAGAAATACTGCGGAATAGCAATGTGTGCTACTGCCCTTCTGGTCACCAAATATTCATTTAATTCTCCTTTTTGCTTGCAAAATACACTTATCTCCTTCCCAAGGTAGACAAACCAAAAGCACCATCTAGTCAGGACACCTAGTTCAAAACCCAGGATCCCTGATGTAGAGATTACTACACACCAGGTACAGACGTGCCTCCTTTTGATCTAAAGACCTATGCCTGAAAAGACAAGTTATCTGTCCCCATGGACAGGATAGCCACAGCAAAGATTCCCTTTTGGAAGAAGACACATAGCAGAAGCAGACACTCATCTATGGTGGTTCTGAAATCCTGTTGGGCAGCTATTTTGAGGACCCTTTATCACCCTGGGGAGTGGGGAATGTTCCTTCATTAAGCCCTGACTCTGCTCCCTGGAAGTGACTCCTTTGTTCATTGTTTGTTATTCCTGATGCTGTGGCTGATTTTTCCTTTCCCATTATCTTCCTTGGCTACTTCTGGAATGGGTGTTGGGGGGGAATATGCCCTCCTTAGGGGCTGAGCAGCCTTCTTAGTCTGCTTTCTGCACATAGACGGAGTTCTAAAGGTGAAAAGTCGTAATCTCCTTTAGTCTAGGCTAGTGGTTATTTTGGAAGTACAACTCTCTCAGAAACTTAATCAGGAGGGGAAAAAGCCCAAACTAGTCATTTTCATCAGCTCCATACTTCCTTTCAAGACATAATTCTCATTTAGTACATAATTCTTTGTTTTCTAGCCCTCATTCATCCTCCTCTCTTTACCTCTCCCTTCTTCTTCTCCCCTCCCCCCTGACCCACCACAGTGATTACATAGGTTTATCAGGTTTTGATGAGAGAGTCACTTTACCTTAGTCTCTTTTCCCTAAGCTGTTGTGTCCAAACAGACTTAGTTGATTGGATCTTTGATCTGGGACCTATTAATCCATTCATTAAAAGTTTTTTAAAAATTGGTAAAAAATTTGATGCATTGCCTCCAGGATGTGTTTTAGTTATCCTTTGTCAGGCCAAGCATTTCTCAATTCTATCTTGAACTATTTGGGGTTGAGAAGTAGCTGCCTATTTCAACTCTACAAGTCCTCAAATTGGTGTAATCTTTATTCCTTTCATTCTTGCTTGCAAGCTGGTCAGTTCTTTTTTCCACTTCATCTGTTTTTTAAAAATATATTGCCAAATGCAGCCAACAGCAATGAACACACAACATTCTGTTTTCCAATCTTCCCCTTAAGCTACAAATTTATTACATGACCTGTCTTCCAAGTTAACTGTAGGCAACAGTTTTGTGAAATGTTTCACCACGACATACCATGGATTGCTATCTTTCCATCCTCTGAAAATAGTTTCCTTGCTGCCTGCCATCTGTCTCTTAAATATTTTAGGTTCTCGTTATGGCAGCACCTCATTTTAGATAACAATTTCTACCTAAAATGAGGATGATCTAGATTTTGCTGCAGTAACAACCCTAAATTCTCAGTGGCTCAAAACAATAAAAACTGGGCTTCCCTGGTGGCGCAGTGGTTGAGAGTCTGCCTGCCAATGCAGGGGACACGGGTTCGAGCCCTGGTCTGGGAAGATCCCACATGCCGCGGAGCAACTAGGCCCGTGTGCCACAAGTACTGAGCCTGCGCGTCTGGAGCCTGTGCTCCACAACAAGAGAGGCCGCGACAGTGAGAGGCCTGCGCACTGCGATGAAGAGTGGCCCCCGCTTGCCACAACTAGAGAAAGCCCTCGCACAGCAACGAAGACCCAACACAGCCAAAAATAAATAAATAAATAAATAAATTTATTTTTAAAAAAACAATAAAGACTTATTTATCACTCAGGCTGCTTGTCTTCACAGTATGGAGCAGAGCCCCTCAACTACCGAAAGTAGACATGGAGACTATCTCTCAGTGTTCCCAAATACATGAACGCTTACGCTGGGGGACACCTAAAGACTCTCAGGGTCCGCAGGAAGGATTTTTAAGGAGTCAATTTCTGGGTCCTCAATACTTTAAAAAATTGATCTGCCTTATTTTTTTAAATCAATTTTTGAATCTCAATAGCTTAAATAAAAATTTCTGACCCATATAAAAGTCTAGTAGCTGGTGGCGAGACAGGTGGTAATGGGAGGGCAGTTGTAAGGAGAAAGGGATCTTTGCTCAAAGTACTCAACATCTAGCTAATGGAAGGAGGAAGAGAGAGTGCAGCTTGCAGATCATGCATTGGTAGTTTTTATGGACCAGACTGGGAAGCAACATAAATCACTTCCATTCACATTCTGTTCTCCAGAATTCAGTCTACATGGCCACATCTAACTTCAAGGGATGCTTTGTGCCTATGAAGCGAGGAGGTAGGTTGGGTAAACAGCTAATCAGTCTATGATGTAATGGTGGATATCAAATTGTTAAGATCTGTATATTCATTTTTTTTGTACAAGTAAAAGAGCAAAGTCACAGTCCATTTTAAAAGGCAGTATTTAAAATGCCATGGAAAATATGTCTTTTACAATTATTTAAACTTATGAAGAAAAATTTTATATCAACTTCAAAATGAGCAAGGACCAGTAGCAATGAGCACTGCCAACACCCAGATCTTTGTTTCTAAATGCCATTCTCTACTAAAAGGAATCTGGGCTCCTGAGAGAAATGGCTGACTCCGGGGTGGGGAAGGAAAACACGAGATGAGCCTGGAGCATCTTGTAGTAGCAGAAAGTCTGGGAGTGCTAAAAAAAAAAAAATAATTGGGCATGTTAAAGTGACACAAGAGTCAAACTGAAGGAACTCCCAATGACCGAAGCTGGAACAATTTTAGCAACAAAATAATGTGGCATTTGGTTATAACCCAATGTATAAAACACATGTCCATGAGTCCACAGTGGCATAGATAAAATTGAAATAAATAAATGGGGGAGAAGAGACAAATGTTCTTTACAGAAGAATTCCAAATAATTTATGTAGATACTGCCCCCTCCTAAGGTGGACCTTAGTCACCACCCCCTTTTCTTTGGAAGTGAGCTGGACTTAGTAAGTCATTTCCAAAGAATAGAGTGTAGAATGGGAAACATGGTAACTTCACAGTGGAGAAACCTGGCAGGTACCACCTTAACCAAGTGACTAAGGTTAACATTACCAGTGTTGTCATGTGGATATCATGTACACTCTGATATGATATAATGAGAAAGGTGTTTCACTTCTGTGACATTCCTTCCAAAAACCCATAACCTTAGTTTAATCATGAGAAAAACCTGAGACAAATCCAAATTGAGAGACATTCTACAGAAATATCTGACCTCAAAATTGCCAAGGTCATCAAAAACAAGGAACATCTGAAAAACTGTCACAAATTAGAGAAGACTAAGAGGAAATGACAGCTAAGTGCAATGTGGTATCCTGGATTGGATCTTGGAACAGAACATGGTTATTTAAAAAAAAAACTAGTGAAATCCAAATAAAGCATGTAGTATAGTTAATAGTAATGTACCAATGCTGGTTTCTTAGTTTTGACAAATGTACCACAATGATGTAACATTAAGTGAAACTGGGTATAAGAGAACTCTCTGTATTGTCTTTGAACTTTTCTTTAAATCTAAAATAACATCAAAAAACTCTCTACTCTTTAAGATTTGTCTGGAAACCCTCTCCTCATTCTATCCACCAATCCTAACCTATTATGTCATGAACTTGCCCACTCTGAATTAAGCTCCCACTCCCACATCAAATGACCAACCTTAAAACATAACTTCCCCAAACTTCATAAATAACCTGTCTTTACCCTCCCTCATTGGAGACGCACTTAAAACTTGGTCTTGGAAGTGGTGATTTTCCCTTACTACAGTAAGTAATAAATTCTGCTTTGCTTTCTTCTTTTGGTAGCTCTTTGGTAGGAGCCATTGTTTTAAAGGAGCAAACATTAAAGACATTTCTTGAGGAAACTGTGAATATGAATCAGATATTAGATGATATCATACAATTATTAATAATTTTCTTTTGTGTAGTAGTGAGATTATATATAAAAATATCCTGGACTTCCCTGGTGACGCAGTGGTTAAGAATCTGCCTGCCAGTGCAGGGGACACGGGTTTGAGCCCTGGTCTGGGAAGATCCCACATGCCGCGGAACAACTAAACCCATGCGCCACAACTACTGAGCCCACGTGCCTCAGCTACCGAAGCCTGTGCACTCTAGAGCCCGTGCTTCTCAACAAGAGAAGCCACTGCAATGAAAAGCCCACGCACCACAACAAAGAGTAGCCCCCGCTCGCTGCAACTAGAGAAAGCCCATGCGCAGCAACGAACACCCAATGCAGCCAAAAAATAAATTAATTAATTAAAAAAAAGCAAAAAAAATTTTTAAATTGCTAAAAAACTTAAAAAACAAACAAACAAACAAACACACACACACACACAAATCCTTGCTCCTAGAACGTGCTTGCTGAATTATTTAGGGGTAAAGTGTCTATTTAGAGGTAAACTATTTAGGGGTAAAGTGTCATGACACTTGCAACTTATTTTTAAATGGTTCAGGAAAAAAAAATACACCCAAAGTATGACAAAATGTTGGCATATGTTAAGTCTATTCTAGGGAGATCCTAATGGAAGGTGTTCAATTATTTGTTTTTTTCACTTTTCTATGTATGTGGAATTTTTACTAGTAAAATGTTGATAATAAAAAGTAAGTACTTATAACTTTCAAATTAAAGGCATATAGATCTGTATGATAGTTTTCTGCAGGTAAACAACACAATATTTATATAGAGATGTCACTGACTGTGGCAACTGCCTGCCGTTTGAATGGTAGGTAGTTCCACTATGCTGTGGCAACTGCCTGCCGTTTGAATGGTAGGTAGTTCCACTATGCATATTAAAATACCTAGATATCCCATATCTGGAATATAATAAACCCCAATCTATGTTTGTTGAGCTGGTACAATAATGGATAGAAAGCTAGACTGAGGGTAAAGAGCATAGGGTTTTCTAATCCTGGGCCTGTTCCTATTTAGCAATGAGACCTTGAAGAAATCACTTATCTTTTCTTGATCCTAGTTTCCTTATTATAAAAAGAGAGGATTAGATAAGATGGTCTTTATGGTCTCTTTAAGTGTCTAAGCACAAGAATATACACCTCCTTAAAACTCAGGAAAGTTTTCACTTCTATAAGAGGTTATAAATTTGAATTTTTTTGTCCTAAAAAGAAAGCTGGGCATTATGGAAAACTTGGAATAACATAATACCTTATAGTTAATCATAGCTGACCCTTACATAGTACTTCCCAGCTTACCAAATGCTTTCATACCCATTATTTCAGAATCTACCTGACAACTCAGACACTGATAATAAATGTCTTGGTATTATATGTAATTTATGAATTTATATATTTTCCAGAATAAGATGAAGATCTGTAGCCAACTAGAGAAGAGGGGGGAAGGTATCATGTATGAGAGAAATAATAGCCTGGATTTCACTCCAGTGTGTAGGGAAGCTTATTGTGAGTGTATAGATTAGTTAACAAAATGGCAGCCTGCAAATGGAAACGTAAGTGGAAATAAAAATGATAAACCTAAAAGCTTTGATTCAGGAAGAAACTATAGGTCAAATAGCATTTGATGAGAAGACTTGCTGACAGGCAATACAAAGCAGTATTTAAGCCCTTGGATTCTGAAACCAAGCTTACCTATATCTAAATACCAGCCTGTTATTTGTCGGCCAAGTGACTTTGGGAAACTTACTTGACTTCTATTTGACTCACTTTCCTCATGTGTAAAATGGGGATAAAAATAATACTTAAAAAAAATGGTGCTAGGAAAACTGGATATCCACATGCAAGGGAATGAAATTGGACCGTTACCTAATGCCATATAAAAAAATTAAGTCAAAATAGATGAAAGACTTAAATGTAAGACCTAAAATTATAAAACTCTTAGAAGAAAATAAGCCCACATACCTACGGTCAATAATCTTTGATAAAGGAAGCAAGAATATACAATGGAAAATAGTCTCTTTAGCAAGTGGTCTCGGGAAAACTAGACAGCCGCATGTAAATCAATGAAGTAAGAATACTCCCTCACACCCTACTCAAAATGTCTTACAAACTTAAATATAAGACATGATGCCATAAAACTCCTAGAGGACAACATAGGCAAAACATTCTCTGACATAAATTGTAGCAATATTTTCTTAGGTCAGCCTCCCAAGGCAAAAGAAATAAAAGCAAAAATAAACAAGTGGGACCTAATCAAACTTATAAGGTTTCGCACAGCAAAGGAAACCATAAACAAAACGAAAAGACAACATACAAACTGGGAGAAAATATTTGCCAATGATGCCACTGATGAGAGATTAATTTCCAAAATATACAAACAGCTCATACAGCTCGATATCAAAAAAAACAAACAACCCAATCAAAAAATGGGCAGAGCACCTAAATAGACATTTCTCCAAAGAAGACATGCAGATGGCCAAGAGACACATGAAAAGATGCTCAACATTGCTAATTATTAGAGAAATGCAAATCAAAACTACAATGAGGTATCACCTCAAACTGGTCAGAATGACCATCATCCAAAAGTCTACAAATAATAAATGCTGGAGATGGTGTGGAGAAAAGGGAACCCTTGTACTCTGTTGGTAGGAATGTAAGTTGGTGCAGCCACTATGGAGAACAGTATGGAGGTTCCTTAAAGAACTAAAAATAGAACTACCATATGACCCAGCAATCCCACTACTGGGCATATACCCAGAGAAAACCATAATTCCAAAAGACACATGCACCCCAGTGTTCACTGCAGCACTATTTACAATAACCAAGACATGGAAGCAACCTAAATGTCCATCAACAGAAATATGAATGGATAAAGAAGATGTGTGTATATATGTGTATATACATATATACACACAATGGAATATTACTCAGAGATAAAAAAGAATGAAATAATGTCATTTGCAACAACATGGATGGACCTAGAGATTATTGTACTAAGTGAAGTAAGTCAGACAAATTTCGTATGGTATCATTTATATGTGGAATCTAAAAAAATGACACAAATGAACTTATTTACAAAACAGAAACAGACTCACAGGCATAAAAAACAAATTTATGGTTACCAAAGGGGAAAAAAAGGGGAGTGATAAATTAGGAGTTTGGGATTAGCAGATACAAACTACTATATATAAAATAGATAGATAACAAGGTCCTACTGCATAGCACAGGGAAATATATTCAATATCTTGTAATAAATTGTAATGGAAAAGAATCTGGAAAAGAATATATATATATATATATATATATATATATATATATATATATATATATAGCCACTAAAAAATGGGTAAAAGACTTGAATAGACATTTCCCCAAAGAAGATATACAAAAGGACAATAAGCACATGAAAATATCACTAATCATTAGGGAAGTGCAAATCAAAACTACAAGGAGATACCACTTCATACCATTAGGATGACTATCACCACAAAAACAGAAAATAACTGTTGGAGAGGATGTGGAGGAATTGGAACACTTGGTCACTGTTAATGGCACGTAAAATGGTCCAATTGCTGTGGAAAACAGTTATAGTGATTCCTCAAAAAATTAAACATAGAATTACCATATGATCCAGCAATTCCACTTCTGGGTATATACCCAAAAGAATTGAAATCAGGGACTTGATCAGCTATTTGTATACCCATGTTCATAGCAGCATTATTCACAATAGCTAAAATGTGGGTACAACCCAAGTGCCCATCTACAGATAAATGGAGAAATAAAATGTGGTTTATACATACAATGGAATGTTATTCAGCCTTAGAAAGGAAGGAAATTCTGACATATGCTGCAACATGGATGAACCTTCAGGACATTATGTTAAGTGAAATAAGCCAGTCCCCAAAAGACAAATACTGTACAATTCCACTTATATGAGTTACTTGGAGTAATCAAAATCGTAGAGACAGAAAGCAGAATGGAATGGGAACTATTTAATGGGTATAGAATTTCAGTTTTCAGGATGAAAAGAGTTATAGAAATGGATTGTGATAATGGTTTCACAACATTATCAATGTATTTAGTACTACTTAACTGTACACTTAAAGTTGTTAAGGTGGTAAATTTATGTTATGTTTATCTTCCCAGAGTAAAAAAAATGGGAAAAGAAAATCTTCCACAGAGGAACTCCAAGCTTAGAGAATATTTTCACATACTGACTCTGACCTATCCTGTATAGGATGAGAGGAGCTACTTCTTTTCCCCTAGGATGGGTAAAAGATTGGCTTGCTTGAAGTGCGGTAAGACAAAACCTCAACTCAGGAACCAATATAAATGTTTTAATTATTATTCTTCCTGTTTGTCTTCTTTAAAGTTATCCCATAGATGTAACCAAAAATGCCTAATTCAAAAGCTTCAGGGACAGGAATGTTTGACTACATGATTGCTTTATGCATTACAATTCTCTCTATCCGTTATATGTGTATTTTAATACTTATATAGTAAAAGTGAGTATTCTGATAGTTTCATGCTCAGTTTTCTATTCTGATTTTTTTTAACATCTTTATTGGAGTATAATTGCTTTACAATGGTGTGTTACTTTCTGCTTTATAACAAAGTGAATCAGTTATATATACACATATGTTCCCATATCTCTTCCCTCTTGCATCTCCCTCCCTCCCACCCTCCCTATCCCACCCCTCTAGGTGGTCACAAAGCACAGAGCTGATCTCCCTGTGCTATGCGGTTGCTTCCCACTAGCTATCTATTTTACGTTTGGTAGTGTATATATGTCCATGCCACTCTCTCACTTTGTCACATCTTACCCTTCCCCCTCCCCATATCCTCAAGTCCATTCTCTAGTAGGTCTGTGTCTTTATTCCCATCTTGCCACTAGGTTCTTCATGACCTTTTTTTTCCCCCTTAGATTCCATATATATGTGTTAGCATACGGTATTTGTTTTTCTCTTTCTGACTTACTTCACTCTGTATGACAGACTCTAGGTCCATCCACCTCACTACAAATAACTCAATTTCGTTTCTTTTTATGGCTGTGTAATATTCCATTGTATATATGTGCCACATCTTCTTTATCCATTCATCTGTTGATGGACACTTAGGTTGCTTCCATGTCCTGGGTATTGTAAACAGAGCTGCAATGAACAATTTGGTACATGACTCTTTTTGAATTATGGTTTTCTCAGGGTATATGCCCAGTAGTGGGATTGCTGGGTCATATGGTAGTTCTATTTTTAGTTTTTTAAGGAATCTCCATATTGTTCTCCATAGTGGCTGTAACAATTTACATTCCCACCAACAGTGGAAGAGGGTTCCCTTTTCTCCACACCCTCTCCAGCATTTATTGTTTCTAGATTTTTTGATGATGGCCATTCTGACCAGTGTGAGATGATATCTCATTGTAGTTTTGATTTGCATTTCTCTAACGATTAATGATGTTGAGCATTCTTTCATGTGTTTGTTGGCAATCTGTATATCTTCTTTGGAGAAATGTCTATTTAGGTCTTCTGCCCATTTTTGGATTGGGTTGTTTGTTTTTTTGATATTGAGCTGCACGAGCTGCTTGTAAATTTTGGAGATTAATCCTTTGTCGGTTGCTTCATTTGCAAATATTTTCTCCCATTCTGAGGGTTGTCTTTTTGTCTTGTTTATGGTTTCCTTTGCTGTGCAAAAGCTTTTAAGTTTCATTAGGTCCCATTTGTTTATTTTTGTTTTTATTTCCATTTCTCTAGGAGCTGGGTCAAAAAGGATCTTGCTGTGATTTATGTCGTAGAATGTTCTGCCTATGTTTTCCTCTAAGAGTTTGATAGTGTCTGGCCTTACATTTAGGTCTTTAATCCATTTTGAGTTTATTTTTGTGTATGGTGTTAGGGAATGTTCTAATTTCATACTTTTACATGTAGCTGTCCAGTTTTCCCAGCACCACTTATTGAAGAGGCTGTCTTTTCTCCACTGTATATGCTTGCCTCCTTTATCAAAGATAAGGTGACCATATGTGCGTGGGTTTATCTCTGGGCTTTCTATCCTGTTCCATTGATCTATGTTTCTGTTTTTGTGCCAGTACCATACTGTCTTGATTACTCTAGCTTTGTAGTATAGTCTGAAGTCAGGGAGCCTGATTCCTCCAGCTCCATTTTTCGTTCTGAAGATTGCTTTGGCTATTTGGGGTCTTTTGTGTTTCCATACAAATTGTGAAATTTTTTGTTCTAGTTTTGTGAAAAAATGCCAGTGGTAGTTTGATAGGGATTGCATTGAATCTGTAGATTGCTTTGGGTAGTATAGTCATTTTCACAATGTTGATTCTTCCAATCCAGGAACATGGTATATCTTTCCATCTATTTGTATCCTCTTTAATTTCTTTCATCAGTGTCTTATAATTTTCTGCATACAGGTCTTTTGTCTCCTTAGGTAGGTTTATTCCTAGATATTTTATTCTTTTTGTTGCAATGGTAAATGGGAGTGTTTTCTTAATTTCACTTTCAGATTTTTCATCATTAGTATATAGGAATGCAAGAGATTTCTGTGCATTAATTTTGTATCCTGCTACTTTATCAAATTCATTGATTAGCTCTAGTAGTTTTCTGGTAGCATCTTTAGGATTCTCTGTTAGTATCATGTCATCTGCAAACAGTGACAGTTTTACTTCTTCTTTTCCGATTTGGATTCCTTTTATTTCTTTCTCTTCTCTGATTGCTGTGGCTAAAACTTCCAAAACTATGTTGAATAATAGTGGTGAGAGTGGGCAACTTTGTCTTGTTCCTGATCTTAGTGGAAATGGTTTCAGTTTTTCACCATTGAGGACAATGTTGGCTGTGGGTTTGTCATATATAGCCTTTATTATGTTGAGGAAAGTTCCCTCTATGCCTACTTTCTGCAGGGCTTTTATCATAAATGGGTGTTGAATTTTGTCACAAGCTTTTTCTGCATCTATTGAGATGATCATATGGTTTTTCTCCTTCAATTTGTTATCTATTCTGCTTTTATATGTTTAGCTTTTCTTTGCTATCTTAGGATTTTCCCATATATATTTTCAGGCCCCTCAACTTTTATTTCAATTTAACTGATCTTTGAGGAAAAGTTTTATATTTACTCAGTTTCTACCTGACTGGAATTGTGGGCTTGGATTAAAACAAAACAGAAAAACAAATGGAACTGACAGGGACTTTTGCTTTGTGCCAGGAAGTGGTAAAGAGACTGGATTCACACTGTCACCTTAAACACATAAATGTCTGAAAAAAAGATGTATCCCTCTCCTTTTGGTGCTATAACAAATTATCACAAACTTAGTGGCTTAAAATAACGTAAACTTATTATTTTGCATTTCTGATGGTCAGAGTCTGAAATGGATCTCACTGGGCTAAAATTGAGGGGTTTCCCTGCTTTTTCCAGCTTGTGAGGCTGGAACATTGGCTTATGCATTCATTGGCTTATAGCTCCCTTCCATCTTCAGACAGCTCTGCTGCTGTCATCACATCTCCTTCTCTAATTCTCCTGCATCTTATTTCACTTATAAGGACACCTGTTATGACCTTGTTAAATTAATATTTGCTAATTAGAGCACACGGTGCCCAATGGTGAGCTGCAGTTCAACAAAAGGCTACCAGAGAAATTGAAATAGAGAGGTTTATTACTTCTCTAGGAAGTACATGGCATGCCTTGAGGGGCCACGTGTGGAGGTCAAGGTAAAGTGTAGGCAGAGAGAGCTATAGGACCTGGGGCACATGCCTCTATTTTAGGGTCTGTGGGTAGAATGCTTTGGGCTTTCTGGACTAAGTCCAGATTGGTCAATTCAAACCAAAAAAGCAGGGTTTTAGTAAACTCCACAGAAGTCTTATCTAAGGGCCACACAAGGAGAAGACCATGAGAGGTGGGGGAGAGGTTGGGGAAGTCATATCAAGAACTCACACACACACATTTGCTTGTGACCCTGTGTGCTGTTATCTAGGGCATGCACTTGCATGAGGGGGGCTAGTGTCAGTTTAAGATCCCACAGGCCACTTGGTCAAATAAAATGGATGCCAAGTTAGCAATACCATGGAGTAACTTAACTAAACTTTTGGTAGCCCCTTTGAATACATTGGGTCCACTTGGATAATCCAGGATAATCACGCCATCTCAAGATCCTTAATTTAATTACATATGCAAAGTCCCTTTTACCATGCAAGGTAACATAGTCACAGCCTCTGGAATTAGAATATAGACACTTTGGAGGAGACCATTATTCTGCCTCCTACACAGGATCTTGAGACATCAGACAGTGGGCAGCATGAAAGGAAACAAAGGAGGTGAGGCCTACAATGGCTTCAGTTACAGACTGGAGAGTGTTTCCAGTCCACAGCACAAGGAGAGGGAGTTCAAATAGATCCTGACAGTCTCCCTGAGTAGAGGAAACTGTTGAGAATTCAGGGAGGGCAAGGTAGCTATATTTCATATGGTAGAGTACTGGTGAGGAGAGCACGTCACGGAAAAGAGAGTGCTGCGTAGAGAGAGCTTCAGATATCTTCAGAGTTCCCCTTGGGTCTTTAGCTGAGTACTGATCAATGCATATGTGAAGAAAGTACTTAAGGTCAGGGAAAGAATCAACAGAATGGAGCTGGGAGAACAATCCCTGGAGTTCACACAGGGTTGGGAATATTTTTTATTTTTACCAGCCTGATTGAAAAAGTCTCATAATACATGAGACATAAAGTAGGATACTCAGAAGGGTATTGAATCAGTAATGGGGCAAAATTTGGTCTAAAAACTACTCTTGTTCCCTAAGAAAACGTGAAAAAAAAAAAACCCTCAAAAGGAACAAACTATTTCCAAGTTACTTAACTGAACTCAAGAATAGCAAAAGGAATACAGAACTATCCAGCACCAAAGAGCATAAACGCACAACGCCTAGCATCCAATGAAAAATTACCAGGCATATAAGGAAGCAGAAAAATATGACTTATAACAAGCAGAAAAATTAATCAATAGAAATGGATGCTGGATTGGCATAGATAATCATCTGTTACTTTCGATATTATCTATCATCAATCTTTTATCTATTATCATCTGTATCATCATCTGACTTAGCAGATAAGCATGTTAAAAGTTATTATAACTATATATGTTCAAGAAGATAAAGGAGAGCATAAGCATGTTAAAGAGAAATCAGAAAATATAAAAAGAACTTCTAGAGAAGAAAAATACAATATCTGAGATAAAAAGTACATTGGATGGGAATAACAGCAGATTATACACTATGGAAGAAATTATTAGTGAATATGAAAACATAGTAATAGAAACTACCCAAAATGAAACACACACAAAAAAAGATTGAACTTTGAGACAAGTTCAAATGGTCTAATACGTGTATTACTGCAATCCCTGAAAAAGAGGGGGCTAGGACAGAAAAAAATTTGATGAAATAATGAATGAAAAATTTCTAAATATGCTAAAAACTACAAATCCACAGAACCAAGAAGCTCAATGAACCCCACACGCAAGAAACAAAAAGAAAACTACACCAAGGCACATGATAATAAAGTTGTAATAAAGAGAAATTCATAAAAGTAGCCAGAGGAAAAAAGATATGTTACATAGAGAAGAACAAAGATGTAAAAACCTAGGAGACTTCTTTTTTTTTTTTATTCACATACATGTATTTTTAGAATCACTGTCATTCATCAGAAACAATTGAATTCCTTTTCTGAATTCAGTCAAACATTATTTTTCTACCTAAGTGGGTATTTATATTCTGAGTTTTAAGATTTCTTTTTTTTTTTTTCCAATCTGATAAGGTCAGTTGCTTCTTACATTTTTCTTCTAAAATAAATAACCAAGAAGAATGATAGTTATTTAACCTTTCCCTGTGATACCACAGATATGGTTGAATCATCAAATCCTAAAGAGATTTGGCTCATGTCTTTTTTTTCTTTGAATTTTTGAATTTTATTTTATTTATTTTTTTTATACAGCAGGTTCTTATTAGTTACCCATTTTATACATATTAGTGAATATATGTCAGTCGCAGTCTCCCAATTCATCACACCATCTTCCCCCCGCCACTTTCCCCCATGGTGTCCATATATTTGTTCTCTACATCTGCGTCTCAATTTCTGCCCTGCAAACCAGTTCATCTGTACCATTTTTCTAGGTTCCACATATATACGTTAATATACGATATTTTTTTTCTCTTTCTGACTTACTTCACTCCGTATGACAGTCTCTAGATCCATCCACGTCTCTACAAATGACCCAATTTCATTCCTTTTTATGGCTGAGTAACATTCCATTGTATATATGTACTACATTGTCTTTATCCATTCATCTGTCGATGGGCATTTAGGTTGCTTCCATGTCCTGGCTATTGTAAATAGTGCTGCAATGAACATTGGGGTGCATGTGTCTTTTTGAATTATGGTTTTCTCTGGTTATATGCCCAGTAGTGGGATTGGTGGGTCATATGGTAATTCTATTTTTAGTTTTATAAGGAACTTCCATGCTGTTCTCCATAGTGGCTGTATCAATTTACATTCCCACCAACAGTGCAAGAGGGTTCCCTTTTTTCCACACCCTCTCCAGCATTTGTTGTTTGTCAATTTTCTGATGATGCCCATTCTAATTGGTGTGAGGTGATACCTCATTGTAGTTTTGATTTGCATTTCTCAAATAATTAGTGATGTTGAGCATCTTTTCATGTGCTTCTTGGCCATCTGTATGTCTTCTTTGGAGAAATGTCTATTTAGGTCTTCTGCCCATTTTTGGATGGAGTTGCTTGTTTTTCTAATATTGAGCTGCATGAGCTGTTTATATATTTTGGAGATTAATCCTTTGTCCGTTGATTCATTTGCAAATATTGTCTCCCATTCTGAGGGTTGTCTTTTCGTCTTTTTTTTTTTTTAATGTCTGAAACATTTATATTAACATATTTCCATACAAATAACCCAAAGAAAGTTTAGTATTAGTTGTTTTTCTTTGTTTGTTTGTTTATACTGCAGGTTCTTATTAGTCATCAATTTTATACACATCAGTGTATACATGTCAATCCCAATTGCCCATTTCAGCACACCACCATCCCCATCCACCATGATTTTCCCCCCCTTGGTGTCCATACGTTTGTTCTCTACATCTGTGTCTCAACTTCTGCCCTGCAAACCGGTTCATCTGTACCATTTTTCTAGGTTCCACATACATGCATTAATATACGATGTTTGTTTTTCTCTTCCTGACTTACTTCACTCTGTATGACAGTCTCTAGATCCATCCACGTCTCAACAAATGACTCAATTTCGTTCCTTTTTATGGTTGAGTAATATTCCATTGTATATACGTACCACAACTTCCTTATCCATTCATTTGTCGATGGGCATTTAGGTTGCTTCCATGACCTGGCTGTTGTAAATAGTGCTGCAATGAACATTGGGGTGCATGTGTCTTTTTGAATTATGGTTTTCTCTGGGTATATGCCTAGTAGTGGGATTGCTGGATCATATGGTAATTCTATTTTTAGTTTTTTAAGGAACTTCCATACTGTTCTCCATAGTGGCTGTATCAATTTACATTCCCACCAACAGTGCAAGAGGGTTCCCTTTTCTCCACACCCTCTCCAGCATTTGTTGTTTGTAGATTTCTGAGGATGCCCATTCTAACTGGTGTGAGGTGATACATCTTTGTAGTTTTGATTTGCATTTCTCGAATAATTAGTGATGTTGAGCATCTTTTCATGTGCTTCTTGGCCATCTGTATATCTTCTTTGGAGAAATGTCTATTTAGGTCTTCTGCCCATTTTTGGATTGGGTTGTTTGTGTCTTTAATATTGAGCTGCATGAGCTGTTTATATATTTTGGAGATTAATCCTTTGTCCGTTGATTTGTTTGCAAATATTGTCTCCCATTCTGAGGGTTGTCTTTTCGTCTTATTTATAGTTTCCTTTGTTGTGCAAAAGCTTTGAAGTTCCATTAGGTCCCATTTGTTTATTTTTGTTTTTATTTCCATTACTCTAGGAGGTGGATTAAAAAAGATCTTGCTGTGATTTATGTCACAGAGTGTTCTTCCTATGTTTTCCTCTAAGAGTTTTATAGTGTCCGGTCTTACATTAAGGTCCCTAATCCATTTTGAGTTTATTTTTGTGTATGGTGTTAGGGAGTGTTCTAATTTCATTCTTTTACATGTAGTTGTCCAGTTTTCCCAGGACCACTTATTGAAGAGACTGTCTTTTCTCCATTGTATATCCTTGCCTCCTTTGTCATAGATTAGTTGACCATATTTGTGTGGGTTTATCTCTGGGCTTTCTATCCTGTAACATTGATCTATATTTCTGTTTTTGTGCCAGTACCATACTGTCTTGATTATTACAGCTTTGTACTCTGTAGTATAGTCTGAAGTCAGGGAGTCTGATTCCTCCAGCTCCGTTTTTATCCCTCAAGACTGCTTTGGCTATTCGGGGTCTTTTGTGTCTCCATAAAAATTTTAAGATTTTTGTTCTAGTTCTGTAAAAAGTGCCATTGGGAATTTGATAGGTATTGCATTGAATCTGTAGATTGCTTTGGGTAGTATAGTCATTTTCACAATATTGATTCTTCCAATCCAAGAGCATGGTATATCTCTCCATCTGTTGGTATCGTCTTTAATTTCTTTTTTTTTTTTTTGAAATGATACAATCTGATCAGAATTTTTTTTTAAATTTTTTTTTATTTTACTCCACACGTTTGCTTTTTTTTTTTTATGTTATTTATTTATTTATTTATTTATGGCTGTGTTGGGTCTTCGTTTCTGTGCGAGGGCTTTCTCCAGTTGCGGCGAGCAGGGGCCACTCTTCATCGCGGTGCGCGGGCCTCTCACTATCGCGGCCTCTCTTGTTGCGCAGCACAGGCTCCAGACGTGCAGGCTCAGTAACTGTGGCTCACGGGCCCAGTTGCTCCGCAGCACGTGGGATCTTCCCAGACCAGGGCTCGAACCTGTGTCCCCTGCATTGGCAGGCAGACTCTCAACCACTGCGCCACCAGGGAAGCCCTTTAATTTCTTTCATCAGTGTTTTATAGTTATCTGCATACAGGTCTTTTGTCTCCCTAGATAGGTTTATTTCTAGGTATTTTATTCTTTTTGTTCCAATGGTAAATGGGAGTGTTTCCTTAATTTCTCTTTCAGATTTTTCATCATTAGTGTATAAGAATGCAAGAGATTTCTGTGCATTAATTTTGTATCCTGCAACTTTACCAAATTCATTGATTAGCTCTAGTAGTTTTCTGGTGGCATCTTTAGGATTCTCTATGTATAGTATCATGTCATCTGCAAACAGTGACAGTTTTACTTCTTTTCCTATTTGGATTCCTTTTATTTCTTTTTCTTCTCTGATTGCCATAGCTAGGACTTCCAAAACTATGTTGAATAATAGTGGTGACAGTGGACATCCTTGTTTTGTTCCTGGTCTTAGAGGAAATGCTTTCAGTTTTTCACCATTGAGAATGATGTTTGCTGTGGGTTTGTCATATATGGCCTTTATTATGTTGAGGTAGGTTCCCTCTATGCCCACTTTCTGGAGAGTTTTTATCATAATGGGTGTTGAATTTTGTCAAAAGCTTTTTCTGCATCTATGGAGATGACCATATGGTTTTTCTTCTTCAATTTGCTAATATGGTGTATCACATTGATTGATTTGCGTATATTGAAGAATCCTTGCATCCCTGGAATAAATCCCACTTGATCATGGTGTGTGATCCTTTTAATGTGTTGTTGGATTGTTTGCTAGTATTTTGTTGAGGATTTTTGCATCCATATACATCAGTGATATTGGTCTATAATTTTCTTTTTTTGTAGTATCTTTGTCAGGTTTTGGCATCAGGGTGATGGTGGCCTCATAGAATGGGTTTGGGAGTGTTCCTTCCTCTGCAACTTTTTGGAAGAGTTTAGAAGCATGGGTGTTAGCTCTTCTGTAAATGTTTGATAGAATTCACCTGTGTAGCCAACTGGTCCTGGACTTTTGTTTGTTGGAAGATTTTAAATCACAGTTTCAGTTTCATTACTTGTGATTGGTTTGTTCATATTTTCTAATTCTTCCTGGTTCAGTCTTGGAAGGTTATACCTTTCTAAGAATTTGTCCATTTCTTCCAGGTTGTCCGCTCTATTGGCAGAGAGTTGTTTGTAGTATTCTCTTTGGATGCTTTGTATTTCTGCGGTGTCTGTTGTAACTTCTCCTTTTTCATTTCTAATTTTATTGATTTGAGTCCTGTCCCTCTTTTTCTTGATGAGTCTGGCTAATGGTTTATCAATTTTGTTTATCGTCTCAAAGAACCAGCTTTTAGTTTTATTGACCTTTGCTATTGTTTTCTTTGTTCCTATTTTATTTTTTTCTCCTCTGATCTTTATGATTTCTTTCCTTTTACTAACTTTGCGTTTTGTTTGTTCTTCTTTCTCTAGTTCCTTTAGGTGTAAGATAGGATTGTTTATTTGAGATGTTTGTTGTTTCTTGAGGTAGGATTGTATTGCTATAAACTTCCCTCTTAGAACTGCTTTTGCTGCATCCCGTAGGTTTTGGATCGTCGTGTTTTCATTGTCATTTGTCTCTAGGTATTTTTTGATGTCCTCTTTGACTTCTTCAGTGATCTCTTGGTTATTTAGTAATGTATTGTTTAGCCTCCATGTGTTTGTGTTTTTTACGTTTTTTTCCCTGTAATTGATTTCTTATCTCATAGCACGGTGGTCAGAAAAGATGCTTCATATGATTTCAATTTTCTTAAATTTACTGAGGCTTGATATGTGACCCAAGATGTGATCTATCCTGGAGAATGTTCCATGCGCACTTGAGAAGAAAGTGTAATCTGCTGTTTCTCAATGGAATGTCCTATAAATATCAATTAAATCTATCTAGTCTATTGTGTCATTTAAAGCTAGTGTTTCCTTATTAATTTTCTGTTTGGATGATCTGTCCATTGGTGTAAGTGAGGCGTTAAAGTTCCCCACTATTATTGTTGATTTCCTCTTTTATAGCTGTTAGCAGTTGCCTTATATATTGATGTGCTCCTATGTTGGGTGCATATATATTTATACTTGTTACATCTTCTTCTTGGATTGATCCCTTGATCATTATGTAGTGTCCTTCCTTGTCTCTTGTAACATTCTTTATTTTAAAGTCTATTTTATCTGATATGAGTATTGCTACTCCAGTTTTTTTTTGACTTCCATTTGCATGGAATATCCTTTTCCATCCCCTCACTTTCAGTCTGTATGTGTCCCTAGGTCTGAAGTGGGTCTCTTGTAGACAGCATATAGATGGGTCTTGTTTTTGTATCCATTCAGCAAGCCTGTGTCTTTTGGTTGGAGCATTTAATCCATTCATGTTTAAGGTAATTATTGATATGTATGTTCCTATTGCCATTTTCTTAATTGTTTTGGGTTTGTTTTTGTAGGTCCTTTTCTTCTCTTGTGTTTCCCACTTAGAGAAGTTCCTTTACCGTTTGTTGTAGAGCTGGTTTGGTGGTGCTGAATTCTCTTAGCTTTTGCTTGTCTGTAAAGCTTTTGATTTCTCCATCAAATCTGAATGAGATCCTTGCCGGGTAGGGTAATCTTGGTTGTAGGTTCTTCCCTTTCATCACTTTAAATATGTCATGCCACTCCCTTCTGGCTTGTAGAGTTTCTGCTGAGAAATCAGCTGTTAACCTTATGGGAGTTCCCTTGTATGTTATTTGTTGTTTTTCCCTTGCTGCTTTCAATGATTTTTCTTTGTTTTTAATTTTTGCCAATTTGATTACTGTGTGTCTCGGCATGTTTCTCCTTGGGTTTATCCTGTATGGGACTCTCTGCGCTTCCTGGACTTGGATGGCTCTTTCCTTTCCCATGTTAGGGAAGTTTTTGACTATAAGCTCTTCAAATATTTTCTCTGGTCCTTTCTCTCTCTCTTATCCTTCTGGGACCCCTATAATGCACATGTTGTTGGGTTTAATGTTTTCCCAGAGGTCTCTTAGGCTGTCTTCATTTCTTTTCATTCTTTTTTCTTTATTCTGTTCCACAGCAGTGAATTCCACCATTCTGTCTTCCAGGTCACTTATCCGTTCTTCTGCCTCAGTTATTCTGCTATTGAGTCCTTCTAGTGTAGTTTTCATTTCAGTTATTGTATTGTTCATCTCTAATTGTTTGTCCCTTAATTCTTCTAGGTCTTTGTTAAACATTTCTTGCATCTTCTCAATCTTTGCCTCCATTCTTTTTCAGAGGTCCTGGATCATCTTCACTATCATTATTCTGAATTCTTTTTATGGAAGGTTGCCTATCTCCACTTCATTTAGTTGTTTTTCTGGGGTTTTATCTTGTTCCTTCATCTGGTACATAGCCCTCTGCCTTTTCATCTTGTCTATCTTTCTGTGAATGTGGTTTTTGTTTCACAGGCTGCAGGATTGTAGTTCTTCTTGCTTCTGCTGTCTGCCCTCTGGTGGATGAGGCTATCTAAGAGGCTTATGTAAGTTTCCTGATGGGAGGGACTGGTGGTGTGCTGTTGTAAAGTTCTTATACTATACACAAAGTGATATAATATTTCTTTAATTTATTGTAATAAAATAAAGATATATAGTTTCATATCAAGGAAATGCAAGTCAAAACCACAGTGAAACACTACCTTATACCCACTAGGATGGCTATAATCAGAAATACAATAATAAGTGTTAGTGAGGCTGTGGAGAAATTAGAACCCTCATACATTGCTGATAGGAATGTAAAATGATGTGGCATCTTTGGAAAATGGTCTGGAATTTCCTCAAATGGTTAAACTTAAAGTTAACCTATGACCTAGCAGTTCCACTTCTTGATTTATAGCCAAGAGAAATGAAAACATATGTCCACACAAAAACTTGTATATGAATATTCATAGCAGCACTATTCATAATAGCTCCAAAGTGGAAACAACTTATGATGAATAGATAAAGAAAATGTGGTATACCCATATAATGGACTATTATTTGGCAATAAAAAAGATTTGCAGTACTGATATATGCTACAGCATGGATGAACCTTGAAAACATTATGTTAATTGAAAAAAATCCAGTCACAAATAAATACATATTGAATGATTCCATTTATGTAAAATGTTCAGAATAGTCAAATTTATAGAGACAGATATTAGTTTAGTGTTTGCCTTGGGCTGGGGGTGGAGGTGGGCGAATTGAAGGGCTAAGGGGTGTGGGATTTTCTTTGGGAGGTAATGAAAATGTTTTAAAGTTGATTATGGTTATGGATGCAAAATTCTGTGACTATGCTAAAAGCCATTAAATTGTACACTTTAAATGGATGACTGTATGGTATGTAAATTATATCTCAGTAGAATTGCTTCAAAATAAAATTTAAAAGATATACAAATCCTAAAGCAACCACTAAAATACAAAACAGAATTATATTTAATAGACCAAAGACTGGAGGTAAAATGGAATCATAAAAAATACTCAATCCAAAAAAGTTTAAAAAAAGAAAAAGAGGGAACAGAAAACAAATAGGACAGATAGAAAATAAAAAATAAGATGGTAGATTTAAACCTTACCATGTCATTAATTACATTAAATGTGAATGTCTTAAAACACCCCAAGAGATTGTGGAGTTGGATTGAAAAAAGCTGCCTACAAGAAGTACATTTAAAAATCAAAGCTTTTAAAAAAAAAAAAAAACAAAATCAAAGCTTAAACTTAAGTAAAAGAATGGAAAAAAATATACCAGGCTAACACTAATCAAAAGAATGATAAAGTGACAATATTAATTTTGGACTAGATAGATTTTTGGGCAAGGATATTTCTAGAATTAAAGAAGGTCACTTAATAATAACAAAGGGCTCAACTGACCAAGAAGATACGAATTCTAATGCTAATGCACCTAATAACTAAGCTTCAGACACATGAAGCAAAACCAACAGAACTGCAAGGAAAAATATACAAATCCACAATTAAAGTCAGAGATTTCAACATCTTTCTCTCGCTAATTAACAGAACAGATAGGCAGAAAAGTAGTAAGGATGTGGAAGACTTGAACACTATGAACCACCTTGACCTAATTGACATTTATCAAACACACCACCCAACAACAATAGAATATACATTCTTCTCAAGTATCCACAAATCATTTACCAAGATAAGTCATATTTTGACCAAAAAAACAAGTCCTAATAAATTGAAAAGAATTAAAATGATACAAAGTATGACCACAAGGAAATAAAATGGAAATCAATAACAGAAAGCTATCTGAAAAATCCCTATATATTTAGATATTAAATAACACACTTTTAAATAATCCATAAGCAAAAGAAAGCAATCAAAAGGACATTAGAAATTATTTTGAATTGAGTTAAAAGAAAAATATGTGAATGATCATCAAGCAGTGCTTAGGAGGAAGTATATAGCATTAAACTCATATATTAAAAAAGCATTGTTTCAAATCGTGACCAATATTCTACCTTAAGAAACTGTATGTATGTAAAGCAATTATACTCCAATAAAGATGTTAAAAAAAAAAAGAAACTGTAAAAGGAAGAGCAAATTAAGTCCAAATAAGCCAAAGAAAGGAAATAATAAATTAAGAGTAGAAATCAATGAAATGGAAAACAAAAATCCCCAAAAGAATGAAGAAAATCAATGAAGCCAAAAACAGGTTCTTTGAGAAAAACCAATAAAATTGATAAGCCACTAGCCTGATTGAGGAGGTACAAAAAAAAAAGAAGACACAAATTATCAATATCAAGGTGAGAGGGACATCACTACTGAGTCTACAAACACTAAAAAAGGTAGTACGGAAATATTATGAACAATTTTATACCAATTAATTCAGAAACCTGGATGAAATATATAAACCACCAAAGGTTATTCATGAAGAAATAGATTATATGAAAAGCTTTACATCTATTAAAGAAATAAAATTTTTAGTTAAAAACTTGCCCATAAAGAAAATTCCAGGTCCAGTTTACTTCACTGTTGAAGACTACCTAAAGATAAAAGAGAAATAATAAAAATTGTATGAAAATTCTTCCAGAAAATTGAAGAGGAGGGAATATTTCTTAATTCATTGGATGAGCCCGGCATTAAACAAGTACAAAAACCAGACAAAAACAATAAAATAAAACCACATGTCAATATTCCTCATGATTATAAAGGCAAGGTTTCTTAATAAAGTTTTAGCAAAATAAATCCAATAATGTATACAAAAGATAATACATTATGACTAAAGTAGTTTATCCTAGGAATGCAAGACTGTTGTAACATTTGAAAATCAATCAATGTAATTAACCACATTCACACGCACATGCACACACACACACACACACACACAAACACATTCAATAGATGCAGGGAAAACATTTGATAAATCTTGCATTCATTCCCAGTGAAAACTTTCAATAAAGTAGGACAAAGGCTGTATCTGAAAATTTTACAGCTAAATGTGTAGTTAATCATAAAAGGTTGAATGCTTTCTTCTCTTAGATTCCAAACAAGGCAAAAATGTCTATGTTCACCTCTTTTATTCAACATTGTATTAAGGCTGTAAAAAGACATTAAAAACATAGATTGTAGAAGAAGAAAGACAACTGTATTTACTTATAGACAGCATAAACATCTGTGTAGAAAATCTTAAGAAACTATATTTAAAAAGCTACTATAGCTAGGAAGTGAGTTATCTTTGTTGAAGTATACAAGGTCAATATAGAAAATATATAAAGATACTAGCCACAGTAAAGAATCAAAATTTAGAAATCTATACTGTTTTTAATAACATTGAAAATATGAACTATTGAGGAATAAATTTGACAAAAGATGTTGAAAACCTGTATACTGATAAGGACAAAACATTGCTAAGAGAAATTAAGGAAGATCTAAATAAATGGAAGATATATTCATGGATCAGAAGACTCAATATTCTTAAGATGTCAATTCTCCCCCTATAGATTCAATACAATCCCAATTATTAAAAAAGGTCAGCAGAATTTTGTGTAGAAATCGACAAGTTGATTCCAAAATGTATATGAAAATGAAAAGAATCTAAAACAGTCAAAACAACTTTGAAAAAGAATAAAGTTGTAGGACTTACACTACCTGATTTTAAGACTTATAGAGCTACAGACATCAAAGTGATATGGTATTGGTGTAAAGATAGATAATAGAACAGAGTACAGAGTTTGGAATTAGAGCCACACATATATGGTCAATTGATTTTTCATAAATGAGTAATGCAAATCAATGGGGAAAGGACACTATTTTCAACAAATGCTAGAACAATTGGATAGAGCCATATGTAACAGAATGAATCTCACACTATGCACACCCTATATACTCTTACCTCACACTACATACAAAAATTAACTCAAAATGAATCATAGACTTAAATGTAAGAGCTAACACTTTAAAATTTCTAGGAGAAAACATATGAGAAAATCTTTATGGCCTTGGGTTTGGCAAAGATTTCTTGAATAGGACGCAAAAAGCATGAAAGAAAAAAATCCATTGTGTTCATTATCTACTGTTCTGTAACAAATTACCTCAGATCTTAGTGGCTTAAAACAACATACATTATAACCTTTGTGGGTGAGGAATCCAGGCATAACATAGCTGGGCCCTCTGCTCAGAGTCTTTCACAAGGCTACAATCAAATTGTTATTGGACCTGTGGTCTCATCTGAAGTCTCAGCTGGGTAGGGGTCTACTTTCAAGCTCACTCATGTGGTTGTTGGCAGGATTCAGTTTCACAAGGGTTGTTGAGAGAGCCTTAGTTTCCTGCTGACTATTGGCCAGAGGTCACCCTTGATTTTGCCAGGTGGGCCTTTCAATAGAGCAGCTCACAGCAGGACAGCTTGCTTCATCAGATGAAGGATGAAAGAAGAGCCAGAGAGAGGATATAAGCGAGAAGTCACAGACTTTTGTAGCATAATCCTGGAAGTGACATTTCACCACTTTTGCCACAAGCTTTTCATTGGAAACAAATCACTAGGTCCAGCTCACACTCAAGGGGGGGAGATTACACAAGGGCATAAATGCCAGAAGGTGGGATCATTGGATGCCATTTCAGAAGCTGCTTACCATAAACAACAAATTGGACTTCATAAAAATTAAACCTTTTGTTCTTTAAAAGACACTGTTATGGGGTGGAAAAAGATGTTTGCAAGACATATATCCAAAAAAGAACTGGTATCTAGAATATATAAAGAACTCATACAACCCAATAATAATAAGAAAAATGATCCAGTTTTTTTTTAGTGGGCAAAAGATTTAAGTGGTTACTTCACCAAAGAAGATATATGAGTGGCAAATAAATACATGACATGATGCTCAACATCGTTATTCACCAGGGAAATGAAAATTAAAACTCCAATGAGATACCACCGCATATCCACTAGAATGTTCAAATTATTAAGACTGATTATTCTAAGTATTGGTGATCACGTGATGCAACTGGACCTCTCATACACTGCTAGTGGAAACTTAAAATGGTACAATCTCTTTTTAAAATAGTATGGAAGTTGTTAAAAAGTTAACTGTAAACCTACTATATAACCTAGCCATTACATTCTATTACATAATTTTTATATTGCTGCTGTAACAAATTACCACAAACTTAGTGACTGAAAGCAACATAAGTTTATTATCTTACAGTTTTGGAGGTCAGAAGTCCAAAATCCATTTCACTGGGCTAAAGTCAAGGTGTTGGCAGAGCTGGTTTGTTCTGGAGGCTCTAGGGGAGAATCAGTTTCCTTGCCTTCCAGCCTCTATAGGCTGCCTGCATTCCTCGGCTCATAGTCCCATCCTCCATCTTCAAAGCCAGGAGCACAGCATTTTCCAATCCCTCTCTCTGTCTCTCTACTCCATTGGCACTTCACCTTCTGTCTGACTCTCTCTCTACCGCCTCCCTCTCGTAAGAATGCTTGTGATTACGTTGGGCCAACTTGGATAATCAGGATAGTCTCCCCAACTCAAGATTCTTAACTTAATCACATTTGCAAAGTACCTTTTGCCATATAAGTTAACATAGTCACAGGTTCTGAGTATTAGGACATGGACATCTTTGGTGGGTCATTATTCAGCCTAGCAAACACTACTAAAATAATCATTCCCCTAAAATGAAAACATATATTCACACAAATATTTTTGTACAATTGTTCATAGTATCTTTATTTGTAATATTTACAAATAGTTAATTTGTAAAACAAAAAATAACCTAAATGTCCATCCAAGTGAATGGATAAAACAATTGTACTATGTCCGTACAATGGAACACTACTCAACAATAAAAAGGAATTAACTATTTATACAGCAATAACATAGATGAGTTCAAAATAATTACACCGAGCAGAAGGAGCCAGACAATAAAGAGTACGTATATCATGATTCCATTCATATAAAATTCTAGGATACACAAATTTATCTATAATGAACAGAAGCAATCCAGTGACTGCCTAGGGACAGAGCTGGACTGGGGGAGGAAGTTTTGGATTACAAAGGGTCACATAGGCACTTTTGGGGATGATGGATATATTCATTATGCTGATTGTTATGATTACTTAATGACCATATATATATACATGTCCCTTTAAAAATGTACAGTGTTATATGTCAGTTATACCTCAATAAAGCTTTTAATACAAACAAACAAAAAATGATTAGTTCTATTTGGATTAAATATAACATAAGGCACTGGGGCATTGCTGGAAGATGAAACTATTCATCTTGACTACTCAGGAGTAAGACTGAATTTGATAAAGAGAGGGGTGATAGAAGAAATGTAGCCAAAAATTCCTCTTTTTCACTTTTCATTTCACTTTTTGTCTTTCCATAGAAGTTGTTGAAATCTACCAGAAAGATTGCTAGTTATCTTAAAGATTCTTTCAGAGGGCTCTGCCTAGGGAAAAGCTTCTTTGCTTTCAAAAATATCTAGTTAATACTTGAGGCTCAAAAATGCTTATTCTCACCTAGAATTCTTGCTTTAGAATTCTCTACTTTTCCTTTTTTAGTTGTAGAGTTCATCATAGTGCATATTTCTCCGTTTGGATCTTCATGGCAACAGGAATATATGTTGTGTTGCTGCCTGATATTTGCCATACCAAGTGGGCTGTAGTCTGTAAGGACTCTAAAGTGTGGCCAAGAGAAAGAATAAAAATTAGAGTCGTTAAGTTCTTACACAAAGGAATGGAAAATTCTGTTATATTTCAGATTTAACACTCCTAAATGAATGTCATATTTACATCACGTCCTAATATTTACATGTCCTAATATTATACTTAATATTTACATCAAATACAAATATTTATCTAATATTTGCAGATGATAAATTCAACAGAAGAGCAGTCCTGCAAATTGCTGCCAAAGTCAAGTTTCTTTTGCTCACCACAGGGACAGGTTGTTTGCTTCTGTGTAGTGCAGCATTCTTGCCATTAGGTGGCAGGCAAAACCAGGTAATGATTAGACTCCCCTACCTATGTTTAATAATGATTTGCAATTTGTTATTCAGTGGACATGTTTCTGAAAAGTTCTGTGAAAATTGAAAGACATTGTAAATGATCCAACATTTTTTGAAACCAGAGTTATTTTACAAGGCAAATAAGTGTCCCTAAGAGATCAGTTTTTTTAAAAAATAAACTTTCTAAAAATTGAAGTATCACATATGCAAAATGCCCAGATCTAAGTACTGCCAGTTTGAAGTATCACTACAAAGTGAAAACACCTGTATAAGCATCACCCAGATAAAATGAAAGAACATTACCAGCATCTCAGAAGACCCCCTTGCGTTCCCTCCCAATCGTTGCCCTCTTCCTTCTCTTCAGAGATAAGCATTATCCAGACTTCCAACATTATAAATTAGATTTTCCTGTTTTGAGAAATTATACAAATGTAATTGTGTATTTTATGTTCTTTGTGTCTGGCTTCTTTCATTCAATATTTTTTTGTTACTTTTACTTGTTGATATATTTCATTCTTTTTCTTTGTGGTAATATATTTTATTATATGAATGTAGCTCTATCCATTCTACTACAGAAGGAAATCTGGGTTGTTTCCATATTTAGATATTACAAAAAATTGCTGCTATGTACATACTTGTACATGCCTTTTGTTGCACATATGAATGTATTACTTTTGAGTATATATCTAGAAGTAGAATTATTGGGTCATATAGAATGTGATATCCGATTGTTCCGCATTTTCACCAACACTTGGTATAATCAATCTTTTTAATTCTAGCCATTCTGATAGACATATAGCAATCTTTCATTGGGGGGTTTAATATGCATATCTCTGATATCTAATAAAGTTAAACACTTTGTAATATATTTATAGACTGCTTGAATATTTTCTTATGTGAAGTGCTGATTCTGGTATTTTGCCAATTTTCTATCATGTGGTCTACTTATTGTTTTGTACTTCTTTACATAGTCTAGATATGAGTCTTCTGTTGGGCATATGTATTGCTAAATATTCCCTCATTCTAGGCTTTTCATTGTCTTAAAAGAACTTTTTGATAAATTTTAATGTATCCTGATTTATCATTTTTTCCTTTATGGTTAGTGCATTTTGTATCCTGTTTAAAAAATTTCTACCTATACCAAGTCATGAAGATGATCTCATATGGTATGTTCTAGAAGCTTCATTATATTAATTTTCACAGAGCTAAAGTCTACCTGGAATTGAATTTTGTGTATATCATATGAGGTAGGGGTCAGATTTATTTTTTCCATATGGGTATTTTGTTGATGCAGCACCATGTGAAAGAGGCTGTAGCTTTTCTACTCTGCAGTGCCAATATGGATGTTTTATGTTCAGATTTTTTTCAGCTGTATCAGGTTTGTGTAGAGTACGTCCATATTTAACAAAGTTCATCATTTGGTAGAGGTTTTCTGGGGAAAAAATGCCATTAAAATCCTTTAATATGTAGACAGTTGCACGGCTTTGACAAAACCTGAACACATTTGATTACAATAGGGTATAGTTTCATCATTATCCAAAATGTATCACATTTTTCTGGGGAGTTTAAAACTCTCCTTTCTTGGGGGAATTTAAAGTAAAGGGTAAACAAACAATTTTCTTGAAGTGAAACAGATTATATAGGCTTAAAGATGATCCTGTTGGCACTTTAAAATCAATTAATCAACCTCAAAGCTTGTATTAAACTTCCTTATTACTGACCTGATGCAAACCTTTGAAGATGTTACCATCAAATTGGGGAAACAAGAACACATTCAACCATTAGAAAACAAACAGAATAAAATAAATAATATAAAAACAATAATATAAAATCAAGTGTTTTCATTCCTACCTCTTCACAGTAGGCTTGGTTAAGAAGAAGAAAACAAACCAACCATGAATCCTGTCCCCAAATGTTTAAAAACAAGACTATGTGGTTTTAAACAAGAGGTATTATATTCTAAAATTATTTCTGTACTTTATAATTTTTTTCTTGAACGTAGATTAAGTCATTTACTGTTTTTGAAGTTTATGATTGTATATTTTCACAGACGGCCTTATCTGGCTGTGTTTCTATTTAAGCCTTGTCAAATTATCTCTTGTACTTAAATATGTTTAAATGTATTATTTTAATTAACTATATATCTGCACGATACTTCCTCAGGAAAGCAACAATAGAAAAAGATAACATGTTTAGATTAGAAATTTGGGAGTCATAGTTGAATTGACTTTCTCCATACTTAAAAATAATCAGCCTTAAGCTGGCCTCATTTTTTTGTTTTTGCTTTTTTTTTTTTGCGGTTAATAAGCACTTAACTCACCTCAGCTGATCTTTTGCCAGGAATGTGGAAGTCATGGTTGCTTTCATGGTCTTTCTGAATTCCCTTCATTAATTTTTAAACAGTTTCTTTTAATCCGGATTTCTGAACAAGTTTTAAAACGGTAACAAACTGATGCCATTTTTACACGCAATTTCAAAAAAAACTTTAAAGTTTGAGTGAATTTATTCATTTTTTTAAATCTACAAAAATTTCTGTGAATTTTACAAATCTAAAATAATTAGCTCTTGCCAATTCTTTTCCTGTACAAAAACGAGTACAATTAAGAACTTTATTTCATAAGTAATTTTCACTTTAAGATTTCATTTAAATCATATTTTAATTCTAATATATTGGTAATTTGAAAGCAAATAAATTAAGAATGAGATAACAGGTATTTGACATAAAAGAATTAAAAATCAATGCTGGAAATATGACTTACCTTTATCTATAGTCAACTTTAAAGCTATGTAGAACATGGATTTTTATTTATTTATGGGAAACTTTGATATTTGTTTATTAATGTTAATTGAGTACCTATTCTGTGCCAAGAATAGATCTGTCCTCAAAGGAGACAGACAAGTAAAAAGATTATTTGAATTGTAATCTGCTTAGAGGACAATAAGAACATACAAAGAAGCATCAAGTTCAAAGTCAGAAGAGTAAAGAAGAGGGAAAGGAAGATTCATAGAAGACTTCTCAGAGTTTATCACATGTGAGGTTTGCCCTTTAGAACTTGTAACAGTTAACCAGATGGAGAGGGACACACGCACAGAGGCATGAGAGAGTACCCAGACAGTTGTGGAACTAACGGCAGTTGGGTACGGCTGGAGTTTAGGAACAAGGGCAGGGGAAAGTAGGAGATGGGTGGAGGGTTAGTTAGAGGCCATATATATCATGAAGGTTCTTGAATATTATCATTCTAGAGAAAATACAAAATTCACAGCTCTGTAATGTTTCTTTTTCTTAAAAATGCCAACTTAAGGATTTTAAGGTTACCATCCTGGGGTTTTTTAACCAACGAAATATTTAGGATCTATCAAGGGAAAATTTGGACCACTGTCTTCCAAAGAATCAATGAAATATTACCAATATGACCTCAGAAATTAAATATGGAGGCTGAAGAAGGATTTCTGAGAATGCCCAGGACTACTGTCAATAGAAGAATACCAGACACTATTTTCTACGACACAGGTTCATAATAACATCCAGAGTTGTTTTTGTAAATGAACCAAATGCATTGCATACATTGTGGTGCAGTCATGTAATTTGTGGCCTTCATTTCCTCTGGATACAATGGGCCTGAAATAGAACACTAAGAAAAGGGAATAAAAATTAATTTTTTCTCAGATTTTATGTTTGCCAATTTTGCTGAAATGGAGAGAAGCATGGGTAAAGAAGAGACACCATTTCTTTAGGCAAATTTCAGGAGAATGACCCAAGTACTGCTCTAGCACACTCAGGTGGGAGCAGTTTTCTCTTTGCAGATTTAATCCTGAAAACTGTAGTCATTCCCTGAACATTGAAGGACATCTGCTGAGTAGTAGGTAGGATGAGGTTGTCAAAGTTCAGAAATACCCAAAGTAAAACCAATGAATCACTGAAGTAGTAATTAGTAAAAGTTTATTGTGCACACACCAAAAAAACAGTCTGCAAACCAGGAGCACTCAAACCAAAACATGGAATGAGGCTCAGCGGTATATTATTATAAAGCAGCTTATATAGTGAGAAAACAGTACTATTTGTTCTTTGCAGTGGTTGGTTATAATATTAAAATTTTCAGTGGTTACATCATATCAACCTTGGGAAACAGTTCAAGTTTTGCTTATGATTTCCAGAGGCATAAGCAAGAAATGACCCAGGTCAGCTTAGTCTCCCCAAACAAGCTAAATTAAGCTTAATTTCTATGCCAAACTGATTTTGTCTGCTCGGAATTTTCAAGGCTGGTCTCCTTTTGTTTTTAACAAGGTAAATTGTGAACAGGTGGGGCTGTCTCCTGACCCAGGCTGGGAGAATTCCTATGATTCCTGAACACTAGGAAGAGTTTCCAGGAGTGGCAGATTCTTGCTAAGCCTGGCCCCACCCACTAGAAGTGCAGAAAAGGCAGGTTACTTAATAGAGGGGTAAGCAACTCCTCAATTACTCCATGGTGTACTCCAGTGGCCCAAAACATTAATCTGGACTCTGCTCTCTGGAACCTTCAACTTAAACATCGAGCTGTTTCCTGTCTCACCACCCCAGAGTGTGGACGGGTTTGACTCAACCCCTGTCAGTTCTACACAGATACCCTCCAGCATAGCTAAAGTGAGTCATTCAAGTTCTGGGTCTTTCTTGGGGAATACAGGGAATGGTATGTGTGTGAGTGTAGAGTGTGTATATTTGCATTTTTTTTTTTCCCTTTGGCAAATGCCATAGAACAGTGGGTGTGTGATTTCGATGTATAATCAAAATACTTCGGGGAGTTAAAAAAAGAAAAAAAAGAACCACAGACATATACAAACATTATGGCCCAACCACTGGAAATTTAGAAATTCTGACTTAATAGGCCTAGAGGCCTAGGCACTGTTGTTATTTTTGTAGTTTTAAATAGATAACGTGGACAATATAATAAAATTAAATGGTACAAAAAAGTAATAATGAGAAGTAAGACATCTTTTCACCCCAGTCTCCAAATTCCCCTCTCCAGAGGGAACCACTACCTTCAGTTTCTTGTGTGTCCTTCCAGAGGTATTCCCTGCATATATATGCATATTCACAAATTCCTCCCTTTAAACAAAAATGATAGCATCCTCTAACCACTGTTCTCAACCTAGTCAGGCACAAAATTTTTAGTAAACTCTCCAAGAGATTTTGAAGCAAATTCTTCATTAAGAGCGACTGAAAAAAGCTATGCTTTTGTTCCTCAGAAAAAGCTATAGACACATTTATTTAAAATCTTTTACATCCAATTTCAAGTGCTTACTGACTACCTCAAACCCATGGTCTAAATTCATCTGGTTAAAAGTCCCTGACCTAGGGTGTTCAAGATCAGCCTGAGTACTTAGCATTGACAGATAAAGTACAGGATGTCCAGTTAACTCTCAATTTCAGATAGACAACAAATAATTTTTTACTGTAAGTATGTCCCATGTAATATTTGCAATATCTGAAACAAATTTAACTGGGAGTCCTGTATTTTTATTTGCTAAATAAGGCAACTCCACAGAAAATTTTGATCCACTGGAAACTATTCCAACTAATTCTGTCTAGAATGTCCTGTATTGGAGATGACCTAGATTATAATTATAGGACCAGGCTCTTCAGGCTAAAGCCAAATACTCAGAGTTTAACCAGAAATTGGATAGCTGTTGGCTCATTTCAAAATACGTGGCTTTAATTTGCTGTTTTATCGAATAAGATAGAACTGTATTATACAATAAAGTGATCACTGAAATAAAAATACCTTGAATTTACATATAGTAGATTATTTTACTTTCAAAAAACTTAAAATATCTAAGGTCTGAGCTATTTTGGTCCTTAAAATGAGCATTAAAATCTTAGCTAATTGGGTTTGGATAAGGATGAAGAGAACCAGCCTAGAGGTAAGTTTTTGTTGTTGTTGTTGTTGTTTTTAAGTGTAACTGACATACAACATTATATTAGTTTCAGGTGTACAACATAATTTGACATTTGCATACATTGTGAAATGATCACCACAATGTCTCATTAGAGGTAACTTTTCCTTATTAATTATTTAAATCATTTTTATTATCAACAAAAGTAATATTAAGCATCAAGTTAATATTACTTGATTAAGCATAGGTAGTATAAAATCCTGACATGGATGATGCAAAATTGTGATTTATGACTTTTAAAGTAAATCAATAACTTATTAATAAAAATAATAAATATCAAATGACAAAGACTTACAAATGTTAGAATCCTAATATGAAGACAGTAGAAACGAGGGTTACAATAATGGGTATGATTCTGTTACATAGGAAATGAAGAAAAAATTATAATCTGGTTAGATCCTGAGTATTCCAAATACATCTGAATGGAGTCAGTAAAATTAAATTTTATTATTCCATTTTAGAATTGTTCTCACTTAGTAGCTAATGGTATATTTTCATTTCCTTCACTGTTAATCTGCATAGGATTTCGACAGTGGTGTGCTGATGTTTAACAATTAGTTCTCCAAGGGAAAAACCAACCCTGATTTATAATATTTGCCGATTTCCATGGGGTAAACACTCTCACCATGACAGATGCTGATCTAACATTTCTAGTAACCTGTTTGCAAAATTCCTGAAAACTTAACAGTGGCTCTTATGAGCCTGTAAAAGCTGGTTGTATTTCTATAAGTGCATATGATACACCTGATTGGACTTCATAAAAAGAAAATAGAGAACTAGGTGTTCTTTTTGTTAACTGATGTGCATATCTTGAAATTTTGTCAACAAGCCCCCCACCCAAAAGAACCCTACAACAAAAACAGCAAAAAAAGGAACACTTTAAGAATTTAATCAGTGGAAATTTTGAATGGGTTTGCAAAGGTTTAATAAACACCTGAAGAAATCTGTTACTTTTGTTCTACCAGGTCTCCTGGCTCTAAGGAGAATTTAACTTAAATAAATACCTAAATGCTTTTAGAGTTACAAAGTTCCATAACGACCAGTGGGAAAAAACCAATCATCATAGAAAACTGGAAATGAGTTACCCCTTTAAACAAATCTATTCCGTTTGATTTATGTGGAATTTTCTTTTACTTTTACTTTTTGCCAAGTTTCTTTAGAGCAGTTATATAAAATGCTTTAACTGGATTCAATAATGGAGAGCAGAATCCCCAAAGACAAAATAGTAGGTGGTTTTCTTTCTTTCTCTTCAGTGAGCCACCTTAAAGTATGCTCTTGACGTTTTGAATTTCTTCCTATTCTTGGTTAGGAAAACTGTTAGTGCAGAAAGTAGTGATAACTGTTAACTAGCCAGTACCATTCTTCATTTGGCTGTGTGGATCAGTATTCTAGTGTGATCCCATTTCTGGTGTGGTGCTCCATTTGAAGCATTAAAACAGAGGTGCCAAGTACACTGCCTTGATATACGTCCTAAAGGTAATTTTAGTTTGATTGTTCTGGCCATCCTATGTAGGCAATAATTCTATTTGTGGACACTGCCTCCATAGTTTTCTTTTTAAGACATAGTTTTAAGATATTTAAATGACAAGAAAGGAATTGCCATTGTTTATGCCGGAGATTGTTTCCTTTCAATGGTGGAAATTATGTATGATTGGTAACCATTTGTGGATGGGACATTGATGCACATATGCATGGGAATGTTCTCTATGCTCCAAATATTAAGTTGATCTAAAGCTTTATTTTTTCTTTGGAAACACTTTTCAAAAAAGTGTTTAAGACATTACTAACTTTATACATGGAATAAACTTTTGCAAAAATTTAATTTTGACAAGAGATTGATTTATGGTTGGAGGTTGATACATTTGGACAAGTAAATTATTCTATATTCTAGAATGTAGCAGTGAACAACTGTGTTTCACAATTTGACTTAATAAGGAAATTCATGCCAGGAATTTTTTTATTGAGGTATAGTTGACATGCAATATTACATAAGTTTCAGGTGTACAACATTGTGATTCACAATTTTTAAAGGTTACATTCCATTTATAATTATTATAAATATTGGTTATATTTTCTGTGCTGTACTATATATCCTTGTAGCTTATTTATTTTATACATAGTAGTTTTTACCTCTTAATCCCCTACCCCTACCTTGCTCCTCCCCCTTTCCCTCTCCCCACTGGTAACCACTAGTTTTCTATATCTGTAAGTCTGTTTCTTTTTTGTAATATTCACTAGTTTGTTTTATTTTTCAGATTCCACACATAAGTGATAAAACAGAATTTGTCTCTCTCTGTCTGACTTACTTCACTTAACACAGTACCCTCCAAGGCCATCTGTGTTGTTGCAAATGGCAAAATTTCAGTCTTTTTTTATGGCTGAGTAGTATTCCATTGTGACATATATATGTGTATATATATATGTATATGTTTATCTATATCTATATCTATATCTATATCTGCTACAAACATTGGAGTGCATGTATCTTTTCAAATTAGTGTTTTTGTTTTTTTCGGATATTTACCCAGGAGTGGGATTGCTGGGTCATCTGTTAGGTCTATTTTTAGTTTTTTTTTTTTAATTTATTTTTGGCTGCGTTGGGTCTTCGTTGCTGCGTGCGGGCTTTCTCTAGTTGTGGTGAGCAGGGGCTACTCTTTGCTGTGGTGCGCAGCTTTCTCATTGCAGTGGCTTCTCTTGTTGTGGAGCACAGGCTCTAGGCACGCAGGCTTCAGTAGTTGTGGCATGTGGCTCAGTAGTTGTGGCTCGTGGGCTCTAGAGCGCAGACTCAGTAGCTGTGGCACACGGGCTTATTTGTTCCGCGGCATGTGGGATCTTCCTGGACCAGTGCTTGAACCCGTGTCCCCTGCATTGGCAGGCAGATTCCCAATTACTGCGCCACAAGGGAAGCCCTATTTTTAGTTTTTTGAGAAACCTCCATACTGTTTTCCACAGTGGCTGCACCAATTTACATTCCCACTAACAGTGTGTGAGGGTTCCCTGTTCTCCACATCCTCACCAACATCTGTTATTTGTGTTCTTTTTTGATGATAGCCATTCTGACAGATGTGAGATGATATTTCACTATGGTTTTAATTTGCATTTTCTGATGATTAACGATGCTGAACACCTTTTCATGTGCCTGTTGGCCATCTGTCTTTCATGCCAGGAAAAATTGAAACTGAAAAGAGCATTAGCTAAATGTTTATTACATAAAGAATTATAAAAAGAGCTTACGTTTGAATTAATACATGATAAAAATATGCAAAAGAAAATGCAACACTTTAATGGCTTATCATGGAGCAGAGTTCAAATATATGCCTGAGGATAAAATGCATTAAATGAAAGTTATTTTTCATAATTAATAAAAAGACAGTATAATACTTTTTAAAATTGCTAATAAGCTTGTGTAATTTGAGCTCCTTCAAGTTTACTTGGTACAGTGGCTCCATTGTAAAAATATATAGTGAAAGTTAGAAGAATATTATTTCCTCGATTCCTTCTTAGTGTTGATTACCTTATAAAATATGTAATTTGAAACAGAAACTATGTGGTGATGGATTGCCAAATAGGTCAAGTAGCAAAAAGATACAAGATAATTGGTTGGACAGAATTTTATCACGATGCAAAATATGATTTGGGGATAGTATCTGGAAAGTATTAATAATAGATTGCTGTTATACCAAAGAGATTTTGCTTTCAATATGCTAAAAGTTATGTTTTACCTTTTTTATAGATAAAAATGATGTGTTTGAACTGCTCACAAAATACCTTGTCATGGGTCCATAAAGAATAAATCTTATATACAAAAATAATTTAGTACCCAATGTATTCTGATTATGTTAAGTCAGCAGCCTTATAAACTGCCATGCTGATAATATATATTTGTGTATGTGACTATATATGTGTGTGTAAAACACCTCTGGATGTTTGTTAGCTAAAATGCCCCTATACTATTTTAGAGATTTGTTATGAAAAGGAACACTCTGAAATCTGATTGATCTTCATTATTTTCATAACAAAATATAACACAAAACATACTTTTTTTTGTTGTGATAGTTTCCACTTTTAATAAGTTTTGCTTAAAGAGTTTGTTGAAGTAAATAGTGAATTTCAGTATCATGAAAGAATTTTGTAAGTTAAATAATTATTTGGGGATTATAAATTTAAGTTGGTTATATTAATTATATTTAAATTTATGATAATGTAGACTAACAGAATTTTTTTCTGAGTTTGATGCCCCCAAACCTAACTTTTTGAAGAGAAATTAATTGTTCTAAGTGTGGAGTTCTGTTCAGAAATTTTGGAAGAAGAAAAATGCTCATCTAGGAGATAAGAGTTTATGTTCAGTTGGGGAATTGTGTAAACAGTATGGTTGAGGATAATCTTTATTGTGAATGGTAGATTATTTTACTTTGAAATGGAAAGCACAATTTTTTTTAAAGGGCTGGGAGAGGTAGATAGTAGTGTTAGGTGACATAAATAACCTTGAAGGAAATAGAAAAATGTTGGAAAGAGAAAGTGTTTAGTCAATGCTTAACAGCCTTTTCACTGCATGGCACACGAGCATTTAAATATTGGTGACAACCCACTTGGAAGAGGTATTTGTATGCTGGAGCTGGACTCAGAGAACTGCAGCAAACAATTTAGCAAGAGTGGTGGCTGGAAGGTCAGTAGGGCTCAGGATATTTGCCTCAAGGCCAAGAGGAGGTACAGCTAGGCAGGGACAAAGATTAAAGCGGAAGAGATTGGGGCACCTGAGCAGGCCCTATAATGGGGGGAGTTTCGAATGCTGAGTAGCCGGTTGGAAGAACTTAAGACATAGCTATCAAGACACACTGAGGAGTACTTTACTACTAGTGACTGGACTGAACTCTGTGCGTGTGTATGTGTGTGTGTGGTGTTTCGGAGACAAGCAGTTAATGCTCAAGCATAAGTTAGGGAGTTGCTAAGCGTACTTGATGTCTTATAGCAACAAGTCAAACTTGCCGACTGCAGTTAATGATTACTCAGAGAGGCCGGGAAGTAACTCCACAGAGAAAAAAGGAAATGGTGGACCTGCATCCAAGGTTCCGATATTCTGAGTGAGAGATATCTGAAGTTCGGAAGAGGCTCTTTGCACTACTGGTTAGGAATCTGCGTCCCACCCAACTCCTCCACGCACGAGGTGCCCATTCCAGAAAGGGGGCAAGCTCAGTTCTCCTTTCCTGCAGGTGACAGCTCGGGTCACATTTGTGCATGTCTTCCATCTCCTGTCATGGCAACATTCCCAAATGAATGCCGAAAGATCTGCCTCTTTTTATGATTTCCTGACAGAACTTATAAAATTAAAATGTTTTGCTAAAAACAGAATCAGGGGCAAGTTGCCTTCTCCTTTGACGCTCTACACGTTTCAGTGATTCCCAAGATCACTTTAACCATTAAGACTTTTTTTCTTATAAATAGACTACAACTCTTCACAATCTAAACCCAAGGATTTGGATAAGGTTTCCTTGTCTGGGTTTCTCCCAAGTGAAGGAGGCAAGAGGCAGGAAGGAGTTGCCTCATTTAAGGGGGCTCAGGGTAGAGAAGGGCTGTGGGCGACTTTTCCTTCTCTCCCTTTCCTTCTTGGAGACAGATATTCGAATGACGGCGGCGGTGGGATAGTCCGAGCCAGGAGGTATGGGAAGCAAGAGACTGGGCATGAGGGAAGAGCCGATAATGGGTAAACCCTTCGGCGAGGAGACCCTGCCAGCCTCCGCCAGGCGGGCGCGGGTCCGCCCCCATCCCAGGGTGCATCGCGCCCCGCCCCCTCCCCTCTCCGCGTCCCGCCTCTCCTCAGCCCGGGCCCCCTCCCCGCAGGCTTCGGGAGGCGGGGACACGGCGTCGGCGGCTTCGCCAGTCGCGTCTTTCTCCCTCACTGGGGAAACCGGCGGTGGCGGCACCTTCGGAGGCTGAGCAGCTGAGCCGGGAGCCCGCCAGTGGGAGGTCGGACAGACTGACCGCAGAGCCGACAGACGGACGGACAGCGGGGCAGCCAGACGGCTCGAGTCGCCTCAAGTTCCGCCATGAGCTGGGGCACGGAGCTTTGGGTGAGTCCGGGAGAGGGGCGCCCAGCGCGAACCCCGGCCCCGGAGGGGCTCGGGCTGGGCAGGCGCCGCTGGCCGTCGGCGGCCAGAGCGCGTCGGGCCATCCCCGGCGCCGGTGTTGGCGGAGGGTGGGGGTCCCGCTCCTCTTTGTGTGCAGACTCCTCTTCCCCCTCGGCCGGGACTTGAGAGGCTGCTGGTCCGCTCTCCCGCCCTTGCCGCGGCGGTGAGGCTGAGGGCAGAGGCTTGGACGGCTGGGGGAGCGGCCCGCGGGCTGCCGCGTCCGCCGCCATCCTCTCCTGTCCCCTCTCCCTCCTCCGCCTTCACTTTCCGGACGCCTGGCTCCGTGCCGGGCCGCGCTTCTCTGCCTTTGTATCTCCCCTCCCGTAGGCGGGGGAGGGGGCCCATTGTCCCGAAGGGGCGCTGTTAGCGGGCGGGGAGGGGGCTCGCCGCGGCCCCTCGCCCCGGCAAGGGTCCCCGGGGCGAGGGCGTCGCCGGGCTGGGGCGACGCGGGGAGCCGCGAGGCACCGCCCGCCGCCCTCGCCCCAGGTAGGGGGAGCTGGGAGGCTTTGTTCCGAGCCCGGCCTCCGGCCAGCCAGGCCCAACCCACACGCCCATTTCCCTCTCCTTGTCTCCGTTTTCTGACCGGGGTAGCTTCGGGGACTCCGGCTGGGCCACCCCTGGCTGCTACCTTGGGCCGGGGGGTTGGCTTTTGGGATATGAATTAAATTGAGTGATCGATGGGGAAGCCAATTTTGCCAAAAGGAGCGTACGGCTTCCCGATTGCTTTACTTCCCCTTCCGTTGTCCATTTTTCTCACTCCTTCTCCCGCTTTTCTTTCTCTTTCCTCCTTGCTTGTCTTGGGCGCTGAAGGCTGCAGACAATGCCCGGTCTCTGGCCAGGTGCGGGTGGACTGTAATAGGTCGGAGAATTCTCTCGCGACGCCTCCACAGAAGGGTGGAGGTGTGGAGGGCAGTGATTTCTCAGGTGCTCCCAAGGGACGGGGAGCTGGGGGCGCTGTCCCGAGAGCCTCCTCATTTCAGCCACTCCTCTTTTTATCCCACCTGTGCATGTTTTCCGTGCCTTTTGTTAACCAGGATCTCATGAAATCACTGCAGAGAAAAGAGGAGAAAGAACTTTTTCGTCTCCAGGCATACAGTTAGGGTGGCAATGAAGGCAGATCGGTTAATTGATCAGCCTTCATTGGGCACAGTGTTTTATGTTATTTTTCACATTTTATTAACAGATTGGGAATCTTAGAATTGAAAGAGACTTTAGAGTTCGTCTAGTTGAACACCTCCTTAGCAAGCCCAGGAATCTGCAGCGTTGTGGACAAGTGTTTGCCCAGTCTGTAAACACACCACCCAAGAGAAATTACCTAGGAGCCTCTCCATTACGTTCTTAGATAGCATTAATCGTTCTTGTATTGGGGGGGATTGTATAGTAAATTATGTGAGCTTTTAATCTTTTACTTTGGTTAGATTCTCAGGCATTATTGATCTCTTCCCTTTGATTTAGTACATTCTCTAATTGATTATAGTATTTCCTAATTAAAGGAGATGGATATATTTCATTTTCCATTTTTATAATTAGAAAATATTTTAATTTTTACATACTTGTATGATCCATGTTTCAGAGGGAGCAAAAAATATAAGCAGAATACTTTTAGAAAGTACAAGTAATAAAACAGTGGAGGAATATTATTTAGATGTAACTCTTAATTTAGACTGGAAAAAATTGCTTTGTATCACACTGTAGAAAAGCAGTTTTAAGGAGGAACAAAATATTTTAGTGAAGACTAAAATGTGATTTTTAAAGCTTTAAAAAAATTTTAATTGAAGAATATAATACAATCAGGAGCAATTACCCATCTCCTGTAGTTTGGTTATTTACGTTCAGCATTTGAGTAGTTTTTCAGCAATTTAAAAAGGTAAACCATAGAAGAGATGGGAATTTCTGTTCTAACTAAAAATTGTTGCGTATCCTTTTGGAAATTATGAAAAATTTTAAAATTTTTCTCGTAAAACTTAATATATCTCCATGTTTTAAATTTTTTTTTAGTGGTTTGAGGATTTGAGAGAAACATTTATTAGGAGTTAAATAATGTGGAATCAGCTAATATCAGTTGGATGCTTACACCTTACATAAATAGAAGTTGGTGTAGAGGACTATTGTTGGGACCAGAAGAGACCTTAGAAAAATTTGACTAGATTTCCTATTTTGTACTAATCTCAGTTTTGAAAAAAGATATTTTGTTTCCAGTAGATTGTAACAAACACCTGAACTGTGCTCTTGCCATTGAGGAATTTGAGGTTGGGAAAATCATCTTGAAAATTTGAATTTAGAAACCAGTTCTTATATTATTTTCATGTGTAGGATCACCTTACTGTCCCAGAGTTAAACTTTATTGAGAACATGTTACAAAAAAAATTATGATAAAATGCAGTTATGCACTCAAACTTAAATTTATTTCTTATAATATTCATTGGCATTTATTGCTATCTCAGTCTTATGTTAAACTTGAGAATAAAGTAAAAAAATTAAAACCACTCTAATAGTGACTCTGGGGGACAGAACTGATAGTGATAGGCTAAATTGGTTGTGTCAGACTTTTGTTTGTGTAGTTGTGAGGGGATATGAATTAACTGGTAATAAATTTGAACTGTGCTTTAAGGGATTTCTTGTGTTCCAAGTGAGCATTTAAGCAAGGTAGTGAATATATGCTAGAGACTCAGTTCTGGGTAATATAACGCAAAGAGATGACAGCGTCTTCATTTCTTCGGGATGCATTGTTTATTGTGTTGATTTCTTTATTACCATAGGAAGAATGGTTGGATCAAGAAGTCTAAATATGAATTAATGATTTTGCAAAGCATAGATTTTGTAATTATTAGCTCTTTTTACAAATAAGGAAATTAGAGATTGGAGAAGTTCTATGTTTAGTTAGTAAGTTTTATTTATTAGCAGATAGCCTTTTAGCTTTTTGAGGAGCCAGTTAAAGTTCAATGGAAAAAAAAATCAGTGTATGTGTGGACTGCAAGTGTATAGATAGGAAAGAAAATGGCTGAGCATATCACATTCAAATCATGATTTATTAAAAAATTCCCCTCCCTTCCCCGCGCCGGGGAATGAGGGGACTCGTCTGGAAATTAGGAAGTAGGTTCAAATGTGTGACTTAATTTATAGGGAACATATAAACCTTTTTTATGCCTTAGTTTCCTGGTCTATGATTTTTTTGTCCTTAGTTTTCAGAGTGTATAATTTAAAAGCCATTGTTATTTTCATCATATTTTTTAGCTAGGTGCATTTGACAAAGCTCATGATATCTTTTTGGAAGAAAGTGAAAAGTGTGCATTGCATGATAGATTCAGTGGATCCTTTATTTTACACTCCTAGTCTTAACCCTTTAATTTAATGCTTCTTTATCTTTTTTCTCTATATAGCACTTCTACTTTAACACTTAAATTGTAAACTTACTAGACTTTTTGAGTCCTTGAGTGTAGGTACTGGGTTAATCTTTTTGTTTTCTCTAATACAATGCCTGTTGCTGATCATACATGTTTCGCCCAATTGAATTAGTAGTTCATTGCATTACCCAGAGTATTGATTACTGATTAATAATTGCATCCTTGAGGAAGTTTTTATGGATCTGAAGGCCTTCGTAGGTGATGATAAATTAGTGGTCTTGTTAACAATTCAAGAAGGTCTTAACAATCTGAAGCCAAAATGATGAAGTTAAGTTTTAGTATTTCGGTTAACAATTTTTACAGATTGGGGAAGAACTGACCTCTAAAGGTAGTTGTTGTGAGTTTACCTGATAGGCTGATGATGTGACTGCCACAATAGCCGATGAAATGGTAACTCAACTTGCCGTGGTGATCATTTTGAAATGTTTAGAAATATCGAATCACTATGTTGTGTAACAGGAACTAACAGTGTTGTAGGTCAGTTATACTTCAAAAACAAGCTCATGGCGAGATTAGATTTGTTGTGGGGGGAGGGTAGGGAGAAGGGGGAAATGGATGAAGGCAACCCAAAGGTATAAACTTCCAGTTATAAGTAAGTACTGGGGATGTAATGTACAAGGTGGTAAATACAGTTAACACTGCTGTATGTTATATATGAAAGTTGTTAAGAGAGTGAATCCTAAGAATTCTCATCCCAAAGGAAAAAAAATTTTTTTTAGTTCTTTAATTTTGTATCTGTATGAGATGATGGATATTCACTGAACTTATTGTGGTAATCATTTTATGATGCATGTAAGTCAAATCATTGTGCTGTACCTTAAACTTATACAGTGCTGCATGCCAATTATATCTCAATAAAACTGAAGGGGGAAAAAACCCCCAAATAGCTGGTGAAATCTTAGGCCACATGTAGATTTTTCTAGAACAAAGGAATTTGGTCCCATTGTAGTCTATAGTGGTTTTAGACCAAATCTTAGTTTTACTTAAGATTTTTTTAGAAGGTGCTTATCTAGAGGAGGTTGACAAAGAGAACTCCTTATCATGTGAGCTGTATAGTTTTTTCAAAGGCCATGAAACTAGTGTAGGAATTTGGTTTAAAAAATGAAATAATTATTGAGTGTCTATTATGGGGAAGCGCTGTGTGATGTATGGTAAGATTTATTAAGGCTTATAATGTCAGACCTGCTGTGGAAAAACTTAAAGTCATTTTGAGGTGATATTACTTTCCTAACTCTAGAATATTCCCCTACATTGATATCACTGTTCAGAATATCCTTTGTTGACCAATTCCTTCCCACCCCTTCCCTCCAGAGTACACATTCTGGGTATTATCTTTCTTATGGGACTACCACCTTATATTTATTTCTTATATATTCAAATCTTTGGAAAATAGTAATGGTATAAATATTTATATCTTACATCCCTTTTTTTTGGGTAGAAATTGTTGTGTTCAAAACTGTATTACAGATATTGTTGTTACTAGTTAAGGAGGGTGACAGGCAATCAAGACACCCATTTATGCTACCATTCTGCCCTGACAATAATAAGGTGGAAGCTGGAGAGCTGCCTGTAACCAGTATCTCCTCTTCATTGCTAATTCTTTAAACCACTCATTTCTTCTCCCCTTCCCTGCCTTTTATCTTAAAAAATGCCCTCTCTTCTTCCCCTAATCTATAAAATACAGGTTTGGCTAGAAACTTAAAAGCCTGTTCTGCCTACTTTTCCTTATCAGCTCCTGTTTGCAGGCAGGAAATAGGACAAGAGAATAATAAAGGTTTGTAATTATGGAACATCTTCTATGTGTACCTACAAGTGGTATCTTATTTAATAATCTTCAACTTTAAGCATTTTCATCTCAATAGCAAAAAACAAAATATTCCTTTTTGGGGAACATAGTCATGTGCGTATTAAAAACTAGTAGGAAAATATTATGTAAAGGTTTTGTTTTATAGGAAGCAAAAACTTTTTCCATATATTAGCACTTTTTCCTTAAGTTCTTGATCGAGAACTAATCATCAGACTTTTAACAATACCTTGTGAAATATGTGAAATATTAGTATATATTTGTTATATGTTGAAAAAAACATAAATGTATAGAATCAGATTTTCCTGTTTTTGGCACACCATTATTTTGTTGTTTCTATAGCATAAAGTCATCTGTTTTATTCCTTTTGTATCCCTGTTTTCCTAATTTGTAGAAAATGAATAGGCATATAATAAGCAGTGAAATATTTGTTGAATGAGGGAATCAATGAATTGTTAGAACTCTATCATCAAACTATGTTTTGAAAACTAAGGTTATTTTAATGTTTTTTTCCCTGACATGTACAGGTCTAATACCTTTGTTTAATCTTAGGGATCCTTTTTATAATCTGAAATTTAATTACTTCTGTCTTTTCATATGAAATTTTTCTCAATTTATTTAGGTCTTGAGTTCTCGTCTCCTTAAATTATTTGAGTACAAATGATTATCTTATTTATAGCCTATTTTATGGCCCTTTGGATTCTAAAAATGAAAACAGTGTTGTTATATGCTTTGACATTAGGGTTGTCATGTATGAATGATATGAATGTAAATGGTCTGAGACTTAATGAATTGGGAAAACATAAAAGATTGATTTTTCAGAGAGTACAAAAGTTACGGTGATTCTGAGAGATTTTTGAAAAATGTTACAGATGAACCGGTTTGCAGGGCAGAAGTTGAGACACAGATGTAGAGAACAAAAGTATGGACACCAAGGGGGGAAAACAGTGGTGGGGTGGGGATGGTGGTGTGATGAATTGGGCGATTGGGATTGACATGTATACACTGATGTGTATAAAATTGATGACTAATAAGAACCTGCAGTATAAAAAACAAACAAACAAACAAACAAAAACTAATACTAAACTTTCTTTGGGTTATTTGTATGGAAATATGTTAATATAAATGTTTCAGACATTACGTGAAATTTCTAAAAATCTTATATGTTCTGGTATAACGTTATAAGTCATAATTCTAGTTATTACTTTAAAATGTATATCTCAGAAATAACTAAAAAAAATAAAAAAAATGTTAATGGTGGCTAGTTGAGATTTTTTTTCCATTATAAATTATAAAAATCAAAATCATTGAAACTGGTATGGTAAATAGCAACCATTACTTTTGAATCATCTTCTAGACTTAGACCATGAACTAAATTAACATCCTTTACTATTTGTGAAAGCTGAATATAATTAATATTTGTTAACTTTTTTAATTTGAAAATTTTATTTCATCTTCATTTTAAATAAAAGCTTCATTAAATTATAACATTCATACATTAAAGTGTACAGTTTTTATATGTACGTTAAGATTTGAAAAAGTAAAATAAATACACTCATTCATGTCACTCCCAACCAAGAGCAAGATACGGAAGTCTCACTTATGCCATCCCCAGTAAATATCCCCCAAAGGTAATCAATCACTATTCTGACTTGCATTGCCATTGATTAGTTTTGTAGGTTTTTTTAACCTCACAAAAATGATAATATGGTATGTACTCTGCTTCACCTGACTTCTTCCATTTAATATGATCTCTTTGAGAATCATCCTTCTGTGGTTAGTTTGTAGTGTTTCACTGTATATGTGGGATTTGTATTTTCTTCTGCCATGTGCCTGGGGTCACTCCTAGTCTGGGACCACCTTAAACCAAGTTCAGGGCTTGAAATTCCCTCATGTGGTTGTTAGATTTTGTTTTTGTCCCCATAGCTCTTGCAATGTTATCAAAACAAAAAATCCAAAATATCCTCAGGGCAAAAATAGGTGGTATGTGCTTTTTTCCCTTTCTGGATTCTCATTTTTACTTCACTTGTGACTTTGTAATTCCTTATTGTCTTGGCTTGTTTTTTGGTGCTTTAAAATTTTTGGAATATATTTTATCCATATTTTAAAGTTCTTATCCAGTGGAATAGTGATAGTTGATCCAAATAACCTAGCCTGACACTACTGGAAACTGGAAATTCTTACATTGAGATTTTCATTTTTGCTATTATATTTTTAATTTCTAAGAGCTGCTTTTTGTTTGTTTTCTGAACATAGTTTTTTTTTTGGCCATGCGGTGCAGCTTGTGGGATCTCAGTTCCCTGACTAGGGACTGAACATGGGCCACGGCAGTGAAAGCACTGAATCCTAGCCACTAGACCACCAGGGAACTCCCCTGAATGTACTTTTTTTTTTTTATCATTAAATTATTATATAATTTAGACAGTAAATATGGTCTTATTTTTGCTTCTTTCCAATAGAATACATTTGATCACTTTTTTTTTTATACAGCAGGTTCTTATTAGTCATCAGTTTTATACACATCACTGTATACATGTCAATCCCAATCGCCCAATTCATCACACCACCACCCCCACCCCCCCGCGGCTTTCCCCCCTTGGTGTCCATACGTTTGTTCTCTACATCTGTGTCTCAATTTCTGCCCTGCAAACCGGTTCATCTGTGCCATTTTTCTAGGTTCCACATATATGCGTTAATGTACAATATTTGTTTTTCTCTTTCTGACTTACTTCACTCTGTATGACAGTCTCTAGATCCATCCACATCTCAACAAATGACCCAATTTCGTTCCTTTTTATGGCTGAGTAATATTCCATTGTATATATATACCACATCTTCTTTATCCATTCGTCTGTCCATGAGCATTTAAGTTGCTTCCATGACCTGGCTATTGTAAATAGTGCTGCAGTGAACATTGGGGTGCATGTGTCTTTCTGAATTGTGGTTTTCTCTGGGTATATGCCCAGCAGTGGGATTGCTGGATCATATGGTAATTCTATTTTTAGTTTTTTAAGGAATCTCTATAGTGGCTGTATCAATTTACATTCCCACCAACAGTGCAAGAGGGTTCCCTTTTCTCCACACCCTCTCCAGCATTTGTTGTTTGTAGATTTTCTGATGACCATTCTAACTGGTGTGAGGTGATATCTCATTGTAGTTTTGATTTGCATTTCTCGAATAATTAGTGATGTTGAGCAGCTTTTCATGTGCTTCTTGGCCATTTGTATGTCTTCTTTGGAGAAATGTCTATTTAGGTCTTCCGCCCATTTTTGGATTGGGTTGTTTGTTTTTTTAAAATTGAGCTGAATGAGCTGTTTATATATTTTGGAGATTAATCCTGTGTCCGTTGATTCGTTTGCAAATATTTTCTCCCATTCTGCAGGTTGTCTTTTCGTCTTGTTTATGGTTTCCTTTGCTGTGCAGAAGCTTTGAAGTTTCATTAGGTCCCATTTGTTTATTTTTGTTTTTATTTCCATTTCTCTAGGAAGTGGGTCAAAAAGGATCTTGCTGTGATTTATGTCAGAGTGTTCTTCCTATGTTTTCCTCTAAGAGTTTTATAGTGTCCGGTCTTACATTTAGGTCTTGAATCCATTTTGAGTTTATTTTTGAGTATGGTGTTAGGGAGTGTTCTAATTTCATTCTTTTATGTGTAGCTGTCCAGTTTTCCCAGGACCACTTATTGAAGAGACTGTCTTTTCTCCATTGTATATCCTTGCCTCTTTTGTCATAGATTAGTTGACCATAGGTGCGTGTTTTTACCTCTGTGCTTTCTATCTTGTTCCAATGATCTATGTTTCTGTTTCTGTACCAATGCCATATTGTCTTGATTACTATAGTCTGAAGTCAGGGAGTCTTGATTCCTCCAGCTCAGTTTTTTCCCCTCAAGACTGCTTTGGCTATTTGGGGTCTTTTGTGTCTCCATACAAATTTTAAGATTTTTTGTTCTAGTTCTGTAAAAAATGCCATTGGTAATTTGATAGGGATTGCATTGAATCTGTAGATTGCTTTGGGTAGTATAGTCATTTTCACAATATTGATTCTTCCAATCCAAGAGCATGGTATATCTCTCCATCTGTTGGTATCATCTTTAATTTCTTTCATCAGTGTTTTATAGTTATCTGCATACAGGTCTTTTGTCTCCCTAGGTAGTTTTATTCCTAGGTATTTTATTCTTTTTGTTGCAGTGGTAAATGGGAGTGTTTCCTTAATTTCTCTTTCAGATTTTTCATCATTAGTGTATAAGAATGCAGGAGATTTCTGTGCATTAATTTTGTATCCTGCAACTTTACCAAATTCATTGATTGGCTCTAGTAGCTTTCTGGTGGCATCTTTAGGATTCTCTATGTATAGTATCATGTTACCTGCAAACAGTGGCAGTTTTACTTCTTCTTTTCCAAATTGTATTCCTTTTATTTCTTTTTCTTCTCTGATTGCCATAGCTAGGACTTCCAAAACTATCTTGAATAATAGTGGTGAGAGTGGACATCCTTGTCTTGTTCCAGATCTTAGAGGAAATGCTTTCAGTTTTTCTCCATTGAGAATGATGTTTGCTGTGGGTTTGTTGTATATGGCCTTTATTATGTTGAGGTAGGTTCCCTCTATGCCCACTTTCTGGAGAGTTTTTATCATAAATGGGTGTTGAATTTTGTCGAAAGCTTTTTCTGCATCTATTGAGACGATCCTATGGTTTTTTTTCTTCAATTTGTTAATATGGTGTATCACATTGATTGATTTGTGTATATTGAAGAATCCTTGCATTCCTGGGATAAATCCCACTTGATGATGGTGTATGATCCTTTTAATGTGTTGTTGGATTCGGTTTGCTAATATTTTGTTGAGGATTTTTGCATCTATATTCATCAGTGATATTGGTCTGTAATTTTCTTTTTTTGTAGTATCTTTGTCTGGTTTTGGTATCAGGGTGATGGTGGCCTCATAGAATGAGTTTGGGAGTGTTTCTTCCTCCGCAATTTTTTGGAAGAGTTTGAGAAGGATGGGTGTTAGCTCTTCTCTAAATATTTGATAGAATTCACCTGTGAAGCCATCTGGTCCTGGACTTTTGTTTGTTGGAAGATTTTTCATCACAGTTTCAATTTCATTACTTGTGATTGGTCTGTTCATATTTTCTAATTCTTCCTGGTTCAGTCTTGTAAGGTTATACCTTTCTAAGAATTTGTCCATTTCTTCCAGGTTGTCCATTTTATTGGCATAGAGTTGCTTGTAGTAGTCTCTTAGGATGCTTTGTTTTTCTGCAGTGTCTGTTGTAACTTCTCCTTTTTCATTTTTAATTTTATTGATTTGAGTCCTGTCCCTCTTTTTCTTGATGAGTCTGGCTAATGGTTTATCAATTTTGTTTATCTTCTCAAAGACCCAGCTTTTAGTTTTATTGATCTTTGCTATTGTTTTCTTTGTTTCTATTTCATTTATTTCTGCTCTGATCTTTATGATATCTTTCCTTATACTAACTTTGGGTTTTGTTTGTTCTTCTTTCTCTAGTTCCTTTAGGTGGAAGGTTAGATTATTTATTTGAAATTTTTCTTATTTCTTGAGGTAGGCTTGTATAGCTATAAACCTCCCTCTTAGAACTGCTTTTGCTGCATCCCACAGGTTTTGGATCATCGTGTTTCCATTGTCATTTGTCTCTAGGTATTTTTTGATTTTCTCTTTTGATTTCTTCAATGATCTCTTGGTTATTTAGTAAGGTATTGTTTAACCTCCATGTGTTTGTGTTTTTTACATTTTTTTCCCTGTAATTCATTTGTAATCTCATAGCGTTGTGGTCAGAAAAGATGCTTGATATGATTTCAATTTTCTTAAATTTACTGAGGCTTGATTTGTGACCCAAGACGTGATCTATCCTGGAGAATGTTCCGTGCGCACTTGAGAAGAAAGTGTAATCTGCTGTTTTTGGGTGGAATGTCCTATAAATATCAATTAAATCTATCTGGTCTTTTGTGTCATTTAAAGCTTCTGTTTCCTTATTTTCATTTTGGATGATCTGTCCATTGGTGTAAGTGAGTTGTTAAAGTCCCCCACTATTATTGTGTTACTGTCAATTTCCTCTTTTATAACTGTTAGCAGTTGCCTTATGTATTGAGGTGCTCCTATGTTGGGTGCATATATATTTATAATTGTTATATCTTCTTCTTGGATTGATCCCTTGATATTATGTAGTGTCCTTCCTTGTCTCTTGTAACATTCTTTATTTTAAAATCTATTTTATCTGATATGAGTATTGCTACTCCAGCTTTCTTTTGATTTCCATTTGCATGGAATATCTTTTTCCATCCCCTCACTTTCAGTCTGTATGTGTCCCTAGGTCTGAAGTGGGTCTCTTGTAGACAGCATATAGATGGGTCTTGTTTTCGTATCCATTCAGCAAGCCTATGTCTTTTGATTGGAGCGTTTAATCCATTCACGTTTAAGGTAATTATCGATATGTATGTTCTTATGACCATTTTCTTAATTGTTTTGAGTTTGTTTTTGTAGGTCCTTTTCTTCTCTTGTGTTTCCCACTTAGAGAAGCTCCTTTAGCATTTGTTGTAGAGCTGGTTTGGTGGCGCTGAATTCTCTTAGCTTTTGCTTGTCTGTAAAGCTTTTGATTTCTCCATCGAATCTGAATGAGATCCTTGCTGAGTAGAGTAATCTTGGTTGTAGGTTCTCCCCTTTCATCACTTTAAGTATACCATGCCACTCCCTTCTGGCTTGTAGAGTTTCTGCTGAGAAATCAGCTGTTAACCTTATGGGAGTTCCCTTGTATGTTATTTGTCGTTTTTCCCTTGCTGCTTTCAGTAATTTTTTTTTGTCTTTTTGTCAGTTTGAGTACTATGTGTCTTGGCGTTTTTATCCTGCCTGGGACTCTCTGCGCTTCCTGAACTTGGATGGCTGTTTCCTTTCCCATGTTAGGGAAGTTTTCAACTATCTCTTCAAATATTTTCTCGGGTCCTTTCTCCCTCTCTTCTCCTTCTGGGACCCCTATAATGCTAATGTTGGTGTATTTAATGTTGTCCCAGAGGTCTCTTAGGCTGTCTTCATTTCTTTTCATTCTTTTTTCTTTATTCTGTTCCGTGGCAGTGAGTTCCTCCATTCTGTCTTCCAGGTCACTGATCCGTTTTTCTACCTCAGTTATTCTGCTGTTGATTCCTTCTAGTGTATTTTTCATTTCAGTTATTGTATTGTTCATCTCTGTTTGTTCTTTAATTCTTCTAGGTCTGTGTTAAACATTTCTTGCATCTTCTCGATCTTTGCCTCCATTGTTTTTCTGAGGTCCTGGATCATCTTCACTATCATTATGCTGAATTCTTTTTCTGGAAGGTTGCCTATCTCCACTTCATTTAGTTATTTTCCTCGGTTTTATCTTGTTCCTTCATCTGGTACAAAGTTCTCTGCCTTTTCATTTTGCCTGTACTTCTATGAATGTGGTTTTCCTTCACAGGCTGCAAAATTTTAGTTCTTCTTGCTTCTGGTGTCTGCCGTCTTGTGGATGAGGCTATCTAAGAGGCTTGTGCAAGCTTCCTAATGGGAGGGACTGGTAGTGGGTAGAGCTGACTGTTGCTCTGGTGGGCAGAGCTCAGTAAAACTTTAATCCACTTGTCTACTGGTGGGTGGGGTCTGCGTCCCTCCCTGTTGGGTGTTTGGCCTGAGGCAACCCAACACTGGAGTCTGCCCGGCTCTTTGGTGGGGCTAATGGTGACTCTGGGAGGGCTCATGCCAAGGAGTATTTCTCAGAACTTCTGCTGCCAGTGTCCTTGTCCCCATGGTGAGCCACAGCCACCCCTCGCCTCTGCAGGAGACCCTCCAACACTAGCAGGTAGGTCTGGTTCAGTCTCCTATGGGGTCACTGCTCCTTCCCCTGGGTCACGATGCGCACACTACTTTGTGTGTGCCCTCCAAGAGTGGAGTCTTGTTTCCCCAAGTCCTGTCAGAGTCCTGCAATCAAATCCCGCTAGCCTTCAAAGTCTTTTTCTCTAGGAATTGCTCCTCTTGTTGCCGGACCCCCAGGTTGGGAAGCCTCACGTGGGGCTCAGAACCTTCACTCCAGTGGGTGGACTTCTGTGGTATAAGTGTTCTCCAGTTTGTGAGTCACCCACCCTGCTGTTACGGGATTTGATTTTCCTGTGATCGCGCCCATCCTGCCGTCTCATTGCGGGTTGTCCTTTGTCTTGGATGTGGGGTATCTTTTTTGGTGTGTTCCAGTGTCTTCCTTTTGATGATTGTTCAGCAGTTAGTTGTGATTCTGGTGCTCTCGCAGGAGGGAGTGAGCGCACGTCCTTCTACTCTGCCATCTTGAACCAGTCTCCGCATGCATGACTTTCTATTTTATTTTATTTTTTTATTTAATTTGTTTTTATTTTTTAATGGAAGTATAGTTGAGGTACAATATTATATAGGTCATAGATGTACAATAAAATGATTCACAACTTTTAAAGATTATATTCCATTTATAGTTATTATAAAATATTGGCTGTATTCCCTGTGTTGTACAATATATCTTTCTTTAAAATTTATTTTTTACTTTTTAAAATTAATTAATTAATTAATTTATTTTTGGCTGCATTGCGTCTTCGTTGCTGCATACGGGCTTTCTCTAGTTTTGGCGAGCGGGGGATGCTCTTCGTTGTGGTGAACAGGCTTCTCATTGTAGTGGCTTCTCTTGTTGCGGAGCATGCGATCTAGGCGCACGGGCTTCAGCAATTGTGGCAACACAGGCTCAGAAATTGTGGCTCATGGGCTCTAGAGTGCAGGCTCAGTAGTTGTGGTGCATGGGCTTAGCTGCTCCGTGGCATATGGGATCTTCCCAGACCAGGGCTTGAACCCACGTCTCCTGCATTGGCAAGCGGATTCTTAACCACTGCGCTAACAGGGAAGTCCTCTTTTTTTTTTTGTAAACATCTTTATTGGAGTATAATTGCTTTACAGTGGTGTGTTAGTTTCTGCTTTATAACAAAGTGAATCAGTTATACATATACATATGTCCCCATGTCTCTTCCCTCTTGCGTCTCCCTCCCTCCCGCCCTCCCTATCCCACCCCTCTAAGTGGTCACAAACCACCGAGCTGATCTCCCTGTACTATGCAGCTGCTTCCCACTAACTATCTATTTTACATTTGGTAGTGTATATATGTCCATGCCACTCTCTCACTTTGTCCAAGCTTACCCTTCCCCCTCCCCGTATCCTCAAGTCCATTCTCTAGTAGGTCTGTGTCTTTATTCCCGTCTTGCCCCTAGGTTCTTTATGACCATTTTTTTTTGTTTTTGTTTTTGTTTTTAGATTCCATATATATGTGTTAGCATACAGTGTTTGTTTTTCTCTTTCTGACTTACTTCACTCTGTGTGACAGACTCTAGGTCCATCCATCTCACTACAGATAACTCAATTTCGTTTCTTTTTATGGCTGAGTAAATACTCCATTGTATATATGTGCCACATCTTCTTTATGCATTCATCTGTTGATGGACACTTAGGTTGCTTCCATGTCCTGGCTATAGTAAATAGAGCTGCAATGAATATTGTGGTACATGACTCTTTTTGAATTATGGTTTTCTCAGGGTATATGCCCAGTAGTGGGATTGCTGGGTCGTATGGTAGTTCTATTTTTAGTTTTTTAAGGAACCTCCATACTGTTCTCCATAGTGGCTGTATCAATTTACATTCCCACCAAAAGTGGAAGAGTGTTCCCTTTTCTCCACACCCTCTCCAGCATTTACTGTTTGTAGATTTTTTGATTATGGCCATTCTGACTGGTGTGAGATGACATCTCATTGTAGTTTTGATTTGCATTTCTCTAACGATTAATGATGTTGAGCATCCTTTCATGTGTTTGTTGGCAATCTGTATATCTTCTTTGGAGATATGTCTATTTAGGTCTTCTGCCCATTTTTGGATTGGGTTGTTTGTTTTTTTGATATTGAGCTGCATGAGCTGCTTGTAAATTTTGGAGATTAATCCTTTGTCGGTTGCTTCATTTGCAAATATTTTCTCCCATTCTGAGTGTTGTCTTTTTGTCTTGTTTATGATTTCCTTTGCTGTGCAAAAGCTTTTAAGTTTCATTAGGTCCCATTTGTTTATTTTTGTTTTTATTTCCATTTCTCTAGGAAGTGGGTCAAAAAGAATCTTGCTGTGATTTATAGAGTCTTCTGCCTATGTTTTCCTCTAAGAGTCTGATATTGTCTGTCTTTACATTTAGGTCTTTAATCCATTTTGAGTTTCTTTGTGTGTATGGTGTTAGGGAGTGTTCTAATTTCATTCTTTTACATGTAGCTGTCCAGTTTTCCCAGCACCACTTACTGAAGAGGCTGTCTCTTCTCCACTGTATATTCTTGCCTCCTTAATCAAAGATAAGTTAACTATATGTGCGTGGGTTTATCTCTGGGCTTTCTATCCTGTTCCATTGATCTGTATGTCTGTTTTTGTGCCAGTACCATACTGTCTTGATTACTGTAGCTTTGTAGTATAGTCTGAAGTCAGGGAGCCTGATTCCTCCAGCTCCGTTTTTCTTTCTCTATATTGCTTTGGGTATTCAGGGTGTTTTTTGTTTCCATACAAATTGTGAAATTTTTTGTTTTTAGCTCTGTGAAAAATGCCAGTGGTAGTTTGATAGGGGTTGCATTGAATCTGTAGATTGCCTTGGGTAGTATAGTCATTTTCACAATGTTGATTCTTCCAGTCTAAGAACATGGTATATCTCTCTATCTATTTGTATCATCTTTAATTTCTTTCATCAGCATCTTATAAGTTTCTCCATACAGGTCTTTTGTCTCCTTAGGTAGGTTTATCCCTAGATATTTTATTCTTTTTGTTGCAGTGGTAAACGGGAGTGTTTTCTTAATTTCACTTTCACATTTGTCATCATTAGTGTATAGGAATGCAAGAGATTTCTGTGCATTCATTTTGTATCCTGCTACTTTACCAAATTCATTGATTAACCTTAGTAGTTTTCTGGTAACATATTTAGGATTCTCTATGTATAGTGTCATGTTATCTGCAGATAGTGACAGCTTTACTTTTTCTTTTCCAATTTGGATTCCTTTTATTTCTTTTTCTTCTCTGATTGCTGTGGCTAAAACTTCCAAAACTATGTTGAATAATAGTGGTGAGAGTGGGCAACCTTGTCTTGTTCCTGATCTTAGTGGAAATTGTTTCAGTTTTTCACCATTGAGGACGATGTTGGCTTTGGGTTTGTCATATATGACCTTTATTATGTTGAGGAAGGTTCCCTCTATGCCTACTTTCTGGACGGTTTTTATCATAAATGGGTGTTGAATTTTGTCAAAAGCTTTCTCTGCATCTGTTGAGATGATCATATGGTTTTTCTCCTTCAATTTGCTAATATGGTGTATCACATTGATTGATTTGCATATATTGAAGAATCCTTGCATTCCTGGGCTAAACCCCACTTGATCATGGTGTATGATCCTTTTAATGTGCTGTTGGATTCTGTTTGCTAGTATTTTGTTGAGGATTTTTGCATCTATGTTCATCAGTGATATTGGCCTGTAATTTTCTTTTTTTGTGATGTCTTTGTCTGGTTTTGGTATCAGGGTGATGATGGTGGCCTCATAGAATGAGTTTGGGAGTGTTCCTCGCTCTGCTATATTTTGGAAGAGTTTGAGAAGGATAGGTGTTAGCTCTTCTCTCAGTGTTTGATAGAATTCGCCTGTGAATCCATCTGGTCCTGGGCTTTTGTTTATTGGAAGATTTTTCATCACAGTTTCAATTTCAGTGCTTGTGATTGGTCTGTTCCTTCCTGGTTCTGTCTCGGAAGGTGGTGCATTTCTAAGAATTTGTCCATTTCTTCCAGGTTGTCCGTTTTATTGGCATAGAGTTGCTTGTAGTAATCTCTCATGATCCTTTGTATTTCTACAGTGTCAGTTGTTACTTCTCCTTTTTCATTTCTAATTCTATTGATTTGAGTCTTTTCCTTTTTTTTCTTGATGAGTCTGGCTAATGGTTTATCAATTTTGTTTATCTTTTCAAATAACCAGCGTTTAGTTTTATTGATCTTTGCTATCGTTTTCTTAATTTCTTTTTCATTTATTTCTGATCTGATATTTATTATTTCTTTCCTTCTGCTAACTTAGGATTTTTTTGTTCTTTCTCTAATTGCTTTAGGTGTAAGTTTAGGTTGTTTATTTAAGATGTTTCTTGTTTCTTAAGGTAGGATTGTATTGCTGTAAAGTTCCCTCTTAGAATTGCTTTTGCTGCATCCCGTAGGTTTTGGGTCATCGTGTTTTCATTGTCATTTGTTTCTAGGTAGTTTTTTGATTTCCTCTTTGATTTCTTCAGTAATCTCTTAGTTATTAAGTAGTGTATTGTTTAGCCTCCATGTGTTTTTATTTTTTACAGATCTTTTCCTGTAATTGGTATCTAGTCTCATAGTGTTGTGGTCGGAAAAGATACTTGATACGATTTCAGTTTTCTTAAGTTTACCAAGGCTTGATTTGTGACCCAAGATATGATCTCTCCTGGAGAATGTTCCATGAGCACTTGAGAAGAATGTGTGTTCTGTTGTTTTTGGATGGAATGTCCTATAAATATCAATTAAGTCCATCTTGTTTAATGTATCATTTAAAGCTTGTGTTTCCTTATTTGTTTTTAGTTTGGATGAGCTGTCCATTGGTGAAAGTGGGTTGTTAAAGTCCCCTACTATGATTGTGTTACTGTCAATTTCCCCTTTTATGGCTGTTAGTATTTGCCTTACATATTCAGGTGCTCCTATGTTGGGTGCATAAATATTTACCATTGTTGTATCTTCTTCTTGGATTGATCCCTTGATTATTATCTAGTGTCCTTCTTTGTCTCTTGTAATAGTCTTTTTTTTAAAAATCTATTTTGTCTGATATGAGAATTGCTACTTCAGCTTTCTTTTGATTTCCATTTACATGGAATATCTTTTTCCATACCCTCACTTTCAGTCTGTATGTGTCCCTAGGTCTGTGGTGGGTCTCTGGTAGACAGTATATATATGGGTCTTGTTTTTGTATCCTTTCAGCCAGTCTGTGTCTTTTGGTTGGAGCATTTAATCCATTTACGTTTAAGGTAATTATCAATATGTATGTTCCTATTACCATTTTCTTAATTGTTTTGGGTTTGTTATTGTAGGTCTTTTCCTTCTCTTGTGGTTCCTGCCTAGAGAAGTTCCTTTAGCATTTGTTGTAAAGCTGGTGTGGTGGTGCTGAATTCTCTTAGTTTTTGCTTGTTTGTAAATGTTTAATTTCTCCATCAAATTTGAATGAGATCCTTGCTGTGTAGAGTAATCTTGGTTGTAGGTGTTCTGCTTCATCACTTTAAATATATCCTTCCACTCCCTTCTGGCTTGCAGAGTTTCTGCTGAAAGATCAGCTGTTAACCTTATGTGGATTCCCTTTCGTGTTATTTGTTGTTTTTCCCTTGCTGTTTTAATATTTTTTCTTTGTATTTAATGTTTGATAGTTTGATTAATATGTGTCTTGGCGTGTTTCTCATTGGATTTATCCTGTATGGGACTCTCTGTTCTTCCTGGACTTGATTAAGTATTTCCTTTCCCATATTAGGGAAGTTTTCAACTATAATCTCTTCAAATATTTTCTCAGTCCCTTTTTTTTTTCTCTTCTTCTTCTGGGACCCCTGTAATTCGAATGTTGGTGCATTTAATGTTGTCCCAGAGGCCTCTGAGAGTGTCCTCAATTTTTTTCATTCATTTTTCTTTATTCTGCTCTGCAGTAGTTATTTCCACTATTGTATCTTCCAGTTCACTTATCCATTCTTCTGCCTCAGTTATTCTGCTACCGATCCCTTCTAGAGAATTTTTAATTTCATTTATTGTGTTGTTCATCACTGTTTGTTTGCTCTTTAGTTCTTCTAGGTCCTTGTTAAACGTTTCTTGTATTTTCTCCATTCTATTTCCAAGATTTTGGATCATCTTTACTCTCATTATTCTGAATTCTTTTCAGGTAGACTGCCTATTTCTTGTTCATTTGTTAGGTCTGGTGGGTTTTTGCCTTGCTCCTTCATCTGCTGTGTGTTTCTCTGTCTTCTCATTTTGCTTAACTTACTGTATTTGGGGTCTCCTTTTCTCAGGCTGCAGGTTCGTAGTACCCGTTGTTTTTGGTGTGTGTCCCCAGTGGCTAAGGTTGGTTCAGTGGGTTGTGTAGGCTTCCTGGTGGAGGGTACTAGTGCCTGTGTTCTGGTGGATGAAGCTGGATCTTGTCTTTCCGGTGGGCAGGTCCACGACTGATGGTGTGTTTTGGGGTGTCTGTGGCCTTATTCTGATTTTAGGCAGCCTCTCTGTTAATGGATGGGGTTGTGTTCCTGTCTTGCCAGTTGTTTGGTATAGGGTGTCCAGCACTGTAGCTTGCTGGTTGTTGAGTGGAGCTGTGTCTTGGCGTTGAGATGGAGATCTCTGGGAGATTTTCGCCGTTTGATATTACGTGGAGCTGGGAGGTCTCCTGTGGACCAGTGTCCTGAACTTGGCTCTCCCACCTTAGAGGCACAGCCCTGACGCCTGGCTGGAGCACCAAGAGCCTGTCATCCACACGGCTCAGAATAAAAGGGAGAGAAAAAAGAAGGAAAGAAAAAGATAAGATAAAATAATAAAATAGTTATTAAAATAAAAAGTAAAAAATAATTATTAAAAATTTTTTTAAAAAAGTAATTAAAAAAAGAAAGAAAGAAGAGAGCAACGAAACCAAAAAACAAATCCACCAATGATAACAAGCGCTAAAAACTATACTAAAAAAAACAAAACAAAGCAAAAACGGACAGACAATGCTAGGGCAAATGGTAAAAGCAAAGCTATACAGACAAAATCACACACAGACGCATACACATACACACTCACAAAAAGAGAAAAAGGGAAAAAAGAAATATATCCTTGCTCCCAAAGTCCACCTCCTCAATTTGGGCTGATTCGTTGTCTGTTCAGGTATTCCACAGATGCAGTGTACATCAAGTTGATTGTGGAGATTTAATCCGCTGCTTCTGAGGCTGCTGGGAGAAATTTCCCTTTCTCTTCTTTGTTCGCAGAGCTCCTGGGGTTCAGCTTTGGATTTGGACCTGTCTCTGCGTGTAGGTTGCCTGAGGGCGTCTGTTCTTGGCTCAGACAGGACAGGGTTAAAGGAGCAGCTGATTCGGGGGCTCTGGCTCACTCAGGCCTGGGGGAGGGAGGGGTACGGATGCGGGGCGAGCCTGCAGCGGCAGAGGCCGGCGTGACGTTGCACCAGCCTGAGGCGCACCGTGTGTTCTCCCAGGGAAGTTGTCCTTGGATCACGGGACCCTGGCAGTGGTGGGCTGCACAGGCTCCCGGGATGGGAGGTGTGGACAGTGAGCTGTGCTTGCACACAGGTTTCTTGGTGGCTACAGCAGCTGCCTTAGCATTTCATGCCCATCTCTGGGGTCCGCGCTGATAGCCGTGGCTCGCGCCCATCTCTGGAGCTCCTTGAAGCGGCGCTCTTAAACTCCTCTCCTTGTGCACCAGGAAACAAAGAGGCAAGAAAAAGTCTCTTGCCTCTTTGGCAGCTCTAGACTTTTTTCCGGATTCCCTCCCTGGTAGCTGTGGTGCACTAGCCCCCTTCAGGCTGTGTTCACGCAGCGAACCCCAGTCCTCTCCCTGGGATCCGATCGAAGCCTGAGCCTCAGCTCCCAGGCCCCCGCCACCCTCCCCCCGGCGGGTGAGCAGACAAGCTTCCCAGGCTGGTGAGTGCTGGTCGGCACTGATCCTCTCTGCGGGAATCTCTCCACTTTGCCCTCCGCACCCCTGTTGCTGTGCTCTCCCCTGTGGCTCTGAAGCTTCCCCCCTCCGCCACCTGCAGTCTCCGCCCGCAAAGGGGCTTCCTAGTGTGTGGAAACTTTTCCTCCTTCACAGCTCCCCGCCACTGGTGCAGGTCCCATCCCTATTCTTTTGTCTCTGTTTTTTCTTTTTTCTTTTGCCCTACCCAGGTACGTGGGGAGTTTCTTGCCTTTTTGCAGGTCTGAGGTCTTCTGCCAGCGTTCAGTAGGTGTTCTGTAGGAGTTGTTCCACATGTAGATGTATTTCTGATGCATTTGTGGGGAGGAAGGTGATCTCCAGGTCTTACTCTTCTGCCATCTTGTAGCTCCCTACCATGCATGACTTTTTGAATTCTGAATTTTATTACAGAATTTAGTTAATGTCCATAACTAAGATATTTTGGTTTTTCTACAGTTCTGTTTGAAGAAGAGTAATGGCAATATTCTTTTTTAGTGATGCAAGGCTACAAATGCTGCACTGGTCCTTATTTACTCATTGTATTGTAGATAGACTGTTGTTAGTTGTTCTGTTAGTGGAAGCCACATCTTTGTTTTCTATTTCTTAGTATTTTGCCTCTATTCTAGATTGAGAACCTAGTTTTTTCTTATCTATCCTAATTGTCTCTGGGTTAAGTTGATCTCTTTCTACATTGAACTTCTGATAGTCCAGAGGTTATTGATTTATTTTGTGGGTTTCATACACTGTATTGAACAACAGCAACAATAATTCTTATTTCAGCCAGCTGTTCATAATTTGGCCAGTTTGGCTTGGAGATTCTGATTCATTAAGTTCTGGGGGTGATGCATGGTCAGCCATCTGGAGTTCTGTAAGGCTTTGTCGGAGATTGTGGTTCTTACCCGGGGCTGAGAAACATTGCTGTTAACTAGCAGTCCTTAAATCTGGATGATCATTAGGAGCATCTCGGGAATTTAAAGGCAGTAAGCAAAACAAACTCCCAAGCCCTACTCTAACCTCCTGTATCAGAATCTGGGAATGAAGCCCAGGAGTTTGTATTTTTGAAAAACACCCTAGGTGATTCTGATAATACCAAGATCTGAGAACCATTGCTTTACATGCTGTAAAATCTATGTTTATGTTAAGCCAGGATGTTAGGAGACTCCTTTTACTTGGATTGCATCATATTCCCTTACTACTCCCATTATATTGCTTTTAGCAGTATTACTATGAATAATTGAATGATTATTGAATACTTAGTATATTTGAGGCAGTGTATCTTACTTTTGGGGGCTCAGAGAGGTTAAGTGTCCTGTCTAAAACTACTTCATAGTAAGTGGCAGAACTAGGATGTGAATTCTGGTATTTGTATTCAGAACCTTCATTCTTTTTTTTTTTTTTAAATTATTTATTTATTTATTTATTTACTTACTTATTTTATTTTATGGTTGTGTTGGGTCTTCGTTTCTGTGCGAGGGCTCTCTCCAGTTGCGGCAAGCGGGGACCACTCTTCATCACGGTGCATGGGCCTCTCACTATCGCGGCCTCTCTTGTTGTGGAGCACAGGCTCCAGATGTGCAGGCTCAGCAATTGTGGCTCACGGGCCTCGTCGCTCTGCGGCATGTGGGATCTTCCCAGACCAGGGCTCGAACCCGTGTCCCCTGCATTGGCAGGCAGATTCTCAACCACTGCGCCACCAGGGAAGCCCAGAACCTTCATTCTTTACCATGAATATTACACTCACTACCTTTATCGAATTGCTTGGTTGAGAAGCCAGCCATCAGTCTATGTGCAAAGAGGTTATTTTTTGGATAGCCTAATAATTTGCCAGTTTACCGTAAGGACTTTGTTTAGAATATTGTCCACTGTGTTGTAATGTGTCCTCTGTGAGACTCATGGGAGAAATTTCTCTCAAGCTTTTTTATTGTGTAGAAACTGTTTCTTATGGCTATTTCGCATTTCCCATTTTGAACTTGCTGCTAGAAAACTTACATTCAGATTTCTGGTTCAATGTCAGCAAGTGTATAGGGTTTTTTGTTTGCATTCTGTTTACAAGTTCATTCTTGTTATCATCTTAAATTTCTGTCTCCTTCATTTTTTTCATCTCTTTTAAAATTATTTTATCTTGCTGTGTTATTTTTATAAGTCATTTTAAAGGAAAATGTTAAGAAGTAATAAATTAATAAGTGATTTTAAGCCATTTTATATAATTCTGGCCAAATGTCTTTTTGAAAGAGTTGAATTTGGGGAAGGGAGGAACTTAGAATTTGGAACATATCTGTGTGCCAGGCATTCTGGTAGATATTCTTTTATTTTCATGCCAGCTCTATGAAGTAAGTGGTGGTATTCCCATTTTATAGAAGTTGAAACTAATAAGAAAGGTTAACCTTTGTCATGCAAAGCTAAAGGTTTGTTTGACTCCAAAGCCCTTTTTTTTTTTTTAAAGTGCTTCTAATGGATCTAATTTACCCAACAACTTCAAAATACTGAGGGTCATTCATACATTCATCAAACATTTGTTGATGACTGACAGTGTAAGTCATCTTCAGCTTAGCATATCTTTGAATGGACATTGTATCAGGGCCCTGGTAGGAAATAGCGCACTTGAAAGGGTTACATGGGAGAGTTTAATAAAGATATTAGTATTTATAAAGGTGTGAGCCTGGTCAGTGGAATCACGGTGGATGGTGCATTACCCTGGAGCTAGTAACAGTTGGGAGGTGTTATTACTAAGGTCTTAATGGGCAAGGAGAAGGAATAGTTACTAGGCCCTTAACAGGAGCTGTAAGTTAAGGCTGCCTGATAGGATCTCTGGCCTTCAGTAGAGGAACATAGGAAATTTGTACTTACCTGGCAGGAAGAGAGTTGGAGGAATAAAAACCTTAACCTTATTTTTATCCTGCTTGTGCTTCCTATTGACTGAACCCAAGGAGAAGTTAGAGGGCAAGGGAACCCATTGATGCAGTCAACTGGGTCCATAGAAATATGAAAGGTAGAGTGTGGTTCTGGAGGGGGAAATAGTAAGGAGCACAGACACGGTCACTGCTCTGAAGGAGTGTGTACCATCCAGCAGGGAAGATAAGTATTGAGCAAATTGTTACAAGTGTGATGAGTGCTAAGTACAGAGTACTGTGGAAATGTATATAGATGTACCTAGTCTGAAGAGTCAGAGGGCTTCTCTGTGGAATGTTCTTCACACATCCTGGTTCTTTTAAAACAATTCAAAAACCAAACAGATACCTGGTACCCTCTTCCAGAGACTCTGATTTACTAGGTCTGCGGTGGGGTTGTGGAGTATGTTTTTTTTTAAAAAAATCTTACCCAGGTGATTCTGTCAGTTATTTTTTAGAGTTACTGAGAGACCAGTTTGCCTGGGGCTTAGAGGTTTGGGCAGAGAGTGGTGTGAGATGAAGGTGGAAAGGTGATGGGCAGAACCTTGAAGGCAATTCTTAAAAATTTTGGACCTTATTCTTAGATAGTAGGTAGACATTGGGGATTTTTTTCCCAAGCTACCTTGCTAGCTCTGTCTAGCTTCTTCCTCTCTCCACAGCACTCTCATTCCCACACTTGGCTTTTTTTCTTTGATACCTGAACCTCTAATTCCTCAGTAGGAAATAGATATTAAGGAGACTGAAGAAATAAAGTTAAAAGTAGTGAGAACAGTAGCACTGCTCTCTTTTGAGCCCTAGAATAGTAACTGCGTTCTAAAGCTTGTTAATTTCCAGTGGAGGCTAGAGCTGTGGCCATTTTGGGTTTTCTCAAGTGAGCAGAATGTGAAGTGACCTCTACCTATTTAAAATTTTTCTTGGTATCTAGAATCACGACACATATTAAAACCGAAAAACTATAACATTTGCAAAATAATACCTGCCATCAGGTGAGATTAAATGAAATGAATAAAGCACTCAGGGACTTCCCTGGTGGCGCAGTGGTTAAGAACTTGCCTGCCCATGCAGGGGAAATGGATTCAAGCCCTGGTCCGGGAAGATCCCACATGCCACGGAGCAACTAAGCCTGTGCACCACAACTAGTGAGCCTGTGCTCTAGAGCCCATGAGTCACAATTACTGAGCCCGTGTGCCACAACTACTGAAGCCCACGCGCCTAGAGCCCGTGCTCCACAACAAGAGAAGCCACCACAGTGAGTAGGCTGCGTACCACAGCAAAGAGTAGCCCCTGCTAGCCACAACTAGAGAAAAGCCTGCACACAGCAACGAAGACCCAACACAGCCAAAAAATAAAAAAAAAAAAAGAGCCTGCCACACAATGCCTGGCACAGGTGTCAGTTATTATTCATTTATTTAATTGAACAAATGATTGAGTGTTGAGCTAAGCACATAATGTGAGCAAAAACAGGCATGGTGGAAAGGATAGCTGTTAGGCAAATAGTCATCCAAAGCAGTAAGTACTATGACTGAAAGGAGCAATATTCTTTAAGGTGATAGTGACATAAAAACCTAACCTGGCACTAGGGAGGGTCTGCCTGTGGAAGAGATGTTGACAGAGATCTGAAAAATGATTAGGATCTAATAGGCAACAAGTGTATGTGAGAGAGCAGAAGGGTAAGTTCAGATAGAGGCTGTAGCTGTGCAAAGGCCCTCAAACGTCAGGGCGTGTGACCCTTTTCTCAAATGGGAAAAACAAAACAAAACAAAAACCTTCCAGAATGGCTAGAACAATAAAATACAGGTAAAGATGTGGTTGAGGTTGATGAGGTAGACTGCCATTCACAGAGCACTTACATTGTTAGTTCATTTAATCCTTATAATCATTTAAGAATCACATGTTGTCCATTCTACAGATGAGGAAACTGAGGCAGAGAGGTTAGGTGGTTTGTCAAAGGTGACACAGATAATAAATGGCAGAGTCTAGATTTGAATCCAGGTAGCTTGGCTCCAGAATCAGTGCTCTTAACAATTGTACTGTATTGTCTGACATGATAACTTTTTGTATTTTGAAAAGATCACTGTAGCTACAATTGAAAAATGAATTAGAGGATGACTAGAAACTTGAAGAGACCAGTTAAGAAACTACTAAAGTATTCTAAGAAAGGTAATTGTAGCTTGGTGTAGTGTGATGATAGGGAAAATGCAGAGAAGTAGGTGGTTTACTATTATACAAAGTGAGTGTGTCCTGGGTGAATAAAGTGAAAAATGAGCAGAAAAGTGAGTCTGAAACACATGTATAAATATGGCAATATGCTGCCTTACTATATGTTTTTTATAAGCAATAATTGCTGAATTATCTGTTGGAATAAAAATTATGAGGCAGATAAAACCCGTTTAGATTTACTTATGTTACTACCAACCAAGATTTGTATTTTAAAAATGTGAAAAGATGTTAATCTACAAAATAATAAGTTGTATGTATTCATTCTATAAACTTCTTGGTGTACTTGAAGCTATAAACATCTTCTCGTTCTTATTAGACCTTTAAATACTCTTTTTTTAAAAAAAATTTATTTTATTATTTAGTTTGTCTGCGTTAGGTCTTAGTTGCTGTGCGCGCGGGCTTTCTCTAGTTGCAGCAAGTGGGGGCTGCTCTTTGTTGCGGTGTGCAGGCTTCTCATTGCAGTGGTTTCTTTTGTTGTGGAGCATGGACTCTAGGCACGTAGGCTTTAGTAGTTGTGGCTCGTGGGCTCTAGAGCACAGGCTCAGCAGTTGTGGCGCATGGGCTTAGTTGCTCCGCGGCATGTGGGATCTTCCCGGCCCAGGGCTCGAACCTGTGTACCTTGCATTGGCAGGCGGATTCTTAACCACTGCGCTGCCAGGGAAGCCCTAAACCTTTAAATACTCTTAACACAAAAATAAATTACAGTACAAAGCTATTATTGCTTCTAAGATATGGAAGTAAAGGAAAAATGCTCAAAATGTAAATATAAGTGAATTTAAAGGAAGAGATAACTCATGGTAAAATTGAGAATCATAGGCTTCCCGATCAATAAAGGCAGATGGGCAGAAAAGAAATACTTTGGTCTAGTTTGAAAAATCCATATTTCTGTTTCAGACATCCATATGCACCCATATCCTGAATTAATGCATTTTGTGGTTAAAACATTTTTATCCTAGAAAGCTGGAAGGTGTAATAAGACATTAACATCATTTTTAATATTCTACCTTTTGTTTCTTTATTCTAATCTTTTCTATAGTTCTAAGTACCATATAGACACAGACTTCCTAATTATTTAATTATGAGAAACTTTATTTTTTAAAATGCCTATCTGTAACACACTCAAATTCACTTTGGTTCTAGAATAAGCAAACTATATGAATTAAGAATCCTTTCATTTAGGGATAAGCAGGGATGTGATAGATGGGGGATATAAAATAGAATCTGAGGGAAGGGGATGGTGGCATCAGTCTAACAAGGATGTGAAGGCTGAGTACAGTCAGGAAGATATCTAGGTGGGGAGTAGTGGCAGTAACAAAGGGAGATTGGTTACATATTAGGGATTATTTAAATGAGTAAATAAATATATTAAGGATAAAGGGAACCAGGTTTTTCACTTTGCAGAAGGGAATTACAAATATTGAAAGGATGTTGGTGGTGTTAGATTGCAATTGGAGGTAATTGGCGTGAACTCAAGGTTTTCAATATACTAGATAGATAAAGAGGTAAATGTGTGTATATGTCTGTCTGTATCTGTCTACCTATGTGTATGTGTGTGTACATGTATTCAAGGTCTGTTCATTGAGAGGGCCTTGGAGTAGTGATACACCTATAGCAATCAATGAAATTCAACTCTTGGCTTCTGAATATCTTTCTCCACTAAAAGGAACCAGAGTTCCTTGGAAAAATAGCTCTTTCCAGGGCTGGGACAGGGAAGGTAGAAGACGAGCCTGAAGAATCTTATGTTAGAAAGTGAGAAAGTGTTCAAAGAATGATGAGGATATGTCAAAAACAGATGTCAGCTTAAGGGGGCTCCCACTGACCAACTATGGGACAATTTGAACATCAAAATAAATAATGATGGTTATGAATGATAGTCCATGGAGTAAAATAGGAACCCATGAGTTCATGCTGATATAAATGAATAAATGAATAAATTGAAAGTTTGATGAGGAAAAAATAGTTCATAGTTTCAAAGTTAATTGCAAAGGTAAAAAGTAACTTCATACAGGAAAGGCCTGGCATTTATCCCCTTAATCAAGTGATCAGGTAGCATCACAAGTAATGGGACTAATTAAAGTAATTTGCCACCTGATTGGATGCAATGAGAAGGATACTCCATCATTTCCAGCCAAAGATGCATAATTTGAATCATAGGGAAAGATTAGACAAACTCAAATCAATGGTCATTCAATAAAATAACTGGCTCAGAACCTTCAAAAGTGTCAAAGTCATGAAAGATAAGGGAAGACTGAGGAACTGTTGTAGATAGAAGGAGACTAAAGGAGCGTGACAATAATTGTAACATCGTTCTAGACTTGATCCTATTGTTGTAAAGGACATAGTTGGACCAGTTGAGAAAACTTGAATAGGGTCTGAGAGTTAGGTGGTAGTATTTCAGTGTTAATTTTCTGATTTTGATGGTTACATTTTTGTTATGTAGGAGAATGTTGTTTGTAGAAAATACACAGTAAAGCATTTGGGGGTGAGAAGAAGTAAGTGGGAAGTGTGAGAAGTAGAAACAGCAAGTACACAAAACAACTATTTGGAAGAACTGCTAAGAAAGGAAGCAGAGTAATGGAGCTATATGAGGGCATGGAGTAAGGGACTTTCTTGGTTTTTGCCTTTTTTTTTTTTTTTTTAACGTGAATGATGTTACAGGATATATTATATGTTTGGGAATGAGAAAGATGTAGAGGAAAGAGAAAATGATGATACAGGAGAGGGTATAATTTCAGAAGCAATGTACTTAAGAAATGGCATGGGATCAGTGCACAAATGAAGGAGTTGATCTTAGGAGCAGGGACCAGTGGAACAGAGAAGGCAGAGTACAGGCTGATAGTTTAATGATGCGAAGATGAGGTAATTATCTATAGTTATCTATAATTGTATACCTATAATTATAGGTAATTATCAATTTTCCCAGTGAAAAAATGGAATCTAGATTAACAGCTGAGAATGAGGAAAGGAAAGATGGTACTAGAGGTTTCATGAGAAAGAAGAAGTGGCAAATAGTCATTGTGAAGAGTAGGAGAGTGAACAGACCAGGAAAATGTAATGGGATTGAAAGGTAACCTGAAGGCCCTCATGAGGTTTGTGATCAAAAATTTAAAGGTGACACCAAGCAGTACGAATGGCTGTTTATCCGCCAGTCACATTTAGCTGACTGGATATGGTCCTATGGAGGAGCTAGACAACTGGATATTGTCTAGTTCCCAGGGTTGGGGTTTTATCAAAAGTACATCAAAGTGAGAGAAGGACAAAAGAGTTAAGGGTGCTTGCAAGGGAGTGATTATTATAAATGACTAAATGAGACTACTCACTACTGATCCTCTCCCCCTTGATGTTATATCAGAATGGGGACTTATTTCTCATTGACTCACTTATTCTAAGACTCTCATGAAAAGAGGTAACTCGTTTGGCTGTCCCCAGCGGTTACTAACTAATCAGACTTCCTACAAAGTGCTAACTGTATTAAGGTTACTTTTAATTCAATTCATTATAGAATGCCTGGGAATCCAAATAATTCTTTCCTCTGTTAAAAAACTGAGTAAAATTTAAAGATCTTGCTGGCTTTATTCAACGATTAATGAATCAGGCAGCATTCAGCCTAGAAGATAGAAAGGAGCTCCAAGGAGCTGTACAAAATGAGACTTTTATAGGTAGAAGGGAACGGGAACAAGTAAGTTATATTAGGCAAAAAAGTGAATTGGTTATTGCAAAGTTACTTTCCTTAGGTGATGTCAGGGGTCTATCAAGCAGATTATATAACTCGTGCTGATCAGGCAGTTCCTGATTGACTGGTTTAAGATTCCATTTCTGGGATAGTCTGAAATTGTAAGTGAAGTCTTGGTTTGGTGACTTGGGGCCTAGCATAAGGAACTCCGTTTTGAGCTTGTTGTCTTGTTTTTAACACCCTCCCCTCTCATCTCTTTTATCTTGAGGCAGAAACATTAAATAGTACCTCTGAATATCTTACAGTTTTGAAATTGTTTAATTCTAAGATTCTGTTTGCTCATACCAAAAATATTCATCATGGAGGTCAAGTGTCTCTCTCACTAATGGTTCTCAACATTCAGTGCTCATTTCCAGTTCCAAGTTTTGGCTGCTGTCATTCCTCTTTAGCATCTTACCCAGAATCTCATCACCCCCATTTTCATCCTTTAAAAAGTCTATCTTAAAACTCTTGGCTTCGTCTTGATTATGTATGTGTCTTTTACATCTGTGAGGGCTCATAGAAGGCACAACTGCTTCTCTTACTTTCTCTTCCCACACAGGTCAGTTCTTCAGAGCATTCCTGTTCTTTTAAGTAGTTTAAAATAATGTCTGGGCTTCTAGTCTCTTCTAGAAGAAGGGTAGATTAGGGTTTTCCCACCGTGGCTCCATAGACATTAGGGTTGGCTATTTCTTTGTTGAGGTGGAGGGGGAGCTGTGTATTCCAAGAGGTTTAGCAGCATCTTTGGCCTCTGTCCACTAGATACTAGTAGCAGTTCCCCCTTTCTCCTCTCCCGGTTGTGACATCCAAAAATGTCTCCAGACATTGCCAAATGTCCCTTGGGTGGGGAGGGGTCAAAATTGACCCCGGTTGAGAATTGTATCGTAGATCGATCGTTTTTTAACTAGTAAAAATTGTGTATCTATCAAGTCTGGCATATATCTACGTGTATATAAACAGATTGGTCTTAATCTTAATGAAATCAATGAAAATTTGGATACAAGCTTAATTTTTATGAATTTAAGTCATTTTAAGTGAACTGGATGAATATACCTCTAATATGATAGCAGGCCCAGATAGATTTTTACTGACTTGAAATGAGTGAAGACAGTGTATTCTCAAGGAAATCTGCTAGGAGTTCCTTCTTAAAGCATTAAACCTGTGCATTTAGTTTTTGTAATTAAAAAAAAATCTGAAGTTCTTCAAAGAAAGTGTATACATACACATATGTAATGACTGAGCAATAGTCTTTCTTAGCTACCCTGAATGAATCTTTTTCTGTGCTCAGTTAAAGCCACAAGATTGGTCAGCATCTAATACTAACCTATTTGCTATTAGGAGATGAAGTTTCTCTGTAGTTTCTGTACTTTTATAGCTTCTATATTATACCTTGACATTAGCAAGAACAGAAGTAGGAGTCAGAAAAAGGTAACTTGATTTGCTTATAATTAAAAAATTTGACAATATTTTTTCAAATATTTGACAATATGCAAATGCTAGTCTGCAAATAGAAACTATTCTGGTTTTACAAAGATATGAAAATTAAAAAATCTGATATTTAGCCACAAAAAAATGAAAATCACTGGATGATTTAATTTATAATCTGTATCTATAGTCACAAGGAAGGACAATCATTCTTCCTAAAAAATCTATACCGTGGAACAACACAAAGCTCCTTTGGAAAGTTGAAAGTCAAAAGGTTCTCAGGTTAGTCAATGCTTTGCATTTTGGCATATCTAGTAAGAACTCAAACAGATGTTCAAAGCCATGGCAGCTTGCATTTCCTACTGTTAATTTTGTCTGGTAGCATGTATAAGTTGACTTAGAGTTGGGGTACATGCCATCTTTTAAAAAAAGAATCTTTCAAAGTTTGTTTAAAATAAGATCAGGATTTTTGATGTATTGAAAGTTTGACACAACTTGTTTGTTACATTATTGAATATGTTATATGTTCATGAGAATTAAAAAAATTCTTATTCAGGTAAAAAAAAAAAGCCTAAAGGTTCTGTAAAACTACAGTCAGTATTGATCGTTCCAAATTAGTAAAAGTAACTGACATATTGAACACTTATATACATATATGGTTTACACATGTTCATTTACTTTTCATAAAAAACCCTACAAGATAGGTTATTATTATTATCCCTTACTTTACAGATGAGTGAAGTTAGCCACAGAGATTAAGTAGTTTGAGAAAGATCCGAGAGTCAGTAAGAGGTGGGATTGGAATTCAAATTCAGATGGTCTGGCTTCAGGATCTGAACTCTAGACTACTCTGCTGCTCTGTCTCCTGCAGACACTGCTGGTGGCAAATGTTCAATCCTGGATTAACCTTCATCTGCCAGCCAGATCTCCCCAAATAAACAGGTATATATAACCTGAAAAAATACACATTACTATAGATACCAGCTGAACAAAATATTTGGAAAGTAAATCTGCCGTAAAAACTTGATGTTAACTGTGTTCCAGAGTCAAATATTAGGGACTTAAAAAAAATCATAAACAATACTGTTTCCTTCTACAGCTTTTGATAACTGAGAAAGAGCTGTGTGTATTACTTACTTTTGTTCTGAATGTTTCTTTCAACATGGGCAAGGTTCCTATGCTGAAATTATGAGTGTGATATATTAAACCTATCACCCTATCCTATTTTTAATTGTGTACATTTCCCAGAACCTCAAAGTCATTTCTAGGCGTGGAAGAAAAATAGAGTTTTAAAAAATGTTTAAAAGTAAAAATTGACTTTATTCAACACATTTTTATTGAGCATTTACTATGCACAAACACTGTGTCAAACACTTCCTTAGCTAATCCTTATAGAGCTTTAAAATCACAGGGCTTAAAATAAATCACATTCTCCAAACCTGGGACTTACTGCAATAGTTAGTAACTCATATAAGTAACAACCCTCTATATATCATGGTGGTTCCAGTTAAAAACCTAGGTTTTTGCCTTAGTTTATTCCCAATATCTTGCTTGTGTTTAGTATTTTAATCCCCCTGGAGAACTGGCCTTACTACCCTTTCCTAGTCCCTGCCAACATTCAAGCTCCTGGCATCCTGCTGTTCTTAGTAGACCTCACTCCTTGAAGTGAGATGTACTATTCTTAGTAAATCTGCCAGATAAACAGGTACCTGAGCCCCAAGCACCACTCCACCTGATTTCTCAAAAGGATTTCTGTCTGGAACTTTTGTTGCCCAGATGGACTAGATTGGACATTCCTGTTACCAAGAATGCCTAAATCATACTTAAGTTTATATATACTGTGGACCAGTGTCCCCAAACCCAACTGTAGCTCAAAATTCCTGGACACCTTACCCCAGAGATTGATTCAGTAGGTCTGGGATGAGGCCCAAAATTCATTACCTTTAAAGCACCCTAGGTACTTCTTATTTGAGGATCAGTGTTAGGGAATCTTTGCTTTGGACTGTTGATTCTTAAATGCTGGTCCCATAACAAATGTTTCACTAATATTGCAAAAAATGAGAAAAATAAGTACTACATGGTGATTAAAAAAGTAAGCTATTAATCATACTAATTTAAAGGACTGTCTTATTCTGAGATTATATCTTCTTTTGGGGGGTATTAAATTGTTTCTTTTATAAAATGATGGTGAGTAGAGGCACTAATTTATGTATTTTATTTGTTAAAGTAAACATATTACAACAGATACAAGGTTGACAATCTTTTGTCAGTCTCTAAAATCTAATATGAAATTATACTGGTCCATGAAATTCAAAAGTTCAGGAACCCCTTGCCTTAGACTACTCAACTGCCTGGTCAAGTAAGACACCCAGGCAGTTTCCCCTAGGGCCAATTTCGCCAGTTTCAGTTGACTGTTCACTCTTCCTGCTTTCCACCCCAGATAGCCTCAGAATTATGCCCTATACTTTGTAACCTGGACACTTGGTTAAGTGTCTCTACTTTGGGGCATTCAAGTCTTCCAACTGTGGGAACTTCATGTTAAAAAATTAATGTATACAGGTCATTAATTTTTTATTGATAACAATGATAAACATTAGACTGTAAGTCAAATGAATATTTGGTAAGTTTAAAAAGCAGTAATAGATAACCAACAAGGACCTACTGTAAAAAAACAAAAAACAAACAAACAAAAAAAACCCACCAAAAACAACAATAACAAAAAAAAGCAGTAAGAAGGCAATCAACTATATTCATAGAAAAGTGAGAGCCCCTCAATACTTTTCATAGGTTTAACTGTTATAAAGAATTACAGCATTATGTTTAGGGCCCAAATCCATGCTGTGATTTAGATATTGCATCTTTCAGCTTTTATTTTAGCAATTTTATGAAAGAGAATATGCTTTTTCCAAGCCAAGTAGACACAAATATTACACAGAATTTAGTCATTCAGAAGTTCCTGGGGAGTGCTGAGATTTATGTAGCTATTTCCAAAAATCTCAGAAGTAATATTTCTTCTAATGGGGAGTTTAATTTTGGCTCAGGTTTTCTTTAATTCATGCAGTCATGATGACAGGAAAGATGCTTGGTGATTTCAGATAAATCCTGAGGTTTGCTTTCCAAAAGGCAGCCATTGATTCATACATCAAAATTTGTAACTTTCCTAAATCTTTTTATTTTCCCTCCAGAGCACTGCAGTTCTTCACAGTTTATGATTTTACTGAACTCAGGACAGTTTAGCAAGGAGAAATGAGTAAACCTCTAATAGCCACTTGCTCCATGCACCAGCCTGAATTTAAATACCTTGGACAAATCAATAACGCTTTTGTCTTTTTCCTGAAATGTCAAATGGAAAGACACTCTGTACCCCTCATAAATCACTTAACCTCTGAGAACTCATTTCTCTCTATATAAAAGAAGGATAATACCACCAGTGTCACAGAGTTGTGGGTGGAAGATTAAATGAGATAATGCATATAAGATTCCTCCACACTTTGGGCACTGGAGTGTACTTCCCTTCAGGTGTCTTTATACTTTCTTACTGATGACCCTGGGGGCACTTTACAAGTTGGGTCTCTCAGGATCTTTAAATTCTAAAACCTGCTAATTTAAGGAAGCAGCTTATTAAATCTCTTCAACAAGTTTCCACATAATAAAGTTTCCAGACTGTATTTCAAATCTTCCAATTAGCACAAGAGCAAATAATGCTTGTGAAAAAAAAATCTTTTTTTTTTTAAATCCATAATCTTGATCACTTCTTCCAATGCATGATATTATTAATCTTATTTGTGTTACCATGGAAACCCTTCAGGTAAATGCTGCAGTGGAAGAGGTGCATAACTAACAAACAGCTGAAACTTCCCTCCTTTTGTTGTAGGTGTCCCACTATATTGTGAAACAGACTTCTTAATTTCTTTATAAGCAGTTAGGCCTCAGAGGTCAATGTTGCCGTTTTTTTTTTTTTTCTTTTGGCTAAAAAGTCTCAGGGAGCCATTTGTCGGGTACTACTCCCTGAATATTTTACTGAACTTCAGACCCAGTCTTTATTACTACTGCCAGTCTATCAATAGTCATTTGGCATTAACGCCATCAGAAAGGAAAACAGTATTGATACTTGAAATGTTTAAGAATATTTAAGAGCAAAAATTAAGGAAACGAATAGCCCATTAATTGGGGGATAAAATAACAGTAGTCCAAAATTTTAACCAATTTATGAGTCACACTTATAAGCATGTAATTAATTTAATTCCTATGCTAAAATGAAGGCATAGTAAAATTCAAGAGAAATTGAGGTTCAAAGTAGACAATAGTTCTTTTTTTAATTTTTAATTTTTATTGAGGCAGCATTGATTTATAACGTTTCATGTGTATAACACTATATTTCTACTTCTGTATACCATGCATTGTGCTCACCACCCAAACTTTATTTTCCATTGTCACCATTCAGTTGACCCACTTTATCCTTTTCACCCTCCCCCCTTCCCCTCTGGTAACCACTTACTCTGTTCTTTGTATCTGCATATGTTTTTTTAAAATATTTATTTTATTTTTTATTTTTTGGCTGTGTCGGGTCTTAGTTGCGGTACACGGGATCTTTGTTGCAGCACTCGGGTTTCTCTCTAGTTGTGGCATGCTGGTTTTCTCTCTCTAGTTGTGGCACGTGGGCTCCAGAGCACGTGGGCTCTGTAGCTTGTGGCACGCAGGCTCTCTAGATGAGGCGCGTGGGCTCAGTAGTTATGGCTTGTGGACTTAGTTGCCCCGCGGCATGTGGAATCTTAGTTCCCTGACCAGGGATTGAACGAACGTCCCTTGCGTTGGAAGGCAGATTCTTTACCACTGGACCACCAGGAAAGTCCCTCTACATATTTAATTTGGTTTGTTCCTTTATTTTGTTTTTGTTTATTAGTTTTTTATATTTCACAAATGAGTGAAATCTTATAGTATTTGTCTTTCTTTGTCTGACTTATTTCACTTAGCATAGTACCTCAAGATCCATCCATGTTGTTCCAAATGGCAAGATTTCATCTTTTTTATGGTTGAGTAGTATTCCATTGTATATATATACCACATCTTCTTTATCTGTTCATCCATTGATGGGCAGTTAGGTTGTTTCCATATCTTGGCTGTTGTAAATAATGCTGCAGTGAACAACATGGGGGTGCAAATATCTTTTTGGATTAGTGTTTTTATATTCTTTGTATAAATACCCAGAGTGGGATAGCTGGAACGTATGGTAGCTCTGTTCTTAATTTTTTTTTTTTTTTTCTGTGTAGTTGTGACTCTAGAACATACTTCATTTTTAAGCAGCTTTTTTTTTTTTTTTAAACATCTTTATTGGAGTATAATTGCTTTACAATGTTGTGTTAGTTTCTCTGTTCTTAATTTTTTGAAACATCTCCATACTGTGTCTTCCATAGTGGCTACACCAGTTTACGTTCATCAGGGTTGTCTTTTCTCTATCCTCACCAACACCTGTTATTTCTTGTCTTTTTGTTAATAGCCATTGTGACAGGGCTGAGATGATATTTCATAGTGGGTTTTTTTTTTCTCATTGTGGTTTTTATTTGCATTTCCCTAATAATTAGTGATGTTGGACATCTTTTTATGTGCCTGTTGGCCATCTGTATGTCTTCTTTGGAAAAATGTCTGTTTAGCTCCTCTGCCCATTTTTTAGTCAGGTTGTTTGTATTTTTGTTGTTTGGCGTATGAGGTCTTTATATATTTGGATATTAACCCCTTAATTGGATATATCATTTGCAAATATCTTCTCCCATTCTGTAGGTTTTTTCCTTTTATTGATGGTTTCCTTTGCTGTGCAGAAACTTTTTAGTTTGATATAATCCCATTTGTTTATTTTTGCTTTTGTTTCCCTTGCTTGAGGAGACATATATAGAAAGATATTGCTTAGACTGATGTCAAAGAGCATATTGCTTATGCTTTCTTCTAGAAACTTTATGGTTTCAGGTCTTAGGTTCAAGTCTTTAATCCATTTTGAGTTAATTTTTGTGTCTGGTGTGAGATAGTGGTCTAGTTTCATTTTTTTGCATGTGGTTGTTCAGTTTTCCCAACACCATTTATTGAAGAGACTATCCTTTCTCCACTGTATGTTCTTTGCTCCTTTGTTGTACATTTATTGCTGTTATATGTGTGGGTTTATTGCTGGGCTGTCAGTTCTATTCCATTGATCTATGTTTTTGTTCTTCTGCCAGTACCATGCTGTTTTGATTACCGTGGCTTTGTAGTATAGTTTGAAAGCAGGGCATGTGATACCTCCAGCTTTTTTCTTTTTTCTTAGGATTGCTTTTGCTATTCAGGGTCTTTTGTGGTTTCACATAAATTTTAGAATGTTTTGTTCTATTTCTGTGAAAAAATACCTTGAGATTTTGATAGGGATTGCACTGAATTTGTAGACTTGCTTTAGATAATAACATTTGACAATGTTAATTCTTCCAGCCCATGAGCACAGACTGTTTTTCCATTTATTTGTGTTCTTCAATTTCTTTTAACACTGTCTTATAGTTTTTTAGTGTACAGGTTTTTCACCTCCTTTGTTAACTTTATTCCTATGTATTTTATTCTTTTTGTTGAGGATTGTATTCTTAATTTTTCTTTCTGGTGGCTTATTGTTAGCATATAGAAATACAACACATTTTTGTATATTGATTTTGTATCCTGCAAGTTTATTGTATTCATTTATTATTTCTAATAGTTTTTTTTGTGGAGTTCTTAGGGTTTTCTATATATAAAACCATGTTATCTGCACGTAGTAACACTTTTACTTTTTCTTTTCCAATTGGAGACCTTTTATTTTATCTTACCTAATTGCTCTGGCTAGGACTTCCAATACTGTGTTGAATAGGAGTGGTGAGAGTGGGCATCCTTGTCTTGTTCCTGTTCTTAGAGGGATAACTTGTTTTTTTTTTTTTTTACCATTGAGTATGATGTTACCTGTACATTTGTCATATATGGCCTTTATTATGTTGAGGTACATCCCTTCTTACCCACTTTTTTTTTTTAATAAGTTTTTTTAAAAAAATTATTTATTTATTTATTTATGGCTGCGTTGGGTCTTCGTTGCTGTGTGCGGGCTTTCTCTAGTTGCGGCGAGTGGGTGCTACTCTTCGTTGTGGTGCACGGGCTTCTCATTGTGATGGCTTCTTTTGTTGCAGAGCATGGGCTCTGGGTGCGTGAGCTTCAGTAGTTGTGGCACACGGGTTCAGTAGTTGTGGCTTACGGGCTCTAGAGTGCAGGCTCAGTGCTTGTGGTGCATGGGCTTAGTTGCTCTGTGGCATGTGGGATCTTCCTGGAGCGGGGCTTGAGCCCATGTCCCCTGCATTGGCAGGTGGATTCTTAACCACTGCACCACCAGGGAAGTCCCCCTTCTTACCCACTTTATTGAGAGTTTTTATCATAAATAGGTGTTGCATCTTGTCAAATGCCTCTTCTGCATCTATTGAGAGGCTCATATGACTTTTGTCTTTCATTTTGTTAATGTGGCATATCATGTTGATTGATTTGCGCATATTGAGTCATCCTTGTGTCCCTGGAATAAATCCCACTTGGTCATGGTGTATGGGCCTTTTAACATATTGTTGAATTCAGTTTGCTAATATTTTATTCAGGATTTTTGCATTCATGTTCATAGGGATGTTGGCCTGTAATTTTCTGGTAGCATCCTTATCTAATTTTGGTATCATGGTAATGCTAGCCTCATTAAATGAGTTTAGAAGTGTTCCCTTCTCTTTAATTTTTTGGAATAGTTTGAGATGGTAGAGTATTAGATCTTCTTAGAATGTTTGATAGAATTCATCTGTAAAGCTGTTTCTTGGTCCTGGACTGTTCTTTGGGGGGAGCTTTTTGATTACTGTTTCAACCTCTGTACTAGTGATTGGTCTATTCAGATTTTCTATTCCTGTCACTCTTGGAAGGTTGTATGATTCTAGGGATTTGTTCATTTCTTCTAGATTGGCTAACTTGTTGGCGTCAGATTTTACTTCTGAGCTGGGAATATAGCAAAAAGTAACAGACTGCTGTCCATTTATACTAATACCTTTGTATTACATTTTTACAAATAATACCTTTGTAATATATTTTTATATTTTCTTGCCATCTGTGAATAAACAGTCTAATTCTGTATAAATGTTGGTCATTCTCCTCAATCCTTTTTGGAAGTAGACAGGGAAATAAATTTAAGAAAGACAAAAAATGAAAAGTGTTGGTCTGTATGTAAAATTTCAGTCTATTCCATTTCTCTACAAATCTACTAGAAAAACACAGTGCTAACCTGAAATTTTTTTGCCTTATTTATGTCTCTTCTTAGTTGCTAAACTTTCTGCATGTGGTTACTTTTCTCCTAGTTTATCTTTTAATTGTTATTCTAAATATATGATTTATTTCAATATTATCATAATATTATGATTTATTTCACTTTAGCAAATAGAAGCCGTTCTTTTTCTGTTGACAGTCATTTTGCTGTAGACATTAAAGGTCTAGTAAGAATTCTAATAGTCTCCTTTAAAACTTATTTCATAGTTATAATATTTGTAAGTAATCTTTATGCAGTACAAGGTTTACTCCAGTGCTGTTTTAGGAGTGAAAAAGAATCAGTCTTAACATGCATTTCTTTTAAAAAGTCTGAAATTATGTATTCATGCAAAGTACTATGCACAGTATTGGAAATGAAAGCTAGTAACAGCTACCTTACCTGCTCACAAACTAGTTTTTGAGGTTGAAATAAAAATCACATAGAATTGATATGAAAAGGACAAAGTTGGCCATGTAAAATTAAAATAGTGTTATTAATAGTGCCTAATTTATGTTAATGTGCAAGCGAATAATTCACTTACTTGACCATTTCCCATTACTCAGTGCCTCTCATCAATGTTATAATTATATTACATATAAGAAAGAATAAAGAACAGCTGTTATGTACATATTTTCTGAATATTCTTGCTTTTGCAGCTTAGATACTCCTCTGATTAATGTGGAATATTTTCCTATCATATAAAAATCTATTTTAATACTAACATTAGCTATTATATAACTACTTAATTCTAAATATTAAGATTTTCCAGTACTACTTATGAAAATAAACCATAAAATTTCTTTCTGAGCCAGTTCAGCTTCTTCTAAAATATAATAGAGCATATATAGATATAACTATATTGTGTCAGTATTTAGACCATAGTTATGCTAAGAGTAGCATGAGGTCACTCTTTGGAGTTATTGCCATGAATATGCCAACAACTAAGTATCTCTTTAGGTTAGATTAAAGCCAGGAAGTCCATTTGCTCTGTAAATAATAAATACAGTTTGAGAGCATTTACTTAACTAAGTGTACTGATTTGAAGGAGCAAAACAGGAAAAAGTAATTAAGACGTTTGGATCTTTGATTCAGCTCTGTTACTCAGCTCTGTTACCTTGGGCAAATAGTTTAATCTCTAGGCTTCAGTTTCCTCATCTGTAAATAAAGAGGCTGGTCTTTGAAGTCACTTCTGGCCAGAAGGGCCTATGATTAGATTTCACACTTACATTGCATTCCTGGGGTAGATTAAGAGTCTCAAACAGAGGAAAGGGAGAGACTAGAGTAAAAAGGAAAATGAGCCTGAGGGAAAGAAAGCCAAGAAATCAAAGAGAGAAAATGCAAAGGGATGGTTAGTGCTGTTCTAGAGATTTTCATGTTAAAAATATGAATGCATGTACGTAAAGACTGTCTCTACTCTTTTTTTTTCAAGTTGGGCTCTGATTTTTATTTTTACTTTTTAAAATTTTATTGAAGTATAGCTGATTTACAATGTTGTGTTAATTTCTGTTGTATAGCAAAGTGATATATATATATATATTTTTTTTCTTTTCCGTTATGGTTTACCACAGGATATTGAATATAGTTCCATGTGCTGTACAGTAGGACCTTGTTGTTTATCCATCCTATATATTGAATATTATAATTTGCAAGACTGTGTCTGCTCTTGACTCTCCGTTTTGCTAATCATATTCTCTGGTCTCAGTACAAAGGCTAATATGTCAGCTGCATTATTGGTGTGAGGGCAGAGGAAAAGTGGCAGGAAGTGGTCCAAGATAGTAGGTAGCAAGGACAACAATGAAAGTAGATGACCAGAGAATCTGAGCCAGGCCAAAACAGTATAACATAAGGAAAACTAGATTTAAAGCTGTTTATCCCAAACTGTAGTTCCTGCTTTAATCTTAAGTAACCACTGAATTACCCTGGGCTCAAGTTTGAGATTTGGGAAGTAGTACTGAACATAGAGAGACTAATGTGAAACAGAAATGAAAATCTGTAGGATCCCCAAATTAAAAAGAACTGTGAAATGAGAGGGACAGGTAGGAAGATAGATCATCAATATGGATGCCATTGTGTTATCAGAAATTATATAATTAAACAAGGAAGATGTTAGATAATATACAGGTGTAAAACTTGCGTCAGACCTTGCTTCACACAACAGATATGTTCTAATAGTATGTAAATTTATTTTGGATCAGTAAAATCAGTTTAGTTGTGCTAAGAATGCATACTATTTTAAAGGACTCCTTACAGAGAACAATTATACTGTAATCTAATTTTTTATAAACCCAGCATTCTTTATTCAGTTTGCTTGACGACATAAAACCTGTTATGTTTGTCCAGGTTCAGATGTACAAATCTGACCACATTTGTTAACATCACTACTGTATTTAATATTACTCTGGGAGTACCGGCCAATGAAATCAAAGAGAAATTGTGATTATTTGATTAATAACTCTTCTTCCCACTAAGTATATTTTTACTCATATTGTACCCCTAATGGCAAGCTCAACACTCATTCAGTTGTTGAATTAAATGAATGAATAATAATAGCCACCAGTTCTAAGCACTGTGTTGAATGCTTTATTTACATTTCATTTAATGTTCTCACTTTAGAGTCATGTAATTACTCCAGTTTTACAGCTTTGGCTCAGAGATCAAGAGCTAGTAGATGATACTGGGCTAGGTGGGAGATACAGAGAATTATAAAAAGATCCTGCATATAGAGCTTATAGTCTACTAAAAGCTGAATAAATGCTTTAAGTGAACACAGAAAACATTAACATACTATTTGTGCATAGTTATTGCAGTATTGATATTTGGTCTGATATACCATGTGCTTTTTTTTTTTGGCTGCGCTGGGTCTTCGTTGTGGCGTGTGGTCTCTTCATTGTGGTGTGCGAGCTTCTCTAGTTGCGGTGCTTGGGCTCTCTAGTTGTGGCGTGGGCTTAGTTGCCCTGTGGCATGTGGGATCTTAGTTCCCCGACCAGGGATCGAACCCATGTCCCCTGCATTGGAAGGCGGATTCTTAACCACTGGACCACCAGGGAAGTCCCCCACGTGCTATTTTAACTCACTGATGTAGCACTATTTTTGCTGGTATTAATGCAGTTTTCTTGGAATCATTTGCATCTTGAGATGTTCCCAGCTAGTTACATACTGTACATTAGAATTTCAGATTGAGCAAGGGTCAACTCCACAATTTCCAAGAGGAAGAAAAAAATAATTGATAAAGCATAGCTCTGTGGCAAGAATAATTGTAATTTAATTCAAAGACTTTCTGAATAAGTAGAATATAAACATGAAAGCACTGAAAATGATATAGTAGCTGTTGGAACCTCCCATCTCTACATGATGAAATTAAGGAGATAAAAACCAAACCAAAAATGCTTTTTTGAAGTAAAAGCTGTAGCTCCCTATCAGTAAAAAAGATTTTAGTCCCTTTTAAAAAGAAAACAAAAGTCTGTTAAAAAGATTTTCTTAAAAGTTATGCAGATGACATTATTTGAAGACTAAAGCATCAGAGGAAAATATGTAGTGTTAGCTTGTAGCTTTCTCCTCACTGCTCTCTTCACATAGAAAATGTATCAGCAGCTAGAATACTTTGCATAAGAATATGCACAATAAAAATGATGCTATTGGATCTTTCACTGAAAGGTTATGTTAAAAAAAGGTCAAATGAAATTTCATTTTCATGTTTTATAATTAATGGTTATCAGTGTATATACTGTTTAGTTCATTTTAGAATATTTTATTACTTATGCTAGTTTATGTTAAAATAACCATGTATGTTTCACATTTTATAAATTTATGTTTGTAGTTGCCATTTTGTAATATATTTAATTTTATATTTGCAGAAATGTATTTATAATCTATATTTTAAATGCTTTAGTTTCACTTTTTTTTTTTTTTAAAGGAGTTACTGGATTCCGAACACTTTAAAATACTGCGATTAAAACTGATGTTTTAATATTAAATGAAGTAAATGCCAAAATAAAGAAATACTGGTATTAAAATTAGTATTTTAGTATTAAATGAAATAAATACTGAAAACAAATATTTTTGTAGTAGAAACTGTACATATTCATTGCATACACTCTTTGCATGTATTGTATATTTTGCAATAAAAAAGAAAAATATATAATTGAAAAAAGTACACTGCATAAACTATGCTTTGTATTTGAGTATTCATAGAAAAGAGAACTCTAGTGAATTCAGTTATTTTAGAAGATATGGAATAAGAATTTTAAAATTTTGTCACCTTTCTGAAAATATTGTATATCAAGCTATCTACGTAACCTGTATTTTAGAAATTTGTAGCTTAAAATAAAAACCGTTCAAGTGCGACTTACCCAAGAACCACATCACTTGCTTTCTATGTGCTCACAGTAAAACTATTTCAGAAATTAACCAGATTTTTTTGTTCTAATGAGGTGGTTACTTTAAAAAAAAGATGCTCTCTATATTTAACTTAGAAGGGCATTTGCTAAGAGTAAGAAGAGTTCATGCTGTTGCATCTCACAGGGTTTTTTTTGTTTTGTTTTGTTTTTGGTTTTAGCACTAGTTACTAATCCATCTTGTTCAGTAGAATTTGTAGATTGGCAACACAGGATTTCTGTATCATATAATTTGGTTAACAAGGATATAGAGAATTTTACCTATTTTTGGTAGCCACTTCTGTTATTTCTTGGAAAATGAACAGTATAGACCTAGGTGATACTTTCCATTTTGATTGTGGCTGATTTTAACAGAAGTTTTGAAAATTACTTTCTTTTCTTTTTTTCTGCCTTTGAATATAGTTCCTTCTTCCTGGAATGCCTTCTTCTCCTGATTCTAGGTGTCCATATCCTACCTATTTTTCAGGACTCAGTTTAAAATTTATCTGTTTGCCCATAGCTAACATCATACTCAGTGGTGAAAGATTGAAAGTTTTCCCTCTAAGAACAGGAACGACACAAGGATACCTGCTTTCATTACTTCTATTCAGCGTAGTATTGGGAGTTTGAGCCAGAGCAATTATTCAAGAAAGGAAATAAAAGATATCCACATCTGATCAGAATAAGTAAAATTATATCTGTTCACAGATGACATGATCTTCTATGTAAGAATCACTAAATATTGCACAAAAAACTTGTACAACTAATATAAACAAATTCAGCAAAATTATAGGGTACAGAATCAGCACTCCCACAGCAGTTGGGTTTCTACACACTAACAATGAACAATTTGAAAGGAAATTAAGAAAACAATTCCATTTATAATAGCATCAAGAAGAATAAAATACCTAGGAATAAATAACCAAGGAGGTGGAAGAGTTATCCACCGAAAACGATAAAACATTGCTGAAAGAAATTAAACAAGACACAAATAAATAAAAGATGTCCCTGTATATAGACTGGAACACTTAATATTGTTAAGATGTCCATACTATCCGAAGCATTTTACAGATTCAATGCAATCTCTGTCAAAATCCCCATGAAATTTTTTGCAGAATAGAAAAATCAATTCTAAAATTCATATGAGTTCTCAAGGGACACCAAATAGCCAAAATAATCTTGAAAAAGAAGAACATAGTTGAAGACTTCACATTTACTGATTTTAAGGCTTATTACAAAGCTGCAGTATGGTACTGGAATACAGGCATAAAGACTGATGGAATGGAATAGAAAGTCCAGAATAAACCCTCACATGCATGATCAAATTATTTTCAACAAAGGTGCCAACTCCATTCAGTGGGACCTTTTCAGCTGGGGAAACTGGATATCCACATACAAAATAATACAGCATATACAAAAATTAACTCAGAATGAACATGAATCAAGATCTAAATGTAATAGAAGCTAAAATTATAAAAAGTCTTAGAAGAAAACATGGGAAAGTTTCATGACATTAGATTTGGCAGTGATTTCTTGGATGTGATAACAAAAGCACAGATAACAAAAGAGAAAATAGATAAATTGGACTTCAGATTTGGACTTCATAAAAGTTTTGTGCATTAAAGAACACTATCAACATAGTGAAAAGGCAACCCACAGAACGGGAGAAAATATTTGCAAATCATATATATGAATAGGGATTAATATCCAGAATATATAAGTAACTCTTTCAAGTCAACAACAACAGAAAAACCTAAACAACCCTATAAGAAGTGGGCAAAGCACTTGAATAGACATTTGTTCAAAGAAGATATACGATTGGCCAATAAGCACATGACAGGATATTCAGTATTACTAATCATTAGGGAAATGAAAATCTAAACCACAGTGAGACATCACTTTACACCCATTCGGATGGCTGTATTAAAAAAAAACAGAAAACGATTGTTGGCAAGAATGTGGAGAAATTGGAGCCTTTGTGCACTGTGGATGGGAATGTAAAATGTTCCAGCCGCTGGGGAAAAAACAATATGGTGGTTCCTCAAAAATTAGCCATAGAATTACTGTATGATTCAGCAATTTCATTTGGTATAGACCCAAAAGAATTGAAAGCAGGGTCTTGAAGAGATATTTGTACATCTTTGTTCATGGCAGCATTATTCACAATAGCTGGAAGGTAGAAGCAACACAAGTGTCTATTGACAGATGAAAAGATAAGCAAAATGGTACTATATACTTACAACAGAATATATTATTCAGCCTTAGAAAGGACATTTTGATTCGTGCTACCATTTGGAAGAACCTTGAGGACATTATGCTAAGTGAAATAACCCAGTCACAAAAGACAAATATCTGTATGATTTCACTTATATGAGGGGCCCAGAGTAGTCAGAATCATAGGGACAGTATAGAATGATGGTTGCCAGGAGCTGAAGGGAGGGGAGAAGGGAGAGTTACTGTTTAATAGGTACAGAGTTTCAGTTTTGCAAGATGAAAAGAGTTCTGGAGATTGATAGTGGTGATGGTTGTACAACAGTGTGAATGTACTTAATGCCACTGAACTGCGCACCTGAAAATAGTTAAGATGATAAATTTTATGTTATGTATATGTTATTACAATTTAAAAGTGATATTGAAGGGAATCAGTAAAACATCTTCAGTTTAAAAGTTTTTTTAAAAAAGAAGAATGTCTTGGGCATTTGTTGACCTAATCGACCTAACTAATCGAATGCAGTAACTGTATAACAGCACTGTTTAGAAATGTCTTTTTTTCTTTGTAGCTTCATATTTGGAATTATATATCCACTTACTAACTATTTCTACTTTATAAAAGAGCAGATAACTTTGAATAGCAAGTTTAATTTTTTGATTTCAGAGCTTTAGCTTATTTTTAATGAATTAAAAGATAACTTTACACGCGACAGAGAGAAGCCCGCGACAGTGAGAGGCCCACGCACCGCGATGAAGAGTGGCCCCCGCTTGCCGCAACTAGAGAAAGTCCTCGCACAGAAACGAAGACCCAACACAGCCAAAAATAAATATAATATTTTTGTGTTGTCATATATATATATTTGTTTATATTTATATATAAACAATATATATATACTTGTTTATATTTATATATAAACAATATATATATAATATATATTTATATATATTTGATGCTTATTGATTTAAATTATGAATGCAAATAGAACTCTAGACTTGACATCAAATTCTTTTTTTTAAAGCATATGCAATAAAACCCTGCCATAATGTGACAAGTGAGATCCAAAAATTTTAGTCACATAGAAAGTAGTGTAAGGTTTGTGAAAATGTACTGAACTAGTGAAAAATTGTACTGAACTGACTTTTCACTAAAGTGAGAAGGTTCCAAATGATCTTGTGTTCAGTCGCTTTGTACCTTACTCTGAAGGACTTTAGCTTGCTGTTTCTTGAGAACAAGAGCAGGGCAGAGGACAGGAAACACATTATATTCAAATTTGTATAACCTCTCTCTAGAGGCTTTGTTTTTATTCAGTGATTTTTATGTTTGTTAGCCTTACTAGAAACATGATGAAAAAGTACCCTTTTGATTTTCAGAGACAAGGGTTTTGTTCCCAAAGATTTAAATTTGTTGCATTTAAAGAAATTTCATCTGTATTAATTTAGGTTCTCTGAGAAGCAACCTCCCAAATGGGATTTAACCTGCAAGAAATGCATGTGAGAGGAAATGGAGAGGGAGCCAAATGAGACTGAGAGAGCCATAAGACCAGGATGCAAGTCTGACCCTAAAGGAGGAAGAGGTGGGGGAGGAAGGAAGATTGAGTAGAAGTATCTTAGGCTGCAGTGAAGTTCTAAGGGGAGTTTGACAAAGTTGTCAAGGAGTTCTTGAGCCAAATTCATCTGTTGGAAGAGTCCTTGGTCTCCCTCAACCAGATCTTTCTTTGTATCCCTGCCTTCTTCATTATGTGAGAACAGCTGGTGGTGGGAAGCCTGGCAGCTGGGGCCCTGGTCAGCTAGCTCCCTGTGGTTAGAAATCTGAGAGCAATATTCTCATAACCACAGCACCATCTTTTTATAAGTTATTTTTTATTCTTTGTGTGGAATCTATTATGACCTGCTAAATCATTGCCTTTAAAAGACATGGCTCTATAAATTAAGGACATTTGGTATAAACCATACTTGGAGGGGAAGTTGAAGAATTGTAATATTTTTGTGTTGTCATATATATATATTTGTTTATATATATTTGATGCTTATTGATTTAAATTATGAATGCAAAAGAGGGAGAGGTGCTCTTTTTTTCCCCTTCAAATCTCTAATACCTATTATATCCTTATTCTCAAGTAATGACCTTGCCTCCTATTTTACTGAAAAGGATAGAACTGATCACAAGAGAATTTTCCACAAGCTACTGCCACCAAGCTGCCTAAACCTGAGTCCATTTACTCTGCCTTCTCTCCGATTACTATAACTGCTCATACTTTTAGCAAAGGTTAGTCCCTTCACTTATGCATGCATCTACCCTTACCTACTCAGTGCTCATTGCTCCAGTTCTTCTCTTTCTTCTATATTATCAGTTTTCCTTTCTTTTGTATTATTTCCATTAGCATACAATCATATTGTTTCTTCCATCTAAAATCCACCCACACTTAACCACACTTCTTTCTTTAGCTGTCATCCCATATCTCTTCTCTCCTTAAAAGCAGAATTCATTGAAAGTGGTGTCTGTATTCACTGTCTCTAATCTCTTTCTTCCTAATCTTTTTAAACCCATTTTAGTCAGACTTCTGCCCTCACTACTTCAATAAAACTGCTCTTGTTATGGTTGTCAGTGATCTGCATATTGCTAAATCCTGATGGTCAGTTTTCAGTCCTCATCTTACTTTGAGTAGCACTTGACAAAGTAGATCACTTCCTCCTCCTTGAAATAATACATTATTCATTTGGCGTCCAAGATACCAAACTTTTCTGGTTTTACTCTTAGCTCACTGGTCATTCATTCCTTCTCAATGTCCTTTGCTGGTTCCTCCTCAATTCCTTGACTTCTGATTGTTGGTGTGCAACAGAGCTTAATTGAGATTGCATCCAGGATCATGTTTTACCATATATCTTTGGGAAGACCACTTCTGTTGAATTCCAGGCATGTATTTAACCACCTACTCAACATATCCACCTGGATGCCTAAGGATATCTCATACATAACTGTCTGAAACCAAAATATTTGTCTTCCCTTTGACCAAACTTGTTCACTTAAATTACCCCAGTTTAGTTCAAAGCACTGTATCCTTCTAGTGCATGGTGCTCAGAACTGATGTCTCTCTTTCACAGCCCACACTCAGAACATCAGAATATTTTGTTGATACTGCCTTCAGAATATATCCAAAATCTTACCATTTCACACCACTTTGCTTCTTCCACCCTGGACTAAGCCAGCCTGATCTCTGGTCTGGATTATTGCAGTAGCCTTCCCCGAAAGTCTCCCTTGCTTTGAAGCAATTTTTATCAACAGAAGCCAGAGTGATCTGTTAAAAAACCTGTCAGGCTTATGTCAGGACCATGCAGTGTGTTTTCATCTTACTCCAGCTTAAAGCCAAGTCCTTATGGTGGAAGATAAGGCATGTGTGATCTGCATTCTGACCCCTCACACCTCCATTTCAACTCCTCTTCCTCCTGCTCATTCAGCATAGCTTGCTTATTCAGCTTCTAGCTCTTCCTGGAATACATCAAGCATATGCAGGCTCAAGGTCTTAAACATTTTAACAACTAAACCTGAAACTGTATTAGTTCTTTAGGTAAGCAGAAGCAGTAAGGGTACGACTGTTATCCAAAGTAATATAGGCAGGAAGGCAGAATAAAAACACATAAGTGTTTGTGGTAAAAATAGAGTTGGAGAATGAGGAAATATGTTCTGAGTGCTTCTCTTTAGTGAGGTAAGAAGCAAGATTATTAGCTGAGAGTGAGATGGATAGGTGATGGTCTAAGTTTAAAGTGAAGGAACAAGGTCCAAGATAGTTGGCTAGGGTAATTGCATAGTGAATCACTTCAGGCTAGGTAGCATTAAAGCCTATTAAGTTAATAGGCACAGATTTCAAAGTATGACCAGTTAGCAAGATTATTTCTTTTTCTTTTTTTCACCTTTCTTCAGTGGGGTGTGAAAGGGTTGATGAAGAGTTGAATATAAAACTAGGGTTGAAATTTGACAAAGTGAGAGAGGGCAAGGACAGTGAGGCTCTTTGCAAGGAGTGATTATAATGATGGCTTATGGAATCCAAGCTGTGAAGATGGAAATGAAGACAGGAGTGGGGTGAGGAATAGTAATAATGTGTCAGAATCAATGGATTGAGGTCTTTAGCGGGGAGTGAAAATTATAGGCCTTGGAGTACTAGAGATACTGAGTTGGCAGGGCCAGCTGAGAATGAGATTCTTGAAATTTATTGGGAGGAGAGGGGCGTGGCTAATGACAATGGAGATGACTATTGGAGTGAGTTCCTGAGGTAGCAGAGGAGAAAGTTTGTGAAGAGAAGTAAAAAATACGTAGAGGGATGTTGGAAGGATCACCTGGATAGATTTGAAGTCACTAAGAGCTTTAATTTAAAATTTAATTTAAAAATGTAAGTAAAAATTAAAAGGTATCATGTGAATTTCTCAAATATATAAGTTTGCATCTATCTTTTAAAACACAACACAAAACCACAAAATAAATCCAAATAATTAAGTTGATTTTTAAAAACTAAGAATATTCATCAATTTACTTTGGAGGTAGATGTTGTTGACCCTCAGTTGTAAATTGACTTGTCAGTGCCATGAGACTTAAACAAAAAGAAGAAATTTCCACAGTCCCTTATGAATCAAAGAATGAGAAAAATCAGTTGTGTTAGATCTTAAAAATGTTTTTGGTAGTACTTTGGTATTCAGAAGTGCTGGAGAAACTTTGGCAGAAAATTGGAGCCATAGAGTAAGCCCAAACTAGGACAGCAAAGTCATTATTCTGCTTTTTAGTGAAGAAAGTTTTTTTAAACAGTTGTGACCCTTGGTGCTTTACTGAAAGCACTTCACTGGGACTTCATTTGGATGCAAGGCTGTGTCAAAGTAATTAGAGAAACAAGGATTGAATATTTAGTAGTGACTTCTAAAAAAATTACAATATTTTGTGATACATAAAATAGTTCTTTTTATTTAAACTACATTAAGTATATCATTATATAGATAAAAGTAAGAAGATTGAGTAAATATAGAATTTATTACCACCCTTATTACTATTCAATAGAATCTTGGCGCAACATATAATTCATTTGATTTATGCTGAATGGTGTGGACATTTAAGTTGGTGTTGATGCCAGCTTTAATTTAGTGTTTTCCTTTTGTTCCCAAATGAATAGGGTAAAATAACTTTAACCATTTTACAAAATTAAAAGACAACGCCTGAAGGAAACAAGAGCTTTCTTGAGTTTAAATATGAAATGGTAACATTTAATCCCGGCACACCTCTGATGGAGAGATACATTTCACAGAAGCTGTGGAAAGAAAGAATGTTTTGGAAAAGGAAGTAAGGGGATGATTAAGGCAAGGAAATGGAAGAAGTTGGAAGTGGCTATAGTAATCCAGAACAAATCCTAGAAATAAGAGCAGTGCTGAAAGTGGAAAGAATAGCAAAGTGAGGATAAGTTGCCTATTTTGATGATTTAATATTCTTACTTATTTCTAATCCATAGGTGGTTTCAGAATAATGCTTAATTCTTTAGTTCGTCTTTCCCCAACATTTTCCATAGTCCAAAATATTTGCTGGCATGGAGCCGGGAGATGTACGAAGGGATTGGTAGGTATTACCTTTGAAGGCCTAAAGCCTTAGGATTCTGATTCTTATTTTTTTATTTAAGAGCTTTGTACTTTGTACTTTATTTCGTGGTAGTAGAAGTCATTCCTTCATCTCCAGCCATCTTCTGTCATGCTTCCATGCTTGTTTTACTCACTAATGGTAAGACCACTAAAGAAAGGCTGAACGACTTCTTATCAGGAATGTTGTAAAGAGTGGTTATGGCATTCAGTGTGTGTTTGTATTAGACAGTTTCTAACTTTGAGATTTTTAATTTGTTCCTTTTATCAAAGCTCCCCAGTGATCAAAAAGTTTTTTCAGTCTTATATTTCGCTCCTGGTGAAAGTAATGCATCATTTTAAATAACACTCTTTGTAACAGTTATTCATTTGGATACTAAGAATATAAAACTGGCAGTGGGGGGCTTCCCTGGTGGCGCAGTGGTTGAGAATCTGCCTGCCAATGCAGGGGACACGGGTTCGAGCCCTGGTCTGGGAAGATCCCACATGCCGCAAAGCAACTAGGCCCGTGAGCCACAACTACTGAGCCTGCGCGTCTGGAGCTTGTGCTCCGCAACAAGAGAGGCCGTGACAGTGAGAGGCCCGCGCACCGCGATGAAGAGTGGCCCCTGCTTGCTGCAACTAGAGAAAGCCCTTGCACATAAACGAAGACCCAACACAGCCAAAAATAAGTATAAATAAATAAATAAAATTAAAAACAAAACAAAACTGGCAGTGATTTAAAAAGATAATCTATCTAGTGCTATCCCATTTTGGTTGCTAGTCATCTATGAGCAAATCAGGTAAGCATTCAGGGCATCAGCTTCCATATTTATAAAATGAAGGGTCTGGGACCATTATTTACTAATAAACATTAATTACTATATACTTATTTATCAAATAATAGCATGTTGTAGTAGAAAGAAAATGAGATTTGGAGTCAAAGGTTGATGTCCTTAATTTCAGAAACTTGGTTTTCTCATTTGTAAAATGCCTTATCAATAGAGTTTTGTAGGTGATATTTGGTAATATATGTGAAGACACTTTGTAAATTCAAAAGTATATATAAATAGAATGGTTATTCAATCAGGGAGTAAGTGCCTTGTATGTGCTGGGCTGTGTGATGAAGTTCACTTTGTTATCTTTTCTGGTTTTAACATTTATTAAGTCATTGAATTCCATAAAAATACTAAAATCATTATGAACAAATGAAGCTATTTGTTTTTTGTTTCTCTGCTTTTTTATTTTTAATTCTTTAAAATTTTATTGAAGTATAGTTGATTTACAATGTTGTGTTTAATTTCTGCTGTACAGCAAAGTGGCTCAGTTATGCATATATATATTTTTCATATTCTTTTCCATTATGGTTTATCATAGGATATTGAATATAGTTCCCTATGCTATACAGTAGGACCTTGTTGTTTATCCGTCCTATATATAGGATATATATATAGTTTGCATCTGCTAATTCAAAACTCCCCACCCTTCCCTCCTCCACCCTCCTCTCCCTTGGCAACCACAAGTCTGTTCTCTATATCTGTGAGTCTGTTTTTGTCTCATAGATATGTTCATTTGTGTCACATTTTAGATTCCACATATAAGTGATACCACATGGTATTTGTCTTTCTCTTTCTGACTTACTTCACTAGTATGATAATCTCTAGGTCCATCCATGTTGCTGCAAATGGCATTATTTCATTCTTTTTAATGGCTGAGTAGTATTCCATTGTGTATATATACCACATCTTCTTATCCATTCACCTGTTGATGGATATTTAGTTTGCTTCCATGTCTTAGCTAATGTGAATAGTGCTGCTGTGAACATAGGGGTGCATGTATCTTTTTGACTTATAGTTTTGTCTGGATATATGCCCAGGAGTGGGATTGCTGGATCATATGGCAACTCTATTTTTAGTTTTTTGAGGAACCTCTGTACTATTTTCCATAGTGGCTGCACCAATTTACATTCCCACCAATAGTGTAGGAGGGTTCCCTTTTCTCCACACCCTCTCCAGCATTTATTTGTAGACTTTTTAATGAAGGCCATTCCGACTGGTGTGAGGTGGTACCTCATTGTAGTTTTGATTTGCATTTCTCTAATAATTAACGATGTTGAGCTAATTTTCATGTGCCTATTGGCCATCTGTATGTCTTCGGAGAAATGTCTGTTTAGGTCTTCTGCCCATTTTTCAATTGGGTTGTTTGTTTTTTGTTATTGAACTGTAGGAGCTGTATAGAGGGAACATATCTCAATGTAATAAAAACTATTTATGACAAACCCACAGCCAATATAATACTCAATGGTGAAAAGCTGAAAGCCTTCCTACTAAAATCTAGAACAAGATAAGAATGCCCACTTTCACCGCTTAAACATAGTATTGGAAGTCCTAGCCACAGCAGTCAGACAAGAAAAAGAAATAAAAGGTATTCAAATTGGTAGGGAAGAGGTAAAATTGTCACTATATGAAGATGACATGATACTGTATATAGAAAACCCTAAAGACTCCACACAAAAACTACTAGAACTGATAAATGAATTCAGCAAGGTAGCAGGATACAAGGTTAACATACAGAAATCGGTTGCACTTCTTCACACTAACAATGAAATATCAGAAAAGGAATGTAAACAAACAATCCCTTTTAAAATCACATCAAAAAAAAATACTTAGGAATAAACTTCACCAAGGAGGTGAAAGACTTATATGCTGAGAACTACAAAACATTCATAAAGGAAATTGAAGATGAGTCAAAGAAATGGAAAGATATCCCATGCTCTTGGATTGGAAGAATTAATATTGTTCAAATGGCTGTACTGCCCAAAGCAATCTACAGATTTAATGCAATACCTATCAAAATACCCGTGACATTTGTCACAGAACTAGAACAAATAATCCTAAATTTTATATGGAATCATAAAAGACCCAGAATTGCCAAAGCAGTCCTGAAGAAAAAGAACAAAGCTGGAAGCATAATCCTCCCAGACTTAATACTACAATGCTACAGTAAGTAATCAGAACAGGAGGGATGGATTGGGAGTTTGGGATTGACATGTTCCCACTGCTATATTTAAAATAGATAACCAACAAGGACCTACTGTATAGCACAGGGAACTCTGCTCAATATCTGTAATAACCTGAATGGGAAAAGAATTGGAAAAGAATAGATACATGTATATGTATAACTGAGTGACTTTGCTGTACCCCTGAAACTAACACAACATTGTTAATCAACTATACTTCAATATAAAATAAAAAGTAAAAAACAAACAAAAAGTGTGGTATTGGTACAAAAACAGACATTTGGATCAGTGGAACAGAATAGAGAACCCAGAAATAAATCCACACACCTATGGGCAATTAATCTTTGACAAAGGAGGGAAGAATATACAATGGGGAAAAGACAGTCTCTTCAGCAAGTTGGACAGCCACATGTAAATCAATGAAGCTAGAACACACCCTCACACCATACACAAAAATAAACTCAAAAACATTGCTACCATGTATGTCTTAAAACAAGACACCATAAAACTCCTAGAAGAGAACATAGGCAAAACATTCTCTGACATACATGGTTTGTAGCAGTGTTTTCTTAGGTCAGTCTCCCAAGGCAATAGAAATAAAAGCAAAAATAAACAAATGGGAGCTAATCAAACTTATAAGCTTTTGCACATCAAAGGAAACCAGAAACAAAATGAAAAGACAGCCTACAGACTGGGAGAAAATATTTGCAAATGATGCAACCGACAAGGGCTTAATTTCCAAAAGAAACAAATGATGCTATTTGAATGATTGTTTGGAAACTGGTATATAAAAATGAAAAGTAAACTTGTACTTTGTTATTGAACGTTGTGCCTTGGATTCAGAGTAATGAGACCAACTTTAGAGTGGTGTTTCCCCCCCCCCCTTGGAATTTCAAAATTGGTCTGCTTTGAGTCCTGCTTAGAAAAATGTAAAATATCTAGTAAAGTTACAGAATTTAAAATGGACATTTGTTCACTGAATATTTTAACATTTCAAGCAAGAATCTTGTTTGGATCTCTTACTATTTACTTTGCCTTTTTATTATTTATATGAATAATGCTAAGTTAGTTTCTCTCCTCACTTCCTTTTAAGATATTAATCACTCACTTTTGAATGTTTAGAGGTTGTCACACTTCTATTGTTTCTTAATGTATTGTAATTAAAACATCTAGTTGAAAACCCAGATATGTTGTTCAATGGATTAAATAAACTTTTTCTTAAAATAAAAAATGTTTCTTCTGTATTGAATGGTATGACATTAAATCTATATTTGACATAAAGTCTTATTTACAGTTTGTGGATTTACAATTTGAGGCAAAAAGTAATTTATAACAGGGCTATATAGTATGATAATATTTAAATTTTTCTATTTCAAGACTTCTGTTTTTTAGAGGCACTTTTTTTCAAGTCACATTTTCCCCCCAAGTGTTTACAAAGCAGAGAACTTTGTTTTGCTTGTATTCAAACATGTATATCTTGCTTTTATGCTGCCTTTTATTTATTTATTTTTAATTAATTAATTAATTTATTTTTGGCTGTGTTGGGTCTTCGTTGCTGCACGCGGGCTTTCTCTAGTTGCGGTGAGTGGAAGCTTCTCATTGTGGTGGCTTCTCTTGTTGCAGAGCATGGGCTCTAGATGCACGGGCTTCAGTAGTTGTGGCTCACGGGCTCTAGAGCGCAGGCTCAGTAGTTGTGGCGTGCGGGTTTAATTGCTCCACAGCATGTAGGATCTTCCCGGACCAGAGATCGAACCCATGTCCCCTGCATTGGCAGGTGGATTCTTAACTACTGTGCCACCAGGGAAGTCCTATGCTACCTTTTAATGCTGATTGCTATGCTTTTAGTTGGCTTTTATTGGGGATCTGTTTACTTAAAAATATGTAAAGCTCAGTCAAATATAATTAATTATTGGGCTTCTCTAATATCTTCTGTTTGTTCAGTTCTCCAGTGATATTTTTGAACATTTTCAAAATCAACATTAAAAATTAAGAATTGTATCCAAAGAGATTTTATAGCTTGTAACTTAACCTTCACTAACTGAAAAATAAAATTTGACCGTACTTTCTCAGTATTCTGAATAGCTTAGCTTTTATATGTTTGTTATGGTGAGCAACTCTAAAAATACCTTTTAGAGGGTTAATATATAGATATAGCCCAAGGTTCTGTCCAGTTGAATTATAGTATGAGTGTTTTCAGTATTGGAGAAAATAGGAATGACATTAAAACTTTTTAAATAGTCTGACACAGATCTCAGATACCAAATTCTTTTTTTTTTCTGCGGCATGTAGGATCTTAGTTTGCCCGACCAGGTATGGAACCTGTGCCTCCTGCAGTGGAAGCGGAGTCTTAACCACTGGACCACCAGGGAAGTCCCCCAAATCCTTTAGATAATTTAATTTTTCTTTGGGAAACCTGAAAGAGCTTGAAATAGACTTAGGAGAATATGTAAATTTGGCACAGTGTATTCTAAATTTAATTTGGAAGGTGATTAACTTAAATAGAAAACTGGAGGGCTTCCGTGGTGGCGCAGTGGTTGAGAATCTGCCTGCCAATGCAGGGGACATGGGTTCGAGCCCTGGTCTGGGAAGATCCCACATGCCGCAGAGCAGCTAGGCCTGTGAGCCACAATTACTGAGCCTGCGCGTCTGGAGCCTGTGCTCCGTGACAAGAGAGACCGCGACAGTGAGAGGCCCGTGCACCGCGATGAAGAGTGGCCCCCTCTTGCCACAACTAGAGAAAGCCCTCGCACAGAAACGAAGACCCAACACAGCCATAAATAAAATAAAATAAAAAAAAATAGAATACTGGAATTCTATGTGGATACAAGAGAAGGGAAAGATAACAGAAAAACAGTAAGACCATATCAGTAGGGTAAGGAGGACTTGATAAAGATCAGATGTTAATGCATACTTTAAAGGAGGAGTCTTCAAAGTAGAACACAAGATGATCCACTGAGATAGGGAGAAAAGAGCTTAGAGCCTCTATTTATATATGTTATCTAAAATATAAGAAACAGCACTTTACTTGTATTTTAAGTATGAATTGACACTGCAGTCTTGTCTGCTGACTTAACATTTTATACAAACAAACCATGGATTAAATAGAATACTGTAATGTGATCATAGGCAAACGGTAAGAAATGGCAAAACTGATGTTTCTCGTGTTAATGTGTTTGAGAAAAAATATAAACAATGTTTATTAGAAAAGAAAATACAGTTGTTACCAAGTCCAAGCTCATGCTGTTCACCTCATGACAGGCGACAGGCCCGTCAATCAAGAGGTGAATTGTTGGGGCAAGGAATAGTGACTTCATTCAGGAAACCAGCAGACCGAGAAGATGGTGGACTAGTGTCCCAAAGAACCATCTTACCACAGTTAGAATTCAGGCTTCTTTTATACTAAAAGGGGAGGGACAGTGATTGGTTGCTGCAAACTTCTTGGTGCCAGATCCTTTGTTTTTGCAGCTGTCTATGTAGGTCCAGTCACAATGTTCCTATAAACCTCCAACAAGATAAATGTTATTCTCTGTTCTGCAACTTTTTATCGCTACATGAATAGAAAAGTATCATACCTTGAAAGGTCAGACTAGCCTTGAGAATGGGCTATCCTGTATAATTCAGGTTATAAGCAACATTCTTAATTTGCAGTAAAAGCAATCGATAGAATACAAAGGTTAAAGTAAAAGAAACAGATCCAATATGGAGTCATATTTGTTCTTCCATATTACACAGTGGTTATATAATCATGTGGACTAGAGGTGGCCTCCCTCCCAGAGATTATTGAGAAGATTATTTGAAATATGGCCACTAATCTGTTCGTGTTCGTCATGAAACTTGCCCTGAATGTATTTTGTATCTTTTGATATCAGATGCTGATAATGTGAAGCCATCATAATTATCGGGAGTTTGAAAAATAAGAATCCAGATTATGACGTCTGCATTTTTTTTCGTTTTATTGAGATATAATTGATACACAGCACTGTATAAGTTTAAGATACACAGCATATTGATTTGACTTGTGATAATCATTTAATGATGTATGTAAGTCACATCATTATCACAAGTTTATTGAACATCCATCATCTCATACAGGTATGAAATTAAAGAAATATAAAACATTTTTTTCTTTGGGATGAGAACTCTTAAGATTTGTTCTTTTAACAATTTTCATATGTAATACACAGCAGTGTTAATTATATTTGTCATGTTGTACATTACATTCCTTAGTAATTATTTATCTTACAAGGGAATTTTGTACCTTTTGACTGCCTTCATTCAATTCCCCCAACTCCCCCTCTGGTAACCACAAATCTGATCTCTTTTTCTATGAATTTGTTTTGTTTTGAAGTATTATTGACCTACAGCTCTATGTTAGTTCCTGTTGCACAACATAGTGATTTGATATTTCCCTACCCTTCAAAATGATCACAGTAAGTCTAGTTACAACATGTCACCACACAAAGATATCACATAGTTATTGACTATATTCCCGACACTGTACATTTCATCCCCATGATTAATGTATTTGGCAACTGAAAGTTTGTACCTCTTAATCTCCCTCACCTGTTTCTTTCCTGCTCCCATCCCCCTCCCATCTGGCAACCACCTGTTTGTTCTCTGTATCTTTGAGTCTGTTTCTGTTTTGTTATGCTTGTTCATTGTTTTGTTTTAGATTCCACTCATAAGTGAAATCATACAGTATTTGTCTTTGACTTATTTCACTTAGCATAATACTGTTTAGGTCTATCCATGTTGTCACAATTGCAAAATTTCATTCATTTTTTCTTATGGCTGAGTAATATTCCATTGTATATGTATGCCAAATCTTCTTTACCATTCATCTATTGATGGGCACTTAGGTTGCTTCCACGTCTTGGCTATTGTAAATAATGGTGCAGTGAACATAGTGGTGCATATATCTTTTCTAATCAGTGTTTTTGTTTTCTTCAGGTAAATACCCAGGAGTGGAATTGCTATATCATATGGTAGTTCTATTTTTAGTTTTTTGAGAAATTTCCATACTGTTATACAGTGGCTGAACCAGTTCACATCCCCACCAGTAGTGCACAAGGAATCCCTTTACATCCTCACCAGCACTTGTTATTTGTTGTCTTTTTTTTTTTTTAATTTTTATTTATTTATATTTTTTATTTTTGGCTGTGTTGGGTCTTCGTTTCTGTGCAAGGGCTTTCTCTAGTTGCGGCAAGCAGGGGCCACTCTTCATCGTGGTGCACGGGCCTCTCACTGTCACGGCCTCTCCTGTTGTGGAGCACAAGCTCCAGATGCGCAGGCTCAGTAGTTGTGGCTCACGGGCCTAGTTGCTTTGCGGCATGTGGGATCTTCCCAGACCAGGGCTCGAACCCGTGTCCCCTGCATTGGCAGGCAGATTCTCAACCACTGCGCCACCAGGGAAGCCCCTGTTGTCTTTTTGATAATAGCCATTCTGACAAGTGTGAGGTGATATCTCATTGTGGTTTTAATTTGCATTTCCCTGATGATTAGTGATGTTGAGCATCTTTTTGTGTGCCTGTTGGCCATCTGTATGTCTTCTTTGGAAAAATGTTTATTCAGATCCTCTGCCCTTTTTGTAAAACCGGGTTGTTTGTTTTTTTGATCTTAAGTTGTATGAGTTCTTTCTATATGTTGGATATTAATCCCTTATTTAATATATTGTTTGCAAATATCTTCTCCCATTCAGTAGGTGGCTCTTTCATTTTGTTGATAGTTTACTTTGCTGTGCAAAAGCTTTTTAGTTTGATGTAGTCCCAGTTGTTTTATTTTTGCTTTTGTTTCCCTTCCCTGAGGAGACATATCCAAAAAAAAAAAATATCACTAAGACTGATGTAAAAGAGCTTACTGCTTGTGTTTTCCTCTCGAAGCCTTATGGTTTCAGGTCTTACATTTAAGTCTTTTATCCATTTTGAATTAATTTTTGTGCATGGTATGAGAGAGTACTCCAGTTTGACTTTTTGCATGTAGCTGTCCAGTTTTCCCAACACCATTTATCAAAGAGACCGTCTTTTCTTCATTGTATGTTCTTGACATCTTTATCAAAGATTAATTGACCATTAAAGGGTGGGTTTCTGTCTGGACTGTTTGTTCTGTTTCATTGATCTGTGTCTGTTTTTCTGCCAGAACCATACTGTTTTTTTAAAAAATAAATAAATAAATTTATCTATTTATTTATTTATTTATGGCTGTGTTGGGTCTTTGTTGCTGCGTGCAGGCTTTCTCTAGTTGTGGCAAGTGGGGCTACTCTTTGTTGCGGTGTGCGGGCTTCTCATTGTGGTGGCTTCTTGTTGCGGAGCACGGGCTCTAGGTGCGTGGGCTTCAGTAGTTGTGGCACACAGGCTCAAGAGTGCAGGCTCAGTAGTTGTGGTACACAGGCTTAGTTGCTCTGCAGCATGTGGGATCTTCCTGGACCAGGGCTCGAACCCATGTCCCCTACATTGGCAGGCAGATTCTTAACCACTGTGCCACCAGGAACGTCCCTACCATACTGTTTTGATTACTGTAGTTCCATAGTATACTTTGAAGCCAGGGAGCATGGTACCTCTAGCGTTGTTCTTCTTTCTCAGGATTGTTTTGGCTATATGGGAGTTTTTATGTTTCCATACAAATTTTAGAATTGTTTGTTATAGTTCTGTGAAAAAAAAAATGCCATTGGTATTTTGATAGGCCTGGCATTGAATCTGTAGATTTCCTTGTGTAGTATGGGCATTTGAACAGTATTAATTCTTCCTATCAGTGAGCATGGTATATCTTCCCCATTTGTTTGTGTTTTCTTCAATTTCTTTCATAAGTGTCTTACACTTTTATGAGTTAAGGTCTTTTACCTCCTTAGTTAGAGTTATTCCTAGGTATTTTATTCTTTCTGGTGCAGTTGTAAATGGATTGTTTTCTTAATTACTCTCTCTGATAGTTTGTTGTTGGTGTATAGGATTGCAATAGATTCCTGTGTATTTATGTTGTATTCTCCATCTTTACCGAATTCATTAATTAGATCTAGTGGTTTTATGGTGCTGTCTTTAGGATTTTCTATGTATAGTATCATGTCATCTGAAGACAGTGATAGTTTTACATCTTCCTTCCAGTTTGGATTCCTTTTATTTCTTTCTCTTGTCTGATTGTGTCTAGGACTTCCAATACTGTGTTGAATAAAAGTGATGAGAGTAGGCATCCTTGTCTTGTTCCTGATCTTAGAGGAACACCATTGAGTGTGTGTTAGCTGTGGACTTGTCATATATGGCCTTTATTACGTTGAGATGTCTTTTGCTCTATACCACTTTGTTGAGAGTTTTTATCATAAATGGATGTTGAATTTTGTCAGAAGCCTTTTCTGTATCTATTGAGATGATCATGTGATTTTTTTATTCTTGAGATTGTTAATATGGTGTATCACATGGATTGATTTGTGGATATTGAACCATCTTTGCATCCCTGGGATAAATCCCACTTGATCATGGTGTATGATACTTTTAATGTCTTGTTGAATTTGGTTTGATAATATATTTTTAAGGATTTTTGCATCTGTGTTCATCTGTGATATTGGCCTCTAATATTCTTCTTCTGTGATATTTTTGTCTGGGGGTTTGGTATCGGGGTGATGGTGGCCTCATGGAATGAGTTTAGAAGTGTTCCTTCTCTGTAGTTTTTTGAACAGTTTGAGAAGGATAGGTGTTAAGTCTTCTCTAAATGTTTGGTAGAATTTGTCTGTGACACCATCTGGTCCTGGAGTTTCGTTTGCTGGGAGTTTTTTGTTTACTGATTCAATTTCATTATTGGTAATTGGTCTGTTGATAGTTCTATTTCTTCCTGGTTCAGTCTTGGGAGATTGTACGTACCTAGAAATCTGTTCATCATTTCTGATTTTGTTGATTTGGGCCCCCTCTCTCTCTCTTTTTTTTCTTCATAGGTCTGGTTAGTGGCTTATTTTTCATTTTAAAGAATCAGCTCTTAGTTTCGTTGATTTTTTTTTTTAAGTCTGTTTTATTTATTTCTGTTCTGGTCTTCATGATTTCTTTCTTTCTACTAACTTTGGGTTGTATTTGTTCTTATTTTTCTAGTTCCTTTAGGTGTAAGGTTAGGTTATTTATTTGAGATTTTTCTTGTTTCCTGAGGTTGGCTTGTATTGCTATAAACTTCCCTCTTAGAACTGCTTTTGCTGCATCCTGTAGGTTTTGGATCGTCGTGTTTTCATTTTCATTTTTCTACAGGTATTTTTTTTATTTCTTTTTTTTATTTCTTCAGTGATCCATTGGTTGTTTAGTAGCATATTGTTTAGCCTCCACGTGTTTGTGGTTTTTGCAGTGTTTTTCTTATAGTTGATGTCTAGTCTCATAGTGTTGTAGTTGGAAAAGATTTTTGATAAGATTTTAATCTTCTTAAATTTATTGAGTTGTCCTGAAGCCTAGCATGTGATCTATTCTGGAGAATGTTCCATGTGCACTTGAAAAGAATGTGTATTCTGCTACTTTCAGATGGAATGTTCTCCATATATCAATTAAATCCATCTGGTCTAATGTATCATTTAAGTCCAGTGTTTCCTTATTGACTTTCTGTCTCAGTGTTTGTCCTTTGATGTAATTGGGGTGTCAAAGTCCCCTACTATTATTGTGTTACTGTCAATTTCTCCCTTTATGTCTGTTAATATTTACTTTATGTACTTAGATGCTCTTATGTTGGGTGCGTATATATTTACAATTGTTATGTCTTCTTGGATTGATCCCTTGGTCATTAAGTAATATCCTTGTCTTTTGTTATAGTCTCTGTGTTAATGTCTGTTTTGTCTGATGTAATATTGCTTCTCTGATTTTGTTTTGATTTCCATTTATATGCAGTACCTTTTTCCATCGTCTCACTTTTGATCTGTGTGTGTGTTTAGATCTGAAGTGAGTCTCTTGTTGGCAGCATGTATATGGGTCTTGTTTTTGTATCCATTCAGCCACTCCGAGTCTTTTAATTGGAGCAGTTAGTCCATTTATATTTAAAGTAATTATTATTATTATTTTTTTAATATCTTTATTGGAGTATAATTGCTTTACAATGGTGTGTTAGTTTCTGCTTTATAACAAAGTGAGTCAGTTATACATATGCATATGTTCCCATATCTCTTCCCTCTTTTGTCCCCCTCCCTCCCACCCTCCCTATTCCACCCCTCTAGGTGGTCACAAAGCACCGAGCTGATCTCCCTGTGCTATGTGGCTGCTTCCCACTAGCTATCTATTTTACGTTTGGTAGTGTATATATGTCCATGCCACTCTCTCACTAAAGTAATTATTGATAGGTATGTACTTACTGCCATTTTGTTGGTTATTTTTGTAGTTCTTTCTTTGTTCCTTTCTTCTTCTTTTGCTCTCTTCCCTTCTGATTTGAAGACTGTCTTTAATATTATATTTGGATTCCTTTTTCTTTTTTGTGTGTGTATCTATTGTAGATTTTTGGTTTATGGTTACTGTGAGGTTTACATGTAGAAATCTGTGTGTATATATATGTATATGATTATTTTACGTTGCTGATCTCTTAAGTTTGAATGCATTTTAACAACTCTGCATTTTTACTCCCCCTATCCCCACAACGTTTACTGTTTTGACATCGTATATTACATCTTTTTGTTTTGTGTATTCCTTAATTACTTATTGTGGATATAGATGATTTTACTTCTTTGTCTTTTAACCTTCTTATTAGCTTTATATGTGGTTGATTTAATACCCTTACTTTATTTATTTATTTATTTATTTGTACTCTTACTTTATATTTGCCTTTGCCAATGATATTTTTCCTCTCATAATTTTTATATTTCTTGTTGTGGCCTTTTCTTTTTCACTTAGAGAAGTCCCATTCACACTTCTTGTAAAGCTGGTTTGGTGGTGCTAAACTCCTTTAGCTTTTGCTTATCTGTAAAACTTTTGATTTCCCAACAAATTTGAATGAAAGTCTTGCTGGGTAGAGTATTCTTGGTTGTAGGTTTTTTCCTTTCATCACTTTAAGTATATTGTACCACTTCTTTCTGGCCTGCAGAGTGTTTCCTGAAAAGTCAGCTGATAGCCTCATGGGAGTTACCTTGTACATAACTTGTTGCTTTTTCCTTTCTGCTTTTAATATTCTCTCTTTATCTTTATGTTTTGCTGTTTTAATTATAGTGTGTCTTGGAGTGGTCCTCTTTGGGTTAATCCTCTTGTGCTTCCTGGACCTGGATGTCTGTTTCCTTTCCCAGGTTAGGGATGTTTTTAGCTATTGTGTCTTCAGATGTGTTCTCTGCCACTTTCTCGCTTTTGTTTCTCCTTCTGGGACTCCTTTAATGCAAATGTTAGTGTGTTTGATGTTGTTCCAGAGGTCTTTTAAATTGTCCTCATTTGTTTTTATTCTTTTTTTTGTTTGTTTTTCTCTTCAGCTTCAGTGATTTCCACTGCTCTGTCCTCTAGCTCGCTGATCCATTCCTCTGTATCATCTAATCTACTGTTGTTTCCTTGTAGTATATTTTTTAGTTAGTGAATTCTTTATCTCTGATTCTTCTTTATATTTTTTAAGTCTTTGTTAGAACTTCTAACTTCTCATTCTCTTTGTCCATTATTATTCCAGCTTCTTTGAACATCATTGTGATAGTTACCTTGAACTCTATTAGCTAGATTGCGTATTTCAACCTCAGTTAGTTCTTTTTCTGGGGTTTTATCTCGTTTTTTCATTTAGAACATACTCCTCTCTTGCCTCATTTTGCCTAACTTACTGTTTTTATTTCTATGTGTTTGGTAAGTTGCTTACACTTCCTGACCTTGGAGAAGTGGCCTTTTGTAGGATACATTCAATGCATCCCAGCAGCACACTTTCCTCTGGTCACCAGAGCTGTATGCTCCAGTGGTAGCCACTATATGGGCTGTGTGGGTCCCTCTGTTTTGGTGGGCTGACAACTGTGGGTGGTCTGGTAGGCATGGTTTGCCTTTGGTCTGGTTGGTTGCCAGGCCCTGCCTTGTGCAGAGACTGCCGACCACTGGTGGGTGGAGCTGGATAATGAGGCTTCTGGCTGCAGAGCCCTGGGTGGTCCCTGGGCTAGTGCTGGCCCACTGGTGGGTGGAGCTAGCTTCTCACATGGGTGGTTGCAGGGCTGGGGTTCCGGATCTATTGTCTGCCTGCTGGTGTGTGGGGACTGTTCCTGACATGGCTGGCTGCAGGATCTGGAGTGTTGCAAAGATGGTGCTGGCCTGCTTGTGTTTGGGGCTGGGTCCAAGGTTTCTCGGGGCTGGTGTCAGCCTGCTGTTAGGTGGGACTGTATCCCTGCCTGGCTGGCTGCTTGGTGTGAAGCATCCCAGTACTGGTGCTGAGAGGGTGTTGGGCAGGGTTGGGTCCCTGCTAATAAGCTAGAGGGAGGATTCAAAATGGCACTTGCCAGCACCAATGTCTTCATGGTAGAACGAGCTCCGCTAAATTGCTGCTGCCACTGTCTATGTCCCTAGGGTGAGCTCCAGTTGCCTCCTACCCCTCTAGGAGTCTCTCCAACATTAACAGTAGGTTCTGACCTGGGCTCCTTTCAAATTACTGCTTCTGCCTTGGGTCCCGGAATGTGTGAGATTTTGTGTGCATCCTTTAAGAGTGGATGTTTCCCTATTTCCTTCAGCTCTCTGGCTCTCTGAAAGTAAGCCCCACTGGCCTTCAAAGCCAAACGTTCTGGATGCTTGTCTTTCTGGTGCAGGACACCTGGGCTGGGGATCCCAATGTGGGGCTCCTTGGCCAGAACTTCTGCAGTTGTAATTATCCTCCTATATATCCAAGTGGGTCCACTTGGGGCTATGGGTCTTGACTGTAATGCATCTCTGCTCCTCCTGCCTGTCTTATTATGGCTCCTTCTTTATATCTTTAGTGGTAGATCTTTTCTGCTAGTCTTTTGGTCTTTCTCATCAGTTGCTCTGTAAATAGTTGTAATTTTGGTGTGCCCTTGGGAGGAGGTGAGCTCAGGGCCTTCCTACTCTGGCACCTTGGCCACCCTGACCTCTGCTCTTTTTTAAAAGTGATGCTTAAAATCATGTGATAACCAATGAAGACTGTACTCAATTTCATTGAATTTGTTGACAAATATTTTTCATTGTAGTAAAATATAGGTAACATTACGTTTACTGTTTCAAGTGTACAGTTCGTTGGCTTTAAGTATATTCCCAGTGTTGTGCAGTCATCACCACCATCTGTCTCCAGAACTTTTTTCATCTTCCCAAATGGAAACTACCCATTAAACAGTAACTCCCCATTCTTCCCTACCCTTAGCCCCTGGGAACCAACCACCTTCTACTTTCTGTCTATATGCATTTGACTGCTTTAGGTACTTCACATAAATGAGGTCATTCAGTAGTTGTCCTTTTGTGTCTAGATTATTTCACTTAGCGTAATATCTTCAAGATTCATCCGTTTTGTAGCATGTGTCAGAATATCCTTTTAAGGCTGAGTAATATACCATTGTATGTATACACTACATTTTGCTTATCCATTCATCTGTTAATGGACATGTGGTTTCCAACTTTTGGTTATTATGAATAATGCTGCAGTGAACCTGACTGACTGGAATCCTCTTGAAATTTCAAACTTAATGGTAAAAGACAGCATGCTGGGAATTCCCTGGTGTCCAGTGTTTAGGACTCTGCACTTTCACTCCCAGGGCCCAGGTTCAGTGCCTGGTCGGGGAACTAAGATCCCACAACATCGTGGTGTGGGAAAAAAAAAAAAAAGCATGCTATTAGAAATGTCCTTACTTTTCCTTTTGTGGTAAAAGTGGTGATATGTGTAAAACAACATGGTGACTAACTAATGATCTCAACAAATACTGTTTGTTGAGTAAAGCAATATATTTTAGGAAAAATTATATGCTGAAAATTTGCTATACAGTTTATTATAGTACACATATTTCTAATATCTCAGCTTACAACGTTTGCTAGATTCTGGTTTGATAGTGAATTATATTTTGAAGTACTGTTTTTGTGAACCACTAAAGGAAAGATGTGTTGAAGATTTATTCTCAACAGGAAGTGACTTGAACAGTGTTTTATGAAAAAACCATGTAATAACCACTGATAAAGCAATGCATTAATAATTTCCTTTAAAAAGGAAATTGAGATATGGTTGCAATTTATTCACTTCATCATTTATAGGTAAGCAAAGGAAATTAAAGAGAGAAGTCCACAGAATATTACAGCATATTTTTATTATGGTTAATTTTATAAAAACAATACCTTTGAAATATAGTAGACTTTTTACAGTATTTCCAAATGAAATGGGGAGGGACTATTGAAAAACTTCGTTTCACACAGGTTTGCTGTTCATCTCCTGTTGTTTCTAATGTGTTGATGTTTAATAAGTGGCTGTTAGTAATATGCTTTCCTAGCAGGTACTTTTGAGAAAATGTAATCTGGTTTTTCAAGATAAAAGGGAAACTTTAATAGTGAATGTATAGGTGCTTTTCCAAAGAAACTTGAGCTACAGAAGAAGAATTTTTTTTTTTTTAAAAGAAATTCACGTTCTTTATTTATTTATTTATTTATTTATTTATGACTGTGTTGGGTCTTCGTTTCTGTGCGAGGGCTTTCTCTAGTTGCGGCAAGTGGGGACCACTCTTCATCGCGGTGCGCGGGCCTCTCACCATCGCGGCCTCTCTTGTTGCGGAGCACAGGCTCCAGACGCGCAGGCTCAGCAATTGTGGCTCACGGGCCCAGTTGCTCCGTGGCATGCGGGATCCTCCCAGACCAGGGCTCGAACCCATGTCCCCTGCATCGGCAGGCAGACTCCCAACCACTGCGCCACCAGGGAAGCCCCGGAAAAAGAATTTTGATGATGAATGTTTGGAAATGCATCTATCATTGTAGAATTTTGTTGCTGAAAATGATGTTTGTCACCTGCAACTACTGTATCTGCACACTTAAAACATTAAAAGAAATGTATTGCTTGTTTTAAAGTCAGTGTGAACCAAGGATGTGTGTGGCGGGGGGGGAGGGGGGGAGACAGAGAGAGAGATTGATTTATAAGTAATTGGGTCACATGATTTTGGAGGCTTGACAAGTCCAAATTCTGCGAGGTAGGCCCAGGGAAGAGTTGCAGTTCTAGCCCAAAGGCAGTCTGTTGGCAGCCTACTGGCAGCATTTTTCTTGAAGGGGGTAGGTCGGTTTTTGTTCTAGTAAGTCGTTTAACTGATTGAATGAGGCCCACCCACATTATGAAGGGTAATGTGCTTTACATATTCCAAATTAAGCAATTTAAATATTATCTCATCCAAAAACACCTTCACAGAAACATCCGATAATATTTGACCAAATATCTGGGCAGTGTGGCCCAGCCAAATTGACACATAAAATCATATTACAGTCAGTTTCAGCAGAGTTTAAAACTCCACTGAAATTATTGTTAAAATATAAAGATGCAGTGTTTTCTGATTAAGCCAAATTTTTGCATACAAAGGAATTGGAAGGTATAGTCAACAGTGGACTTTTTCCATTTAGACCTTTTTATCTTTATATCTTTGTGAAGTGTCATTTGTTTCCCCAGCTGTGACAACCACTAAATCTAAATGTTCCAGTTTAGAACCAAGGCTTTCAGATTGCTTTGCCATTAAGTATTAAACCAAGATTTTAGAAGTAATGAAGCTTGCTGAATTCATTGCTCTCACTAAAATTGTTGTTAATATTTTAAAAAGTTATGGCCCCAGGGCTTTTGTTTGTTTGTTAAATAAGTTTTAAAAAGCTATTTAAAATAATGTTTCATTTTCATTTTCATTTCTTTTTAAAATTTCTATTTTTGTGGATTTCATAATAACATAATAGAATAGTATATATATAATTTATAGATAAATATACATATAGAGGTATTTGTTCAGAATTTTTACTGATTAGGGTATATAATAAAAATTTTTGGAGATTTCATCTAGAAGATAAAGGAAGTTTAATATAAAATTTGATGAAGAGGATGATGGGAAGAAGCCTTTGAAGCATTTTGGAAAATGAAGGATGATTGTTTCAGCTTCAGACTATTCTTTTTCTGGAATGTTTTGTGTTGTTGTTGAAGGTTTTTCAATTTGAAATAGAATTCCAATTTATAATGGGAAATATTACTAATACACCAATTAAGTTTACTGAGCAGTGCCTCTCTTGCTGTTTTCAAATCTACTTTGGTAGCCAAATAATAATGAAAAAGTTGCATGAAAGAATAGAATTAGAGTAGTAATACCAAACTATGATAGCTAGATGAATTCTATCTCTGCTGTTTAGATAGACTTTACCTTTATAGGTAGAATTTTATAATGATTTAAGGTAGGGAAAGAGATAAAAGGCAAAGATTTTAAGATGATTCATTTGTAAATAACACATGTGATTAAACCATGGATGATTTGGAAAGATAAAACAACTAGAGATATAGAAAGGGATGATATCTGAATATTTGCTAGAATTACAGATTTTTGATATGGGAGATGTAGAGAGCACCAAGTTATTAGCCAATTTGGAGATTATTCTTGAAGAATAGGAAATAATGGTTTTTCAGGCAACAGGTAGAAGGGAATATCTCTTGAAGGCAAAGAGCCTTTCAGGACAGTGATCTTTATGTGTATAACACTTTATGACATCAGTATAATCCTACTGAGGTGGGTGATGGGACTCCCATTTTAAGATGGAAAGAGTATAAAGAGCCTTGGTAACTTGCCCAAGGTCAAAACATATGGTAAACATGCAGAGTCCAGAATTTTGAACCCAGGTTTATTTGATTCTGTTCAAATTATTCTTCACTGAGAGCCTGCTGTGGTGCCGGGCATAGTGCTTGTGCCTTAGGAGTTCAGAGTAAAGAATAATACATGGCTCCTGCTCTCAATATAGTATTGCAAGTGAATAAGACAGTAATTTATAGGGAGCCTTGGGGAGCTAGAGAAAGACCACTTAGCCCAGTCTGAGATTTTAGGGCCATTTTCTGTAGGACATAGCGCCTCATTTTCTGTAGGACATAGTGCCTGAACTGAATCTCAAAGGAGGAATAAAGAGTTAATTGAAAGGAGGTGATCTGTGGAGAGTGTTGCAGCCAGGGGGAACCACATGTGTAAAGATATTCAGGCATAAAAATAGCATGATTTATGCTGAAGAACCTATTTCTGTCTAGGCCTTAAAGGATGAGATTGGTGGGGACCAGCAGAAGAGCCTAAGTTTCTCTTTTCATACCTCATTGCCTGGACAGATATCAGAAGCTGGTTAAAATATTTGTGGATAAAATTTTAGACTTTTCAATGTGGTTTTACCTTCCTTTTCTAGGATCAGTTCGACAGCTTAGACAAGCATACACAATGGGGAATTGACTTCTTGGAAAGATACGCCAAATTTGTTAAAGAGAGGATAGAAATTGAACAGAACTATGCAAAACAATTGAGGTAAGTTACATTTTTTTTTCAGTTCTCAGAAATGAAATTACATGTTTAAATAGTTGGATATTAGATAAATGTTATATACCAGAGGTTAAATTCTGTGTTTTTCATCAGAGTTAGATTGAATTAGGTAACTGGTTTGTTTTAATGACTCATTTAATTAAATCATTGCCTAGTATCAGAAGGAATATTGGCTAGCTAGATCATGAGTAGCTTTTATTCCAGAAAGATACTTAAAGTCATAAAATCAGGAAGCAAAATTCCAGGAAAAAGAAATACCTGGGTATTAATTCAGTGCTTTACAGTTTTATTCCCCTGTAACTTTTTGCATTAGTAATCTTTGCAAAGTGTTGAAGAGTTCTCCAGTTTCTCATTTCTTTAGAGTTTCGAAGACTTTTAGAAAGTGAGTGTGATGAGCTGAGTTTCTGTCAAAAACTAGATATACAGGGACTTCCTGGTGGTGCAGTGGTTAAGAATCCGCCTGCCAGTGCAGGGGACACTGGTTCGATCCCTGGTCCGGGAAGATCCCACATGCTGTGGAGCAACTAAGCCCGTGTGCCACAACTACTGAGCCTGTGCTCTAGAGCTCGCGAGCCACAACTACTGATGCCTGCGTACCTAGAGCCTGTGCTCTGCAACAAGAGAAGCCACCACAATGAGAAGCCCGTGAACCACAACGAAGAGTAGCCCCCGCTCTCCGCAACTAGAGAAAATCCACGCGCAGCAACGAAGACCCAACGCGGCCATAAATAAAGAGATAGATAGATAGATATTACTGATGAAAGTGATTTTGGAATATGTGTTAGGAAATAAAAGTTTTAAAGGGAAAATTTTAATCTTAGATGGAATTTATCTTAAGATATTGTTCAAGCAGAAAATCATCGTTAGACCACAACCTGACAAGTAGTTTTGCTGCAACTTATTCAATAAAAATGGTGTTTGAAGCCTGAAGACTAGACAACAATATAAGGTTCTAGCTGTAGGGGTTAGGATTCTTTATATTGCATAGTGACAGAAAAATCCAACCCACAAGGCACACATGAGTAAAAAGTTTAGGCATATTTTGACTAATGGGTCAAATGTGTCTAGGCTCCATTTCTTGGCTCTGCTTCCCCTTGTTGCTTTTATCCTCAGATTTCATTCAATACCATCCTTTTTACCCCCATAGCTCTAGATTTCATATCTTCATACCCCCACATCCTGGGGAAGAATGATGGTCTTCTCTTTTGTGCATTTGGGCGAGGAGAAAGGGAAGGAAAGGGGGAAAGAAGAAAGTGAAAGAAGGGAGAGGAAGAAGATGGAAGGAGAGCAGAGTACAAGCGTGTATCAGCTTCTTTTCTCCAGAAATCCCAGCAAAAGTCTCCTTTTGTCTTGCTGACCCTGGTTAGATTATGTGCTTATCCTGAACAATTCACCGAAATGAGACTATTAGATTGATTTATAGCTAATGGTGGGGGGAGGGATAGGTGCCCAAAAGAAATTTAAGGTAGTAGATCACAGAAGGAAGGGGGATATTTGAGTGATAAACCACATATGTCCACCATTTGTAGCAGTTTATGCAAGGAGCTGACTGGGTGTAGGGATGAAATAGAGTAGTATGATGAATAGGTTACTTACGTTTATAATGATATACATACTACTATTATGACATCTATTGAAATAGTAGCATCATGCTAATTTCATGATCCATTTGCTTCCTATGTTTTTTTTAAACAAAGGAATTTCCGTATGAAAATATGAACAGGGAACCTACTAGTATATTAATAATAATTGTGATGATATTTTACCGGTCCAAAAGTTTTGACTTGGGAACTTTACCGTTCAGGAATCTGGAAGCGTTAAGGACCTCTGAAAAGTTAAAATAACAATAAAAAAATGTATTCGTGTGTAAACAATGAAAAATTTCCCTCATTTACTTTATAATTTGATCTCAACTCTAGCACATTAAGTTTTCTGGTTTCTAAGTATTCCAATAGAAGTGAAGAAAAGAAATGCTACAGACAATACAGTGATGTGATGGCAGTGTGAAGTGACAAATAATAAAGAAAAGATTAAAAGATTGCAAACAGCAGATGAAAAAATTGTTTCCAGCCTAAAGGTACCTGTCAGTAAGGGAATGATGAAAAATACTGTGGAATATGCAATGTGAAAAAGTCAGGTGTAGCAGCATATTTAAAAGGCTACTCAGTCTGTCAGTGTAAAAAGCAAGTTGCAGAACTGAATGTACAGCAAGACCTCCTTGCTTACTTGAGCTTGAGTATATAGCTATGTGTAAAATTTGTATGTATTCTGAAGAGGTCTAAAAGCATACACCCCAAATTGTTTTACACTGGTTACCTCTGAGGAATGAGAGTGGGGGGATGAGAAGGGAAGGAACTTACACTTTTTACTTGTATTTTTAAATTATTGAAGTCTTTTCAACAATTGGGTAATCTTAAGCAAAGAAGATGGTATATTTCAAAAGAATCCTATCACAAATTATAGAATAAAAATTGGTAATTTATAAGGTAAACCTTCAGCAATCTGCAATGTTTAATTGTCCAGAATAACTTGGGCCTCAAGGGTTTCAGGATGGCCAAGGTTTTACCAGAGTAACAGGACTATAATCAAATGGCAAACTTGTTTGCCTTTCTGTGTTGTGACTGATAATAACGGTTATAATTTTCACTTAACTTGCAAAAAGAGATTTTAAAATACACCACTTCTTTGAAGCAGGAGTGGCTAGAACCCACAATTCCCTGATATGAAAATTTAATTTTGTAGTGAGAAAGTAGGTTTTGTCATGTACAGATGCTCAGGTTAAGTGATTTGCATCTTTTTTCTGTCCCAGCAGACTACAGAAATTTAGTACATTGTCATCCTAACAATGGCTCTCACTTGCAGTGATTCTCAGCAAGAGCAGGATTATTGGAAAGTGTTGAGGAATTCCAGTAAGGAAGAGATGGGAGGAGGCTTGTGTAACTTGAAAACCATCAACTCCCTTCCCTTTCTCTACATTGGGATTTGCTGCTTTGGATGAATGCTTAGTAAATGACTGGATTATCAGCTACTCTTCATAGTATCTGTTTTGTCCAAAGGGAAGAAGTGTGCCTTGTTTATTTCCTCTTCTTTAATGGGAAAAATTCTTTTGGTTGACTCCCTCCTGTTTTTGCTACTGCAGAGGACAGTTTCTTTTCATAGTGAGGCAGATCTTTTGTCTCCTGAATAACAACTATATTCAGAATGTTAAACATTTACATTTCAAATATATTGCAGGATTAAATTTTGCAATATATTTTTTGTAAATATATATTTTTTATTTGCATAAATTTAATTTGCTGTATAATTTTGGCACTCCCAGTTTATTCTCTGTCTTCTGTTTGTCTCTTTTGATGGCTTTGGTTTAACTTTATTTTAGTTTGGTATTGCTTCATTTTTGGTAGTGGTTTGAGGACAGGAATTAAAAAAAAAATAAAGCATCTAATCATGTTTGGAGACATAGTTATAAACAGTTGAGCCCATCGACAGATGAATGGGTAAAGAAGATGTACATATATATAGTGGAATATTACTCAGTCATAAAAAGGAACAAAATTGGGTCATTTGTAGAGACGTGGATGGATCTAGAGACTCATACAGAGTGAAGTAAGTCAGAAAGAGAAAAACAAATATCGTATATGAACGCATATATGTGGAACCTAGAAAAATGGTACAGATGAACCGGTTTGCAGGGCAGAAATAGAGACACAGACGTAGAGAACAAACGTATGGACACCAAGGGGGGAAAGTGGCAGGGGGGGGTTGCTGGTGGTGTGATGAATTGGGAGATTGGGATTAACATGTATACACTAATATGTATAAAATGGATAACTAATAAGAACCTGCTGTATAAAAAAAAAAAACCCAAAAAACAATTGAACCATGTCCATTTTGATGGATAATAAGTGGTGATTTTGAATCACTTGGTAGAATGTTTTTTGTTTGTGGACATAAAAAACTAAAATCAGTCATTCTTCTAATAAATTTATAATATTATATTTGTATGACAGAGATTGACTAAGTTTTCTAAAGTGAAAAAAAGAAGCTCTATATACATGATAGTATATATCATTTTTTTCTAGTAAAAATAATTACAGCATTAAATTCTATCATAGAGATTGCTGCATGAAATTATATTCCCCTACTTCCACCCCAGATCATTCCTTTTTGGCTCAAACATGACAGTGTGGTACTGGAACAGAAACAGATTGGACAACGGGAAGCCTAAAACTTACTCTTACCTTAACCAGAACAGAAATCTCTCCAAATTTCTTGGATCTTATTTTTATTTCTGTACCTTGCCAACCCTGGCAACATAGCTGGTACCTCTAGAGCTGAGTGAATGTAAGTTGAATGCATAAATAATTGAATGACCTGTTTTTCAGTTTAGTTTAGAAATTAGGATCTCTGACTATATGGTGAACCTTTGACCGTGTACTGCTTTCTATCCATACTAGAGTTTATGTCATATACATCAATGTGAAGAGATTGCTCTACTAAGAGCTGTCCCGAATATTTAGAATAGGCTTAGATATAGAATAATGAAAATAAAACCAGTTTCTATTTTCTATTTAGTCTTTATTTTCTCATGTCTCTTTATCAGAATTTTCTATTCCTATGTCACTGTTTAGTCTCCGAAGAACCTAGGGAGCTCATCTTTGTACTGACTTGTGGAAAGTAGAGATTACTTTTATTCTTTGGTTGGCCATTGTTTAACTTGTGACTCTTTGGCCTCCCCTGAGTTTTTGATCAAACTGCTTAATGTAGTAAACCCTAAGAGTGGCATCTGGATACAAGCAGGAGGAACTATTCCCTATATTAATTTTCTTCATAGAGTTAGATCTTGTGGGAACTCTTTCATTCTTGTCAGTCTCTGGTAGTTCCTGAGCCTGCCTGGTACATATCTAGGTGCCTATATCCAGATGACTTACTGGCTAAATAATTTTTGCCTCTTAATTCTAGAAAATAGTCTCCCTAATAAAAGATAAACTCCACAAAGGAAAAAGATTCTTGTTTGTTCTGTGCAGTGCTTATTCCTAACTTCTACAATAGTCCCTGGCACAGAACAAGCACTTTTTGGTATTTACTTAACACTTAACATAGCATTTAATGTGCCAGCACTATTCTCAGTGCTTGTATCACATCTTATATTTCATTTTCATAAAAACCCAATGAGATGTTGGTATTACTTTATACATTAAGAAACTGAGGTACAGAGAGGTGAAGAAAGAGCTAGCTGGCTCAAATCTGGCTGCAGAGTCTGAGTACTTGGTGCTGCCTCTGAGCATAGGGAGAATGACTGGTTCTCATTGAAGAGGATTTTTTTCTATCACCAGTACCTAGTGCCATTGAGACATCTTTGGGTTTCTAAGGTATTTTACTAGGGACAATAATAAATTATCTAAAAACTACATAACATACTCTTTCCAACTAACACATCTGTTTATAATGTAACAATTAATTATAAACAATTAAATTATAGAAATTTAATTAAATATAAATTAAATTATGTACTTCATAAATTTAGGGCTAGTTGTATCTTTTTCCATAAAGATAAGAACAGGTTAAAATAAAAGGTTAACATTTTAGAAGTCCTTCCTTTTAAGAAAGTGTACTTGTCATTAGGAAGTTTAAAAATGTAATTATGAGAATTTAAGATAAATACTTTTTACTTTTTATTATTCCTATAACCTATTATAAATTGGAGCTAGGGATAGCATAATGTTAGTTCTCTCTGCTTCTTGCCTTTAATATTCTCCATAACTCTATTAGCTATTTTCTTCTGGTGGTTTATCAGAGGAGAGGAAATAGCATGACAATTGGAGAACCTTTTTTTAATGTAATATAACTATATTTTCTTGTTATGTTTGATTTGGACTTCATATACTTATCATTACAATATTTTAGCTGTTTGGGTTTTTTGTTTGTTTTTATTTGTTTTTTAAAATTTTTAAAAATTTTATTTATTTTTTCAGTTTTCTAGCTGTTTGTTTTTTGATCATTGGCATTTTTTCTGCTCCTATCCTTGTACTTTTTGTGTGCCATGGAGCTCTAATTTTATCTCAATTCATTCTGTTATACCTAAAAGATGCCCCCAACCTCCAACTTAATTATCCACCAGACTACTAACCTACATTTGCAGCAGTAGGGTTGTTTGTCATTTTCAGTTTATGTAGGCTGAGATCTCATTTAATCTTCACAAGAGTTTGTTGATCTTTGTCGTTGTATTTCTAAGACCTGTAGAGTACTTGCCCTGTAGTAAGCATACAACAGTAAACTTTTGTGGAATGATTCAATGAACTCTTCTGCTTTACTAGTCAAGAAATTCAAGCTCATCACCTTAACAAGAATCATGAAGCCTATTCCTGATTTTTATATTAAACTGTTTTCTTAAAAAATGAAGCAGAACCTAACAAGTAAAACATAAAGCTCTTAAGAAAGAAAATAAGTTCAACCCAGTCGTGGTAAACATTTCGATAGTGAGCTTTCCAGTGAAAAGGATTTAAAGATCTTGTTTAAACAACTATAAAGAAATAAGAAGGTTGTCAATAATGTTGGCTATATAGATCACTTAATCTCTTAGCTCTTTCATAACGCCTTTAATAGTTTTATTTCTAAGTTGTTTAGCCATTTGAATTGTGTAGGAGTGTCTAAAATGAGACAATGTTTATTTCATCATCCTATAGGTTTAAAATATAGGCAAATCAGATAGATTAAGCTGCTGACTTGAAGCTAGGACTGTGTTATATAGTTCTGCTTTAAGAATCTAATATTTAGAAGGAAAACAGAAGTTATCAACTTGCAGAACAAAATTTCTCTGAAAAGTGTAATACTTAAGTCTGTACCAGTCTGCTCCTTCCTCAGTCTAAATTGAGCAATAAAATAATTTCCCCCTTTTTCTGTCTTGAACATGCCTGAAAATATTCTTCTGGAAGATTTGCAGTTGATTAGAGATCACGTTGTTATGCCTGTCACATCCTAAATAGCAATGAATTGTTGAATATATTCTTTGGGTATAGACTATGAAGCTGATACCATAAATGCATAGTCCCCTTCACATTTTAGGTACTGTGTATCCTTGACATGCTAAAGATCAAACAAAATTAGGAACTGGCATTTTTAAGAAATGAGATACTTTGTTTACCTTCACATCCATTGAAGCTTGTTTGGTTTTTCTTCTCCTAGGTCTTTCAGGCATAAATACTTAAGTCCTCTTATTTCTTCTTGTTATCAGTCTATTTCACCATTTACCACCAGTAGAGGTATAATGAGAATGAAGCATGTCCCTTAAAAAAACAAATACAGTATTCAAAATTTGTCTAATACTACTTGTAGTAATCACTTTTTTTACATTCAGTTTTTAAAAATTGTGGTAAGATGTACCTAACGTGAAATTTACTCTCATAATCATTTTTAAGTGTGTATTTCAGCTGTATCTTAAGCTGAAATATAAATATGTATATTAAGTATATTCGTACTGCTCTGTGACCAATTCCTAGAACTTACTCATCCTGAAAAACTGAAACTCTGCTTATTAAACAACTCCTCATTTTCCCCTTCCTCTAGGCTCTGGCAATTCTATTAATACTTTCTGTGTCTGTGAAATTGACTACTCTAGGTACTACATAAGTGAAATCGTACAGTATTTGTTTGGTTTTTTTTGACTGGTTTATTTTACTTAGCATAATGTTGTTAGGGTTTATCCATGTTGGGAAATGTATCAGAATTTCCTTCCTTTTTAAGGTTGAATATTATTCCATTGTATGGATAATACCACACTTTGTTTATCCATTCATCTGTTGGTGAACATTTGGGGTTTTTCCACCTTTTCCATATTGTGAGTAATGATTTTATGAACATGGTGTCCAAATATCTGAGTCCCTACTTTCAATTCTTTGGCTATGTACCTAGAAGAGGAATTGCTAGATCTTATGGTAATTCTATGTTTAATTTTTTTGAGGACTACCATACTATTTTCTGCAGTGGCTGATCTATTTTGCATCTCTACCAGCAATGCACAAGGGTTCTAATTTCTCCACATCCTTGCCAACGCTTAATGTTTTCTGGGTGTTTTCTTTCTTTCTTTTTTCTTGACAGTAGCCATTCTAATGGGTGTAAGAAATCTCATTATGGCTCTGATTTGCACTTCCCTAATGATTAGTGACACTGAGTATTTTTTCATATGCTTGCTGGCCATTTGCATATCTTTGGAGAAATGCTATTCAAGTTCTTTGCAGATTTTTTAGATTGGATTATTTGTTTTTTTATTATTGCGTTTTAGGTGTTCTCTATACAGTCTGGATTGTAACCTCTTATCTGATACATGACTTGCAGATCCTTTCTGCCATTCCACAGTTGCCTTTTCACTCTGTTGATCGTGACCTTTGATGCACAAAAGTTTTAAATTTTGATGTTTGGTTTATCTATTTTTTCATCTGTTGTCTGTGCTTTTGGTGTCATATCCAAGAGATCATTGCCAAATCCAATGTTGTAAAGCTTTTCCCTATGTTTTCTTCTAAGAGTTTTATAGTTTTAGCTCTTATGTTTAGATCTTTGACCCATTTTGAGTTAATGTTTTTATATGGTTGTAAGGTAGGGGTGTAGCTTCATTCTTTTGTATGTGGATATCTTTTACATTCAGTTTTCTACTATATGAGGAAAGATTTGTGTCTGTAAGTGTTGGAAACCCCAGTGAGCTAGTTTCAGTTTAATGGTAAATGTATTGAGAAGAGATATTTATTGATATCTTTTATTGATTTGATTTTTTAACTTGAGTTCAAGAAGAGGTTGAATAGTTCAGCTGCTGGAAGTCCTGGGATGCAGCTAGGTCACAGGGGAAAAAAAAGTCAGGATCTGAAACACAGCCGGAGAGCCAGAGACCTTTGTTGTCTTCCTTCCTTCCTCCCTCCCTCCCTCCCTTCCTTCCGTCCGTCCCTCCGCACCCCGCCTTCCCCGCTCCTTTTTGGGCTTCTTTTTATGTGTTGGCTTCATTCTTTCAGTGCAGACTGGCCTTTTTTCTCCACATGGCAGGAAATATACTCACCATCATTCAGTTTTATGTCTCAGATTCAGCTCTCGTACTGATCTCAAAGCTGTGTCAGGTCCAAACACTTAAAAATTCCAGTAAGAGAACTCTTTGGCCCTAGATTCAGTTTTCTATCTCTGGATCACTTAACTGAGGCCCACAAATAGGGTCATTTGTTTTAATCTGGTAATTCCTAAGCATGGTAACCGTTAGATATAGGGACGGCAATTAAGAAAAGGGATACTAGTCAGTCTCAGATATCTAATACTACCCTTCTGCCATAGTATGATTTGTGTCCCATTTTACAAATAAATATGGTATTGATCACCTGTTAAACAGTAATTAGAACTCAGAGCCTCTCAAATGTTGAAAGATTGAAAACGTATAGAGGTGATTTTCTGCTTAAAATTTTTTGAGGTATCTTGTACCTCATCATTTAACTGTAAAATGTAGTTAAAATAAAAGTGAATTAAAGTTTTGAGAAATTATTTGGAATACTTTATAATTTTCACTAAAACTCAAATATAAACATGACAAAACTAGAATGGGTAAAAAATATTAAAATCAGCAATTTAAATATAAATTAAGTAGTATGATATATTTAATATCGCATATATAATTATAATATTTGGAGAAACCCATTACATTTTAGAAGCCTTCCCAGGCTACTGAAGGAAGAGTGTTAATTCCTCTGTATCCATAGTGCATGATCCTAAGGTTCTTAGAAAACATGGATGAAACACACACATCAAAACAAAGTATCAGCTTATCTATGATATCTATTATAATTTCTATAATATGTATTGTATCTGTATAAAACTTGGTTTTAATTAATTCCTGATTCATAACATGCTATTCAAAACATGTCTTACATATAAAAACTACTATCATAATTGGTTACTTGGAGAATCTCTGGTCTTAGAAGAGAGGAAAATTTTTTCAAAAACAGTAGCCTAGGGAAACTGACGCTAAGGGCAGATTTCTTTTCTTTCTTTTTTTTTTTAATATTTATTTTATATTGGAGTATAGTTGATTAACAATGTTGTGTTAGCTTCAGATGTACAGCAAAGTGATTCCATTATACATATACATGTATCTATTCTTTTTCAAATTCTTTTTCTATTTAGGTTATTACAGAGTACTGAGCTGAGACAGTAGGTCTTGTTGGGTATTTATTTTCAATATAGCAGTGTGTACATGTCAATCCCAAACTCCCAGTCTATCCCTCCCACTCCCCCTTCCCCTCCCCCACCCCAGATAACTATAAGTTTGTTCTTTAAGTCTGTGAGTCTGTTTCTGTTTTGTAAGTAAGTTCATTTGTATCTTTTTTTTAGATTCTGCATATAAGCAATATCATATGATATTTGTCTTTCTCTGTCTGATTTACTTCACTTAGTATGATAATCTCCAGGTCCATCCATGTTGCTGCAACTGGCATTATTTCATTCTTTTTAATGGCTGAGTAATATTCCATTGTATATATGTACCACATCTTCTTTATCCACTAATCTGTCAATGGATATTTAGGTTGCTTCCATGTCTTGGCTCTGGTAAACAGTGCTGCAGTGAACACTGGGGTGCATGTATCCTTTTGAACCATGTTTTTCTCCGGTATATGCCTAGGAGTGGGATTGCTGGATCATATGGTAACTCTATTTTTAGTTTCTTAAGGAACCTCCATACTGTTCTCCATAGTGGCTGTACCAATTACATTCCCACCAACAGTGTAAGAGGGTTCTAAGGGCAGATTTCTTTTTTTTTTTTAACATCTTTATTGGCGTATAACTGCTTTACAATGGTGTGTTAGTTTCTGCTTTATAACAAAGTGAATCAGGTATACATATACATATATCCCCATATCTCCTCCCTCTTGCGTCTCCCTCCCACCCTCCCTATCCCACCCCTCTAGGTGGTCACAAAGCACCAAGCTGATCTCCCTGTGCTATGTGGCTGCTTCCCACTAACTATCTGTTTTACATTTGGTAGTGTATATATGTCCCTGCCACTCTCTCACTTCATCCCAGCTTACCCTTCCCCCTCCCCATGTCCTCAAGTCCATTCTCTACGTCTGCATCTTTATTCCTGTCCTGCCCCTAGGTTCTTCAGAACCTTTTTTTTTTTTTTTTTAGATTCCATGTATATGTGTTAGCATATGGTATTTGTTTTTCTCTTTCTGACTTCACTCTGTATGACAGACTCTAGGTCCATCCACCTCACTACAAATAACTCAATTTTGTTTCTTTTTATGGCTGAGTAATATTCCATTGTATATATGTGCCACATCTTCCTTATCCATTCATCTGTAGATGGACACTTAGGTTGCTTCCATGTCCTGGCTATTGTAAATAGAGCTGCAGTGAACATTGTGGTACATGACTCTTTGTGAATTATGGTTTTCTCAGGGTATATGCCCAGTACTGGGATTGCTGAGTCATATGGTAGTTCTATTTTTAGTTTTTTAAGGAACCTCCATACTGTTCTCTATAGTGGCTGTATCAATTTACATTCCCACCAACAGTGCAAGAGGGTTCTAAAGGCAGATTTCTTGAGAGAGATGAATTGCCTAAAATATTTTTAGTTTAGGAGGACCCTGCCTGTTTTACACTTACATATTTAAGACAAGCCAGAGATTTATTTGACCTAATAAGCATATTATGTTAAAAATTCAAAGCAAGGATTTGTGGGACTTAGTAACCAGTCACACCTTGGTGTGTATTTTTGCTGACTTCAGACTGTTTTCTTAGAAGGCCTGATTGAGATCAGCTGATTTGAGGGGATAAATTCTTTTGGTATGCTTTTATCATTAATTTTTTTTTAAATTAAAAAAACAGTATATGATCACTGTAACACATTTAAATTTGAGTCACTTCCCAGTCCCTCTCCCTAGAAATGAGTACTATTAATAATTTGTTGTGTCTTCTTCTAGGGCATATGTTTTCCTAGAATAGAAATTTTGATTTAGTGGAATACAAGAACATTTTGGACCATGCTGTAGTTTTTCTAGTGGCAGGGTAGGCTTGGATGGAGTCTTAGTGGCTTGTATATGGTTTCTGAGAGCTTTATTGGGGCTTGGGAAGAGTCTCCCATAGATGGGTGACTTTTACATAAGAGAGGCAAGACAGATTTTAAAAAATTGCTGAGGATTAACTGTGCATGCTCAAAAGGTAAAAATAATATTACTTTCTTCTTCTTCCCCTTCCCTCTTGTGATATATGTGCTCTTCCTCCCAGAAGCTAGAGTTCAAATTAGCGTTGTTTATGCTGTGTTTAAGCTATGAGTATGTTAAGACTTTTGTGTTAATGTCTGTGGTAGTAGTCATAATTCTTTCAAGTGTCAGAAGCCCAAGTCATATTGGTTTAAGCAAAGAAAGGAATTTATGGCTTATTTGACTGAAAAGTTTAGGGATCTGGGTACTCAGAAAAGTAAGAATTTCTCTCTTTTTCTCTTGGTTTTGTTATCCTTTCTGTTGATTTAATACCCAAGTAGGCTCTTTACACGTGGGGGCTCCAGGATTGTGTCCTATCAACTTAGCTTCAGCATAAAGAGAACATATTGATGAACAACAAGGGCCTACTGTACAGCACAGGGAACTCTGCTCGGTATTCTGTAATAACCTAAATGGGAAAAGAATTTGAAAAAGAATAGATACATGTATATGTATAACTGAATCACTTTGCTGTACACCTGAAACTAACACAACATTGTTAATCAACTATACTCCAATATAAAATAAAAATTAAAAAAAAGAAAAAGAACGTATCTTACTAAGAATTTCAATGGAAATTTTAGCATTGACTTTGGCCTGGATTAATGGGCCTGGATCAAATAAGTGTTCCTGGACTGTTATATGTGACCAACCCACCACAATTACGTAGACATGACAATAGAGGAGCTGTAGTTTAGGTTATTCTAGGCTGTACTAGAATAATAACTCCCAAATCTCAGGGGCTTTACGCAGCAAAAGCCTATTTCTTGCTCATGCACAGTCAGTCACAAGGCTAGGTGATAACTCTAGTAGTCCATGTGGTAACTCAAGAATCCATACTGTTTTCATCTTGATCTTAACATGAAGCCTCCACAGTTGCTTCATCAGGAAATGAAGAAGCCCAGACGTTTATGCATGAGCTATAATGCTTTAGCTTGGTACAGACACAGAGCTTACAGCCCATTATACAGAATTAGCCACATGGTTCTGCCTAACTGCAAGTGTGCTGGAAAATGTGTGAAATAATAGGGTTCTTTGATGAGCAGAAATATGTCTGCCACAAACTGTTACAGAATAAAAAAGCATCACCTGAGTGATGCAGGTAGGCATAGACGACAAATGTCAATTATAGCCTATAACTCTAAACAATGCTTAAAATGTTGATATACAAAATTATGTTCAGAATTTGAAACTACTTGCTCTTTGGAATGTTCTTCGCCCAAGTTTGACTTGTTTTTATTTAAAGTAATTCATGGACTCATGGTTGAAAATCACTGACTTTAAAAGTAATTTCCAGAATGCAACCCATTTGTAGGTTGGAGACTGTGGTTATAACCATAATAAGTTAATCAGTTACCTCATAATTGCTGATTTCCATGGACATTATAGTTTAAACCAGTACATCTCAAATTATTTGTCATGATGGACTAGTTTCTTTTAAAGTTTCTACTGATGCTTTTATAAAATACAATAAAAATTTAATGCTAGACAAAATGACATAAAAAAGAGACATGAAATACGGGCCCTACTTTTTTTTACTGTTAGATTCAACATTTATAAAACTACTCTCAACTTTTGTACTTAGCTTGTTGTGGGATAGGTAACGAAGAGGCTGTGGACCTTTACTGGTCAGTCCATGAATCATATTTTCAGGAGCGTGGTATAAAGGACTGTGGTTAATGCTTTACAAATATTATCTACGTTAATTCTCATAACCTTATGGGTTAGAGGTACTGTGTATCACCATTTACAGAAAACTGGGCACAAAGAGTGTGAGTAAATTGCCCAAGGTCACACAGATGCCACACAAAACCCACGTAGTACAGTTTGACTCCAGAGTCCATGTGCTTGTCTGCCTCTGATTTTGCAAAGATGAAATGAGGTAGCATTCTAGTCCGAGACTGTCAAGAATGGACATAGATACAGGCAGAGAAAGTTACAATTTGGAATTAATTCATTTGCCTAAAAAAAGAGAAGGTTAAGGATCACATAGTGATTTTCATATAAAAGTAGAGTTACAGAGGATACTGATGAACTGTTCTTTTATCCTGTAGTGAGTCCACATCTGTTTACATTTTACCTTAGTTAGTTTTATAATCCCTGATTTACAAAACAAAATGATAGTATTTCCTTGAAATACGTGTCTTTCTGCCATAACTCAGTTTCATATACTGAGTACTTTGTTTCATATACTGAGTACTTTGTTTCTTTTATTCTTCCTCTTAATTCTTTTTAGTTTGATAGCATAATCAACCAAATTGTTACTATTACACTCGTATAAACATAGAAATAACATTTTTTCTACAGGAATCAGTATTTTAAGGAGAAAATGTAAGTAATGATTGTCTATTATGATGGTAATAGATGATCATGTTGCTGTCTTAATTGTTTTACATCATTAAATTCTTGATTTAATGAAATTGGAAACTTTTAGAGTATTTGAATTTCAACAACAGTATTTTTAGTAAATTTTAAAAAATCTTCTTCCTATAGAAATCTGGTTAAGAAGTACTGTCCCAAACGTTCCACCAAAGATGAAGAGCCAAGGTAAATTATATACCTATTTACTGTTGCATATTGAAATTTAAAAGAAGACATATATTTTTGTTATTTAGTAAAATAAATATTATGCTATTAGCTTTTTATAAAGATTTTAAAAAGTTTATTGTAATAAAAAATCATAATGTTTATGAAAGAGGAAACTACTATTTTTTCTTATGAGGTTGCATACTTCAGTGGGCTTGATAATAGCTTTTTAGAATAGTTGAAGTGTGATTTCTAAGTAATAGGTGGACTGGGACTCCACTTGAATGATGTAGTCTCCAGAAGAGAAGGGTATTTTTTCCATACTTTATTTTGTAGCTGTCAGCTTGTTAGATTCTTGCTTTTACTTTTACAGTTAGTAAAACAATTTGGCTGGTTGGTTTAAAGGGGTAATGAAAAGGAATAAGGTTTTCAGGGTAATTTTGGAACTCTGAATAAAAGGTTAGGAACTGCCTATGAGCTTTTTGGCATTCTTAAACGGGGATACATGGATAGTTGTAAAATGCAGAAACAAAAGGAGACTAAACTTAAAACAACTTTGTATGTAATTGTCAGTTGTTAGAGGATTCTCAGGTTTAGTGTTAATGGAGTCCTAGCTGAGCTGTCCACCTTCAGCTTATGTAAGTGTTCTGGCAGTGTATTCAAGTAGATCTATACATTTTAATACAGTGATTCTCTTTGTTTCTCTGCTTCCCTCCACACACACACATTATTTTTTACCCGTATTTTTGCCCCTTCTTACCCCTCTGTGGTGCCAACCATAGCAGCACTTCACTTGCATTCAGGATGTGGGCAGGCATACAGGCAGCTGTGTCCAGAGCTGATAGCAAAATTGTTTTGTAGATCACCCATCGAGATGCATTTGAGTGGTATAATTGGCAGGTTCTGTCCTCTAGAGCAAGCATATTATCTCTGTAATAGGTTCAGCTGCCAAGCCTAGGAATCCAACCAAGTTCATTCCCAAGCTCAGGCCAGTTAATTGGCAACTTAAGAGATTCCAGTATGCTAAAAGAGCCTGCAGGTAGTAGTAGTATTATTTTTTGACCCCAAATATCCTTTTATTTATAAATTAAGACTACCCGAAGATATATAAACATGTACAACTTGAGCTTAAGCAGGATTCTTTTCATACAAAGTTAATTTAGAGCTAGTAGCTGAGATTTAGGTTGAATATGTTAAAATTTGTTAAGTATCAGGCTCAATCTATACCTCACAAAAACATTTATAATGAAAGTAAAAATAAATTTCACCATTTTTACCATTTTTAATATGTTTTTGTCAGGTTTACTTCGTGTATAGCCTTTTTTAACATCCTTAACGAGTTAAATGACTATGCAGGACAGCGAGAAGTAGTAGCAGAAGAAATGGCGCACAGAGTTTATGGTGAATTAATGAGATATGCTCATGATCTGAAAACTGAAAGAAAAATGGTAATTCTTATCATTTTTATACAGTTGTCATAGTATATGAAATATTTTCACAGAAATGAAGTAATTACTTTGCTTTTTAAAATAATGTATAGTCATACAGCATAAACTGGTTTTCTATTTCTCTAAATTTCTTCTAGCTAAAATTATCTCAAGACATTCTTGCTAATTTGTGATCCTTTTGGATTTAAGACTGAGGTTTGGTAAACTCCAGCCAGTGGGACAAATCTAGCTTACTGCCTGTTTTTGTTTCCTAGTTACCATGAGCTAAGAACGGTTTTTACATTTTTAGATAGTTGAAAAGCAAATGAAAAAAAGAATATTTTATGACATATGAAAATTATATGAAATTCAAATTTTAGTGACTGTAAAGTTTTATTGGAACAGGCGCACACTCATTCACGTATATATTGCGTGTGGCTGCTTTTGCATTATATTAGCAGAGTTGAATATTTGTAACAGAGACAGAGACCGTGTGGTTTGCAAATCCTAAAATGTTTATTGACCCTTTATAGAAAACTTTGTCAACCCCTATTTAGATAATCATGTATTTTCCAAGAGATTATATCTGTCTTAAAGATTATATTTAAAGTATTTAAATAATAGTCTATAAAATGCATTTTAGAGAATTTTTGCTTTACTAATAATCTCTTCCTAAGTCTTGATAAAGTTTACATAATTAGTACCTTGAAAAAAAATTAAGTGAAAAGCCTTTTGGGGACTTTAGGCTTTAATTGGTATTTAATTGGAATTTAAAAATTTGTTTTGTTTGTTTTTTTGGTTGTTGTTATGATCTTCAGCATCTTCAAGAGGGACGAAAAGCTCAGCAATACCTTGACATGTGCTGGAAGCAGATGGATAATGTGAGTTATAGTGTTTTCATGTTTAACATAAAATTTTGTAGCATTTAGCTCTAAATGCTCTTATACTTCATATCTATTTGAGTTTAATATTTCTCAATTTAGTATTATTTATAATTTGACATTGGTGTAAATAGAGAATATGAGACCATTTTGTCTGTTTTCCTTTTTTTCTACATGGTTCTGTACTTGTACCAATTCTATAATCTTCAGATAATTGTAAACATTTAGGAAGATTCTTTTTGACTTTGCCGTTGTTACTATAAAATATTGATAGAGGATAGAAGTAATAAGGAAATATTGATATCTTAGAAGACCATGTGACTGAGACTAAGAAAAACTAGATTCTAGTTCTGCCTTTTCCTTAGCACCTGATTTTTTCTTGACTTCAGTTTTAGCAAATGAAAAATGAAGACAGTGGACTAGATTATATGAAATGTTTCTTCCAGTTCAGTGATTCTATAATTGAGTGTTTCTAGTACTGGGCTGCTGGTCATAGACTGTCTCACTGTAGGAAATAAAGTACTTTATAGGGCAAAATTATAAAAGCATAATAATTATTTACTTTAAAAACTTGCCAAAGGTACTTATTAATGTGGTTTTTCTTAAATATCCTGGCATACAGTCATTTGAAAACCAAGATGTTTACATGGAACATTTTATCTTTACTTAAAACTTTCTGCCAAATGATGTGCTGTCGTATAAGGTTAATATTCTTTCTTGAACCCTCATGTTAGCAAGCAGTTTACTCTTTCCCTGCATATTTTTATGATGGATACTGTATTCCTTGAAAATTATGCTGAAGGGAGTTTTTCATGTTAATCAATTTAGCTTGTTGTTGGAAAAAGGACAAGTTTGAGATTAAAAAAAAAAGTATGCATATACGTGTACAGTTTTCAGCTTTTTTTCTTTCTTTTTTAAAGACACGGATTAAAAGCTTAGATTAAATTTCTACTATATAACTGTCACTGATGTAAGATTCTAATCACCAGTACTAATTGAGAATTCTTAGGTATATTAATAGTCTGTTTTCATTTTTGTTTTGATTTTCTTTCTAATTGGTTTCAGAAAGACTTCTAGGGAGTGTTTACATTTATTAAATTTTAAATTGCCTTAACTAGCATCCTTAGTATCTGCCACCCAATGAATGTGTATGTATGTGTGTCTTTCATTTGCACAAAATAACAGACTCCTACACTCATGAGTTATTGGTTCCTTTAAAAACTTGAGTTGACACAAATCATTCCTGTTGATATGTGCTGACTTACCTTTAGAACAATTGTTAGTTATTAAGGAAAAGTCATAAGGGTCATAAGAAACAAGCGTCAAAAAATGTAGGAGAGATTTCTTTAAGGCGTTAACAATATTGTGAAATAAAGGTGAGTTCAGCTCAACTCATGTTTATTGAGTCTGTAACGTATTGAGTCTGGTACAAAAGCAAATATGATATGGTCTTGTTTTTGTGGAGCCTGCAGTCTAGTGAGAAAGAGACACAAATATAATTTCTGTGTAATATGTAGAAATATGTGCAGGATCCCTTTTATAGTCCCATGTCTTCATGTCTAACCAAGAAAATGAAATTGTAAAATTCCTAACATGTTTGCAATAATTGAGAGGATATTTAAAGAACTAGGAGAGAAAGATTGAATTAGTGACAGAGTATTGAACATTGAGAAAAAAACATTTTAAAGACAGTTATTAACCCAGGATAAACAAAATAGGCCCCACTGACATCTAAGTTGAGCGCAGAAGACAGTAGCCTGTGAAGAAGATTTTGAAGGAATGGTCAGAGATTGAGAAGATTGAAGCATCAGAAATGCCAGGTCTATCAGATAGGTGGTTCCAAGTAACAGATCATATGAGTTTATAAGAACAAAGCTCAGAAACAGGTCAGTTCCAGAGTTGGTCAGTAGCTAGCTCAATGATGTCACCAAGGCTGCTTTTTCTGTCTGTCCACGTTGCTGTCTTGACCATGGCCTTTTCCCTCAGGCTTGTCCCTTTATGGTCAACAGTTGATTTAAGCAGCCAAGCACCACATCCTCATTCAGCTGCATGCAGAAGCAGGAGAGAGGGAACATTTTTCTTCTGTTTCCTCTTATCAGGGAAGGAAAGCTTTCCCAGAAAACCCCAGCAGAATTCTTCATGGGTGCCTTTGACAGGATTAGATTATTTGACCATGCCCCAGCTGTGGGAAGGCTGGTAAAGCAAGTTATCAGCTGTTTTCAGCCTCCATACAGGGAGGTGGGCTCTTCTGAGAAAGAATAGGGGAGTAGATGTGGCCGTTGATTAGTCTGCGACACAAAGAATGAAGAAAGGAGAATCTTTTCTGGAGTATATCCCTGTATTGTATAATGATATAATATCTTTCAGGGAAGGAGTATTTTTAATATTACTGTACTCATGATTCTTTTGCTGTTGCAAGGAAATTAGTAGGTAGATTTTTTTTCACAAACAATAGGACACTTAATATAAAAGTATTTTTGTATATGAGTTGCCTCAGATTACACCAAAATTAGTAGCTATAGCTGTTCAGTTTGAAAACACAGCTCTGAACTGAGTTTCAGAGAATTAAATGTGGAAATTGAATTTTAATCTTCACAGGAAAGTGACATTCTGTATATTATGTATATTCAGATATATTTATGCTTTGAATAAATTTTACGTATCTCATACTAATCAAAATAGTAAGTACATTTTAAATTTTTTATAAGAAATTTCTGAGTACATTTATTTGATGTAAGTTACAGGTATGTCTGGTTCTAGGTATAAGGCAAACTGAACTAACTCAGACAAGTTTTGGCTACAAATACCTAGATATAAAAGCTAAAATATTCTTTATTGTATTTTAAACTCTTAGCATAGCTACCTGAAAGAAAGGGAAATTTCTAACTGCTGGAAACTAAGGGTAAACTAAAAGCCAGAGCAATAGTTGTGTGAGCTGATACAGTGGCATTTGAAAAGTGGTTCTAGAGGTTTTGGGGTATGGTTTACAGGACCTTGCTAAGGGCTTGGGGTTTAGTACTCACACACTGACAAAGTTTAGGTTTTAGCTCTGTATGTTTGGAGAGTTGGAACTGAAATCCCTGTATAAAGTTTGACTCTTTGAAGGACTAAACCTTTAGTGAAAGGTGGCAGGAACTCTGCCCACTGGCCAAGGGAGGTAGAGAAGAACCTTGTCTCTATCTGAAGGTCAAGGAGTAGGAGGTATCCTGTGAGAAATTTAAACCTTTTGACCTTGTAGTTATGAGGTTTGCACTATCTGAATAGTTTTGTAATCCTCAAGACAAGAAATTGACATTGTAACTGGTTAGGTAAATAGAAAATGTTGACATCCTGTGCTTTCTTCTGAGTAATTCTCAGAATACAGGTAGCAAGGCATATATTTTCCAGACAAGAAATTGGAAGAGTCTCCTCTGTGGAATTTAATTAGTTTGAGAGGAAAGACTTAAAGATACAGGCACCATGGTTTCTCCAAGGAAACTGCCTGGCCTTATCACTGTAGAGGAAAAGGCCATAATCCAATTAGCTTTTAAAATAAGAGCAGATAGGCAGGTATCCCCAGACGTTTAAAGAAAACATCTAATGTAAACACCAGAGTATGCAGAAAAGTTAGTATGCAGAAAAAAAAGCAACTTTGAAGAAACAGTGACTGTGAAGGGAAATAGAAATTAAAAAGCAAAAACAAACAAGCAAAACCCAGAACTATTATTAACATTTTCATAGGGAATAGAGAAGTTATTACATCCATGAAATAGGAACAAGATACTCTAAAGAAAGGAATGTATAAAGAACAAAAAAGAACTTTATGGTAGCAGAAATGAAAAGCTCGCTAGAAAGAATGAAATTGAAGAAATCTCTCAAAGTAGAGCAAAATGACAGAGATTGAAAATATGAGAGAAAATATAAGAGAATTAGAGGGACTCATCCTATAGGTTCATTTTCAAGATAATAAGCATCTTAAAAAAGAGAAAACATAGAAAATGGATAGGCAAAATTAATTCAAGAAGATTTCCCCAGAACAGAAAGACATAAGTTTCCAGATGGAGAGAATTTTCCAGGTGCTCAGCACAGTGGATTCACAGCAAGACATATCTTCATGAAATTTTAGAACAGTTAGGAGAGAGAGAAGATCCTACCAACCTCCAGAGAGAAAAAACAAAACAAAATAAACATATTTTATGCAAAGGATCAGGGATCAGAATGGGATCAGGAAGCCAGAAGACAGTGGAGTAGTACTTTTACATTTCTGAAGAAAGAAGATTTCCTACTCAGAGTTTCATACCTGGACAAATTTTATCAATTAAAATAGATAGAAAGGCATTTTCAGTCATGAGACTTAAACAATTATCTCTTTTAGGAAGCTTCTTTTAGGAAGCTACTGCTGAATGTGTTCTAGCAAAATAGAGAAATGAACCAAGAAAGGGGCAGGTGTGGAACTAGGAAATAGATTCTAATTAAGGGAGAATTGAAAGGAATCCCCAGGAAATGGTGAAGGGAAATCCCAAGGTAACAGTTATTCAGCAGGCCTAGTTTGGTAACCAGTTCAAATTTTAACAGGTTACAAACCTCTGGGTTCTTGATTTCATTAAGAAGATAAAATTGATAGAATTCTGAATATGTTTGAATTAACTGAGGAGAGATGTAAAGAACTGGGGACACTAGGGTTGAATTAGAGAAAAGTACATTGAAAACTAAAGCAAATTATTAAGAAAAAGACATTAACTTCAGGATAAAAAAGTAGGAAAGTAAATATATCACATGCTCAGTTGTGAATAGGTTTTGCAAAGTCATAGTAATTTGAATTAAATTAAAAAAATTTTAGAGGCCATTCTGGGCAGATGGTATTCCTGGGACACTTGGAAGAAACAACACAAAACCACTTTGGAGGGATGTTTCCACATTCTAAGCTACATTGGGATTCCATCAAAAAAAAAACAAAGAAAAGAAAAGAAAACAAGCAAACACCAAAACCAATCAACCAAACATATAAAAACCAAACAAAAAACACCACACAAACTGTCTGACATCTAGAAGTGTTATGCCTCCAGCTTTGTTCTTTTTCCTCAGGATTGCTTTGGCAATTCTGGGTCTTTTATGATTCCATATAAATTTTAGTATTATTTGTTAACTTCTAAATGAGATAAATCTAATTTTATTTTTCAGCATTTTAATTTTTTTTAACAGAGTAAAAAGAAATTTGAAAGAGAATGTAGAGAGGCAGAGAAGGCACAACAGAGTTACGAAAGATTGGATAATGATACTAATGCAACCAAGGCAGATGTTGAAAAGGTAAGAAATAATCCAAACTGACTTTAATATCAAAATATTATTACTTGAATATGGAGAGTAGTTACAATATTTGTGTTGGTATTAGTTTCCTCAAGAGATACACTACATCTAAATCTAAGATACACAAATATTTGCCTACTTTACACATATTGGTCTGAGAAAGTAATTAGAATAAAATTAATATATTAATGTCAACTGCATTCTGAGTGTATAGGAAAGACATAGTTGCTATTAGGAATGAGCTTCTATCCTATTTAAAAATAAGATAGAAAGTCTAAGGTATGTTGATGGGGTATGCACATAGAGGTTGGATAGTGTGCTTCCCAATTATACAGAAGGGAAAACATGATAAAACTGTCAGAAATGTGATATCAACTATTTGTTTATTATTTGATTAATTCAGTCATTCATTTTGGAAAACTGAATTCTCTCTTGTCATTCACTGACTGATTCTGGGCCAGATGTTCTGTAACATTACTGTTGGTAGGATCAGCCCTGTAACTGTTGCTGCTTAGCTTCTCCTTCTCCCCTGCTGTATGCTCTTTATCTTAGGACATTTGACACAGTGATAGTGCTGAAATGTTGGAATTTTGAAAAATAGATGAACCTTACTACATGTTTTTGTGTATACAAAGGCCCAACATTAGTATATTTTCTCCTTAGAATTTTGTAATTTCCTATAGCATCAGAACAAGAAAAAGCAAGAAGAAAGGAATAATTTATTTTCTACCTTCCATTTTCTTTACCAGTTTTTAAAAAAACCCCAAATCATATACATTTCAGGTTACAGTTACCTTAAAGTTCTTCTAGTATAACTTATGATGACGTTTATCTTGTCTACCCTATTTTTAATAACATATCTCTTATGATAGTAAGTTCCCTGTTATTGGGAATATAGAGTCTTAAAATAGTCTGTTCATTTTTTTAAAAAAAATTACCATTTCCTTATATTGACCCCACTTGTCTCCCTGTTCAGCTTTAGTTTCCTTGAGGTGCTAGAAAAATAACAAATCTATATTTTTCTCAAAATAGGTTTTTAGATATTTGTAGCAGATTCTCTACCCCTAGATGAACTATTGTGTTTCTTCAACTCTTGCACATATGAAATATCTTCAACTTACTTTTCAGATATCTTCAAGTTACTCCTTTCCTTTGGATACCATTTAATTAACCAGTATTCTTTGTTACCTCAAATTGGGTATAGTTCAGTCTGAACAGTTCTGAGTTTGATTACCTCCTTTGTTTTGAACACTAAATTTATGTTAATTATACCCTAAATGTATATCAGCTTTTTGGGCAACCACATTGTTTGGCTTGACTCTCATTGAGTTTATGGTTAACTGAAATCCCCATGTCTTTTCACATATGGTATGGTATAAGAATATGTGTCTCAGACAGAACATGTACTGTTGGTCTTTTAAATGTATATGCTACATCTGTATCAATTATTAGATTCGATCCTGCTGTTAAGATTTTTGGATCCTGATTTTGATCATCCACTATATTAATTTCCTTCCAGGCATCATGTCATACACATAATGTGTTATCATTACTTGATAAAAGTGTGGACCACAACACTTGCAAACATCACTGTTTTATATATGGGAAACTTCCTTGCTGGTTGACATTGACTCCTTAAGAACTCCGTTGACTTATTATCAAACATCAATTGAATACATAGTTTATGTACTAGGCAAGTTAGGCGAACTCCTTGACTGGACTCTGATTTTTAACTTACTCATTTTGTCTATAAAGATATCTTTAGAGACAGGTTAGACATCTTGAAATCTAAATATAACATGTCTACTAGTTAGTTTCACCTAACTAGTTCAGAATTTTAATGTTTATATCTTCCTTTTTTATTCTTATTTGTTTGCAACCCCTTTAATTATTAGAGAATTAGGAAAACTTTGAGGTTTTACTTTAGATACCAGAGAGTAGAGGAATTCTGTTTTAAGTGACCAGGAAGGGAAGGGAACATAGTTTCAAGTAACTACTTATGAGAGTTTAAAAAAAAAGCATAAAAAAACAGATGAAGAGGGAGCAGGCCGACTACTGTATCTTCCTAAAGAAAAGGAAGTCAGTTGCACAAAACCATGAATATACATAACACTATCAAACTGTACACTTAAAAATGATTAAGATGGTAAATTTTATGTTATGTGTATTGTATATTTTGCCACAATTAAAATTTTAAAAAATTTAATGAAATATAAAAAGAAAGAAAGGAAAGGCAGTAGATATGAAGCCCAGAATATGCCAGGGAAGGTGTCAATTGTTTTAGCTTCTAGCCTTATTCTCTTACATAACCTGCTGGAGCCTTTCTCCCAGGCCTTGGGAATCACAGCCAGTGACTTGGAACATGAGGAGCTTCCCCTGAAAGAACCATTGTGGGTAGGGGATATTTTGGAATCCTTTTATTCCATCATAGTTTGTGAGAGGAGGGAGAAAAGGGAAAGGAGTGAATGAATGTGTACTTACGATCCCAGGTTAGAACTTGAAGTGTATTTTTCTGTAGAAATATTTTGGGCCATGGTGTTTAGTTTTCATAGTACTTATTTATTTTAATTTTCAAGTACACTGTGGATTAAATGGATTTTTGTGGACTTATCTGAGATCTTGACTACCATGTATTTCTGTAGGTCAGTTTGTTTCTGAGTTCAGAAGAACTAACTTGTAGAACTACTGTTAGAAGGTTAGGGATTACAATTGTAAAAACTAGAATTAGAATAATGAAGTGTATTCACAATGTGCTTTTATTGATATAATTTTCAAAGCACTTCATCTAACATGATTTATAGCTTGGAACACTGAAAAATTTTCAATTCTTATTTTGTTTTTTTCTATTACTTTATAACAATTGAGAAAATTGTTTAGATTCCCCTCCAATAAATCTAGATTTGTGCTGTTTGTATTCTGATATTCTCACCAGTGTATCAGTAGATGGTACTAATGTTCTCATTCAAAAAGCATTTCTATAAGACCTTCCTTGAGTGAACAGAACTATATTCTAAATAAGCATTCCGTAAAGTACCTGTGGATTTGTATAGAGGTAGAAATTATTGTTAAGCATTACATTATCCCCAAATCCCATTTTTACTATTATTTGGTTTCACTGTGGTTCTGAGTTGGATATAACTGGATTATGTTTAAAGAAATGTTTTACTGTTAACTTTGTAACTGTCTAAATTATTCCTGATGCTTTTTTTCTCTTCTGATTAAAAGCTTACTATTTCAAACCATAATGTTGTCATTTATTTAATTAAAAAAATCTGAATTTGTTAAGGAGAAACTTTATTTTAATGGATTATTGTAAGGGAGAGGATTTATTATTGCAGTAAGAGAAAGGGAATATTGCAACAGGGAGACTGGCCATAAGATCTGTAAGCCTCTCCTTTACTTTTAAGTGATATCAGTAGTTAGAAAAAGTCTCGTTTTAGTATAACTTTTAGAAAAGTGAATTAGCTGTGATTTTGTTGCTCGTCTTTTCGTTGGTGATGATTTGGACCAATTTGCCTCTAGGCTAAACAGCAGTTGAATCTACGTACACATATGGCTGACGAAAATAAGAATGAATATGCTGCACAATTACAAAACTTCAATGGAGAACAGCACAAACATTTCTACATAGTGATTCCTCAGATTTACAAGGTAAAATTTAGAGATGTGAAATTAACCTAATTTTAGATACGGAAGAGCTAGTCTTTAAATGTAAAACTTTAAAATTTCAGGCATCAATCAGAATGTTTCTAGATTCACTAGTCATCAAGATTGGTGATAAGAAATTTATGATTATAGATGTGAAAAGTAGATTTTTTCTGACTTTGAAATCACAGATTTTTCTACAGATTTATTAGTAGTATATTAAACAGTTCACTAAAACAATGACATTTTCTAGATAAATTTTAATACTACATTATTAAGTATTATGAGATGGGAGAATTCATTGGAATTGTGTATTGTAGTCTGCTCACTTAGAATTTGGATGTAGCTTTTTGATACTATAACAGAATCATTGGCATTAGTCCAGATGGCAGAAATAAATCTTAAGAAATGCATTTGTTAGCCTGGTTTTTGCCTGCTTATCTTCCTAGCTGCCAGATCATAAATGTAATTCAGGCTTATAAATCCCATCCATCATCATTTGATGATACTAATTGCCAAACGGCCCTCAGGTGAAGACCCCGGAGGTTAAATTATGTTACCGCCTATTCTAGAAAGAAGAGAAATTAGAGAAAAGGGATTTAGTGAAACAGTGTTGAGAACAGTAGTACCTGGGAGAGCAGAGCTTTTGTGAAAAGAGTGTCAGTCCAAATACACCTTTTTTTTCTTGGAAGCAAGTTACAAGTACAAAGGAAGCATAGTGAGAGGTGGTGGACTAGAGAGGGTATCAGATTTCAGTCATTTAATCCAGAGCGTCTGTCAGCCTGTCCTCACTCTGTGGTGCTTTTCTAAACTTAATAGCTATGCCTTCGTATTCTGGGGAGACCTTAACTTGGAGATCCACTGCTCTTCTGTGTTTCGGGGCTTGATCCTTTTGTTTGTGCTTTGCTATGGAGCAGTCTTGCCACTTTGTGATGCTGGGCGCAGTTCTTTTGTGAAAATGCAGGCCTCAAAATAAATTCCCAGGCTTTGGGAAGTAAAGAGGAAAAAAGTAGTATGAAGGCTTTGGGAGCTAGGGGACTTGAGCAGTGTAATTGCTTCCTACGAGAAAGAAAGGTCACTGTTGACAAATAAGAAGTGTCAAAAAATGCCTTTAAGTTATTTGGCATAATTGTGTCCTGGCATAATTCTTAGTGGCATGTGCCAATGAATTTTTGAATTGTAGGGATTCCATACATGTATCACTTTGACCTTGTGGCCTCTTGTTTTTCCTCTTGTGTCTCCAACCTTTCGATAGTCACTTTGAGCTGTAGAATGTGGTAGGTTTGGGTACCCATTGGTATGCGGTCAAGTGTGGATTCTTGGTCCATTCAGATCTTACCAAAATGTTCTGAACTAACTTAAGGGTTTAGAATGCTCACACTTGTATACATTTTATGCCAGTTGCTTAAAAAGGAAAAAAAATGTGTCAAAATTCTGTGTTAAAATGAAACTTTTCCTAGAAGCATAAACAACAATAACTGCTCTGACTGAAGAATGAAAGGTGGAGGTTGTATGAGGCAGAGATCTGGTAGACTGTAGGGGGTCCCTTAGAAGTCTTGAAAACTGTTGTCACCTGGTTTTAGGGTATACTAAAAGCCTTGTTTTTTGGGGTTTTTTTTGCCACTTCACAGGCCTCAAGTTTTAAGTACCTTAAGTCTGTAGCACTTGTTAAAAGGTATTTACAACAGTGTAAATGTTAGGGTAGAATCTTTGTGGGTTTTTTTTTTTTTTTGGAAGGGGGCTGCTTCAGAATGAAAAGCAAATTCAGTTTTCCTTTTTTTTTTTAAAATTCCTAATTATTAGCAACTACAAGAAATGGATGAACGAAGGACTATTAAACTCAGTGAGTGTTACAGAGGATTTGCAGACTCAGAACGCAAAGTTATTCCTATCATTTCAAAGTGTTTGGAAGGAATGATTCTTGCAGCAAAATCAGTTGACGAAAGAAGAGTAAGTGTTTTATAATTAATTTGAATAATATATTTGGTTTAAGTTAGTGAAATGAATTGGGAAAGGGGGGAAGTAATTGATGGTTAGTTGATTTTAAGTTATATTCTGTAGAAGTAACTTATTGCCAGACTCCTTTGGGCTGTAAGGATCATTCTAAACACTAAAATTCTAATTGTTTAAAAGGAAAGAGTTCTAATGCTTCTCTTTCCTTTCCCCACTAATTTTTCAGTTCTACTCCAAGAGTATAACTAACCTATGAACTGTATGTTACAAACTGTATGATACTGTTAGTCTAGTGAAAGTTTAAAGAAGGAAATGGTCAGATCTAGAGTTGTAAGAGTTGCTTGTAACCACAGGAGTTGGCACTTGAGCTGCATTTTGAAGCCTGAGTAGTGTATGGAATGATGGCTCATGAGAAAAGAAGGAGGGCATTATGAGTAGAAGGTACTGCCTTCAAGAAGCCCTGCTCCTCTTGAAGAAATAAATCTAATCACATTATATCTTGATTAAGGTCTAGAAAAGGTCTTGTACCTGGTCATTTTTCAGTAAATGTTGATTTAGTGACTGAGAAGCTAAGGTTAACAGAAAAAGAGGATATGAGGGAAAAGGAAGAGAAGAGAACCAGTGTTTGGGGAGTGCCAAATATGTACTACGTATTTTAGTCTTCACGGCAAGTTGGTTTTATATGAGTGAAGGTCTTTCTTGTAACAGAATTCTGACTTAAATTTAAAAAAGGAAAGAAGATTTTGGGGTTCTTTGGGAATTCAAACATACATTTATATTTTGGTATAGCTGCATCCAAGGTTACAAATTATAGTTAGGTCCTCCTCCTCTCTCCCTCTTCTTACCCTTTAGCAGATGATTGGTGGGGGTGGCATTAGTGACAGAAAAAAAGTAAGGTATGACCTAAGGATGACTTTTGACTAAATGGTAGGCAAAATGTACTACCAACAGAAATAGGGAATAAAAGAGGAGAGGTGGTTAGGGTAGGGGTCGGGGAGGAGTTTGTAGAGATAAAGTATTCTGTTTGCAAATAATGAGTTTAAGGTGTCAGTAGAACATTCGGATAGAGGTATGTATGTCCAAAATCAATATATAATACTTACGTGAGTTTTAAAGTTTTGGGTAAATGGTGCTAAACTTTATTTCAGAGTTACTTTTTGCACTCAGTATTGTTTGTGAGATCTTTTTTCATTGCTCTGTTAACAGTCCCTCGTATGTCTTTAATATATTTTATTTATCCTTTCCCCTGTTGCGTGAATGAAAGCCTTTCTACTTGTCTCTTACCCTCTTTTACAATTAGATGCCCTTTCCTCTGTTCCATAGGTCACCTTCTTTGGAGACATCCTGTAAAACAGAAAACCCTTTTCCTTTAAAACTTAGAATTTCTACTTGAGAATAACCATGGAGTGAAAACATCCATGAATATTACAAATTAATAAAGTAGTAATTTGTTTGTAAATTATTTTTCTATAGGAATTAAAATATTTATGGTTTATTACATATTCACAGGAAGAAATTATTCACTTTAAACCTTTAATAAGTATTGTAGAATTATTTCTTTAAATTTTTATTTGTTGTTTTCTAACACAGATTAAGGTTTTTGAAAGCTAATATGGTATCATAAGCAAATGAAATGGTTTAAAAAAAACATGTTTCTTGTGTATAGGACTCTCAGATGGTAGTAGACTCCTTTAAGTCCGGATTTGAACCTCCAGGAGACTTTCCATTTGAAGATTACAGTCAGCATATTTATAGAACCATTTCTGATGGGACTATCAGTGCATCCAAACAGGAAAGTGGGAAGGTGGATGCCAAAACCACAGTAGGAAAGGCCAAGGGCAAGTTGTGGCTCTTTGGAAAGAAGCCAAAGGTAAAAGTCATAAAATTCCTCTATGCTAATAATTTTGTTTTAGTTTGTCATTTAAAATGATGTAGGTATTGAATGGTTAATGGTTTACTATTAATAGAGAATAAATATTTTGATTTGAATGATTCAATTAACTTTTCACTTAGTAGAAACATAGAATTTTGTACCTTAATAGTAAAAATTATTTCTGGATTTAACATTTGACTGCCATATAAAAATGAGTAAAAATATTAAATAATTTGTTAACATCCCTTAAATTATATGCTTTTGAAATTTCATTTGTATGTAGTTTCAGTTCAAATTTTTTCAGAATCATTATGATCTGACTCTAAGATCACAAAAATTGCAGTTCTCAGTTGGAATGAACGATTGACCACAGCAATAATAAAATGTCAGATTAGGTTTTATAGATCATACTAATAAGGTTATTTTTATCATCCGCGTGAATATTTAATGGGAAGGGCTCAATGCGTGTGTTATTTGAAGTTTAAAAAAATCTCTAGTTTACTAAGAGAATCTCTCTTAACCTCCTGTTGAAACCCATCTTTTGATGTGCTGTTTATTTTAGATAGATAAATTTAGCTCAGCAGGTGAGCAAATGGAATAGATGCGTGCTTAATCTTCTTATCAATTTAATGACTATAAAGTGTCATAATCAGTAGGAGAATAGATATGTACTTTTAATCTGATGTTCTGTATTTATTAAAGTATACATGATTATTTTAATTCATTTTTCTGATCTTGACATAGGAATGTAGATAAAATTTAACTCATTATAATATACCTGTAAATATCTTTAAAAGCACAATTATAATTAACTCAAGCTTTATTCATGCTTTTCATAATGTTGTCCCATTGAGAAGTTGAGAGGTGAGACTTTTTTTAAAGTCAGATAAGAGTAGCTAGGAGAGCTTAGAAAAACAAGGAATACTGAAATTTTTTTTAAAAAAGAGGTGCAACAGGGATGAAATAGAAACAGTTTTGAGAGGAAAGCCACAATGTAATGAAATTATTTTGCCTATTTATGATAATCAGTTACAATTTTAATATTTTATTTTAATAGACATTGACTATTTAGATAACTTTAACTGTAGCTGCTGCCTTTATCTCTGACAAGTATTATAGGTTAAGTATAACTAACTAGGTGGTGCTAATATTCTAGAAATCAGAAGAGAATTTTTTTGTCTAGGTCATATTGCTCTCTCTAACCTTATAATTTGTATACTCTATATTTTCAGTCTATCAGCTTGTAAAAAAGTGATGAAGTGGTACATTTTTAAAAGTAAATTTGCCTTTTTAAAATGACAGTTTTGGCAAAGCTATGTTAACTTTCTTATAATATTTTTATAGAAAACTTTATTTGAGATATATTTTGTAAAAAGTATGTTGCCAAAAATAGAATTTTCATTTAGGAAAAAAAGCTATGCACATTTGGCTTATTGATTCCTTTCTTTATTTCCATATTAGCCACAGTCCCCACCCTTAACCCCTACTAGTTTATTCACATCCAGTACTCCTAATGGGTCCCAGTTTCTCACATTCTCCATTGAGCCCGTGCATTATTGTATGAATGAAATAAAAACAGGGAAGCCCAGAATTCCTTCTTTCAGAAGTCTCAAAAGAGGGGTAAGTTTAATAATGGGTTAAAATGCATGATGGCCTATTGTGTGTGTAGTGTGGCTTTTAATACTCTCCACCCTCATTATAAGGCTCTCTCCTATATATATGTAGTTTAAAACATGACAGAATTAAGTATAGCTGCCCTCAAGTTAAAAACAACTCCTCTTTATAACATTTGAAATGCTCACCCATAAAAGAATGGTATTATAAAGAGGGTGCTGGGTACAATCATATTAGCTATTTTTTTTGTTGTTGTTGTTTATGTGAAGTCATATGTCCGCCATTGTCTTGTAATGTATTTACATTTTTAAGACTTTCAGTAATTTGTCACTGGAGTTACTCATGTAATAATTTGTCACTAATGATGACCTCTGCGAATTTATAAAGTATTATTTTGTTGGCCAAAAGAATCAAGTTCTATTTTAATTTTAATTGCCCTACTTTCAGAAGCATAAAACACAATCTCCAATAGTTAAATAAAAAATCAAAGATAGGCATGTTAAATATCAAGATTGTAGATCAATTAAGATAATATATTAGAAAATACTTTGTAAGTTGTAAAGCCTATAAAAATACTAGATATTATTGAATAATGGTTATATGGAATTTGTATTGAGTAATTGTTACAGGAAGTATTTTTTACCAAATATTTCCTTTTCTTTTTCAATAGGCTAGCCTTTGGCATTTACTTAAAACTAAAGATACTCTGCAAATGAAAAGTTTTAGAATAGTAAAAAGCAAATATTAAACTGTTTCTTAGCAACAACTGTTACACTACTGATAAATTAGCATTACTTCATTATGTTAGGCTAATTTCTTTTATGATCTGATTTTAAGGCCGTGTTTGTAATATTCATAGCTCATAATTTAGATACATTTATGAGATTTGTATGAGCATTTGTTTGGACATATAAAAAACATAGGTGTGATAACCCACCGATGAGAACTCAGAGTCTATTAGTGTCATAAGAACTCTAATCATTAACAGCAATACACTCACTCTTGGACTCACTCTTCCTTGCAATCCCTCTCTCTTCCTTCCCTTTTCCTGCTTCTCCTCCCTTCCTCTCGCCCTTTGTTCCTTCTCTCCCTTTCATTTCTTTCTTCTTTTTCCTTCTCTGTCTAGCCTGTGTGTTTCTCACTGTTTGTAGCCCTATCTTCAAATTGCTTTAGTTGGGTTTCTCTTCTGGCCACATGTGGACAAGATATGTTAATTTAGGGCAAGATTACATTATTATTTACATTTCCATTGAAACAGTATGACAAACAATTGGTATCAGTAATGCAACAGAAATATCCTAGTGTATTATGTTCTTTTGGGGACTTCCTTTTTTCCTATAATGACATGAACTTCTTTGTGTCTACGTTTCCTAATTCTGTATGTGAATGATATTATAGGTTAATTTCATGACATTTTGAAAAGTCCCTGTGAATGAGTCTGTATTATACCTACAAGCACCATAGGTGCCTGTTATCACTTTTCAAAGCTCTTATCACTTGTTTAAAAGACTTTAAGAAATCATACTTGGGATTTCTATTGCCTGAACTATGAGAGTAGAATTAATTCCCATCTTTCTTCTCTTTGATGACTTAGACTTCATTAAATATTATGCTTTTGCATAAATCATGAGAAATTACAAATAGTAATTTCTAGTAGCCATATTTTTGTAATCACGTATGTGTCCTACATATCGAGTCTACCAGGCCCAGTTACAGTACCCTACACAGTATAGTCATAGGGATATGAAGTAAATACAATTCTTTGAAAAAAGTTTAGGCAGTTAGAACTGTGAGCCCTGGAGAGAGAAGCTTAAATATGTGCCATCTTCATTGTTATTGAATAAATCTATAGGTAGAATTATATAACCGTAGAACTTAAAAGTATCTGCGGGGTCATTATTTATCGTATTTCCACATATTGCTTTAATTTAAAATATTAGTACATTTGGCGGGGGTGGTGGGGGGGCTAGTTCCAGAAGGCCAAAATGGTCCCACTTTTATTATTAGTTATCATGCCAAAGAAAAAAGCAGTATGCACGATGGAAAATATGACAGACAAACCAACTAGAGATTGGAGAATAGAGCAGGAAGTAAAGTTTATTACCTTGGCATTGAGAAGTTTCTTTCTATTTGATTGGTATTTGGTCGTTTACTAGATACTATTTCAAAATTATGTTTTCTTCCACTTAAGAATTTTCTCAATATAGAAAAAGAAGAAAAGCTTTAAGAAGCCAGTTTATGTGTTTTTACATGGATTTCCATGTAAGTCCATTAAACTTAAAAAGTCTTAAGGTTTCGTAAAGCTGATGAGTTGTACCATTCAAAGCAGAAACTCTTGTTTTGAGTTATATTTGTTACATCATTTTTCCTAAGTACCTGCTTTTGTCTTTTCTAAAACTTTATAATTTCTTTTTCTTTCATTCTTAAGAAAACCTGTTGTATATAGTTTGCAGTATCTTTAACGATATGAGAAATGTTATATTGGACCAGTGTTTTTGAATTTGATGGTGGTACTGGTAGACTTTCTCTGAGGGACGAGGGTTTATAATTTCCTTCTGTGACATCAAGATCTAACCTTAAATAGATATATGGTGCACACCCAAACTTAACTACTTAATAAAAAAATGAATAATTTTTACTCTATAACTACTTCATTGGAGCTTACTGGGCACTCCTTTTTTTTTTTTAGAAGTATATTTATCTAGCAGTATCAAGTCCATGTTTTCTGTTTAAATTATTCATGATCTTATAGACTTCTAGAGTCATTTTTGTAAGCTTTTATTTATCCAGAATACAGTTCTCAGGATTTTCCTATCTTTAAATTAAATACACATAATAATTTGAATTGCCTGACTGATTTCCTTTTTAGGTCCCTTATGTATTTATTAAGATATAGTGGGTATGTGAAATTTTCTAGTTATAGGGATATGAAAATTGCATATGAGAATATAGTATTTCTCTATTGAACGTGAATTGCTTAAAAAAAAGACAAAATTTATTTCTAATATTTTACAAAGAACTTGAGTTTTTAATATCCCCAAATCTAAGGTTAATGAACTGTGAATTTATTTTCTAATTGATAGTAAAACTAGGTTAGCTAAAAACTGAAGCATTTGATATTTCAGTTATAATTATATTATTGTTTTCTCTAAAACTATTAATATAGAAACTGAAAAAATAATTTGTATCACTTAGAAATTTAGCTGGTGGAGATTATCATAAAAGATAAATTCAGATGCTTTACCTATTTTGTTTCTTATCATCTATATGATTTTGTTTTAATAATATGTATAGAAGACCATAAATATCTTTTTAAAATTTAAACCTTCCAATCTTCTTACCAGGAATTTTGTCATAGCAAAATAAGTTGTGGTTTTTGTCCCCTGAAACTACTGACAGTCTAAAGAATGTTAAGCTTAATTTGGAAAGATAATGGATAGCGTATGTCATCTTTTCTTATCATCGTAACCATTAATATATATGGCCAGTTCATCAGAGATAAAGGGTAGATATTTTTGTCAGCTATTTGTTAAAATCTATATTTTTTATGTGAAATTCTACCTGACATCCTCCATATTCTCTAAAACATCACGACTTAGAAAATAGGGACAAGTAAAAATTTTAGAGGCCGCTAAACAAATGAAATGGATATGAAGATGAACTTTGCAAAGCTCTACTGAGTATTATGGGTCACAACGTGTGTGTGAGTGTGTTTGTGCGCACGCATGTGCATGTATACACGTGTGTTTAGTGTGGATGGCAGACAAATGCAGTGCCAGTTGCAGAATCCTGGTAACTCATAGAACGTGGGTGATATATAAATACGCATATATATATTCACAATATGAGAGGACTCTGTGCTATGTCATTTCACATTTTCAGAAAGAATAAATTTTAACCAGTTTTCTAAAAATTGAAGTTATGTATTTTTAGTGTTGCTTTTCGAGCACATGGATTTCAGAATGAAAACTGAAAAATGGAAGCTATATCTTCAAAGCAAAATTCAACCCATATGTTTGTGTCCATTAGCAAATATGTATGGGAAACTTGAATCTGGGTGACTCATTATTATTTTGATAATAGTGTGTTTTTTAATGTGTCCGTACATTAAAAATAGCACCTTAAAACTAAAGTGGAAATGTTACCCTTACTGACCCATGGTATATTTAAATTCAAAACAGTATTTTGAAGTATAATAATTCAGATAATGGTGTTTTGTTTAATGCATTGGGAAAAGTATTCCATTCTTTAATACGACATATAATATTTCTTTAAAATGGCTAATATTAAATCTTTTATATTCACCTTTTCAAATATTAGTATTTTGAGAGTGAAGAGCTATGTAAGTGAAATCCACTTATGTAAAAATTGTTTTTTAAAGAAGAAAATACATGTTTACTGATAGAATGATTACTATTTACTTTTGAGTTTCAGTTGCACTTGGAAAATATCTGCCCATTATCATCAGTGTATATATTTTTTTGCAAGTAATTTACTTTCCCAAAAGTGTGGTTAAAATTGTTTTTCTGGCATAATTGTTTGGATTGTGAAGTGTACATGATTTATTTTAATATTGTAAAAACAAGTATAAGTTATTGCATCTTCTGTATTATGGTTTCATGTGAATAATATACCATTTCTTTCTGTTTTCCATTGAACTATTCAGTGGTCGGTGAAGATGGTAAGCCTTATGTGCTGATCTATATACTGTGCCAACATTAAATAATCACAAAACATTGTTTTGTTTAATTCAAAACAAAGTGGTAACGTACATCCCCACGTGTTACCTTGTATGTCTTTTCTTTTTATAATTTAATCCATAGTCCAACACATGCCAGTACCTCTGATGTCATAAAATTTAATAATAATGTGGTTAACTGTAACTCATTAAGTTCTTAAATGTTATTGGGTGGAGTCTTTGTCATGTTACAGAGAATGAAATTATAGTTAAACATCATTTTAAAAGCTACATGGTAGAACAAAAGTTTATGTTTTTACAAAAGAAAAGTTAAACAAAAATGATTTTTCTTAACACTCTTTAAAAAGATCATATAACTTTGTTTTGTAGTTTATCACAAGAATCATTAGATTTTCCAAAATGCAAGAAAGAAAGATTTCTTGCTAGTTTCATTAGAGAGTCAGTGCTTTCTTCTTGTCTACTAATGAATGGGAATAAAAGCACAAATAACTTAAATATCGTGTGTGTGTGCACATGTGTGCTTGCGCATGTGTGTGATGTTCCTTTATACATATGTTTTAAACAAATTAATGGAACTGCATTGTGAAGACCTAATGTAAAAATTATTGGGTGCTTATGTAGTTTCTCATTTTTTGGAAAACAAATGAGTCTTTTTCAGACTATTGCAGTTTGGCCTTTTATGAATTCCCATGTAGTAGAAGAGGTTTTTAAATGTCTCAGAGTCTTCTTTTCAGCCATAGGAAATAGAGTGAGTTTAGTTCTCATATTCTATAAAGGAATATGTTATAATGTCAAAATGGGATATTAAAAATGCAAGTGCCTAGCTATCTGCTGTTAATAAATTTGAGAACAAGTTCGATTAAGGATAAGTGGAAATCTGGAGGATTTACTTGTAGGTAACTGTGAGTTTATTACAATACTATCAAAAAAACAATATTGAAATGTGTTTATTCATTTCATTAAATTTAAAAATATAAATTAGAAAGTTTTACTTTCGGCACAATATAATAGTTTTCAAACTATTATATACCTGTACCCCAAATTAGATTAAATCTGACAACTTACATTGATAATTGACCACTAAATTTTAAAGGCACCTTGTAGGAAATTTTGCCATTTGTTTATTTAGGTCAGATTTGGGTGATTGACAGATTTTTATTTCTGGTGACTGGTAGATTAAAAAACAAAAGCCACTTAGAAAAGATGTCCTCCTTTTTTTTTTTTTAAACAGGCTTGTTGAATATCCATAATGTTCAGGCCATTTGCAAAAAATTTTCTTATGAATTAAATGTTACATTTGATCATGGCTTATCTGAAAAGTGAGTTTTATCTTTTTTAAAAGCAAGGGAAGCACTCTTATAGATGGTGAAATAAAGCTATTTAGATGTGTTATAGGAGTCAGTGGTTCAAGGAGCAAGGATGCATTTGTTGTGGGAGCTCACTTCAGCAACACGTAAAAAATTGAATTGCATATTCTTAAAATCCCCATTTTAAAGAGAAAAATGAAGAATAATAGTTGTCAACAATTTTTGAGTATGTAAAATCTTACATAAATATGGGCTCATGTTAAATGGGATCAATAGTTGCTAACATTGGTCTGGTTGTATAATCTCTAATAAGATAACTGCGGTAACAATGACATGATTAACATTTAAGAGGAGAAGGACATCATTTGAATCAGAAGTTGCATCTAAATACTAGAACTGTTTCTTAAATGATATAGTTTCTTGAATATCAAAACATTAAAAAATTTTCAGACATTAAGCATCCTTCCTAAATAAGGATTTTATCTTTCTTTGGATTATATCTTTATTTCAAGAACAACTAAGGTATGCTATTTGGTTGTACAAAGGATAATTGAAAATAAATTCCTTATTGGAATGTAATTTCTACTTACATTTCACTTGGTGGATAGTTCTACTTTTTATTTTTTAATGATCAAGTATGTTTCGGTTCTAATGAATGGTTTAATAAATATAATCATTCAAAGACTGTGTAATATTAAAATATTTTTCATTAGTTATATTGCCTTTATGAGGTAAGTTGTTTAACTCAGTTATATAAACTTTTCATATTTTCAATCTGAACATTTGTAATATCCCGAGTATCACGGCAATAGATTTGATTTGGGAACGTGGTGCAGTATGTTATACAAAAAATACTTTGTATAGGTGAGAAATGTTACGTGTTTCCATTTCGTTGTTGTTGCTGTAAGAAGGTTCATCTGTATTTATTTTAACTCTGCCGAGACCTGAATATAATGTTATACTGGTAATTACCAATTATCTGTATCTGCTGATATTTTTACCTATTCTATTTCATGATTTTTTTAAAAGTGACTGGCATCTGAGCTCTTTCTTCAATATGGTTGTTTTAATTAACATACACATACATATCTATGTAGATTTCTTTTTCTTTAAAGGAGGTGTTCGGGGCTAATTTGAAATTAAACTTAAAATTGATATATATTCTTACTTTATAGTGAGTATATTTTAGAAATAAAATTTCATGAAAATATCTTTTATAATGATTTAGATTCTCTTTTCAGGGCCCAGCACTAGAAGATTTCAGTCATCTGCCACCAGAACAGAGACGTAAGAAACTACAGCAGCGCATCGATGAACTTAACAGAGAACTTCAAAAAGAATCAGACCAAAAGTATTTTCCCATTAAGTTCTGTCTGCCATCATTATTCCTTTCAGAGTCTACTTTGAATTATATGTTTAAATGTGATGTATAAAAGGCTTAAAAATTATACATCCTAATTGAAATATCTTTTGAGGGAAAAATACAGTCCTAAACTTTGGAAAATTGTGCTCTGTCATATTTTTAAAATGAAATGTTAGAGAGTTTCTTAGGTTGCAGATTACTTATTGGATGCTAATAGTATATATTTATGCCTTCCATAAATTTTCAAAATAGTTTGATGATTATCAAGGGTAGTTTCACCAACACTAACTACCTCTTATATTTTGATAAATTTTTATTTTGCTTTAGTATATAAATTGAGCTCAATAGAAATCTGAGGCTATAATTATTTTGTTTGCAGCAAGAATGTTGGAAAACAGTGTTTGATTACTTACAGCTTCAGATTCATTCGTAGCTTTAATTTTTTTTCAATTTTATAAAAAGTTTCTTTTAGTTCAATTTTGTTTTAATGAATATAGAGATTTATATATGATGAATAAAGGGTTATTACAGTGGATTGGTAACTTACTATCTGCTATTACACTGAAGATAAAATTGGAGCTTAAACTCTGACATGAGTGATTGAAGAGATTCATATTTGAGAATGATCTGAAGATAGGTGATATTAAAATAGTCAATTTTGTCTCAATAAAACTGGAAAAAACAAAGCATTAAGAGATCACCCTTAAAAAGGAGAACTGTAGGATGAGATGAGAAGAAACCTCTGTCATTTTATGTAACACATTTAAAGGATAAACAGAAGAGAAGGAACCAGTGAGGGAAATAATGAGACAGAGGTGAAGGGAAGGGAAAAGAAAATGTAACTGCCAGGAAATCAAGAAAAAAAAAGAGTATTAAGGAGTGTTAGTAATGTCAGATGTTAGAGCCAAGGAGAGCTAATTGAGGCATAATCTATAGTGATGTGATTAGAGAAGTGAAGAGGATGAATGACTTGAATTTAGAGGGAGAGGGGCAAGTTAAAGATGGTATAGATGAGTGGGAGGATGATGATGCTGTGAACTAAGATAAGGAACACTGGTGGAATAATGTGTCTGGATGAGAATATGATGAGTTTGATTTGGGACATGATGATTTTAACAATATTGAGGAATATTCTTTCAGTCCTTGATTAAATATATACAATCTCATTTAGGAAGCAAGAAATGAGAAATGAAATCATTTTTTTTTAAATTCTAAATGTTTTAAAAGACTGCCTCCATAAATTTCTAACTATGTACATGATCAGCTTCGTGCAGATTATCTTTAATCAGGTAATGTTTGATTAAAGTTAAAGAGATATGACTTTTAAGATTAGGCTGCACGTGAGTCCCCAGAATCAAATGAAACTCTTTTATCTGGGAACATGTGAAGTAAATGTTTAATTTTATGTCTTCCTGCTCATTTTCAGAGAAGCACTCAACAAAATGAAAGATGTATATGAGAAAAATCCACAAATGGGGGACCCAGGGAGTTTGCAGCCTAAATTAGCAGAGACCATGAATAACATTGACCGCCTGCGAATGGAAATCCACAAGAATGAGGTAGATTTGTTATTTAGCAGTTGTCTAAGATAAGTTCATTTTTATAAACTTCATTATGATAGATTGGATTTTGCTAGAATTATCTTCAAATATTTTAGGGTTTATGATCTAAAAGTAAGGTGTCATTATGATCTAAAAGTAAGGTACCATAATCTAAAAGTAAGGTATCATAATCTTTCTTTTTTTTTTTTCTGTTTCTTTTTCTTTTGGCTGAGTTGGGTCTTCATTGCTGCGGGAGGGCTTTCTCTAGTTGCGGTGCGTGGGGGCTACTCTTTGTTGCCGTGCGCGGGCTTCTTATTGCGTTGGCTTCTCTTTTTGCCGAGCACAGGCTGGAGGCGCAGACTTTAGTAGTTGCAGCATGCGGGCTCAGTAGTTGCAGCCCGTTGGCTCGGTAGTTGCGACGTGCAGGTTCTAGGGCACATGGCCTTCAGCAGTTGTGGCGCGCAGGCTCAATAGTTGTGGCTCATGGGCTCTAGAGTGCAGGCTCAGTAGTTGTGGTGCACGGGCTTAGTTGCTCTGCGGCATGTGGGCTCTTCCTGGACCAGGGATCGAACCTGTTTCCCTGCATTGGTAGGCAGCTTCTTAACCACTGCGCCACCAGGGAAGTTCAGGTATCATAATCTTTAGAATTAATCCTTCGTTGAAGTTTTTTTCCTTATTTAAAACTTCATGTAAAACTAAACGTACTATTTTTTTAATCAGCTATCAAGTTGATCATTGACGAAATAAAGGTTTCCCTTATCTAAGAATTACATAATTACAAAGACCCAAAGCACATTTTAAATGTAGAATATTTTATGAGCTTTAAAATATATACATTGGGCTTCCTTGGTGGCGCAGTGGTTAAGAATCCGTCTGCCGATGCGGGGGACACAGGTTCGAGCCCTGGTCCGGGAAGATCCCACATGCCTCAGAGCAGCTAAGCCCATGTGCCACAAGTACTGAAGCCCACGCGCCTAGAGCCTGTGCTCCGCAACAAGAGAAGCCACCGCAATGAGAAGCCCGCACACCGCAACGAAGAGTAGCCCCCACTCGCTGCAACTAGAGAAAGCCCACGCGCAGCAACGAAGACCCAGCACAGCCAAAAATAGAAAATGAAACAAAAAGTAAATAAATTAAAAAAATATATATATATATATATTTATTGAGCTCAGTTTTGTTTTTTCCCTAAGGCTTGGCTGTCTGAAGTTGAAGGCAAAACAGGTGGAAGAGGAGACAGAAGACATAGCAGTGACATAAATCACCTTGTAACACAGGGACGAGAAAGGTTACTTTTTGCATTTTATTTGTATTTCCTCCTTTTCCCCCAAACTTTTCTCACTGTTTTGTCCTAAACTTCATACAATTCTCTTTTTTCCTAATTTAACAAGTTTGGCTTTTAATAACTCAATCTTTGAACCTAAATAATTTTCTGTTTCTTTATAATAGCTACAGGTGAAGTATGAAATTTCATATTGCTGCTCAGTTCTAGTTTGTAATGCATCTACAAACAGAGAGGTAGGAACTTGGAAAATTCTGGGAGCTGTAGTCTAGAGGCATAGGCTCCCCAGGCCTGGGAAGATTGCCTTTAGGTTTAGATGGAGTTGGGTAGCTTATGCCAAAGAAAAATTTAACTGTCAAATTACACAAAGTTTTGTGAAGGAAAAAAATTCATATTGTTAAATTGGATCAGAGCTTCCAAAAGGCATTTTGCTAAATTTCCATGTTTTCATACCATTTGTGACATTTTCTCCCTTTGGGTAATGTTTTTTTTCCCCCCTCATAATAAAATCCAACAAATTTGGATTCACCTTAGAGAAGAATTTGAGAGATCTAGTATCAAATATTGGTTTACTACCTAATTACATTGTAATTTGAGCAAATTCATTTTTAAAAAAATTTTATTGGATTATAGTTGATTTACAGTGTGTTTCAGGTGTACAGCAAAGTGATTCAGTTATACATATTCATATATTCGTTCTTTCTCAGATTCTTTTCTCATATAGGTTATCACAGAATATTGAGTAGAGTCTCCTGTGCTACATAGTGGGTCTTTGTTGGTTATCTGTCTTATATATAGTAGTGTGTGTGTGTTAATCCCAAGATCCTGATTTATCCCTCCCCTCCACATTTAGCAGTTCATTTTTAATGCTCCCTGAGTCTCAGTTTCCTAAAATATAAAATAAAGATTAAAATACCTGTCATACAGGGTTATTAGTAATGAATGAAATAATGTAGGGGTCCCCAACTGCAGGGGTGGCGCACAGCAGGAGGTGAGCGGCGGGTGGGCGGGTGAGTGATGCTTCATCTGCCGCTTCCCATCACTCTCATTACTGCCTGAACCATCCCGTTCCCCCACCCCCGCCCTGGTCCCTGGATAAATTGTCTTCCACGAAACCGGTCCCTGGTGCCAAAAAGGTTGGCGACCGCTGAAATAACGTGCATAAAGCACCTACTAGTAAAATACCTGTGCTAGTATGTGCTTGACAAATGTTAATTTCTCCTTCTCTTCCTCTCCATTATCACTTTTTGAAAGAGTATATATCCTTAATATATCAAGAGATAGTCACAAATACACTGGTTTTTGTTATTAGGTAAAACCTAGATTAAAATAATCTAGTCCCTCTGGTTTGTGTTATTGGATTCCAAATTAAGTCTTCATTTGTGGCTTCCAGGCATACTGAAAGTACTGCTAAATCTCATCATGCAAATTATTAAAATCTTATTCAGTCATTTGATTCTTTAGCAAAATCAACATTTTTTCTCTTTTTGAAGTAAAAATTTACAGAAAAAATGCCTTTGGATTACCTGCTTTCTGGGATTTTCTTAGTTACTAACTTTCCTCTTAACATGATTAATTGGAAATTAATTTTACTAGGAGTCTTTTGGTTTTCAGTGACAGGATGAATACTCTATCCATACTGGCTTAAACTGAAAAGGGATTTTATTGGCTGACTTCAGGGAGAGCTTGATCTAGGAACTCAGATGATATCTTCAGTACTCCGTTTCTCTCCACCTTCCAGTTTTGCCTTACACTGTGTTGGCTTCATTTAAAGGCTCTATATGGTGATCTTCCAAAGCTCTTAAGCTCATATTTCTCCAGGTTCACGTCCAGTGGAAAAGGAAGGGAGCTTCTCTGAACAGTCCCAAGCAAAAGTCTTTGTGTTTATCTCTCATATCTTACTGGGTTACATGCCTACTAGTGAACTATTAACTCTGGTCATACAAGTTCTGTGCTAAGATGGACCCTCTGGAACCAGGACAGAGCAACTCTACCTGAAGCCTGTGAACTGAACATGGGTCTGGGTGGGTCCCCTAAGAAATTTTAGGGTTTTCTTGAAAAAAGAGGGGGTGATGAATCCAGGATGATAAAAACCAAATGTCCATGACATTTTTCCATTTTATCTCTGGACCCAGTGATAATGAGACATACTTACTGAATACATGTTATGTGCCTAGAACATTGTAATCTTTTAATTTTTTAATTTCAGGAAATTTAACAAAAGCATTTTGAATTAGAAGCCATACACACACACACACACACACACACACACACACACACACATTTCAACATTTAAGAAAATGAAGACTTAATTTGGAACTGTGTCATGGTTATTTGATTCTCTGAATTGATCCTGAGGAGATCAACTTGTAGGTAATATAAAAAGTTCCCATGTACTTGATCAGAGATAATTTTGTTTCATAGCCCTGAGGGAAGCTATACTGATGATGCAAACCAAGAAGTCCGTGGGCCACCCCAACAGCATGGTCACCACAGTGAGTTTGATGATGAGTTTGAAGATGACGATCCCTTGCCTGCTATTGGACACTGCAAAGCTATCTACCCTTTCGATGGTATGATTTTCTTAATACACTGTAATTGATAAAATTGGTTCCTTAAAGTCTACATACAGAGTCTTGCACTGTAGTGTCCTTATAGCTAAATAAGAAAACTAAAAGTGCCAGAAAATTATAATCCCAGTTCATTAGTGTGAATATTTTTGTTTTAACTACATTGCAAGTATAGAGATTTTTCTTCCGTACATGACATTGAAAGAAAATTACCTATGTTATCAGCATGCTAATAAAGATTATTATTTAATTATCAACTTTGGTTGATACAGAATTTCCCAACTTTGATGTACTCATCAAAGTTGAAGCCGCTTGAGCATGTAGCTCATGAACCCAGAAAGTGGAAGGCTGGTAGATATCACTTCAGGCTCGCTCTTGTAACTTGCTAACACTGAGCGGCAGGTACTAGGCAAATGGCATAGCTGAGTGCCACCACCATATGCTGACCCTGTAGGCCATATTTTCAGGTGAGGGAAGGAGGAAACGTGGTAGCTTCTGACTATGCCATCCTTCCCCCTGTGATAGTTGGAGAAGAGACTCTGTGAGGGGAGGAAGACACTGTGGCCCTCTCTTACAGGTTTTTAGTTACCCTTCCCTCTCTTGGACTTTGAAAAATCATTTTCTTCATTTCACAGAGGAGCAGAGTAACACCCTTACAAAGAAGTTGTTATAAAATGGTATATGAATTTAAGGCCCTTCCCTACCCATCCATTGTTTTGGTTTTTAAATTGAGTAGTTTTTAGTTGCTGCTCATTCTGAGAAAATAGTATTAAATAAGATCTTGCTATAATTTACTACAGAGAGTAAGGGAAGGATTTAGCGTATGTTAAGTAAATACTCATTTGTGAAAACTGTTACTGCTAAGCAGGTTGGGAATGGTTGAGGGATTGGGAAGAAAGAGAGGCCTGAGGCTGATGAAGTTTTGAAGGAAGTTTGTGCTTTGTGGCTATGATCATTCTGCTTCTACCATCACCAGAGTTGGACCTGTATTTTTCTCTGCTCTCTCCTCAAATTATATTCTTTCCTTCTTTCTTCCAACCCTCTCACTGTCTTGTTACTATTTTGAACTTCATGAATTTTCTAGATAGCAGTGCCACTCAAATTTGGGGAAGGAGTTGGAGTAGTGAAATAGGAGTTAGCATACCCTGTCAAATCATACAGTGTTGTTGTAACTCAGATACTTCATCTGTTACATGGTGCTGCTGTTAATGCCAGCCTCATGGGTTATTGTGCAGTTCACATGAGGTAAGTAAATGAAACTGTTGGGTAAACTACAAAGCATCATAGAGGTGTTGGTAATGAGAGTCAGTGGGCTCATAGTTCTATTACATTGAAATCTAGTAGGGTTCCATGTTGTTTTTTGTTGTATTTGTAACTTTTATTCAAAATTATTGCTATACTTAAATTATGCTTGTGCTGTGAAAACTCTCATTTAGGACATAATGAAGGTACTCTGGCAATGAAAGAAGGTGAAGTTCTATACATTATTGAGGAGGACAAGGGTGATGGATGGACAAGAGCTCGGAGACAGAATGGTGAAGAAGGCTACGTTCCCACATCATACATAGATGTAACTCTAGAGAAAAACAGTAAAGGTGCAGTAACTTACATCTAAACTAACCCGGCAGCTTTGTAACATGTATGACATAGGAACGATAACAAGATGAAAACACAGTCAGTGGGTGGGAAAACATAAGAAAGCTGAAAGGGCATCCAAGATTTATTGTTCACTGTGTGAGCTGAGTGTAGGCTCGATCTCAGAGATGTGACTATTACAAGAAACTGTTCTCGTGACGCTTTACCATTTGAGTGATGTTGGTGTGAAGCTTAATCGATGCCTTTTGCTTTATGTCCTGCTTAAGTCTGTGTGAAGGATTTGTGTTTTTCTGCCTTATAAATCATAGAATTTAATCTACTGGGCAGGAATCCATCCTGTAGAGGGGTAGGGATAGAAAGCTCCCTACCCCTCTACACTTTGCTTCAGGAAACACGGTGACTGTAGTGAACTCAAGTAAAACTGCTCTGAAATGCTTGCTATAAAAAGCTGATGCCCAAAAGAGTGGTTTGGTCTAGGAGTTTGAAATTGTAGCTACAGTTTCTAGGAAAAATGTAATAATAGTTGGCTAATTGGATAAAATACGAATGTAATCATTTTCTTTTTTGTCCTTATTCTCAACTTCGGTTTCCTAAAGGAAGAAAACAGGCACCTAACACATAATCTGTTTTAGTAGTAGGCTAATCAAGAGACGTGGAAAATAAACGGGCCTGGTCTTGCTCTTTAAGTGAATAAAATGGCTTTCTTTTGAGACCCAAGGATATTTTCAGGTTTTCTAGTAATTTTCAGTAATGTACAAACTTTCTTCTAAATTAATGCTTGTACTTTTCATCTTTAAATGTCTTTTGAGAAATACCACTTTAGTGATACTAGCATTTAGCAATTATACATAGAAAAGTGGATTCTAAATAAACTAAGATAGAGGAAATCTTGCATGGAAGAGAAGTACTGGCAAATTTTGCTTGAAAGAAAAACGACTTTTTTCACTAATTGGGTTGGAGGACTATATCTCTACCATCACTGAGGGCATTTCCTCATTTTAGCTGAATCGTCAATTATTAGGAGTTTTTTTTCCAATTAATTTTAATAAGCATATGTTGGAAACACTGTATAATCAAGACATGTGCAGTGCTAGTTGTGTAGGGGAGTAAAGTGAGGAAGCAATTAAGAGACTGGTCCTTAATTTTGCTCATGTTCCAACATGTTTTGGTGTTTTTAATAGCTGACTATAAAATGATTTTAGAGACATTTGGGATGGACACTTTAAACTGAACATTCCTTTTGGTCTTACCAAAGGTCTTCAGTAATTGTTCTTTTCTTTTTCCTCCTGGACTGCAGGTTCCTGAAGAGGGTTTCTGAGGAAATGGGCAAGATGTTGAAGGAGGTTACATGCAGCTGCTTTTTGGGGGAGGGTATTAGAGTTGTCAGGCTCAGAGAGAGTGAGAGAAGCAAGTTGCATGAGTGCATGCAGACATGATTATTTTTTACTAACTTCATTAGCATTTCCGTACATTGTTTTAAAAAATCATTGTAATACCAACCCTTAAACTTGTCAATTACAGTTATTCACATAAAGGAAAAAAAAGCCAACAATGGCTAACCTTTTTTTCCATTTATTTTACTGATATCCAAATCAGAAAGAATGCAGAGTTGTCCTTAAGTTTGTCATATTTGACTGTCCCAACAGGACTGTCCATCGCAGCTCTGTTTTAATTGGCTTTTAGACCCATTGTCTGTTAGAATCCTTGCCATTTGTCAGTGTCTGCCTGCGTCACCTCTGTGCTTGCTTAACATCCTGTTGCATGTCTAGAGTGATCAGGTTTAGATTTTTCAGGCATGTCTTTATAATCCCTTGTTCTTGTCAAAGCCTTTGTTTTGTTTTACATTTGTAGTGCAAATCACTTTGTCAAACATCTCCAGCACTAATGTTTCCATCCTAGTATTTGTGTATGCTGCTATAACTTCCCCACTGCAAAACATTCCAGTTTTGGCATTATGAAGAAGCAGTTTGTGAACCTGAAGTATTTATGATCAGAAGAAAAAACATCTCTGCTCTAGCCTACAGCCCAGTTGAAAGAACTCTTTGAAACATGATACATCTTCAGCACCTCAGTCTGGGAAGAATCTATAGTCAGCACTGAAATCCTGGCATAATAAACACAGAAGATACTCACCACCTCAAGACAAAGGACTGTTGTCAGAAGTCAGCTGCTTCCATTCAAACGCTGCCTTAAACTAGAGTGCCTAAATCTGCTGATTGCCAACACTACCACTACAGTATCCCACAAAGGGCTTTATGTGTCAGCTCAGTGCGACCTCCATTAACTCGGCAATGCTGCTATAGCTGCCGATACAACCTCGGTAGGTGGCTTTTAGAGCTCTACCATGTTTGTTGGTGCATCTTCAAATTTACGCATCAAACTAAAGACATGTCCGAGTCCATTTTACTTAGTGTTTTTATGAGAGGTTTTATGGACCTCCCTCCCATTGTCTTTTAATTTGGAGTTACTGTTTTCTCATTTAATTATTACAATGATAGTCTGTTTCCAAGTGATGATTTTATTTGAACCACATACAATTTAGTGAAACTTTGTAATGATCTATGTGCACTTTTCCTTGTAAAATGGGAGTTTCTGTATGCTTATACTTGTAAATATAGTTGTCATCAGTGCCCCTATGCTCATGTTGCTCATGCTGTCCTCCCTCGCATTTGTGATTCTGTTAATGACTTGTATCTTAACTAATTTCTTAGTGGCATTTAATAGGGAGGTGGGTGGGGGTGGGGGGATATTTGTAACATGGAAGCTTCATTAATTTGGTTCTTTACTGTTTTGAAGGAAGAAAGAACGTGAAATGGTCTGTGTATTGTTGGATTTCAAGCAATATTTTAGAAACTGTGTGACTGCTTTAATAATTTTTCCCAGTGTTATTTGAATCGTACTACCAGTTATACTAAAGCTGAATGACAATTGTGTGAAAGTCGATGCCTTCGTAAGATCAAGTACGCCCGTTACACAGCTGACATGATAGTGTATTACCTTTAAGGCTAGTAAACTATGAAGTTTTAGATTTTAAATCTCATTACAGGGTTATTTATATAATGTGACATTATTCAGTACTGACAGACTACATAAAGTAGTTTTCAGATCCAGTGCTATTTTTATTTCAAAGGTTAGCAATGAAGAGGAAACGTGAGCTGGCTGTGTTTGTCTTCTGTACAAAGCCTGAGGTGCTTGTGCTTTTTGGCAACAGCCATAGAGGGCAAAGTTTAAGGCTTTCTTGTGAGGACTAACTGTTCTTTTCAAGCTACTGTTTGTTTTTCTTAAAGCAGGATTTGCTTCCGTAGGAGGCAAGTTCCCTCACGTGGAATAGTGCAACCTGTGTATGGGTTATTACAATAGGAGAGACATTTGTACTTGCACAGTTTAAATCATTCTTAAATTTGAACATGTGAATTGTCCAAAAGAAGTCTTTAACTTTTCAGTAATTTTTACTCTTTTTGTGCACATGTTGATTTCTTAATGTAAATGCTTTGTTAAAGATAGTGTTCTCTGTTGAGAATATTTTCATGGAATAAAATAATCTTTTCATGGTCAGTTAAGGTGTATAGTATTATCTCTTACTGCTGTGTGAACTAAAGAGATGTAATGGTTTTGTTCTTGAGTATGCTAAGTTCCAGGTAATACAAAGTAGATGACCAGGTTCCGTAAATGGAAGCATCTGTGTTGGGCAACAATTTTTGCAAAGCAGTTTTGAAAATTTTATTCTAGTTTTAGTTTCTCTCAAACTTTCTTAAAGGAAAAAAAAGTTAACTTTCTTTACAGTGAATTTAAGTTAAGGTAATAGTATTTTTTAATCTTTGTTCTACAGTAGCTATGTTACACAGACTTTGCTTTTACACCATCTTAGCCTCTGCATCCATAGGAACTGTCCCTGTACTACATAGATTGATCTAGCCTCAGGTTGGTCAGCATTTCCCGTGCTTCTGCTTGAGTTCCTGATCAGTCAGAGAGAGCACCTGTGTCTTCATCGCATTTCAAAACATGGAAAGAGAATGTTTGCCACAATTAGTGTCACATCAGTGATTTTTGGAAGTCTTAATTTCAGGAGACTAACCTTTTTAAAAGGGCAAATCTGAAACTATGACTAGTAACTTCTAGAAACCCTAAAAGGGAATAAAACTCAGGGTTTTATTCTGAACAATGAAAGGTTGCAATTGTTGAGATGAAAATTTAGAGATCCACGCCAAGCTTGGAAGTAGGGACACACACAAAACAAAACAGCAGGAAAACAGTGTCAACCAAAAAACTCAACAAGGAGAAAAGGACTTTTACTATCTGAACCAAGATCAGGGAAGTCAAATCGTACTTGGTAGGGAAAGATAACATCCTCCTAACAGTATTAAGGAAACAGTAAAAGGAAAAGGATCTTCAGACTGGTTGAAAAGGATAGGTTTTCTTTGTGAAGAAGGTATTAGTGCAGGTGAAAAAAATACTAAAAAAACCCACCAAGCCTATTTCAATGAGCTCATATACCTGGGATCAAATATATTCCTGAGTATAGCCACTGTCTGTAATCTACGAAACTATGGAAAATATAAGAGATGCCAAAAGATAGGGGGATGGGAAAATACACATTCTAAAAAAAAATTTGTTTTATGGTAATATGGTTGATTTACAATGTTGCATTAATTTCTGCTGTACAGCAAAGTGATTCAATTATATATATACATTCTTTTAAAAATTCTTCTCCATTATGGTTTATTACAGGATATTGAATATAGTTCCCTGTGCTATGCAGTAGAACCCTTTTGTTTATCCATTCTGTAAGTTTGCGTCTGCTAATCCCAAACTCCCAGTCCATCCTTCCTTCACCCCCCACCTCCTTTGGTGACCACAAGTCTGTTCTCTGTGTCTCTGAGTCTGTTTCATAGATAAGTTCATTTGTGTCATATTTTAGATTCCACTTATAAGTGATATATGGTACTTGTCTTTCTCTTTCTGACTTCACTTAGTATGATAATCTCTAGGTCCATCCATGTTGCTGCAAATGGCATTATTTCATAGTTTTTTATGAAGCTGAGTATTATTCCGTTTGTATAGATGTACATCTTCTTTATTCCTCTGTCGATGGACATTTAGGTTGCTTCCATGTCTTGGCTGTTGTGAATAGTGCTGCTATGAACATAGGGGTGCATGTATCTTTTTGAATTATAGTTTCATCCAGATATATGCCCAGAAGTGAGATTGCTGGATCATATGGCAACTCTATTTTTAGTTTGTTGAGGGACTGCCATACTGTTCTCCATAGTGGCTGCATCAATTTACGTTCCCACCAACAATGTAGGAGGATTCCCTTTTCTCCACACCCTCTCCAGCCTTTGTTATTTGTAGATTTTTTTAAAAAAAATTATGGCTGTTTTGATGGGTGTGAGGTGGTACCTCATTGTAGTTTTGATTTGCATTTAATAATTAGTGATGCTGAATGTCTTTTCATGTGCCTGTTGGCCATCTGTATGTCTTTGGAGAAATGTCTATTTAGGTCTTCTGCCCATTGGAAAATATAAATTTTGAAGAGTAAATTCTGGGAAGTTTGACAACTCTTAAAAGTGCTAGATAATTTTGTCAGCATTTAAGAGAAAATGTAATGGGCAACTGACCTAGGTCCTAAGAATAAGTCATGTCTAGTTAGCCTCATTCCTTTCTTTAGATACAAATGGGAAATTCTACAGATGTAATTGTCCTGATTTCAGCACAATTTCAGTAATTGACAAGATTTCTTACTCATTTTTGTAAGATTGTGAGAGCATTGTTGTAGAGAATGGGAGCTTGCAACGAGCTGATTTGGTAAACCTGAAATGTCAACCCTGAGGAGAACTTCTTGTAGAAAACGTATGTATGTTATGAACCATTGTAAAATAAACATAAATCTGTCAACTCAAGAAATAGAAAATTATCATCTCCATCTCCTTCAAAGATAACCATTATCCTGAGTTTTATGTTTATTGTTTTTTCTTCATTTTTATCACATGGATATTTTTTTCTAAACCTGATGAGCTTCCCATGTTTTTGAGCTCTGTAAAGATGGTTTTATACTCTGTTATGAGCAGGGCTCATATTCAGCCAGTGCACACTGATATAGCCACAGTTAATGCTGTAGAAATATTTCCTTACTGGTGGGTAAAAAATAATTCTGAAAAGTAGTAAAACTGTAGTTAATCGTATAAGTTTCACTACGTGTGGTTTATCTCAGAAATCACACATGACACTGTGATGCATTTCTGGTTTGAGCACTGGGGACAAAGTCGAAGGGCTTACTGTAGATACACTATTATTTCAGGTGTTGGGGAATCTTATTGGTTTTGTAAACCCTTGGTTTCATAAGCCCTTCGTAAGCCCTGGACAACTAAGCTGAGGAAGACCTCCTCTGTTCCTCCTCCAAAGAAATGCCTCATCCTGCTCAAGGGGAGGAGACACATCGAAGCTCTGGTAGCAGCTGGGGAGACTGGAAGGGAGTGTGGGTAGATACTGGTGTTTGGGGACATAGCCCCTTGTGGTGCAGTAATGGCCCTTTAGATTTTTTTTTTTTTTAACATTTTGTTTTATTTGGCAACTTATTCTGTGGTGGAGGGTAGCCTGCCTTGTTCATTGAAGAGGTGTGAGGAGAGGGAAATTACCAGCCTTTGTTTAATACCCAGAAGAGTATGCTAAGTGACAGCACAACTCCTGCTCCCTTGTGTGGTCTCAGACAGGAGTATCACAGTGTCCACTCTCTTAACCTCTAAAAGTTCAACTTTCCTCTCACTTGCCTGGGTAGACCAAACTGCTTGGTCTCAGGGCCTGCAGAAGCCCTGGTAGACTGGCTCAGTTTATTTTTGTTCTCCCCGCTTTCTCCTTCTGCCTTTGTCCTAAATCATGACTGGCACCAACCAGCCATTGCTTATTTCTTAGTCGGCCAATGTGGGGGACACATCTTGGGTGTGGAATGAGACAGACATAAAACACAAGGTCCCGGTTCTGGCAACCAAGATCATCAATCCACACCCAACTTGCTCCCTCTTCCTCACATTCTCTACTCTCTTTCCTCTATGGTGCTCCTGCCACTGTCTCTTGCCATACAGCCTGCATCCAGATGGTACTATTCTGTCCATTGAGATGAGATGGGGATCAGCTGCATGTCCTCTCTCTCCAGGTGCCAGACAACACATTAGTAAATTAATAACTAGCAACTGAAAGGGGAAAGTCATTGGAAGAGTTTGCAGCCCTGTATTAAATCATGGAGGCATTGTTCAGCTGATGGCAGCCACGTCAAACAAAAAATTATACCAACTCAACTATTTAATCAAATTATTTGGAAATTATTAGTGATTGATGAATTGTGCCACCTTCATCACTTGATAAAGTGTTACGTAGTTTAAAGAATAAAGGGGATTATTTTACTTGTTGATTTGCATATTGATTTGTACATTAATTTATTCATATGATTTATGTATTATTAATAGCCCACTTATTATTTTGCGTATTGCATGGTATCTTCTGAGAGTTGCTTTTTTCACTCAACAGTATTCTAAGATTTATCCATGTTTATGCATAGTTCATTTTACTGTGTATAATATTCCATTATATAAATATACAGAATTTATCCATTCTCCTGTTGATGGGCATTTGGGCTATTTCCTGAATTTTGCTAGTATAAACAATGCTCTTATGCACATCCATGTGCATGTTTACTGATACAAGAGTTTCTCTAAGATCTATACCTAGGAGAGGACTTGCTAAGTTATGGGTTATATTTATCTTCAATTTAAAACGGTAATGCCGCATTTTCCCCTTAAAGTGATTATAACATTTTTACACACCTACAAGTTGTGTATAAGGGTTATTTATTCTCCATATCCTGATCAACAATTTAGGAGTAAGACTTTAAAAAAAATTTTTTTTTTGCAGTTCAATGGATGTAAAATAGCATTTCATTATAGTCTTAATTTGCTTTTCCTGACTATTGATGAAGTTGAACATCTTGTCATATTTACCATTTGTGTTTCCTCTTCTGTGAAAAGCCTGTTTATATCTTTTGCCCATGTTATTCTTTGGTTGGTGTCTTTCCGTATTTATTCATGGGAGTTCTTTATGTATTAAGGATGCTAATAGTATTAGTTATCTCTTGCTGTGTAACATAGCTGGTGACTCTGGCTCAGAGTTTCTCAGGAGGTTGCAGTCAAGGTGTTGGCCAGGGTTGCAATCATCTCAAAGCTTTGACTCAGACTGGAAAGTCCACTTCCAGGATCATTCACATGATTGTTGGCAGGCCTCAGTTCCTTGCCCTGTGGACCTCTTCATAGGGATGTTCACAGTGTGGCATCTTGCTTCCTTCAGTGAGTGATCCAAGAGAGAAAAACTCAGGATGGAATCTGCAGTCTTTTATAACCTAATCTCAGATGTGAATACCATTACTTCTATGTACTTGGTGATGCAAACCAACCCTGGTATACAACACAAGGATGTGAAACATCAGGTGGCAGGGAACATCTGGGGCCTTCTTGGAGGCTGCCTACCATACTGATACTTTGTTATTTCTGTGTGTTGCTGATACCATCTTTCAGTTCTTTCCATTTATCTATGATATCTTTTGATGAATAGAAGTTCATTTTAATGTAGATTGATCAATCTTTCATATTTAATGCTTTCCTATCTAGTTTAAGAAATTCTTCCTTCATTCAAAGTAAAAAAGATATTCTCCTGTATTTTTTTCTGAAAGTGTTAACGGTTTTGCCTTTCACATGTGGGATCTTAATTCATCTAGATTTTATTTCGGTGTATGATATAAAGTAAGGAACCATCCCTCCCCCCGCCTTCATTTGCTTAACCAGTTGTTCAAGAATTATTTATTTTAAAAAATCATCCTTTCCTCCACTGATGGGCAATGTTACTCCTGTCATATGTCAAATTTCTAATGATAGTTTCTTGATTACTCTAACTTAATCATGAGCTTTTATATTTGGTAGAACAGATTCCCCCCTCCTCCCATCTTATTTTCCTAGGATGGTCTTGACTTCCTTGCCATTAAAGTTTTAGGAAAAGCTTATCAAGTTAGGTTGAAAAATCCTATTGAATTTTGAGTGGGATTGCATTGAGCACTCAAATGCATTGAGTGCATTGAGCTTATAGATCATTTTAAGAACTAATATCTCAATACTGAATATTCTAGTTTATGAGCATGGTTCCTTCATTTACTACTTTTCAGTGGTTTTCAGATTTTTTAGAATAAAGTTAAAATTTTTTTTCACCAAGTTCATATTTTGTTACAAATATGCCTAGGTATCACATTTTTTTAAATGTTTTAACATGTTATTATAAAATATTCAGAAAATGTATAAAACATAAATGTATAGCTTAAGTTATTAGAAAGTCAATAACTTTTGAGTAAGGCAATAAAGCATTACCAGCACCTCAGGAACCCACCACATCCCTCTCACAAATTACACCCTGTTCCCTCTCTCATAATTATCCTGACCTTTTTAAAAGGATTTTCAATTTCTATGTATTTTTATGCTTTATGTCTCTTGTAAATAGTATAAGATATTTTAAAAATTATTTTATTTTTTGCTGTGTTGGGTCGTCATTGCTGCACGGGGGCTTTCTCTAGTTGCAGCGAGCAGGGGCTACTCTTCGTTGTGGTGCGCATGCTTCTCATTGCAGTGGCTTCTCTTTGTTGCGGAGCGCAGTCTCTAGGCACGTGGGCTTCAGTAGTTGTGGCTCGTGGACTCAGTAGTTGTAGCTCGCGGGCTCTGGAGCGCAGGCTCAGTAGTTGTGGCACACAGGCTGAATTGCTCCGTGGCATGTGGGATCTTCCTGGACCAGACCTCGAACCCGTGTTTGCTGCATTGGCAGGTGGATTCTTAACCACTGCACCACCAGGGAAGTCCAGGTGGTTTTGTTTTAAATTTAGTTGGTCATCTCCGACTTTTAACTGGAGGGTTCAGTCTGTTTACATTTATAATGACTGTGGATAAGTTCGGACTTATTTCTGCCATCTTTGTGCCTGCTATTCATTTCACTTTTCTATGTCTCTTATATTTTTTGTTTGTATTCTCCATTTTTTTCCTCTACTAGTTTGAAACTTGTAATTTCTGTTCTTGTAGTATTTAACCTTGATATTTTGCATACTTACTTAAAACTTAAAGCTAATCAGTATCTTAATCCTTCTACTGACTAAAAGAATAACACTTTATCAGAACTCTAGTAACTGATCACCCCACTCCTGGTTTGTGCAACTGTTTTAATTGACTTTTTAACCTCACATAGTAGATACTATTTTCAGTGTTTGTCTGGATACACCTCTAAGTTTAGCAGTTTCTCTGCTCACCAATCCTTCTTAAATCTCAGACCTTTCTTCTGGATGAATTCCTTCCTCCCCCCCTCTCTTTCCTTCTCGAGCTCTGCTGAGATGCATTGGGTCATTCTATTTCAAATCATTTAACTCTTTTAATCTTTCTCTTCTGTTTTTCCTGTTCTTATCTCTGCTGTATTCTGGGCATGGTCTTCAGATATGTCTTTGTGTTCATTTAAAGCTTCAGTTGGATCTAATCTTCTGTTTATTATTAGCATCCATTGGGTTTTTGATATCATTATACATTTCTAAAGGGTATATTTAGTTCTCTTAAACGCTGATCATTTTTAATACTCATTTCCTGTTTGAGTTCATGTTTTCTTTATACACATCCATATATGAGTGCTTCAGAATATGGTAATTCCAGCATCTGAAGGTGTTGGAGTTCTAAATCTTTTTTTTCCCAGCATTTTATTTTTCATGGCACTGCTTCTGCTTGTGTGTTTTTTTTAAATGTTGCTTTTTTTAAAAAATAAATTTATTTATTTTGGGCTCTGTTGGGTCTTTGTTGCTGTGCGCGGGTTTTCTCTACTTGCGGCGAGTAGGGGCTCCTCTCCCTTGCGGTGCGCGGGCTTCTCATTGCGGTGGCTTCTGTTGCAGAGCACGGGCTCTAGGCGCACAGGCTTCAGTAGTTGTGGCTTATGGGCTCTAGAGCGCAGGCTCAGTAGTTGTGGCGCACAGGCTTAGTTGCTCCGCGGCGTGTGGGATCTTCCCGGACCAGGGCTTGAACCTGAGTCCCCTGCATTGGCAGGCGGATTCTTAACCACTGAGCACCAGGAAAGCCCTGCTTATGTCTTATATATATATGTATGTACACATATGTGTGTATGTGTATATGTATGTTTGTTTTGTTACCATTGTAAATCAATTTCTTGGTTTTGAGTTTTGTAAATTTTGTGAATTTTACTCCAGACCTATTTGAGAACAGGCTTGTAGTTCCAAATCCTCACCAAAGACCATTATCATTATTTTTCTTCTTGTAGCTGTTCCCTGGGTAACCGCTCTTTGCTGGCAGATGGATTTCTTTTCCAGCCTATTAACAGGGACCCTTTAAGGATCCCTACTTAATGGAGGCATTTCATGTGCAGCTCCGCTAAGACACTGTCTCCCGATCGCTGAGATGATGTCAGTATTTGCCTCTAGGGCCACCCAGGTTTTTAAGTTCCTCTTACAGAGTTGATTTAAATTTGCTGTTCCTTTTGATGGGTGAGGTGGGGAGGAGAGGATTGTTCCTTGGGGATTTCCTGTTCATTCTATCAAGCTTAATAAATAGTGCATTAAAAGGTATGTTTTTGAAATTTTAGTTATAGGGAGAGGGTTTTCTAAGAGCATCTGAACCACCATATTGCCGGAAGTAGAAGTGTGCTTTGGATTTTTCAGGAAATAAAAAATGATGGCTTTTAAAAACTGGGAGAAGAAGGGCTTCATGATTCTAGGCCCCATTAATGGAAATACAGAGTCCAGGATTTGAAACTAATATTTCCATTTTATTAAATAGACCACAATGAGAGGCTTGTACTTAGTTCTGGCAGGCATATTCAAGATGACCAATAATAGGGTGATGGTTAAATTATAGTGTAACCTCTGGAACCAATCAATCAATCTTATTTTTTCAAAGGCTGTCAGTCATGGAGAAATTTTTGCAACTTATTTGAGAAAAGTGGGATATAATACTATTCTCTATGGTCCCCAAATTATTTAGAAGAGAAAAAGCAAATTGGTAAGTGACAGTTGGTGGCAGAGTGATTGATGATAGAAGTTTAATATTTTAAAGTCTTGTATTCCAAATTTTCTACAATAATAGAAAAAAATTGAGGTGGATACTGATAAACTAAAGTATCCCCTTTGGGAAGTCAAAAACCTAGAAAACAAACAAATCTGGAAAACTCTTATACTTATCATCAGCTAGAGGAAAAGATAATTATTTTGAAATATGTGAAATAATGTCATGAAATAATAATATACTAACAAACAAACATCTGGTGCTCACTTTGTACCAGGCGCTGTGCTGCACATGGGACTTGACTTGAGGAGGTTAACTTGACCAAAGTCCAACTGCTAGCAAGCACCACAGCTGTTGTTGGAACCTAGGTCTTCTGGAGCCAGCTCTACCTTGTATCACTATTCACCTCTGTCCCCTAAGCCAGAAACCTTAAAATTTCCATATCACTCATTGATTTTGGTTTACTATCATCATCATCAATCAGGATGTAGTGGCACGGAAGAGGGTGCCCCAGGAAGGTAGGAGGTAGAATTATTGTACTACAATGAATTGTTTAATATTAAAGAGACTGGATACAGTTGTTTCACAAAAAGATATATTTTCATATGACTATTTACATTTTTCATATTTAGTTAAAGAATATCATACAACTGATACCTTCTGAAATGTTTCATGCTTTTAAACTCTTCTATTTACACTTATCTGACATGGAATTATTAAAACTAAAATGGTCAAATACCTCGGTAATAGAAAGCAACCAGCCAGTGTAGCTGGGTCTTCACTTAAATTTGTTGATCAGCATTAGCAATAGTTACCTTAATAAATTATCATTCATTTTAAAATCAGTAGTAATTTTAAACAATTCATAAATAAGAAGTGTGCTCTGTGCAATTTACATGTTTAATATCCTGTGGATACTAAAAGCTTGTATATTGTCAGATTTGCACATTATTACTATACTTTATCAAATGATGATAAGCTTTCTCAAAGAAGAAACTGGATAAGCTTGAAATTATATCCTAAGATTCTCTGGAGTTAGTTAGTTATCAAAGCTCTGCCTGCTTTGTAGGAGGAGGTTCCAGTTTACGTGAGAGGGCAGTTAAAATCTGGTTGAATTTCTCGTATCTCTCTGTCTGATTGACTTGTGCACCTTTGCTGCCCCATAGCAATCTCATTTGGAATTCAGTCTTGAAGATTTCACTCATTTCTTCATCTGGTTGAAAACCTAATAAAAACAAAACCAAAAAAACTTACTTCAGTTCTGCTTGAAACAGTGTTGAAAATAGACTGAAAACTTGCTTGTTTAAAGTAGGATCAAAATGAACATCTCTCAGAACTTTCAAAAAATGCCCGCAAGGAAAAAAAATATAGGATCTACTCTATATAAAGGAGGGCAGAGCCCCCCCTCAAGGACCTGAGCACCTTCAGAGAAAGAATAACAAGTAAACTCACTAAGACGTGATAGAATAAAATTCGTGTGCACAAGCCACCATGGGCCGTAGTGCTGTGAGAAGGAGTGTTCAAAGTACCTTTTTTTTTTTTAACAGCTTTATTGTTGTATAATTTACTTGTCATGATTCACCCATTTTAGCTGCAGTTTATACAGTTGCACAACCATCACTACCACTGTAGAACAATTCCATCAATCACCCTAGAAAATCCCCTAGTACCTCTTTTCAGTCAATCCCTGTACCTACCCCACACCACAGCCAACCACTAATCTGCTTTCCATCGCTATTGCTTTGCCTTTTCTAGAAATTTGATATAAATGGGATTATATAACATGGACTTTTTTTGTGTCAAGCCTCTCACTTTGGCTTCTTTCACTCAGCATGATGTTTTTGAGATTATTCCATATTGTTGTATGTTATCAATAATTCATTCCTTTTTATTGCTGAGTAGTATTCAGTTATATCGACATACATACCACATTTTGTCTGTTTACCAACTGATAAGACATTTGGATTGTTTCCAGTTTCTGGCTATTACGAATAATGTGAACATTTGTGATTAAGTCTTTGAGTGGACATTTGTTTTCATTTCTCTGGAAGTGGAATTACTGGGTCACATGGTAAATACTTGTTTACTTTTAAAGAAACCATCAAACTCTTTTCCAAAATGACTTTACCATATTATATTCTCATCAGTAACATATGAAGAGTCCAGCTGTCAACTCTTAGTATTGTCATTCTAGATAGCGTGTGGTGGTATCTCACTGTGGTTTACATTTACATTTCTGTAATAACTAATGCTTTGAACATTTTTCCATGTAGTTTATTGTCATTGTATATCCACTCTGGTGTAGTGTCTATTCAAATCTTTTGTTGATTCAAATCTTGTTTCTCTTCTCCTTGAGTTGTAAGATTTCTTTAAATTCTAGATATAAGTCCTTTATCTGATGTATGTTTGTTTGTTTGCCAAATATTTTCTTCTAGTCTGTGGTGTGCCTTTTCACTTCCTTAATGGTGACTTTTAAAGAGCAAAATGTAAATTTTTGATTTATCAATGTTTTCTTTTATGGTTCATGCTTTTTGTATCTTAAGAAATTTTGCTTAACCCAAGGACACAAGGAATTTCTCCTGTGTTTTCTTATAGAAGCTTTACACTTTAGCTGTTACATTTTGAGTGTATGCTGTGACGTAAAGATTGAGATTCTTTTTTTTGTACATGATAATCAATAGTTCCAGCACCATTTGTTGAAAGATTACTTTATGCAGTGAATTACCTTGACACCGTTGTCAGAAAACAATTGATAGTCATATGTGTGGGCCTGTTTCTCGACTCTCTTTTCTGTAAGAGAAGATCTGCTCTACTTACAGCCAAGGATGCTCAGTCAACTCTATTAGAGCAGGGGAAACCTCTAGCCAAAGAGTCATACAGGCATATGTTTCTCATCCTTGATTACTGCTGGAGTAGTTGGCTCTGTCATTAAATATATTCTCACCATCTAGATCATAGTATCTTGGTGGCAGGGAGGATTATAGAAGCCTTCTATTCCATTCATCCATGTGATGCCAAAATATCTTTGGCAGATAACCAGCCAGAGGCCAGATGACAACTTCCACTCATTCAGTTAATATGCTTTGAGCCCCTACCCTGGGCTGAGTGCTGGGATACGTTGGTGAGCAAATCTCTGCCCTTACGGGGCTCACAGTCACGTCTAGCAATGAGAACTTGCTACGAAAACCTGTAGCAGGATCAACTGAGAAATACCATCAGATGCCTTTAAGGTGATTTGCTGTAGAACAGCTTAGAGCATACTTGTCTCAAAATCCACCCTAATATATTGGCTTAGGCAACATCTAATGTAATATACTTATTGGTTTTGTATAAGCAGGCATTCCAGTATCTGGTGAGTTGAGTTACGGGCTTTAATGGTTTGAGTCCTACACTGCCAACCCTGGAGAATTTTCTGAGGAAAAGAAAAGAAACAGGTATGTAGTGCTTATGCCTACAGCAGACACAGTGCAAATTGTTCAGTCCCAAATTCTGTTTCTGAATTAACAACTTTGTTTCAGGTTGAAATAATAGGCCTCTTCTGCCCCATATAGTTCTTAACCTTGTGGATCAAACTGTGGGCCCTTGAAGAGTGTTAAAAATTATACAGTGAGGAAGAGAAAATAGTCACCCTGATAACTGTGTTGGTAAAGCCCTTATTCTTGTACTTGCTTCCTAAATGGTCTTTTTGCCTGCAAGCTTCAGTCTTCCAGCCTTCCTCCACAAAGATGGCAGACTGAAAACAAATCTGACCATGTGATAACATCCTCCCATGTTTAAAACCCTTCACTGGCTCTTCCTTAGCCACAGTCCTACATGGAAGGCCTTCCCACCTGTATCCACCTCCTTCTTTAACCTAGCTGGCCACTCCTTAAGACACACTTTACGCTAATACAAAGCCAAGTACTTGTGGTTCATACTTTTCTCCAAGCTCTCTCAGTGCCTTTGCTTATGTTGGACCCTCTGATGCCAAGAGCAGGGGAGCTCACTTGCCAGTGTGTCTGGGACGAAATAGGAATACAGATAAGTCAAATAGAACTCCCAACTCCTTATGTTGGCCCATCATCTTTTCTAATAGTGATTATCAGAGGTACTAATGGTAAACAAGCTGACAAATTCTTTCTTGATCCTTTCTCTCTGTTTATACCACTGGCACAAGAGAATACATAAAAGGAAGGGAGAAGCAGGATCCCTAAGACAGGAACTAAGAGTAAGTAGTGATCAACCATACAGGAAATGGAATTCCCATGCCTTAATCTTTCCCACTTGGTCTCTTTCTTATTGAGAGCACCCATGCTCTTTCACTCCTTCATTCCATTTACTGTGCAGAGTAGACAGCAGCTTACCAAAACCAGCTCTTACCTGCCAGGATCCTCTCAGCATTCATCCGGTAGCTGTCTGCAGCTTCTGCCATGAGTCGGGCTGTTGCCAAATGGTTCAGCATAATCTCACAGCTTTCGTCGTTTTTTTCCCACATGTCAGTTCCTTCAAAAGTGACAGCCTCGCGCTCCATTAAGGTCACAAGAGGCATCAGCAGTGGGACTGATATATTATTTGGGGGAACACACGTAGACTCTGAAAAACACGGGGTAAAGTTTTCCACGTCATGCTTTCTTTCCAAGTTAAGCGCAGAGAGTTCCAGTTGAAGATGGCAACGTAGGAGTGTCCTGGGCTCACCTCCTTCTGTGGACACACTGAATCTGTGGCTAAATATGGAACAACTTCTTCTGGAAAAAAACTAAAAACTGAATGCATTGCATAAATGAGAGAAGGCCCACATCAAAGCAGGTAAGAGAGGCTGGGAGACTATCTCTCTATAAACCCCACCCCTGGCACAGTGACCCACAATTGGGAGGGAACTCAAAACCTGGAGTTTCTCCCTGAGGAGCAAAGGGCTTGAACCCCACATAGGGTACCCCAGCTTTTAAGACCAGCACCTGAAAGACGAGCCCCCGAAACATCTAACTTTGAAGACCAACAGTACTCATGTCTGCAAGACCCACAAGGCTATAATCATCTGAGAAACAGGTCTTAAAGGGCTTGCAAGCTTGGACTCACCTGCCCCAGGGCTCAGTGCAGAGGCAGCCAATTGAGAGGTGCCTGGACATTATGCAAATGAGGCTCATTTGCTAATCTTAAAGCTTTAGCCCGAGAGGCAGGCTTCTGGTTTGGCAAACAACTGGGACCTATGAGGCCCTCTCAGCAATGGAGGCTAATGGATGATGCAGTCTTTGTGCTCTCCCTCTGCCTTGCTCCACCCTCACTGATATATCCCAGAAAGTAGCTCATATCCTTGTCTGGCATTCCAATCTCTCCAGCTGCCTCCAGAGGACACCTCTAAATTGCCTAGCTCTGATGGCCAATGGGGCTTATTATGCCCATGGGTCCTATAGGACTGTAACCTTTGTAATGCCACAAGATAAGAAAATTACAGGCCAATATCCGTGACGATCACAGATCCAAAAATCCTGAACAAAATATTTGCAAACTGAATTCAATACATTGAAAGGATCATATACATTGATCAAGTGGGATTTATTCCAGGGATGCAAGCATGGCTCAACATTCACAAATCATTATGATATACCACATTAATAAAAGAAAGATAAATGATTTTTCTGCATCTATTAAGATGATCAAATTATTTTTAACAAAATTCAACATCCATTTATGATAAAAACAAAGTGGGAGTAAAGGGAATGTACAACAACATAATAAAGGCCATCTATAACAAGCCCACAGCTAACATCATACTCAATGATGAAGAGCTAAAAACTTTCCTTCTAAGATCAGGAATAAAAGGATGATTATTCATCACTTCTATTCAACATAACATTGGAAGTCCTAGCCAGAGCAAATAGGCAAGAAAAAGAAAGAAAACCATCCAAATTGGAAAGGAAGATGTAAAACTATTACTATTTGCAGATGACCTATTATATATAGAAAACCCTAAAGACTCCACCAAAAAACTGTTAGAACTAATAAACGAATTCAGTAAAGTTGCAGGATACAAAATCAATATACAAAAACCTGTTGCATTTCCATATGCTAATAACAAACTATCAGAAAGATATTAAGAAAATAATTCCATTTACAATTACATCAAAAAGATCAAAATACCTAGGAATAAATTTAACCAAAGAGATGAAAGACCTGTACACTGAAAACTGTAAGACTGATGAAAGAAACTGAAGAAGACACAAATAAATGGAAAGATACTGTGCTCCCGGAATGGAAGAATTCATATTGTTAAAATGTCCATACTACCCAAAGCAATCTATTGACTTAGTGCAATCCATATAAAATTCCAATGGCATTTTTCACAGAAATAGAACAAACACAATCCTAAAATTTATGTGGAACCACAAAAGATGCCAAGTAGCCAAAACAATCTTGAGAAAGAACAAAGCTAGAAGCATGACATTCCCTGATTTCAAACTACATTACAAAGCTATAGTAAAACAGCATGGTATTGGCATAAAAACTGACACATATATCAATGGAACAGAATGGGGAGCCCTGAAACAAAACCACACACATATGGTCAATCAATTTGCCACAAAGTAGCCAAGAATTTACACTGAGGAAAAAGGACAGTCTCGCCAATAAGTGGTATTGGGAATACTGGATAGCTACATCATGGAAGTGCAAATCAAAATCACAATGAGACATCATCTCACATCTATTAGAATGGCTGTTATCAAAAAGACAAGAAATAACAAGTTTTAGCAAGGATGCAGAGAAAAGGGAACCCTTGTGCACTGTTGGTGGGGATGTAAATTGGTGCAGCCACTATGGAAAATGGAGGTTCCTCAAAAAGTTAAAAATAGAGCTGTCATATGATTCAGCAATTTCACCTCTGGGTATTTACCTGAATAAAACAAAAACACTAATTTGAAAAGATACATGCACCACCCCCCTGCCCCATTCACTGAAGCATTATTGGTAAAAGCCAAGACATGGAACCAACCTAAATGTCCATCAATGGATGAATGGATAAAGAAGATGTGGACTCATGCTCTTGGACTGGAAGAATTAATAGTTAAAATGGCCATACTACCCAAAGCAACCTACAGATTTAATGTGATCCCTATCAAATTACCCATGACATTTTTCACAGAACTAGAATAAATAATCATAAAATTTATATGGAGTCACAAAAGACCCAGAATTGCCACAGCAATCCTGAAGAAAAAGAACAAAGCTGGAGGCGTAATCCAGACTTCAGACAATACTACAAAGCTACAGTAATCAAAACAGCATAGTATTGGTATGAAAACAGACATATGGATCAATGGAACAGAATACAGAGCCCAGAAATAAACCCACACACCTGTGGTCAATTAATCTTTGAAAATGGAGGCAAGAATATACAATGGAGATAAGACAGTCTCTTCAGCAAGTGGTGGTAAAGCTGGACAGCTACATGCAAATCAATGAAGTTAGAACACTCCCTCACAGCATACACAAAAATAAACTCAACATGACTTAAAGACCTAAATATAAGACATGACACCATAAAACTCTGAGAAGAGAATATAGGCAAAACATTCTCTGGTATAAATCATAGCAATGTTTTGTTAGTCTCCCAAGGCAATAGAAATAAAAGCAAAAATAAACAAATGGGACCTAATCAAACTTATAAACTTTTGCACAGCAAAGGAAGCCATAAACAAAATGAAAAGGCAACCAACAGACTGGGAGAAAATATTTGCAAACAATGCAACCAACAAGGGCTTAATTTCCAAAATACACAAACAGCTCATACAACTCAATAACAAAAAAACAACCCAATCAAAAAATGGGCAGAAGACCTAAATAGACATTTCTCCAAAGAAGACATACAGATGGCCAATAGGCACATGAAAAGATGCTCAACATTGCTAATTATCAGAGAAATGTAAATCAAAACTACAATGAGGTATCACCTCACACTGGTCAGAATGCCCGTCATCAAAAAGTCACAAACAATAAGTGCTGGAGAGGGTGTTGAGATAAGGGAACCCTTCTACATGGTTGGTGGGAATGAAAATTAGTGCAGCCACTATGGAGAACAGTATGGAGGTTCCTTAAAAAACTAAAAATAGAGTTGCCATATGATCCAGCAATCCCACTCCTGTGCATATATCCAGAGAAAACTCTAATTCGAAAAGATACATGTACCCCAATGGTCACAGCAGCACTATTTACAACAGCCAAGATATGGAAGCAACCTAAACGTCCATCGACAGATGAGTAGATAAAGAAGATGTGGTATATACACACACACACACACACACACACACACACAAAATGGAATATTACTCAGCCATAAAAATGAATGAAATAATGCCATCTGCAGCAATATGGATGGACCTAGAGATTACCATACTTCATAAGTGAAGTGTGTCAGACAAAGACAAATATATGATACTACTTACGTGTGGAATCTGAAAAGATACAAATGAACTTATTTACAGAATGGAAACAGACTCACAGTAATAGAAAACAAATCTATGGTTACCAAAGGGGAAAGAAGGGGAGGGATAAATGAGGAGTTTGGAATTAGCAGATACAAAGTACTATATATAGGGACTTCCCTGGTGGTGCAGTGGTTAAGAATTCGCCTTCCAATGCAGGGGACAGGGGTTTGAGCCCTGGTCCGGGAAGATCCCACATGCCATGGAGCAACTAAGCCCGTGCGCCACAACTACTGAGCCAGCACTCTAGAGCCCATGAGCCACAACTACTGAGCCCACGTGCCACAACTACTGAAGCCTGTGCTCCGCAACAAGAGAAGCCACCGCAATGAGAAGCCCATGCACCGCAACCAAGAGTAGCCCTGCTCGCCACAACTAGAGAAAGCCTGAGCGCAACAACCAAGACCCAACACAGCCAAAAAATAAATAAATTTATTTTTAAAAATACTATATATAAAATAGATAAATAACAAGGTCCTATTGTATAGCATAGGGAACTACATTCAATATCTTGTAATAACCTATAATGAAAAAGAATATGAAAAATATATATGTATAACTGAATTATTTTGCTGTACATCAGAATCTAACACAACATTGTAAATCAATTATAACTTCAGTAAAAAAAGAAGAGGCATGTGTGTATACACACACACACATATACATATATACGCAATGGAATATTATTCAGCCATTAAAAAAGAATGAATCCTGCCATTTGTAACAACACGAATGCAACTTGAGGGCATTATGCTAAGTGAAATAAGTCAGACAGAAAAAGATAAATACCATATGAACTCACTTACATGTGATACCTAAAAAAAACAAAAACAAAAACACCCTTTGAGCTCATGGATATAGAGAACAGATTGGTGGTTGCCTGAGTTGGGGTAGGGGGAGAAGTGAAATGGGTGAAGGGGATCAAAAGGTACAAATTTCCAGTTATAAAGTGAATAAGTCCTGGGGGATGTAATGTACAGCATGGTGACTATAGTTAATAATACTGTATTGCATATTTGGAAGTAGCTAGTAGAGTGGATCTTGAAAGTTTTCATCAGAAGAAAAAAAACGTTTTGTAACCATGTATGGTAACAGATGTTAACTGGTCTTATTGTGATCATTTTGCAACATACACAAATATCAAATCATTATGTTGTACACCTGAATCTAATACGTAAGTTACACCTCAATTTATAAAGCTAAGCACAAAATAAGGTAACTAGTAGCCTATGTCTTGTTTTAGCAACTGCAGACCTACAAGCGATGCTGTCATATGATAAAAGCCTTGGTGACCCATCAACAGTCCTGCAGATAACTCAGAGCCTCATAATATGCCCTGCTAAATGCTTCGATCAAACCAGAACAGATATGACACTGCCAGGGCTGCCACCAGACCCCCTTGTCCTGATCCTGTGCTCACCTCTGCCTTCGTGCAGGATTTTGCTAAAAGGCTTCAGCTGTTTCTCATAGAGGATGGCGGTTTGTGTGTACTGGTGCCGCAGGGCAGTCCACGTTTTTTCTAACCTTGTGATCTGGAAGAAAGAAAGGTGTTATCGTTTTGGAAAAGGCTCTTTTTAAAACTACCTTTTTGCTTAAGTTTTGGAATGGATGATAGAGGTACATGGTAAAAACTCAAAGCAGTTGAAAGGAGTGTACAGAGAAAAGCTAATCCCCACCCCGACCCTGCTCTACATTGCTCTAATGACCCATGAGACACACACACCTTTTAAAATAAATGCATGTCATACTACACATATTTTCCTGTTCATTGTTTGGAAATTATTCCGTGTAAGTACATATAAAACAGCATAGAACAGTGTTGTTTTGTTAAACTTTTGCCTAGTGTTCCATTTATGCATAAACCATAGTTTAACTAGTTTCCTATAGATAAGCGCTTTAAACATATTTTTCTATTACCAAATATCTGGAGGATAAATTTCCAGAAGTGGAACTACTGGGTCAAAAAATACATGTATTTTAAATTTTGATAGGAGTTGCCAACTGTCCTCCACAGAGGTTATACTGATGTAAGGATGTAGAATGTGACATACAGCATTTTAATGTTACTTGTAAGTAATAAAGTCTGAGACATGTGGAAAATTGCCTAGACCATATGATGCCACTACTCATTCCTTTTCATTTCTTTGGGAACAATTCAGTCAAAACCAGCATATGCCACTGACTCTGACTGCCCTAGATAAATGGTCCCCCACTCACACCTTAAAACCAGCAAGCCCGTGTCTGACCTTTTTTACATGAAACAAGGAAGGAGGGAAGGGAACTAATATTTATGGAATGAGAGCCAACTCTGTCAGGTATTTGAGGAATTTCATTTAATCCTCACCATGCCCTATGAGGCAGGTATTTGGCTTCATTTTACAGGTCAGAAAACAGAAGAGATTAGGTAACTTGCTCAAGGTTTCATAGCTGCTAAATGGCAGAGCTGAAATTCATTTCCTTGGGCTCTAAGAGCTCCCTGTGTATTCCAAGAGGAAGGTGAGAAAGGATCACCATCAGCAGATTTGCTGGGAAGGAAAGGATGTGGCTGTTCTTCCTCCAGCCACCTACCACCCCGCCCTCTCTTCTCTTCCCCCTCCCTGAAGCATCTGCCTTTCTGAAAGGAGCCCTTGTCTCTGGGCTAGGCCCATCTCCTGGATGCTCTCTCTTGATACCAGAAGCTTCGAAGAGAAGGAGCAGGTTTAGATGATGACACACAGAAATGATGTGACTCTCCTCTCAGGTTTTTCCTGGGCCTGCCACTCCCCTCCCCAAGCAGGGCCCTGAACACCCTAGAGGACTCTGCCCCCTCATTGCTGAAGTGCTCCAGAAGGGAGAAGTCTGATGCTGCTGTGTGTGGGGGTGGGGGGGCAGCCATCTATAAAGGCATGTTTAGGTGCTTTGGGCTAAGTCCCTATGTTTAGGTGCTTTGGGCTAAGTCCCTATGTTTAGGTGCTTTGGGCTAAGTCCCTATGTTTAGGTGCTTTGGGCTAAGTCCCAATGTTTAGGTGCTTTGGGCTAAGTCCCTATGTTTAGGTGCTTTGGGCTAAGTCCCTAATGGCTGAGTTGGATGTCATGGACTGCAACCACGTTAATGCCACAAAACACCCCCTTCACTTCTCTCAGAGGAAGCTCTGGGCTGGGGGGCCTATGCATACAGCTAGCCTGTTAGCCCTCAAAATTATAGGCAGTTTTGGATAAGAGGAAATAAATATGATGTAAATTAAAAACACCCAAATGAAAAATTAGAACTCCTGTTAGTATAGTAGAAGTCAGTATATCATGAAAATATGGCTGAACTTGCTTATTTCAAATATCGCCCCTATGCAGTTCCAGTGCATCTAAAGAATTTTGAAAGCTCTTGGAATATTAAAGTTGGAATTGACCCCTCTCAAAATTTCCTGGTGAAAGCATGAGGTTTTTCGCCTTCTTGTTTGAAAGGTGACCTCGCTTTCGTGCAAGGAAATTATGTTCCTAACATGCCCTGACTTGGCAACGGTGCCCCAGTGGCAATGGTGGATGTTCAGTGAGCGCCCGGCAGGATTTCAGAGACAATCTGTGGCTGTGAAACAGCCAAGCTAAATGAGCAGCGGTTTTGGTGTTAGGGGTTGCACATTGGGCTTGTGGGACTGTGGTCTCGTACTCGAAGTCACCGAGCACCTAGGGCTTAACACAACGGAAGTCTGAAAGCTGACTCCTAGCAGTCAAGACAACAGGACCACTTTCCTCTATGAGGTCCATTTGACTTCAAAGACAGGTTTTCAGTTTTGACCCTCCTCCTAAGAACAGTCTGTCAAAGCAGATAAATTCAAAGTGCCCGATTTCAGAAACTCTGCTTAGGGGGTTATATAGCAGATGGGCCAGGAATCTGAATTTTTTAACAGCAGAGTCTGTTTTAGGTGATCTGAGGAACATACTTTGAGATAAATCACTCTAGGGATTCTTAGAGAATGTCCCAGTTTGCCAGTCATTACCCCAAACTGCCCGCACATCCGGTGACCCAGACAGAAGCAGTCTCTTTCTTATACAACACACCCAAGCCAGACGTGATCATCCTAACTGGTCCTTCAGGAATATCTATAGTTCCTGAGGATGACTCTTCTTATCGTATATCAAAAAGAAAGTGTAGGTTGTCAGCAATTATCTGCTGTTTTTAAAAACAGAGCCAAAATACTTGGGACACTGCTCTTGTTTGCCCCCTAATTAAAGCAGCTTTCACTAAGATACGATTTACCTTTTGAGGTTAATTAAAATCATCTGTGATTTGCTAAGCATGGGCTTGCAGACCACTTTGCAGAACGTTAAGTACACACAGGCCCACAGGGCCGCACAAAGCAAGTGAGAATTTACCTGCGGCATTTCCAAGGCCTTCATGATGGCCGAGAAAGAATAGAGGTCCCCCATGGAGTCTTTCAGCTCCACTGCCACCTGGATGATCCTATTGAGGGTGGCTGCTCTGTCCTCCAAAGTGCCCGTGCAGCCCAGAATGTCCACTGCAATGCCGATGGCCATCGTGTTGTGTCTGAGAGGGAGGAAAACAGCAGTCAGGCCCAGGGCCAACAGGACTAGGAGGAAACAAACCAAACTGGCCAGGGAAAGGACTGGCTTTCCACCATTTGCTGCTATCGCCCTGGGATACACTGGCAGCTCAGCCGGTTTGGTTGCTGATTTCAACAGAGAGATCACCCCCCCATCAGGCTGACTGCAGCAGGGCCCCGGGGAGGCCTCGGTAGGTGTCCTATGGAGAGTCAAAAAGGACAGATGCCCCAGGACAGGGCTGTTCAGCCCTGGAGCAGGGGGTGTGAAGAGGGCCCTCCTGGGGTGAAGCTGCTCAAAAGTGCAAGTGGCTCCTTGTACCTTCCACCATGACAGGTCTGTGGAGACGCCAGGTCCCCCAACACACTGGGGAATCCCTTCCTCAGGGAAGCCATGGGCCACCTCCCCTGAGCCCCCTGGACTGGGGGATGCAAGGGACAGAAAAACGAGAGAACATGCTTCATTCAGGAAGACGACATGGATGTCAGAACAAAGAAAGAAATGAGGAGCTAAGAACAGAGTGTCTGTGGCTCCGGTCAAGGGGCCAGAAAGTGAATGGAGATGTGCACAAAGACTCAACAGTAGACCAGCAGGATTTCCCTGTAAGGTCAGACCTAATAAAATTGAAATCTTGTATCTGCCAACAATCCTCCCTTTTCTCATCCTGAACTACACAGGTCAACCTCGCAGACCCAAAACAGGAAGCAGAGTGGTCTTTTCTTTACAGACAATGGGACCAATATGAATGGGGTCGCAGAGAGGTCTCCTTCCTGGTGGCAGCAGCACAGCCTGTAAACCCGCCTCTCCTTCCTCCTGGGGACCAGGAGTTCCTGCCTTGGGCCAGAGTAGCCTCAGGTAAATTTCTCCAGGCGCTGGTACAGCGCTGGAGGTGAAGCCCTGATTCACAGCTATAGTCGAAACAATACGACTTTGCCTTTGAAACTGGGCCACCTTGTCCTGAAAGTTCACAGCTAAGGATGTTACTCCAAGACCATGCTTCTCTCTGTGCCCACGTGTGCTGGTCTCTCTCTCACTCTTCTAGAGCAGAGAGAGGTGTGATTCATCTAATGCTTAGCATTACTAGTTTCTCTAATGATTGTTAAATCAGTAACGGGCTCTGCTGTCTGTGAGGGTTTGCGCATGTGGGTATACAGTGTGTGCTTGCTCGGAGTGTGACCTTAGGCTGTTACCTGACTGCTCCACTCCCCCATTTCTTCATCCCTAAAATGGGAACAAGGGTTGTTGGGAGAAAGACTGTGTGTGTGCATAAAGATAATTAAAGCGCCTGGCACCACAGCACCCAGCAAATAGTAGTTACTAAAATTGTATCTATATGTGCATCTCTCCCTCTGTATCTTGGTCCCTTTTGCCTGTTGGTCTCTCTTTCCTTTTTCTTTATCTTTTTTGCTGATTTCCTGTCTTTCCTAATTAATGGATCCTAAAATAGGCTTAAAGTATATTTTTATTATCTGTTGTACTTATTGAAGAGTTTTGTTACCCATTTGCAAACTGTTAAGGTTGAGCCAAACATTTTAGATGTTTAATAGTAAACTAACTTCCCATGTTGCCTTCAACTGATTCTTTAATTCAGTGTTTTTTCCTGTGTTTTAATGCCCCTTAATAAAAGACAGGTTCTCTACTTCTTTAAGACCTGGCATTATATCAACAGCTATTTGGGTAATTATATCCATTTGTTTAACCAACATTTGCCTCAAGCCTCCTGTGTACACCACCATGAGAAAACCAGCTCAGCAAGGCGGCCCTACAGCAGAAGCTCCCGGGGTCGGCAGGGGGAGGCACTAAACGTTATACAAAGGATATCTCTGCTTGCTAGGCTTGGAATGGGTGAGGTGGTAAGTTTAAAATGAAGGGTAGTTTGTATTCAATTCTCAAACACAGTAATGTCATTTGATCCTGCAGGACTGCTATAACCTTGGCCTTTATTTAGTAAACACACTGTAATGGAGAAAACAGCTCTCCAAGCCCTAGCAGGTAGATCCCACAGGTCAGACCTGAACAGGAAACAAGCCAAGGAGCCAGACCCCAGGCAGGTGGCAATCAGGAGAAAGAGGAAACGGATGTAGACAAGAGTGGAAGTCAGAAAATAGCCCAGAGAGAAGCCTCAAGCCTGCTGACCTCAGCCTGGGCCTAGAATCCATGCCCAACACACCTAATGACACTGATAAAATACGGCCTGCAACTGGGGAGTTTTCAGGCTGAAATGTATCACATGAGAAACGGGGACACATGGCAGCACAGCTGATCTCTGTGGCAATGATGACCACCGGGCCCAGACCAGGAAGGAGGGAAAGTTAGTGGAAATGAGAAGCCAGGCCCCTGCGGCATGGGGAGGCAAGAGGACGCCTGGAGAGCGGGGCTAGCATCTAGAACAGTCTGAGCAGGGAAAATAGGGAATTCGGAAGTCGGACCTACATTGCCCGAAGACACTGAACAACAGGCCAACAAGCACCCACCCTGGCCTCTGATCAAAGGCAGCAGGGGCCATTTCCTGTCCTCCTACCTCCCAGAAGTCTTCCATTTGGTACTCTGGGTGTTTCCTATGGGATGCATCTGTGGCTGTGAAGCCAAGGCAATAGCAGTATTGGAGCCATTTTATCTGCTTCATAGTCAGGTAACCTGGAAAGCAGCTGTTATCGACCCTCCCAGGCTATTTAAAATACAATGTTTACTTTCTAGGGGCTGACAGCCTAGGACTGCACTGTCCACTAGCCATATGTGGCTACTTACACTTAAAATAGTAAACAGTAAAATAAAACATTGCATCCTTCAGTTGCCACATTTCAGGTGCCCGGTAGCAACATGTGGTTAGTGGCTGCTGTAATGAGATCTCTGCCATCACAGAGAGCTGCTGTACTGGACAGCACTGTGACCCAGAACATCAGGGAAAGCCATGGGCAGGGGATGACGGCACTCGGGCCCCCGGCCCCTGAATCACCCCTGCCCTCTTCTCACAAAAAGCCAGGGCCCTGGCTGTCCATTAAAGACCACACGTGTGTCGTGGCAATTGGGAACCTGGTTGGAGAAACAGAAAACTTAAGATAACAAGATAGTCTCACACACAAAAAACAATCTTTTCTTTTGTGTCAAAAAGGCCAACTTCTACGATAATATGAGAATCTAGTCTAGTGCTTCTTAAAAACGTGCCTCACTACTTCTATCTTTTTAATTTCTAAATATCCGATGTTCAAGTGAGTGGGTTTTAATGGACAGCCAGGGCCCTGGCTTTTTGTGAGAAGAGGGCAGTGATGCTTCAGAGGCCGGGGGCCTGAGTTCCGTCATCCCCTGACCTCTGATCCCCCATCTGTCCACCCTTCAGAGAAAACATTGTTCAGACTCTGTTCTTCCCAACTTCCCCACAAACTCCCACTTAATTCCTAAAGCAGTCTTGAACTCCGGAGACGAGGGGGCCGCAGCTCAGCGAGCCGGGCTGGAGGTGGTAAGGCGTCCGTGCTCCGCCTGCCTGCAGGACTGCTCCCAGCCCAGGCTGGCAGGGGCTGTGGTGAGCTGTGCTCCCAGGCGGATCGTCTGTCCGCTCCTCCACCTGCTCCTGGAGCAGGGACGGGAACGTGCTCTCTGTTCCCTGACTTCCTCTTTGCTGTCTCTTTGAGCTTCTCCAGGAATTCTCTGGCTAGAGCTTCTGGGCCCCCCGCCTTCAAGCGAGGCAGAACTGGGGTGGTGGGTGCCTGGCCTCTCCCAGCTCTGCAGCCTGTGGCGTTGAAAGCGCCATAAATGCAGAGCAGCACTGCTCACCTTTCAATGATGTCCAGGCGCAGCTGGTGGCCATAAGGCAGGGTGATGAGCTCCAGCCCTGAGCTCATGCCCATGTTCTTCCTCATCTCTTCAGAGACTTCAAGTATCCTCGCGACCTGTCAAGAACACAGGTTGAAATGAACTGGACCAGGACGTGGGCTTGCTGCAAACACGAATTTATCACATGGAAAGAAATACACTAAACTGGAACAGTGTGGATGCACTTGACTTGTTGCATTTCTTTTTAAGCAGTGGCATCTTAGGATACAGTTTTAATATATTTGGAGGATTTTAATACACATACTGGAATGTAAAACCTGGGAGGAAAGCACCTAGATTGGTCTGCAGAATCTGCAGATTTGGTGTTTCTGCCCGGTCAGAGAACGGTGCAGTTCTTCAAGCTTTTGTCTAACACAGGCTGGATCCTGCTGTGATGTTTTGCTGCTAACAGCAGGGCTGTGTGTGCGCAGAGCAGACGGATCCCCTGCAGTGGAAAAGCAGAGCTGCGTCCAAATGCTGCTCTGCTGCAGGCTCTGCCGTTCATGTTCTCACTTAACGGCAGGGCTGGCTCCTATTACCCTTAATTACACCTCTCCTGGGCTCAGGAAACGCAGTGTTCGTCTGGAAACCATTAGAAACGTGTATAGCGATTTGAAACCCGAGGTCTCAAACACACCCACTTCTTCCCCCCACCCCGAGAGGTCTTCCTTAAAGGAAATCTGGTTTGTTTGTCCCAGCCAGCTCTCCCCATCTCAGTTCTAGTGTGTGATCACAGCTTATTGGAATCAGGTATTAGTTGACCACTTAGGGTTATTACATGCTACCTCCAAATACTACAACTGAGTCAGGCCGTCTCTAAAACGGGGCTGGTGACACTCACAGAGCACTGATGTACTAACAGTGCAACTAGCAGATACAGTGGGTCAAACCAACCCTGGACACGCGGCAGGCGCGGGACAACCCCTCTCCTTGAGCCGGTGTTGTCCTCAACTATAATTATCCCGGGTATATGAACAGTCCAGGTGTCTTCGTAACAGGCCACGAAAAACATCTAGAAGTTTAGCTGATATTATTAACCTTGACCCTTAACTTCTGTGGTTGAGCAGAGGCGCCACTGTCAGCCCCGGGGATGACCTGTCCAGTGCAGACTCCAGAATAGGATGCAGGATTCATACTCTGCTTTCTGGGCCTCAGTTTCCCCTTCTCTAACACAATGGGTAAGTTCACCTTTCTCAAAGACTCTGCCAAGGATCAAATGACCCTAAAACCCCAGCTATTTAAAAAGTCAAGTTGTGAATCGTTGGCCACGTGGAAGGGGGAAGAATTCTGGCCGGATCTCTGGAGAGAGATTTACACCTTGACCATGACAAGGCAGCCCTGAGGCACACCCCGGCCACCTGCAATCACACACATTTTGCTTGCTTGTTTAGACACCTGCCCTGTCAGAGGCTCCAAACCCAACACATCCAATCCATGCACACTCTGTGTAACAAGAGTCAAAGCCTTGTCATTGATTCAGTTTTATTCTGGAAGCTGTTTTCCTCTCCAGTCTGTTTTCCTTCAGTGTAAACATGCAATCCCCTGGTCACTTTCCTGACGTATTACCAGGAAATGCTGACACCTGCTTGCCCCAAGGCTGAGCTGTGGAACAAGGGGGCCCTGAGGTCACAGTGCAGAGCCTGGATTAGGTCTCCTGGAAAAGCCTGGGGCCATGCAGCTCAGAGATGCAGAGGAGGGATGAACACTTGTAGAGGATTTACTATGAGCTGGACCCGGCAGTGCAGGGTGACATCAATGCCCCACGATGAGTTATTCTAGCCACCCTCTGCTCTTCTGATGTTAGCCATCCTAGCTTTGCAGGATCTCTGAACTCTGCCTGATCCTCATCCCATTGCCTCAGGAGCTGCTGCAGTGACCCAGGGGAGCCCTGAGAGGTACCTGGCCCTGCTCTCCTCCCAGCTGCCAGGGACCTTCTCCAGAGAAATGAGATTGCCTGGCTCCACTATCCGTGTCTGTTGTCCTCCGCAGAGGACTCTGATTTGCACTGTGCTCTTACAGGCCTGTCTCCCTCACTGAACTGCAAAGTTCTTTGAAGGCAGCAACCTGGCACGAGCCCCAGAATAGACTTAAAAACAAGAAGAAAAGACCCCAGGCCCTCCCCCAGTTGACCCCATGTGCCCTTCACCACCCACACAGGGTGAATCCTCCATAAACCAACCCCTCCCCCCACAGCTTTTGACCTCTGAGTCTCGGCACGTGTGTGTTGCCTGCCACCTGGAAGATGCGTTTTGTGTTCTTCATCAGGCCAACTCCTACTCAGCCTTCAAAACTCATCTCAGACATCTCCACCCGGATTCCCTCTCTCCCCTATGTTTAAGACCCTACCTCAGAGGCCCTGCAGGTCCTGTACTTTCCCCTGCAGAGCATTTCCCACCTGGGCTGTGGTCTGAATTTCTGTGTCACCGTCGCTCCTGCCTCTCCCACCATGACCTGGCCTGGCTTGGCCCACGGTTGGTGCTCAACCAAGGCTCAGTAGAGAACACTAGTGAACACTTACTTAGCTTCACTCTGGGGCAGGCATGGTGTGAGGGCTTTAGTATTCACAGCCACCTGGGTTGTGGCACTGTTCTCCTTTTAGAGACCCCGAGAGGCAGGGGGAGGTGGCATTAGCCTCAGGCAGTTCATCCCCAGAGGCCAGGCCCTTGGCCGCTGGGCCTCCCTTCTAGCTTCTGCAGAGCCCAGTGGGTGAGTGAGGCCAAGGCGGTGCCCCTTTGCAGGGTGGGAGGGGCTCAGCCTGGGGAGGGGCTCACACTGCTGGGCAGGCAGCCTCCAGGCGCTCAGGGCCACGCACCTGTCCTGACACCCCGGGCTCTGTGCACAGGTGGGAACCAGCACTTGGGCCCCAGATGCTGCCCAGTGCCTGCTCTGGGCTTCTGGTGGCCCCATCTGGTTGCATTTAGAGTCAGTAACAACAGCCTTTGTTTTGTTTCCCTCTTACAGATGCTAGTTGTGCGTGCTTTGTTGGCAAAGCCCTGAAGTCAGTGGTTCAGGAAGAGAATAAGGAAATGGCAGGGGACTCTGGAGGGAGGAAGGAAGACTTAACAGCCCTGCCCTTGGGGGCTGGGAGCGGGGGTCAGTCAGGGGGCTCCTGCTCAGGCCTCTGCCTCGCTGCTTGGGGGCTCTGTCCAGCCCCTCTTCCAGGGGTGCCTGAAGGCAGATGGGGGAGTGGGACCCTCACCAGGAGGACAAAATGCCAACAGAGAAACAGAACAAGAAGGAGGGCAGGCTGCACATTCCTTCAGTTGAGAACAGACTTCCAAGGCAGTGGGAAGGTTCCAGACTCTCCTGCAAAGAGTGGTCAGGTGTCTCACCTCCTCCTAGACTACCACCAAGCCCCGCCTGAGGCCACAAGGGGGAAGGATTCATTTCCTCCTGGAAATTAGGCTGTTCTGTAAACCCAGACCCATGGTCCCACAAGGAGCTTCCTCCATGGAGAACCCAGACAGGTTCACGCCAGGCTCCTGGCCTATTGGTGTGGTTCTGCTCTCAGATCCAGGGCCCAGGATGAGAGCTACTTACTAGAACAGGAGACCTAAATCCTCTTCCTGCCCAAACAGATTTAGCTCACATTAAAGTGAGGTAAGGTCTTAACAAGGCAAATTATCTGACCGCTTGGGGCACTGTCCAAGGACACCCAGCCAACCACGCAAACAGCCCTTGTTCTTCCAACACAGCCCCTTTCCTGGCAGCCCCCCAGACTGTTCACCCCAGAGCAGCCAGCACCTGCTTAATGTTCCTCATTAAGGAACATTGGGAGGCCCCCTGCGCCCCTGTGAGCTTCAATCAACTGAGGAACTCACTGGGGGAGTACTCCGAGATTAGATTTCCTGCCATGATTCATGACCCAGGAAATTTATTTAGGAAAACCCAATTCCTCAATAAGCCCTGATCTTTGAAGCTAATTGACTCCACTGAGCTACAAATGAAAAAGGACTTTAAATCTCTCTAAGTCCTTATCTGTTGCTCAAATGAAGGGATCTGTCTCCTTATACTGAGGCATGGGCTAAGCACACCCCAGCCTTAAGCACCTGCTTTCTAGAAATTTCTCTCTGAAGGATGAGGTTGTCTTGGGGCCAGCTATGAACAAAAGCCACCCATATCTAAAAGAAATGCTTCCTATCAAAAATGATGATGATGTAAACACAGATTTATGTAGTCACATGGAAAGATAGTCATGACATGTTGTTCGATGGAAGACAAAAAGGGTTTGGAATGGTATGTATAGACCTGTGCCATTTCTGTGGTAAATAAATAGATATGCATGCAATTATTATTTACATGTATCTATTTGCGGAATAAATGTTAACAATAGTGATCACCAAGAAGCTGGATTTTGTGTGATTTTTATTTTTTCTTTTCTCTTAATCTGTATTGTATAATTTTTCTCAAATTGTATCTTATAATTTTATTTTATAATTTTTCTAAATTGAGCAAGTAACTTTAAAAATGTTTATCCTAAAGACCATTTTCATAACAATAAAACAAATATATAATGTACATATGTAGCATGTACAATGAAAATAAAAACAACCAAGGCTCTGCTACTCCAGAAACTACATTTTCATCTACAATCTACTCTTCTTTGGACTTGACTTCACCAGTTGTGATGGAGTTGAGGCTGGGGGAGAACTTGAAAATCCATACCAGCTGGGAGAAGGACACAGCAGGGGTAGGAGAGGGAAGGCACGGCCCTGGGTAGCAGCCTGCATCCCTCTGTCTCAGGTGAATTGTACAAGCTTCCTGCCTGGGCAAAGGTTGTCCTGGCCTGTGGTCCCCACCCCTTAAATAAATCCCCACACCCAGGTTATCATCTGAGTTTTCCTGTGAGCAAAGCAGTCACAAGGTAAGGCAGAATGAGGCCCAGACAGATCCTCCTTCCAAACATTCGGAAGTCCAACCAAACCCACCCGCCGGTCACCTACCTTGCAGTCCACGTTCAGCATGTGCTGGGCGATGACCTTGGGGTCGTTGTTGGTGAACAGTTCTTTTGCACGCTTCAGCATCGCAGTTTCCAGGGGCTTGTTCTCAGGAGGAAGGAGCTTCGACTCAAGGTCGTTGGGCTTGAAGGAGGAGGCAGTCTCCAGGAGGGGTGTCACGAATGTACCCTCGTCCTCCTGCCCCTTGTCCCTCTGGGTCGGCAGCGGCTCCCAAGGCTTTGCCCCGTCATTGTCATCAAGGATCAAGTAGCTGGTGTCAGAGTTCCGGGCAGCTGGCCCGCCGTTCTGTTTGGCGGTCAGCAGGTCCACGTAGCTGTCCTGGGCACAGAAGGGCGGTCGTGCTGCCCCGTCGCAGCCTGCGGCCAAGGCTGGGTTCAGTTCGCAGTAGTTGGCCTCTGAGTTGAGCCAGGTGGATGGAGACCGGGGAGCCTTGAGCATGGGCGCTTTGCAGGGCTTGGGGGGAGGTTTGGGGCATAGCTGGCTGTCTGAGCCCCTCAGTGCCCCCCCTGCCCTAGGGTCCGAGGAGACCCTCCGAACCACCGCTGGGCTCAGGGTGGGCTCGCTGCCTGTCCTGAAAACCGGTGAGTTTGGGCAGGGTCTTGTGCCTACACCTGGGGACTGAGGGGGCAGCTTACCACCTGTGGAGGATAAGAGAGGGTCAGAAAAAGCTCAGCTGTGCGAGGAACATGAAACAGACAAAACTAGAGTGACAGCTCCTGGCCCTCAATTCAGGCCCTAGGTTTTCGAATTTCGCCCGCAAAAGAAAGTCAGTATGACCACCGCAGGCCCGATCTAGAGCAGTCTAGAGCAGTCTAGAAGCAGTCTAGAGCATGTCAAGGGCTAAGATGGCCCCACCCCACTTCCGGGGGAATTCTAAATCCCAGCGACTACCGACAGCTGGGCAGCAATGTCATTTTATGGTCACACAAGGTTAGTACATTCAGAACAGGGAACTACATTGAGCTTGGAGGGCAGTGAGTAATCTAACCTCGCCCTAAGAAACACAAGTCTTTAGCATAAAGACTTTAGCATAAAGGGGGGGCCCTGAGTCACTCTCAAAGCCAGGGTGGATCCCAGCCAGCTTTAAGGAAGAGATAGAGACACACGGGGAAGGGAGAAAAAGACACTGAGATAACCCACATCCAAGCGGTTTACAAAGGGGCAGCAGGAAAATCACCTTGTGGTTCCCCAAGGAAGGTCGGTTATAAAAAAAACGAAAAACAATCCCGTCGCCTATTAACATAATTGCTTACTTGATTTCCCCACATTCCATACCATCTCACTCTTCTGGTTGTGGCAGGAGAATGGAGAGGAAGAGAGGTCTCTACCGGGAGCCCCAGGACTGACCGACTCACCGTCTGCCCAGGGAGGAGACTAAGGGGGAGGTGCATTCATTATGAAGACCACCAGTTAGCAATTGGGCTTAGAATCAGGAAACCTGGGTTCAAATGCTGGCTTCACCATTTACTAGACAGATGAACCCAGGCAGGTCACTTAATATCTGTGCCTCAGTTTCCTCAGCCGCAAAGACGATAACCATGCCCACCTTGAAGGCTTGTTATGAGGCGTAAAAGCTAGCACCCATAAAGCGTCCAGCTCACTGATTTGCATCTGGATATAGTTCTACAAACCCCTCATCCTACAGCCTGCAGACATGGAGTCTTCTGTCATTCCCAAATTAGGTGACCAGATGGAGCAGGCGAAACAGCCTAAAGGAAATCAGGGGAATGCTGTCACCCTCCTCCTCCCAAATTCCCAAAGACCTACCAATTGGCAGGTAACTTTCCGACTGGTGGGCTTTGAGGGACAAGGCTCTTCTGTCCTGCATGTGATCCAGGCAGGCTGGCTGGCTACCACTCTTCTCTCTATTTCTGAAGCAAAAGACAAGTGGGGCAGAAACATGTCATTAAATCGTAAAACCTTTAGGCAACGTCATGGAAAGTTTAAAAAAAAAAAAGATTGCTCAGAATGAGATGCTCCCGCACAGCCTAAGAGTAAAGGAATGTCTGGTGGAGGGTGGAAATTACTGATGGGGGCGATTAGTACATGACTGTGCCGTGGGCTGTGCCCCACGTCCCCAGGACCAATCCAGTTAGGTCCTAGGCTGCCTCCTCTGAGCCCTTCCATCCTGTTGAGCAGATCAGGGTAAAGGTTTCAAGATACTCTCAGGAAAATCTGATGAACTGGAATGTGTACTTTTAACAGCGCCTAAAATTACTTACAGACCCAGAAGGAAAGACTTGTGTAACTAACATGCATTCTCCACCAGGCCTCACAGTGCCACGGTCAGGAAGGAAGCTGTGGGGCAGTTTCCATTTCAGTGCAAATCTCAGCGTCCCCCAGATAACCTGCAGGGTTGCCCGAGGAGCGTCGAGGAGGATCCCACAGCCAGCCTCCTCGGGCCGAGTCGGGAAAAGGGACTTGGTGGGGTCACCAAGCAGCAGCTGCGAGGCACGGAGCACAGCCGCACAGGGAAAGGTGGAACGAAACGACAAGATCAGCTAGCATTCCTCTGTCCCTTGCCAATTCAGATTGGGAATTTCTCTAATTAGCACCAAAGGACAGAATTTCTCTTTTGCTGAAACAGAAAGCACTGCACCAGCCAAGTCGTAATGAACTTGAATCGGCCTCCCCCTCTCCAACGCCCCCGACAAGCTTATGTTACAGACATCGCCAAGTTCTCTCCTACCTTTGCAAGCACCAAAGAAATAAAACAAACCAAACCCCCCCCCCCCCAAACTTCCAGCAACAGAGAAATTCCAGCAACGCCTCAGAGATAAAGCAGGGCAGAGGGCAAATTCCAAAAGGCAATAGCTTCGGCGAGGCGATAGTTAAGCAGTGATCACCGCCAGCGGTCGGACTCCAGGGCCCCATCACCGGCCCGGAATGCAACCTGGCAGAGCGCACGCCTATGCCGGCGGGCAGCCAACCAGCAGGCCTGACGTCAGGGAAGGTGTGGAGCCGCTGGCGCGGAGGGGCAGGGCTTCGGGGCATCTTCCGTGCTGAGCCCACGCCACTCCTACGATTAGGCATCTCTGGGCCTGCAACCTGTGCCAAGGGGTGACAAGGCTTAGGGAGCTCTGCTCTCAAAGGGCAATCCGAAGAGTGGCTCTGTTAGGTTTGTATCGTCGACTTAGTGACTTTCTCAGCCTTTCTTTTGTTTATCTTTAAAAAAAAAAATCCGCATTTTAAACCCAGGCTGCTGAGGGCTGACCAGGCGGCCTTCCTCCCCAGCACCGTTCCTGGCAGGGGTCCTGTGGGTCATCCTGGCTCTGTTCACGACACTGACTGCCTACTCACCAGTTCAGCAGCCAACCCCCGCCCCCGCAAAAGAAACAGAAGAGAGGCCCCCTTTTAATATTTTAAGGGATCTCACGTCCGATCTTATGTCCATGAAAAGGAGAATTTCTAAATGTCAGCTCTTGCCTCCCTCCCTGCAACTGCCCTGAGTCCTGCATTCTACTGCTCTCCAGAAAACAATAATTATTAGGATTATGAACACTCACCTAGCACTTTCTATGTGCCGGCGCTGTTCGAAGCACTTCACAGATCTTAAACCATTTAACCCTCAAAAGCCCCACCTTTCCAAGAAACTGAGGCCCAGAGCAGGTAAGTAGCTTGTCCAGGGTCGAGCAGATCGGGGGTGGACCAGCATTTGAGGGCAGGCGGCAGGGTCCACCGCCAGACGCTGACTAACATCTCCCAGAGCTTCCTAGTAGCACACAGCCGTCATTCGTATTACTCACAGAGTCCTGTATTTTGCTTCTGAATTTTTGCAGTCTAGAGATTACAGTTTATGACATTTCCTCCTGGCCCAGAAAGAAAACCAGTGAGTGGAATAAAATATGTTGTGCAAGCTTGGACGCCAGGGAGCTGGAGAAGGGGAGCCGTGTAACTGAGGGGCTGGGACCCTACCCTGCCTGCCTCTTGCCTGCTTTCCTTTCCTGGCGGTTAGATAATAGGCACAAGGCCTCCTCTCTCCATGAGAGACAGGTCCTGTGTTAACACAGGGCCCGCCACTCACAGTTGACAGCGGGGCGCCTCAGCTCAACCTCCACTTCTCTGAACTCTTCTCCCCGAGATCCCCCGAGGGTCAGACTGCAGCCCCCAGGCTCTTGACGTCTCCTGTCTTAGGACTCTGGTCTGTTCTGACCTAGTCAACCACCCTCTCCCTTTGGACCAAGCCCTCAGCTAAGCCTTCAGGCCTAACTTCCCTCCTGAACCCCAGAACTGTTGCTGGACACTGGCCCTCAGCAAGCCCACAGTCGCGTCTCAGATGGAACAGCTGGTTTTTCCTCCGAAGTCCTCGCCCTCCGGTCCCTCCCGCGGTGTCTGACTTGCCCTTCTCCATCGTCCCCTCATGCAGAAGAGTCTCAGGAAGGCTGGGTCTGAGTCTCCTGACCCTCGCCCTACTCCACCCGCACAGCCTGACCCTCCACGGCTCACTAGCTGCTATTCCGGCTCCTCCCCTTCCTCACTCCTCTTGCACAGCGCTGTCCCGTCCAATTCTTAGGACATCCCGTTCCCCACATTGAGTCTCTGAGGCTCCTCCAATCCCCTAGCTTGGCATTAAGGCCTCCCCGATCTGGTGGGGGTCAGTCACCTCCCTAAACCTCCCCCTGCCAGCCCCCTGCACGGACCCTGTGTTCCAGCTCCACCAGTGTCCTCACTCCAAGCAATGCTCGCCCCTTTTCTACCTCTACTCTTACGCTCATGCTGAGCCCCCTCCCTCCCTGGGAATACCCTTCCCTTTGCAGCATCTGTCCACGTTTTCCCTAGCCTTCAGCCTAGCCGGAACCCTTACCGCCTTCGCTGGGAGGTCTCTCCCACTCAGCCGTCCCCTTCCTCAGCAACTGCATCAGTTATTTTTGGCACTAACTCAATTGGGAACTAATCACGCACTGCCTCGTGACAGTTATTCCAGTGACACTTGACATTCTTCTTAACGTCGTTCATGGTTCTTCTGCTCCTGGGGGAGCACGCCCGCCTAGCTAAGCCTGCTCCTGGCCAGAGGGTCCCCCACGCTCCCAACACTGACCAAGGAGGCCCTGACCCACCTGAGGAGGTTGCCCCTGGGCAGGCTCTGCTCTCGGGCCTGGGGGCCGCCCATGGTGAGGCTCAGCCTCTTGGCCACGTCCGGCCTTCCCTCGATGAGGCTACCCTCCTGGGCCCGGCTGGGGGAGGTGCCGTAGTGCTCCTCCAGGCACCGCAGGGGCACTGTCCTGTTGATGGGCTGGAAGATGATGGCTCCGCTCTGCTGGGAGATGGGCCGCCGGTTGCCCACATAGCAGCGCACCAGGCCGGGGATGGAGTCGAAGCTCTCCGTCTCAAACTGGTACTGCACTCGGCTGTAGGCCTCACTGAGCCGCAGGACCGTCCGGCGGATCTTGAAGTGCTGAGGGAGGTTCTTCCACTGACAGGTCAGGACAAAGTTTCCGGGGCTGGACAGGGAATCACGAACCAGGAAGTCACCGTCCCGCTGCACGAGGTTTTCTGACACCTTTGGGACAAAACAGTGAGTGAGGGGTAGCCAAGGCAAGCTTAGCTGCGCTGCGCCCCACTTCCTTGGGCCAACAGAGGACAATGCTATTATGTCTCTTCTTCCCCAGTCGGCTCTTCATTTCGTCAAATGCCAAATTCTTAGAAGACCCACTCATTCATTTAAGAGCTATTTGCTGATCACCTACTATGTGCCAAGTACTACTGTAGGCACTGTGTTTATAGCAGTGAATGAAGCCGACGAGAGTCCCCGCTGTCTCAGAGCTTCTGTTTTTAGCGGACAGCTTCTATTTTAGTGAGGACAAACAAGCAACAGGTACGGTATGTCAGATGTTGTAAAGTTAAGGAAGAAGTAAATCGGGATGCGGGCTGTCCTCTTAAATACTGTGGTTAGGAGGGTATCAGGAGAAGATGATATTTATGCAGACCTGAAGGATATGAAGTGATGGAAAATAAATGAGAAAATATGTGTCTGGTGGGTCTGATTCTCCCCCTTTCCCCAACAATTGGAGGAGGGTGTTTGTTGTCATCTACGAGTCACCCTCAGAGCCCTCTCCTAAGACACCCCTCTCCAGGCCTGGTCGGTGGGGAGGAGGGTCCACATGCAGGTGGAGTCCAGGCACTGTGGAATCGACCCTTGAGTGTGGTTCTGGGCACACCGATTACCCGGGAGGGCCTGGAACACAGTGGGCCGGGTCTCTCATCTCACAGAGTTATTGGGAAGATTACATACCTGCATACATACTATATGCAAAGCACTAGTACAGTGCCTGGAACACAGTAGATGCTAAAAAAATCATTAGCTATAATGATGCTGGTGTTTATAACAAAAGGAGAATTTATACTGTGTTGTAGTATGGTTGTTCCTGTAGCTAATCTGCCTGGGTTTGCATTCTGGCTTGTCTGGGTGACGAGTTACATGGACAAGTTACACTCGGTTTACATCATCTGTAAAACGGGGATAATGTCACCTACAGAAGAGCTATAAAGATTTAAAGGACTAAAGTGTTGGCTATAACTATCATTATTATTGTCACAGTCTTTAGTTATACAATCGGGAATGATGTATAGCTGACAATTTACACTCATGGCAAATGGGAAACAAATTTTATGCTCACGATAAGGAGAATGATGGTGGTGACAGACATCAGATTTATAAACTCTGATAAGTTTTCTAGGACACACCAACATTTGATCCACTAGCTTAGAATAGTATGCTACCATGGTTACCTTAAAATTGCATCTTAGCCTTAAAAATGTTTCCACACAGAAATTCCATTTCTTGGAATTGAGCCTGAGGAAATAATGATAGTCATGAACAGTAGTTATCTTCAAGGATGTTGGGGAGAGTGTCCAATACAGAATGGAGAAAGCAAACAGTGGACACAGACAGTGGAGACTGGTGAAGATCATTTCAGAGCAGGAGAAAATTCCCAGGATATATCACTAAGGGAAGAAAGTGGGCTGCAAAGTTCTATGCAGCATGAGCTCATACTTGATTTGGAAAAGTCTGGCAGGATTTATATCGAAATGTTCACAGTGGTTATCTCCAGAAGGGAGAATTACAGGTAAGAGTTTAATTTTCTTCTTTTTACTCTCTTTTCTACAATCGATTTTACACCAAAAGAAGAAAAAAAAAACAAAGTTAGAATCAGGATTATTTCTTTGATGATGCTGAGAAAGCTGCTACATTAAAAAAAACCGGTCACAACATGATGCCCTTCCCTCACCCTCGGCCACCCCTTTCCTGTCACGTTGTCCTGCGTGACTGGTCAGATCAGGTTACAATAAAAACCCAAGGGAAACTCTATGCCTCAATTCTGCACTTATTCTATTTTTCAATTTCTATACTATTAAATACAGAAACATCATTCAAGGCTATGACCCAAAGGACAATCACACAAAGTACATTCTGGCCATGAGTCTGTGGTCGCTGGTATAATTCCTCTTCTTTCCCACCCCCGGGCCTGGGGCCGGGGACGGGAGGGATGGAGAGTGAATAAGTGCCGGCCCCACTAGGGCATAGGCGGCCTTGTCGCTCTGGGTCACCCGCCCTGATGATACCCTCTCTTCACCTGAAATTAAACCACTGCCTTGAGAAGGAAGCAGGCTCCACAGGGTATGAGGCTGCAGGCAGCCGGCCAAGAGTTCAATTAGCTGAACCACAGCCCAGCCTCATATTCCCTTAGGTACCACCCTGCACTGCTGCCTCCTGCCTGCGCCTTGTTTACAGAACCACAGAACACCTGCTCTCCCTTCATCCACTCACCGGCGGCCACAGGGAAACGTACTTTGGATTCCTGACCGTAGCTCTTCCCAAGGTCTCCTTAGAGACGGGCCTACGTTAAGTCGCCACAGGCCACCCTGTAGTAGTGCGCGCTGGCTGAACCGGGGCTCGCTCCTGGTGGCCTTGGGCGCGTGACCCTGCACGGGGGCAGGTACCTGTCGGGGGATGCGGCCGTGGTACCAGGCGTGGCTGCGCAAGTCCTCGCTGCTCAGCAGCAGCTCCTCCTCCAGCTCCTTCTTCAGCCTCTCCGGGGTCCTGTCCATGACGTGCCTCTCCTTGGAGAACTGCAACACAGGGTCACCAGTGACCTCCCAGCCTGCTGGGGCCGGCGAGCCCAGGCCAGCCGGCTGGAGACGCCGGCCTTGCGGTCGGCTGCTTTGCTAATCAAACCAGTATATGCCCAAAGCCCCGGTCAGGTAGAGGAGGCTGGATAATGATTACAGTTAGCTGTGAACTTTCATTTCTCTGGCTGCAGAGAGCGTGTAGTAAAATTTTCACCTGCACTCGGGGACTATGATAGGAGAATCGGCCAAGCCGCTCCTTTTATCAGTCTACTCGGGTAGCAGCTGAAAACGTGGGGAGCAGGGCAGGGGGCGCCAGGGAGAGATGCGCCAGGCCACCCAGCGAGCTTCCTCATTCTCCTTCAGAGCTGTCCTAACACAGAGCTGGGAAGGACAGAGTCCCAGCCGGCCCGTGGTCCCAGGCCTGCAGGACAGTGCTGCCCAAAGCGCAGTCCCTGGGCTGTCGTGATGGCTCTGAATTCTTTGCTCCTGGCAAACTCCACTTCAGGATCGAGTTTGCCTTTAGAAACGTTTAGAGCAATTGGACAGAGTAATGTCTCTTGAATCCACTAACAGAAGTCTGAGTTTGTATTTTGTATGTGATTTTAATTTCATTTTTCTGATATTTCATTTTTTTATGACAGATTGGAAAAGGAAACTTATATCAAAACAAAGAACTGGCTCTTCACCTCAAGTAGTTTGAGAATCACTGAATCTAGGTCACTGCACAGCGGCCGGGACGGGAGTTCTGGGTGGGTAGCACTTGTTCCGGGTTTAATTTAGAACCCACGCCCACTTACAACATGTGAACTGAACTTGGACACCTTCCTGGTTCCCGGCAAAACCAGGCTCAGGGACTGTGGCTGAAGGTCATATGAGCAGGAAAAGGCTGTGTCCTTGGTGTTTTCTCAACTTCCCCAGCTTGGCCTCAAAGGCCTGTAGGAATCACAAAACTATCCTCATCACACTGCCCTGCACCTTAGCAAGGAAAGAGCCCCCCAAACCTCCTCCACTCAAGAAGAAGAAAAAGACCTGGGATTTTACAGCTGGATTCTCATCCTCAGCCCACGAGGGCACTGGCCACAGCATGACTCCCGGGCTGTTTTCAAGGTGGGGCTCTGGCTTACTAATGATTGACTTCTCCCTCCTCCTCTTCCCCACCACTCTTCTCACAGAGTGTTTGACGGAGGAGCTGAATACCTATCAAAGAGATACTGATGTTGGCTGCCCACGGCGCCCGCAGGCATTAGCACTGATGTTTGACACTCTCGGCTTCGATCATTAATTATGTACAGGTACATCTGAAGACAGCTCGTTGGGAAGACTTGAGTACAGAATATAGATGGTCAACCAGGCCGCATTTGCTATTCGTTTATTGTCTGTCTTGCCTCCTGCTAGATAATAAGCTTCACGAGACCAGAAGCCCATCTGCCTTCTTCCCTGCTGCCTTCGAGCAATGCCTGAACACAATGGTTACTCCGTACTCACTGAATGAACAAATAACCCAATGTCTATGACTTTTCTTAGTTATGGAGGTTCTCCTGTTTCCTCTCAAATTATTTGAAGCCCTGGTTTAACCGGGTGTGTTGCCACACAGCTAAAGGATGACTGACATTCCTCAGTCTTTCTCTCTTATAGGGAGATGTGGCCACATGGCTAAGTTTTGGCCAAGGAAGGGTAAACTGCCATGTTGGTGGGACTTCCAAGCTGAGATGTGATGGCTGGAGCTGCAAAACCATCCTGGATAATGAGGAAGAGGCCAAACCATAGGAATAGGGGAGCAGAAGGCCTGAACGAGCCCAGGTCCCTCACAACGGTGAGGCCAGCACTCCAGCCCTGGAGTGCTGGCCTCCAGGTCTTCCATGTGATCTTCTAGCTTTTTTAAGCCTGTTATTTTGGGTGTTCCTGTCACTGGCAGCTGAGCTAAATCCTAACCGATTCTGTGACCCTGGCCTCTCTTTAGCCACCCTGACAGTCTGTACACCTAGCCTAAATCCCTTGTGCTGAGTCCTGGGTCCACTTCTTCTTGGTCTGAGCTCTGAAAATGCAGCAACCAGCAGGTCCTATCCTCTGTGTAACCCTCCACTGAAACTGTGTCCGCCCAGACCCCGAAAGCTATCCCCGTACTCTCCTCGCTCCCTGATAGCCAACACCCAGGCCACGTCCCATTCCCCCACCCCCTCTCTCTTTCTCAGCATCTCATAAACATCAAAGGTCTTTTGTAGCATTTTATATGGGGCAATCTTTTACTTCAGGTTTTGAGATAATATTGTTTTGCACTTGTTACCAAAAATAAAAAATCAGTTCTCGTTACTTCTGTCCTAACTCCTTAGAGGAAAGTCCACAATTACTGTTCTCTCCCCCTGTAGACTCGGGAGCTGGGGCACTCTAGGGAAGTACCTAGAGAAGAGAGAAAAGATCCGTAACACTGACTCTCAAATAATCTGGAACAGAAGACCAGACTTCAGAAAATATGCCCTTAAGCTCTTGCATAATTTGTGAAAAGTTAGGAGGTTACACAGTTGTCCAGACTTGTATTTTAAACGGGGAAGAGGAGAAGGGAAAGGGAGGGAGATGAAGAGGGAGGGGGTGGAGGGGGAGCGGGTGGAAGGAAGGGAGGGAGCCAGAGCCAGAGAAAGCAAGAATTGCAAAGGGCTCTTCATTTCAAGCCAGTGAGGGCTGGTTCTACTGCATTAAAAGGAGCCAAGGGGGCCTCTGGGAGCTTCTGCATCTACAGATGATGTGGGCAATGTCTCCCAAACAACTGAAGAGGCAATTCAAAAGTCACCCACATACGGTCACTCTCATGATTAAAATAGTGGTTATTTGGGGGAGGAGGCCTTCTAGAACTTTCACTCATTGTTTTAATCACATATATTAACGCAACTTTTATTTTTCCCAGGTGCCTATTTTATGACATCTTGACCTTGCTGACTCTGATTTTGCCACTGTAGGTAGGTACTTTGATGGGCTGTCAACCCCGTGGTTGGCGAGGGGTGACCATATAAGAAAGTAGTTTACACTGAATGGAAGTGCAGTACTCACTGACCTTTGGACCTTATGTTCTTCAACTGCCAGAGAAAGCAAGAAAATAATTACAAATAATCGATCTCTCAAACAAATGCTATAAATGTTACCAATGACCACCTTATAGTAACACAACTTTTTCTTCAAGCTCAAATTCTCTAACTATTTGCCCCTAAATTTGAACTTCATTCCTGGAAGATAAGTCTGATTCTTTGTTTCTCGAGCCTCTTATCTTGAGGAGAGGAGGTGGCAGCGAGGGGAGGCCAGAGATGGAATAGGGTTTCACTGCACCAGCACGGGCCCTGGCCATCCTGAGCTCCACCACACACAGCAGCTGGGGCACAACCTCCGGAGGAAGGGAAGCTGCTAGGCTTTGGATCAAGAACATTCTGCCACGAGTCTTGCCAGGTTCATTCCAGGGACCAAATCCACCCGCAGCCACCATAAGAGAAAGATGCAGGCTGGACACGTATCTTCTACTCCAAGTCTTGCCTGAGTCTGATCCATCAGAGATTTGAGAGCAGTCCTTTTTTTTGGGGGGTGGGGAGGAGGTGTAAGAAAATGTGCTATGTACGTAAATTAAGCAATAAGTATACCTTGAGCAGGAAAGAAAGGAAAGAAGAAAGGGAGGGAGGGATGGAGGCAGGGCTTAGTAACTACTGTGTCAGGGTTACCCACTCACATGGCTCCACCTCTAAAACTTCTTCCGGTCCCAGTCATTAGCTCTGGGGTCTGAGACGAGAGGTAGGTAAACGGATAACTACAGCAAACGGGATGGATGAGGCCCACAACTGTCCAACCGAATTGAAGTTTAGCCAGAAAATTCATAAATTACTATCATTGCTGCTTTTCATGGAAATCTGAGTCTAGCTACTACTACTTTCCTACTGCCAGCATTTTCATAACCCTGATGTCAACGGATGTTATAGCACAGTGTTTAAGAGCTCAGGCCAGCCTGCCCCCTCCATCCATAGGCCACTGTGCCCCTCACCAGCTGTGTGGCTCTGGGCAAGTGACTTTACCTCTCTGTAGAGCTCCTGGTCTGCAAAATGGGGATAATAACATATGACGAGACGTTAATAGGGATGAAATGGATCAATATCTGTAAAGCGCTTATAACATACCGTGGCACACAGACAGCACGAACTGTTAACTGTTTTTATAGGCCTATGTCAGAATGCTACTCACCTGGTTAAATAAAATGAACAGTTTACGTTTGAGGTGTTTAAGGTCTGATGCACAGGCATGGTGGGTGGGTCAGCATGTGGGAGGAAAGCAGCCTGGTACTTGTTTAAGTGCCCACTGGCTACCTCAATCCTCCTCAGAAGCCTCGCTGGCCACCTGCCCCAGGCCCTCTGGTCTGGTTACACGGCCAGGACCAGTCCTAGCTTGCTGAGGCCGCCTCCGAAAATCACTCTAATCTGGAATGAACATCTCTGGAGCCCCACACCGCAGGCAAGTCTGGTCTTGACAGGCTGGAATAGCCGGAGCCCAGGAGATGGTTGGAAAACACATTCTGGAGGCACAGAGCCAGCTCCACCGACGTGCTGGGAACCTCGATTAACAAGGAAACCCACATGTCAACAGTTCTCTGAGGAAGCAAAAGCTGTTCCAGCCCAGGGAGGAATGGAGCTCAGGGTCTCCTCTTGCAACGGCTGTGTGATGTGCGATCCTGCATTTCAAATCAGGCACAACAATGGGACCCAGAGTCTCAGGAGGTTTGTGTTCCTGAGTCCGGGGGATGAGGTACGTGTGCTCGCCACCATCGGGGGGAAAGCCCCAGAGCCGCTGTGGGAGGCCGCTGAGAGGATTAGGAAAAGATGGCATCTGCGTTATAACTAATATTTTATTCTCTCCCTGCCTGGAAGGAAAGCTTCCCAGTTCCCACAGAATTTTAAATTGTGCAAATTACCAGGAAAGACCACATCCCCAGGCTGGGAGCTGTGGATGGAAAGGAAAAGACTGCGGAGGCGCCATCTTGGGGCCAACAACAATGGTGACCAAGCAGTTTGCCAACCCTCAGGCTGCCGGCGGGCGACAACAGGCTGGGTCCCTACCCTCAGGAGGGCACATTCTCCTAGAAGCCCACACAGGGAATAGTTTAACACATCCCTGGGCTCTGGAGACAGAATGCTGGGATCTCATCCCTGCCCCTCCAGCTCCTTAGCCTGGGCAAGTTACGCTCCCTCTTTATCCTTTGGTTTTCCCGTGTCAAAAGGGCCCCATATGGGGTGGGGGGGGGGGTAGGAAGGAGAAGACGGGGTATCAGGGTTGGCCCTTGAGGATAAAACTTGAGAACAGTAAGGGTGCTTTGGGCATTTGAGCTAAGAACAGCTGGGCCTGGTCAGATAAAGGTGCTGTTTGGGGAGGAGAGGGCTAGAGCAGGCGGAGCCTCTCCCCCTAACACCCCAAGCACCCCTTTTCTCTCCCCAGGAGAGCTCCATCTTTTCTCTAAGTATGTGGTTCAAACCTACCTCCCTGGACATTGCTGGCTGACCTGGCTAAGTCCCTGACCCAAGCTGGCCTAACCAAAGTTCTTCCTGGGATCTTTCTAAGGGAACTGAGTGAAGGACACCCTACCTTCTTGTGAAAACGTCATGAGACTGGAAGAATGGAGGTTGCTTCACCTTATGTGGACCAGATTGGGCTGAGAGAATGAAATCATTGTGCAAAGGGAAGAGGAGCAGGAGATGGAAGGGTCCCAGTGGCACACACATCCCTAACCCCCGCTGATTATGTTAACTGGCAGACTCCCCTGATACCTCAGTTAGTTTGCGCTGGACTCCTGTCACTTGTGACCAGAGAAGTCCTGAGCCAGGAAGACAGGGATCAGACAGATCAGACAGAGGGGCACTGTAGCCTAAGAGGTGAGACCTTCACACTCCAGACGGTGAGGGCCATTGACACTTTCTGCCTGGGAAGGCAACAGGTACAAAAGAAAGATGCTTCTGGACAGATCAGTCTGGCTGCGGTGAGCAGAAGAGACTGGATGGGGCTGGGGTAGGCGGCACAAGGCCAGTTCAGAGTCCTTTGAAATGTGCTGATGATGCCCAAATCTCCCTCTCCAGCCGTTAGGGTTGCTGCTGTGGTAGGGATATTTACCAGAATCCACTTCAGAGCTCAGATGCCAATATGGATAAACGGAACTCACCTTTTCTGCAAAGCCTGCTCTTCTCCTCCTTTCCCAGTCATTGGCACCTCCACTGCCCTCATTACTCAAACTAGAACCCTCAGAATTGGCTTCCACTGATCAAGAAATTCCTGATTATACCTCTCACCAAGGCCCATTCTAATCCCCGTGGAGGTTATCATGTCCTATTCTCCCTGAACTTTCACAATAGCCTCCTGACAATTTCCCTACCCCCATGTCTAGTGCTACAACCCACCACCTACAAAGCCACAGAGTATCATATCCTCAGAGACTTTAGTCAAGGGGTGCCCCAGCTAGGGCTGACGTGAGATCCAGAGTCTCTTCTAGCCCCTCCTCCCCCAAAATGGATTGGCTTATTGTGTCCGGTTTTCACTCTCCCAGGGCTCAGACCTGGTCCATAAGGGACACAGACCCCCATCGCCCTCTCCTCCCAGATCCCTGAGCTTTGACCACATTACATTCCTTGCAGCCCAGTGAGCTGATGCACCATTCTTGCCATATACTGACACCTCATACAGGGATCCAGGTCTGAATTTGCTAGGAGGCCCAGGTCACGAGAAGGCTGTGGATGCCTACGTGAGGCATCTTTGTGGGTCCCCAGAAATAAGTGGCAGAGCCTTGATGGATGGGGGAGATGGGCAAGGGTACTGCCATTATGCAGTGGGTCCATGAGTGGGGTCCATGAGTCAGCAGATTTGGGGCATTAAAGTTTTTTGGACTTTATTTAAAGGGTCCACATGTTCCAAAGGGCTCACAGTATCCTACACATAAAACCCAAAAGCAGGCAATGCCCTTCTCCATCTGGCCCTGAGCTCCCTTTCTGAGGCACACTGACACAGGGCCCTGGTCACAGGACCTTCCACGGCTTCATGAACACACAGTCCCTTACGCCCCTCCTCCATGCCTTCTCTCATGGTCCAGAGACAGTGACCCACCTGCAGGTGCCACTGTGCAGCCTGGCTGGAGCCCAGGCTGGGGGATGGGGAGAGGCCAGAGGGGAGTTGGATGAGGCAGGCAGGGCCTTGAAGGCCACACTGAGTTAGTTTGATTTTATCAAAGGGGGCAGGGAATCCACTAACACACTCGACACAGTGGAGGCAATGCAGTCTGCCAGGCATGAGCTCCTCGAGGGCAGAGGCCATGGCTTACTTGCTTTGGGCTCCCAGAGCCTGGTGGCTGGCACGCAGCTGGTGTCCAGTAAACACTGACTGACTGGAGCCAAGCTTTGCCATTTCACCCTCTGTGTGGTGGCTTCCTTGCCACGGGGTGGGGAGAAAAAGAAAGAGTTTGGAGGTTGGTCAAGAACAGGTGATAAAAAACAGAGCCATAGGTCAATGGAACAGAATAGAGAGCCCAGAAATGAACCTACACTTGTGTGGGCAATTAATCTATGACCAAGAGGCAAGACTATACAATGGAGGAAAGACAACCTCTTCAGTAAATGGTGCTGGGAAAATTGGATAGCTATATGCAAAAGAATCAAACCGGACTACTTTCTCATGCCACATACAAAAATAAACTCAAATGGATTAAAGACTTATATGTGAGACCTGAAACCATAAAACTTCTAGAAGAAAACATAGGCAGTACATTCCTTGACATTGGTCTTCATAATATATTTTTGGATATGTCTCCTCAGGCAAGGGAAACAAAAGCAAAAATAAACAAATGGGACTACATCAAACTATAAGGCTTTGCACAATGATGGAAACCATCAACAAAATGAAAAGGCTGCCTACTGAAGAGACGATATTTGCAAACGATATATCTGATAAGGGGTTAATATCCAAAATATACAGAGAACTCATACAACTCAAGAGCAAAAGACCAAACAACCTCATTTTTTAAAACGGGCAGAGAATCTAGATAAACATTTTTCCAAAGAAGATATACAGATGGCCAACAGGTACATGAAAAGATGCTCAACATCACAAATCAAAAGGGAAATGCAAATCAAAACCACAATGAGATGTCACCTCACACCTGTCAGAATGGCTATTATTAAAAAGACAACAAATAATAAGTGCTGGTGAGGATGTGAAGAAAAGGGAATCCTCACTCACTGTTGGTGGAAATGTAAATGAGTGCAGACGCTGTGGAAAACAGTATGGAGGTTCCTCAAAAAATTTAAAATAGAACTACCATGTGATCTAGCAATTCCACTCCTGGGTATTTATCTGAAGAAAACAAAAACACTGATTAGAAAAAATATATGCACCACTATGTTCACAGCAGTATTATTTACAGTAGTCAAGATATGGAAGCAACCTAAGTGCCCATCAATAGATGAATGGATAAAAAAGATCTGGCATATATACACAATGGAATATTACTCGGCCATAAAAAAGAATGAAATCTTGCCATTTGACACAACATGGATGGACCTAGAGGGGGTATCATGCTAAGTGAAATAAGTCAGACAGAAAAAGACAAATACAGTATGATTTCACTTATATGTAGAATCTAAAAAACAAAACAAGGAACAAACATAACAAAACAGAAACGGACTCACAGATACAGAGAACAAACAGGTGGTTGCCAGAAGGGAGTGTGGCTGGGGGATGAGAGAAATAGGTGAGGAAGATTAAGAGGTACAAACTTCCAGCTGCAATATAAATGAGTCAGGGGATGAAATGTACAGTGTGGGGAATATAGTCAATAATTATGTAATATCTTTGTATGGTGACAGATGGTAACCAAACTTATGGTAATCATTATGAATGTATAGAAGTATCAAATCACTATGTTACATAACAGGAATTAACATAGTGTTGTAGGTCAACTATACTTCAAAAACAAACAAACAAACAAACTCATAGAAAAAGAGATCAGATTTGTGGTTACCAGAGGTGGGGGCGGGGAGGGGGAATTGGATGAAGGAGTCAAAAGGCACAAACTTCCAGTTATAAGATAAATAAGTCCTAGGGATGTAACGTACAACATGATCAATATACTTAACTCTACTGCACATTACATATGAAAGTTGTTAAGAGAGTAAATCCTAGAGTTCTCATCACAAGGAAAACAATATATTTTTTCTATTTCTCTAATTTTCTATCTACAGGAGAGGATGGATGTTCACTAAACTTATTGTGATCATCATTTCATGATGTATGTAAGTCAAATCGTTATGCTGTACACTTTAAATTTAACAGTTCTGTATGTCAGTTATACCTCAATACAACAGCAAGGAAAAAAAAAAAACAGGTGACCCTGACCACCTTTCCAGACTTCTCTTAACTTGTGTCTGTCTGCACCTGGGAGTAATAGTGCCCACTTCACAGGACTACCTGACCTGATGCACCTGGAATTAAAAAAAAAAAGGAACTGGCACAGTGCCTGGCACACGGTAGGTGCTCATGTGGAACAACGTAGAATTTGAACCCTCTAAAGATGCTTCTTAGCTAAAAAATAGAAAGTTACTTCACTAAAGAGTTTTTTTTAAAAACGAATTACACAACCCATCAGAAGGTTTTAGAGATATTTGGTCTTTGAGAATTTATCAATAGTTCTGATGGAGTAAAAAAGCTAGAAGTTGGAACTACCAATTTCTACTTAGGCGTAGGTATGTTTATTCTGTTTATTTCAGTTCCAAGTCAACAGTTGCTGGGGTCTTGAGTAGCACTAAATGGTTCCTTCTGTGCAGGGTGACGCTGAGCACCTGTAAGAAGGCACTTTCCCTCAGCGGCATGCTTCTCAGTACTAACATGCACACGCGGTTACTCCAGCCGGCCACACGTCCACAGCACAAAGGACAGAGTGGCAGCATGAGAGTGTAAGAAAGTTGTGTGTTTTGCACGAGGGCTGAGACGTCCTGGTACAGAGATGATGTGTCCTTCAGGGCCTTGGAGGCTTAGTCATCAATATGTTTTTTTGTTGAATTTTTAAGGTTGGGATGATTTTCTAGTCATTCATTCTATGACCAAGGTTGGGAATTAACTTGCTTGAAATAAAAAAAGGAGGATGGGAATGTGTGCATGAAAAGAGGAAGGGAGGGGGCGGGGAGCGGAGAGAGTGAAGAGGGAGGGAGGGAGGGAGGGAGCAAGCTTCTGGGCTATTCTGTCCTAGTTCAGAGTGTTGGGCCACAACACCCAGAAAGCTATCAGGCTCTCAAACAAAAGCTTCTCTCTTCTGCCCTGAGCCGCTCTACTCAACTGAGGGAGAGGTCCACAAAAGTCCAGGCCACTCATCGGGTTGTACCAAACAACTCCACAGGTCATGTTTTTCCATAAATCTCATCCAGAAGTTATGATCACAAACAAAATTGTAAGTCCGACTGCATGTAAAATTTGTCTAATGTCTCAGCAAAGACCATGTCCTCTGATGAGCCCATGGGAAACCCCTCTGAGTCCGCTGTGAACTGTCCCCAGGTGGCCAGGGCAATGCCAGAGTGCAGAAAGACCCTCATCTCAGATCCACTGAACTCCAGCAAGACATGCGATGATGTGACAGCTGTGCCATCTCGAACCCTAACAAATGCTGTAAACACATGAAGAGGTGGAGCTCCTCCACCCTGGAAAAAGCACACTTCTGATCACCATTACAGGAGTATTCTGAAGCCTCACCAAGCCTCTTTAGCATCTAGGGTTGCCTTACAAGAAAACCCGCCTAAAAATGAGATTCTTTGGAGATTTCAGACCCTTTGAAACACTGCCTTGTGCTGAATTTTAAGCAGTGAACCAGTTTATGACCAAATTCCAAAGTATATCAAGGGCTTTCAGAGATCCAAGTGGTATTTTTACCGTTGAAAACCTGCATAAATTGATCACGAAGCCACAGAATGAATAAATCCCAATTACTTCTGACACTCTTAACCCTGACCACAGGCTGAAAAACAAAAATCCACTTCTCCACCAGTTTCAGGCCCAACAATTTCTAGTACAAACCTTCAACTGTTTTAATCTGAGGTAGAATAGAATGAAAGGGGATGGCATTTCTGGCAATCCTAAGGCCTTGAAATGAAACTATTTGTATACTGGGTTCTGCGTCACCTTTGACTGACACTCGCTGGCTTTATGGCTTGCCTAAAAATATTTTATTACAATCCAAAGATAAGGGAAGAAAGGCTTGAATTTACTAATCCAACTTTTCCCACTGGGGTGCTAGGCTAGACAAATATAGTTTCTCATGCTAATACCTGTGATTAAAGTCAAAGTCTTTACCTAAGTAAAGAATTAATTTTGTAACTAGAAGTCCAAAGAGAAAAAATGTCAGATTCAAATTTTATATCTCATATTTGGTAGACAAAAGCAAATGGTGGCATGGGCAGTTGGGCATTTCAGCCCGGCCCAGCGCAGTGGGTGGCCACACAGTGGCCTGGCCATTGGCTCCGGGATGTATACAACATAGGGACATTATATCTAAGGAGGCGCCCTTCGTCAACAGCCATTGAAAATTTGTATACAACAGCTGCCTGGCAGATGGCAATATAGCGTCTTGAGGAAAGGGTGCCTAATTCTAATTCACACAAGGTCCTCTGTGGGCTAGCAGGGAAAGGCCCTGAGCTGTCCCGGAGGCTCTCTGCCTGTTAAGTGTTGGGCTCTTGACAAATGCGGACCTCTGCTCTCACTTGGGCCCCTTGCCTCTGAACCTGCTCCTTTCAATCCTGAGATTAAAGCTCAGTGACGCAGTCTTTGGAGGCAGCTTCCTAACACACACAATACTTCACCCTGTTGGCCAAAGTTCTGCAGAAACAATCAGGTAGTTAGTTTTTTTTTTTTTTAATTAAATTTTTGGCTGTGTCCGGTCTCAGTTGCGGCATGCAGGATCTTTCGCTGTGGCTCGCGGGCTCCAGAGCGCGCAGGCTCAGTGGTTACGGTGCCCGGACTTAGTTGCCCCGCGGCGTGTGGGTTCTTAAGTTCCCCGATCAGGGATCGAACCCATGTCCCCTGCATTGGAAGGAAGATGCTTAACCACTGGACCACGAGGGAAGTCCCAGGTAGTCAGTTTAAATCAAGAGCTTGATAGTCACGGGAGCACTGTGCCTTTGATTAAACTCAAGGACTTACCAAGTGCCTGCTGTGCCGCTCGGCCTCCTAGGCTAGACCTGAGGGGAGATGCAGACATGAGTAAGAAATGCTCCATGGCCTGACGTGGGCTACAGAGCCTCTTTGAGGAGACAAGACATCTGAAGGGAATATACAGTAATAAATCACAAGTTGTTTTGCTGAAGTTCTCAGTGTTTATTTTATTTGATGTCAGTGAGGGCCTTTGGCTCCTTCTGAGAAAGGACTCAGTAGCAAAGAGATTTCATAAAATCTCAATAAGTTTTAGCATTCTGAAATACTTCAAGTAATTTCATGCTAACGTTTAAGTTCCTTGAAGATATAAATTTCTCTTTTCAAAATCCTAGAAAGAATCTCATCTTCAGCAAAGATTCTGCAGATGGGTTTTGATGCCATTTTACCATTTTATAATTAAAACTGAGTAATTTACCACACTTTACATCAGATTCTCACTCCAGTGCCATTAAAAACTGATTTGCAATTTGCTGTTAAATTAAGATGCTTCATTTTTTTACTTTGTGTGATTTTCCTTTTCACAGACAAATGATGATACAGGAGCCGTCAGACACTAGCACAGATAGGAAAATGCCATAAAACCCCCCAGAGAGCCCAAGTCCAAGAGATTTCATTTTATTCATTATCAAACCTTATCAAATGCTTATCAAAAGAGGCTCAGAAACCATGAATAAGAAACATGAAGAGGATATCTGTGGAACTCCGTGCTTATCAAGGTTCTGTGAAATTCGCATTAAAATTCTGCTTTCCATATGTGTAAATGAAAAAAGACTAATTTTAATTTGTGCAGACTGGAGCCTTAAAGCAGCGTACTCTCTAAGCAGGCAGAAGTAACTTAATCCTCCATTCCAAACTAATTACATTAGAATCATTCTGATTGGGACCCACGGCTCCCTTTGATGTTAAACTCCTGTTGCCTTTCATCCACCATCATTCTCTGGGCAAGATCTTCCCCACACCCTCCCATCCTGCTAGATCATGAAGCTACTGCTTTTGAAGTTCAATTTTATTTTGATGAAACACCAAGGGACTGAAAATTATTTTTCACTGAAGGAGACTGATTTCGGTCTGAAAACCGCAGGAAGAATTCTAAGTGTGACAGAATGTAGCACATCCAACACCAAGAATAGCGTTTTTCCTTCACAAAGGTTACTCACATGTGAAAGAACTTGCTGAATGCACTCATTACACCATAAGTGCTCCTCCCCTCCCCCCTCCCCTGGCCCCAGTGGGTTTGTCCATCATGTTTCTTACCCTTTTGACAAAGCATTACCCAGGGGCTCACTCAGTGCTCAACTCCAAGGGGGTCTCACCTTTCTCTGGTAATAGATAAACTGAAACACGATAAGATTTTCAACAAGCCATTTGTTAACATCCTGCCCTGCTGAAAGCTATGGCAGGTACCCTTCCCTGTAGATCAAATGTAGATGATGATTTCCTGGAGCAGACATCCAAATCACCCCCATGAGGCAGCCCTGTATTCTGATTCTTCCCAGTGAGAAGTTGGATGTGCCACACTTACGATGAAGGCTGAAGGTCACTGGTTGCACTTAATCCTTTATTGGGTCAGTGAAATGAAGGGCTTCAAATAAAAGCCAAGTACCAGTTCGACGGATGAAAACCTCCTCTAAACTGCTTTGCTCCCTTTAACCATGTCCTCAAGTGACTTCCGATAATACCTCTCTCTCTCACACACACAAGCTAAAGAAGACAACACAAGTGAAATATTAATCGCTCCGTCTGGCAGTGAGATTCCATTCAGTAAGAGTAGTGTTTTGTTAACATCTACAGCGAATGAAAAAACAGAGACTGCCCTGGCTAAGGCAGACCCAGGATAAGGGTTTGAAGACCAGCTGACCAAAGTTCAGAACACAAAGAGAGCCAAACCAGAGATCTTTACCATTGGTAATTCAAGCTTGTTAATTCAACACCTTAATTCAAATTATGAGTGATTTCGAACACAGCTGTTCACCAAAATGGATGCCTTATTTGCTCTTCAGTAAGAATATCAGAAAATAAAAATCAACTTAATTCAAATACTATCCTTTCCAAAAACCAAAAACCCAAAAAACCACCCAAAACCCAAATTCTATCCTTTCCTTAATTCACCTCAAATGCATGAGGCATTACTGAATAAACAAAATGCATTGTGATTGAAAGACACTAGGAGATGTAATTGGAAGGAAAAACGAGATATGCCAAACACGTGAAGGAAAATCCAAAGATTCAGAAAGCCTTTCAGTGTGTGGGTGGAATAAATGACTTTCCAAATTCTCTCTTTGCAAAATAGTACATGACTAACAACTGTCTCAGAAAGTGCATTATATATCAGAGCTAAGTACGGAGTAGATTTTCAGTAAAACTAAATGACTCATCACAAAATGGGTTTTGGCCAAGCATCGACTTCACTGCTTCCAATATACACCTCACACACATGCCACTTTAAAGGTATATATTTCTCCCAGAGGAGTTCAAAGTTCTTGACACTCACATAACTCATCTAACAAGTTTTTTTAAAAAACACACTAACACCATGCTAGATGTCATGGACAGGATCAGGGAAACAGCAGCTGGACTTAGAGGGACAAGATACCTAATACAACACAACTCAGATCTCATGAATCATATGATGTCTCTGGAATTAAATAAGTAGCAAGAATATTTATATCTCACAAGAGAAAACATGACCAAGGCCCTGAATTTTCGTGACTTGCTCAGACTTATGCAGTAAAGGACTGCCTGAAAACTAGAATCCAAGTCTCCCAAAGTATATAAAGAACCAGACATGTTTACAGGAAAAACCTGGGGAACATGAGGGCTGTGTTGATATATATGAAGGTTTGGGATGTTCTCGTCCCAAGATGGCAGGTCACATATTCTTGGTTCAACTCCCTAGAGAAACGAATCCAGACTCCCTCTTGTCTTATTCCTAGGTGTCTACTCATACCAACTAATTTGGCCTCAAATAGACATGGTCATAATATGGAGGGGAAAGACATGTATCTGAAGGGTTATTATACCCATTTAACTGAAGAATAAGGTGGATATTGCAAGGCACAGATTTTGACTCAATACTAGGAGGAACTTTCTAGCAATTTAGAGTTTTCAAACGTGGGAATGTATTGCCTTTAGGGTACAGTACACCTCCCATCTCTAGAAATGTCAAAAAGAAGGGCAATGAAATGACCTCCTACGAAGATTTAGGGCCAGGTGACCAGTTAGGAAGTTACTGCAGAATTTTAAGCAGTAATAGATAATGAGGCCTGAAGTAGTACAGTACTGGTGGGAGAGACAGGAGGAAGGGGTGGATGAGAGAAGAGTTTAGGAGTAAAATCATGAAGACTTATAATTGATTAGACATGGAAGATGAATAGGGGGAAAAGACATGGGAGCTCCTGGAAGATGACTGAGCCATCAACTTCCAGTACAGAAGCATGAGCGGGGAGCAAGTTTATGGAAGAAGATGTAGAGCCTGAGGTACCTGTGTGCCATCCGGATGGAGTGGCTCACCAGGCCATGGGATCCAGGTGCTGCAGAGAAGGGCTTGAGAATCCTCAGTGTAGAGGGGGTATGCTGTCTCAAATGTCACCTAAGAGATGGGTTATAGGGGGAATATGAGAAGAGGGCTAGAAGACACTGGCTTTTTTAAGAGGCAGGCTAGAAAGAGAAGCTGAAGACAGGTGTCTTAGTCCATTTAAGCTCCTGTAAGAAAGATATGATAGACTGGGTGGCTTAAACAACAAACATTTATTTCTCACAGTTTCTGGAGGCTGGGAAGTCTAAGATCAAGGCACCGGCAGATTCAGTGTCTACTGAGAGCTTGCTTTCTAGTTTAGAGATGGCCATGTTCTTGCCATGTCCTCACATGGTAGAAGGGATAAGAGAGCTCTCTGGGATCCCCTTTATAAGGGCACTAATTCCATTCACCAGGGCTCCACCCTCATGACCTAATCACCTCCCAAAGGGCCTACCTGCTAACATCATCGCACTCGAGGTTAGGATTTCAACATGAATTTTGGGGGGACACAAACATTCAGTCTATAACAACACAGCAGGATGGGTTGGGAAGGATCTAGGAGAAACAAGTAGAGTTCAGTGTCCTAGAGGTTGAGAGGAGACTTCCAGGAAAGGATGGCCAACAGTGCCAAGTGCAGCAGAGAGTTCTAATAGCATCCGAATTGGATGGCAGCCACAGGACTCTGCGAGGACAGGTCGCTGATCAGGTCAAGGGGGCTGAGTGGCCAATGGGAAGTGAGGAAGCAGAGACTGTGTTAACCAGCTTTGGGGATGGAGGAAGCCGGGGCCAGGAAGGAAGACATGGATATAATGATTATTTTTAGAATGGGGAAGACTGAATGAAGCATGTCTAAGCTAAGAGGAAAGTGCTGGTAGAGAGGGACAACCTGAAGGTGCCTGAGGAGTCTTTGGGGAGGAGGGTGGTCATAGGTACAGGTGGCAGGGCTGGCCTTGGTCAGGGAGAGGGACATTTCATCCTCAGAGGCTGCAGGAAGGAAGAGAGGGTCATGGATACGGACACAGGTAGAGCTGTAGCTTGTGCGGGCAGGGGTGGGGATGGAAAAGTATCGGGCCTGATGGTCTGAACTGTTGCTGTGGAGTAAGAAACAGGATCTTATTATGAGTGTTAAAAACAGGCTTAAAGAGAAGGTGGAGAGAGGAAAATATGAGTGAGCTGAGCAAGGACAAGCAGAGCGGACGGGAGGCTTCAAGGACGTTGGCATGAGTTAGGGGAGACGCTGGTGACGCTCCTCAAACTCAACCTGCACACAAGAGGCCGACCCCAAGCCCTCCCCGACTCCCATCCAAACTGTGTGCTGGCCCCCCGCTGCCCTGCACCATCTGTGAGCCGACCGCCTCTCTGATCTCATCTCCTTCCGCTCCTCAACTTCAGCCTGAAGTCCCGTGTGCGACGCCCTTTTTCTCCCCAGGGCCTCTTCTACCTACGGCTCCTTTAGGAGTTGCCCAGTGTTACCTGCCCGGGGAAGTTCCCTGACCCAGAACTGGGTTAATACCTCTGCCCAGCACCTCGCGTTGTGCTGTGTATTCTCCCTGCCTTTGCACCACCACGTGGTACCTCTCCGTGGTACCTCGGAGAGAGCTGCCTGCATGCCCATCTCCCCAGCCGGATACGGAATTGCTCCTTTAGGACAAAATCTTTCACTCTGTCTCCCCAGCACCCATAGGCCCTTGATACACATGCTGGGCATGGGGGTGGGGGTGGGGGTGGGAGCGGGGAATGAGTAGATGAATTCTGAGTGGGAGACTGGCTCGTTGGTCCCTCAAATCCCATCTTACTACAATGAAAGAATCTAGGATTCTAGCTTGTTGGTTCTCTCTGTATACCTGCTTTTGTAAAAGCACACACGTATTAGAGTGGACACTGGGGAGAGTTCTCCATACAAACTAAGAGACTGATCATAGCCCTTTCATAAGATAGAAAAATAGGCCATGACATTCTCGTGGCCAGAGCCAGATTCCAATAGTATCTCCCGGGGCTATGGACATGCATGAAAATCCAGATGAGGACAGAGATGCTGCAGCGATGTCCAACCCAGCAGGCACTCCTCTCCTCCTCTCCCCCCACCAGGACAGCCTGAGTCTCCTCTGCTGCCCTGGGGACGTCCAAAAAGTGCATCAGGTAAAAGGCCTCAGCTCTGTCTCTGAAGGCATCTTTAAACCCAGCGACAGAGGTCAGGGTCCTCCGCGTACCGCTGCCGTCTCACACGTGGGTGCGTGACGACCGTTGTGGCGCACGCACCCCGACGACTCACCAGCATCCTTTCCAGTGTCTGGCACAGCTCCATCTCTCTGCGGTCCTGGAGGTGCTGGCCCGCTAACAGAATTTTCCCAGGATCCCGGTCTCGCTTCTGCTTCCCACCCACGTCTCTCCAACAAAAACAAGGTCTTGGCCAGGATCCAAGCTCTGGGGTCTGTGGTGAAGGGGGCACTGGGATCCAGACCCTGTCAGGCACGTCCTTCCCCTGATGCTGAAACCAGATCCCCGTGGCCCCCAGATGCCAGTGGAATGCATTTAGGTTTCTTTTAAAAAGCTGTGCTAGGCCTATTTTTTTTTTTTTTTTTTTTTTGGGAGAGCAGGAGAAATAAGTGAGCAACTACTAACTGCCACAAGGAGGGGCTGAGTCACTTCGAAAGACATTTCCCCAGTGGCTTTTTCCACCTTGCGCAGCTTGTGCTGGCGATGCATCAGCCCCATGACAAAGGCAACTTAAGCCACTGTCAACACCAGGGTGTATCACCAGTAACCAAGCTGTCACAACAGCAGACAGACCAAGGGATGGGCCACAGGGAAAGTGAGCAGGACTTTCACTCTATTACATGACACTCCAACACAGAAAGGTAGTTTCCAATGAAAACAAGTTTTGAGGACCCAACCATCCAAGGATGGGCAGATGAGACACCTCAGGCTATAATGTGCATTCAGAGAGGCTCCAAATACTTTTTCCAGGGGCAAGGGAAATGATTTAAAGCAAAACAAAACACAACAATAGCAACCGCACGATATAAGCTCTTCCCACTATAGGGCACTTTGTGGCTGCAAAGACAGTCACACCTCTGTGCGAGAACGTGTATGCTTAAAATCCACTGCCTTCTAACAACGACTTCTCGTTGACAAGACCAGTGCCGCTGGACTTAGTGACTGGTTAGCCAAGACTTACTGATTCATTTATCCACCAACTCCCTACTCCAGCCTCCTTGTTGGTGTTCTTTCAGAAAGGTGGCTATTCTGCACTTGCAAGGTAACTCCAGTCTCTTTGGTTCCCCTGAAGTTTCCTGACACAATCACACCCACCTTCATCAGGAGTAGACACTGATAAGGCAGCAAGTTTCAGCTCCAGTTCCCCTGCCCACACACAAGGAGAATCAGGGACTCGAGGGGTCAGAGAAGTGGGCATTTGTCCCCATGGCCAGTTCCAGAAATGGGATCTATTGTGCTTCTCCTAAATTCCTTCTGCAGTTCTCTAGGAACTGGAAGGTGGCCCTGCCACTGCTGCAGGAAGGCGACCTAGTCTATGAAAACCAGTTCTGCGTCCTCCCTGAAGTCTTTCCTGAAAGCTGAGGTTCGCACTATGCTTTCCCAACTGAATTGTTAACTGAAGTATTAGTAGGGACAAAATCATCTTGTCAATGTTCACTGGTCTTATGATGGTATCAGAGAAAGGACACTTGGCTTGAGGCCACAAAATCTGATTTCTACTCCTGGCTCCCCACGAAATGATTCTGGAGCAGGGAGCTTCTCTGAGCCTCAGCTTCTCCTCTGTGGAAAGGGGTAAACTACTGTCCTGCCTGATTCAGCTTGTCTTGAGACCCCAGGGAGACAACTTGTGAAGGAACTCAGACATTGGAAAGCCTTTTGCAAATGTAACGAAATGACACTATGGACTAATGGTCTTATGGGAAGTCCTTCAAAGGCAGGAACCTGCCTCAGCTGTCATTAAATCACCCCCTCCCCCCGCCGCCACCTAACAAAGTTCTTACACACGGAAAGGCTACGATATTCGCCATTCAGGGATTTTCAAACTTGAATGTGCTCCACTAATGTCGTGGATCTGGAATATCTTCATGACAGACTCTTTTCCATTGGGTGTAAGCAAAATGTCCTTTCCTTTTCTTACTCGAGATCCAGAGGTCTTTTGTGAAATGAGTGCCTTGTGTGAACGCTTCTGGGATGTTAAAGTCATGACCCTTGACATGGCCTCAACTTGGGAGGACCAGCAATGACTGCAGATCCTTGACCTCCTCTCCATTCTTGGCCTCCCAATTAATTCTTTTCCAGGGCCTTTGTATTCAAGTCCACACAAGGCCCTTAAACACATACTAACTTCTGCAGAATCTCTGCAAATGAGATCTTATTCCCTGAAAGCGCCTGTGTGATTGGTCCCCTATGTAATGAAGGAGCTTTTATATTTTTAGTTTTCTTCCCATACAACAAACACTATTAATAACATTGTACTTTCTCCAGAGATGATATGGATTAGACCAAATGGAAAGTTACCATGGCTACCACAGTGTTATTTTTGGTATGAGAAATTCATGCCAAGGGAAGTAGCTTCCATGGTCAAGAATTGGAGCTTTATTTCCGCTTTGCTATCAGGCAATCAATTCCAATTTAATTTTGAAACTCTAATTGCAACGGAAACTAATTATGAGCAGCAAGACCTGAAACCCCTAATTAAAGTGGGAGTCAATAAAGTGATGCAGCTTTATCACTGGGGCAACACTGGCAGGAGGAGGGATTTGAGCACAGGTACGTTTTCTTTCCCAGGTAACTAAGCAAAACAAGACAGGGAAACACATCCCAAGACTCGGAGGGAAAGCCTGAGCTGGGTCGGAAGGCTTCAGGTTCTGGTGAGTGAGCAGGGCAGGTCCTCTCTCTGTGCTATGAAGATGCAACATACTAGGGTGGGATAGAAGCCCAGGTGGGAAGGAGGTTGTTTCCACCTACAGTCAACCACCAAGAGTGGCCGTGGTAGGGAGGCCGAAGGACGGTTAGTTCAGACCAACCCCATGTATTACTGTGGCCTTTCCATGCAGGCCCTGGAGAAAATACCTGCAGAGGCGCAGTGGTCTCCAAACAGAATCTCATCACTCAGACCCAGATATTTATGGGCTGTTTCCTCAGATACCAAATGGTGAGTTGCACTTTTCTGAATTAGCAGAAGTTGGCTTATGGGAGGACTTCTATTAGAGTGTAAATCTACTGTCAGTCCCTGCAGTGTGTGATTCCCTTCGGGACCTCCCCGTCTATCTCCCACAGCTTTAAAATACTGTTAATGGCATGACTTCATCGGCCCCACTCTAGAACGATCCATATTTAGGCCAGAAACCACATGGTCCTCACGTCACCCCACTGGGCTCCAGGATAGAAAGGGGCTCTTAAATCAGGGAGGAAACACTTTTAACCTATGATTACTCACTCTCCTCCAAATTCCTTGACAAAGAGACAAAAATGAACTTGGCTGAATGGTTAGAAAGCTATTCTGAACACTCCGAAAGGGCAGTAAAATTAGAAGAAGCCTCTCCTCTTCACATTCACTGTCTATTTTTCTACAAAGGGCTCTTTCTCCCTGTAACAGGATTTCCTATGAAATTTTCCTGTTGTAGCTTTTTCAATGGCACCGAATAAGTCAGTCCCTTAGGAGAGGGAGCTCTGCTGTCAGGGTGGGAAGAATTCCTTGAGATCTTTCTGATTCTTATTTCCCATGAATAAATGAGGTCCTTAGTCATGCTGGGGCCGACAGGATTTTTCCAAGGCAGACAAGCCCCCAGATCAGTGACAGCCTATACTAAATGGAATTCTTAGTTGTTGTCACAGGTGGGCAACAGAACAGAGGTTTCATCTTGAATTAGTCAAATGAGGTTCTTTGAATATTTTCATCAAAATAAATAGTGTATTGACATATTACCTTTGGTACTGATGTCTTGTAACAAAGGTTAAGAATGGGAGCATTCTTTAAACTAAAAAAAAAAAAAAAAAGACAGTTCTGAATACGGAAATGTTTTGGAACGTGACTGCAATTTGAAAGGAGATATTTGGTAGTTTTTGTACTTATATATGTTACTGACATAATGCAGCAGCAGAGTAAGTGGAGAGAGGGGCTCAGCCTTCATTACAAACAAGGGGAGAGAGAGAGAGAGAGAGAGAAAGAGAGAGAGAGAGAGAGGGAAAAGAAAAATACTATTGAGCTACCTTGGTATAAAATTTCAGCCCAAGGAAACTGAAAGTCTCTTGAAAAACAGAGCTTCATCCTAAAGCACAGACAAGGAGCTCCCTTCTGTGTGGCCCGATTCTGCTTCCAGAGGAGACACACCACTAGGGGCTTATGAAGATCCATACGTCAAAGTCAGCGCCTCTGTTTTTACAGCCAGCGGGCTGCAAACTTTTCTAGTGCTTTCAAGGCCCCCCAAAGAATTTTAGATGTACCTTATCTCACACCTACCTTTACTCCAAGGAAAGACTTGCGGTGATAGAAGCAGCACAGAGCGGCCGAGAGGGCGTGGAAAGCATTGCATTCCTTAGGCATCTTTCAGTCTTCAGTCCCTGGACCACACACTTTGTTTAGGGTTAAAGGAGAGGGGGCTTGAGGCGCGAGAGCTCCAGCCCCGCTGCAGCAGCTGTGCTGCGCTGCTCCAGCCCGCGGGCCGCAGGGGACTGAGCGGCTCCTTCTCCCCCGCCAGGCTGGGACTTTCCCTCTCCGCTGAAGCCAATACGATCCACTCGCTCAATTCTGGCAGGCGGGTGTCCAGCCTGCCATGCACACGGTGCCAGAAATCCTCATGTGACCAGACTCACTTTCTGATGAAATTCTAACCTCTTTTAGAAGAGGCTTTGGGCTTTAGCTGTCCCCTCAATTTAGAGACCCAGCAGAAATCATTATCCCCCCAGGCAACCTTTCCTCCCCAGGGCTGAAGTCACCAGGCAATCTGCTCCTAGAGGCTTTGTTTGTTTGCTTGTCACCCCAGCACCTAGGAGTTCACACATCACACCACCTTGTGATGAGACAGAGGCTCCTTTGAGGAAAGGACCCAAAGGCGAACTGGGTGTGACTTTCCCCTAGGAGCAATCCTAGAAGTCCTGAGAAACCTGGGCAGAATCCCCATCCCACTCTCTCAGCCACCCCCAGAACTGTTTATTTTTAATTAGGATGCTCCTGGCAGCCAGTTTGCAGCTGATAACGTTGGCATAGCCATCACTATTGGCAAAGCACTGTTGCCTTTAGGTGTTTAATTAGCAAGTCTGTCAGCTAACACCCTGAGCAGCCTGTGTCCTCCCCAGCTGGCTGTGCAGCCTGTTGGGAGGATGGGGGACAGGCTACGTACCCTCTTTTGACCCAACTGTTGGTCCCACTCTCCTCCTTCACTTTAAATACTTCACTGTAATTGCCCATCCTGCCTAACCCAGATCCAACGCACGAACCTCATGTCCAACACCGCCAAGCGATTCTCTGGCGCTAAGAGGCCTTTACCCCTATCGAGAGCCTCCCGACACCTTAGGAGAAAGGAATTGCTTTTCTCCTTTCATTCCAGTCAGGGTGGATTCTCAACAATTCTGTTTTTTTTTTTATTTTTTATTTTTAATCAAACCCAGGTTTCTGCCTGTAGCGCTTCCTCTCCTACCGTTCCAAATATTAACTTTCTGTGGCTTCGGCCACTCAAAAATGGAATGTGTCCTGAAGCTTTCTAAAACTTCACACAGGCAGAAACTTGTAATGAGGAAGAAACAGAACCTATTCAGTCCAGAAAGGAACAACACCAGATGAGGCATGAGGGAGGTATGAGAAATATCCAACAGGATTAGTGTCAAATCCTCAGGAGGTCTTGGCCTTTGGACTAGGTCAAGTCAGCCTGTAAAAATAGAGAACTGTTTGTTCAATGCCTGGTGTGTGGCTTCTGTGCTTAAATGAGGGCTCTGGAGAGCGACAGATCTCACACTCACCTCAAGGGGCAGAGGCTCAGCCTAATAAACACCTCTAACGTGGGGATGGAGCTACAAAGGGCCTGTCATCACAGGAACAACCAGGGGGGCTGACTTCCTTTCTGCTTCCTCAACTGGCTCCCCACCCCCCATGATTCTGGGGCCCAGATGTGCAGCCCTGGGTCCTGGGAAGTCTACCTGAGACCTTGGAAGCAAGCACCAAGGGTGGTAGAATTCATGGGGTTTTTGAGCTGGAGGGGCCCTTGGAGATGGTCCAGTTGGTGGGTCAATACTGTTCCCCAAGGTCCATGAACTGGACCCATGAGGAAGCATTGTCTCTGTTTGCCCTCATTTCCATTAGATGGGGTTCAAAGAGTAAGTCCACGTGAGCAGCCAGGGCCCATGGCCCCAGCAGTTTTGTGGGGATGACTCATCAATCAGGCCAATAGCCACCAGGTAAGGGGCCCAGTTTGCACCTGCTGTTCCCCTTTGAGAGGAAGTGACAAGCTCTGTCAGAATAAGAAACTCCCAGGACTTCCCCGGTGGCGCAGTGGTTAAGAATCCGCCTGCCAATGCAGGGGACGTGGGTTCTATCGCTGGTCCGGGAAGATCCCACATGCCGTGGAGCAACTAAGCCCGTGCACCACAACTACTGAGCCTGTGCTCTAGAGCCTGCGAGCCACAACTACTGAGCCCGCGCGCCTAGAGCCTGTGCTCCGCAACAAGAGAAGCCACCGCAGTGAGAAGCCGGCGCATGGCAACAAAGAGTAGCCCCCAATCGCCGCAACTGGAGAGAAAAGCCCCCACGCAGCAGTGAAGACCCAACGCAGCCAATAAATAAATAAATATATAAATAAGAAGAAACTCCCCAAGAGGCTAGCATCCCCGGCTCAGAAAAAGGGAGGGAAGCAGCTCCTTAAATCCTGTACAGAAATTCAGTGAGATTAGTCAGCCAGAGCCTCTGAATTCTGATACCCTACCCACAGAAAGATTGAATGAAGTGCATTCTTGAAAGAAAATATACTTAAAAAAACTCAGACATGTAAATTACATAGAATTACGTAGTCAAGTGCTCCAGCGCCAGGGTAAAAGCAAAACAAAAGACACTCAGGTCACTGCAGAATCACAGCTCTTGTCACCTGAGGCTTTCCCTGTTTACTCTAAAAAATGTTTCCATAATGCACGAAGAATTGGTTCTGTCAGGATTAAACAGTGAGCTAATCTTATTAGGTAACTGTTTCCTAAGCACTTTTTATTTTTTTGTTCCACCCCAAAAATAATTTCTAAAGCAGCACTCAAAGGTTTTAATCAATTTTCCCCTGAAATGGCCAAGGAGAGAGACTAAAATAACATGTTGTTATTGCCACTAAAGATGATAATTGCATGAATTCGTAAAGTGCCCTTCACTGACTTATGTTTTTTGATGTCTCCCATCCACACCGATCAATTCCCCCACATTCTCCCCACAATGATGATTCTATTCTAGTTACAAAGAAACAGAGGATCAGAATGGCGTGTCACGCAGCAGAGAACAAAGGACCAGGGACTCCACCCTGTGCTTTTGCCAGAACCTGGTATTTGATCACCAAATATGAGATTTTTTAATGTCGTATAATTAAACCGGTTACTCACACAGCCCCATGAAAAAGGGTTGTGACCTGGGGTAGGTGGCCATTGTCTGATGATTTGGTACATGGGATTTAGGACCAGTCAAATTTTGTATTCAGGGCTTTCTAAACACCATGCTCTTCTGGGGACAGGGGTCAGCATCTCTAATGCAACCCCAGGGACTGATGGAGGCGGGGGTGGCCCGGAGCAAGCAGCACAGAGATCTGGGAAAGCGCTGTGCTCTCCAGCGCCCCCTCTGGCCTCCTGGGAGGCTCACTCCTCTGAACCAAGAAATACACCTGTGAGAAAAGCCAAGGCTGCGCAGCCAGGTGAACCCTTGAAGAAAATCCTCATGACCTCCCGTCAAATGTTGCCCACCCTGTCTGGGAATAAGGTTAAAGCAGACCAGAGGAAGGCCCCTGCACAAGCATTGCCATCAATGCCATTTTTTCCTTGGGCAGCCTTAATACTAACCTGCCCTATTTAGTAACCATGGAAACAGGGGTGCCTGCCAGTCATATTCCACAGACAAGTGCTTCTTGTCAGCAGCAGCCCTTGGGCTGGGAGGGGCTGAGAGGCGTACCAAGTCCCTTTCCCAAAGTGCCACAGTCCGCACTAGAAGATCAGCCTCATATATATGGAATCTAAGGAATATATATGGAATCTAAGGGAAAAAAAAAAAGGGTCATGAAGAACCTAGTGGTAAGACGGGAATAGAGATGCAGACCTACTAGAGAATGGACTTGAGGATATGGGGAGGGGGAAGGGTAAGCTGTGACAAAGTGAGAGAGTGGCATGGACATATATACACTACCAAACGTAAAATAGATAGCTAGTGGGAAGCAACCGCATAGCACAGGGAGATCAGCTCAGTGCTTTGTGACCACCTAGAGGGGTGGGATAGGGAGGATGGGAGGAAGGGAGACGCAAGAGGGAAGAGATATGGGAACATATGTATATGTATAACTGATTCACTTTGTTATAAAGCAGAAACTAACACACCATTGTAAAGCAATTATACTCCAATAAAGATGATAAAAAAACAAAAAAGAAGCTCAGCCTCCCCGTGAGGTAGACCCTCTCTCCAACATGGCATGGGGTGGGGACGAGGTCTCTGAGGAGGAAGATGTGCCTACCAGGTACCTGCTTTCCCCTGTTTCAGGGCAACGGAGAAAATAATGCTGCCCCCACCTCCACTCCCCTTCCCAGGGCCAGCCCAGAATCAAGGCATCAAGCCTTAAACGCACCAAGGTGCTCTCGGTCACTGTCAAGCAGCCCTGCAGACAGTGACACTGCCCGAGGTGGGCGGCAGGCTTTGATCGGAGGGCACTGATCCAAGGCCACAAGGCCCAGCTGGTCTCTGCCCACAGGGGACACACTCGGAACATGAGTCAAGAGATCAGCCCCAGTCTACACGGTCAAAACCGCTCAACCTTTGGGGCAACTGCTGAGATGCCTCACCTCCCTAGAAAGATCCATCCTTCCTGGCTTTTTGCCTCCACTAAACCCCAGTGATCTGGCTCTCGGTGAACAAAGACAGCTTTAAGGAGTTAGGGAGTAAGACGTTCCTCCTGGTGCCCTAGAAGCAGGAAGATTAACCCAGACTGGCCCAATCCTAAGGATCCGAGGCCGCCTTCCGCAGGCCCTGCTCCTGCCTGGGGAGCCCTGGGCTGGAAAGGGGCACATTTACCAGCAGCCCTGCTTCCCTGGCACCAGCTTGTCTGTGTGATTCTGATCACGGTAACCAGGAGGTGAGGTGGTAGGGGAGGAGGTCGGGCATCTGAGCACCTGCCCTCCCGTAAAAGCCACAGGGCTCGAGGAGAAGGGCTGGGAAACCACTGAGGGAGGAGGACGCCGTCAGGAAAGAGGTCACCTGCTCCTCACACGAGACGCAGCAGCTTCACAAGCCGCCAAAGACAGTTCAACACATTTTCCTATATGCAAACACAATTTATTTCCTGCTCCAAAAGGGAATGCAAACTGGATGCGGCGGGAGGAGGGCAGGAAGTGCCGGCTGAGCTCTTAGGGCTGGGTTGTGTGTCGCTGGCGAACACAGAGGGTGCATTTACGAGCGTTTGCTGTACGCCCCTCCTCTCGCTCTGACGGTTCCCCCAGATTCCTCAAGGGGATGAAAGAGTATGGCTGCTAAATGGTCTCTATCCAGAGGCGGTATTGATCTGCTTAGCACATAAAGAGAGACCAAGGACAGTATTCACAAACAGATTGCTCCCTACCGAGCCTTCCATCCCCTCCACAAATTTGTTTCTCTAATCGGCTATTAAAATTGTACAACTGATAACATGAAGCAAAATTAGGTGACCATCCAGCCCTGACTCTGCTTTCTCGCGCTGCCGCATACAATCCCGTCGCATACATCCCTCCACCACCACCTCCACCTATTTCCTGATATCACCCCAGAAATCCTATATTATGCAAGCTCAATTTTCTATTTTTAGCATTAAGGCCAAATTAAAAGAACATGCACAGGGCGTAATTCCAGCCTCTCAAACAGCAGACTCAGACTTTCTGGTGGCCTCAGCCATCTTTGAGAGTCTATGAAAACCACGGACCCTCTTCTCAGAACAAAAGGCACATATTGTAAAGTTTTACATATAATTTCAGGGGATTCCTGGTCTCCTGAAGCCCAGCCTTACACCCGTGGGAGTCTTACTCATCCAAGATGATCCGCCCCCCACCTCCCAAGCTTCCTTCCATTCTATACTTGCTGTGCAGGTGACACACCCAGAGCACTCATTTGTTCTCCTGTCATCGTAGCGCCTAGGCTTTCTTTGCTGTACGCTTTAACTCTTTCCCCTTCCAGCAACTAATAGTGACAGCAAAAGCCCCTCAGAGGCCCCTCCCATGCAGAGCGCTGCAGAAATGGCCTGAGGGGCATCCACAAAGCCAGAATGTGCAAAGGCTCACCAACCAGATCAACCGCATGGCCTCCTATCTCAGCTGCCACGGGCTCACCCCTCTCACAAGCACTTCTGCAAAATGACATCTGCCAAAACGGAGCTGTGAGACACATATCTGCACGTTTCAAGTGCTGCTGGGAGGTGGCATGGTAGAGGGAGGGCCAGGGTGGGTTCAAGTCTTCATTGTACCACTAGCAAGCTGGGTGACCTTGGGAAATTTCTTAACCTCTCTGAGCCCCAGTTTCCTCCTCCAACTTACTGGGTTTTTGTGAGGATCAACAGAGATAACACATAAAGAGCCTGGCAACACAGAGTCTAGGCACTCAGCAAATGTGAGCCTCCCTTCCCCCCTTCCCCTCCAAAGGAAGGGACCACAAAACCTATTTCTCCAGTCCATCCCTCCTACAGGGCACATGCCCAGCTGCACCCTAAACCTCACCCAAAGGGCAGGCTATGGGACCCACGTCCTGCAAGGAAAGTGTGGACAGCACCGCCCTGAGCCACTGACCGGCCCCAACTGGTACTGAGGTGACTCCTGAGCCTTGAAAGCCAGGGAACAATGAGGAGGAGTTTAAGAGGTTTCTTTAGCCTTAAAATATTTTTTAGCCTTCAGATTTTAAGACCGCGTATTAAAATTGGTTTGAATCACACTTGCTCAGATACCTAAGATGATTTTCTACTGCAGACTCTCTGTCATTTGGGGAGTTAACAGGCAGCATGTGCGTCCACAGCCTCTGCCCACTTGGCCCTCACCCAAGGGGGCTCCTGGGTCCACCTGCAACTACCAAGCTCTGCATGTCCCACCACTGTCCCAGCTAGTCTGACTAGGGATCCCGTGGCCCCTCCTTTCCCATTGTCCCCACATCAAGTGACTGCAGAGCTGGGCTTCAGCCTATGTCCCACCTGGGTGCCCTGCCTGATGCTCCTCCAGCCTTTCCCCCTGCCCCCTGCCTGGCTCTCCAGGTTCGTGCCCTGGGACTGGATCTTCCACGTGTGTCTAGAGTCCCCAGAAGGGCCACCTCCCATGTGCCTGACTCCTTCATACATCACCAGTACATATTACTGGGTACTCTGATGCCAACCATTTCTACAATTAGAACTGTGCCTGGGATAGCCCTTGGACGTGCCTGCCTCGCCCAGCTACCTTCTCTGTGTCATCTCTGATTCTGCTTTCCGCCTGCACCTCCTGCTCTCCAGCCCCTAATGGCAGGGAGCGCCAGAGTTACAGTGCATTCTTCCAAGGCCACCACACACCCACCTCCCACCCAGAAAGGGTACCAAAGTTCTGAGTGGATGAAGCAGCCTGTGAGGGATGCCTGAGAAGGCAGGAACCCTCGGGCAGAGGGCAGGGTAGGCACCAGGTAAGAGGTGGAGCCAGGACTACCTCGACTCATTCCAGCCTTGAAAGCTGGCCAAGTAAAAGAGAAAATGATCTTAATTAATCCCTTCTTCTCTGTTTTCAAGCAAATTCCAGCCACCTGAATACAATACTTCAGTGAGAAAATATCATTTTTTCATGGTCATAAACTGATAATGGGTATCGTCTGAGGGACATACCAGATAATTATGCATCCCACCCAAAGAGCTATGAGAACCAGTCAGTCTAGGCCAGGAGTTCTTAACCTCTGGTGGGATGGGGCTTCCGTGAACCACTGGAAATTGTATACAAACTGCTGTATGAGTACTGTTCATTGAGGTGAGGGGTCCATGGCTTTTACCCAAGAGTCATGTGACCTAACAATCCCCACTGATCCAGAAAGACTTTCAGTGGCTCTTAAAGATGTAGCTTCTGAGGTTCTTAACTTGATCTTTTTTCTAGTGGAGAGAGAAGTGCAGAGGATACCCTGGTCATCACAGACATGGGCAAAGACAGATAGCCCCCCTTCCCTTAGTCACCTTGGACACAATCAAGTCTTGGCAGGGCTGCGGCTGGTAAGAGGAGGAGACAGAGAGCTTTGAGGCAAGCAGTGCCACTTTCCTTTCTGCTGTTGGAGTAGCTTTAAACACCTGCGAGAGGAGGAGAACCCTTTCCCCCAGCTGGCGGAAGGGCCTGTCTGCATGCAACGCTTAGTAAATGCGGACTAGCTACCAGTGAGACCCTCAGCATCCCCTCCCCAACCACAGACTCCAGGGATGCGGTCCCTCTCATTAGACTGTGGCAGTCACAGACATCGTTCCACCTCTCAGCCGGGCTCCTCAAAGGAGCCTTCACCACCCCATGTGCAAGGTCCCCAAGAGCCGGCATTTATACAGAGGACCTTTACCATAGTGTCTATTTAATACTCACGCTAGGAGGCACGTCTTATTATCTCTATTTCACATATGAGATCAAAACAGTTCTTAGAGTTAATAATTAAAACGACTATGAATCAGAATGGCTGGCTCTAACGCATGTGATCATGGAAGCATGGATACCACCTGGTTGCCTAGAGTACCTTATCTTGTGCAAATCCAGAAGGCAGAATTATAGCTGCTGCAACAACCCTCTCCCTCCGACCGAGTGACAGATATTTTTGGCAACACAGACAGCTGGTCTCCTCGGAAATATCCCCAATCAGAAGTTCTCATCATTACTGATGGGAAAGGGCAGGACATGTACAGATGGATACTGAGGCCAGAATCTGAGAAAAGCCAGGAGGCAGCAAAGTCCTATCACACAGCTGATAAATGGAGAGCTAAGGGACAGACCGTCTTTGTCGTATATGGAGATGTCAGCTGGGTCCATTTCTCTATAGGAAAAGGCCGAATCAGAGGGTGAGCTGCACGGGAAGGACTGTACTGATTACCAGCTCCTTTCTTCACTTCCTAAGGCAGTCAGCTGCAAAGCACAATGCCACCTCAGAAGTGATATCCAGGCAGTCAGCATTCGTGCGGACAATAGGTTCCTTCTGTCAGTGGCTCAAAGGACAGTACAATCCCTGGCCTTGCATGTACACCCAGAGGAGTGGGAAGGCAGGGGGAGGAAGGGAGAGTTACCAGGGAGAGCAGCAAGAACTCACCTGGATCATTCTTGAGGATCAACACACCTGCCTCAGGGTTAGGCCACTTGTGACAACAGATGCAGGAAGTTTTCCAAAGTCAAACTATAAATCGCAGGGGAACTCACAGCCCCTCTGCACCCCCTCCCCACCTCCCACCTATAATTTCTCTGTAACAGTAGGGGAATCTGGGAATCTGCCTCCCAATTAAACTGGGAGGCAATGGATATCCAGCGTATAAATAAACCAGGAGGGAGATAAGCTAGAGAAAGGTGAGTATATGACTTGAAAAGATCAAAACAAAAATATCTCTGTAAAACCTAGCATTCATATGCCAACATTTGCCAGCATTTTATATATGTACCCTGAGTAGACAGAGATAATTAGAAACATAGCCTAATAGATTCTCATCCTAAAAATTCAGGGGGAAAAATGATGTAAATAGCAGATAGTGGTTATTACATTTAAAACCTTTACCCCAGGGAATGTGTATTCATGCTTGTAATGGTTGTGAAAGCCAATCAGAATACTGAACACCTAATGGTCCAGGAGTGGACATGTGACATAAGTTAGACCAATCAGAGTCCTTCCTTGGGATTTTTCAAACCAGAGCAGACGTAGAGGTCCCCTTTTCCCTTTGGACCATAAGCTTTAAGATTATAAGCTTAGAATAGCCAACAGCCATGTGCCCCCAACTACATGGAGAAGTTGATCTGAGAGAATGCAGTCAACATGCTGAGAGAAGCAGATGCAAGGGTTGAGAGTCCAGACGTGTTTTCCTTCCCGAGAACAGTCATCGACCCAGGCCACTCCGCCCCTGCCCTTCCCAGTGATAAATTTCCTAGCTCGTGTTATCAGTTTGAGAGTTTACAGGTTCACCTTATCATTGTGAGATTAGGTAAAAACTTGAGAGTGAAATATAACACACTGTGTTGGGCTATGCTAGAGTTCACCTGTATAAGACACGATCCCTAAATCTGGAAATGCTAAAAAGGAGCCAACATAAACTGATGCTACACAAAAACACGTATGATACATGCCCATTAATAACAGGGTGATAGGGGCTTCCCTGGTGGCTCAGTGGTTGAGAGTCTGCCTGCTAGTGCAAGGGACACGGGTTCGAGCCCTGGTCTGGGAGGATCCCACAAGCCACAGGGCAGCTGGGCCCGTGAGCCACAACTGCTGAGCCTGCACGTCTGGAGCCTGTGCTCCGCAACAAAGGAGGCCCCGATAGTGAGAGGCCCGCGCACCGTGATTAAGAGTGGCCCCCGCTTGCTGCAACTAGAGAGGGCCCTTGCGCGAAAACGAGGACTCAACACAGCCAAAAATAAATAAATAAATTAATTAAATTAAAAAAAAAAATAAAGCAAAGGGGAGCAAACACTTCTACAAGCATATAAAAAAAAAAATAACAGGGTGATACACTCATATTGCAGGGATGGGTAGATATTAATAGTGTTTTACAGCCTACTCCAAGGACACTCCATTATAGAACTGAGTTGTCTTGAGTTCTCAAGGATAAAGCAGACATGAATTTGCCTGTAGGAAAAGGGAGAGGGATTCATAGAGTTAGAACGTTCTGTGCCACTGAGTATAGGTATAAGTTTTGCTCGCACAACCAGCATCCCGCCCAGGCTACAGGAAACTACTAACAAATGGCTCTCTCAGTCCTGCTTATACAGGCAACAGCAGCATCTTACGTTCCTGGAGAACACTTCCAAAGGCTATTCTGTTTTGTAGAAAGCCAGAGGACCTGATTCAGAGGCAAAGGCTCAGACATTCCCTTACAAAGGAGAACTTTACCAGGTACGATGGATTACCTGGGAGGGCAACTCTCATGACTCCTAGATCAAAAGAAAGGAAATTTGCATCACTTCCAAATTATATTTACATCGTCCCAGATTTGTTCCCTATGCAGTCCTTAGGTGGGCACGGCCTGGAAGGAGCCACGGATCCCTGGTTCTCAGCCTGTGTGGCCCTGTGGGGCATCCTTCACCCATTGCTCTTGTTCTATTCATCCCAGTGAGGAGCCCCAGCCCCAAACCTGTCTTCCAGCATCCAGCTATTGAAGCACTAATTAAAATGATGTGTCCTTGTCCGGTGGCCTCAGGACCCAGGCCTCAGTCATCATCTTCACTCCAATGCCCAGTACAATGCCAGAACATTTGGAGATAGCACAGGGATTCTCAGTCTCGATCCACAAACACCTTAGAAGATGCACAGTGTGTGTGCATATTTGTAGAGGCAGGTTTCTTATTCATCATATTTGCAAAAAGATACGGGACCACCCCCTAGATAGTTAAGAGCCACAGAGGCATGAGACATGAATCGCCACATGGGGGTTGCTGTCCTCACTGGTGAACCCACCTTGCCGTCCCTGTGGCTGGATTAGGGCTGGTTCCCACTTCATCACTTAGAAGCACTTTACTCTTTTAAACTGTGACCTACCCGGGTTCCCAAACGAGAAGAGGCTCCCAAGACACAGTAATTCCCAACTCCCACCTGCTCTGCGTGAGCAACCCTAGAATGCTCTGCAAACTGGGAGAGAAGAGGATACGGCACTGTTCTGCTTAGGCTCCTGTCAGTAAAGACCATGGGAAGACAGAGAGGAGGAGACTGGACCACGATGGACGCAACTGGACCACACAGCCCCTTTCAAAAAGCACCCACCTGGGCCTCTGAAAAATAAGGATCCAATTGGAGACTGGTGGCCACAGGAAACAGTCCATCAGCTTTATCATTTCTTCTGTACAAAAAGCTCTTTTGAGAGTGTGAATGGGGGCTTTATGTAGTAAGTTCTCATCCACGAGCTAATAAATATGTGAAATAGCCTCTCAGACCAGGTTCTTACAGCCTGGACACTGAGGTCATTCAAGGAACAATTAGATGCCATCTGGAGAGAGCTGGAACTCGAAGGGCCAAGTGGCATGCTCTGGTTCCCAGGGTCTGACACATCCTTATCTTCACTGACAGAAAGGATGAATGGAGTCAGCTAGCTAATCCATGCTGGGAGCAGAGAATGGGCAAATACACAGCAATTTACAAAAGCTTAAGGGGGAATGTTCAAGTTCAGCCTGCCCCAAGGAAATGTACCCCTTGACTGCATTCACACATCCAAGCTGAGCATCTTTGCCATAAACCAGGCACTGACCTCACCAAGCTCTGGGCTTTCATGGTTTTAATATAAAGCAATTAGAGCAGAACAGCAACTGCTGTGGCCCAGCTCTTGACAGTATATAATGAGCAAGGACTTGATCGCGTGAAATAGAGTTAGTATTTACTGAGGCTTTGCAATCCACTCAGTTGTAAAGAACAGGCAGACAATTGTGAACCCTTATTTCTGGGATAGACCCTCAATTTTTTCTTATTTTTAAATGAAAATTGATGTCTCTTCTCTATTAATAATCAGTATTTTAAATGTAAATGCTATTGTTGAGCAAGCTGGGTTTTTTCTTAGCTAGAGAAAAAATATTTATTTAGATAAACAGACAGTGATTATTTGTATTAGTGTTTCTGCAGCTTTATAACAGCTCTTAAGTAGCAGGAGACCCTCTAGGACGGCAGTGCTCAGTGTGGTCTGCGGGCCCACGGGAGCCTTTCAGGGAGTCTGTGAGGTTAACAGTATTTTCGTAATAATACTGAGACCTTTTTTTGCCTTTTTCACTGGGTTGACATTTATGCTGGTAGGGCAAAAGCAATGATGGGTAAAACTACTGGGACTGTAGCAGCAAGCAAGGGGGAGGCACCAAACTGGATAAGTAGTCACTGGATTTCTTGACCACCATGTTTTTTAAATTTATTTTTTAAATATTAAAAATTAAAAATATATATTTCTTTAAAAAATAGCCAGTTCCACTTAAGAAGTCCTTGAAGAAGCAGTAAGAATTACAATAGTCTCCCCTTATCTGCAGGCAGTATGTTTCAAGACCCCCAGTGGATGCCTGAAACCACAGATAGTACCAAACCATATATATACTATGCTTTTTCCTATACATACATACCTATGATGAAGCTTAATTTATAAATTAGGTGCAGTAAGAGAATATCTGAATTGCCAACATCACTACTCTTGTGCTTTGGGGCCATTATTAAGTAAAATAAGGGTTACTTGAACAAGCACTGTAATACCTTGAGAGTCAATCTGATAAAAGATGGCTACCAAGTGACTAAAGGATGGGATACACTGGACAAAGGGATGATTCATGGGTTAGGCAGGAAGGAGATTTCATCAGGCTACTCAGAATGGCACACAATTTAAAACTTACAAATTGTCCAAAAAAGAAAAAACACTCATTAGAAAAGATACATGCACCCCAATGTTCATAGCCGTGTGACTTACAATTGCCAAGATAGAAACAACCTAAGTGTCCATCAACGGATGGATGGATAAAGAAGACACACACACACACACACACACACACACACACGCACACACGAATACTACTCAGCCATAAAAAAGAATGACATTTTGCCACTTGCAGCAACATGGATGGACCTGGAGGGCATTATGCTAAGTGAAGTAAGTCAGACAGAGAAAGACAAACACTGTATGATATATGTGGAATCTAAAAAATACAATGAACTAGTGAATGTGACAGTAAAGTAGACTCACAGATATAGAGAACAAACTAGTGGTTACCAGTGTGGAGAGGGAAGAGGGGAGGGGCAATATAGGGGTAGGAGATTAAGAGGTACAAACTATTAGATATAAAATAAGCTATAAGGATATATTGTACAACACAGGGAATATAGCCAATATTTTATAATAACTATTTATGGAGTATAACGTTTAAAAATTGTGAATCACAATATTGGACACCTATAAGTTACATAATATTGTACATCAACTATACTTGAGTAAAAAAATATTGTACCACCACATAAAATAAAACTTCTGAATTGTTCATATCTGGAATTTTCAGACCACGGTTGACTGTGGGTGACTGAAGCTGCGGATCGGGGGACTAGTGTATTTACTTTATTACATCCTGGTCCTTGAGATCATGTCTCGAATATTCTGTGTGGTGAGACAGGAAGCAGACATACAGCACTTCTCCTTGCACACCCAGCACAGTGGTTGTCTTGAGGGAAAGCAATTGTGCCATTAAGTTGTAGGCTGCACTAGCTGCTTTTTCATGGAATGCCGTTTTTACTTCAAAGAATGTCTGACAAACAATGGTTATTCAGACATGAGTATTTATTTGGCAGACATTTTCTAAAAAATGAACAAAGTGAGCCTGTCACTTCAAGGAAAACAACTGACAGTGTTTGTTGCCAATGCTAAAACTTGAGCTTTCAACTGAAAATTAGAATTTTGAGAAACTTGTATTTACCACCATGAGTGGTAAATACTTTAATGATTTTTTTTCATGAGTGACGATAATAATGAATGTGAGTTATTGGTATTGTATAGTGAAATATGTTAACATTTGGAAGATCTGCATAACTCAGCAAAGCAGTATTTTTCAAACGACCAATGCACGATGGTACAAAATCATGCATGGGTAAGATCCATTCACATTGCTAGATAGACCAATGGATTTTAAGGGAATAGAGTAAAAAAAAAAAAAAAAGTTCATTGATATGATTTCAGATTCCACACTGCAATTAACCTTTATGGAACTACAACTTTTCAAGTTTTAGTATAATAACAAAGAAGAATATCTCTAATGATCTGAAAAGGCTATTAAAATACTATTCCTAGGGGATGAGGAGTGGGCAAAATGGGTGAAGGGGGTCAAAAGGTACAAATTTCCAGTTATAAAGTGAATAAGTGCTGGGGATGTAATATATAGCATGGTGACCATAGTTAATAATACTACATCGCATATTTGAAAGTAGCTAGCAGAGTAGATCTTGAAAGTTCTCATCAGAAAAAAATTTTTTTATAACTAGGTACGGGGACGGATGTTAACTGGTCTTATTGTGATCATTTTGCAATATATACAAATATCAAATCATTACATCGTACACCTGAAACTAATATAATATGACTAATATGTCAATCATACCTAAATAAAAAAAGACTATTCCTCCCTTTTTAAATTATATTATCTGTGCAAGACCAGATTTTCTTTAGACTTCAACCAAAATGATGTTAACACAACAGATTGAAGGCTAAAGCAGATATAAGAATCAAGCTTGTTCTATTAGACTAGACACGAAAGAGATGTGCAAAAATGTAAACCAATGCCATTCTTCTCACTAAATTTTGTTTTGGAAAATGATTATTTTTTATAAAAATATGCTATTTATAATCACATAATGGGTTTAATATTGTTATTTTAAATGAATTAAAAAAACATTAAAAATTCCTACATTTTAATTTCTCATACAATAAACCGATAGCTAAAACCCAATAATTTGTGTCCTCAATAATTTGTAACAATTGAAAAGGGGTCTTGAGACCAAAGAATTTAAGAACTTAGGCTCTCATATAGCTAACCTACCTGTTTTACATAATTTTGATTAAGCCATAAGTTTTCAGCATCAAATCTATGGAGTAGACAAAGGTATATAAATAGAGAAGTATCTATTTTTATAAGTAACTATCATAAAAGCACTAATGATTATCAGAGGAAATTTGGAAACAGAGAGAAATGTGAAAAATAAAACAAAACTCCTTAGTTGCCAGGAAGTTAATTTTGACTTATTACCCAACACTCAATCATTCTACTCATACGCGTTTATCTTACAGAAATTCTCGCACAAATGCACACCAAGCCATCTCAGTGAGGCAATGCCATCCTTCCAGCACTGAGCTTCACGCCTCTGTTCTCCCACCCACATCCAGCCCCTCAGGAAATCCTGAGGCTCTGCCTTCATATTATAGGTCAAGAATCCCCCTTCTTGGGCTTCCCTGGTGGCGCAGTGGTTGAGAATCTGCCTGCTAATGCAGGGGACACGGGTTCGAGCCCTGGTCTGAGAAGATCCCACATGCCGCGGAGCAACTAGGCCCGTGAGCCACAACTACTGAGCCTGCGCGTCTGGAGCCTGTGCTCCGCAACAAGAGAGGCCGCGATAGTGAGAGGCCCGCGCACCGCGATGAAGAGTGGCCCCCGCTTGCCGCAACTAGAGAAAGCCCTCGCACAGAAACGAAGACCCAACACAGCCAAAAATAAATATAAAAATAAATAAATAAATAAATAAATAAAAAGAATCCCCCTTCTTCATCACCCCTTCTGCCATCACAGATCCAAATTATCACCATCTCTCACCCGGACGGTCACCACGGCCTCCCATCTGATCTCCCTGCTCCTACCCTTGACCCTCATAGTCTGCCAGCAACATACAGGCCAAAGTGATCCTGAGATGGCTCCCCATCTCACTCGGTAAAAGTTAACATCTTTACTGGGACATCCAGGCCCTGTGCAACCTGCCTCATCCCCCTTCCTCATTCTCTTACATCAGCTTTCACCACTCTCCCTCAAGGCCACCCCCTCTGGCCCTGCTGGCCTCACAGCTGTTCCTCAGTGGAAGAGGTGAGCTCTGGCTTTCACGGCCTTGCCCTTGCTACATCCTCCCCGCATCAGACACCACTCTTTTTTTTTCCCCTTTTTTTTGGCCACGAGACTTGCGGAATCTTAGCTCCCCAACCAGGGACTGAACCCGGGCCCTTGACAGTGAGAGTGTAGAGTCCTAACCATTGGACCGCCAGGGAATTCCCCAGACACCACTCTTGACTTGCCCCTCCACTAGAAAGTCACCGTCTGGGTGAGGCCGTCCCTGGCCACCCTACTTAAATTCAACGTCCCCTTAACTCCAACATTTCGTAGTTCCTTCCCCTGATGAATTTTTTTCGCTGAGCACTTATTTCTACCGAACATGGTGTACTCGGTTGTCTTCTTTGTCTTCTCACTCTTCCACCCCATAATATAAGACCCATAGAGGCAGGGACATAGTTTTGTTCACTGCTGTATCCTCAGGCCCTCGAACAGTGACCAGCAGATGGCAGATACTCAATAAACATTTGTTAAATGACTATGCCATATATAACAAATATGACTACTTATTAAATAACTGCAAAACTGTTTTTAACAAGAACCCAAATGTCAGTAGGAAATTGGTTCAATATAATTGTATTTCATACAATGGAATACTGGATAACCATTCAAAAGAAGGAGGTAGACCCATATGTTTAACAGGGAATGATGTCCAATGAAAAAAGGAAGTTGCAAAGCAATATGTAGTTATACGCAATTTTTGGCAATCAATCAAATTGTTCCCCAGCTCAGCATTCTTGCTCTCTTTAACGGTTTGACTATCTCAGAATTTCCTAGGAACACTTGAAATTCCCTCACCCTTCCCATTCAGTAAATATGAGAGTCTCTACTCTTCCCAGAAGACTCCGCCTGCTGTTCTCTCCTGCCGCAGTCAGCCTGGGCACACACTTTCCCGCAGGCTGGGGTCTCCCCATCAGTCTCTAACATGTTGATATCTGTCTTCTGCCTCACCTAATACCAGCTTCCTTCCTGTCAAGTCACCATTTTTTTCAGCTGTCAAGTCACAATTCAAATATAATTTTTTCCAAGAAAACTTCTTGGTAATGACATGCGAAACCTCAGATCGATGCCAACCCCTCCTCAAAATCTACATACAGTATTGCAGCATCTTAGAGCTGTTAGTCCAAGAACGTTAGACAATGAATTCTAATAATAAAATGCCTTGACAATTTTAATCTGTCTTATATGGAGCTAATGAAAATGACTTGCCTTCTTACATAATTTAAGCACAGACCTTAGTTCTGAAGTTGTAAATATAATGCTATGGCACACTATTACATTTAATATTAAAAGCTCCCAGAATACACAGAAACTGTCTCACAGCCAAACGCTGTGCTGTTGTGTCATTCAATTACCACCAGAGGGCAGAGCTTAACAGCAAACGATTCCAATGCTGAAGAGCCTGGCCTCTCATTTGGGGGTTGATGAGTTACTGGGACCCCATAGCTGATAAGATCCCTGAGGATTGAGAGATCGGAGTCACAGAGGTTGCCAGAACCACACTTTTTAAAAGTGTACACCTCTGCCTACACGTGTGAGTATTTAAGATGACAACAGTGATCGTGCAGTTTTTATCCTATCCCAGGTTGGCAAGAGACGATAGAGTGAGGTTAGGGGTGGGAACCTCCTTGCTGTCATGAAATAAAATCACTGAAGAATTTCTGGAAAATGTTTAGAGATCTGTGTGTGACTTACTTTAGGAAACTTAAAGATCTTTGGAACAAGCTCATTCCCTCGCCCCTGAATTTCAATGCCTTTCCCATCTGGTTGTATACGGTCATCAGTCAGCCAGTCAGTTACTAAATATTTATTAAGAGGACAAGAAAGGGTCCTTGCCCTCAGAACTCACATTCTAATGAGGAGTTGGTTGTTGTTGTATTTAACTAAACAAACAGAATTTGGCACAAGTGCTGTGAGGATAATACTCAGAGTAATGAGATAGTAGTGACTGCGGAGGCTGCTTTTAGCAGGGGGGTCAGGGAAGGTCCCTCTGAGGCAGTGAAATCTGAGTGGGCATGCACCAGCCACCTGAGAACTAGGGTGACAGCTACAAAACCAGCATTTCCTGAGTGCCATCTACCTATCAGGCACTGTGCTAACAGCTTTGTGTGCATTAACTCATTTAAGCCCTACATTCTCCCATTTACTGTTAAGGAAATTGAGCTCCAGAGAATTTCAGAAATTTGCCCAAAGTCACACAACCAAGAAATGGCTAAGATGGGGCTGTGCCTCTGTATTAGTCTCCTAGGGCTGCTGTAACAAATTACCACAAACTGGATGGCTTTAAAATAGAAACATATTCTCTCACAGTTCGGGAGGCTACAAGTCCAAAATCAAGGTGTCGCAGGGCCACACTCTCTCCGAAGGCTCTAAGGTGGGTCTCTTCCTTGCCCCTTCCTAGCTTGTGGTGGTTAACACTGGCAATCCTCAGTGTTCCTAGGCCTGTGCACACATCAACCCCAATCGCTGTCACCACATGGCATGCTCCCTGTGTGTCCAAATTCCTCTCTTCTTATAAGACACCAGTCATTGGAGTAGGCCTACCCTAACCCAGTATGACCTCGTCTTAATTTGATCACATGTGCAAAGACCTTATTTCCAAATACGGTCACATTCACAGGTACTGGGGGTTAGGACGTCAACACATCTTTTGGGGAAGACAGTTCAACCCACGACAGCATCCAAGCACCCTCTTCAAACCACTCAGCTGTTCTACCTCAAAAGAACCTTCCAGGCTTGAGGGAAAGGCAAAGACCTGGCGGCAGCAGGAAAAACCAGCATGGAAAAGTTTGTGAGCAAGGTGGATGGCAGGAGATGACATTAGAGGTGACCAGGCCACAAGAGGATGGCTGTGAAGTCCAGTTATAAAGCTGAGTCTGGTCAGAAGCCATAGCTTCAATCCTTGCTTACATGTTAGTTCTCCAGTCTCTTCACCAACTCTCCTACTGTTTGGGATCTCAGAGGAGTCCTCTTCCTTCAGCCAAGGATGAAAGCTGCAGCACAGAACATGAATGTGAACCTGCCGTTATTCCATGCACAGGCCACACCGGGCTCCCTCAAGCACCTCCAGAGGGCAGCTCCAGGGTCTGACCTTGATTCAAACCATCAAGTTCAGAAGCCTAGGGGGAATTCACTTCTGACTTGGGACACTGAGAAAACACATCTCAGGCTGTACTGGCAGAGCAATATCTGGCTTGAGGAGTTATCCAGACAAGCCCCAGGCAAGAGCAGTCAGGACTCAAGCTATTTCCACACACCTGTTCACCCAGAAGGGCTGAAGATGCTAACGCGACGGGAGAGATGCTGCTGCTCAGGGCAGACAGGTCTACCTGCTGAGAGGCCGAGGTGTGTCCAGATCACGCAGTGTGGCAACAGCACTGTCCCTGCGATTGTGCAAGATCATACAACTTGCACAGGGACTCACTGCTGTGTCATCAGGCAAGGTCAAGGTGATGTCGATGACCCACGGCTGCATCATGGAAGAGTTAGCATGGAAAGACAGGATTTTTTGTGGAAAGCCTACTACGTATTGTTCAGAGGAAAAACAAGGACAGTGTACGTGCATTCAGTCTAGAGCAGGGGCCTACAAACCTTTTCTGTAAAGGGACAGATAGTAAACAGTTCAGGCTCTGCCATCTGTTCTGTCACAACTACTCAACTCCATCATTATAGTCAGAAAGTGGCAATACATCAATGAATGGATGTGGCCGTGTTTCAGTAAAACTTTACGTACATTGAAATTTGAATTTTACAACTTTCACGTTCTTCTTTTGATTTTTTAAAAACTCACTTAAAAACATAATATCCATTTTCAGCTTGTGGGCCTGCAATAGACAGCAGGCCACATTTGGTCCCAGGCTGTAGTTTACCAACTGCCCACCCCACACCCCTCCCCCAGGCTAATGATATCCCCAGTTGCTCATGAATTAACTTAATGTCATTGTGGTAACAAGGTCTCCAACTGGAAATCTCCTTTCCTCCCCTAAAATCCTTACTGGCTTTTGGCAAGATGCCAGGCATTGTGTGAACTCTGGAATTGCCCCTGGCTTCCTCTCCATCACCACCTCCATGTAAGTCCTGCCAGGAACTGTCAACCCATCTTATAGAATGGCTCTTAATTCTATCTCTAAAAGGCCTCCAGCACCTGCCCTGACTTTCCATTCCCACTGCCACTATCTTAGGTTAGGCTCTTGATGACACTTTCCTCCTACCCAGCCTGACTCGACTGAACAATTACTAACACATAGAATCTGCCCAAAACTATCTGTCGAATGAACAAAGGCAGTAAAATATCCACAAGCTCAGCACTTTCTCCATCTGATTGGCAGTCTGATGTGGCCCATCTCAAAACCAAAAATTTCCCCTAGTGAGGTGGCAGCACTTAAGGGCTAAAATATGATAAGCATTTAGCTTGCTTTTTCTAAAGTCAGGCTCAGCTGAGGTATAACCTGCCAACAGTAAAAGTCACCCTTTTTAGTACAGTTCTGTGAGCTTTGAAACGACCCCAATCAAGGTATTCCAATCATTCCCCCAAAGTTCCCTCATTCCCTTTTGCAGCTGACCTCTCCCTCTACTCCTTTCAACCACGGATTCGTTGTCTGTACTATAAGGTTTTATCTGCATCCAACAGTCCAGTTCCTTTTTATGGCTGAAGAGGATGTTATTCTGTGGCTCTGCAGTTTATCTGCTCACCAGTCAAAGGACACTTGAGCTGTTTCCAGTTTTTGTCAATGACAAATAATGTCACCATCAACATTCACATACAGATTTCAAAATGGACGTACGTTTTCACGATGAGGTTTTACTTTGTATAAATGGCCATATTTTCACAGACCTGCAGGATAGGATTCCATTGAATGAAGGCCTGTCCTCCATTCCTATTCTTCTGCCTTCTCACCCTGCCTCAGCAATCTTTTACAAATGCAGTAACATTAAGCCTCCCAAGAATATCTGCAGAGAACTTTTTGGGGTGGGGTGGGAGGAGCTGGATGGGAGCTGTCTTCCTTGCTCCCAGGGTGACCCCCCAAGGCTGCTTCCCACTCACGGTGGGCGGTGTTTGCCCTTCTCATCCACAGGGGGCGGTGCTGGCTCTCTGGGTGTGCAAGCTCAGGCAAAAACCTGCAGAGCCAGCCATCGGGCCATTATCTGCTTCATATAACTCGTTAAAATCTCACAGAATGCACAGCGTACCATTGTTTTGGTAAGTCCCTTTCATGGCTTTGTGAGCTGGCTAATTCAGAGCAGACTGGCCTGTTTTCCCCGCTGGAAGAAAAAGACTCTCCTCAAAGACGGCTATTTAACCGTGACCATGGCTGCAGCCATCTTGAGCACAAAGGTGGGGGGAGGGAGGGGGCTACAGCCCCCGCCGCCCCCGCCCCCAGCGAGGCTCCCACAGCCCGGGCACTTATTCTTGGCGCTGGAATTCGCATAATAACTCTCTTTTAATCTGCTGGGTGACCTCATGTAGCCCCGGCCGACTGCAGGAAACGGCCTTGCTGAGATCTGAGCCTTGGGCAGTCTGTCAAGTCTGTAAGACCCTCTTAGAAAGAGCATTTTCAGAGTGTTAACCCCATAAGGACCGATCTCCAGGTGGCTCTGGGCTCCTGAGCTGCCGGTGTGCACCCCAGAGGAAGGAGAAGTCCAAAGGCGCTGCTTGCCTCTCGAGATACCGCTCCAGTCCCATCCCTTCTCCTAAACCGCAAAGCAAGCTCAGAAACCGCAAATCATCTTAGAAAAGCTCGCCAGTGGTTCCAGCAAGATTCGACCAGGGCTGACGACAAAAGAAAGGATATTCGTTCACTAGGGAGCTCACGGGAACAAAAGGCTGCATTCAGTCCAGACACTTGCTAACTGCAGAGCCTGGAGAGCGGGCTTTGTCCGAGGGCACCGTGCTGTTCACAGCCTGGCCTTGCCTACACCTTGCTTAATTTGAAAAAACAGGCTTCCCAATGTCTTCTCTACTTTGCTATTGCTATATTTATTTTTCAATTTGTCTTTCTTAAAGACAGTTTATTTTAAAATGAAAAATCTATAATAAACATTTCTCGTAAAAGAAAAATCACAAAACTGTAATAAACATTTCTTCTTTAAAAAAAACAAAACCACCCAGCTCTGCTGTAGCTAATCACCTCCTCCTCTAAAAAATATACTTTTAAACCACTCTCAGAAAAGAGACTCTATTAATATAACTGTAAGGCTGTGTGTGAAGAAGCTAGAAAGAATTTGAATCTTCAGTCTAAAAGGAAGATAGGTATAAAGGGGAAGAAGAAAGGAAATACTATAAATTTATAAAGTTTAGTGAGTATGGGGTGGGGGAGGGCAACTCCCGAAGGTTAAAGAAGTGGCCCCAGGAAAAAACGAAAAGAATGATAAAGAGTGAAAATGAAAGTAGGTTTCATAGGTTCAAGAAGGCGTTGCAAAAGTGAAAGCATAGGGATCATAATAGCAAATGTAGGAGTGTTGGGGGTAAATCTCCAATCTTTTGAGGTAATATGATGGGTGGGCACTTATTATCTGCCACATCCTTGGTCTCAATGTCTGAGACACAACATAAAATGCCACCCTTGTTCCAATCGATGTGGCAATTTTATGATCAAGAGTGATAGATTAACTAAGAACCCCTTACCACTTGCAAAAACCCTTCCGCTCCAGCTTATCACAGGCAGAGGGGATCCTAGAAGTCTTAAACTAGAAGGGACATTGGCCCATCCCCATTGGTTTTCTAGTTGTGGGGAAGATGGAACCGATCTCGAATGGTCTTGGCCTGCGGTGGCTTGAAGCAGGATTTTGGCTCCCCAGCCAGAGACTGAAGTCAGGTGGCGGCAGGGGGAGTGCTGAATCCTAGCCACTAGACCATCAGGGACAGTGGCCAGTGACAAGGCCCTGGCCCATCAGCTTTGTAGAAATGAATTCCCACAAAGAGACAAAGTAGTGAAATAAGTAAAGTGTTTATTAGGAGGAAAAAGGATACATGTGAATAGACTCATACAGGCAGACTCAGAGGAAGAGTCATGCCCTTGTGGTAGTTTGAATCACTTTTACGGGGCATTTCTTCCAGGTTTCCTTTGGCCAATCATCTTGCTTTGCCTGGTTCTGAGTCTGTATTTGGTTTATCTCAGGGTCTTCCCCTGTGTGTGCGTGCGCGCATCTCTTAGCCAAGATGGATTCTAGCAAAGAGACCTATACGGGTAGGTTGACATCACCTACTACGGCGTGGTGCCCCCTCCTTTTTTGACCTCCGAGGATCCTTTCTGCGCCTGTGTAGTGGGGAAGGTCTCCCTGACTTCGAGGATGAGGAATATGGGTCTCTTTATCCCTTATCTGGGCAGGGCTCAGCTTCTCCTGCCTCCTGTCTCCCGGGAAGGGGACAAACTCCAGCTGCTCAGCCTGGGGCCCACCTATCTCCTGCCTCAGAACCCATAGAGAGAAGATGGTAAGTCCAAGGTCATGCTGCTAATTAGACCAGAGTGTGGACCAGACTCCCCTCCCTGGAGATTCTTAGGGGCTGTGTAACTTGGAGTCTCCTATTGGAATGCTATCTGGGAAGGATAACACACTGAGCTATTACCATGTATTCACATTTTAGTACGATTATTTTTATCAAATGTTCTAAGCAGCTACCTGACACAGGTCTAAGAAATTAGACACAGAGTAGATACATTTTAAAGGCAGTAAAAATATGGCAAAAACTAAATGGGGGGCAGTAAGCAGGTAAAGCAGCCCAGAAGATAAACTCTACTGAACAATTTTGCCTAGGGCTATTTCCTCTGTTTAAAAAAAAAAAAAAAAGTTGGTTTTTATCTAGGGTAAGGTATGCTAGGTACGCGGAGGGCGGAGGAAAATTCCAGAGCTGTACACTACTAGCCAAAGTCACTACCTTAAGAGCAGGAGGAAGGTGCAGCTGCTTGGAGGTTTCTGCTTTCCAATCTGGAAGAAGTGGTCTTGTCCAGATATAGTGAAAGAGAAACAGTTATATTTGATTACAGAAAAGGATCTCATGACTATACAAAACAGTTAAACTCAGACCTTCAAGACGATCATGTTTTAAGCTACTGGCAGTGGGAGTGGGGAATGTGGAGAGAGGAAGGGGCTAGGGACACAAGGAAAAGGTAGAAAAAGAAGAAAAAGAAAAAAAAAGAAAACTCCCCTCTCTAACAGTCAGAATTAAAGAGACAGAAACAGTGGAGAATAAGATTCCAAAATCCCCGGGGGTTCTTGGATCTACTCAAATTTTCTTATCACATCCAAGCAGGGAATACATCACTTAGGGTAACCAGATGTCACTGGGAGGCCCCAGCAGAGGTAAGCCTGCTGAAGAAATGAAAGAACTACCAAACAGCCCTAGGGCTTCCCCGCCAAGCACTTTTCCCTCCAGTCCTCACACAGAGGAGCTCCTCGTAACCTAGCAACCACCTGCCGGGTCCCCTTTCACGCTGCCTTACTGACGTGCAGCAATGCCAACTGTGGGGAGTGTTAGGAGGACACAGAGTACAAACCGGACGCGATTGAACGGTGGAGCCACTCCCTATCCAGCTCTCTCCTGCCACGACACAGCAGCCCCATCACCTCATGAAGTATGGGTCAGCTCCAGCGCGTCCTCTCGCCCAGACACGAGGAACCAGGGGTGGTCCCAGACCTCGCTCTTAATCAGAGCACTGGGAAAACCAGGTGAAGATGGTTAGAAAGTCTCCATGGTAAGGGAGACTTGGGAAGGCGGCTCCTAAAAGGATGAGAACGGCTGTCAGTTGGCCCCAACTGGGTGCTTCTACTGCCAAGAGGAGACCCAGTCAGAGATCCGCTGGCTCCCCCCCCACCCGCCCCCATTCTGAGGTCACAGTGAACAGCTAAAAATCTGACTCTACCAGAAAGGGCCCTACAGGATGCAACATACTTCACATAGAATCTCTACTTTTCTCTGTGCCCGAGAAAGGGGATGATAGGGAAGAAACAGCTCAAAGTCAGAGGGCCAAACTGCATCCACTTTATCTGTACCTCTCACCTCCCTCAATCATCTTCAGCCACCCTCCAGGCTCTAGGCACCAGCTGGCACTGATTTACGAGGGCTTGCAGGCATGGACTGGTCAGCAGGGCTCAAGAGGGTAGCTAAGTCTGAAATGCTAGGACGGGCCTGCGCTGGCCCAAGACAACTGACACGTGGGTCCATTCAGACCTTGAGGCCCAAGGCCTCTATGAGTGTGTTTTCAGAGCTTTAGTGCCCATGGAGGCAAATGAAAATACCCTACATTCACTCAGCAAATCCCCAAGCCATCCCTCCAAACCAAGGGCAAAGCGAGAAAGAAAAAAAAAAAAAAATACGATGCATCGAGGAGGGATGTAGAGATTTCATCTCTAAAGCTCTGACCAGATTCAGATGAGGATGGTAGCAAAGAGTAACCTTCAGAACACATCAGCGAGTGCTTGAAGAGGGTACCCCTTGAGCCACCAAGAGCAGTTCTATCACTGCCCGGGGAAGGCAGGGGGAGCCCAGCTAGATGGAAGCACCGACAACCTCACACCTCTTCTCAGTCAACACGACAACTCACAACGACCAATATTCATGAATGAGATGCAATAGCTTAGATAATACTAAGTAAGTCCTTCCCAAAGCCTCTGCTTAGGTTTAGAATTCATCATTGGATTATCTTAAAAAGCTGGGACTTTAGTAAAAGAAAAAACTGAGTTATGGAGTAAGGGGAGGGGGTGAGCACAGCTTGAGCGAGCCTGCAGTGGGAGACAGCCAGTTTCTGGAACCATGGCATGCAGTGAGTTCTAAAGGACAGCTGTGATTTACACACTGCAGAAGTCTAGGGCACATTTTTTATGTTATGGTCAAGTCAAATCGTAGTTTATGTGGATAGTGTCCCCGAATTCCTTGCAGTGTACAACCTGCACAAAAGCATATGTGATGCATCCAGGAGGGAAGCAGACACATCATTTATAAAGCCCTGACCAGAGTCTGACACAGCAGTCCTGCTGGCTTAGGATTACACATTTGCTGCAGTCAAGCTACAGCTCAGACATAGCGGGGGTAGAAGAGAGGGGAAAAATAAAATCCACCTCCATTCCAACAAACTTTATTATGACTGCCTCAAGTGGCCACGTGGTTCTACTAGAGTTTTCTCCTCTAGGAGAAGCTTTAGACCTTCTATTCTCTGGTCTAAAGGAAAGAAATGCCAAAACCCTGGGGCAGGCACAGTCACAGGCACACAAAAAGCAACGGGCCTAAATACTCCGAAACCAGGATGCGGGAATAATAAAGACGAAATGTGGCTCCTAGGAGGCAAGCACCTTAAGTCCTAACTTGTGCCATGATTTCTCCTAAAATTTAATGATATATTTTGTTATGAGAAATCAGAGTTCTCTTTTCTGTTGTAGGTGCCAGACGTAATTACAGTTCTCGAAAATAAAATAAAATAAAACAAACATACACACCTGAAAAATGGGGGGAGGGGTGGGCAGAAGGAAGAAGTGAAAAGCATCATTTCTTTCTGCTCAGAAGATTGTTTAGAAGCTTTGAGTATTTAGACGCACTGAATGTCAGCCCCACTGGAAAGTAAAGTATTACACAGCTCATGGTCCCAGATTAGCCACTGAACAAGAGGGTGGCTGCTGAAATGGAAAGGAGGGCTCAGAAAGCCTCAGGGAGCCTTCGGTCCTCCACTCAAGGTAAACACAGCTTCACAACTCCTGTCTGCCATTCCAAAATCCAAAAACTCTGAAAACTGACAATTTTTAAATAATTCATTCGGCAGCAGAACAAACCCAACCTCATTTGGTGGCAAAATGTGACCTGAACTACGTAAGATCATTTGTAGTCTATTTCTCCCACTTCATGTGAACGTTCTCACATTTCACTGCTGAAATAATGGGCTTGATTACGGGATGCTGACCCTAGCTCCCTTTGGGGGTGTTATATATATGTACCATATTACCTTTCTAAAAAATTCTGAATTTTTAAAACACATCTAGCCCCCAGGGTTTCAGATAAGGGGAAGAGTTTGTAAACTTATAATAGGGTGACATAAGACCCCTGCAAAGATTACTAAAAGCCCAAAACAGTCAAATTACATCCTGGTGGTTTCAATCTAACCAGCTTCCTACACAAGCCAGAAGGCAACATTATCTGGCAACATTGTGTTAGAAATGGGAAATCTATTACCACAGGGTCCCTACTACATGCTAAATCCTGGTTTCCTACCTTCACATATTCCAGAGTTGGGTCCAGAAGATGCTGATCCCTGAAAAGAGAAAATATAAATATGAGAACAATTGGGAACAATGCAATCTTACCCTGGGTAAAATGTATCCAACATTATTTCACCCTATTCATTCACGTTACTAAGATGGGCCCACCTCCCAGGCAATACCCACAGCAGACAGATAAGGAAGTTAGAACAGACACAGATTTCTTTCACGGGTGTGTGTTTCAGGGTGGAGGATGGGTAGGATACCACCATGACCTCAGTCTAGAAGCTCCACGTTTTCCTGTCAAATTCAAGCTCCAGAAGTTAGACTGTTCATATGTAGTAATTCTAGATTCACTCTGAGCATAAAAATTAGCCTAACGGTCCAAAGCAAAGAGCTGTGAGAGATACGAGTAAAGCAGGGCTGGATGCCCAAACCTGCAGCACTTTGGACCAGGCAACTGTGTCACACCCACTTTGACAGAAAACGGAGGCTCAGGTGGGCAGAGCAGCTGCCCAAGGTCACCCAGCACCCGGGTGAGTGAGTTTTGAACCTAGCTCTGCTTCTAAATCACCTTTCTCTTTTGCTGTCAAGCTGAGCAATTCATCCTAATTTTCTTTGGTGCCCCAGTGTTTTTTCTCTCCCCATTTAATGTCTGCTCATGTCTATCATAATACTGTTAGGATTAACCAGACAATTAAAAGTAAACAGCAGTGGTGTCACTGAGGAGGCTGACTTATTATAGTGGAAGAGGATCTAAGGCAAAGGAGAAGAGGGGGAGACATGAGAGCTGATGTTTCCAGCACCAGCAGAGTTACAGCAAAGTGCCCCCCCTCAACAGACTATGTGAAAAGACAGCTGCCTTCAGAGACTTAAACTTCACAAAATCAACACATCACCCTGCAGAGACAGGATCATTTTTTAAAGGACAGAATGGCTCTGAAGCCAGTAGGAGTAGTCTTCTTAAGGGGGGCGGGGTGTCAGTATATCTACAAAGAGGACGCATCCTTCAGAAGGCGGGGGATCCCTACCACAAAGCAGCTGCCTCTGGAAGGGTGAGCTCAACCCCAGACCCTCGGGGGCTTGGATGCTTCCCTCTGTGGAGAGACCGCGGGAGACTGCAGCCCTTCTCCCCTGAACAGGGGCAGCAGGACCCCTGCTGGGACACAAGGAGTCCATCCCACAGCTCAGGGGCACACCATCTTGTTGTGAAATGGATCCAACCCCCAAAGCTATTCCTGGAGTGGTCTGTCCACTTAGGGCTGTACACAGGGCACACGCACAGAGGCAGGCTGGCTTCGGAGATGCTCCTCTAGGATGTGCAAACAGATTAGGTTCTGAAACGAGTCCCTCTGTAAGGCCAAAGTATCTGAGAAGGGCTTAAGCTCAAAGTCCCTGGTGCATTTCCATCAAAGAGGGGTATAAATCAGTCTTTCAGAGCCTGAAAACCAGGCATACTCTTTGCCTCCAAGCTTGTGTGTGTTCATCAGGCATCTTTTCCCAAAGCAGCCGAGTCTGTCTGCTGTGCTGGGTCACCACCTCCTCTGCTGCAGTCTGGACATTGCATTGATGTCATCAGACTTTGTGTGACCATGGGACCACCCGGCTAGTGACTAAAAACTTTGTCAGCAGGGCTTTGGTCATACTCCCCTTTAAATTCTAAAACTCCTGGTTTTCTACTGAATTAACATTTTAGGCTTATAGGCATCCGGTCTTATGCTAATCATCTGGCCCAGTGGTCTGGCCCTGGGAGTGCAGAAGACGTTAGAACCACTGAAATGCTGTTTCTCATCTTCGTCAAGTTTCTATTTTTATGTATGTTCTAAAATGTACATTATATACATTCATACACATATGTCTTAATGCATGGATAAACAGTGTAGGTGTGTGCTTTTTAAACCAATGATTTGGTCTCGGGATCTCTTTACACTCTAAATAATTGAGGACTCCGAAAAATTTTGTTCATGTGGGTTATATCTACTGATTACTGATATTAGAAATTAATTCTGAAAAACTTGCAAAATATTAATTCATATTTTTAAAGTAAACCGATTATATGTTTAAATAAATAACGTTTTAATGAAAAACAGATATGTTTTTCATAGCAAAAATTTAGTGAGAAGAGTGACATTGTCTTACATTTTTGCAAATCTTTTAAACGTCTGGCTTACGAGAAGACAGGTAAATCCTCACATCTAGTTCTGCATTCAATATTCATGATATGTCTTAGTTGAAATAAATGAAGAAAATCCACATTCACACAGTTATGTAATTGGAAAGGGAGGGATATTTTAATAGACTTGCATATAATTATGGATGTTCTACTTTGATAACATACCAAAACTTGACAAGTAGTAGTTTCTTAAAGGTTAGCTGTGATGTGGAATCTGAAACCATATCTCTTACTCTTTTGCATCTGTCCTACACTTTGAATGGACGTTTTGTCCATGTGTGATTCCATAACCACTATTCTGGGAAACACTGGTTCACTGAGTTATGCAGATCTTCCAAATTTTGACCCATTTCATTATCATGTAAAAAAAGAATCACATTGGTTAATACCATCACTGATCTCATCAGAAGTTACTAGGTATTGGGAATTGCCAAGCTTATGGTAGAGGATACAAGTCTTCTAACTTGAAAGCTTGAATTTTTTCATTGGCAACTAACATTGTCAAATATTTTCCCTGAGCTTCATTTCATTCATTTTGGGGAACATATCTGCCAAATACCAAGACCACACAGTCATGATCAGCAATTTTAACTCTTTTTTTAGGTGCTCAAAGGTCATTCTTTTAGTAAATTCTTTTTAGAATTTTGTCCAGGATCTGCTCTTCTTACCAGATTTAGCTGTAAAAATCCTTTTCCTTTTACCTACTGAAAGCTGAAACGTTCCTCTCTCCCTTTCTCTGGAGATGTACCTGAAAACTCTGAGCTAGTTCTCTCAGGATAGATCCCTCAAACTCTCTTGGGGAGGGTGTGGGACAACCAACACGAGTGCTGTGTATGAGTGGCTCCTGAGGCAGCCCCAGCTGCAGCAGGGTCGCCACTCAGAGACGGGGTCACCTCAAGGCAGGGTGGCCCATGTGAGACAGGTGGGGACCTGGGACCCATTACTGCAGTGCTTGCACCTGGACAAATATCTCCTGGAGCAATGGAATATAAAGAAACTATAAGGAACTAAAAATAACTGCACACATGCACGGTTGGGGCAAATTATGAACAAGATACAAAAAGGCCAAAACCCAGCTGCCACTTCTCAGGTGCCAGGAGCAAAAGCAGGGTACCGCGCATGATCCCTGCACACAGCACCACCAAGAGGATGGGCAGACCACCTAATCCACTCTGGCCCGACCCACCGATCTGCACCTGCGCCTGCGCTCACCCCGTTTAAGGGACCAGCCCTCCCCCACTGAGGGAGCGAGCAAGGGTACCTGTTACTTGTTTTCACTCCCTCGTGCTGCAGCATGAGTCCCAGTAAAGCCTTGCCTGAATTTCTTGTCTGGCCTCTTATCAATTTCTATTGATTAAAGAGTCCAAGGACCCAAGTCAGTAACATACCTGCTCTCCCCACCACCCTGCTCTCCTGCACAGAGACCCCGGCACCTAGGAGCCTGGGGTGTTCTCCCAAGTGTCTCCCCAGCCTTGGATGAACTCCCGTGTTCCTGTGGTGCTCCTCCACCACACGCACTTCTTTTGGCAAAAGAAAAGGAAAACAAGAGCTGCTGGTTAGGGATAAAACTGAAGTCCCCTCTTGACCCCGCCCCCAAATAAACTCTGCTAAGGGAGCCCTGCTCATTCTGTTCCCAGAGCAGAGGGGGACCCAAGTTCTAGTTCAGTGAACCAAGGGGTGCCCTAGTGGATCCTTGTATTCTTCTACTCGTCCGTTTTAGAGAGACAAGGGAGGGAAGACAAGGAGAGTATGATAAAACTGAGTGAGTGTGTTATAAATCCAAAAGCTTTAAAAATCATTGTCTCGAACCAAATTAAAATTATATTTAAATGCAGAAGTGCTGTGTCTCCTTTCTCAGCCAGCCTAACCCTAACCCTAACCCATAAAGAAGACACGAGCTGGAAAACATAGCAGTTGGCCCTGTAGCCCCAGCCTCTAATTTGAAATAGAATACCCTATTATTCATACAAGACTGTGCTGCAAACACTCTTTAAACCATATCTTTATATTCCCCAAAAGAGATCACTAGAAAACAAACACAGAAACTTGGCAATGGAAATGAAAAGCTTTTTTAAACTTTTTTTTGCTTATGTCAATTATGAATCCCCACCCGTGTGAATCCGTGATGTTGTGTGCATCTGTCTTTACAACTGGAGAGCCTGGCAGGCGCCGTGCCCCTCTGCCAGGCAGGCTGCCCCGCTGAGCACCAGCCGCAGACCGCAGGAAAGCAGCAGGACGAAACTGGACTCTCCTGTTATTTTGTTCTTAGGTTTATTAAGTTTTAAATAACATCACTGTGTTTACTCTGGTTAAATCATTCTTTCCAGCGTCCCACTTTCTTAAGTTCATACTGAGGGATGTTTAGCTGGGAGTCACAGAAATGTTATACATATTTACTATTTTAGGTTGTTTCTCATTGGTAACCAGGTTAATAATATCCTCCCTCTTAAAAGGACACTTGATGTATAAGTGTTTGCTATTTTGAGTGAAGAGGTTTTCCGTCTTGAATACACAAACAAAATTTCACTAACATAGATCTTTTCTGAGCAGTTCGAATACAGATGGAGATGGAAGTGCCCTATGTCTGTCTTAAATTAGAGAATGTTTTAAGTGAATGGATGTTTACTTATTTAAATATTATAGACTAACTTAATGGCTAATGGTGTTGCCACACAAATGTCCCTTTGGATAAAACATAAAACGGAATTGCTTGTAATGACATGATTATTTCATACAATGGAGGGATGTGAGAAACTAGATCCAGCTATTCCAGACTGAGGCTCCCCTTAAACTCCACGCACAACAGTGATGTGCAGAGCTGGCACACTTCCTCTGTGCAGGTGGCATGGTGTTTCCATGCATGTTCACTATATGTGTATTTATTTATATATGGTCTCTCCCTCTACAAGGTGAGCAACCCAAGAGTAGTGATGTGTCTACTTCATGCCCAGTATGTCCCACAGTTCTTGCATTCATTCCACAAACATTATCAAGCATCTACAATATGCTATGCAGTTGGCCAGACAACAGAAATACAAGAACCAAAGACAAAGGCCCTGCATTTAGAGAGGTTGCAGGCAAGTGGGGAACACAGATCAACTGATCCAGCACAATTCAAGTTAGTGAGAGAGTGTCAGTGGGAGGTTTGAGGGCTGAGTAGGGACTTGTCCCAGTGAAGAAGCTGTGGGGTAGGTGGTGATGAGACATGCCCAGGCAATGAGACAAGCACGTGACAATATGGTACATCTGAGAACCCACAGCATTGCGGAGTTAATTCCACGCTGGCCCAGGCCATCTCTCCCCTGGACCCCTGCATTACCCTCCCCAATTCTACTCCATCTCCACAATCTCCACGATAGCAGCCAGAGTGATCTTTACTCAGATCACTCCCCTGCTCAAAATCCTCTAACAGCTCCCATCCAGTCAGAACAAAACCCTGAGGTCCCCACCGTGGCCTTCAATGCCCTGGTTGGCATGACCCCAGCCAGCTCTCCAACCTTACTGTGTTAGGCAGAATTTCAAAGATGCCCCCTCCCAAGGTTCCTGTCCCTTGGTGAGTCAGTCAAACACTAATCTAGGTACTGCTGTGAAGGGATTTTGCAGATGTTATTAACATCGCAAGTCAGCTGACATTAAGACAAGGCAATTATCTGAGGGGACCTGACTTGAAGAGGGAGGGGGATTTGACATGAGGGACCCTGTTGCCAGTGTGATGTTATGAGAGGGTCTGTGACGAGGCCCAAGACACAGAACCTCCAGGAGACGGGAGCTGCCCCTGGCAGATGGCCAGGAGATGGAGACCTCAGTCCTACAACTGCAAGGAATTGAATTCTGCCGACGACCTGAATGAGCGTGGAAGCAGATTCTCCCCCAGAGCCTCAGGTGAGAACGCAGCCGCTGGCATCCTGAGTGAGACCCTGAGCTGAGAACCCAGTTGAGCCATGAGGGACTTCTGCTCTACAGAAACTGTGAGGTAACAAACAGGTGTTAAGTCACCGAGTTTGTGGTGGCGTTAATCAGCAAAAAAACGCTAATATGCTTGTCTATTCCATCCAAGCCCTACTGACTTTCCTGTCTGTTGCTCAAACACATCAAGCCGGCTCCTGCTGCTGTGGCTTGGCATTTACTGTTCCTTTGCTTGGAATAGTCTCCCCAGATATACTCGAAGGCTCACTCCTCACAGCTCTCAGGTCTCTCTCAAACATCACTTCCTTAACCATCCTATCTAAATGAGCACCACCACCCTCTATCCCCTTTTCTGGCTTCATCTTTTCCCATATTATCTGATATTATATGAAATGTTTATTTGCTCATGGTCTGTCTGTTCCCCGGAATATAATCCTGCAAGAGTGGGGCTTTCTCTGCTTTGTGCACCTTGGTGTCCCCAGTACTTTGCACATAACAGTTGCTCAGAAACCACTTGCTGAATTAATGAAGAAAAGAACAACTAACGGAAGCACAGGGCTGGGGGAAGCAGCAGGACTGGTGGGGGGTTGGGAGACCAGGATGAAGAAGAGACAGAGCCAGATCATAAGGGGCTTGGACGCCACGTAAACACATTTAGACTTTATCTTGAAAGCAGTGGGATTTGTTCAAGGCTCTTAAGCTGGAGAATAACCAGAGATTTTTGTTTTAGAAAAATCCCCCTGCAGCAGTGTGGAAAACAGATTAGTGGGGGGCAAAGTGGAGTCAGGAAGACTAAAGGAGAGGATACTAAAGGGGTCTGGGTAAGAGATGACGAGGCCTGGATTAGAGTGATAGAGGGAGTGGGGGGATGGTGTACAGACTTGAGAGACTTTCAGAACTGTGAATAGATAGACCTTGGTAAATGGCAGGATTTGGTGGGTGAAAGGGAAGAAAGAGGTGAGGACACTCACTGAATTCTTTCTAAGGGAACTGGGTAGATGGTGCCTAGCACTTGGCAGGGACTCCATACATTTGTTAAGAATGAATTAGCAAACAGCTCTGCCTCAAGCACGATACTGTACTAACTAGACTACCAGGTTCTGAATTAATAAGACTTTACCTCATTACCATCCATTTTCCACAGTTAGCAGTCCACACGATTGCTGCCATTTAGCTACTGAATGTCTCAAATAAGTTTTCCTTCCTTCTCAACAGATAAATAAGTTACTTTCAGGAGTCTTTCACATCCTTCAAATTATGAACACATAAATCTTTCCCTTAAAGTATGATGAAATATAACATTTAAGGGATCACTTCACACCAGCAAAAATAGTTAACTCATGAAGGAAAGCCAGAGAACAACAAAGCAAAGTAGCTGTGCAGAAGCTAGACAAGAGTGCCTGATTTTATATAACCCTTTGGTCTTCTCCATCACCCCCACCTCAGTTGCCACTGCTTGTTTATGTCTTTTCTGCAGGACTGTAAGCTCCGTGAGGTCAGCGGCTACCTCTGTCTTGCTCTCCAATGTGAACAAGCACGTACAAAAGTATGTACAAAAGTATTTGTCACATAGCAGCCAATTAATAAATAAACAAGGACAAAAATGCACAAATGAAAATATAAACCACAATTAATCATCCTTATATCTATATAATCCAAATAAGGCCTCAGAAAATTAGAAATTTCTACGATGGGACCTTCGTTTACTAAATCTGGTAGACCAGATATTCTCAAAATTAAATGATAATCAAATTACAGATGTATTTCCAAATACATGTTGAAGTCACAAGAAAGGGAAAGTCTCAGGAAACACAGACACATACAAAACAGATACAGAAACAGAACAAATCAAGAACACAAAACGTGAACAACAGCAACAAAAAGGTAAGGAGGAAAGCAGGGAGGCTAAGCCCTGGGTTCATACGAGTGAGCAGCTAACCCCAAAGCCCCCCATAACGCCCACCTGAACCATCAGAACGGGACTACACCACCCACTACGGAAGGAATGTGCTAAACACAACACAACACAAAACAAAAAACAAGCTCTAGCAAAGGGAACCAAAGGGAACCAAGGAGAGCTACTGTCTCTATCACAGATTCTGATGGAAAAAAATAATAATAGTCTCCTGTAAGAATCTGTAACCACAAGTAGGCCTTTGGGATTCAAATTTATATGACCTGCTTTGACAGAGAATCCAAAACTGAAAAAAAATTAAAGTGTCTGGGTTGGTGGCACCATTAGTAAGGAAACAATGTAAATCCTTTCTGGAGGAAAACTAGATCAACAGAAAGCTACTCAGGATATCCACAAGTTTGGTTAAATACAAAAATTCCCTTTCAGGAATAACCATATATGTGAGAAAACAAGCCCCAATGACTGAAAGTTAGCAGAAATGACAATAGATTGAGATCCCCAAAGACTTCAGATATTGGAATTTCAGATATAAGCTATAAAATAATGATGTACGATAAATGTTTTAAAAAGATGGAATAAAAAAGTGATCTAAGAAGAAATAGGCAGACATAAAAATAATCTACTATAACTTCTAGAAATAAAAAGCTAATCGATCAAAATATCTAGATATAAAGAAACATAAAGATAACCTTCTAAATAACTTAGACATGACTGGAGAAAACATTTATGAATTAAAACAAATATATAAAGAGATTATACAAAACACAGCTCAGAGAGAAAAGGTGAAGAATAATACAAAAGAGACATTGAAGGTAGAATGAGAAGGCTTAATTAACCAGAAATCTAGAAGGAGAGAATTGGGAGAAAGGCAAAAAGCAATAGTCAAAGAAATAATGATGGGAAATCTTCAAAATTAATGAAAGATACTAATTATCAGATTCAGGCATCCCATGAGTCCTAAGCAGTGTAAACAAAAATAAACACATTGTAATGAAACTACAGACCACCAAAAACAAAGAGAATATCTTAAAAGCAGCAGAAGAGCAAAGAAAGGCTTCCCTGAGATCAATGACAATTAGACTGACAGCAGATTTTCATCAGTCAAAAGGGAAAGTGAGGAGCACAAAATTTCTTGCCCAGCAAACTACCTAGAACAAGGGTGAATAAAGACAATTTGAGACAAATGAAAATAGAAAATACCCTTCAGGAAGCAGGAAAAGGATGCCAGAAGGAAAGCTTAAGATCTAAGGCTGAATGATGCACGAAGAACTGGTAAACACGTAGGCAACTCTAAACCAGCACTGATAGTGCAAAATAAGACAAATATCTAATAACAGTATGGTGGTTCTTCAAAAAATTAAAAGTAGAATTACTACATGATCCAGCAATTTGCCTTCTGAACATATACCCCCAAAAACTGAAAGCAAGATTTTGAAGAGATATTTGTGCACACGTGTTCGTAGCAGCATTATTCACAGAAGCCAAAAGGTGGAAGTAATCCAAGTGTCCATCAGTAGATAAATGGATAAACAAGATGTGGTATATATACAATGTGGTATATATACTATGGAATATTTTTTGGCCTTAAAAAGGAAAAAAATTCTGACACATGCTACAATATGGAAGAACCTTGAGGACATTATGCTAAGTGAAATAAGCCAGTCACAAAAAGTCAAATAACTGTATGATTTCACTTATATAAGATAGCCAGAGTAGTCAAAATCATAGAGACAGAAAGTATAATGGTGGTTGCCAGGGGCGGGGGAGGAGAGAATGGAGAGTTGTTGTTTAATGGGTGCAGAGTTTCAGGTCTGTCACACAGAGTGAAGTAAGTCAGAAAAAGAAAAACAAATATCTTATATTAATGCATATACGTGGAATCTTGAAAAATGGTAAGATGAACCTATTTGCTGGGCAGGAATAGAGACGCAGACATAGAGAACGGACGTGGGGACACGGGGAGGAAGAGGAGGGTGGGATGAATTGGGAGATTAGGTTTGACATAAATACACTACCATGTGTAAAATAGATAGATGGCTAGTGGAAACCTGCTGTATACCACAGGGAGCTCAGCTTGGTGCTCTGTGATGACCTAGATGGGTGGGATGGGAAGGTGGGAGGGAGGTCCAAGAGGGAGGGGATATATGTATACATATAGCTGATACACTTCATTGTACAGCAGAAACTAACACAACATTGTAAAGCAATTATACTCCAATAAAAATAAATAAAATAAAATAAAGATGAAAAGAGTTCTGGGGACTGGTTGTGCAACAATGTGAATGTACTTAACATTACTGAACTGTGCACTTAAAAATGGGTAAGATGGTAAATTTTATGGTATGTGTATTTTACCACAATTTAAAAAGACAAACTAAAACACAAGGCAACATTGACGTATGAGCCAAGTGGAAGGTACCCAAAGCTTATGTTCTAAGTCCTGCATTGCTCAGGAAAAAGGAGAGGTATTGTTTCACTCTATTATGTTGTTTAAAGTCATCTAAAAGTATTTTTAAAATAACCACTAAGTGAATAGGAATAGAGTATTTTTTAAAAGACAATTTAAAATAAGGCAATTAAAAAAACCCATAGGTTAAAAAAAATGTACAAACAGTACAGACATACAGAATAAGAGGCAGCTATAAACCCAAATGTATCACCAAACATGGTAACTGTTGACCAGATTAAACTCACAAGACATTTTCAGAATGGAGGATATAGTACCTGTAGGATACAGTTAAAGTGGTATTTTGCAGGAAACGTAGAGACTTAAATGCTTACTTTTAGAAAAGAAAGACTGAAATTAATTAAGTGTCCAGCTTAAGAGAACAGAACAAACATTAAAAAAAGACTAAAGATAAAAAGAGCAGAAATTAAATTTTAAAAAAATGAACAGTAAGGGAGCAACAAATGAAGCCTGGTTCTTCAGAAGCCTAGTAAAATAAACCTCTGACAGATATAATCCAGGGGGAAAATGAGAGAAGGCACAAAACGATAGAGAAATGAAGTGGGAGCGTAATCATAGATAACAAGAGAGCCCTGTAAGAGAATACTATGAACATCTTATGCCAATAAATTTGAAAGCTTAGGAAAAACAAATTCCTGGAAAAATAATACTAAAATAGACTCAAACAGAAAATCTGAAGAGTCCTATAATGATTAAAAACTTGAATCAGTTGTTCAATATCTACAGACCTGGATGGTTTTTCTAACCAGGAAGTTCTGCCAAACTTTGGAACTTATTACTTTGAAAATTATATAAACTTTTCAAGAGACTTGAAAAAGAGGATACTATAACTTTGATATCAAAAGCACACCAGGTCAATAAAAGAAAGAAAAGGTAGCCTAGGCTAATCTCACACATGAATAGATATGAAGAAAATCCTAAACAAAATATTGACAAACCTAATCCAAGAATGTACAAAAATACATCATAATCAAACTGGGTTGACTCCAGGAATATAGGGTCAGTTTAACATGAGAAAATCTATCCACCACATTAACATTAAAGGATTAAAGGAGAATAATCATTTTGGGCTTCTATTTGATGGGGGTGGGGAAAGGATTTTAAAAAATATCATCATCTTTTCATGATCTCAGCAGGGAAAAAGCTAACTCTTCACAAGCTAGAAATAAAAAAGGACAAGTGTACCTATGAAAAACCTCATTCTTAATGGTGAAGTATGAGAATCATTGACAAAATCAATCAATCAATCAGAAGGAAGACAAGGATGTCCACAATTACTGCTTCTGCGCACCACTGTCCTGGAGGTCCTAGGCAGTGCCGTTAAGTAAACAAAAGAAATAAAAGGTATAAGAATTGGAAAAGGGAGAACAAAACTGTCATGATTCACAAATGATGACTGTAGAACACACAGAGAATCTATACAAAGCTGCTAAGAAGAGCAGGGTTCCTGGATATGAAAGCACTGTGCAAAAATCTTCAACTTAAAACTTACTCGGGTCAGAGACTAGGAGGCTTACATGTCTGGGATGGAGTTCTTGCTTATGGGTGTTCATTCATCACAAATGAACTCATTCCTAGAACATTTAACTGAAATGCAGCACAAAAAGACTTAAGATGGGTGTGACCAGCAGGCTGTCTCTCTGTTTACATGTACTAGTAGGGCCAAGGAAGACCAAAACTGCAGCCTAGGGGTCTGCTGGTTCACCATTTTTAATCAACCCATGTCCCAGGGCACATCAACAATCAGGAAGGGTGAAGCCAAGGACCAGGAGAAAGTTCGCCCTTCATTGGCAACCTTAGCCTCTTTGCATGTGGATATGGCCTTGGAACCCAGAGCTGTCAGTCACCCTTTGTTCTCCAGCATGAAGCTCAATTAACATCTCAACATCTTGAGGAGATGTGGGGATGGAGCGATGGGGCAAGGAAGAGACAGCAACAGGCTTTGAATCTACTAAGATTTTGCTTCCACCGGATGATATTCCTGACTAGACCACATGTTCTTTCAGGTAAGATTAACACGTGGGAGAGTCTAGCATTCTCATTTTAAATTTTATTAGACGATATCCAGGGTTCGAAGGCCTTGCCCATCTCACCAGCCTCATCTCCTCACCTTGCTCCTTTCATTCCAACAAATCCAAACTATTTGGAATTCCCTGAACCAAGAAGCCTAGAGTCCCCATCGTCTTCCTATTCATTCCCATCTTCTCTGACCACTCTTTCCCCTGCTTTCCTCCCTCCCCAGCACCAACCCACAGAATTAATACATTTTCTCAGCACTTATTTTCTATGCATTATAAAACCTTATTATAACAAATAATTATAATTCAATACGGTATGTGTACTCCTGTCTATCTCCCTTACTGTGCTATGATCTCACGGAGAATAGGGACCATATTTTATTTTATTCACCTCTATCCCCAGAGCACAGTTGCTCAATCAATGTTGGTTTGAATGAATGAACGAGCATGAGTGAGTGTGTGTGTGTGTGTGTGTGTGCGTGCGCGCGCGTGCAGAAGATCTAGAATCTAACCCCTCCCATCCACCACACTCCATGGGTTCACCAAGGGAAGAATAACACTGGAGAGAGAGAGAGAAGGAACAAGAGAGAAATGTTGTTCTTGGACTGATGGGCCTCCACATGAAGGAGATAAGTTAGCCACAGGCCTGTGACTGAGCCATGATGGCCTCACAGAACTCCCTCAGCAATGGAAGGTCACTGCTGTCAGGGCAGCGCCCGGCTCCCCGGCCCCACTGAGACTAGATGTTTTCAAAGTGGTCTTGAGAGGCCAGCTGCTTCAGCTGAAAATGAATCTCTCTGGACACATTTGAAATGCCAGGGAGGAGGTTAATCAGGGAGATAACCAAGAGGACAGAGAGTGTACTACAGGGCCATTTCCAGCTGTTTATGGGAAAATGAAGAAATAGATGGTTAAAACAGGGTTGGCCTGGTGGGTAGAGATATGATATCACTTGGAAAAATATGAGCTAGTATGTAGTTAGATGGACAGTTTCTCTGCTGATACTGGGAATCACATTAAAGTCTCAATAAAGAGTTACTTTCTCACTCTAGGTGGGGGCATATTATGTGCATTGCTTTGCTAATTAAAAAAGGGATATAGCCTGTCAACATTTAAATCAAGTCTACTTCGATAAAGAAAAAAAAAAAAAGAAGCCGCCCAAGGGGAAAAGAAGAGAAATCACCCCAAAAAGCCAATTACGGAATTAATTATAAAATATAATAAAATATGCATATGATTGTGCTTTTGAAAAAGGGATGTAGCTTTTTTCTTGAATTTTTGAATTTTATTTTATTTATTTTTTATACAGCAGGTTCTTATTAGTGATCTATTTTATACATATTAGTGTATACATGTCAATCCCAATCTCCCAATTCATCACACCACCACCCGCCAACCACCACTTCCCCCCTTGGTGTCCATACGTTTGTTCTCTACATCTGTGTCTCTTTTTCTGCCTTGCAAACTGGTTCATCTGTACCATTTTTCTAGATTCCACATATATGTGTTAATATACGATATTTGTTTTTCTCTTTCTGACTTACTGCACTCTGTATGACAGTCTCTAGGTCCATCCACGTCTCTACAAATGACCCAATTTTGTTCCTTTCTATGGCTGAGTAATATTCCATTGTATATATGTACCACATCTTCTTTATCCATTCGTCTGTTGATGGGCATTTAGGTTGTTTCCATGACCTGGCTATTGTAAATAGCGCAGCAATGAACATTGGGGTGCATGTGTCTTTTTGAATTATGGTTTTCTCTAGGTATATGCCCAGTAGTGGGATTGTTGGGTCATATGGTAATTCTATTTTTAGTTTTTTAAGGAACCTCCATACTGTTCTCCATAGTGGCTGTATCAATTTACATTCCCACCAACAGTGCAAGAGGGTTCCCTTTTCTGGGATGTAGCTTTAAAAACAGAGAACTATAACACTTCTAGATGTGCACTTAAGAGAATATATTTTGTTTCATCGCCTTGCAAAGTAAATATGAGATTTACTCTCCCACATCTCAAGACATATTTCTTATTTGTTAAAGGAGGCTCACTAGCAGTTGACAGGATTAAGGTTGGTGCTTATTTTCTATTCTCCTCCCAGGGTTAACACGTGACATGAGGAGTTCCTTTTCACTAATACAAAGAACCTGAGGGGTATTCCTTAATGATTAAGCCAACAGATCTGCTTTAGAGCAGGTGAGTGGTCTAGACAGAAGCTCACTGCTCTGTAGTGGGGGAATTCATCTTCCATTTCTGTTGTTTAGACCTAAAAACAATTCACCAGATGGGATCTGGGCAGCCAAGTGTGACCACTTCCCTTGGTCTGATTATTAAACTTCAATTAATGCTTCTAAAATCACATTAGCTTTTTTGACAACCATAATATACTGCTGACTCATTCTGAGGCTGCAATTACCTAAATCCCGAAATATTTTTTCACATGTGGCTATTAAGCCAAACCCCATACTTTTACTTTGTTTTTTGGACTCTAGTGCAAGTCTTTGTCTCTCCCCAAAGTCCTTCTAGGTAGGTTTGGTCTGTTGTTTCAAAACGCCAAGATCTTTTTTGGATCTTAACTTCTGTCACTTTGACGTTAGTTATTCCTCCAAGATTCATACCATCCACCAATGTGATCTTTATGTCAGTACCACTGTCTAAAAGATATTTTAAAGTTGGCTAGAAAGGGGCTACGGACACAGCCTACAGCGTGCTTTCTGTACCATCATCTGGCCCGAATCTCTCTCATCCTAAGGATATCACCGATGATTGACATTTCCATACACACTTTCTCAACATTCCTCTAATCTACCAACAAAGTAACCCCAGGAATGAAAGTTAATCTAGTCTGACCTGCTTTTGGCAAAGCCCTGCTAATTACTAATGGCTGTTGCTTCCTTCACCAAGTGTTCAAAAATCATTGTCCTAATAATCCTTTTTAGAATATTTCCTGAGAAGGATGTCCATCTTACCATTTTATAGATTCATTTTATCTCCCTAGTTCCGTTTTTGAAATTTAAATACTTATCTATCTGCATCTTTCCTGTCGCTCTTGGTGATGCCAACATTTCTCCAACGTTGTGTGCTGGTTTGATGGTCTCAGCCTCAAGCTCCCTCTGTCTTCTTGGGCCTTGGGGCTTCACCTCATTTGGGGGCATAACAGCCTCTTGTCATGGCCTCATCTACTGTCTTCCTTCACCTCTATCCTACCCTTTCCAATCAGAGAAGTCATTTCCATGGCAGAAAAAATGCAAGCCAAACAGAAGCTCAGCAGTTTGGTTTCTCTCACATCCACCCCTCTTTGGTTTTATTATTCCAAACATAATTTTTGAAAGCCCTTTTTGTTACCTGTAGCATTTTTCACAATCCTCTGCTCACTCCGCACTCTGGTTCTTTCACAGCCCAGAAGCCACCCTCTGATATGGGCCTCAGTTGCATGGCGCAACCTTTCCTAAGCCTGGGGCCAAGGCCAGAACAGCACAGAGGAAGTGGCCGCACAGACGAGGCATGCCCTGAGGGAAGGGTTACCTAGAAAGTACAGCCTGCAATCACCTGGTCAAGGAGAAAAAGTAACAGGATACCTGGGAAGATGTTAGGGTCAGAGGTCAAGAAAAGCAGAATTGCTTATCAAGCTAGTGGAGTGATACAGAGGGCTAGCTAGCTACACTGTGGATGGGAAGTTAGGTCAGCAGCAAAGAGAGAGAACAGGTGCAGGTAAGCTCAAATGGCTCCAAACCCACATCCCCTTCTCCCTGGGCCATGAGCTCCTCAACTGGACAAAAGCCCTGGACTGTCTTTGGATCTCTAGCATAAAGCCTGACACACAGATGCTCAACATACTTGTGAATGAATTCATCAGATCGGCCCTGGCTCATCAGACCACACTGGGGGGATCCTGTAAATGGATCAGTCCAGGCTGGAGACCGTTCTTCCTACACATCCTTAAACAAGAGAGCTCCCTGGATGGTCACATACCTGTTCCTCCTTTGAACTGTGGGCAGCATGTTGTTGTCAGTTGTCCTGAAATGCGTTTCCCTTTCAGAGCCTCAGACCATGAGATCCTTTTTATTATTTCCCTCAACTTGGGGAATCTTTCCTCCTAGAGCCCAGGGTAGACTGTGGATGAGGACACGATTCTCTCCCTGGCTACCAGAGGTCCCAAGGCCTGGTTGCTTCTCAGACTCCTGCTTCTTTCACTTCAGCAGCCAATTCCTGTTTCTATGAGTCAGCTTCTATCTCATCTGAAAATACAGCCATGCCTGATGAATGTGTTCATGACATATTCTAAAAGGATGGCAATTAAACCGCCTCCTCAGGCGGATTCCCTAATCATGTTAAAACAGCACCATTTAAATATGCTGCGTATTACACTGTGGTGAGTCCCTACAGGAATCCAAGGCTAATACAAAGTGGTACTGGTTGATGAAGATTAGACGCGGTCATGGGTTAACTTGTGCTCGGCAGAATTCTAGGACAGCATTAAGTTAAAAGCCACTGTTGAAACCTTAACTTGGCGGCAGTCAGTCAAACTGAATAGAGTAACAACAAGAAAAGCCGTATCAAGGCCACTATGTCTCTTGGCAGGCACAGAGGGTCTGGAATCAGTGAATCATCAGGCTTCGGGCTGGCTAAGCCCAAACACAGCACTTTTGATAAAAGCAGATGCTTTGTTTGGCTGGTATCTATCTGCCCTTCCTCCGCTCCCACCCGCCCCATCCACCCTGCCCCCAACCATTCCTCATCCCCTTCTAAAGGACTGTGTTTGTAAAGGTTTCTTCTCAACTAACTCAAAGGCAGAATACAAGTGCTATGGTTTTGAGCAAATGTCCTCAGAGCCTCTGCAAGGAAAGATTTCACTCAACCAAACATATATAGGAACATACACCCTAGGCCCCTTTTCCAGGGCAGGCACCTTGGAAAAGCAGCCCTCACCCCTCAGGCACAAGCCTGAATGCCAACCACAGTCGTCCATGTACCTCCTCTGCCCACAGAGCTGTCAGGGAACGTGTAGACCCGTCGGGGAAGGAACTGTGGGCTTAATCACCTTGCTGCTGACACAGGCCCACAGGGAGGGCGGCCCCGGGGACGTGTCTGCTTTAATCAAATCAAAAACGTTTTTTAAAAAGGATCAAGTAATGAAAAAATGTGCTTTGTTTCATTACATGCTTAAGAGATTAGATATTTTCCTATTGAATTTTGTCTCTCATCTTAAAAAAAACCCACCTTCCTTTGAACACCAACCCCGTTGCGGCTCCTGCCTCATTTCTCTGCTTCCCACCAAATGCCCAGCCTCCTCTGCTGGCTCCTCAGAACAGTCTGTGCCGGGATTCCTCAGCGCTGGGTCCTAGGGGCCCTTCCCTTTATGCTTTACACAGCTCTCTCCTTTGCCGACGGCATCCATTTCCGGCTTTAACATCATTTCTCTGCAGACTCCTAACTTTATAACTTTTAGCCCAGACCTCTCTCCACAGCTCCAGGCTCATAATACCAACTGGTATTATGATTAACACCTCCACTCAGACACACACACATCTCAGACTTCGCACACGCAAAACAGACGTCTCGATTCCCTGCAATCTACCATCACCTCCTGCTACCGGGAAAAAGCCGCCCAACAACCAAACGAAGCCCTCCTCTCTCCAATCTTCTCCGTCTCCGTAAATGGTCCCACCCCCGACCCCCAGCTACCCGAGCCATACTTGACTGCCCCTCTCCCTCATCCCAGTTCCCGTAACTCTCAGTACGCCCGGTAGACTCTACCTACAAAACAGATCTTGAATCCACCCACCTTCATCTCCTCCACTGCCACACCAGAGCAGACCCCACTGCTTCCCATACTGTTGCAGTCGCCTCCTGCCCTCCCTCCAGCTCCTCTTCCATCAATCACTTCTCCACTGAATCTTCTAAAACTGCATCAGACCATGCTATTCCCTCGCTTAAAACCCTTTAAAGGCTTCCCTTGGCCCTACGGAGAAAATCTAAACTCCTTAGTGAGGTCTAGACCGGTACTGTCCAATAGAAATACAATGTGAAAAACATGTAATTTAAACTTTTCTAGTCACCAGTTGAAAAGAAATAGGTGAACTTAATTTTAATAATCTTTTAACCTAATATTTCAAAATTATCAATACATAGTAACATAAAAATATTAATGAAGTATTTTACATTCTCTTTTTATATTAAATCTTCAAATGTTCCCTCCCGCAGAGAGCCATTCCCTCCTCCCAATCCAAGGAACTCAGGGCTCTCTGATGTGACCTTCCTTGCACCTCCTCATTCTGCAGTATCTGTTGATGCATTTGTGCGCGTGCCCCATAAACTGGGCACTCCCTAAGGACAGGGCCCACATCTATTTTATTCTCCACTGGGTACCTGGTACCTAGCACAATACCTGGCACTAACTAAGCTCAATAAATATTCATCAAAGAATAAACAGTGAAGACACTGACATTAAGTGCTACGATCAGACAATTAGACAAGGGCTGGGCCAGCCCACCAAAGGGAGGCTCTGCTCTGTGTCTTAGCACAATGGTGTGCTGATCTTTCTGTGCACCGTAGGGTTGTTAGACCTGTAAGCATGAGCGGTGGCCAAGATGCACTGCTGTAGGGCAGCCCAGAGCAGACCCAGGTAGAGGGATTCCAGCGAGACTCCATCAACATGTGGGAAACTTTCTCCCCCATTAGCCGCAGGCATGGAACGTGATCTCAGGTTACACACAAGAATTAGGAGCCTCCCAGGAGGAAGGAAGGGCGGAAACCAACATCTGAGCCCCTGCTTCATGCCAGGTCCTGGGCTAGGTGCCCTCACTTGGGATTGTATTTGACCCCCAAGCCACCCTTTGAGGACGTGGAGATTCAGAAAGGTGAAGGAACTTACATAAGGTCACAAAGCTACCAGTCTGGTTGCCGGAATCAGCACCAAGGTCGCTAGCAGCTTTCTTTGATGTCCAGGGCTAAATCAACGTCCCAGCAAAAGTACCAGTGGCCTTCAGGGCCAGGTGTCACACAGCAGAGTTGGCAGGAGAAGAATAAACAGCTATGATCAGGTGGAAGCTGAGAGCAAGGACGTGACCTGCTCCACCCAGACCCCCCAGAAGGCGGTAACAGGCTCAAGAGTGAAAGTCAGAGTGCTGACGTTCGGGTGGAGCCTTCATGTTTAGTGACCAGTGAATCTTCACAGCACTCCTCAGAGGGGATTATTTTCACCCTCATTTTATAGTTTAGAACTTGCCCTAGTTCACACACCTAGTAGTGGATAAACAGGCATCTGAACTGAGACCTCTCACTTATGTGACTCGTGTTCTCACCTCTTGCCTCTTACTATGTTTGCAAGTGATTCTGGAACCACGGACAGTCCTCTGCATAAAGGCTGGGTCAACGTGGAAGGTTTCTCAGCCTTCTGTAATTTGTCAATAACAGCACAATCCGTAAACAGGAATACCCTCAGCGCTTGTGTTTGGGGCCTCAAAGGAGAGAGAGCTTGAAATTCTGCATGCAGTCCTGCAGCTAGTCTCTTAGAGACAGACTGCGTGGTGACAGCATTACAAAGCTGTGAACAGCAGGGTGGCCGTGGCCTGAGGGCTTATCACTCCTGTGGCTCCAGTCCAGGCCCCAGGAAGGCATCTCCTTCCATCAATGAGAGTAACTATAACTTCTCCAGCTCCCATCTCTCGCCAGGCTGGGATGGCTCCCAAATCCACATGTGATAAGAACATGAGTAGTCTGTAACTGCAGAGCATCTTCTGTTTACAATATGCTTTAACCTATACTGAGGGGCGTGAAAAACTCATAGTTTCTGACTTTCAGAAGACTGAAAAAACCTGACTTTTCTCAAACAGCATGCAGGAGGCCAGAAAAAAAAGGATTTAAAGCAAGTCAGTTGGGGTGGGGTGTGAGGGGTTGGGGGAAAGAGGAGATATTGAACAGCTCCACTCAACAAGGACAGCTTTGTGTAATTCTCTGATCATTCTCTTGGTTGCGGTTTGCAATCAGTTAAAAAAAAATGTCCTTTCGTTTTTCCCAGAACAGCTGAGAATGCACAGATCCCAGCCTTTAGGGCTGAAATCATCCCTGTGAGTAGAGGATTTAGGACTACTGTCAGGCAGCTGGTGGACCTGCAGGCATTTCCCATTCTCTGGGCTCCCCCAACCCTGGGCCGGTACAAGATGCCCAGCAGGGCTGAGCTCACCTCTGACCCAGCTGCTCCTGGCCTCAGCACACCAGGGGCCACCAGAGCCTGGATGTGCACCATTCCTCGGAATTCACTAACCTACATCCACAACAGCTGCGCTCAAACACCAAGTGGCATTTCAAAATGTTAGTAAAACTCAACTTGAAAATTTAAAAATAAAAATTCAATGCATGGGCTATTACTTTCTGGAGACATTCTTGGCTGTTAAGCCACGGTCATTCTGCTAACTCAATAAATGTACCTTCTATTAAATAGAATCTATTAGTCTATTAAATAAATTTTTTTCAACTCTAAACCCAACTTTTCCTCTGTGCACAAAAAGCTTCCAATTTGCAGACAGTAGACATGCCCATGTATAAATAATGTGCAGATGTTTGTGTGTGGATTTTCACACTGCAGATCCTTCTGATTAACTTTGAGCTAAAGGGTGATTTATTTGCATGTCTGGGGGAACATCTTGCTTTGCTAAGGAGAAAGCAATAGTTATAGAACTTGGTGGTTCTGAAGGGGAACACACAAAACAATTTTTCAGATGGGGGAACCAACACAGCCCAGAGTTAGGTCTTTAAAACAGTGTTTAGAGAAGGGTCTGCACAGATCCTGTGCCTTACACTTTTTCTTTAACTTTGAAGAGCTGACACCGTGACATGGTAGGTTACTTACTGCCTGGGAAAGGATACCGGATTTTAACTTGGGATAATTCTGCAGACTTTGTGGCCCCCATCAGTTAAAACACTTGTGACTAGTCAGTCAGCTCCACTCATGCACATTCATGAAACACCACATTGTCCAGCCACATGCTCCCACAGCACAAGGGGCAGAAGGAATTAGGCTCTCAGCAGCTGTTCCCAGGAATGCGTGCCTCCACGTACCCACAGGCAGGAAAAGGACCCACAGTGGACTCCAAGTGCTGATCCTGCAGCTACCCTGGCAACACAGACCTCTCACAACAGGAACTGGTCCCCTCTCAGCCCAAGGAAGGTCCCAGATTGAAATAGAAATTCATCCTTGAAGATAGATGAATCAAAGGGACACCAGCCAAACAATGCTAATGTCGAGAGGAAATCCCGTCTGCAGACCTCTCAGAGAAGCCTTGCTCTGCTTGCAGAACAAAGGCTTCTTCTGTGACATCAAGCAGCACGTTTAAGAGCTCCGGGCTTCTTGCTTTGGCTACCTTTCAAAACCACAAGTACATCCAAGGGCAGCCAAGACAACAACAAAGCCAAGTGATACAGGTCTCAGAACGAGGAGACCAACTCCCCTTCCAGGCCTGCCTTCTGCCTACTCTTGGCAGCCAAGGCTCTATCCTCCTCAAGGGGGTGTGTCTGAGATGCTGCAGTCAGACCCTGGGGACCGAAGCTTTCCATGCAAGAAGATAGCTCAGAGGATGCCCACGGCAGGGCCAGCCTTCTCGGGAGGCTATAGAGCGCGGTGTCTGGGGAAGTCCCTACAGTAGTTTCCAGGTCCTAATCCCAGCTCAGTCACCCACTAGGGTCTAATCTTAGGTGCTTCAATATCCCTGAACCATTTTCTCAACTGTAATGATGACAACATGCTGCTGCTAATAACGATGAAATCTGCTGTCCCTCACACAGGTTATGATGTTCAAACAAGACAATTTATGAACATATCCTTTAAGATATTTTAAAACTATAAAATGTTAAGAGGTAATAATTCATGTGGATATGACATATGTTTATATGACAGCTTAATAATGCAAATTTTTAGGTCAAAGGGGAGACTTCCTCTGCTTTCCCTGGGGCCTCCCACAGGTTGGATATTCAATTAATATTCAATCATAATAAAGGTGACTTTTTAATGACTAACAAGGCAAACATGTTTGTTGGGAAAACAGCGAACTTGCAACTTATCATAGTATTTCACAAGACAAGGAGGTGCCCGTCTGAAGGGCTTCCCTCTGAGTGTAGGCGGGTCCATATGAAGAGTGGGTGGGGTACTCCAAGATGGCTCCACCATCATCATGCCAACACCAAATGTGATGGAATGGAAGGCTTGCAGACTTGACATCTGGGCAAGTCACTCTTAGCTGAAGTTAACCCCTAATGCACTATGAAAAGAAACAAGTAAGGCCAAAAGAGTTTACAAGCCAAAAAAAAAAAAGAAAAAAAGAAAAAGAAAGAAAGAAAAAACCAATAATCTTGGGAATTATTGGTGCAGTGGTTAAGAATCCGCCTGCCAATGCAGGGGACACGGGTTCGAGTCCTGGACTGGGAAGATCCCACATGCCGCGGAGCAACTAAGCCCGTGCGCCACAACTACTGAGCCCATGTGCCACAACTACTGAAGCCGTCGCGCCTAGAGCCCGTGCTCTGCAACAAGAGAAGCCACCACAATGGGAAGCCCATGCACCGCAATGAAGAGTAGCCCCCGCTTGCTGCGACTAGAGAAAGCCTGTGCACAGCAACGACGACCCAACGCAGCCAAAAATGAATGAATGAATGAATTTTTTAAAAAATCAATAATCTTGTTAAAGGTAGACCTAACTAGTCTTAGGTCCCTAGACTCAGGGATCCAAAACTCTTAACTTTAAAACACATGTGGCTCTCAGCTTGCAGTGGTGAGTGAGCTGGGGCGGTGGGTGGGTGGTGTTTTCACAGCTCCACTGGGCTGTCAGAGCTGAGTTAGGAACAGAAATGCTGCTTCTCTCTCACAGTAGTTCTGCCCAGCACCTTAGTCACACTCTGTGCTCTGGAGCCTCAGGTTCTCATTCATATATCTTGTCCCCAGCTTTTCACATTCACAAATGTTACTTGTTGACACTGTGGATTGTTCCAAAGAATAAGTGAGGCAGCTCATAATCTTATTAGGAATACTTAAAAGGATTAAAAAAAAAAAAAAAGAATATACGGTACTTTGAACTCCTCAAAACTGGGAACATCTCAGGATATTTTTTTTTTTTTTTTAAATGTGCCAGGTAAATAAAACACATTAACAAGACTGCGGAGCAGGGGAAGAGGACTTTATGATCCTTTGACACAGAGCCACTCGCCTTCTCACTCAGCCTCATCTTGAAGGATGTGCATTTGTTACTTCTGTACTGACCTTCAACAATATTTTAAGTTAAGGAAAAAAGATGTGAATTTGGACAAACGTAATTCTGAATCAGAAACAAACCTAAACCAGCAGTGCTTGTTAAGTCTTCCACAGCCTGGACTTGAAACTCATGACTTGTGTCCACCTCCGATAAGATCTTTTACTGAGATCTGATCTATGTCCAAGTCAGTTTTCAAGTTAAAAAGCTTTGAACTGCTGGCAGGTTGACAGCTTGGGCCTTGGGTGTTTATCGAGAACGTCCTCAAGCTAGAAAGGGTGACTCCATTACCACCCTCGGCCCCTGGGAGTTTCCCCTGGTAGAGGAGACACCCAGCCTAGACCTTAGAACTTCAGGGAATGAGTTTGTGAACCGTCTCTGTGTGGTACGCCATGGATACCTAGCTCAATATAGAGTTTAACTTAATGAATAAAAAGTGGCCACAGGAAACCAGGTAACAGCTGGTTCTGACTCCACATAGTATAGCCTGGCATTTGTGCTTAATTTTGGCTAGCCAGAAGTTATGTTTCTTTGCTACCTCATAACCTTCCTAAGAGGGAGCGGTGATGGCTCTGCTTCTGCATCCCAGAGTGTTAGGTGCCAGTGATGCGACATTAACATTACCGTGCACAGGCATGCACCTCCACATGCACCTGTCATCAGCAGGCCACCCGGCGAGACTCCGCAGAGCAGAACCTTCTGACCCCCAGAACATGCTGGGGAACATTGTGGTTTGATGTCAGAAAGCTTGCAGACTCTCCAATGCTTTCTCCGGAGAATATCTGGGCCTCCACTTATTTTCTTCTTGTAATACTGCAGTTACACAACTAAAAATAATTCTGAACTCTTGCCTGCCTAGCTCTTTCCCAACATGTGTACTATTCGCCTCTCAACGTGCTACGCTCCAGCTGCAGGTGACCCCAGCTTGTTTTGGGTTTTTCAAACATGCCAAACTTGTTCCCACCCCCGGTTCCTTGCACTTGTTCTCCCTAGGCCCAGAGAGTTCTTCTCCTCAGAGACCTGTCCACCCTATAAAAAAAAGATACAACCCCAATAAATCTCTAGCGTATCACTCTAGTTCCTCTACATCACTGACTATAATCTGCAATTGTCTTGTTTATTTACTTGTATTTATTATCTGGGTCCCTCACTACAATGTTAGCTCTGGAAGGACACTGTTTCTGATGTTCCATTGTTATCCTGTTAGTTCACGTATTTCCCCACCCTGTAAGAGGGCAATGATTTGACAGCTAGAATGTCTACTATGTCAGACCAGCACTTCAGCTAAGATACACAGAGGAAATCGGCAGAATTTTCCTGGTGAAGCAATGGTGCTTATAAAATCATTGTACTCTAATTAACACAGGTGCTCAATATATAGGCATGGAACAAATAAATGAGCTAGGATCAAAATGGCTTTCCTTGCTACAGGGTAGGACAAAAAGAGAGACACCAGGAGATACAGCAGAAGAAAGCATCCCCTGCTTTACCCGATAGCATCACAGGTTGCTGGTCTTCCTCAACAGGAAAAGGGGTGCAGAGTTTCTAAACCAGCTCTAACAAGCAGGGTCACAACCAGGTCCATTATAGATGCAGAGAAGAAGCCTTTACAACAATGAGGCTTATTTACCCAGGTCCCTGGTGGATAGAAGGAGAAATCAATTCTTGTTCTAAAGTATCCTGAAGCTGACCCGATGATACATCCATACACAATTTTATTTCAGCATGTTGACAACTAAATACAGGTATCCCTGCTTTTCGAAAGTTTGCTTTACATCATTTAGCTTTTAGGAAGAGACCTACGTTAGTACCTGATTTCAGTAATCAAAAGAAATCTGAAGAGGATTTTTGCTTTTGTGAAAAAAGGTGAAAAGTGAAAACAGTGTTCAGTGTCTGTTTTCAGGAAGCTGTGACAGATGCAGTGTGCACCCAGAGCAGCAGCAAGAGTGGCGCCACCAAGCTCCTCTGGAACTACACTCAGTGTCTCAGCATCAAGCTGCCCTAGCTTTGAACTGTCTGTGAGCACCTGGGCTTTATCTCCATTCATCTTGTGCATCTGTTAGCAAGATGTGTCCTAAGGTAATTTTTTCTACATTTCACACCGTTTCAGCTTATGGAAGGTTTCACAGGAAAGCTCTGGATAGTGGGGGCCGCCTACACCAGGAGAGGCAGCTCCTGATTAATAGACATCCCGGCATCTCTATAGAACTCGATGGACCAGTGCCTTTTGTGAGTTATAGTCATTTTTATAAAGGGGGAAAGTGTCTAATGGGAAGAAAATGAATGCAGATTAACTGGAGTGAAATCATCTAAATATGTCATTGAGAAATGACTGAGAAGCAACAGCCTCTGTTCTGAGGAAATAAGATATACTAGTTCTACACAGTGAGATGGATATACATTTGCAGTGTTTTAAACGATTTTGAAGACTCACTTTCAAAAAAACCCTATTTCAACCATGCAGTTTAATTTCTGTTCTCCGGGCTTTCGCAGTAGTGTTTCCTGGCTTTGTTCACACTGCATCCTGACCTGGAGGTGCCTCCCCCTCTTCAACACCTGCAGACACCTTCTCTTTACTTAAAACACAGATCAAATGTGAAACCTTCCCTGAACTTCAATTTCCCTCCAAGAAGGAATTAAACATTTCCCTCTCCATATTTCCATAGCAACTTACATACACAGGCATTTCACCTACAGTTGCTTTTCATATTGCAAACTGGATGTAATTAAATACATAGAGAACGTGAATTGCAGTGCCTAGACTGGCTGCAGGTTCTGTAACATGCTGGTGCTATGGAACTGCCGCTGCTTGTTGCTATAGAAACGTAAGGCTGAATGAATGGCTGGCGGCTCATTTTGTGAACTGGGCTGGAATTTATTTTGCATCTTATTTCACTTGTGTCTCATATTTTTCATTACAATGGGTCATAAAAGTGATAACATGTGTATAAGAAGTCCTGGTTAATGATAATATTGTCTAGAGCTAGGAAAATAAAGGCCATGACTTATGCAAAAGTCAAGGGTAATAAATTCTTTGAAAATATAAAAAAGAAAAATAAGAATTGGATGGATGTAGTTCATAATCTGATGCTATGATAAAAAAAAATGCTGTGGTTCCTTTTGAGGGACTTAATGATATAGGAAGTTGGCCTTCAAAGTACTCTCAAATACTGGAAGATATTAAGAAATGGTTCTTTTTTTAGATGTTAGTTATTTTTAAATAGATCTTTATTGGAGTATAATTGCTTCACAATACTGTGTTAGTCTCTGTCGTACAACAAAGTGAATCAGCCACATGCACACATACATCCCCATATCCCCTCCCCTGTGAGCCTTCCTCTCACCCTCCCTATCCCACCCCTCTAGGTCATCGCAAAGCACCGAGCTGATCTCCCTGTGCTATGCTGCTGCTTCCCACTAGCATTTGGTAGTATGTGTCTCTCACTTTGCCCCAGCTTCCGCGCCCTGCCCTGCCGCGCTCCATGTCCTCAAGTCCACTCTCTATATCTACATCTTTATTCCTGCCCTGCCTCTAGGTTCATCAGTATCATTTTTTTTCTTTTTTTTTTTTAGATTCCATATATATGTGTTAGCATACGGTATTTGTTTTTCTCTTTCTGACTTACTTCACTCTGTATGACAGACTCTAGGTCCATCCACCTCACTACAAATAACTTAATTTCGTTTCTTTTTATGGCTGAGTAATATTCCATTGTATATATGTACCACATCTTCTTTACCCATTCATCTGTCGATGGGCATTTAGGTTGCTTCCATGACCTGGCTATTGTAAATGGTGCTGCAATGAACATTGGGGTACATCTGTCTTTTTGAATCATGGCTTTCTCGGGGTATAAGCCCAGTAGTGGGATTGCTGGGTCATATGGTAGTTCTGTTTTTAGTTTTTTAAGGAACCTCCATACTGTTCTCCATAGTGGTTGTATCAATTTACATTCCCACCAACAGTGTAGGAGGGTTCCCTTTTTGCCACACCCTTTCCAGCATTTATTGTTTCTAGATTTTTTGATAATGGCCATTCTGACCGGTGTGAGGTAATACCTCATTGTAGTTTTGATTTTCATTTCTCTAATGATTAGTGATGTTGAGCATCTTTTCATGTTACAGTTTTTTATATTGTGGTTATTATGTTTTTTAAAATAAGAGTCCTTGTCTTTGAAAGACACATACCAAAATACTTACAGATAAAATGAGGTCTGAGATTTGCTTCAAAATAATACCAGAGGAAGGAAAGTGGGTGAGAGTACAGACAAAGCAGGCCTGGACATGAGTTGATAACTGTTGAAGCTGGGTGATGGGTCCACAGGAGTTAATGAACCTATCTTCTCTACTTTATGTATATATGACATTTTTCCTAAAAAAAGACTTAAAAAAAAAAAGCCCTTTAAAACAAATCATTTTCACTCATGAAATTAAAGAAGCTACCTGAAGGTGAATGTTTTGCCTTTCCAGTCTTGCAGTGGGTGCTCCTGGATGACGTCCTGGCTCAGAGGTGAGTGCTGCCGTGGGGATTTGGAATGGGGGAGGGTCCCCATGTGACTGAAATTATCACAGGACCTTACGGGAGGAGGGCCTTTCTTCTTCCGTGGAAGGGTGCCGTGTATAGACACGTCTTGATAGGCATCTGTGCGATGCTCAGCGAGAGGTGACTTGCTGCTCAGGAGGTCCATGGATGAGGCCAGGGGGAACTGGTGATTCACTGGCATGTTTCTGGGAAGGCTTGCAAACTTTCCCGCAGCCATGATTCTCAACTCTAAGTGGGGAAGAAAAGAGTGAAGGTATAAATCTAAGAAAAGCACCAGAACTGATTTCCCACTTACAAAAGGAAATGGAAATAGACCACATAACAAAAGAAAATGTTCACAGAGTGTTAAAGGACAAACACTGAGTGGCATCACTTGTGAAATTTAATACAATGGGCAGTTTACTCATCTCCTTTTTTCATCCTACAGAAGAATTCTCCTGGGTTGGCAGCAGATCCGCCAATGGAAAAGGGCAAATACATTTCAGAGACTTTAGAGGCACATGAGCCATTTTATTACTTCAGATGACTGAAGCCGATGGAAAAGCATGACTAACAAAAAAGAACACTGAGGAAAGACTCAAGGTTTCAGTAATAAATGCATTTGAGAAAACGTTCAAATATGTTAGATAATTAGCTCACGCATTCCCACCACCCTGTAAATGATAAGAACAGGTGAAGATGACTGGAATTCCTTAGCTGCTAGAACGCCTTCAGCGCCAGACCAGCCCCTCAGTTGTGCTACCCAGAGAGAGAGGACAGATCCTTTCTGTCAAAGACCTGCTGCTTATAAATAAATCAATGTTCGCTAATTAACGAAGACGGCCAGGGTCAGGGGTCAGGAGGTGGGCTACTCCTCCATACATCAGGGGCTCAGCGGGAGAGGAAAGCCACTGCGGGGGTGGGGGGGACCTCCATGTACAACCGTCCCCCAGAGGGGTCAGGGACCTGCTTGCCGCCAGCAGGGTTGAGCAATGTACATGGGTGCCTCTATAGTCAGGGAAGAGTGGGAAGGGTGGAGAAGGAAGAGAAAATAGGGTTGGGGGGCACGGATCATGGAAAGCAAAGGAAAATGCTGTGTGCAAAAGCAGCCCCGACAATTGTTCCCAGCTATGACCGGTAGCAGAAATGTTCACCCTGAGCAGAGTTTGCACCTCTGCCTCCTAAAAAACAAACTATGGTTTTGATCTAAGCCAAATTATATGACATTTTAAAGGCCAATATATAGAGATAAAGAAACACAAGACTGAATAAAAATTCGGGCTAGTCCCAGGAGACATAAGGATCCAGAATCTGCACCACTAGTCATGGTATCAGACTGGTCTAGAGATCACAGCTGCATAGCTAAGCCCAAAGTGCTGGTCTTCCCCGAGCCTGGTGAGGAGATCATCTCTTTGCACTGTGGTCTCTTCTCAAGCCTTGCAGCCCCCATTCCTCACAGACCACCCTTTCCACTGCAAAGGGAACGATGCTGAGTGAAAATCATCACTCACTAGCACCACCGCAGAGACAGTTCCACAAAGGAACCGGGGACTTGGGATGTGGCTTGGAGACAACCAAGAAGAACACAGCCCTCCAGAAGCTGGCAGAGTAAGAGGTGGAACCAGGACAAAGACAGCAGGGTATGCAAAGGAAGCAAATGACAACGCGCGCACACACACACACACACACACACACACACACACACACAATCCACTGTTCCTACAACAGAGACAGACACCCGAGTGCTGGCGGCTGGGTGGAAGGAGACCCTCCACGCAAGGCATATAATCTGAACCCTGTCCTCAGCTCTTTGCCAAGCCTGGTAATTCTGAGGCCTGTCAGCTCTGTGTCTATCTGGGACCACACAGAAGGCCTGCCTCCCAGCAGGTGCAGACAATGGACTGAGTCCCCACGTGGGCCCCTCCCAGGCCTGGCCAGTACCTGGCACACTGTCAGCACTTGTTCAATGTTAATCATCGTTATTAAAAAAGAAACCAAACTCCCCGGCCCTCCCGGCCTGACCACAGGTGACGTAAGCCGACGAGGATTCCCTCACCCTTCGCGCACACATTCATAGCTATGAACTCTCACCTGTCCGAGTAATCAGCACCTCCCTTCTTTATAGACAGGCCTGGATCATTCCCAAGAACCTGGTGGTGAGGCCCAAAGCTCCCCCACAGAACCTCTTCGTGTACAAAGGCCCACAGGGTTGGTCACATCTACCTCCAGGCTAGGACAACGGACCAGAGTTACCCTGGCTCCAGTGTCTCCAGTAGCCTGTTTCCTCTCTGCTTATCCAAGGTCTATCTATTTCAAGATTGAGCCGAAGTGCTTCAGAATGCCCTTCAGCAAGCTATCCTCACCTCAGTGTATTCTCAAGGGATGTTAACACCTGCCCTTCCTACTTTCAATTCAACAAACATTTAAGTGCCTACTCCAGATAAGAGACTCAGAGAAACAAAGATGCATAAGCCTCAATCCCAGACTATGAACTCAAAAGAGACAATACAGTTGACACCTGAACAATGAGGGGCTAATCTGCATATAACTTATAGTCAGCCCTGCATATCCACGGTTCCCCCGTATCCACAGATTCAACCAATCACGGACCATGTACTGTAGTATTTACTATTGAAAAATATCTGTGTATAAGTGGACCCGTGCAGTTCAAACCTGTGTTGTTCAAGGGTCAACTGTAATATAATTCATCAATGGGACCCTTAACATGCTGGAGTGAAGAATAATTAATTTTGACAAAAGGGCTCAAGGAGGATCTCAGAGAGGGCATCACTGGAGATGAAGGATTTTGAAAGGCTGAAAATTGTAGGGAAAAGCCCTCCAAGAGGATGTGACAACAGCAGATGCATAAGGGCAGGGAAGTGCCCCTACAGGCTCAGGAAACTGAGTCACGCGGTGTGGCTTGAGTCAAGTTGAGAAGCATTTCCTGGAAGAAGCACAGCTTAGGACCAGATCATGAAGTCTTGAAGGCTGTGTTAAGGTGTCTGAACCTGACTGTCAGTGCTAGGGAAGCTCGGGAAGGGTGGTGTGGAATCCCGTCTGTGCCTGGGTAGGGAGCTCTGGTCATTCTGGAGGGAGAGAAGGGAGGTGGGGAGGTCAGTCAGCAACAAGCCAGCAAGGAGTGATGGAGGACTCCGACCTGGGGCAGTGGCCACGGGAAGGGAAAGGAAGGGCAGAGCGAGGGGCTAGGAGCTCGAGGCCTCTGGCTGGGAGGAAGGAGGTCACAGCCAAGGGAGGACAGGGCTATGCTGTAACGCACTGAGTAGCACAAGAGGGAACCCCTGCGGGCAGGCGAGAGGGTAACAAGCTCACCACTGGGGCTGCTGAGTGTGAGGCACCGGTAGGGCAGTTCGGTCTAGCAGGCTAGATACTGGTATGTGCAATTAGGGGCCAGGACAGGATGTCGATTTTTAAGAGTCATCAACATCAAGGGAATATTTAAACCAGTGAGTAGATCCCTCAGCTGGTTATTATCAGCTGTGATAACAGTTGTGAAACTACCTCTTAAACTGTCAGGAACCATACAATATCCATGAATTATATCCTTACCCTCTCTCACCTGGGCTGCTTCAAGCCTATAAGGACCAACGCAAGGGATAAATTCTGAAAACTTAAATCGGCGCCTCTCAACCTGGCTGCACATTAAGAGTCCTCGGAGAAGCTTTTAAAATCCCCACACCCAAGCCGTGAGCCAGACCAACAAAATTACAGTCTCGGTGGGTAGGACCCTGGCATCAGTCTTGTTAAAGCTCCCCTAGTATTGTTCAGTGTGGAGCCAAGTTTGAGGACCACCAGGTAAGCGAGTTTCTTTAGTACAGAGCAACTGGCACCCAGATTAGTTTCTGGGTAACAGAATAGAATAACAATGAGAAAGCATCACTCAGGCAACAGAAGCGTTCCCTCATTCTTCATTCAACACACATTTAAGGAGGGCCTCCTGGGTGGAGGGGACTGTGTGGGTGTTGGAGACGGTGTCAAACGACTATCCTCACGAGGTTCCTACCCTGCAGAGGAAGCAGACAGTAAGTAATGACCATACGTGTTGGTGATTCCCAGTGCCGTGGGAGTGCGCAGAGCGGGGACTGGGGGCCTAGTTTAATCTAGCAGCCAGGAAAGGTTTCCCGGAGGAAGGGCTGCTGACCTGAAGGATGTGAAGTAGGGTTTAATTACCAGAGGGAGAAGATCATCCAAGCTGAAGTTTCCAGAGTTACAGTTAAATTTCTCAGCTGCAGTTAAATTGGAAATACACAGGCCAGGCTCTCCTCTACAACTTGCTGCCTCTAACTTGGGACTCTTTCCCATTAAAGTACAGCCTTGCCCTGTGTCTAGTCACTTGGAAAGACTGGCTCCAGCCTGGGCCCTATGTCAAGCTTGAATCCATCCAACGATGGGGGAGGTGGGCCCTGGCCAGAGACCTAACTTTAAACAAACAACCAACAACAACAAAAAAACTAAAGCGGGGCAGGGAATGGAAGGGAGAATTATAGGTGGAAGAAACTCATTTGCAGTCTGTTGGTTGCTCTGTTTCCTACCTGAGTTTACTTTTATTTTTTTCTAGACTCCAGGAACCTGGGGGAAATCCAGGGGTGGAAGTGCATGGAATCTAGGTTCAAGGTACGTACTTTCCATTCTGACAGAGGAGCCACAACCCCATTTGACCACTAGGCAGAATCTCAGCATGTGATATGTAGATGGAATCTCAGAGAATCAAGCCCCTCTCTTTTTCCAGATAAGGAAAATAAACGTTCATTCACTCAATATATAGTCTCCAAGAGTTTACAATGTACTAAAGCTGAGGATATAAAAACCTAGATGAGGTCCTGATCTCATTGAGCCTACACTGTGATGGGGAAGTCCAACCAACACAGACAACAAACTAGATAATATCCCAGTCGTAAGTACCCTAAAGAACATGAAACAGGATGACATGATAGAATACACTTGTTGGGGATGGAGGGCTATTTTATACTACAGTGGTCTGGGAAGACCTCTCTGAAGAGGTAACAATGACGTGAGACCTGAAAAAAGAGAAGGAACCAGTAAGAGAGGATCAAATGGAGTTCCAGGCAGGGGATTCGGCAAATGTGAAGGTCTTGAGGTGGGAACATGTGGTTGGAAGAGCACAGTGGAGACTAAATTCAAGTCTTGAGTGTTTGGCTCCTATGTTTTCTCCACTTGGGGATGTTTCTGTCTTGATGTTCCTAGTCATTATGTACTTCTTATGTACTATTTAATTTTTTTAAAATCAAACATGGTGTGACTCAGAACCTAGGCTTTGAAGTAAGACACAAGTTCAAATCCCTACTGTGCCAATGTCTTACTGTGTGGCCTGGGACAAGTGACTCAACTTCTCTGACAGTCAGTTTCTCATTTGTAAAAATGGGTTAACAATACCTATTTCATGGAGTTGTTGTGAAAAGTAAATGTGATTGTGTCTGTAAGCCCTTGACATACAGCAAGCATTCAAAAAATAGCAGGTCTCCTCTAGGCAGGGCAGGGACCATGTCTGTCTTGCTTGTAATTGTTTCCCTATCACAAAGAGAGTTCACAAATGAAGTCACTGCTTCTGGGGAAGACTGCAACCAGGAAGGGTGAGGAGGGAAATGTTTTAACCTAGAGCAATAGACGTAACAACAGCAAACCAAGTAGGATGTGGGCATAGATACACAGGCACACTAAGTGAGCTCATATGCCATCTTTAAATAAAAGCCCAGGTAAGACTTTGGCCATCCAACTTCACCTCTCTCTACTGTGCAGGTAAACAGACACAGTGTCCTGATTCAGTCTAATAAAAGATCTTGAAATATATACAAAGGTCAAAGACTCTACATCTTGATATGAAAATACGAGACCCATGTGAACGTTCAAAGAGCTGAAATCTTGATAGGGATGAGAGTGAGCCTGACACACTCCCAACCTATGTGCTACCTTCCTAACCCCGGTCAGCGGCTGTACTCTGAAATGCTTGTGAACAGCAGGACTGACTCACTTGCTTTATAAAGATGTCTCAAAGAAACTGATGATCACACGCAAGTCGAGACAGAGATAAGAAGCCCACTTGTTTGAATTTTTCTATTTTACTTCTTTTTTTTTCTATTTTTTTTTTTTCTATTTTACTTCTGAAATGAGATATTTTCAAGTTAAATTCACAGATGGTCATCTGATGTGGGCTTTAAGAACTTTCTATCATATTTTAAACTCTGGAAACGTAACCTTTTCACTGCCCCATTATGACCATGACAGAGAATTTACAATCCAGATCTGTAGTTTTATATCTTCTCTGCAGAGGCAGACAGGAAGAGGAGATGGAAAAACCACACATATAAAATTGGCTTATCCGCTAAGAATGAAGTTTTGCTTGGGTTTAGGAATTAAGAGTATCCCTTTATTTTGAAGTAAATTATGAAGTCTAGCCAAATGATTGAAGTATGAATAATTCCTCCATGGATTGTATTTCAAGCAACACAGCACAGGATCTACATGATAAGGGTCTTAAGATTAGCATCCATTTGACAAGCAGTCCTTTCTATATGAATAGGAGATTGAGATCTTGGTTAGTCATTCTGGAAATGTCACACTTCCCAGAGGCAGTTTAGGGAAAGTTGGAGTCAGGGAATGAGGGAGCCATTGGCATGGGAAGTTGTTTACGTTATATTCCATACGTCCCCTTGCACACTCACATACAACTGCTTGGCCTGTGGCTTCCCCCCTTTATTAACTGGGCAGCCCCTTGCCACTTGGGACTCTCTGAGCCCGGCCCCCAGCACCGAGGCCTCCCCCTTCCTCCCGGATCTCGCTTCACTCCTTGGCAACAAGCAGGGAGATTATCCGCCCTCAAACTGACCTTCCCTCCGCCGATGTGTTTTCCTTGGAGAGATCAGTGTAGCCTTGGTATATAAGGGTCAAGGTTTAAAAGAATCTCTGAATGCATGGCTCTACTTTCTATCTCAGCGAATGGCTTTAGGTGAAAGCAGACATGAGGTTAGGCGAGCAATCTTTCACCTTCGCACGTTGCTTCAAGTGAGTTAAAACCAAAACCAGAGTTTTCCACTCCCCCAACCCCCAGCCACGACCCACTGTTGTTACTCCACGAAACACGCCGGCTCGTCAGCTGCTTTGGAGCCCACTTGACTTCTCCCCGACGAGTGTCTACACCTGATCAAACTTTTAAAGTGGACGCAGCCTTAGCGGGTAAGGAAAGACGGGCTGAGACCGGAACCTCCTGCCTGTTGCGCCCACCGTCCCTTGTTTCCCAGCCTTCACCTCCCCTTCCCTCCCCTCTCCGACGCAGTGGGAGCGACACAACCAACTATTCATTCTTTCTCAACAAAGGGAGCGAGGGAGGGAGATGTCAACAGTTGCGGGGCGGGCTCCTTCGCTTTCTCTGCAAACTTTCCAAGAGATTAGTGGAGAAACCCGCCTCCTCCAAGCCCAGGGCTTCCCCCTCCCCGGCCCTCGCATCCCTCGACCCCCACCGGCTTCTGGGGCAGAGAGAGAGACGGGACCAGGAGGCGCGGCTGGATGCGCAGGGGGTCGGAGAGGCCAGCGCCTGGAAAGATGCCGCTCAAGAGCAAAGAGCAGAGATGCTCGTCGCACGTCGCTTCTCGCCTCCCGCCGCGGGCCCCTCCTGGGGAATCCCAGCCGGTTCAGAGGCCCCTAAGGGAGCAGCCCGGTCCCCCATTCAGCCACTCCAGTCCCCAATCGCCAACTCGGATGGGGGTGGGGTGCGCCGGTTCTACTTTCCCCATAGCCTGAAGTTCGCCGACAAACTTCCCAGTCCGTCCTGCAAGGGGAGGGGGAGGCCGAGGCGCCCCGAGAGGAGCCGCACGCCCGCGGGACACGCGGCGGAGACTCACCTCCCCGCGCGGCGCCCGGGCTCTCCGGCTGGGGCTCAGAGGCGCGGCACGGTCTGCTCTGCGCCGCGGCTGCTCCCGGAGCAGGAGCCGCTCATGATCGGTGGGGCGCGCCAGCCGAGAAGCCCGCGCGCCGCTCGCCTGTGCGCCCGGCGTTTGCGGCTCCGCTCCCGCCCCACCCCCGGCCGCGGCAGCTGCAGGCGCTGCTCTAAGCCGGCGGCGCGCACTCCGTCCCTCAACTGGTGATTTGCGGCTTCCCGGCCCCACCCCGGCGAGCCTATTCGCGCAGCCTTGCAGAGCCCCCCGCGACATTTACATGCGCTGACCTCGCCTTGCCCTCCTCTGCCCGGATTTTAGAGTTTGGCTCTCCTCGTACCTCCCGAGAAGCCAGTCCTCAAGTGTAGATCGACCACTTCCTCACTGTACGCCTCACGAGAGACAACCCCACCTAATCCACTCCTCTCCCCTCCCCGCGTTATTTCATTACCCAGCAGATCTGCTTTGCTTGTCTGCAGACACCTGGCTGGCTTTCAGTTTAAAGGGGTTTGATGGGGTAAAGACCAGGTAACCACAGATGACCAAGCCATGGGAACAAGCAAATCAATCACACCCACCTGGACATATTGAAAGCCAAGTGGGAGGTGGAAGTGGCACTCCAGTACTAGATGGCTTGGTGGGGTAAAAAATTGGAGCCTGGTGGAGGACTTACACTACCAGATATAAAGACCTATTATAAAGCTGTAGAAATAGTAATTGGCAGCAAGGATAGACGATAGAATAGAGAGACCAGAAACAGACCTATAGTATATGGTCACCTGATTTACATTCAAGATACTGATGTGATGCACTGGGGAAAGGGTGGTCTGTCTTTTCAGTAAATGATGCTGGATCAACTGAACACCCACATGGAGAAAAAAGAAGAATCTTGACCTCTACCTTATACCATACCAAAAAATCTATTCCAGAAGGATTTTAACTCTAACTGTATAAGGTAAAACAATAAAACCATCCAAAGTAAATATCAAAAAACATCTTCATGACCTTAAGGTGGGCAAAGACTTCTTAAACATATACAGCACTAACATAAAGGAAAAAAACTGATCATTGGATAACATTACAATTAAGAACTCCTGTTCATTCTAAGACACCATTAGTGAAAAAGCAAGCCACAGAGTGAGACAAGATAATTGCAACACACATATCCAAAAAAAGGACTTATATAGAATATATAAAGGACACTCACAAATCAGTAAGAAAAAGGCAGAAAAACCTAATTGAAAATAGGCAGAATATTTCAACAGGCATTTTTCAAGAGGGGATAAACAGGCATTTCTCAAAAAGTCAAAAAACATATGAAAAGGTTCTCAACTTATTAACTATCCCAGAAATGCAAGTTGAACTTGCAATGTGATCTCCCTTCACACCCACCAGAATAGCTAAAATTAGAGAATTTTGTATAACACTTTAGAAACCTATTTGGCATTTTCTACTATATTAACTTATAGTCTGTGACCTACCGATTCCATCCCTAGTTATATACCCAACAAAGATATATACACATATTCACCAAAAGACATGTTCAAAAATGCTTATAGCATCTCTCTTTATAACAGCCCAAAAGAAACAACCCAGATGTCCATTAACAGAAGAGAGAGAAACTGTGTAGAATACTATAAGAATGAATGGACTATGTCTACACTCAACAAGATGCATGACTCTCATGAATATGACGTTGAGTGAAAGAAACTAGACACAAATGGGTATATGTAAACTTCAAAAACAGCCAGAACATATCTATGATGTTAGAGGTGAAGATAGTGGTTATCTTGAGGAGTGTGTAGTGATGGAAAGGGAACCCAGAAGAGTCTCTAGGTGCTGGTAATATTCTATTTCTTGATCCAGGTTCTGGTTACATAGATGTGTCCTATTTAATAAAAAATAACTATCCCTCATTTTATAAAAATTGATTGGTTTGTGCACTGCTCTGTACATATGTTTTACTCCAATTAAAATATTTTTTAAATTGTGCCACGTTGGTATATTTTGTATCCTTTTCATTCCCCTAAGAAAGAACCATTGGCAAGGCTGCAAGATTCTAAGTGCAGCATTCTCAAGAATCAGTTTCTACCTTTTCCTTATGGGTGTTTTTGTGGGTTTGTCTTTATCTTTCCTGCCTCATTAGAAGCATAAACTTTTTTTGTAAGATTTTTTTGATGTGGAACATTTTTAAAGTCTTTATTGAATTTGTTACAATATTGCTTCTGTTTTATGTGCTGGTTTTTTGGCCCCAAGGCATGTGGGATTTTAGCTCCCCAACCAGGGATCGAACCCTCACCCCCTGCATTGGAAGGTGAAGTCTTAACCACTGGACCACAGGGAAGTCCCTAGAAGCATAAACTTTTAACTTTTGTTCGATCTTCCCAAAGTATTTAGTGCAGTGAATGTCAAACAGACCAGCTGGTACATTTCTAAACTGAATTATTAGAAAGACATTTACTGACTTTCTGTTGCTCTGAAGTGTCATTAAGAGCAGTGGTAAAACTTTGGTTTTTCTTGATTTTCAAAATTCCCTGAGCACCTACTATGGGTAAAGTTTCTACTGAGTGACGCACCATGGCGAGGTAGCAATAAAGACTAGAAGACAACTTACACAAGTCACTATCCCTCTCAGTCCCTCTATTTCCTCATGAGTGAGTGAGTAAATAAATGTTAGAAGTCAAGGAAATAATAGATGTGAAAGTGCCTAGCATATAATAGTTCTCATTAACTATTACTGGAACTGATGACACATCCTATTATTTGTCTTCACAATACCCCTGGTGAGGTAGGAGGCATCTCTATCCTGATTTATATGGGAGGAAACAGACTGAGAAAGATTAATTAATTTCAACTATAAATTCATTCAACAAACATTTGTTGTTTACCTACTATGTGCCAAGATCCATAGCTAGTGAGAAGCAGAGTCAGAATTTGAATCAGATATTTTAACTTCAAGTTCAGTGGTCTTTCCACCACATCACAACTACTTTCACATTTGTATCCCCAGTGCCTAGCACATAGTAGGTGATCAATACATTCATGGATGAGTAATAGGAGTTTTTTTTTTTTAATTAAAAAAATTTTTAATTTATTTTTGGCTGTGTTGGGTCTCTGTTGCTGTGCGCAGGCTTTCTCTAGTTGTGGTGAACAGGGGCTACTCTTCATTGCGATGTGCAGGCTTCTCATTGTGGTGGCTTCTCTTGTTGCGGAGCACGGGTTCTAGGTGAGCAAGCTTCAGTAGTTGTGGCTCACGGGCTCAGCAGTTGTGGCTTGCGGGCTCTAGAGCACAGGCTCAGTAGTTGTGGTGCGCAGGCTTAGTTGCTCTGCGGCATGTGGGATCTTCCTGGAGCAGGGCTCGAACCCCTGTCCCCTGCATTGGCAGGTGGATTCCTAACCACTGCACCACCAGGGAAGTCCCATAGGAGTATTTTTAATATAAGCTTTTGATTAGGTAATATGGTTCATATATTACACATGATTCACAAATTATATACACATACACACACACACACACACACACACTTTTATATATATATTAAATGGTATACAGTGAAAAGTCCCCCTCTTAACTCTTTCTCCCATCTGCCAGTCCCCTCCCACCGCAGGTAACAACTGTTTTTAATATGTGTGCCTGCCAGAATTTCTCTAAGTGTGTGTGTTATTCCCCACTCCTACACAAAAAGTAACATGCTATACCCATAGTTCTTCACTTTGCTTATTTTTTTCACTTAATATATCTTGGAGATTTACCCATATTAGTGCACGGTATTCCTTTGAAGAGATGTACCATAATTTATTCAATTAGTGCCCTATTGATGGACAGTTAGGTTGTCTCCAATCCTTTCCTATTACAAATGATACTGTAATGAATAATCTTGAACATATGTCATTGGTATGTGTAAGTATATCTGTAAGATAAATTTCCAGAGGTAAAATTGCTGAGTCAAAGGGTATATGCCTTTGTAATGTTGATAAGTAATGCCAAATTGCCATCCATAGGAATTGGACCAATTTACACACCCCAGCAATATAAGAAAACGTTTATTTCCCCACATTCTTTTCAGAAGGTATTAAACTTTTGAATTTTTGCCAATCTGGTAAGTAAAATATGAATTTTAGTGCAATTTAAATTTGCAGTTCTCATAATAAGTGAGGCTGCTCATCTTTTCATGTTGAGTAGCTATTTGTTTTTCTTTTTTGGAATTTGCACTTCTGTTTTTCTATCTATTTGTAGGTCTTTTTATTATGACTTTTTTAGGGCCCCCTTCCATATTAGGAAGCTTAGCTCTTTGTGGTATGAACTGCAAATATGTCCTCAATGATAATATTAAAGAAAAAAAGTGATATCTGTAAAGTCCTGTTATTTTAGGAAGCTCATTCCGGAAGCCATAAGGAGTGAACTAGAGAAGTGAGAGCCAAGGTGGGACACTGATTAGAAGGCTATAGCCATAGCCTTATTGTCACATGACAAGGGCTCTGACTAGGCTGGGGGCAGTGGAAATGGAAGTTAAGGACCAAAGTTATTACCAAGAAATAAATGGCAAGAGTTAATAATTAGCAATGATAATAACAGTAGCTACAACTGGTTTAGGAGTAACAACGACCAAGAACTATGCTGAGTGCTTTACCAGCTTTAAGCTGTGAGCTGGTACTATTATTGCCCCTATTTCACAAATGAGATAAGTGAGTTTTAGCAGTTAAGTAACTTACCCAAATTCACTCTAGATGTAAGTGGCAGAACCAAGGCAAACCCCAGGTCTATCTGACCCAGCTGCCTGGCAGAGTGAAGGGAAATGATCAAAGGTCTGCAGGCTGAGTACCTGAGTAATGCCTGGCTTGATGACAGATGTAGAAGAAGCCAGAGAACAGCTGCCGCGGGCTGGAGAGCAACATGCTCACTCTTAGGTACACCGAGCATTTTTCAAAGCCTTTCATGTATATGATCACTCTTCCCACAATGTCTCTGTGAGTCAAAGGGGCTAGTATTATCCCCATCTTACTGATGAGAAGACTGAGGCACCATGAAATTAAATAACCAGTCCCAGCTCATATGTCTTATTCTCTGGGCCACCTTCCCTAAAACTCAGAACAGGGCAGATTCCTTGCTTATATGTGTCTTACCGTCTCCTTTCCTTCCTGGAATTTGTCACAGTTCATAATTACACATTTATTTCTGTTATTTTTGTTTAACATCTGTTGCTCTATAGTCTCTAAGATCCAAGTCTGGTTTTGCGTTTGCTTTGTTCCTAGTTTGGCGCACATGATTGGCAGGCAGTAGATATATACTGAATGAATGAATGAACTCCTGGCCTCTAGACGGTTTGTCCTTTCATCTTTGTACTACATCATAAAGCTCCCTATAAGCTAAATAATATAATTCCATGGATGTGGGCTGTGCTATAAACAATCTGAGGATTCAGATTTCTTTAAGTCTACAGCTAGCTTCCACATTAATGTTTAGACAGCAAAACCCTGGGCTGCTTCAACCAAAGAGACATAAGAAAGGACAACATAATCAGTGAGATGGAGTTGATGACTTCAGGGCAGTGCACGAGGCTTTGTCAGGGAGCACTCACCCTGGAGCTGATCCCCTCCTGCCACAAAGTAATTTGTTGAGCTTCACCCCATAACATCATTAGTTAACAGGTAGCTGGGGCATGCACTTTAAGGAAGAATAACTCCTAAAATTTCAGCTTTGCCCAGCTCTAAATGGTAACAAGTAAGGAACAACAGATGCTTAAGCTATCACTGATGAAGACCAAACAGAAAATCTGAACCTGAGCAATCACAGACAGAGAGACTGACAATTCCCTGAGTTTACTATGTAATAAATCACTGACCCAAAGAAGGGACAGCTCTGACATATACCAGAGCAGCAAATGCTGTGGTATTTTCTGAAGCCTTACCCTCTAGGCTCCTGGCCCATGAAGAGTTAGCCATGGACTTGGTGTCATGGGAATCCCAGTCTACCAAGCAGAGAAGTCAACTCAGCTTCCAAAAGGCCTGTATGATGGCTATAAATGCCCTGTCATATTGGCTAGAGAAGTCACTGTAGGAGGGCTACAGTTCGATAGATCCTCAATAAATACTTACTTACTGAATGAGTGAGTGAGTGAGTGAGTGAAAAAGAGATGGAGTTCTTGGTAACACAGGCTCATTTTCTATACAAGGTGCACATTTGAACTACCTGTTCACCAAACTCTGGACCCTTGTCCCCAGTTACTTCCTTAATCTGATGAGCAGCTTTGCATTAATTAGCTTCCCAACTTATGCAACAGTTGGAAGGAAATACTCTAAAATGCCTCTGGATAATTATGGAATACCAGGTGATTTTAATTTCCTTATTTACACAGCTCCCCCTTTCCATTTTTTTCTTCAGTAAGCATGTATTATTTTTATTATTAAAAATGTCACTTAGAAAACCAATTCATTGAGCCCTACCATATGGAAATCATCACCAGCCCAGGGAGAGATGAAGATGAGTACATCAACAGGAACTTCTGTCCTTGGGGGGAATACAGCACAGGTACAGAGAGAAGGATTGGCTGCAACAGAGGTTCCTGTGCTGTGGGAAGGCAGAGAAGGGAGACATGGGTCACAGACTCTTGATGCTGGTGAAAATAAAGGAGAGAAGTTTTGAAGAAGAAATGCTTTACTATGGAAATGAAGAGCAAAGAAACAAATGTATGGGAAACCTAGTGCAATGGTCACCTGGCTGCCCTCTTGAGTTACAGTGGGGAAGGGCTCAGTTGAGATGCTGCAGACTGTCCAGTGGCAGGTGGAGGTGAGCTCTGCCAGCATTGTTCTAGTGCAGAAGAAGGAAGCTGGACAGTTAGAGCAAATGAAGGGAGCATGAAGCCTACCTATACAGGAGAAGCCAGGCTGATGGAAAAACCTCACTTACTTGGATATACTCATTCAATCTTTGAGAGCAAAGGTGGCCTTCCAGATGAGTGGGCTTCAGCCCAAGAGCATGATTTGTGAGATGTGGCTAAGACTCTCACACCTACCATCTTAAAAAAAAAAATCTTCTTAGCAATCTTATCACTTAAAACTCTATCTTTAGCTGCTCATTCCTTTGTGTTAGGCGCTGACCTCTCTCTGCCATCCTCCTTTTTGTAAAACAATGTTAATCCTTAATGGATGACTTAACAGAACACAGGCTCTAAATGTGCCCTTTGCCCAGTGCCTCTACTTCTAGGAATCTGTCCTGCACAAATGCTCACTCACCTGTACATACCAAGATATTGATAGCAGCATTATTTGCAGTTTTAAAAAAGTGTTTGCAGAGGGATGACTAAATTATAGCACACCTATACTATTCAGCTGATATGAATGAGGTAATTCTATAGATCCTGACACAGAAAGATATCTGTGAAATGTTATTAAGTGAAAAAAGCAAGCTACCCCATTAATGTAAATATAACAAACTTGTTATTTGTGTGGGATTATGTGTTTACATGTACAAAACATCTGGAAGAATTTCCTTCCATCAAACTGAGGGGTGAAGTTGACAGGAGTGAGAGAGGAATTTGCTTTTCCCTCCATGTTATCCTAAACTGTTTGCATTTTTTCCAATGAGCACTGATTGCTTTCATAATTAAAAATAATTTATACAGCACTTACTATGTGCCAGGTACTGTTCTAAGAGTTTTATGTATATTCACTCATTTAATTCTGACAATAATCCTGTGAGGTGGCACTATTCTTATCCCTTTTTATAGATAAGGACTCAGTCCTTGCCCAGGTCACACAGAGATATATAAAGGTGCTGAGCTTTGAACCCATGCCAGATGGCTCAGACTTCATGCTCTTAATCACTAGATCATAGTGCCTCAAAAAGATGATGTAAATAAATAAGTAGCACTGCTTTTAGAATCAGACACACCTGCATTTGAATCCCAGTTTCTCCTGATTAGTTGGGTGATTCTTAGCAAGTGTCTTACTTCTAGCTCAGTTTCCCCATCTGTAAAATGGAGATGATCGTCGCATACCTCATGAGACTGTTATGAGAACTACACAGATATGTTCAGCGCCAGGCGCTTAGCAAGTACTTGATAAATATAGACTATTTCCTCTATTAAGATTAAATTACCAGTCCTTTAATGCATGCTAATTTGATTGGCTGTTTTCTTGATTGGCTGCCTGGCCGCATCTGGTGCTTCAAGGTAAGTGCAGAAGGAGAACTTGGCAATAAGGGGGGAGCTGGCTCAGACCCAGGACACGAAAAGTGCTGAATTAACACTTCACTGTTTTCACAGTTTTGCCTACAGTCAGTCCAGTTAAGAAAACAAAATTAATAATATTTATGTGAGTTTTGAAATCATTCTGGGGTAAAATAGCACCATTCCATTTTTAGAATGAGGGTATTAAGTTTCAGGAATTTGTCCAAAGTCACTGAGCCAATTAAATAACAGAGTCAGGACTGAAATTTAGACTTTCTAATTCCACATCCACCCTCTTTTCACAAATCCCACTGTCTGAGTTGGTGGGGAAGTGGTGACTGCAGCCTCTCAGAAGGAAAGTGCTAGAGAAGTGGTAAGAGTCTGGTAGTAACAGTACCACTGGGGGGAAATGTGCCACCAATTCATGTGCAGTGTTGCTGAGGGTGGGGAATGGCCTTGCCCACACCTCAGAGATGACCCCTCCGGGTGGGGTCCACCCAGCCCAGGGTCAGGTTACCCTCTCCCTTTCTCTCTGCCCTTTAGAGTCCTTACCTTAACAGCAGTCATCATTCGACAAAACGGGACCCAAGCCCATCTGGGAGGAGACAGGGGGCCGCAGGCACGTGACTGCTGGAAGCTGGGGGAGGGTCCAGAGCGCAGGCTTGCTCACGGCTCTCAGCTTGGCAGCCTCCTGCCTCAGCCTGATCCTTCCTTATTTTCCAAAAGCCCCGGAGGTCAGGCAGGAGCCAAGGAGGGACTGTTCTCTCCTTTTGTGAGGGTCCAACCCCGCCACCCATTTTTCAGGCTCGACCAGTCCCTGTGAGGTCGGGGTCATTACCATTCTCCAGGGAGAAGAGAGGGCAACCAGAAATGGATCAGAAAGAGCCAGAGTTCTCGACCTTTTTTCCAACCAGACATGAACATTGCACAACTCACTCCCACGTGAGCACAAGGGGTGTGCGAGCTCAGGGCATGAGGTGCGATCCCACAACTTCCTCTGTCACTCAAGACACCCTCTGGTTACTAAAATGTGGGTAAATATTAAAGCTGGGTTTTTTATGCTATTATCTCTACTTTTGTGTATGCTTAAAAAATGCCATGATGAAATGTTAAAATAAACATTTTTAAAAGCCCTTTGGAACACAAACGTGTGAAAGCAGTGTTATCATAAAAACAATCTTGTGTCCGCCAGTTTATTTTTTAAATAAATTATTTACAGTCTGTGGTACTGCATTATCAGTAATGAGGTGCTTACCACATACCTCAGTACCCCAGCGGCAGAACAGCTGGGACTGCAAATTGGAAAACTGGCCAAGGTCATAAATCTGCTCCTTTCCTTTTCTCTGATTCCTTCCTCACATGAACCCCTCCGTCCCCATCACCCCCCTCCCCTCCACACACTTGGTTGGTGAGGGGCACTCTTTTTAGGTGGTGACCATTTGGAATTCCTTTGAGTGGCCCTGTTGACGGTATTGAGGTTACCAAATAGAACACAGTCAAGCACACTGGAATTGGCATAAGTATCTGCAACAAGGAGCAGACCACCAAATGCTCTGTGGGAGGAAACAAAGCCTAAATTTGAACGATGTCAGCTGTGTTTCCCAGCACTGGACTAAGAGCTTTACATACATCTCAGTTCATCCTTTCAGCAACCCAGAGAGATAGAGGTTAGTAAACCCATTTCACAGGTGAGAACACAGAGGCAGAGAAACTAGCCAAGTTGACATGGCTAAGATGTGATGACCCCTCAACTGGACTCCCTGACATTACTGCCGACATCACCTCACATCATGAACCCCTGTTTCTCAGAGAGAGGAGGAGAGCTTGGGTTGAATTTCTCAAGAATGGTGGGGAATAGTAACGTGATTCTTAAAAGAAGCAAGCTAGGTGGGTTGGGGTAAGACCTGAACTCACTGCCTGGCACTTGGTAGGTGTTCAATAGATATTTGTGAACTGGACTCTTGAACAGAGTTTCAGACACAGGATGGGGGTGGATGGGAGTCTCCAGCGTGCTGGGAGCATAGTCTGGACCTCCACACACTCTTGAATTTCCCCCATGGCAGAAAACCACGTAGACAGGTCACAGGTGTAAGTCACAGAGTCCCAGCCTCCTGTCCTTGAGCTCTTCCTACCCTGAGTGGTCTGGGAGCCACAGCCTCGCCATCTCTGGGGGCTTGTCAGAAATGCCGAATCTCAGCTCTCCACCCAAGACAGACTGACTCAGAACCCACATTTTAACCAGCTTCCCAGGTGACAGGTGCAGAGGCCCCGCCCTGGCTCAGCAACCTTCCGGCAGGGGAGGTGCTAGCAGTCATCCTGGGCATCCCTGGGCAGCCTGGGGAAATTTCCTTTTCCCCGTTCTAGGCTTAGGGGGGCTAAGACCATGTGCTACCCTAACCGCCTCCCGCTGGAAGGACCCGTCTAAATGGGAGTGGAGGCAGACCTCCCAGTTGTCAGCATTTCCAGGAAGTTCAAGCCCCTGTGTGTTCCCCATGTGACCTCGTCTGGCTCAGGGCTCAAGAACTCGGAGGGTGTGACAGGAGCGCTTCCTCACAGTGTGACCAGGCAGTGACAAACGCGCCACATGGAAGGAAATTAGTGAATAATCCTCGCATATTCTGCACTGAGTCATGTTGGCCTTTCTTGGGGATTGTGCTTCAGATGATCAGACTTGTGGTTTCTGTTTCTTTGTTCAGAGTTACACTGTTAACAAACACCTAGAGAGTGTCCCCCGAATATAAGGTGCTGGGGACAGCAGGTCAGGTGGATCCTGACCTTGAGACACTTTATAAAGAAATAATATTATACCGTTACCACCTTTGGTAACAAAGGTAAAATAAAGGACAGGTAAGATGCTCTGTCAACACAGACCGCGACGATTTGGTAACTACAAGGGACAGAAACTAGTGAACAGGAACTCCAGGGACCCTCCCTCCTCACCCCCACCTCCCTGCACACTCCCTCCCGTCTCCTGTACTGTCCTCTCCCATTTGCTCTGGGCCCTCAGTGCAGAGTGTAGTCTATAGTGACTGGTGGTGACCAGCCCTGCCCATTGCTCGAGCACCTACAATTGGCATCTCTGCGTGGTTTGCCCGTTCAATCCTCATGGTAGTGCCCTGAGTTAGTATTATTATCCCTCCTTTACAGATAAGGAAATTGAAGTTAAGTTGCCCAAGGTCACATGTCTAGAAAGTATTAGAGGAATATAGATTGGACAGGGTTTCTAAAGCCCAGATTGCTCCTTTCACACCTGGCTGCTTCAACCTCACCTGGCTCCTTGTGGTGTTTCAGGTGAGGGAGACACACAGAGAGTGGGGTACAGGGTGGCACCACACCGGGGGCTGTCAACTCCACTTATGCGTTCCTCTGGTGCCCGATCCAGGATTCCAGATGCCCTTCATGAATCACCAAGGGGTGAAAAGGGGACCCACCCCAGTGCTCAGAGGATTATTGAAGCCCATAAAGTTTGCGGGATGGTGTAAACTCCGTTTTAGAATGGGCTTTTTACTGGCTCTGTTTGGAAACAGAGATGAGGTAACTTAATAAAGCACTTTTGCATTTGAAACCCAGATGACAAGTACTGACCATTTACTCTTGGGACCTGAGAGCCAGACCATAAAGGCATAGAAAGATCGACAGGAAGTTCAGTCAAAGGAAGAGAGGCAAACGAGTTGATCTAAGTTTCAACCACCCTGTTTATATCTGAGACAACGCCTCAGAGGAGAGGTGATCCAAACCCAGACCCACAAATGTTTCAGCTCTTCACATTCCAGGGCACACTATTAGGTCTTCCCTATCAGGACACCGGAAGTTGAGTCTGCTACACTTCTTTCACAGTAGAGCTCCCTGGGGGTGGGGGGCGGATCCTTGCTCACCATCCAAAATGTGAGCCCTCTGGGCATGAATCCTCTCCTTCACCCCTCTCCAGGGCTCTCCTCTTACCTGGCCCATCTCTCCCTGCTCTTTTCACAGGGTGTCTTCCAAACCTCTCCTCCATGGATTCTTCTCTAAAGCCCTCTTCTCTGCCCTGATATCAATGTTCTCAAACTTGCCTGATCATAAGAATCACCTGGGAAATTTGACCTTGCAGCTCCCCAGGGTCCTCCCCTAGAGGTCTGGATTAGAAAGATCCAGGTGGAGAGTAGGAGACCAGGAGACCCCATGTTTAACCAGATCCCATGTGACCTTATAATCAGACACATTTGGGAAACCTGGATGGTTTCTGGATGGAAACCAGAGCCGGCTACAGTCCTCAAAGCCACCCACTCCTGTCCTGTGACAACACCTCTGATGCTCAAAGGACATTGACCCCCCCCAGCTCCAGTGACCTGCACCTGTACTCCACTTCCTCTGTCATCTACCATCCTATCTCTCTTCTTTCTTTCACCAAAGGCTCTGAAGTTCTGCAGTTGCCTCTGCCCCAGGCCCTCCATTGAAATTATTCTTCCTGAGGCTGACAATGACTTGCAAAGTACATGATCCAGTGGACACAATTCAGACACTGTGTTATTGACCTTTTTGCTACGTTTGACATTGGTGACCACTTCCTTTTTCGTGAATATTTCTACTCCCTTGAACTCTGAGACACCATTTCCCCCTGATTCTCCTCCTACCTCTTCCACATTTTCCAGTCTGTCTTCCTTGTGGGTCCACTTTCTCCAGCCACCTTGAAAGTGGATGTATCCATGTCCTGAACTCAGTCTATTCTTCCTGGTCATCACACACGCTTCCACAGTTTTAATGCAAACAGCTTCTTATGCTTCAGTTTTATATCCAGATGGCCTGCTAAATGTTGATTATGGCATGGACCGTTCAAAATTAGCACACCCAAACCTAACTAACTGAAAAGCCAGGTCCTCCTTGTTTCGTATTTTCATATGGCAAGATGGGACCTCCATCCAACTGGATGCCCAAGCTGGAACCCTGGAAGACATCCTGGGTCCCTATTTCTCTCCATCACCACCCCACACAAATACACACACAACCAACCACTCACCAAGTCCTGAGGACTTCATGCCTAACTAGTCCTCAAATTCATGCCCTCCTCTCCTTCTCCCCATGATCTCGCCAGTCAACTCCTCATCCTCTCTCACCTGGACATAGTCTCCCAGCTGGTCTCTCTCCCTCCCACCCTGCCTTCCACTCAGCCACCTGAGTGATGTTTCTAAAATGCAAGCCTGATCCCATCTCTCCATCAGTTAAAGCCCCTCAGGAGCTTCTTGTCACCCACAAGTTGAAGTCCATACTATTCAGAATGGCTCCCCCCAACTCACCACTTTACTCCATGCCTCTGTGTCAATGCTCAATTTCCTCCCTCCTAACCAACTTCCACTCCTCCCTCAGCCAGGCATCATGTCTCCAACAACTTCTTTTCTGACTCTGTACAGTGAGGTTAGTGACCCTCAAAAGTGGTCCTATAACACCCTACACTTACCAGATTACATTGGCAAACTCAGCTATTAACTGTGGAAAGAGGGAAAGTTTGAGGATAGTTTTACAGGTTTACAGCCTCCCTCTGGCCCTAGTTGTTACCATAGTGGCTGAGAGCTGGCTCTTCCTTGTACCTACAGATGTGTCTGAAGCCAATCCTCTCCTCCCACTGCCGCTCAGAGTGAAGCATGAGGATCACCCGGGGATCAGCCCACCTGTATCTCTGCCCCTCAAAGGGAGTGGCCTCTTCTGGCTATTGGCCAAGCTTCCAGAAACTTGGCTTTGAACCATTCATGTCTAACAGGTGGTCCAGATATTCTGGCAGAGACCATGAGTTTAAAGAGGGGGAAGGTAGAATCATAAAATGCTATGTTTCTGGACCACCTTAAACCCTAAGGGCCAGGTCACTGGTAAGGGAATACTGTGCTTGTGGATGTCCAGGTGGGAGGGAGGACACTAAACCACATACCTGCCCCCCTCAGGAATCCTGAGACATCAGAGCAGGCCTTCAAGAGGGCTATTTACAAGCCAATCTGCCGGCCTTTCTGGGAAGAAAAGTGGAGAGGCTGAGACTGATGCTAGAACCCCCAGGACCCCAGGGTGTACTCTCTTGAACACAGTGGAAGCAGATGCTGCCCTCGGCCTCTGTAGAAGCTCCCTGGATAAGCAGGGGATTCACACTATTATAGGAGACAGGATAGACCTTCACCTGGGCCTGGAGTGCTGAATAATGTCAGAAAGAATATTGTTGAATTAGAATCTGTGGAGTCCTTCAAATGTCCACTGACCCGATCCTAATGTGAACGCGTCACAACTCTTTCAAAGAGGGAGCCTGGAAAAGCTGACAGTGCCAGGCTATCTTTTGTAACCTATCAGAAGCCGGCCATGCTATGGGAAGGGCTAGAGTGGAAGCAGGAGCAATGAGTTCGGAGGAGGCAACAGAAGCAGCATGGCCAATCCAGATCATTAAAGCAGAAAATGGAAAACAGGGCTGCCATGTACAGTTGTGCAGGTTGTTCACTGCACAAGGTTGCTCAGTTGAAGCAGCAAATGAGGTCTGAAATCCAGCCTGTGCACCCATTTGCCAAGCTGTGTGTCCTGGTGTAGAACTGCATTTTCTGGGGAAAGGGGGTGCTTGTTTTTAATTTGCAAAAAGGCCTTATTTGGGATTGTCACAACCTTGATGGCGAAGACATTGGTAACAGCAGTGAGAAAGCTTAGGCGACGGCCAGAGAAACTCAGGATCTGGCAGAAAATAACAAGGGTTTTGGGGACCCAAGGGACCCTACTAGGTGGGGGTTCAGAATTTCAGCCTATTGAGATGCTTCCCAGGCCCAGTGACTATGTCCTCCACTTCCCTGTCACCCCCTCACCACCATCCCACTCCCTCCTTCCCACCTCCAGTCATCCAAGGCCCCCATGGCCAGGGGAAAGAAGGTCAATATATTCATGACTGTGGCCCCAGCCACCTAAACCCTAATGACCCATTCCTGAATGGGCTGGAGGACATCTAGTAAAAACAGATGTTCTCCTGAACTCCACCTGTGACCACCACTGCTCTCAGCTGTTAACGGAGACCTCAGTGGAGAGCGAGGGCACCAGCCTGTGGCCGAATGCCAAGTGAGAAGAGGCTGTTGAGTTTTCCCACTTTGTTCCTTTCCTATTTACAGCTTCACCTTAACAGCATCCACTCCTGGTTCTAGCTCCACGGGTTCTAACCTGCCAGGGGAACTTATAGGAGGATTATAGCCTCGTTCTGAAAGCTAACAGCACACGACGTAAGGGAACCTGGGGATTGCCTCCTGCCTTTTTGCCTTGGGACAGAAGGTGAGTACATCTTCTCACTTTCTGAGAAGGTGAGAAGCCTTTTAGGCACAGTGGAGGAGCCTTTTAGACACAGATGTGGAGAGAAGGCCAGAGTAGGGGGAGCTAGCTCTTCTGAGCCCCTGTTTATGCTGTATGTACATGGCCATATTTAGTTCTCCAACAACTCTGTAAAATAAATATCATTATCTCCATTTTACAGATGAAGAAACTGAACTTCAGACAGAAGAAATCTCCCTGGCCAGCTAGTAAGCTCTAGGGATCCATTTGAATTTCCTGGTCTGTCTGGCTCTTATATATGGGATTTTTTAACCAACAGTGTGTCACCTGTAAAGATTCTCCCCTGAGGAGAGAGAAACTCAAAATAGCGAAAAGGAACTGAAAAAGCTTGAGGAGTCTGGCTTTAGCACCTGAAGCCAATCTCCCTACAATTTCCCTTCCTATTCATACTTCCAGAACATTCTCGGGGGAAATTTCACTCCTTGCCTCTCCCACCACGCCCCCAAGGATTTTTACACAGGTAAAATCATTGCATTAAAGCTGCACCTTATGAGGGGGAGGAGGAGTGGGCAGAACTCTTGAGCTGAATTACACGTGAGCCAGCAAGGAAGAAACTTCTTTCTCTCCAGCCAGTTTCTCAGCCCACTGCTCAGCCAAAGCACCATCTCTCAGGGAACAATTGCAAGACCCACAGTTTAGTTAATACAATGTGAGCAGGAAGGGGCCATAAACAGTAATAGCAATGTTTACTGAGAGTTTGTTATGTAATAGCCAAGCACTGCTCCAGGGACATTACGTAGAGACCCGTGTAATCCTCGCACACATGCACACAAAGTACAAATGAGGAAACTGAGACCCAGAGAGGTGACAGCACTTGCCCAAAGTCTCCCAGCTCTTATGGTGGGGACTTGTAATCAAACTCACACAGCCTGGCTCTTAGGGGCTGCCCTGCCTCCCAGAGATTGTCTCTCCTCGCTGCCCCTGACTTCATTTCAGGGGTGAGGAACCAAGTCCAAGGGCAGAGCCAGGCAAGATGCGGGTCTTCTGACTGGGACCCAGGGCTCATGCCACCACCTAGGGCCGCCGAGCACCCAAGACTCCAGCAGTGTGCTAACTGCCCTTCACTCGGCTCAGATTTTAGATCCCAGCTAGCGCTCCGATCCAGAGAATTCTTAAATACCTATTATCTGTCTGACATCTGTACTGTACCTGAGTATCCCTAATGGGCTCATGGAAGGCTAAATATAGCTCCCCTCTCCCCTGCTCGGCAGCCAGCTACAAACAGAAGTCAGGAGGGACGGTGGCACCTCCCACATCCTGCGGTGCTCTCGATCATTCTAAGCACCTCCTGCAAGGCCAGCAAATATTTTGATAATCTTTCCCCTACAGGATTCTCCTGCGGAGAACAAATGGACATGGTCGGGAGCGATCTTTCAGCAGATTGCACAGGAAGTTACATCAATGGAGGGGATTTTGATTCTCAGGACTTTTGGGAAGGGAAGCGGTTTTGGAGGGAGGGCTGTGGGCAGCCGGCAGCGGACAGTGTCGAGGGGGAGGCAGCCAGGGTGGTGGGTACAAACGCAGCCTTCAGAGTCAGCCAGACCTGGGCTTGAGGACCAGCTCTGCCGCTGGAGAATGTGTGACCTCCCAAATAGCTCTGCTTCTCTCTGGTCCCCAGTTTCCCTACTATAAAATGGAGATGGTAAGAGCACTCATCTCCTAGACTGGCCCTGGGGAATTAGACACAATAACATAAGGGAAGCACGGAGCACAGGGCCTGGCACTTGCAGGTGCTGAATAACCGTAAATATAATTGTCCTCGTGGGATCCTTCACTTTCCTTGAAAGAAGCTCATAGGGTGTGTTGTCCGCTGTCACTGGTGCACTTTACTGAGCTTCCCTTAGGGGGCCTGACCCACAATGTGCCTTCTGGAAAGGAGGAATATCCCTGAGTGATGGGCCGCCCCTTGGCCACAAGTTCCTGCCACTGGAATAGAAGAGACTAGGGGGCCCATCCCTGCTGGCAACCATCTCCCCACATGTGTCGGGTCAGCTGGGCAATGAGGACAGCCCCTCAGATTCCTGGCATGGGACATTTCTTCACAAAGGCATAGTGTTTTGAAAAAGAGAAAACAAAATGAACAAACATTTATAAAAAGCAAAATAATATAAAGCCATTGAGACAAAAAAGACTCAGTACAGACTGAGTAGCATGGGGTGGAGTATGGGTTGGGCAGGACCACGGGGGGGGGACCTATTTGACACTGGTGGCCTTTTTTGCCCCCCTCATGCCCACTTTCTGGGCCTGCCCCCAGGGCCTCTTTCCAAAGATGAATTTGTCTCTATTTCCTGTGTCTACAGGCCCTGAAGGACAGGGACACAGAGGGCTGCCCTGGGGCCCAACATTCTTCTGGTGACTCACCAATCAGGCAGTGGGTGCCTGAAGCAGAAGAACCACTTCCTGTGTCCCTGAGCCACCAGTCATCCAGCTGATACCTGCCCCATTGCCATCTTCTCCTCTGAGAGCACTTGAGTCACTCGCAGGGGCAGGGTGGGACCTGGCTCAGGGAAGGGGCTGGGTGAAGAACCCAGGCCAGGCATGAACCTATGGTTTGGGGTGGGGCGAGCAGTGAACACACCGCTTTATCCACAAAGGAAACCTCACCTTCCTAGAGACATTGACCCCTCCCACCTGAACCTGAGAGGAGACATCGTCACAGTGGAAAGTCTTGGGGCCAACACACATGCCCTTGTACACACCCCACTCCCATCACATCCACACCACCGCAACAGATGCCTTCCTGAAGCCGCACCCCTGCTAATACTTCCTTTACACGGTCTGAGAATCCTGTTTGATGTTATAGGAAGAAAGTATGTGTCTAGATGTAGTGGTGTGTGTAGGGGGGTGGGAGGATGGGGCAGATTTTATGTAGGAAGGGAGAATGTTGACCAGAAACCCAAGCACACGGGCTAGAAAAATCTGAAAAACAGCTGCAGACTGTCTCTTCTCTGTGCCCTCAACTTACCAGCTCAGGCCCAGGGTCAGGGGAGGTACATGGCCAGCTTTGCACAGCAAGCTGATCTGGTTCTCGGACCTGGCACCTGGCTTTGAGCAATGGAAGTGGCTACCGTGGCCACCAGGTCCTGCAGAAGTCCGTGGAGTCCCTTGGCTGAGGCCCAGGTCCTGCCTGGTGGAAAAATGATGTTCCCTGTCCCTGGTTTGACTCTGCTGCTCCAGCCCCAGCACTCCCTCAGAGGCAGCCATGGGCCACAACACTTCATTAAGAAGGAGGTCAGATAACAGCCCAGGCCCTCTTTGGAAACCACACACTGGCCAGTGGCACGGAACCGACTAGCTCCCAGCCCTCCTAGGAGCCCCAGGCATCATATTTCAGTGCTTCTGCTTTAGCTACTCCCACAGGAAGGAGAAGGCCTGCTCCCGCCTTGTTTTTAATTTCAAGAATACTGCAATACCCTTGGGAATCCTCATGTTTTCATTACAGTCAGAGTGGCAGCTACCCGTGCACTTCAGAGGCTTTAGGGCTAATCCCGGTCAAGCCCAGAGCCGTGGTCTCTGGGAAGCAGACAAACAGGCCCAGAGACCCGTGAAGCATCCTGCTCTCTGTGGGGAGGGATCTTATTTGGAGAGATAAAGAATACATTCATAAAATAAGAAAACCATCATTTTAAAAAATTATTCACTTTTTAAAGATCAGCTTTGTGTGTGTGTGTGTGTGTGTGTGTGTGTTTGCATGTGTGTGCACGTGTGCTAGGAATTTTTCTAAAAGTGGAACACCTACACAGGCTTTCCTATTACATATACATATAATGATAATATACAGTACATTTACATAATGCTTTATGGTTTACAAAGTACTTTGATATGCCCATTCATTCATTCTCTTCATGAGCCCCAACAAAGAACCAGACACTTTTCTTATGCACGGCTGATGGGGGACACAGTGGTGAACAAGGCAGGAAAGACCCCACTTCCACCGAGCGCATGCTCTAGCTGGGGAGACAGACCACAAACAGCAGACAAGAGGTCAGCAAGATAAGTTCAGGGAGAGGTGAGTGCGTTGAAGATCACAAAGTCAGGTAAGGGCTAGAGCTGTGCTGTCCAGCGTGGCAGTCATTAGCTACACACAGTTATTTACATTTAAGTCCAACTTGATTGAAATTGAATAAAATCAAATATTCAGTTCTTCAGTTCACACTAGGCACATTTCAGGTCCTGAAGAGCCACCTCTGGCTAGCAGCTAGCAGTATAGCTACAGAACATTTGCATCATCACAGAAATTTCCACAGGACAGCAGTGAGCTAGAGTGACTGGGGCTAATTTCGCCTGGGCGGTCAAGGAAGCCCCCTCTGAGGAGGTGCCTTGAGTTGAAACCCCCAAATGAGAAGGAACCAACATCTCACAGGCCTGGGTGAGGGTTTGGGGGTGAGGGTGGGCAGACAGTTCCAGGCAGGCACCCTGGGGCAAAGGTCCAAATGTAGGCATGAGTTTGGCAAATTCGAGGAACAGGAAGAAGGTTAGTGTGACCGGAGTGTAATCAGCTGGAGGCTGGGGAGAAATGAGAATGGTGAGGTCAAAAGGGACAATAAAAACAGCTGGTGGCCAATGAGTGCAGTATGCCAGGTGTCCATGAGGTCAGTTCTATTACCCTCTTTTCACAGATGAGAACACAGACACAGAGAAGTAGACACTTCAGCCGAAGTCACACAGCTCCTGAGGGGACAGAGCTAGGATGTGTACAGGCTGTGGGGCGCTCGGCCTCTGTGCAGTGCTGCATCTCCACAGAGATGCCCTGCGAGGGCTTGGGACCCTATCTGGGCGTGATGGAGAGTCATTGCAGGCTCTTAGGCAGGACAGTGACCTCACCTATCGCCCTTTTAGGTGCTCGGTCTGCTCATAGTGGGGAGAATAGACTGCAGAGGGGGATACCTCATTATCCCAGGGATAACATCACTGTGGCTCTGACTAGGATAGCAGCAATTCTTTGTATTTTTTAAAGCCTAGTGAACACGGCACTTCTATTTTGGGGAGTTATCTTCAAGGACTTCGGCAGAAAAAACAATGCATCCTTTCTTTAAAAAAAAAAAAAAAAAACTCCAACGCACAATAGACATACCCCAATAATCATTTAGCGACAGGAAAGCCAGTTTTTGCCAGTCTCACCTAATTCCACTTAAAGATTCTTTTCTGTATTCTTTAGATTGTTGTCAAATTAAGCCGACGAACTTCCTAAGTTGGTCCCAGCTCCACCCAGCGTTGCTGCTACAGCTAGGAGAAGACGGTGGAGTGTTAATTCAGGAGGGAACCCAAAGTGTGGGGTTCGTGTGTGCCAGAGGACCTTGTGGACTGTGCAGTATCTAAGCATCCTGATCTTGAGCATTTAGAGGAGCAGTTGCTAAGACTGCAGTGATAACCTTGCCTCTCCAGACCAATACATCCTGTGACACTGATGTTGGATGTGGTGTGTGTGTTTTCCAGGTTCTTTTGTAACAGAAGGAATAAAGGCAAACTGATAGGCCTCCCAGGGAGAGATGCATGCAGGTTATTTCACATAAATCTCCTCTGAGCTCCTGCACACGACTGCCTAAGGTGCTTATATAAAACGCAACTTCTAACCCCCTCCAGCCGTTAACACTCCCCTTCATCAAATTCCTATTGCCTCTTTTCCCACAGGGGATGGGATTAAGGGGCGCAAGATGGCTCAGCTAGTGTTCCCCTTCTAGCCACAGCTGCCTCCTGAGGCCCAGAGCACGGTGGCCTGTTTTGGGGTGCAGGTTCAGGTCGAGGTCACATTTCTGCGGTGTTCCCCACACCTGACCCCCTTTCACCTGTATCAGGTTACCTAACCTCTCTGTGGCTCCCTTTCTTCATCCCTAAAATTAGGATAATTATTGTTAACTATTGTTCTATCTCACAGTGCTGTTGTGAGAACTAAATAAGTTCGAATTAAATAAGTAAAACAGAACAATTAGCATTGCTAGTGATGACATCAGATTATCATTACCGGAAGGGAGAGGATAGGAAAAAAGGTAGCCAAATCCAAAGCCCGGTCTCAAGGCAATGACCAATAAGGATCCAGAATCACCCAGGAAACAACCACCCCGGAGCCTGTGCAGGTTAGTCAGGGGATTCTCCCAAGCTCCAGGTGCTGCCCCAGAAGTAGTCACTTCCTGGGCTGGATCAGCACCACCCTGCAGCCCGGGCCACAGCTTCACTGGCCCAGCATGGCCGGCACTCTGGGGCAAAGCAGCAGCCAGCCAGGCTGCCTCCTACCTTGCCTGTCCCCCTCCTCCCAGGTTGGCTTTGGTCAGATGCAGCGGCTCCTACAGGCTCCTCGGTTTGGTGTGAGGAAGTTAAGGTGGCACAGGCAAGGCTGGGGCTGCTTTCTGTGGTTCTGCCAGAGGGTGGGTGACCCAGGCCTCGGGGTGGTTGGACCTGGGCCTGCAGCCTCTCCTGGGATTGCCGGCCCGGGCTGCTGAGCTCACACTGCCCATGCCGCCCAGATGCCTCTTTGCCTGTTGTCTCAACGGCTGATGATATAATTCTAAGTAACAGTGACTCACAGGACAGCAGTTCCTTTTTTCGCCAGAGCTGTCTTATGTAGGTGGAGCCTTCCTCCCAGGTAAAGAAGGCCTTTACCTTTCAGTAGAAGTAGAGGGAGGCGCAAAATTGTCTGAGTTTGAATTTGGCTCTACCACCTACAAAGTCGTATGACCTTGGACAAGTTATTTAATCTCAGGTTCTTTACCCACAAAATGGGGATAATAACAGTACTTACATCATAGGGTTATTATGAGAGTTAAATGAGTTAATATCTATACAGAGCTTAAAGCAGTGCCTGGCACATAGTAAATACCTATATAAGTGTTTTAAACGTAAATGTCCAATAATAGGAGATTGGTTACATAAAATCTATATAATGGAATACTACACAGTCATTAAAATCTCTGTTGTAAAAGAATTGTGATATGGAACTATATTCATGATCTCCTACTGAGTGACATGACAGACTCTAAAACAAACCACAGTATACCATTATTGTTGAGAAGAAAATAAATCCATATACACTGAAAAGTACACTAAAAGTATATACACCAAAAGGGTGTTTTTCTATCTTATAAAATATCTATGTTCTGTGTGTTACTTTAGTAATAAAAAGCAATAAGAAAACAATAAAAATCATTCAGTAATAAAAACAATAACAATTATTCAAATGTAGTAGATATACATAATCCAGAGTAAGTGATCATGCTTTAAAATGATGATGATGATGATGATAGTAATAATGATAGTTCCCAAGCCCAGATCATTCAAAGCTGAGGCTGACAGGTAACGACGACCACCATATGCTTTAATGATTAGCCAAATGTTATTATTGAAAAGAAAAAATAATAATATCGCATGCTTAAATGGCTATAACATACTATTTTCCTTCTGGGAATAATCAAAAACTGACCATACCAACACAGCCAGATTTAAATCTTACCTAAGCAACAGGTGACCAACATACGTAAAATAAACAAAGAAGGAAATGGCAGTGTGTAGAAGCAATGAACTGAGCGTGCTTTGCAAGGTGACGAGTGAAGGAGAGTCACGAAAGTCGCCTGCGTAGACAGGATGGGGTGGGGTAGAGGAGCATTCCTCCAGCCATTGAGTCAGAGGTTTCAAGAAGGAAACGGAACTTCAGGGGCTGCTAAAATAAAGGAAGGAGATAAGCATCTCCCTTTTGCTGCTCACTTGTGTAGAACTTGAATGGAGAAAAGGATAAGAACTGCTCCCTGAACCATGACGTTCAGTAATGAGCAGACTTCTCAGCTCTGTCCCCAAGCCACTGCTCACCCTGTTCCAGGGGCTTACAAAACAATTAAAACCCCAGACACACTGCATCTGGGCTCTGGTGACTGGGCCTAATGTGAAAGTGAACCCTCTGTGTGTCAAAGAACAGGCAGTAGGCTGAATCCAAAAACCATCCTAACCTCGCTTCCAAGACCTGGCTGTGACTGGAGCTCCCGGTAACACTCACCGTTTCACATAGCCCTTTCCCAGATCCAACCACCAGTGGGTCCTGGGCAAGTTGTCATGATCTTTTTCATCTCCATGTTTTCAGCTCACAAATTTTCTCCACGGCATCCGTTACCCTCAGAAGATGTAAAGAACTTTGAAAAAAAAAAAAAAATACTTGTTGTGAATTCTGAAATTGTGCTGGCCGAATGAAACTTCTGACTGACAGAAACCGGTTTCAGTTCCCCCTTCTATCTTTGCAATGTCGCCAACATAAAGTCCCTCATATAACTGACCCTATTCACAAACCATGTTGCAATCCACATGAAAAGATCATTGCAATAATCCCCTAAACCCCTCAACTAGCTGGAATTACTTCTTTCTTTCCAAAGAACCATGGGGTCCTGGGGCTGCCTTGGCCCCTGCCAGGGCTGTGCCCGGCGCACAGGCAGGAGGAGGCTGGCAGGCTGTTCTGTTTTTCAGCGAGAGCTGGCCGTGATTAGAACACCCAGATGCTTTCTGTGGATGCTTGTGCGGGATCAGCTTCCAAGCTTATTAAAACAGGGGTCACACAATTTGTATCAGGAGAACTGATTGCACATTTGAAGAAGGCAATGAAAAGAATCACTAGGAGAAGAGCCACAATCACCTGAAAAAAGAACTCCTTGTGTTTAGAGAAGGGAGGGCAGGGGAGGCCGGATGAAGTCAGAGCTTTTTCCTTCCAAAAGCTTCTGGTTCGAAGCCAGGGAGAAGGAAGGGACAAGCGCTGTCACAGGCTTCCTGAGGACCCCTGACTGTGAGGCACATGAGGTAACACCAGGCCTTCCCCGAGGTGAGGATGTTTCCCTTGTCCTTGCAGCAGAACCGGCTTTCTGACCCCAAGAGTTGGAGAGGCTACACTGATTTACAGCCACGTCTCTTTTCCCTTCTTTCTGATCCTCCCAGTCTGTGGTCTGTTCAAAGCGTCCTCAAGGGAAACAGAGGCCAATGAATCTGCCTAACCGGGAAGTGGTTTTGAGCCAAGACCGACACTGTGACACACACTTTGTCTTAAAACGGGTCCCTTGCGCTTCAGTGGAGCACAGCTGTGGTCTGTGCAGGTGTTTGCAGAGGTTCCCAGAACACAGAGCCCTCTCCCTCTGTGTAGGGGACCCTGTACAGGGGTGTCTTCAACCACTGGCGTTGGATGAGGACCGGCCCTGGTGAGGGCTCAGTGGGCAGCCCTCTTCTCAATTCCCACTCAGAACAGCAAGGAGGAAGGAGGGGAATATCTCCTGGACTAGAGATGGAAAGAGAAAAAAGAAGGCAATTTAGATGGAAAAGCTGTTGAGTTTTTTTTTTTTTTTTAATTCTATTTATCATTTACAGCTTTAGATTGGTGGAAAAAAAAAATCTTTATCTGATCAACGTAAACTTTCTCTGTAAGAACTGGAGTTTTGCTCCCATACCGTTATCTCGGTGGAATCTATTTCCTTGATGGAACAGCATGTAATTCTTTCACATCTCTATCTCAAATATATATATTTGAAAACAGGAAAAAAATATGTTATCTTTCCATAATTAATTCACAAAATAAATAGATCTGCTCAGTGCTGTGTTTGCTTTGCTTTCCTTCTGCAAAGCTGTTTCAGGGAACACATATCTTTAGATTCCTTTTCACGAGACAAAAAAAAAAAAAAAAAGGTTAGGCCAGCTTGACCAAATCCACAAGGGAATGAAATGAGTCCAGGAGCCCCAGTATTTTCAAAACAGTACAAATCCATTCCTGGTGGGACAGGGTATGGACGAGTGAGAGGCTGAAAACCAAGAGAGGCTGGCCAAGAGGTGGCTTCTTCCCTTGTGTGTCTTGCACCTGCTGGAAGGGCCATCTTGGAAGCCGGGCAAGCATAGCTATGCGGTGCCTGGCACAGCTGGGGCTGGAGAAGCCTTCCCCTCATGGTTCAGGTTTTTGCCACCTCTTCCTTTGCCCCTTGAAGGGTACTTCTGAGTGGGGAGAACTAAAACCCCAGCATCACTAATTTGGAGAGAACTTACCCTAGCAGGGCTAATCGGAGAACTCAGTGCAGAGCCTGAAGAACCCACCGAGCTCTGCCCAACCCCTCAGCTGCAAATCTCATCACCCTTCCCTAAAGGATGGCTGGTAAGGCTGAGAACAATTCCCCAAAGTGCAGCCCTGAGTGACGGCTGTGAATTCAAATCCCTGAACCGTGACTGCGTTCCAGCCCAGCGTTAGCTGCTCCCCTAATCCCACTTACCTCCCTCTCCTCTCCATCTGTTTATTTTCCATTGAAGTGACCGTTCCACTCCTTGAACCCTTAACACACACTGTTTCATGGCTGAGTTTTTCAGGTTTCTGCACACCAGTGTCTCCAAGAGCCTCCTACTCCCGCTTTATGTTTCTAACTCTCTTTTTTTTTTTTTAGAAATTCACGTTCTTTTTTATTTATTTATTTATTTATTTATTTATTTATTTATGACTGTGTTGAGTCTTCGTTTCTGTGCGAGGGCTTTCTCTAGTTGCGGCAAGTGGGGACCACTCCTCATCGCGGTGCGCGGGCCTCTCACCATCGCGGCCTCTCTTGTTGCGGAGCACAGGCTCCAGACGCGCAGGCTCAGTAATTGTGGCTCACGGGCCCAGTTGCTCCGTGGCATGTGGGATCTTCCCAGACTAGGGCTCGAACCCGTGTCCCCTGCATTGGCAGGCAGATTCTCAACCACTGCGCCACCAGGGAAGCCCTCTAACTCTCTTTAAGTGACCGTTTCACAGGCTCCCTAGGCTTCTCTGTGGCGCCCACTCCCTCTTCCTTCTCCATCCTTGTCCCTCTCTCACCTCCCCTGACACTGGCCTTCCCTCTCTGCCTTCTCCTTTCTGGCTCCTCCTCCTTCCTGCCATTTTTCTCTCTTTCTTTACTCCCACCACACTCCAAGGCCTGGTCCCCTAATAACCTAGTTTCTTATTGTCCTTAAAGGAAACTTCTTAGTAAGACTCACTAGGCCACACCTGATGGCTCTGGTCTCCACTGACCTTTCAGCCTCATGCAGTGTCACGCTTGCTCTCTGAACTCCTGCCACATGGTCCTCCTTCAGTTTCTCAAATGTGCTATATATGCTCCTACCATAGGACCTTGGGTCATGCTATTCCCTCTGTCTGGAACATTCCACCTCCTCCGTCTGCTTTCTCTAGTTAACTCCTTTTGTTAGTTATCTGTGGCTGTGTAACAAATTACCCCAAAGCCTACCAGCTTAAAACAGCAAACATTTGTTATCTCACAGTCTCTTTGTGTCAGGAATCTGGGAGCAGCTTAGCCAGATGGTTCTGGGTCAGGGTCTCTCAAGAGGTTACATCCAAGCGGTCAGCCTGGGCTCCAGTCACTGGAGCTGGAGGATCCTCCCAAAAGCTTACTCACTTGGCGCTTGGTAGACCTCAGTGCCTATCAGGCTGTTGGCATGGCCTCTCCGTGGGCTGCCTGAGTGTCCGTAGCATGTGGAAGCTGGCTTCTCCCAAAATGAATGATCAGAGAGAGAGAGAAGGAGCCCAAAACAGTAGCTGCAGTCTTTTGTAACCTAATCTTAGAAGGGACACGTCATACTTTCTGCCATATGCTATCGGCCAAGCAGACCAACCCTGGCACAGGGTGGGAGGAGACTACACATGGTCTGAATACCAGGGGGTGGGAGTCACTGGGGACCATCGTGGGAGGCTGGCTTAATGATCACTTCCTTTCCCTTGACATATATCTGTAGGATTTTGTGATTAAAGTTTATGGTCCGTTGGACCATAAGCTTCTTGAGAACAGGTATCTGCTTTGCTCATGTATCAGTCAGTTTTTGCTATGAAACAAACCAAATGAAAACTTAGTGGCTTTTTAAAGAAAAAGTGCTCATTTATTATTCCTCAAGCGTCTATGGGTCATTGGAGTTCTGCTGACCTGGACCAGGCTCTGCTGATCCGGCCGGGCTTGCTCATGCACCTGGCATCAGTTATCGGGTTAGCTGAGGCTGATGGGCCTGAAATGGCCTCCCTCCTCTGTCTGGCAGGTGGCTGGCCATTGGCTAGGACAATGAAAGTGAATGGGCCTGTGTCTCTCATTATTCAGCAGGCTAGGCAGGGCGTGTCTGCATGGCAGCTCTAGGGTTTCAAGAGCACAAGGCCTCTGGAAAGATTTGGAAAAGGTACAGTGTCACTTCTGCCACTTTCTATTGGTCAAGGCAAGTCACAAGCCCAGCCCAGATTCAGAAGTGGAGAAATAGACACAACCTCTTAAGGGAGGAGGCGAAAAGTCACACTGCAAAGGGGCTTGGATAATGGGAAGGGGAGAATGCCACCAATTTTGTAAACAATTTTCCACGGCACACCATAGTACCCCCAGAGCCTAGCACAGTGCCTGGCACATAGTAGGTACTCAATTAAAAGATTATTCTTGAATGAATGGGTTTGAGCACTTTACCTTTAGTTGTCCTTATTTTGCTCTTGGCTTGTCTCCCTCACTGTTATGCCAGTACCTTGGAGACAGGGAACATGTCGTATTCATGTTTGGGGTCCCACAACATTGACATGGCATTGGACTTGAGTGGTAATGAATAAATGTATCGCCAACGCTTTTCAAACGCTCTCTGTGCATCTCTACTGCTTTGCCTTCCTCAGAGTTTAAAATCTTCCACAGCAGATTTGCATAGGCTTTGCAATTTGACACCACAGGATCCTAAATCTGTCCTTTACCCGCTGTGTGACCCGGGCAAGTTCCTTCACCCAGCTGAGCCCCATTTTCTTTTTCCACAAAATGGGGGTGCCTATCTCAGAACTGCTGTAAGGTGCAATTGTACATGCCGGTGCTGAGCACTGTGGCAGGTACTGAACAAACGTCATGCCCTTCCATTTACCCTAATACCCTGCATCACCTTGACCTCTGGCCTCTCCAGCCCCAGCCCTGGCTCACTCCGCCTGTCCCCGGAAAGCCACATCTGTTCCACACCTCTCTGGGTCTCTTGAACACTATCAGTGGCATAAACATGAGTACAGCTAAGCTCCAATTAGCAGTGCAATTCCTGCTGCCCCAGATGGGCAGGAAGACCACCAATCATAGGTGATTTTTGCCACCACCTGGCTCAGCTCTGTAATCCTGAGGCCAAGAGGATCTTCCTCTGTGCCCCTCAGGTGTCTAGAGGCCCAGCTGCCTTCTGGTGCTCTGTCCTAATGCTGTTTGCCCTCCAGCCACCGTAACTGTGCTCGCCACTTAGGTCCACTTTGTAATCCTGTAGACATTTCTTCTTCCTAGGCTGGCTGTCTTATCTCTATGTCTTGTCTTTTCCTTCTTTACGTCTCCTTCTCGCCTCCTGTGCCTCATCGAACTCCCATCTGTCTTACCATTGTCGAGCTTTTTCCATATGTCAGGCCATAGGCTATGTACTTTATACTAACTCTCTCAGGAATTCCTACATCAACCCTATGGCGTAAGAACTATTACTATCATTTCCTTGATGAAGAGACTGAGGCTCAGAGAGTTCACATAACTTGCTCCTGGCTACACACTTGGTGGGTGGTAGAACCAGGGTGAGGCCTGGGTCCTGATCCCAGAGCTTTTACCCTCTCCCCCACTCTATACCCTTTATCCTCTGGTTGCGCGTCCCATGGCAACGTCCCGCTAGAATGTTCCTTCTGCTGTGTGGCTGGTCTACATGTTCTTGGTGTTTTCTTAAAAATGACCACCTTCCTCCTCAGCTCTTCATTCTCCCTTTCCCCTAGGGCGGTGCAGTTCAATAGAACTTTCTGTAGTGATGGAAATGTTCTCTGCATTGTCCATTATGGTAGTCACTAGACACATGTGGCTTTTGAGAATTTTTGATACGTGCCTAGCATGACTGAGAAATTGCATTTTAAATGTTATTTAATTGTAATTAAGTTAAATTTAAATAGTCACATGTGGCTACTGGCTACTGTATTGGACAACTCCAGGGTCTCATCTTCGTGGAGATAGGATGGGGAGTCAGGGTGGGGAAAGGGAGATGGGGAGAGAAGCAATTTGACGAAGCCACTGGAATATTTTCTCATGAATATTGAACTAAGACTAAGCTTCTCATAAGGAAAATTCATTTAGTGATGTCCAGATTCCTGGCCCAACATGCTTTCCTGGACTTCTGCCCTCCAATCACCAAATTCCTGGTGATGTCAGCAAGAATGCCAGGGTCTAGGAATTATGTTGAGGCTCTTCAGAGAGATGGCCTTCCTCTGCAACATGCAGATTGAAATGAACTCATTCCAATTAGGGAAAGAGTGAGAAATCACTGTCGTGAGTTTTCCTTCTGTGTGTGCTGCTGAAATCAATATTCAGTCAATACAACCTTTGGCCTGCCATTTGCCATTCTATAGAACTTCCCACACTATAGAATTTAATGCAGATTTTAAAACTCACAAGCAATGGTTCCAGAAACTGAAATTTTATTTTCTTTCTTTTTGAATCAAGACTGTTTCCAGGACTTCTACACAAAGAGACCTCAGAAATGGTTTCTTGATGGATATAGTGAGCCTTCAAAGATGAACAAATTTCTATTGGGAAAATCTGCCCGGTTCTGGAAGCAAAACAGTCATTCTTTTACCCATTTTTTCATCCAGCTTTTCATCTATCTACCCAAAAATATCTTCTGAGTTCTTAGCAAGTTCTAAAATACAGGTAGGGAAGGGGGAGTTAAAAAATGAGAAAGACAAATAACTTTTATAGATTCAACTTCTTTTTAATTTCAAAAGTAAATAGGTAAGTTTCATGCTAGTAACCCAAAGGACATATGGCATTAAGTCCGTTCTCTTAGTATCTTCTACCAGGTATTTTTTTAATCCATTCATTTAATTATCAAATATTGTCAAGTCCCTTTAATGCACAGACTGCCCATTTAGTTACTGTCACAAGAATTTTGAGGTTGTAAAGCACTTAAATTGTACTTTTATTAGGGAAGTTACCTCAATAAACCGCTATTTCTCTCTTCACATATCTGCTTCTCTCTAGGGTGGGGTTCCTTGAGGGTTGGAACATCATCTTATTGATTGCAGTGTCCTTGCTCCCTAGAACACTGCCTGGTGCATAGTAGGTGCTTATTAAAAGTTCCCTGAAGGAACATCAAACCACAGAAAATGTGACATTTGTCTAGATCCGTGATCCACACAGCATAGAAGTCAAAATCCCAAAGGAATCTGAAGTAACTTGCACTGAAATCAGCCTCCCATGAACTCACTGAATCCCTAGCTTCCTTAGTGATATTTTCATTCTCTAGTGTCTTAAAGGATAAGAAACCCTCTAAGGGCACTGATCACAAACAAGACCTTCTTTCTTTCTTGCCTTCTCTCTCTCTCTGCACATGTTCTGAAACTTCAGCGAGTTCAAAGGTTATCCTCTATCGACTCCTAACAACACAATATTTGGTGAAGATTTAAAGATTATAATACTGTCATCCATGATTTTCATAGTTTCATAAACTGTCACACCCATTTTTGACTTGTGCCTTTACAGATCAAAATGTGCTCTTGAAAGAAGCCTTTTTGAATATGAAAGTCACCCATTCTGCCTGTTTGTCATCCACATATACTCTTCTCTGGGCATCTTTCATAAAGTCCAGGGACAAAAACTGTATAAGGTATTTATTCATTTATTTGAACACTTGCTCAACAAATGTCTATTGCATGCCTACTATGCACCAGGCACTGCAATTCCATGTTGAGGTAAGACCTAATAAAATGATAAACCAGAAGTACCTTTTTGTTTTCCCTCCCTGCTTTGCTCCCTTGCTCAACTTCTAGAGCAAACATTATGTTGCCTGTTATGGGTTGGACTGTTTACCCCCAAAATTCGGATGTTGAAGTCCTAACCTCCGGTACGTCAGAATGTGACTATATTTGGAGATAGGGCCTTTAAAGAGGTATTTAAGGTAAAATGAGTTATATGGGTGGATGCTAATCTAATATGGCTGGCGTTTTTATAAGAAGAGGAGATTAGGGCTTCACTGGTGGCACAGTGGATAAGAATCTGCCTGCCAATGCAGGGGACACAGGTTCGATCCCTGGTCTGGGAAGATCCCACATGCCGCGGAGCAACTAAGCCCGTGTGCCACAACTACTGAGCCTGTGCTCTAGAGCCCGTGAGCCACAACTACTGAGCCTGCATGCCACAACTACTGAAGCCCACGTGCCTAGAGCCTGTGCTCCACAACAAGAGAAGCCACCACAATAAGAAGCCCGTGCACTGCAACAAAGAGTAGCCCCCGCCCTCCACAACTAGAGAAAGCCCATGAGCAGCAATGAAGACCCAACGCAACCAAAAATAAATTAAAAAAAAAAAAAAAAAAGAAGAGGAGATTAGGACACAGACATGTACAGAAGAAAGACCATGTGAAGACACAGGGAGAAGATGGCCATCTATAAACCAAGGAGATAGACCTCAGAAGAAATCAACCCTGCTGACATCTTGATCTTGAACTTCCAGCCTCCAGAACTGTGAGGAAAATAAATTTCTGCTGTTTAAGCCACCCAGTCTGAGGTACTTTGTTATTACAGCCTTAGCAGACTAACACTTTGGCAATTCATCATCCTTGTGTATATCTTTTCTTTTTTCTTCTGTTGTTTTCTCTTCCTTCTTTGTTTTGTTTTATTTTGAACTGTTGATGATCTCTTAGAGATGTTTTCTTTACTTTTCACTTGTGTGTCTTCTATCTCTGACTAGTTTGTAAGTTCCTCAAGGAAAAACCTAGGGAAACAAAGCACTGTCTTTGGGATTTTCACCTGCCCCTGTGCAATAAGTGGGGCCAATTTAAAGGTAAGGAAACAAAGGTCCTGGGGAGATCAACTAAGTTGCCCCAAATCTCTCAGCTGGACGGTGGTAGGGCTGGGGTTCTCAGCAGGCCTGCCTTGTTCCAAAAGCTACCAGACCTGCCACCTCACCAGTCCGCCTCCTTGAGAGCCTGAGCTGGTGGCTCACGATTACTTGAACACCCCAGAGAGCTGAGCTCCAGGCTGGCCCACAGGAGACACTCCAAAACTATTTATGGACTTGACTTGATTTAAATAATTGCAGATGGTTTAGCTGATCCAGGGCAATTAACCCCAGAGCACTCCTTCTCTCACATTAGGGACAGATGGCAGCTCTTCGGGAGAAATGTAAAGACCTGAGGTGTTATGAATCATTATCTCTTCCTCTCCCCAGCTAACAGATAAAAGCTGCAGGCTTGGCCTTCACCATGCACTTTTTAGATTTCTGTCAGAACAAGCCACAAACCTTAGTGCATTTGAGTAGCGCTCAGCCAGCTTGCAATTATTTGTGGTGACAGGGAGCAAAGACAGCATCTGCCAAGGATGTTGACATCTGCCAACACCACCAAGTTTCCCTGGACCAAGAATGTCAAAATTTTTCTCTAGCTGGAGGACAAGTGTTTCATCTCCTGCAGAGAGGTCTGCAAGCAGTGGATGCCGCAAGAGCCCCAGCCAGGCTGCTGGAGCAGGAAGGGCACGAGGCAGGCCACGAGCAGCCGCTGAAGGAACCAAGCTCTACTATGGTTGAAAACACTCTGGAAACAATGGCTATTTAACTGCTCCTTTGGCAGTGAAAATGCTTATAAAAATAGATCTGACCTTTCGTACTTTTCTAATTTTGCACCACATGTATTTATTATCTATTCAAAAATCAATGAATTTTTTGGAAAAAAGACCTGCATATTCTTACATCCAAAGCCTGAAACAGTGTAAAGTTGACTTAAGAGCACTGGTCTGGAAGTTAGTGGAACTGGATATTAGCTCCTACACTGCCATTAACTTTGTTTCTAAAATACAGATTTCTCCTGCTTAAAACTCTCAGAAGCCCAATCACTTACAGAATAAATTCCAACTCGTTAGCTTGGCCTATAAGATCAGGGGTGATCTAACTTCTGCCTACCTGATGTAGATAGACACTTAGATAGGATTTGGGTGCAAGTTGTACAAGATCCCTTGAGGGAGGTGATCTGCAGAGCAAGGTAAGGCAGTGGGGATGTGAGAGACAGGGAAGGGAGGAATGCCAGTAAGGGTGCTTTATGAGCTGGTGGCCACTGTGGGAAACTTGGTTCAATTTCCCTGGGTCCCTCCGAGAGACTGTGTAGAAGCACGTTAGCGTTATCTGACCAAGGGCTAGGAAGCTGGGGAATTTGTTCATCAGCTCCCTTCCTCGTTGGCTGACCTGAGGGCATTAACTCCTCAGCCCTTCTGGTTGGCTTCATATGAGAGATGAACCTGCTCTCATGACCAGAGAATGCATTGAGGCAGGGAGATGGAGGTGCCTGAGCTAGCAAGCTGCAGGTGGGCTGCATAGAACACGAAAGTGGCCACAATACTGCACAGTTCTTTCCATCAAGAGGTGGAATCTATTTCTTTACCCCTTGAATCTGGACTGGCCTTTTGGGGAATAGAATGCAGAGGTTGCGAGGTTATAGGAGGTCTTGGCCTGGGCCTCAGGAAACCTTACAGCATCTGCTCTTATACTCTTAGAACTGCTGCCACCATGTGAATAAGGCCAGGCCAGGCTGCTGAAGGATGAGAGATCACGTGGAGCAGAGAGGAGTCATCCAGTTGAGCACCCCCAGATCAACAAGCCCCCAGCCAGCTGGCCAGCTGACCAGAGACACGTGTGAGCCCCGCCCAGTCCAGCCCACAAGGGCAACTCAGGTGAGCCCAGCCTAAACTGCTGAGCTTGTAATCACAAACTAAATGGTCATTTCTTTAAACCACTGAATTTGGGGTGGTTTTTTATGTAGCAAAAGCTAATTGATACAGCATTTAAGGGAACTGTCCAAAGCTACGGGTAAGCTCTGAAGTAGGCAAAGGGGCACCAACATCTTCTACTACACCACCTGTATTAGCTAGCTATCACTGTGTGACAAATCACCCGAAAACACTGCACTTAAAACAGCGAACAATTTCATATGGTTTCTGGAGGTCAGAATTTGAGAGGGGCTTAGCTGGGTGGTGCTGGATCAGGGTCTCTCCTCAGGTTACAGTTAAGTTGCTGGCTGGAGCTACAGTCATGTAAAGAGGATCTGCTTCCAAGCTCACTCATGCAGCTGATGACAAGATTCTTTAGTTCCTTATGGGCTGTTGGCTGGAGGCCTCATTTCTTCACCAGGTGGGCCTCTCCATAGCACTGCTCTCAGCATAGCTGTGTTCTACTGGTCAACACAGATCAACTGTGGAACAGTGTAGGTGAGGGCTACACAAGGATGTGAACACCAGGAGGTGGGATCACTGGGAGCCACTGGGAGGCTGCCTACCACACTACCTTTTCCCTGTCATTTACCAATGTCCCCTGCCACATACTCCACCCTTCAAATGATTCATTCACTCCCTGAACACATAATAATGATAACGGCTATTATTGGTTTTGCAGGCCTACTAAGTGCCAGGCACTGTGATGGCCAGATTATGTATAAAAGCTACATCTTTCTTGATCCATGAACCCTTGTCCTCCGGGAAAAGATCTCCTGTGATATTGTGATACAATAAGAAATATAGGGACTTCCCTGGTGGCGCAGTGGTTAAGAATCCACCTGCCAAGGCAGGGGCACAGGTTCGATCCCTGGTCTGGGAAGATCCCACATGCCGCGGAGCAACTAACCCCGTGCGCCACAACTACTGAGCCTGCGCTCTAGAGCCCGCGAGCCACAACTACTGAAGCCCACGCGCCTAGAGCCCGTGCTCCACAACAAGAGAAGCCACCGCAATGAGAAGCCCATGCACCGCAACGAAGAGTAGCTCTCGCTCGCCGCAACTAGAGAAAGCCCATGCGCAGCAACAAAGACCCAACGCAGCCAAAAATAAATAAATAAATCTGTGACTCTGTTTAAAAAAAAAATTAGAAAAAAAAATAAAGAACGCTACCTCTTTCTAATCTTTAAAAAAAAAAAAAGAAAGAAATATATATTTGGTCTTTGTCCCCAGTTCCTGGCACAGAGCTCTTAAAAAAAAAAACCCTTGGAATTTCTGAGTGATAGGTGTAAGAGGAGTGTCTTCTGTTATCCATAATGAGCCCCCTTCAACCATCCCCGCCTCCCCTGGATGGCAGTGACTTCACACAGCCAGTCCCCTCCCCGGGCCACAGCGCGCAGTAGAGAACCAGTCAGGGGGGCGCTGACGGGCTGCTCCCTGCTCTTGCAGCTCCGTGGGGGAAGAACATGACTGCTGCCTGCTTTTGTATCCTCTCCAATTAAAGAAACTCAGAATCATTTTAGTTAAATGAACAACGACAACAAAAGGTAGAAAAGATGAGGACATTCTGAGGAGCAAAAGGAACACACACCCACCGATACCACACACACTGGTCCTGGGAGCCTGGTCTTTTAGCTTTCTTGTTACCTCTTTCTTGCTTGGGAGGTGAAGAAAAGAAGGAAGAAGCCCGCTGGAACCCGCAGTTCTCTGTGCCTTTCCCTGTGCTCTTGAGGTGCACGCCTGCTGGGAGTACTGGGGGTGCATCAGGGTGTTAGGTGGCTACAAAGAGCCTGAGCCAGCTCCCTGGGCGCTGCTGGCTGAAACCATGCTCACCCCTGGTAGCGGTGCACAGACAGCGGCCACTGCAAGTGGCTGGACCGGCAGCTCTGGATGCCTTAGATGTTCAGGGATGCCTCAGGCTGGAAACATTTCAGAGGCATTTAGGTGGGGCAGGAAGGAAGGGCAGGGAAGGCTCCTCTGAAGTCAGCACAGTGTGAGCCAGCAGTGAGGGGGACGGGGGATGGTTGCTTAGTTCCTGCCGTGCCCTGCAAACTGGAGCCCAGGGCCAGTGGCTCAGAATCCTCAGGAACCTCTTGAGTCTGGTGGAATACAGCAGTGGCCTGCCCGTGTTGTTCCCTCTGCCTAGAAAGTCCATCTTCACTTTGTCTACCCAGAAAAATCTCAGCGCCCTTTCTGATCTAACCTGAATGCCCCCTCCCCTGGGAAGCCCTCCTTGACTGCACACAGGAAGCATTCCTCCATAAGAGCACACATGGTCTTGTATTGTGACTCTCCCTTTAATGACATTGAACTTTTCATACAGACCCACTGCCTGGTGGCCCAGAGACCTTGAGAACGGAGTGGGACACTCAGTAAATGTTTGTTGATCTGAGTATGATGGAGAATACTAAGGAAGGTTCTGTATGCACGCCAAGAAGGAGACACGTCACTCACCAGGGCCGCTCTTCTCTACTAACGAACTGAATGCGTCTCTCCCACAGATTCCAGTGGCACCTGTTCTTTCTGAGCCTCTGAGTCTGTGACCACTCGTCTCCTGAGAGGCTGTGTGGTGAAGTAGGGAAGGGGTAACCCCTGCAGCCAGGATTCCTTGGGTTCAAATTCTGTCTCCACCACCTACCAGCTGTGCCGCTCCGGGCAGGATAGAAGATAGCAAAGGTACTGACCACGAGGACTCCTGGTGAGGACTGAAGGAAGTACCGTGGGTGTGAGCACTTCTGTAATGTCGGCTATTACTATTATTCGCCCTGTTTCCCCGGATCACAGAAGCAGAGCTCCAAACTATCTCAGGGACGACCCTGAATGTGTCTGGGGACAAAGAGTGTGGTGGGGACTGGCCATCACTGCTGTTCCCACAGGCTCAGGCCAGTCCAGTGAGGCAGAGGGCGGGCCTAGGCCAGTGTCAAAAGAAAGACCTCTGTAAGGGGGCAGGGGTGGGGGAGGACCCCCGCTCCAAGTGCCTGATCCCATGCACTCGTGGGCCTCCCCAAGACTCTGCACCCTGCTTTGGGACTCCAAATGAGGGCCTGCTTAGATATCAGGCCTGCCTTTTTGTTTTTGGCCTCCTGGCCTTTGCTGCTGTCCTCAGGGACAGGCTATTTTAGGTAGCAGTCAAAATAAAACTGAGATTAACCCAGAATTCTTGGCAGTCAAACAATACCATAATTATGTGCTTTTTAACTTCAGAAATCGGACAGCCGAAGCTGACCCGCGGGGGTCTGTGGGGTGCTTTGAGGATAACAAGGCCTCCGTCCTGGGCTGTGTCACCTTCGTACACCCTTGGCTGCGGGCGGCCATCAGGCTCTCGGGGACACTGCTTCTTCTCCAGGGAGTCATGCTGTCCCAACAACAATACAACTTGCTTTCACACTACACGCTGGCAGGTTGGAAGGGCAACTTACCACTTTCTATATCATAAATCCCCTCTCACAGAAGTCCTGGTCCCAGGGGCTGATGGCCGTGAGGGAACAGAGGATGCTTGTCCTCCAGGGCTGGTTTTCAGGGCAGGAAATCACCCGCAGGAATGCGTCTGTGCTTTGATTGCCAACAAGGGACGCAGACCCCCTAGTCGGGCAAACAGGCCCCTTCCTCTTTGCCGGGAGCTGAGGGGGAGGGGAGGGAATTAGTCATACACAAGAGCGACAGGATTGGGCCCCTGAGAGTAAAACCCTTACTCCAACCAAGAAAGGGGAAAAAGAATGGGGGATTCAAGGAGTCAGGGGGGGGTGGGGTTGAGATGATGTAATAAAGGTCACGGCCTGAAGAACAAAGAGGCAGCCGTGATTAGAAGCTTCGGGCAGATCTCTAAGCTCCCAGCAGGATGTCAGAGCGTCTGGAAGAGAGAAAGGAACCACCAGACCCCAGCCTCAGAGCAGCCCCCCGAGGTATGGCTGGAAAAACACAATTTTCTCCCAACACTGACTTGGCCCTGGGAACAAAGTGCTTCTGGAAACATGATGCTCCTAACAGAATGCTAGATATTAGCCAGGAAAGTTGACCTTGCGGTGAGATTGGAAATAGAAAACCACACGCCAGGGGCCTCTGGCCTAGTAGCCCTGTCGGCTGGGAGGCAAACAGACAGGGCACCCTGCGCAGCAAGGAGAGCTGTGTGGGATGGTCCTGAGGCGCCCCCCTCCCACCAGGAGTGCCCGTGGCTCTACTGTTACTGTCGTCGAGGGCTGTGTCCCCGTCATGCCTTCAGGAGCCCTTCATTGCCCGCTGCCCCCAGGATCTTGAGGCCAAGTCTTCCGGCCAGCTCTCCTGGGAGGTGCCCCCAGAGGAGTGTGTATCTTTAATGATGGATACCGACTTCCTGCCCGGTGTTAGTTTCTTTTTATTTTTGTCTCAAAATCCTGACATGTCTGTCTTTCTCTGCCACACAAGCCACAAGAACGACAAGCCCTGGGAGGCTGGTCGTGGGGACCAGACATGTCCAGAGAAATGAACCTTGTCTCAGGGTAGGACCTTGAGTTTGTCTGGGGGCAGACAAAGGAGAAACAGGCTGAGTGATAGCGGGTGCAGGAGGTCAGGGGTTTTATACAGGTGGGACTAGAAGGCAGGGCCTCCAGCTGCTCTTGCTAGTAAAGGCTGATGGGTTTTCATCCTAGAAGGGCTGCCCTGCTCGCATTTTCCATCCTGTGTGGTCTCTAATTGGAAAGGGAAGTCACATTCCAGTGTGAAAAAGAAGCCAAATCAGCCACCTCCCTCTGGCGATTGCATGGCGGCACCTTGGTCCAGCAGAGCCAGAAGAACCGGACTGACCCCCTGTCCAGGGTGGAAGGGGCTTTGGACAGACAGTTGGGTGGCAATAAAGTGATTAACAAGGGCTGGGAACTGATCCATTTGGGCCTTGGCTGGTGCTTGGGGGCTCAGCCAAAGCAGAGACAGGGACGCCTAGAGGGGAGCAGAGACCCCGCTCGTAAAGACACCCGCTGCCAGTGGCTGGGGCTCCTGTCCTGCCTCCCGGGTTGGGGACATTTATAAAAGGGCCGCCATCACACCAGTCCCGTTGCAAATGGATTTCCTGAGGGCTGCGTCCAAACGCCTTTCGAGGGAGTGTGGCCCTGCTGACTTAGATTTTGGAGTTCCGGCCTCCAGAACTGAGAGAGAATAAATTTCTACTGTTTTAAGCAACGCTGTTTATGGTCATTTGTTACAGCAGCCCTAGGAAACCAACACAGCATATATCTGTATTTCTAATGCGGGAAATAGATTCTAGGACAGAGATCTGTGTACAGGTAATTTATTGGAGAGCGCTCTCAGAAATGCTACCTGCAAGGGTGTGAGGAAGTGGGGCTGGGCAGAGGGGGAGGCTGAATTGTGATGCATTTGTCACAGAGGCCTCAGCCTATCCCGGGGTAGTGAGGCTGGGACAGCCCTTCCTTCTGAGTTGTCTCAGTTTGAGGCCAGGGGCCAGGCCTTGGTACCTGTACCAGCTAGTCACTGGATGTGAGCAGCCCCCTGGGAGGGGAACAGCCTTGGGGAGGGACACAGCCTTGGGGAGGGACACAGCCTCGGGGAGGGACAGCTGTCTTCAGAGGAGGGCAACGCCTGGGAGTCTCAGTTGTGAGTTCTCAGCAGCCACCACTCCCGGCATCTGCGGAAATGAGAGTCTCCGTCCTAAAATGCGGAACTGGGGACTCATCAGTAGGCCCTAAAATACCCTTCCAGGCTTTTCTATCCTCTCTAATACATATTTTCAGTTTTATGAATGAACTGAAATTGAATGTCTGAAATACCTGAGCTTTCCGTATGTTTGTCCATAAATTTAGCAGCATATTTAAAGTAGAAATCTATTGTTAAAACATCACTGAGTTTTCTGTGTTAAAGCCCATAAAACAAGTTCATTTTAAGGAAGTGGAACTATTCCATATGACTAAATTATCATGTGATTTTTCCAGGACACAGAGTTTTCTTTCTATATATACCTCTTTCAGTTCCAGACATACTGGCCGTCTTTCCGTTCTTCCAGATGTCTCTTTTTAAGCTAGTTTGTTGGTGTTTTTTTTTTTTTTTTGGATGTGGACCATTTTTAAAGTCTTTATTGAATTTGTTACAATATTGCTTCTGTTGTTTATGTTTTGTTTTTTTGGCCCTGAGGCATGTGGGATCTTAGCTGCCCAACCAGGGATCGCACCCACACCCCCTGCATTGGAAGGCGAAGTCCTAACCACTGGACTGCCAGGGAAGTCCCTACGCTAGTTTGTTTTTGATGCGACCTGGTCTCTCTGCCTTGTGAACTTTTCCCCCTGCAGCCCCACCCCTGCCCCTATACACCTGGCTTCCTCTTGCTCATCCTTCATGTCTCAACCGAAACCCCACTCTCACAGGGAGGCCTTTGCTGACGCCCCCTAAATTAATTCCTCCACAGCGCCTTGAACTTTCCTTTCTCTTCTTCCTCATCATACTTCCAACTGCTGCCTCATCAGCTCCTGGCACTGGGCTGACAGTGGGTGTGCAGAGATATTTGTTGCACTGCGTGTGTAATCTCGTGTGTGGTGCCTGCAGTGTAGATTGAACCTTATTTACTGCCCTATGCCTTCAGTGCTCAGCAGAGTGCTGTGAACTTGTAGACACTTGTCAAATGTTTTTGAATGACTCAGTGGTTTTAGATAGATAGGTAGATAGATAAATAGATATCTGCATGTGTATCTATACATATACACATGTCTGTCTCTATCTCTGTATCCAAACTGCTTCCCCTAATGCCCAGGAACTGAAAACACACAGGGTAAGGCTCTATGAGATGCTCTCCTTGGGGTCCCCATGACCAGCCCTGCAAAATCCATGCATCCAGCACCACTGGCCCTCTAGTAAGTGTTAGAGGGAATTTCCGGCTTACTTTGAAAACATCTCTGGAATCTTCCCTACAGAAGATTCCAAATAATATATGTGATACTCCCTCCTGCAGGAGGTGGAGCTTGACTCCTTCTCCCACCTCCTTTGAGTGTGGGCTTGCTTTCCAAGAGTACAGTATGGAAAGGAGGGAAAAGTAACTTTACAATGGAGAGACACAATCACTTGGTCAAGTGATCCAGGTTAACGTCAGTGACAACTCATGTTGATAATGTGTACCCTTGGTTTATTCTGATGAGATGGTCCTTCACCTTGGTGCTCTTCCCAAAACTCATAACCTTGGTCTAGCCATGAGAAAAACATTAAACAAATGCCAGTTGTGGGACATTCTATAAAATACCTGCCCAGTACTCCTCAAAACTGCCTAGGTCATCCAAACAAGGACAGTCAGACACTGTCACAGGCCAAAGAAGAATAAGGATGCACAAATGCAATGTGGAATTTTGGATGGGATCCTGGAGCAGAAAATAACACTGGGGGAAAACTAGTGAAATGTGAATAAAGGGTGGAGCTTAGTTAATGGTAATATACCAGTGTTGGTTTCTTAGTGTGACAAACGTTCCTTATAATGTAAGATGTTAACAACAGGGGAAACTAAGTGAGGGGTATAGGGGAATTCTGTACTATCTTTGCAACTTGTCTGTAAATCTAAATCTATTCTATTTTTTTAAAAAAATCTGGGAGAAATCCAACACCAATTTCATGCCAGGGGAAAGCCACGGGGCTTGAACAGCCCTCTGATGAACTATTTTATTGGGTGGGGAGTAGGTTAGAAAGGAAGGAGGTGCAAGGTCAGGGGCTCAGCTATAAAAACACATCCTAAATGGGAGAAAACATCAGTGGGAAGCCTGTGTCTTACATAAATAAATAATAGATATTAACAAATTTATATATTTAAGGCGCCACTTTAATCAAAGCAACTTTCTCTGCCTTTGACATTGTGCATGGCTGAAAGATTCCACATGGAGGTTCAAAGACCCACACTCCACTCCTTCTCTAGCTCAGGTCGCGTGTGGACAGCGTTAACGCTCAGCATCTCCTCACAGAAAGTCCTGTTCAGGAGTGAGTAATGCCCCGGCCCCGGGGCAGGAGGGAGTGGAGGGACCAGTCCTCTGAGGCTCAATGTTTTGAGAGCCTTCTCCTCGCCTATCCCCGCCTCATCCGGGGAAAGAAGGCAATGAGGGCTCTGACACTGGATCCCAGTCCTGTAGATCTCCATCCCTGATCCCCAGGGCGAGGCTCAGCAGGGGGCCTGGCAGGCAAAGCTGGGAAACAGGACTCAGAAGAGCAAACCTCCTGGGCAGGTGACTTCTCCCCAGTGTCAGGAGAGATTCTCCTCTCCAGGGAAAGTGAGAAAAAGAAAAGAGAAAGAAGACAATTCGCACATGTAGGGAAAACAAGGAGGTTCACAGAACCAACCTCACAGTATGGGGCCAAGATTAGCAGGGCTGGTGGCCCAGGACGGGCCCTGGGTAAAACCTGTTCCCAGACAATGCACTCGATGCCAGACGCTTTGCGAGGCCAGCAAAACCCCGGCAACAGAAAGAGCAACACGGAAAGGTGGGTGTGAGCAGAGAGTGAAAGGGGACTGGAAAGGAAAACCTGAGTGGAAAGACCTGAGCTTTGAAAAACAACTTCAGCAGTTGCCATGGAGTTAGAACAACGTCTCCTAAGCCCTTGTGACACGGCCAGTCCACTCTTGTCACCAGGATCATGGCCAATGGCTCCCTGCCACCTTCTCCCTCCCTGAGGGAGCCCCCATTGTCCTTCAGCCGCATCACCTGCTCCAAAACCTCGAACCCCAGAAAATGTCCTCGAGGAAATAAAGAAGTCTCCTTCCCCTCTCGTCTGACTTCTCTCTGGGCAGCAACTCCAGAATCCCCCAATACCAATCAATCCCTGCCAAATAGGCCTCTCCCCTCCATGACCTGCAGCAGTGGTCATTTCTAAACAAATATCAGCCTCATTCAAACAATAGCTGCAGAGAGAGAAGTGTTTGCCCTGCACCCAAAACCCTTTATCAATGGGTTAGTATCTGAAATCCCTGCAAAGCTGCAACACAAAATACAAAATTGAATTTGGGAGTAATATGCATACTACTATATATAAAATAGATAACCAACAAGGACCTACTGTATAGCACAGGGAACTCTACTCAATATTTTGTAATAACCTATATGGGAAAAGAATCTGAAATATATATATCTATATCTAGATATATATATATATATCTAGATATAGATATATATAGATATATATATATAAACACACACATGTGTGTGTATGTATGTGTGTAACTTAATCACTTTGCTGTACACCCAAAACTACAATATTGTAAATCAACTATACGTCGATAAAAAAATATATAATTGACACCAAAGTGGCATTTTACTGAGTGTTTATGGGAAAAGAGTTTGGGAGAATGGATCTTCACTGGACTCTAGTTTGTAGGGCTTTAAACAAGTCCCCAAGGATTCAAGCGCAAATGAGACACTCCCTCCACTTGCGGTGGCCCTGCAGGGTCCACTCCAGCCCAGTTAGCCAGACTCAAACAGTTCCCTATTTGGAGGAGGGATTTAGATGAGATGAACACCGTAGGTTTCCCCTTAGCTTATAAAGCTTCAGAAACAGCTTTCTCCTAGAAGACAGAAGGAAACTCAAGTTCATCGAAGGCTTATTCTGTCCTATAAAGCATCTCTGAATCACTGAAGGTTAAATGACACCACCATGCAATTCTTTGAAAATATAATTCTTTTCAGAAAGACTATTTGTGGATCTAAAGGCTCTGGAATGAAGATATTATAAGGGAATTTGACGTCAAAGCACATTACTTCAGATTCATTCATAAATATAAAATACAACGTGAGAAAAGATTTTTTCTCCCCTATAGTTCATAGATCTTTGGTCATTTATCCTCGGGTTGTTTATTCAAAAAAGGCAACTTCTTCTTAAATGGACTATGTGGTTTACTAAAGTATATTGGATGTAGATTTTGCTTTTGAGAGCACTGAATTTATACATGAAAACTAAAGAAGCAGAGGCATCATGGAACATAGGAACTGAGTGTATATAATGTGCATGTAAGCTCTAAAATTAAACCACTGATATGGAGATCAAAGATCCAAACTGGTCTGATAATATAAGACCTGGTTTGGACCTGTGAAACCCATCTGGACCAAGGCTGAGGCAAACATAGATCATATGAAAAGAGTGCACGTGGGGACCACCCTGGTGGCGCGGTGGTTAAGAATCCACCTGCCAATGCAGGAGACACGAGTTTGAGCCCTGGTCCAGGAAGATCCCACATGCCATGGAGCAGCTAAGCCCGCACTCCTAGAGCTCGTGCTCCACAACAAGAGAAGCCGCCACAATGAGAAGCCCGTGCACCGCAACGAAGAGTAGCCCCCGCTCTCTGTAACTAGAGAAAGCCCGTGTGCAGCAATGAAGACCCAATGCAGCCAAAAATAAATAAATAAATTTCTAAAAAAAAAGAAAAGAAAAGAAAGAAAGAGTGCATGTGAAGGAGAACTCCCAGCGAAGAATAGCTCTTAAAAACTTTTAAAGCACATGAAGAAGTCCATTATCATAAAGATATTTGGTAAAAAAAAAAGTCCCCAAGGTATAGGCAGAGCACAAAGGATTTTTAGGGCAGTGAAAATACTCTGTATGCCACTATAATGATGAATACATGTCATTATACATTTGTCCAAACCCACAGAATGTATAATACCAAGAGTGAACCGCAAGGTAAACTATGGACTTTGGGTGATTATGATGTGTCAATGTAGGTTCAGCCTTGGTCAAAAAAATGTGCCGTATGTGAGTGATGTTGATAATGAGGCGGCTGTCATGTGTGGGAGCAGGTGGTATATGGGAAATCTCTGTACCTTCCTCTCCATTTTCCTAGCAAAAGAAAAAGTCCCTAAGGAATAAGCACACTGCAAATCCCAAACATTTATTTTCTAAATCCTCTTCTGAAGCGGTGGCGACCCCTCCCCAGACCGTTACAGGTGTTACAAAACACCACATCGGAGACGGAACAGGAGGACGTCGGTCTGCGGGTAGAGCAGAGCTTAGACACCCTTCCCCAGGACTGCACTGGGGCCGCAGCCTCACAGCAGGGTGGTGAGGATTAATAAACACCCCCTTCTTTGCAAGGAGCTGTGAGCCCCTCAGATGAAAGGCACAATGTAAACACAGGCCAGAACCCTTCCGCCTACTCGGAGACTTTAGTGCAGCTGGGTGCGGGGTGTGTGTGAGTGCGTGTGCACACACACATGCGTGCCCGTGTATATGTGGGTACCCCTTTTCAGATCCTCTCATTTGCTCAGAGCCCTTGGCCCATTGGGTACTAGTGCAGTTTAAATATTACTCAAACATTGTTTTTTTCTTTCAAGCATTAGGCCACATAGGCAATAGACGAGTTAATTTGAAGAGCAGAACTTAAAACCAAAGTCCAGTCTGAGTAGAAACCAGTGGCTTTTCTCCTAGAAAATCTGGCCTTATGTCATTTCCACAGGGAGAAGAGGAACTGAGTCTTTATTGGGGGAGAAAGTTCAAGGCTACTGAGGTGAATAGGCTGTCAGCTGGCAGACAGGATGAAGACAAATAACAATACTTCACATTTGTAATTACCTGGCATCTTCAGGTGAGTTCACAGTGTTCTACACACCTCACTCGGTTGATATTTACAGCATTTGGGAGGTATGTAAGAGGTGGGCAATGTAAACCCATTGCTGAGATGGGAAAGTTTGAGGTCCAGAAAGGTGAGGTATTTTCTCTACTCTAAGGCCATATGTTTCAAATGAGGTTTGCAAACCCCTGAGGGTCCAAGGAAGTATTCTAGAGTAACCATGGGCATTCTCTGTAAAAATTATTAATTTTTCATTCATTTTTATGCTAATCTAAAAGAATAAACATTTTGTCATATGTGTGACCCCCTGACAACAGAGTACTGACATGGTTTCAAGGCACACATTTGTGTTTATAATCATGGCATCTAACAGTGCCTGCATTTATCTTTTAGTGTAGTGTTCCTCAAACTGGAGTCCATGGGTATGCGTGGACGCCCTAGTTTGGGAAACGTTGCTTTATGACACAGAGCATTCCTATAGGATCTGCCTCACTGTGGTTGAATCTTAGGCGAGAGCCAGACAGATAGGGTAGTTCCCACAGTCATAGAGGCTAAAGTGGGTGGCACATGAGGTTGTGATCTGGCCTGGGCTGGCCTCTGGGGAGGTCAGATGGGGTGGGTGGGGGCGTGGTGTTCCAGGGCAATGGTGATGCTTGTAAACAGGTGGTGGCAGCCTCACAGCTTTGCACGGGCCACCTAGGGGCCAGCCGTCATGGGCAGAGACTGGGACATCCAGGCAGGGCACGGTCCCGGTGAAACAGGCGGAGCTACTCTAGTTTCAGCAGAACTCAGGGCAAACCAGGAAACCAAGGCACAGAGTCAGTGTTGTTACTGGACCAACCTGGAGGGGATTCAGAAGAGTGGGCACACAGGGGACGCCCATCCCTGGCATCCCAGCACGAGGTTTAAGGCAGGACAGGGGCTTTCTGTGTGAAGCACTCTCTACTCAGTTAGTTCCTACTCACCCTTGACTTATCATATTAGGTGTCAGTTCCTCTGGGACATCCTCCCGGACCCCAGACTAGACGAACCTTGCTGCCAAGTACCCACAGCAGCCTGCACTTCTCTGTGACTCTCTTCCACTGGTGATTAGCTGCTCAAGATGTGTTTCCTTAACTGGATTGCAAGCTCCCTGAGGACAGGGGCTGTGCCTGTCCTGGTGACTGCTGTATTCCCCAGCACGAGCACATAGCAAGGCTCTGTAAATGTTGTTGATGAAATCAAAGCAATGTGAGTACCAGGGCTTTCTGGTCTGAGTCTTTGGTGCGCCCCCCGGCTTGGTCAGAAGTGGTCTGGACCTGGACATGCTGGGCCTGAGGCTGCAGAATCTGTTGCCGAAAGCTTGAAAAGCAACATTCTACAGAAACGCTCTTATAACCCCATGCCAGAAGCCCGAATTGTAGGATAAATTTGCTGTCATCCCTCGTGATTCTCGTGATCTGACTGCCCAGACAGAGGCCCTCTTCTCCCACTCCTCAGCTGTGATCTCGGTCCCGGCAGACAACATGGGGCCTTTTTGAGACTTTCCTCAGCACCAGGCACTTTTGCTTTGGGAGACCACATCCCATATCAAAACCTCTAAAATGCTCTTTCACCTCACATGAAATAAAACATATTTAACCATGTAAGAGGTAAGTTCAGATGCAGTTGACTAGCTGGAATCCTATTCCATTTTGCAGACATTTACTTAAACATTTTTCAATTTTGATTTCATGGTTTCCATTTCTTTAAAAAATTATATAGTTTTTTCAAGTCTCAAAATTGTTCATAGGCCCATGAAAAGCTCATTTATCCATTTATTGAATAATGTGGTCCTGGGTCCAAGGTAGTTATCTTCCATGACCTGAACCACCAAACAAGCTCCTAGCATCTGCTGGCAGGAGCCACACTTCCTTATGAGACTCAGATACATCTATCTGAAGTGCAGCATTCAGCAGCCTCCCTATGGATTCTGTAGGCAGAGCAGAGGAAGAACATTCCTGCCATCAGAATTAAGGGCTCTGTCTACGAGTGGGTGGTGAGCACTCATTGCTAAATAAGGCATTTGGAATGCACAACAATCCAGCCAAGCTAGTCACTGCACACTGACCGCAGCCATGAAACCTGGAGAGAGAGAAAACAGGGAGTGTGGTAGCCAGAGGTGGGAAGACAGAGGAGCTAATTTAATAGCATAATTATTAAATTAAGTTAAGAAAAAGCTCCCAAACCTCCATTTTAAAATAACAGATTGAACATCCAATTTTATGGAATGAGGACTGGAGATGAGTTTAACTATAACATGTGCCAGACATTATACTAAGTCCTACAGAAAGCTAGGAGCCCTCAGGTGGTTCATGTATGTAGACAGAGGAGGTGTGATTACCTAGTACAATATGATCGTGTGAATAGAGAACACAAAGCAATACTCATGGGGGAATGGATGAGGAGACGTAATCAATGGGACCCGAGGGGGCTCAGGAAGATCTCACAGAGACTATGGCTTCTTAACTGGATGTTCAAGGATGAATGGAATTTTTCCAGATCATAGGAGGAGGGGAATGAAATCCCAGGAAGAGGAGGCAAAATGAGTAAAGCTATAGAAATAAAAAATAGTAATGGCTAACTTTCATTGAGTGCTTTCTAAGCACCAGGTTCTGCTCCAAGTACCTCACAGTTCGTCATTCTCTTCATAGAACTGTTACGGTGATGCTGTTTTTCCACTTTATGGGGCCGAGGAGCCTGAGGCACAGTCAGGTTCCAGAACCCCCCTCCTTAACCCCCTTGCCCTGACCTATGCAGGTTTGGGAGGGAAAGGAGTGGGGCGGGAAGGGAAGGCGAGGGAGGAGAAGAGTCCACTCAGCTGGGACTGGAGAATCAGATGATGAGACTGAAAATAGAAATTGGACCAGATTGGGAGGAATCTTAAGTGCCATGCTAGGATTTTAAATTTTGTGCTATAGACCTTTCCCGGAGCGGAGTCTGGATCATCTGCGTAAGCACCATCTCGAGCATGCTGAAATGCAGAACCCTGGGCCTCGCCCCAGACCTACTGAGTCAGCAACTCTGGGATGGTGCCTGGTAAACTGAATTTTTAAAAGCTCTCCAGGCAGTTCTTCTGCACACTCAAGTTTGAGAACCCACAGCTGTAGGCCATGTGGATATATGGCCATTTTTAAGTTGTGGAGTAAATGGTCAGATATACTTTACAGAAAGCAAAGTTTTGAGCAATGGATGAGTTGAGGGGGAAGCCTCGAAGCAGAGGCCAGCCGAGAGTCTCCTGTCCTCTCCAGGCACGGTGACAGCCTGGATGGAGAAACAGCAGTATCGAGAGGGGTTGCATTGGCAGAATGATAAAGACAGGGATCCTACTGCAGAGAAAGTGAGGTATGGACGATTATTTAAAAGTTTCTGCTTGGGTGGCCAGTGATGAAGTTGGGCAGTAATGGAGCACAGACTTGGATTTAGAAGACTCGAATTCAAATTCAAGCTCTGGCGCCTGCCAATAGTAAGACGGTGGCACCTCAATTTTCTCATCTGCAAATTGGGGACAATATCACCCATTTCATAGTACTGTTGTGAGGATTAAATGATATACTATAAGGAAATATGCACATCCCTGACACTTGATATGTTTCGTGCTTATTTCCAAAAAGGAAGATTAAAAATAAAACTGAATTGAGGAGAAGAACTTGTCTAACAAGCATCCCCAAGTCACAATCACAGTTGGAACCCACCCAAGCCCATCCTGCAGGTCGGTGAAGGAGCTGTGCTTATAGCCCTTCTCCGCTGCCGGTCTCGGCGCCAAGGATGAGCTGAGCCGGGAAGGAATGCGCGGAGGCCGAGCAGAGCTGGCTGCAGGTCAGAGATGAGTCTCCGCTTGGCACCGTCATCCTGCACGATGGGTACAGATTCTCCCACAGCACGTCTGTGAAGTCCATCACCAGAAGCCTGGGCAGGCCGGGGCGGACCAGCAGCCAAGTCTCGGAAAGCCTGCTGGAAGACGCATGAGGTCTGGGAGTGTTTACAGTGGCAGCGAAGCTGTCCTGAGTCAGGTGAGGGTTAGGGCTACGGTTGCCAGATAACATACAGGACGCCCAGTTAAATTTGAATTTCTGATAAACAGTGAGTCATGTTATAGCGTAAGTATGTCCCATGCAATATTTCTACTAAAACATTATTCATCGTTTACCTGAAATTAAAATTTAACTGAGTGTTCTGTATTTTTGTTTGCTAAACCTGGCAACCTTAGTCAGGACCCTTCAGGTCTGCACAGGTTAACCTTGGAGCCAGGACCAGAGAACAGGAAGCAGGGGAGGAACAGGGAGGTCAGGGGAACTTGGCCTGAGTTCTCTGAGGATGACACAGTTCCTTGACCCCGTGTAGGAGACTGGTGGGTCTGGACCTGGCACTGCCTCTAACCTGGAATTCCAACCTCGACTTGCCCGTCAAATCTTGAACTTCTTTCTTCCTCCTTGTCATATGAGTTTATCTCCCAGATTCTGGTCCCTGGGTTTCTAGCTGTACAGCTGGGAGATGAACTTCCCTTCCCTTGGGAACTGGTCCTGCCTGATTGGCATGGCTTTGTGGCAGCTGCCACATCTTAGGTGACCCCTACTCTGGTTAGAGGAGGTACTTCAGGGCTATAGAGAAGCCTGTGAGATGGAAAATACAGTGCCACCAAAGCGGGGAGAAAAAAAGGTTTATGTTATGCAGTGATCAAAAACAGTTACGTGTTAATGAGTGACGTACCTAGATGCTCATACCTCCGGGGTTTAAGGCCCTGTACATTTTTATAAATCCAGTAATGACTGGTTAAAATCTTTATGCTTTGACCTTTTAGTACAGTGTTATACTCTTCTAAAAATAAAAAAAATGACTAAAAATATGTACTGTATAATGTTTGGCTCAGTTAGCCTTACCTACAGAAATTTAGCCTCTTAGGTCCTGAGACAGGGCCAGCTTCATAGATGGGTAACATATGCAGAGCCCAGGCTCAGAAGGTTCCCATGCATGTTTAACGCTCTGCTGCTGCCATCTTGTCATTATTCATAAATTCTGAACAAGGGGCCCTACGTTTTCATTTTGTACTGAGCCTCGCAAATGATGTACTCAGCCTTGTCCTAAGGGGATAGAATGTGCCTAGAAATCGAGTTTAGTACATGGAAGAAGAAAACAGTTTCTGAAGTTCCAGCCTTGAAAACCCTGAACATGTGATGTGGTGGCACAAAATCATCAAGAGGAAGGCAAGTCAGATCAGGCAGGTATCTTGTCACCTGGAAGGTCGCTCATGGTGACACAAAAGGCTGACAACAGCTGCCAGGCCTAGCAAAGTCGGCACACAAAGTCAGTCCACAAAGATGCTCTTTCTCACAGATATAGGCGTAAACAGCACAAACCTAAGGGGCTGGCTGTGGGGAGGAGCCTTCCCTCCTCGTCCACAAGCTGGGACATCCATTTAATCCCACAGAGCACCACCTCCGAATCCTCAGCGAGAATCTCCCAACCCCCATCAGCCGTCAGGGTTGGCACCAGCCCTCACCTGGTGGACTTGGTCAGTGTGCCCTGGGTGGGCCTGGGACTTCCAGCGAGGTGCAGGGAAAGAGGGCGTTTGGGCTTGTCTCCTCTGCTCACTCAACATTCTTTTCCTTCTTTTGTCTTTGTATTCAGTCCTCTCTGCTCCCAACCCCCGGTCCTCTCTCCCCTTCCGGTCCCAAAAACCCTGATGCATCTGGATTCCCACACGATCAGTTGTTCTGCGGAGCAGAGGTCAGGGAGGGGATGGCCTTTCCCATCCTTTTTGTTCTAGTCCAGTGATCCAGCCTAATATCTTTGCTATCTTAGGTGATAGGCATTAGGGATTGGCTGCCAAGCCGAGAAGCTGAGTGGGAAATTCAGTAGAGCGGGCTTTTTGTTTATTTCTGATAGGAAGTTAGGAATTACTCTAGAGCACCGGCTGTGTTTTCAGCTGACATCCTTGTGTTCAGCCTCGGATGAAAGTGCTCCCGCTGACTTCCACATCCTCTGTCACCGGCTTCATTGATAGCAGCTGCAGATGACCCGGGGTAGAGCTTGGCTTTCTGCCTGCTGGTCTCTGCTCCGGAGTCCTTGCTTGGCTGACATCAAGTGACCAGCGCCCAAATCTGCCAGAGGGCTTCAGAAAATATGCTCACCAGAGTCAGATGTAATTCAAGATGCTAGTACACGGAGGAAGTTCTAAGACCATCAGTTAGTGGTGGAGGTTGGTGGTTGGGTCCCATATCCCCTCGACATCCCAATGTCAGCAATGCAGCAAGGCCCAGACTAAGACAGTAGCTTGCAACTTGGGAAGAACATGCCAAATAATAATAGATATTATTATTAATGTCTGATACCTCTATGGAGACATTACAGTGTAGTATTAAGATCACCAGCTCAGGTCAGACCGCCCGGATTTGAAACCTCACTCTGACATTTGTTGGCTCTGTGACCATGGGGATGTTTCTTAACCTCTCTGTGTCTCGGTTTCCTCATCAGCGAAGTGAGGATGCTGAAAGTGCCTATTTCATGAGGTTGTTGTGAGGATTACATGTGTCAGTATCCAGAAAACACTTAGAACAATGCCTGGCATATATCAAGTGCTCAATAACTGTCAACTATTGTTATCATCATTATTATTATTTTAATCCTTACAATGACACCGCAAGGAATGCATGTTGAAATTTAAAAGTAGCTTCAAAGAGGTTAAATAACTTGTCCAAGTAACACATGGTAAGTGATGGACTCAGAGCGCGTGTACCAACCTCCGCACCTCGATGCCTCAATGCATCGAGAGAGAGGAATGGAGAGCTGTCTGGGTCTGGCATCTCAAACCAGCATTCCTAACCCCAAAGATGTCCTTTTGAGTTTACCCAGGGCACTGGAGAAAGGGAGGTGGGTGGTGCAGGCTGTCAGAGTGAAGACATCTCTTTGGATGCACAGTTAGCCAACTAGAAGATTGTAGGAGCAGAAAGAACTAGGGTGAGGGATGCTACACTTGCTCCATTCATCCTCGCTGCTATAATCCAGTGAGCTCCTTACAGTGGAATCTTAGAAGCAGAGTAGCTCCATGTGACTACCAAAACCTGGTCTATCACAGTCTAAGGGAAACGGTGGAAGGCCATAGTTTAAGGTTTAAAGCAAAAGACACTCTTGATTGCTGTGGGTGACAACGTGCTAATGGTTTCTAATAATCTCCCAAATCTCCGTTAAGTGTTTGTCACATGGGCTGTGATTAAAAGGCCTGCTCCCATGGGGACTCTGGTAACCTTCTCTCCATCTGCCAGGTTCCATTTTCTCTAATTGGCTTGAGCACCTGGGCCTCCTTAAATGGAATTTACACCTATTAGAAGCAGTTTTCCATATACTATACAGATACCATCCTTGTTGTCTACTTTTGGTAAAAGAAATTCTTCCCCAAACTGAATAAGACTGAGAATTAAAATCCCCAGTACTAAAAATCTCTTGTGTTTAAGATCACTGACAAAACCATCCTAGGTTTCTGCTGAAGTTCATTGTTTTACAAATTGAAACAGGGTGCTTTTTTTGTAACCTACTATTTAGAAAACAAACAATGAAACCCACATAAAACTATTTCAGAAATGCTACCACACAGAAAAGAAATCCTCTTGCCAAAATGCCACCATATAAAGAAGGCAATTGAAGAAAAGAGCACTTGTTGAAATACCACCACCATCATATTGAATTGGAAAGAAATTAATATCCTGCTTAATTCCATAAACCTTTTTTTCAATCACTCCTTATTTCAAAAAATGCAACCTATATTTTAAAACTATATTTACCGAATGTCAACTTTCTTTATGTAAGGATAATAAAAAATTATTTGATCAGTTTTGGGTATCAGAAAAAATTTGGGTGCTAAATTGCAAAAATAGTCCAGAGATTACTGGGTTGGGTAACAGAAGACCTGTGTTCTAAACACGGGTGCTAGGTTCATTATTTATTGCTGCATAAGAAAATTACCCCAAAACTTAGTGGCTTGAAACAACAATCAATTATTATCTCTCATAATTTCCATGAGTCAGGAATTTGGTTCTGGTTCAGTTTTGCTCATGAGATTGTAGGCGATGTCCACCAGGGCTGCAGGATTAGCTCCCAAGAAGGCTCACTCACTTGGCTGTTGGCCGGAGGCCTCAGTTCTCCACATGGGCTTCTCCATGGACTGCCTGCGTGTCCTCAACGTATGGGGACTGCCCCCACTAGATGATTCAAGAGACTGAGGTGAAATCCACAGTGCCATCTGCGACCTCCACCGTGCCATTTACCAGACTCTATTGGTCACCCAGGCTGGCCATGATTCAATGTTGGAGGGACTACACAAGAGCATGAACACCAGGAGGCAAGAATCACTGGGGCCACCTTAGAGACTGGCCACCATGGGTGGCTCTAACACTAACCAGTTCCAAGAAGCCTTCTGTTGGTGCCAAGTATTCCTTTCTTGTTTTCCCATAACACCCAACTCCACTCACCACCCCACTAAATGCTTCTGCTTTCAGTTATACATAGAAATTTAGAGCTGAATAGCACGGTAGCAATCACCTATTCCAATTCCAAATGCCCCTTGGGATTAAATATAAAATGATATGTTTATGTGCTCCTCTACTAGATTCTAAGCTCCTTGAGGATGGGAACTATGTCTTATTTTTACATATTCCCAGTGGCCAGCATAAAGCCTGTAATGTAGAAGTGCTCCATGAATGTCTACTGAAGTTTTACTTGTCTTGGATGAATTATTTTTGTTCTCTGGACCTCAGTTTTCTCACTTGTATTGGCCTGGATGATTTTTAAGCCACTTGCTACTTTATCACGTGAAGAGATTTTTCCTAGTGGAGTGTGGTCATGTGGCATGATAGCTCTTCACCGCTTCCTGGAAGCATCTCCTTTTGGTTTGGGATAGAGAGAGTCTGCTGGCTATTGTACTGTGGAAGCAGAGACCCTCAAAAGACAGTGGTGGAATAAATCATCATCCAAGGGTTCAGTTTTTGAGCCAAGACTAATTCAAGAACACTTCCCAGGTGTGTTGTGGGAAGGGGAAAGAGGGATGACAATTCCAGACAAAGAGACTCCCTTACTCTGTGAATTAATTTGATTGTTACTTCTCTGCTAGAAAACCCTTTGGTTCCCTACTGCCAACAGAGCAAAACTCAGATCCCTTAATCTGCATCCATGGATGCAAACCACCTTCCTCTTCATGGACCCCTTGCTCCAGGCAGGCTGCACGCTGGCTGTCCCCTGTCTAGAGCAGCAGTTTCTTTTTTTTTTTTTTTTTTAATTTTTATTTATTTATTTATTTATTTATGGCTGTGCTGGGTCTTCGTTTCTGTGCGAGGGCTTTCTCTAGTTGCGGCAAGCGGGGGCCACTCTTCATCGCGGTGCGCGGGCCTCTCACTATCGCGGCCTCTCTTGTTGCGGAGCACAGGCTCCAGACGCGCAGGCTCAGTAATTGTGGCTCACGGGCCTAGTTGCTCCGCGGCATGTGGGATCTTCCCAGACCAGGGCTCGAACCCGTGTCCCCTGCATTAGCAGGCAGATTCTCAACCACTGCGCCACCAGGGAAGCCCGAGCAGCAGTTTCTTTATCCATGATAATCCTTTACTCCGATGGAGCCTCTGTCAAACAAACTCTAGGCCAACACTCTCCAAAGAGCTCTCAAACTAAGTGTAAGTTCTTTTGGAAGTTGTATTCCCAGAAGACATTTGAAATTAAAACTATATTAAGATGCATTAAAAAAATTATGCCATATAATTTTTCCTAAAATATTTCATCTAATAGGGAGTGGGAAATAGACTATAAATTAATTAATTGTGTCTTCTCAGGGTTTTATTTGATGTACCAAATCATGCTAGGGAAAAATTTGAGCCCGGGAAAAAGAAAGATCTGGAGGTGACCTTCCATAACAGTGGGCTAGTAGCATACACAGAGGCAGGTAGCCCTGTAAACAACCCCACTACACCATAAATCTCACATATCACAGTTTCCACTGCTTTGTAGCATACAGCCTCTGTATTGGGAGCTTCATAAAAATAAATTCACTTAAACTTATCCAATAAGCCTCTTTCACTGTTAAAAGATGGCCCTTAAGGGGGAACATGCTGATGTGGTTTTTCCTCCAGGCACTTGTCTAATGTGGTTTCAAGCAGGTGGTGTTTTCCCAGGTTCTCTCCTTTGGAAAATGTTGTGAGGACTTTGCTGAGAGCAGTCAATCACCCAGGAAGTACAGACAAACCTATTCTTACCAAGTTACTCCTAAGTACACTGACTTCATTATTTGCTCATAATGTGAATAGGTATTTATTTAATGTCTCTCTTTGTGTAGAGATTATCAGTTGGCCTGTGGGCCTTTCATCTCTCTGTCTACATTATTGTTGTCTGTTCCTTAAAAAGGAGGGCTACAGCTTAATGGTGGCAACTATAATCTCACATAAAGGTGCTGGGGAAGGGCAGGAGGATGCAGAGTAGGAGGTGACAGAAAGTGCAGGGAAAACCTGTGGATCTAACCTAGCCAGTCTGGATTAACCCACATCCTGCAAGGCAGCAGGCTGGATGCAACAGTAACCCCGACCATGTTGTACATAGCAGTTTTCCAGAGCTTTCACGTCTTCTATCTCGTTTTACGTTTGCAATTGCCTGGTTAGATAGGCATTATTATCCCCGCTTTACAGACTGGAAGAGCCAAGGCTCAGAGTGTGATGAGGGTCTTAGTCACACTGGAACTTAGTGGCAAAATCACTTATTCCCAATGGTGCTCGATTGCAGGGCCAGCTCTAGGGAAAGTACAAAGTTGGCGAGGTTGTCCAGATTAGGCCTAGTCTCTAGATCTCAGGACGGACTCTAACAGGGGTAAATATCCGTATCGCTGGCCTACTTCAGGGTTAGGTGCCTTGAGAGGCCCATAGCACTTCTCCAATAGTGGCGCTTTCCATGAGCAACCAGTGAGTATAAGAGAGAATGTGGGTCTCTCTCTTGGGCAGTTTCCCTTGAAATCTTGTTTTCCCCACTGTATTGCTGATGGTGAAGGGGGCTGAGCCTGAGGCAGCTGTCTGCCCTCCATTCCTACAGAAACCCCTGTCCCGCCTTCCTTGGTTGGGCTCTCCCAGACCTCCCTCACTGACATGATTTATTGCCCTCATTAAATGGGGTGCTTAGCCAAATTCAATGGATTTCATGTCTTCCCCACAAGGAAATCCCCTTAGGAAGCAAGCTGACATGGTGTCTGAAAGAAGAAAGAAACTGCAAATGAAAGCGATTAGCCCAAAGAGAAACTCTGCAGTTTCTCCTTCCAGGCCTTCTCTAACTTGACTTTGAGCTGGGCCAAGACCCAAAGGCATTTCTTTTTAATTTAATTATCTCCAGGGAACCATAGCTAGAAATCAGGCACAAACATGTCTGCCCTACACGGCAGGTACACCACTTCTTGTGTGATGGCTGGGGCTTCTGGGGGTTGGAGGTCTTGTGGGTGACATCAACTCTCTTCCCACAAACAAACAGACCCTTTCAGAAAGCCAGGTGGAGCCCGCCATGCGGGGCAGAAGCAGACTCTCCGTGTTACCCGCTTGTTCTGTCAGGAGACCATATGGTGGAAGAAAGGGGGAAAGGGATGCTGCCGTCTTGGCGGGGCCAACAGAGATTGGCAGCTGGATTAAGCCTCTGCCTGCCTGCAAGGAGTTGGGCACTTTGATGACAGATTATTTCACCCTGCAGCCAATGAATAGAGCTTTTGTCAACATCATCTGTTGGGGAGCAGGTTGGCCCACTGTTCAGTTGCTTCCAAGAACTGCTTTGTCATGGACTTTTCTTGTTATTCAGAATTTACTAAACATTAGTTTCTTGGGCTAAAATCCTTCATGCCAATGAAAGGTGGGTGATAAAAATGCATTTCTCTCTCTCCCAGCCACTCACCATCTTTTTTTCCTGAATCTATCCCTTTCACTCCAACACAATCAAATAAACATGCCACAGTCTCTTAAGACTTGTTAGGCAGAAAAAAGGGTCCTGGATTCTGGTTTTGTCTCTGCCAGGTGTTCATAACTGTGTGTGTAGGGCAGGGGCGCCTTCCTCCCTTACTCACTCCTTCGTTGGTTTCCTCAGCTAAAAAGTGAGGCTATTCACAAATTTTACTCCTGGGCATATTTCTGAGGGTATGTGATAAGATGAGGGAAATTGCTTAGAGCTCTTCAGAAGGCAGAAACTTTTATTCACTCATACACAGTACTTGTGTGAGTTTAGAGGTTAGTTAGAGGTCTTTGGAGTGATAGAAGGCTGCAACTTTAATGAATATTTTGACAGAGGTCTGATGCTCTTCTTGAGCTCTCCCTGGGCAAAGGCAGCTGACTGTGGATCAGCTCTTGGATTTGTAAGCATGTGGGGTCGGAGAGAGCATCCAACTTGCTGAGCCTCCCAGGACAGGCACAGAAGGAAGTGGGCAGCAGTGGCCACCAGCCCGTGTTCCAGAGGAGCCTGAGCTGGGTGTCATTACTGTCCCAGACCTGGAAAGGATGCTCCAGACGCAGATACTACAAGGTCATGCTCAATCCCAGGGTCCCCCTCCTAAGCCACAGACCCCCTCCACCCTCTCGGGATGCCTTTTGCAGTGAACATTTGCAAACACTAGATGTAAAGTTGAGACGGTCTGTGTTCTTAATCCCAAAAAAAGGAAAGCTTCATGGGTAGTTTAGAACCTAAAAAAGAACACGAATACCTTTTGCTGAACACAGCAACTTTGTCAGAGCAGCAGAAAGGGAGAGGCTGTTAATAAATTGGTTCTCCGCACAGCCCGGGGGCATCCTTGGGGAACACAGGGTTGGCCCGGCACGTACTCCTATAAACATACTTGATGTGCTCCAGGCTCAAAAACCCAAATCCACACCCTCCCACTCAGTGCCACTCCTTTCTCTTTCTTTGTTCTCCCCTTCCAAGCCAAACTTCTTGAAGAGAGGTCTACACTCTGTCCTCACTAACACGACTCACTCCTGAGCCTCCTATACTCTGGCTTTCCACTTGCCCCTGAAAATGCTCTTCCACAAGCTACTGACCACCTCTTAACTGTCCACTCCAGGGGCTGTTCAGTCCTGCTCAAAGCCCTCTCCTCCCAGGGCTCCTGCAACACCGCACCCTCTACTCTTCTGAATCTCCTTTTAGTTCCTGGTTCTTCCTTCTTGGATTCCTTCACTGACTCTATACCCCGTACCCCTTAAATATTTGCTTTCCTCTGGGTTCTGGTCTTGGTCTTCTTTGTTTTCCTCATTCTTCCTATTTTTAGTGAACATTTGTCATTTTTTAAAATGGTTGACAAGCCCCCCTGAACGGCCTTCTTCAGAGAATTCTCCACCTTAAGAGTTTAGGTGGAAAGCAGACAGAGTCTAGGTGCTCACTTTCCCACCCTCCCTTGAAGTGCAGGCATGTGACCTGGGCTCTGGCAAATAGATACACCTGAAACCTGCCTTTGAGTGGGAAGCCAGGCTCAAAAAGGCACGCACTGAGGGGCTCCATTCTGGCGAGGATAGGTGCTGCCATGTCCACGTTCTAGAAGTAGTGTCCAGTGTCCAGAAGTACTAGCTGTGGTTTCTGTGCCCTGTGTTGCTACGGTCAGTGTGAGGGCCACCCCCTGCTTTCCACCAGGATCCGTGTCTTGAGTAACAGCATCGCATCATCACATCTACATGACTTGCTGTCTTTAACCCCAAGTCTTTGACTGACCCTCCTAAATAGCTCTTGAGTTTGTCTCCTCCTGTGTCGCAGCACCACTACGTTAGATTAGGATCTCACTTGCACTATTGAAACAGCCTCTTAATGAGTTTCCCTGCCTCTTGCCTTTCCATCTAATTTGCACGGCTGTCAGAGTGGTCTTTCCCAAATGTGAAATTGACTTTGTTGTTCCTATGTTTAAAACCTTCCAGTAGCTCCCCATTGCTTTCAGGATAAAATCTGGATCCTTTAACATGACACTCGGGTTCCATCTCCTACTACTACCCCCCCACACACCATGCTCCGGCCATATCTAACTGCCTGTGTTTCCTGCACATGCTGCCCTGACTCATAGCTCTAGACCTTTGCTCACTACGATCCTGGAGATCCCTGCCTGCTCCAGTCTCACCCACCCGCCAGCAGGATAGCAGAACCAGAGTGCCTCTGATTCTGACTGAGAGCCAAGCCTGCTGGTTCATTGGAAGGCCCTCACCTTAAGAAAATGGAGATGCCTGCTTCCCTGTGTCCAGGGTCTCTGGAATAAACAGAACCCTAGGGGGACAACAAATAAACAGGACCCTCATTCATTTATATCTCCAGCCCATATTTATTGAATGGCCACTCAGTGTTAGGTACTGAGCTAGGTGTTGGGACTAAGCAGTAGACAGCCATTGTCCATCTTCATGGAGCACAGAACCAGCTGAACTCACACTGTCTGAGGCTAGCCTGCTTATCTGGACTTCTGCACTGTCTTCTGAATTCCACTCCAGTTCCCAGCTCCACCACTGCCCCCACTGGCCAGCTCCCACCTCCTCTCCTCTCCTCTCACAGAGGGTTGCATCCTAATTGCCATGTCCTTTCCTCCACCCAGCTTGATCTCCTTGATCTCTTTCATCCATCCATCATGAAGGACTGGTTCTTCCTAGAAGTCCCTGGTGCTGTGCCTGACTCCATTCCTTGAATCAGATACCTTGATTATTAATGCCAGTCCAGGCTGGACTTGAGTTGGCCACACTCAATAACCTTGTGAATTTAACTTTTAACTCTTCTGTAGAGGAAAGTAGTTCCTTTGATCACCATCCTTCTCAACCTCCCATCCATAAACCACTCTTCACTTTCTTCTCTCCCCATTGGTTCACTGCAAGTCTTGCCATTTAAACTGCCCTCTTCCCCCATGATTTTCCATGTCTAGCAAATGTTTACTCTTCCTTCAGACTGAGCAAAGGTCACCTCATCTGGGAAGTCCTCATCCCACCCCTACTTTTCCCACACGTTATCTTTGTGATATGCTGTATTTTTACAAGCACTTTCCCAATTCTACTGTAATTCTGTCTTCCCCACGAAGCTGAGACTACGTCTTTTTTTTTTTTTTAATATTTATTTATTTATTTTCTTGGCTGCATCAGGTCTGAGTTGTGGCACGCGGGATCTTTGTTGTGGTGCTCGGGTTTCTCTCTAGTTGTGGCACACGAACTCAGTAGTTGTGGCATGAGGGCTTAGGTGCCCTGCAGCATGTGGGATCTTAGTTCCCTGACCAGGGATCGAACCTGCGTCCCCTGCATTGGAAGGCAGATTCTTTACCACTGGACCACCAGGGAAGTGCCCGAGACTACGTCTTAAAGCATTATTGTATCCCCCGTTCTTGACCCACCATGTGACCTAAAGTAGAATATAATATACATATAAATAAAGTAAATGCAAGGAGGAAATCCAAATCTCACACTGAATTCAAAGCTGTAAAATTAGATCACCTTTCCAATGTTCCCCTTTCTTTTGGTGGCACATAATGTTTATGCAAGGAGTGAGATGAGCAAATGACAATGCTGGTCTTCTAGTTCTAAAAAGAATCCATCTTATGTTTCTTCTCCTCCTTTTACTCTGTGGCACATGTTTAACAACTGGTTCGCTGGGAGAAAGCCCTGTTTAGTAGTGTTTGCCAATTTCCAGGGTGTAAATACTCTCACCATGGCTGATTTCAAGCTATACCAACACGATGGTTCTGAATGTGGAGTTGGGGAAGATGTGCACAATGACCCTTGTGAGCCAGTAGGAGCCAGCTCCCGGGCACCATTGCCTTCCTTCACTCTTCACAGCTAATAAGACCAAGTCCAGTTCATGCTTCCATAATTCTCAGCATCCCAGCTCTTCTTCAGCACTTCATGCCTGACCACATCTGCCCTTCCTTCCGTATCCCACCTTTTTGCCAGAGGAGTCTACCTTTCCAGTGTTATAGTTTTTCATTGCATTAGTTTCCTGTGGCTGCTGTAATAAATTGCCACAGACTTGGGGGCTTAAAACAACACAAATGTATTCTCTTGAGTTCTGGAGGCCAGAGGTCTGAAATCAGTTTCACTGGTCCGAAATCAGGGTGTTGGCAGGGCCGTGCTTCCTCTGGAGTCTCTAAGGAAGAATCTGTTCCTTGCCTCTTTCAGCTTCTGGTGACTGCTGGCATTCCTTGTCTTGTGGCTGCATCACTCCGATCACTGCCCCCGTGGTCACATTACCTTCTCCTCTTCTGTCTGTGTCAAATATCTCCCTACCTCTCATATGGACACTTGTGATTGCATTTAGGGCCCTTCTAGATAATCCAGGATAATGTTCCTATCTTGTGATCCTTAACTTAATCACATCTACAAAGACACTTTTTCCTATAAGGCAGCATTAATGGGCTCCAGAGATCTTTGGGGGCCGTTATTCAGCCTACTGCATTCATTATTTTTAAAATAATGAGATTGTCATACTGAGTGAAGTAAGTCAAACAGAGAAAGACAAATATCTTATGATATTGCTTATACAGGGAATCTAAAAAAAATGGTACAAATGAACTTATTTACAAAACAGAAACAGAGTCACAGATGTAGAAAACAAACTTACGGTTACCAAGAGGGAATGGGGAGTGAGGGATAAATTGAGAGATTGGGATTGACATACACACACTACTATATATAAAATAGATAGCTAATAAGAACCTACTGCATAGCACAGGGAACTCTACTCAATACTCTTTAATGACCTATATAGGAAAAGAATCTAAAAAAGCGTGGATATATGTATAACTGATTCACTTTGCTGTACAGCGAAAACTAACACAACATTGTAAATCAACTATAGTCCAATAAAAATTAATTTAAAAAAATAAAATAAAAAATAAAAATAATGGCTTTCCCCATTAGAGTTGCCATAGCACTAACTCAGCCAGGATGGAGAATAAGCACTATCTTTAGCCCTCGCCAGTGTGTTGGTGTATTCTCCTATGCTTTCCTCCGCTTGCCTGGCTTTTTCCAGTCTGTTTGGCTTACCTCTGGTGATCTCTCAGCCATTAATAATCCTAATTTCCTGTTGGCAGTCTTTTGACTCATAGTAAGTAGAAGGTTTGTTTTCCAAAGAAAAACACACATGGAGTTATTTTAATGGTTAAATAACCCACTAGATATTAGCTTGTGAGTGTGCTGTGCTCTAAAGTGGTGTGTGTGTGTGCGTGTGTGTGTGTGCGCATGCGCACGCATGTATCTTGACTATGTGCTGCATCAGAACAGTTCTACAGGATGTGGAAAAGATAAAGACATGGGCCAATCAACCCCAAGGGAATGCTGATAATAAACTGGTCATAAATTATGTCAGGAACATATCTCCCTGGGGACCAGTTATAATGGCCTCATAGGATGCTCATTCATAAATGTTCATGTATCTGGAAGCACATCACTATCCCCAAATGTAGAAAATTTGGGAAATAGGGGAATAAAAAGAACCAATCATAGCCTAACCTAACCACTATTGGCATGTTGGTGCTAATAAAGCTGTGAGGACCATCTTTCTGCAAATTGCTTTTCCATATTTAAGGTTATTTCTTTATATCCATGAATTCCAAGAATGACTGGGTCCAGTTGAATGTTGTTAAAAATACTTCATATCACTTCTGGGTTCCAGTGGCTCCGTACCATTTTCAGCCCAGAGATCGAGGCCTCCTGAGATCAGCCCACCTCTCCCTGTCCAAGCTCCCTCCACTTTATTCCCCCATGAGAACCAGCCACTACAGCCAGGCTCATTTCCTACTGCCTCCTACATGCTGCCTGTCTGTCCTTTTGCTCTGGTGTAGCTTCTTGGGTTCTTCGAATGCCCAGTCTTCTCAGATTGCCCATCCCTTGCCTCTCCTTCAAGGCCCGGTTCAAGTCCCCTCTGGAGAAAACCCTTCTTTTAAAAGGTTGCCATTGGACTTTCATGGTGGTCCAGTGGTTAAGACTCCTTCCTTCCACTGTAGGGGACACGGGTTCTATCCCTGCCATGAGGTGCATCCATAAAAAAAAAGAAAAAAAAAAAAAAGGCTGCCACATGTGAGGTCAGTGTCATGCAGGGAAAAGAGTATCTGATTTGGAGTCAGAGTCTCTGGGTTCATGTCCATGAGGTCCCTGAGATAAAAGTCCTTCCGGGAACTCAATTTCCTCCGCTCATAAAACAAGAGTTATGATCCTGGCTCAGAGTTTGTCCAACGTTGTCATAGATATGTAAAATAATGAGTAGGAAAATGTTTTAAAAGCTTCATAAACACAGGGCTATAATGTTATTTCTGCCTTCACCAATTCTCCTTTCATCCTTATTGTCTATGCAACATAACTAATAGCACTTGATAGACTGACCTATTTGTTCTTCAATAGCATCACATACCTGGAACTATATTCTTGCCTGTTATAATGCTGTATAGGAAGCTGGCTTGTTCACTGTAGCCTGTGTGTGTGTCTCAGCCCTCCAGCTAGATTGGGATGTACAGGTGCAGAAATAGTGCCTTATGCTCCTGTTGTTCCCCATGACGCCTAGCACAACGCTGAACACAGCGAAGGTGCTGAATGAACACTTGACCGGATGCTTATGTAGCCTTACCACTGTGCCAGGCCAGCTTAAATTCTTCTCAAAAAGTTTAACTTATCATTAAGTTTCAAATTGCAAGGTGATCTGCATTAGCCACAGGGCACTGTGTACATCTCAAAAACATGTTACTAGGTCCTTGAACAAAGAAGTAGTGGGGATGGCGCTGGTAGATTTGTACTAATCTCTCACTAGGCTTCCAAAGCCATCAGAAAAGAACATGCTTGGATCTAAGTTTTGGTCAATGTTCCTTCGTGGTTCTCCTTTTTATCACCCTTTCCCTAGTATTTTTTTAAAAAAATACAAATCTTGAATAAAGTAAAAGGAAACAAACTAGGTTAATGTCATTTTCAACGTGGACGTTTCAACAGAGAAAAGATCCAAAATTTCTAAAATCAGAATTTTTAACAGTGAACTAGGAAACTATGTGGTATAGGTTGAGCACATTTTAAGAAAATCCAGTTTCTAGAAACCCAAATTTATAAAATTGAAATTAGGAAGCAAATTTTCACAGGAGTCTTTTACTAGGAAATTCCTCATTCTTGTATCACTCCTGAGTCAATTAAAATGGACTTAAGGGGCTTCCCTGGTGGTGCAGTGGTTGAGAATCTGCCTGCCAATGCAGGGGACGCGGGTTCGAGCCCTGGTCTGGGAGGATCCCACATACCATGGAGCAGCTCGGCCCGTGAGCCACAATTACTGAGCCTGCGCGTCTGGAGCCTGTGCTCGGCAACGAGAGGCCGTGATAGTGAGAGGCCCGCGCACCGCGATGAAAAGTGGCCCCCGCACTGCGATGAAGAGTGGCCCCCGCTTGCCGCAACTAGAGAAAGCCCTCGCACAGAAACGAAGACCCAACACAGCCATACATACATACATACATACATTAAAAAAAAAATTAAAAAAAAAATGGACTTAAGGTAAAAATGTTTAATTTTCACTCACCAATCAGGACCACAAGTATTGAGTAAAGTGAATTGCATCCATATAAATTTAATAATTTTATATTCATCAAAATCTTCATTCTTGATATATTTACTTGTTCAGTGAGTCATTTGCTTAAAGGTGATCTTGATTTTTCGCTTTTCCTGCTTTGGCTGAAATGTTTCAGCTTAAAGTTATGTGATAAATGGGGGTTTTCTTATCTTAAGATGAGGCACCAGAATTGATCTCTTTTGAAGGAATTTGTACTCCAATTGAGCAAAGAGGATTCTTTCAATGCTGCTTTGATACTTGGCACTGAACCAAGAAATCTAAAATTAGCTGCCTTCAGAATCCAGGTGTGGACTAAGTGGAAGAAATTCAGTTTGCCCCAGGAAGTCACAGAAATTGCTGAAACAGTAAATACAGGTCTGGTCAAACTGCTTCCTTCACTAAAGCCAACTTTTCAGGATTGCCTCTTTCTGCAAGGAACAGAAAGCTACCGTAATTCAGAGCTGAAAGGGACCAGAGAGGGCATCTTGTATAAACACTTCAGGTCAGCGGAATGAAGTAACTGGCCTTTCTGAGCCTGTTTCCACACTGCCAAATGGGGTCATATTACTTGCCTGCCCACCTCTCAAAGGTACTGTGAGGATTAAGTGATTGGGCTTTTTCCATAAAAAGAATGAAATAATTGCATTTGCAGCAACATGGATGGACCTAGAGATTATCATATTAAGTGAAGTAAGTCAGAAAGAGAAAGACAAATACCGTGTGATATCACTTATATGTGGAATGTAAAATATGGCACACACTATTATTCAACATAGTTTTGGAAGTCCTAGCCACAGCAATCAGTGAAGAAAAGGAAATAAAAGGAATCCAAATTGGAAAAGAAGTAAAACTGTCACTGTTTGCAGATGACATGATACTATACATATATAACCCTAAAGATGCCACAAGAAAACTACTAGAGATCAGTGAATTTGGTAAAGCTGCAGGATACAAAATTAATGCACAGAAATCTCCTGCATTCCTATACACTAAGAACAAAAGATCAGAAAGAGAAATTAAGGAAACAACCCCATTCACCATTGCAACAAAAAGAATAAAATACCTAGGAATAAACCTACCTAAGGAGGTAAAAGACCTCTACTCAGAAAACTATAAGACACTGATGAAAGAAATCAAAGATGACACAAACAGATGGAGAGATATACCATGTTCTTTGATTGGAAGAATCAATATTGTGAAAATGACTATACTACCCAAAGCAATCTACAGATTCAATGCAATCTCTATCAAATTACCAATGGCATTTTTTACAGAACTAGAACAAAAAAATCTTAAAATTTGAATGGAGACACAAAAGACCCCGAATAGCCAAAGCAATTTTGAGGGAAAAAAAACGGAGCTGGAGGAATCAGACTCCCTGACTTCAGACTATACTACAAAGCTACAGTAATCATGACAATATGGTACTGGCACAAAAACAGAAATATAGATCAATGGAACAGGATAGAAAGCCCAGAGAAAAACCCACACACCTATGGTAAACTAATCTATGACAAAGGAGGCAAGGATATACAAAGGAGAGAAGACAGCCTCTTCAATAAATGGTGCTGGGAAACCTGGACAGCTACATGTAAAAGAATGAAATTAGAACACTCCTTAACACCATACACAAAAATAAACTCAAAATGGATTAAAGACCTAAATGTAAGACTGGACACTATAAAACTCTTAGAGGACAACATAGGAAGAAGGCTCTTTGACATAAATCACAGCAAGATCTTTTTTGACCCACCTCCTAGAGTAATGGAAATAAAAACAAAAATAAACAAATGGGACCTAATGAAACTTCAAAGCTTTTGCACAGCAAAGGAAACTATAAACAAGGTGAAAAGACAACCCTCAGAATGGGAGAAAATATTTGCAAATGAATCAACAGACAACAGATTAATCTCCAAAATATACAAACAGCTCATGAAACTCAATATTAAAAAAACAAACAACCCAATCAAAAAGTGGACAGAAGACCTAAATAGACATTTCTCCAAAGAAGACATACAGATGGCCAAGAGGCACATGAAAAGCTGCTCAACATCACTAATTATTAGAGAAATGCAATGGGCATCATCAAAAAACCTACAAAAAACAAATGCTAGAGAGGGTGTGGAGAAAAGGGAACCCTCTTGCACTATTGGTGGGACTGTAAATTGATACAGCCACTATGGAGAACAGTATGGAGGTTCCTTAAGAAACTAAGAATAGAATTATCATATGGCCCAGCAATCCCATTACTGGGCATATACCCAGAGAAAACCATAATTCAAAAAGACACACACCCCAATGTTCATTGCAGCATGATTTACAATAGTCAGGTCATGGAAGCAACCTAAATGCCCATCAACAGATGAATGGATAAAGAAGATGTGGTACATATATACAATGGAATATTACTCAGTCATAAAAAGGAACGAAACTGGGTCACTTGTAGAGACGTAGATGGACCTAGAGACTGTCATACAGAGTGAAGTAAGTCAGAAAGAGAAAAACAAATATCGTATATTAATGCATATATGTGGAATCTAGAAAAATGGTACAGATGAACCGGTTTGCAAAGCAGAAATAGAGACACAGATGTAGAGAACAAATATATGGACACCACGGGGGGAAAGTGGCAGGGGTGATAGTGGTGGTGGGATGAATTGGGAGATTGGGATTGACATATATACACTAATATGTATAAAATGGATGACTAATAAAAAAAATAAAATAGAAAAATACAATAAAATAAAATATGGCACAAATGAACTTTCCTATGAAAGAGAAACAGACTCACAGACATAGAGAAAAAATTCTTGGTTGCCAAGGGGAAGGAGGGGTGGGAGAGGGATGGACTGGGGGTTTGGGATTAGCAGATGTAAACTATTATGTATAGAATGGATAAACAACAAGGTCCTACTGTATTGCACAGGGAACTATATTCAATATCCTGTGATAAACCATAATGAAAAGGAATATGGAAAAGAATGTATAGTACGTATAACTGAATCGCTTTGCTATACAGCAGAAATTAACACATTATAAATCAACTATACTTCAATAATATAAATTAAAAAAATTTTTTAAGTGAATGGCTTTTTAAACTGTAAGCATAAGGCGTTATTCTTTTCTACGTTCACTTTGGTGTTTCTAAATCATGTCTACACATTCTTTAACACTCCTTCCATCCAGAAATCCCCTCCCTTTGACTATAGGCAGCCAACCTCAGAGACTTTCTTGTAACCAATAGAAGCAGCCCACTTTTGAGTCCAGGTCAGAAAAGGCGATTCAGCTTCTGCCTGGTTCTCTTGGGATGCTCACTCTGGAAGAAGCCGGGCACCATGTTAGAAGTTCAACTACCCTGAGATGCCATGCTGTAGGGAAGCCACCTGGAGAGGCCAAGTGCAGGCTCTCTGTCAGCAGTCCTCATCTTCAAGTCTCACCCAGGCCAGGCACCAGACATGTGAGTGAATGAGCCTTTGGAAGACACTAGCCTCCAACCACTGAGATATCTCAGATTTTGAACTTCCCAGTTGATGTCCCAGACATCATGGAACAGAGATGAGCCTCTGTTCTTTCCGAATCCCTGACCCATAAAATCCATGAGCATAACAAAATGGTTGTTTTTTGGCTACTAAATTTGTGCTGTTTGTTATGCAGCACTGGTAATGGTAACAGTCACACTGCAACCACAGGAACAACACCAAGCACTGTACCTGCTCTGTGCCAGGCACAATGGCAAGCACCTCACATACTGACTTGACTACATCCTGACCACAGCTCAGCGAGGAAGTCATGATTTTCCATCTCACAGTGAAGAAACTGATGATCAGAGGGGCTAATTCACTCAGGTTCCACAGGGACTAAGTGGCAGGGCCAGGACTGACACCTGGGTCTGGCCTGACCGCAAAGCCCACCCCTAAGCCACAGCTGAGTCCTCCCGTGTAGTGGGCGATAGCCGACTGTCAACGCACAACTTTCCCTGATGCCCAATGTGTTTGGTTCCTCTAGTTCCTCTCTTTTCCTATTTGCCACTTACAATCCCCTTCTTTCAAGAGCTGGAATGAAACCTCCTCATATTTCTGACTTGGTCAACTTTCAAGCTGGCCTGGTACCACCAGGGAGGTTTTCAGACTGTGAGGCCATTTTGCTCATCCCTAAGGCTGAACCAACCACGAGGCTTTACCTCACAAGCCCTGCTTTGCCTCACAGGCCAAACCCATCAGATCTAGTTTTCTCCTGAGCTGTGGGGAGAAAATAACAAATAATTCACAGAGCAACTCATTCATACATTCTAATCTCAAAAATATGCTGGGTGACCAATTTGTTCTTGGCCCCCAGAGCCATTAGCACACTTGTGACAAATTATCCAGAAGGTTCTCCACACACTGGTGATCTCAACCCACTCTTGTGGGCCGCCAGCCTCCAGACTGCTCCCACGTGAGGGTGTGTAGCTCAGGCTGCTGCCCTGGCAGGGCCTTCCATATCTGGAAGGGAAAATCCATGCCAGCATTGGTCCTGATACCTACAGATCCCCTGGAGCTGTAGATCCACCCAAGGACCCACATAAAAGCATGTGCCTTTGAATGTCTTCAGGAACAGCACTCAGAATGCACCTCTTTGTCTTGCACCTAAAGATCTACTTTGGCTGTTCACGTGTATTCTCCGAGCAGTAGCACCTGCAAGCTTAGTTCATCCAATCCCCACCAAGCCCAAACCTCAGGCACCTCTTGCTGCCAAGAGGCCACCTTCAAAGGCAGACATGAAAGAAGGTAGGCACTAAGTCTTCCACTTAAAGCTGTCACTACCACAGAATGTGAAGGGAGCTGGCTCCTCGTTCTGCAGTGAAATCCCTCGTAGAGCCCCTGTCTCATCCTGTCTTGTGACTGCAATGCTCCAGAAAGGGCTCTGACTAACCAGCCAGCACCTCTGGGCTTGGAATTGCCCCACAGCTCATCTGTGGGGAGCTGGGAGGGTTCTCCTTCCAATTCAAGTTGGCACTGAGCTCCTACCACGTGCTGGGCATTGGAAATATTAAGACGCATAAGCCAATTCCTGACCTCACTTGCAGATGAAGACATTCGTTCTCAGTCTTGACTTCCAGGTATACCATCAGGTGTCAATCGGCTGTGACAAGTCACTTACTATCAATAACAGGACGTACCAAAGATTTGAAATAAGAGTGGATGCGTGATTATGTGCACAATATTGTTGCTTAGTGAGGGGGTTACGATCTTCCCATCTCACAGTGAGGAAACTCGTTCTGACACAGGAAAAGGGGCTGGAGAGAGGCAGTCTGAGCTCTGCGGGAAGCACATGGTGAATGGCACACTTGCGAGGATCATCTGTCTCGCACCTTGAGGGAGAAGGCTGAGAACTGCTGTGAGCCCAGCGAGGGCAGGGTGTGGGCTACGCACAGAACCACAATCCATACAACCAGCAAAGGGGCTTCCTCTGCTCTTCCCCACACAGAAGGGACTAGCCAGCGGTAGGCTGCCTGTCAAGAAGCCAACAAAGCAGAAGGGACGGTTGTCTTTTGACTCTGGCAAGATTTTGTTCATTTGTTGTTTGTTTAGGAAAAGAACGGTGCACCGGTTCTAGCTGTGGCAATGTCTGGCACTGTGAGCGTCCCCTCTGTAGCCGATATCTCACAGGGGACCCATGATGAATCACATGGTGCGCCGTGCTAAGTTAATCTCTTCAATAACGTTAATAGAAACGTTATTTATTTCTACAGTGCTGTAAACTTACAGAACATGTCACATTCACCGGCTGTGGTAGGTTCAACTTTAAGACCCTTCGGAGTGGGTCTTACCGCCATCTCCATGTGAAGAAATAACCTCAGAGAGGTCCTGTTCCTAGTTCACAGCAGGTGAGTGACAGAGCTAGGATTTAAATCCAGATCTTCTGTTTCCAAACTGTATTTCTTACATTAAACCCACGTGTGTTACACCCCGTCTCATGAAGGTGAGGGACAAAGATGTGGCTGCATCTTCAATGGTGTCGTCTAAAGGGAATGGAGGCTGGTTTCATGTTGCTGGATAAATGTCTCACTGGCTCACGGAAGCCTGTTTCTCGGTAGTGGTGATACACCTCTCTGCTTAGTCTGTCTTCTTGGCCACCCTCCTGCAGAATTTCCTCTGCTTTAAATACACACATACCTCCCACCACACACATACCCAGGACTATTCCAGAACTGGCAGGGGGGGATGCTTCCACTTAGAGCTTTGGTAAGCAACCCAAACCAGTGACTGCCTGAGAGCCCACAGGTCTTATTCCTGCTATTGGAAGACCAGAGCATCTACCAGGAGCCATGGTCGCCATTGAGTTGGCATTTGGGCTCTTACGCATGTAGACTTAAGTCACTTACTGTGACTTAAATCACAGGAAATCTTGCAGAGAAGAGGGAGTAAAAAATTCTCCCCCAGGTTTGCCCCTCTCTCCCAACACACACACGCACCCACACACACACACGCACCCACACACACACACACAGACACACACACACACACCCCTGTCCTACACACATAGATTAGGCATTGGCTCTGTGACTAAGGTGCTCCACCCAGGGGAGAACGTGGTGCCCAAACTGTGACATGGGCACTGCTCATCAAGTGCCATTTAAAGCCATGGACTTTTCACCCCTCATTCAAAGTGTTTCTCAAAGTGCTTATTGAACTTCAAACTGAATGGCCACTTAAAGGGCGATTGCAGCCCTCCCACAGTCAAAAAAATGAAACTTTTAGTTTTGTTAATTCTGAGTCTTGGCTCAGGGTTTGAAGGCTGCATGGACTTCTGCCCCGTACGTGCATACATTTGGAGAGCTGCTCAGTTAGCCTTCCAGGAAAAACACGCTCGCGTCCTGCTATATTCCTTCAGCTTTGGTCTTGTCAACACAGGGATCATTGAGAGCCTAACTCTAAAGCTTTGGACCCCTTTGTTCTCTGAACATGAAGGGCAATATGCAGAGTAATCATATAACAAAGAATGAAACTATGGTTGTCGGTGGGGACACCTGCCATTTCTAAAGCACTTCATCCTTCTGGAGGGCTTGCATGATATCATTTGACCCACACAGCACATCTCAGAGGTGAAATTGAGCCAGACTTTTTAATCACCATTATGTGGATGAAGAAGCAGAAATTTGTAAATGTATAAAGAGATACAGGGTGAAAGTATGTGTGTGTTGGGGGTGTACATATGCACACGCACACGCTCAGAAAGGAGGAATCATCTCATCATTTAAAACTACCTAAGATGACATCTGATGATAGGGGCTTTTGTATCATTTTAACTTTCTGTTTATTATTCCATATCAGGGTTACCTGGAGTCATGCTGACTCTGGGCTCAGACCAAACAGAGTGGGAAATCCCACAGGCAGGAGCCAGCCTGCAGCTGAAGTTCACCTGCTCTGGACAAACAAGAGAGGGGAGAATATGTCCCCTGTGCTGTGGGCTGCCTGGCTCTCCTATCTAGAGCCTCTGACAGTTTGAGTGGCTGGTGCAGAACTGTCAGCTGCACCGACAAAATTCATAGAACTGATGATCAGAATTTTAGAGCTATGCATAACCTTAAAGAACCCAAGTAAGCTGCCTTTTAATTGCAGGCAGTGTTCCAGAATTGGGTTTCTTCCCCTGTGTGTTAGTACCCTTGGTAGCATCAGTTACCCCTATTCTAGAAAACAATGGCTGGTCCAGAGTCATCCAAGGGCTATTGTTGCGGTGCTCACTCTTAGCCCCCTCCCCTCCGCCCTATTTCTGCAACACCAGCCACTGGTCTAATAATCAACTCTATTACCTCACAGTAGTACAGAGCCTTCCTTCCCTGCGTGCTAGAAACCAGCCCAGAGGCCAACCTGGAGAGCCCGTCACCCACTTTATGTTACACAAGTTCTTGTAAACTTTGCATCTGACTTTTCCTTCTCCCTGGAGGATCTTGGGGTTGGATAAAAAAGCTGGTGAAGCAAGTTAGTATCCTGTGCTTATTTTCCAACTTCATCTGAAATTGTTATAAAATACATTGAAAAAATTATCTTTAAACAAAAACACTAGCAGAAACTGAAGGAGCCTCTGTTAGTTCCTACGAGGTAATATATCCTTTGGACAGATGTGTGTCTGTGCGCATCGTCCCCCCTCCATTAAGCACCCCCTGGGGAATGCCCAGGTACAGCCTCTGGAAAGGATTGGAACGCTTTTCGGCACCGACAGCCCTCAGAAAACCCCATGGCTTTTATGACAGTCCCCTTGCATTCCCATGGCTGCTGTGTCAGGCACTATGTAAAAGTTAGCCTCCAACATGGGGTCCCTGGCCTTGTAAAATGTACACCCTGAGCTTCAAGAGTTTCCCGGAATGCAAGCAGGAGACACTGAGCTGTTCTGAGCTCTTTGGGTTTGGGGCGGGGGACCTGAGGGGCGCGCTGTGAGCGGCTGTGGTTCGAGCTCAGCCTCCAGGTCTGGGAGCCATTGTGACTGGGGTCTGCTCTGGATCTGGCGGGCAGATGAGTGCGTCCGGCCTCTGGGTCCCTTGCTGAGGTGCAAAGAGGAAAACCCTCGCTCCTGTTTCCCGTCACAGTCAGGGGATTTCTGTTCAGACCGAGGAAATCCCGTGATCTTCCAAAAGGAGCACGCATCACGGGGGCTGGGGGATGAAGCCAGGCCGAGTGGGGCGAGGCCTGGCTGATGACCTCCCTTCTGCCCCCCTCTTCTCCCGAGGAGCAGGCCATACAGCAGCCCCCCCCCCCCACTTTCTCTCCCCTCTCATCTTTTCCTCTTATCGTCTGCATTTGCATCTCACTCACATGTCGAGCTAGCTAATGGTAAGACTGACTGCATAATTTCCCAGCTGACTTCAGATGGAGGGAAGTAACGCCCTTGTGAGGTACATTTGCCCAGGCAACCAGGAGTAAGATGGATTCTGCAGTGTGTGTTTAGCCAGCTGTATGACAAATAGCCGAGCCTCTCTAGAGAGCATCAGGACCCCTCTGTACTTCTCTTCCTCTCCTTTTCCTTCAACAGGGCCAGACAGTCCCCCGCGGGCTGCAGAGGGCAAGGTGGGCATTCTTCAGAGTTAACTCCTTCTTCCCTGGGTCATTCCTTCACCAACCTCCCAACCGCCTTGACAGAGGGTCTCCCCACACTGCTTCTCCCACCACCCAGCCTCCCTGCAGACCGCCCTTCACTGGACCTCAGCGCCAAAGTCCTCCCGTCCAGTATCTCTAAGTGTCATGGGCTGGCTTCCCCAGGGGAAGAGACTCTGGGACAGAGATTTACACGCTAGCGGTTTACTGGGGAGCGCGCTCGGGAACGACAGTGTCAGGAGGGAGAGAAGAAGGCTCGCGCACGAGGATGAGCAGTGGCCGCCAGCACAGACGCCTCAGCCCATCCCAGAGGGAGCTCTGAGGCTGAGCCGGCCCTCAAAGGGCCAAGACTGTGCACCTCTGCTTCGTCCACTCGTTGGATGCAGCTGTTCCTGGGATGGGGATATAACCTTGGGCAAAGTAGCTCCTTTTGGGTGAGGGCAATTCCTGGGGAGGGACTCAGCTGGCCCCCATCAGCAGGCAACACTCCTGGCAGCCAGGAGAACGAGGGTCTTTGTTCTGAAGGGAAGGCTGGCTGCGTTGCCTGCTAGGATGTAGAGAAACAGGAGGATGAGCTGGGCCTCCAGTTCCCACTGCTCCAGGTCAGCCCCTTGGAGTGGACCTGACCTGTCGGGAGGCAGGGCCAGAGGAGAGAAGGAGGGTTTCCAGGGAGCCCCACCCGTGGCTGGAAAAGAACAAGCACTGGCTGGGAGCTGCTGGGCAGGCCTGGCCCGCAGAAGATGAACTGGCTGCCGTCTTGGGGATGGAGTCCAAATGACCTGCCTTAAGCCCAGGTGGGTCCAACACAGCCAAGTAATTTGTCTGAGAAAAGCCCCTAACTGGGAGCTAGTTCTAGGATAGTCTAAAGCTATACCACCCCGCTGGATTCCCAAAGGTTATTGCAACAGGTAACCAACACCCTGCTTTGAGCATCCTGGTGTATGTCATTTGCAAAGCATGGCAGACTCATGGGATCCCAGGAGGAGAATATCTGAGAAGTATTCTGACCAAAGCTAAGAGCGATGTCTGCCTGTCTTTTTACATTTCTTATATGTATTTATCTTCTCTCTCCAAATAACCTGAGTTCTCCAAGTCACTTAATCAGGTCCAGTTTGGTTCTCTGCTATCTGTTCACTCCCTTGACATCATTGCCACGTCTTTGTTTTTCCATCTCGTTTGGGAGGAGGGACAGAGGGTGGCGGCTGGGGAGAGGCTGTGGGGGAATGGAATGAGAGAGAAGTCCTGCTCTCTGCCGCCGCCCACCCTTCTCCAGGCTGAGTGGGGGAGTGGCTGGCGGAGGCGGGTGAAGGTTCCAGGCTTGCATGGCCCAGCCGGTATAACGGCCAGCACCCTGTTACCCCTCTCCCCTACACTCCTATGCAGAATTGGATACAACACCAGCTTGTCACTATTCCCCAACCAACCTCAGACTGTGGGCTGATGCAACCGCAGCCTGTGACACAGTTAGCCAGACTCTGGCAGCAGTGTTTCAAGTGTGACAAGGGTGAAATACTGCCCCAATGGTCTAGAAGGGCCTGTGCCACCAACCAAGAACCATTAGGACAACAGGAAGGCGCCCAAAGGCCGGCCGTAGGGTAAACAGGAAAGATCTCTGTCTCCCTCTCCCCTTCATGAAAGAGAGGGAGATTTTAACCCTCCAGCGCTCGGCTAATTTCCTCAGCAACACTGATCAGGGCCATTGCAGGGTCCCCACCCCCATCAGACCCAGGATGGGCAGGAGCAGCTCTGGGCCAGAAGGCTGCCTGCCCGGCCAGGTGAGGGGCGGTGCCTGGACCTGTCACCAGGTGGTTTCTTATGTGCTGGGGAAGCAGCATGTGGAGCTGGGAGTGATGTAGGAATCTTACGAGGGATTTTTGATTTTTCAAGCCTACTGGTTTTTCTTCATTTTTCATTCCAGCCGCATCAATCAAACATCTAAATACTCACATGACACGTGTTGATTGAAAACCCATTAACCGCAACACTCTCTGGAAAACCCTTGCTCTCTTCTCACACGGCTTCTTCTACCCATAATGTCCTCCTCCCTCTTCTCCGAAGAGATATCCCTTCAACACCCACCTCTCTCTCAAAGCCTTCGCCGCTCACTTCTGCTCATTGGCTGTGATCTTCCCTTCATCTCTCCTTCCCCCCGCACCACATTCCCAGCCCTCTCCACCCCACCTCAAGATCCCTCAGATCTATTCCCTTCTCTCCAGCCTAGTTGAGGCTCTCACCATCCCTTGCTCTTTCCTGCTCTTCCTGCCTTTTGTCTTTTCCCCTTCAATCTATTCTCCTCGCTGCAGTGTTCATTCCAAATGACAAATATGATCATGTCATGGAATGGTCTAAACACTTCTATAATATCTAACATTTATTGAATGCTTGTTGCATGCCAGGCTCTGTTCTAAGTGCTCTACATGTAAAACTCGTCTACATATCACGATAAACTATGAAGCAGGCATTATTTCTCCCATTTCACAGGTGAGGAAAATAAGGCTCAGAGAGGTTAAGTAATCTGCCCAAGGTCACACAGCTATTAAGTGGTAGAGCAAGCATTTGAACCTAGGTAAACAGACTTCAAACACTACCCTCTCGAGCAATGTACTGAATTATATGGCTCCTCAATGACTCTCATCAGCTCTCAGAATAAAGTCCAAACTCCTCAGCAGTCAAGGTCCCTCATTTTAGACTCATCCCTTGTCATTTGCCGACCTGTACCCTTTACTCCACCCCTGAGTGATGTGCTGGTAAATGTTTAACAATGGGCTCTCTGGAAAAGAAAGCCCTGATATGTAGCATTTGCAGATCTCCATGGTGTAAGTGCCCCAACCATGGCCGATTTCAAGCTGTGACTATGACATCGCTGAATGAGGAGTTGGGAAGAGATGCACGCAGTCAGCTGGCAGGAGCAGGCTCCGGGCTCAGGCACACCACAGGCTCCACCCACTTCTATCACCCACCATGACTCTGCCCAGCAAGGGCAGTGTACCTTGGACCACAAACCACCCATCCACCTGATCACTGACTCATGGCTCACGTGTGGATCCGGAAAGTGCCAGTGAAAGTCCACGTTCATTTCCTCTTGTTCACCACCCACCTCTGGCAGTCTGAGGGCAGGGCTGAGAACACCAACTAGGCCACGAAGGCTGATGCCCATCCTTCAGACAGACACCTGTCCCCTGCTTGCCACAGCAGGTGTGACCTACCACAGCCCCTGCCCTCCACCCAGAACACCCCATCCACAGCAGTTACGCCTTACCCCTGAGAGGTAATGCATCACTACTGCCCTATCTGTGCTCTGTCCAGAGACATCCTGGGCTCTTACCTGAGGACATCCTCCTTAGCCTCTCACCTTCTCAGCCCACCCACACTTCCAGGGCCCCATCTCTTCTCCTTATTTCATGTGATAATGGTCCCCAAATAAGGATGTCGCTGGCCCTTTACTCAGGTGTGTCACAGGCACCTCCCACTCAGCAGCTCTCACTGATCTTCTGGATCCAACAGACCCAGTCCTTACTCTGTAATCTCATCCTCTGTGACTCAAACCCTAGGTCCCATCTACCAGTCCTCTGGGGCAAGTGTCCTCCCAGTTGTGGCACATGTATAGATCTCCCATCCAAGCAGGAACTCACGCATAAGCCAAGCAGCTCCCAGGATGGCTGTCCCTGCTCGGAGGCTGGAGAATCTTGCAGTCAGGCATGAGCTAGAACAGACGTCCTGGGGGATATTCCTAGGGAAAGGGGTTTTAGGTGTTTCCTCCCAGCTCATAATTAAAGACCAGGTAGTTTACCCAAGGTGAATAATTGCTTTCCCTTCATTTGTCCCTGGTGCAAAGTGCAATATCCCACGGGACACTGGGTGTGGCTCAGGAGTGACATTTTCTTGTTAACTAAATATTTAATATGGTATCACTACATAAATCATAGACACCATATAAGAATGCCAGTTTCCACATGTTTATGACTGAAGGTTAATACTTCCCACTGGGACCACAGCAAACTCCCCCATTCTTGTGATTCTGAATCTTGTGGTACCTGGGGCCATCTCTGTGATCAACCAGTGAGCATCTTTCAATGTGCCAGTTCAGAGCTGTATGGGGCAGCAGGTCAAACACAAAGAAAGTTTACTCAGGGGAGGTTCTAGCTTCACAGCTGGCCCATCAAACTGCAGTGGTGACCCCTCCAGACCAATCCAGAACCACTTGAGTCAGTGAACTGAAAGCACTTCAGAGAAGTGAAGATTTGGAACAAATGTATGAGGTAGCACTAAGTGTGTGTGTTGTGTGTGTATATGTGTGTGTGTGTGTATAGAAGGGTGACTGTCCTGGGCAGTTTCAGAGATGGTGCTGATAATGACCAGGCTGCCAGATGCCTTTCCTACCAGACTCAGAGGTGAGAGTGCCCAGGAGGTGGGCAGTCAGAACTCTCCAAAGATTCATCTGCCCAGACAAATTTTCTTTCTGACTATAGGAATGCTGGTCACTCCTGCTGCCTGGGCCACCAAGCTCTGTCCAAAGAAAGTCCTGGCTTCAGGGCGTAACCAGCCTGAGGCTGAGCACACCTGCCTGCCCACACTTCACTCCTGACACCTGTTTCCTCCTTAGAGCCCTCTTCAAGTTGTTTCGAGGACCACAGGGTCTCCTCCATTTTGAGGGTATCAGCTGTAATCTTGCTGTGATAAACGGATTGTGCTGGATCTTTCTAAGTCTATCTGTTGGAGGTTTCCAGGGAGTTTTTCTAGTGCTTATCTGATTAACTGGGGCCAATTCACTAAGCTCCCAAGTAATGGAATCTGCTTTGAGCTTCAAGACATTGAAACAAAGACACGTAGACAAAGATGGCTGAGATAAAAATTCCTAGTACAACAAAGGCTATGTTGTAGAGACAGAGAAAGACCTTAGGACAGAATTTATAGCCACAGGGGCGAGTGAGGGGCAGGTACCTCAATCCTAAATGGCACACGCGTGACAGAGTGAGAGGCCTCCTTTCCTATCTAACAGCTGGCACATCGTTGTTTTCAGAGCACTCAACTGATTTTGAATCTGGTACAAGACTACCAAGAGCTATCAAGAACTAAGGAAGATCCACACGGTGCCTACCCACACAGGGTGGAAACTGGGCAGAAGGAAAATGAGGTTGGGAGAAAGAATTTTTGTTGTATAAGAGTTTATACTTTTTGAGGTTTGAACCATGTAAATGTATTACTCCTTTATAAAATTAACTGAACAAAAATTCATATAAAGTTTGATTTACTCTGCTATTTTGAAAAAATAAATATAACATCCAATACAACATTTCAAGTAGGCAGCGCTTCTGAAATTAGAGGTTACAAAAGTACATATTTCTAGGTGTGGAAAACGCCATTCATCAGGGAGCTCCGAGCCCCTTCATTTGTGCTCTGCCTTAGTCTAGAGACAGGGACGTCATGGGGCTGGCACCCTTCAGGACTGGCTGAGGTCACACTCAGTGACAATCAACATGCCAGGCGGCTACCTGCAAGGCTGTAGCATCAGAGCCAAAGCCGGGGCGGTGACGAGTGACCCTATCGGCAGAGAGGAGGGTCTCTGGAGAAGCCAAGTGCCGCAGAGGGGGCCCCTGCCCAAAAGGTGAGAGAGGCAGGAGGGATGGGAACAGCCACCAAAAAGCAGATGTGCAGACAGAAGGAAACTAAGAGAGGAACCCATGCCAAAGCATGACGTAAGTGAAGAAAGAAAATTTCACCCTGGTGGGTTTCAGCTGAAAAGCGTGGTGTAGAAACATACACAGCCCATAGGAGCGAATCAGCAAATCAGAGAGGCCCTGGCCACACAGACTGAGTCGGAAGACATCTAGGGGAGAAGCCAGGAAAAACCCCATCGCCAGGGGAAAGAGGGGGATGTGCCGAAGCTTGGAACGTGGAGAAGTTAAAATAGAGCTGAAGTGTGATCTGGGCAGCCAGAGGGAGGACGCATAAACAAAGTAAGGGGGGGCTGTGTAGAGGAGAAAAGTTTACTCTAAAAAGTCAGCAGCAATGAGAGATTTGATTTCAGCTACAGCCATCCCAGAACCCCTATGGGGAGGTAGAGATAGGGCAGCTCAGAGGAAGGAAGGCCAGAAGGGCTCTCTGGGGCCTCTCCTTTCATGGGGATAAGGTATCTGGCAGCCTCCAGAACGGGGCCCTGCATGGGAGACAAGCAGGTTTCCCTTGAGCCATAAAATCCCTCCTCTGGGCTCCTGGGGGCCCAGCTGTGCAGTAGGTTGCCCAAGGGTACCGAGCAGTTACAGATGAAAACAATCCCTTTTAGCCCAAAGGCCATCCTCTCTCTCCCTCTTCAAGGACAAAGGGCTGCAAGACCTGAGATCTGAGTGTCACCACACTGGTCCCCAGGGGCCTTTAAGCACTGGCTCAGAAAGGCCCTGGAGTGTCCGGGGCTCTGTGGGGTAAGGTCAGTGCACACACTTCCAAGACAAGCAAAGAAAGCCGGCTCTGTAATTTCCTAACACCGAGGGAGGAAACAGAACGAGCGCAGACCAGATACCTTCCCGAAAAGCACAGCTGGCAAGCACACCCACACTGTGAGGTTGCAACTCCCTGAACTAATTAAAAGGCAGAGCAATGAGAATGTCTGGATTGCTGCATAAGCATCTCTTGGGGAAAATACGTTTATGGTATTGCATACCCAGGCTCCCCCTTCACATCCAAGAACCAAGTCAGACACAGGTGATTACAGTTTAGAGCTAGAAATGTATGTAGGGATGTGTGAGTGTGAGTGAGTGAATGAACAAGAGAGAGAGAGTGTGTGTGTGTGATGGGTGGATAAGAGCTCAGGCAGAGAGAATTCCTCTGAGTGATGGGAGATAGCCAAGGCAGGCTACCATCTTCCTTCTGATGTCCCTTAAGGACAGAACAACAGGCAAAGGGCTCAAGTGGTACCACAAAGGAACTGGTGTGGCCATTAGGGGAGAAATAACCTCCAACCTATAAGGGGGCATTTTAGCATTTCAGTCTCTAGGAGGTGTTTTTCTCTCTTTCTTTCTAAGTTTAAACACTTATTGTTTGAGTCTAACGCTGCTTGGAGCCAGAATGGGCCAAATCAATATTAAGAGTTTTTTCTGCTTTGTGAATCTATGAAAAGGAAAATTATTTCTTATTCTTTCCTGATAACATTCTTATCAGGTTTGGAAAATTCCCCTGGTGCTGAAAGCCTGAAGCACATTCATATCTGTAGATTGGGGGTCCCAGAGGGAGCCCAGTTGGCAGGGTCCCTTCAGGAGCTCTGTCCACCTGAAAGGCCACCAGGAGAGTTATTTGATGAGTGTGCTGGGAACGTAGCTGAGCTGCAGGATGCCAGATTAAACTCTGACATCAAAAAAGAGAACAGAGGCAGCGTGCCCCTCATCTCTTCCCTGGGGAGGGCCCTGGTGGAGATTGAACTTTATCCTGGGACAGTGATGGATCGCACTGTCCAGGCTTATGAGAAAGAAAAAAGACTTTTGAGCAAGACACTGGGAGGTGTCTTAACTGACCCTTAGCCCAGACTCCACTCGGAATCAATCCCAAGTCTTTGGCAAAGAAGATTCTAAGTTGGAATAGCAAGAGAGCCCTTTGAGGCATCTAACAGAAGGGCTATGACTTTGGTGGGGGAGAGCCTGCCCCATCCCAGGTGGGTACCAGAAAGGAGGTGCAGTACCAGTACCAGCACCAGCAGAGGTGGTGATGGTTGATGCAGGTCGCCTACAGAGTAGAGTGTGGTTCTGATCCCAGCCTCGGGAAAACTTGAATGGTCAATAAAAACTGTATGAGGCCCCTGGGACTCTGTCAGGTGAAAGCTGGGCTGTGCCTTCAGTGGGCTTGGCGTTTCAGTGACTCCACCAGGAGGGAGCTCAGAGTCTAAGACATATTCGTTGCCACTATGTTGCCCCTTTCTGACTGTGTCCCTCAGGCAGGCATCAGGTGGGGAGGTATTTTATACATAGGTTGGCATGTAAACTGGCATCATCCCTGGGAACACGTCAGAAGGTATGAATTAATTACCTGTCTTCAGAGAAAAAGAAACTAGTGATTCAAAGGTTATCAAAAAGTTATCCAAACTCCCTTTTGTGGGAAGACTACCCATAAGCAGGGAATTATTGGGGAGGGAGGAAGGACATGGAGCTGTGTGTGCAAACCCCACCACACCCTCATTTTTCTAGAGAATTAACAAATTGTCTTAGGACAGCAGACAGCAGCAGATGAGCACCAGCTGGGTGCCCCCCCCCCAATTTGGTTCTTCTTTGCCAATGGCTGTCATCTCTGGTCCCTTTCACCCAGCCCAGGCTCTCAGCAGAAGCTCTGAGGAACTTCTGAGGCTGTGCAGAGAACAGCTGAAGACCACTGCTCTATGCCTTTAGCACTGGAATGAGAAATCAGTTGTCTTTATTCCCAAGTCCTGTCCTCAACCAGTACTAATAACACTAGGTAATGTTTATTAAGTACTTAATATACCCATGTTCTGTATTCTCATTTTATCCTTACAACTCTGTAAGGCTAGTTCTATTATTATATCCACTTTATAGATGAGGAAACTGAGTTAGTCGCAGAAAGAGGAAATGATTTGTCTGAGGTTACACAGGCAATCTAGTTCCAGAGCCCTTCCCCACAGCCACTCTGCCATGACTATATTTTTGAACTTCAGATATGGGATGAAGGCAAAATGGTAAGAAACATGAAACTTCTTAGACCAACTTGGCTCATGAAGTCATCGGGGACCTGGAAAAGCTATTTGCTTTAATGACTCAGACTTGGGTATTCTGTTTCCTATTAAGATTCTGCCTCTTGGTATCCTGCAAAAACTAGGGCAGATTATATAACTTTTCCATATACCCATTTCCTTTCCCAGTGGAACAACTAAGTGGACCACGCATCATGGGTGGATTTGGAATAGGTAAAATACGCTGAAGCTGCTAAAGAAGAGAAGTCAGGAATTAGAATGTCTGTTCAGTTTTGTAAATTGTGTGGTGTTCTGGCCTAGATGAGAGAATCACAGACTTTTAGAACTTTTAGAGCTTGCAGATCATAGAATCCATGTTCTGCAGGACCTTCGATATTATTGGGGTGAATGCCTCACCCAACACAAGTATCCTTCTAACCACACTCCTGAGACAGTGCTGGGGCCCTTCAGGGCCAGGAGGCTCTTTAGGTCACCAGGAAGCCATCCCTTGTCAGCAAGGCATCCTTCTTCTGCCACATGTACCCGGACATAGCACACCCTAGTGGTCTCCATCGCTGCTTCTTACATCGTACCATGTCGGCCTCCCTCCCACCAGAGTCTAACCCTGCCCCCTGGAGAGCCTAGAGTAAATCATATCCCACTGCCCCATGGCAGCCCTTGAAACGAAGGTGAGCTGTGATGTGCTCTCTTTTCCAGGCTAAACCGTTTCAGCTTCTTCAATTGTCATAACCTTATTTCCACTGCCCTCACCATATTTATTACTCTTCTCTGAATTCACTTGGTTTGCCAGTTGTTCCCCTAGCCTTCCATTGATTCTACAGATATTTACTGAGTGTCTTCCAGGAGGATAGGAGATGCTGAGAATGCATAGAAAAAGTATAGTCTCTGTCTTGAGGGGCTCACTGTCTTGGGATGGGAAAGTGGAGTACTCGCAAGCAACTGCAATATGGTGCGGGAAGTGCTATGACAGGGGCAAACCCCCAGGGGGCTCTGAAAGCCCAGAGGATGGGAAAGCTGACAAGTAGAGGGGTGTTTGTGTGTGTACTGGAGACTGCACTCCAGAGGGGAGAGAGAGAGGACCAGGTCTGGGAGCTACCTGTGGTTTGGAACTACTAGAGTCAAGGTTGTGGGTCAGTGGAGGATAGGAGATAGGCTTGAGGTCAACAGGGGCCAGATCATGAAGGACGTTGCATGAGACTATTCAGAGAGCAATAGGGAGCTACTGAAGGTTTGTAAGCAGGAGAGTGACACAATCAAATTTAGGTTTTTAAGAACAATCGCTCTACGTTGGAGAGAGTATTGGAAGCAGCTGTGAGGCTGGAGGCGGGTGATTCCATTGCCAGATCAGAACAGAGCACAGCAGGTCTCTAACCTTATTCTGGCAGCTGAGATTCTACGGATGCTGCCTGAAATTGTGAGCTATACTTGTGGCCACAGCTCACTCTTGTTTCACATTCAGGGGCAACTGAACCTTCTCTGTAGGAATAGCAATGTTAGCTTTTTCCCAGCATCTATCTCGGCAACCAATTGTTTTAAATTTAATTTCATCAGTTTCAGCCCCTCCTTTCAGGTTATTGAAATCTTTGGGCATCGTGATTCAACCCTTTCATTTTTACTTAAGGGGAAATACTGAAGGATTTGCCATAGGGCATGTGGGCTAATCAGTGGTGGAAGCAACGCTGAATCCAGGTGTCCTGACCCCTAAACCAGTCACCCTGTTATTCTGCCTCTCTAGGAATTTGATCTGTTTAGAGGAACTAGAATCAAGATTGACTAGCAGCAGCTTACTTGGAAGAGCAGGTCTTAGCTTACAGACCCCAAAGTCAGGAAGGGGGGACCCTATACCCCTTTCCAGTATTTCTTCTTGTTGACAAAAATAATCCCTGAGTTAGAATCTACAATCAGCAGGGATGGCATTACAGGTCTTCAGGCAGCTGAAGGTCACAGCTGTTCAAACCCAATCATCGAGGCACTTGACAATGTCAAAAAGCTTGAAAGAATTTCATAGGGTGAAAAAAAAAAAATCTTACAAGCTAATGAATGCTTAACAAAAGGTTCTCTATGGATCTAAACTAGTTCAGAACGTAAAAGCTGTTCAGAGAGACTGGACAGGTGATGGGAAATGGGACACCCCTGCAGAGGAGGGGGAGTGGGGCAGGGGGCCGGCAAACAGAAAGCTTCCCTGGATGGATGCCTAGAGAATCAGGCTCCTTCTCAGGACCTAATCCCCTGGGTCTCCGACCGACTTCTCACCATAGCCCCATGAAACCTGGAGACTGGTTTCCCCTGGGCCCTGCTCATTAAAGTCTCTGACCCTCAGTCCTGGGAATCGGCACAGACTGTGTGCAGGGCTCTGTGCCCAGGCTGACCAGCGTATCCTAGGTCAGTCCATCTGCCACCCAGCACCACACCTTCATTAGCTCTTTTCCTCTTTGTTTACTTTTCCTTGATGTTAATGCTTGAAATATTTTTTAAAACAGAGCAGACCTCTACTTCTAACCAGCTCATCCTGCACCTCCTCTGGCAGACTCATAGGACCTCCATCCTTTCCCAAGACTCAACCCTTTCCCCATAACCAATCACCTCATTCCTCACTTGAATCCCCACCTCAAGTTCCACTAGTGCAATGCTTTCCCAGTATCCTCTGTTCCGAAGTCAAATGCCATTATGGAAACATCAGACTTGTCAGATGAGCAAGTACTTTATTGATGCCTTCCCAATAAGCATATGCTTGTCTTTGAATAACTGTGGACTGGCCAAATTTCACCAAGGTAATTTAGAGCAATGAGGAGCAACTCCAAAATACACTCTTCAGGGAGAGACTGTAAATAAATCTTTATCTACTTTTCATATAACAGGCACCATAAGCATTGTTTTAAGAGGAGAAATAAATCAAGTAATCAAGTCATATGCATTTTGCTCTGAGCCCTGGTCCTTACTGTCCAAGCTGGAAAGGAAGCCCCACAGCCTGAACTGAGACCATGACCATCTCCCCAACTCTTTCCCTGTGGTCATCAAAGCCCTCCTCAGTGAAGCCGCGGCCTGAACTTATCCGGTTTGAGATCGGGTAGCAAGAGCTTCACTAAAGCCGTCATGTTTTTTAAAGAGCATTTTCTATAGCGTTCTATCTGGTTTCTCACACATCTTTGATGACACATGAAAAGCTTTGTTGAAGTGAAATGTATTTGTCTGTGTGCGGGTTACTCAAATTGCCTCTCTTCCTTGCCAGGAAATTCCGATATCTGGCAAGAGATGCCCACATAAAGTCCCACACAGCAGAAAAGAAAAGCCTCGCTGACACAGAGGACTTCCAGAGGATTAAACACAAGCCACAGTTTTTAATTTTTTTTAAAGGATAAGCTAAAATAAAAGCTTACTTCACTCACCCACTCAGCATGCCGCCTTTCAGAGAGGACACATCACTGACTGCTCTTGGCCATCAGAGACAGTGGCCACATTAGCAATTTAGTGTCTTAACTTTAAACATACCACCAACTGAACAACTGCTGCATCCAGGTGAGTCTGAGTTTAACATGCCTCAGCCCCGGCCTCCTCCAAAGCCAGCGCACTTACCTAATGACATGGTGCCGATGGGGCATCAGACATGGGGGACTCAGGAGGCATCTGCTTTCAACCACAGAGCTGGGGGTGCTGGCGTCTCCCCTCCTTGGGAGCGGGGTGCAGTCCTGACCTCCCAGCCTCCAGCAGCCCAGTGGCTGGGGAATCACAAGGTGATATGGTCAGGTCCAGACGGTTTTGCCGCGTGATTGCTTCATACCACAGGGTGCTTCCTGCCCCGAGCTAAAAGAATGAAGGAGGGGTTTTCTTAAGAAATGCAGCTTTTCGACAAAATTCCTTTTCTCTGTGTGTACAAGAAGGTGCATTGCCACATTATCTGTAAGAGGAAATAACTGGGGAAAAAATGCTTGCCGACTGGGGACTGAAATAAATGATGGTATTTCCATATAGTGCAATTAAAAAAAAAAAGAGGAGGATCTATCTTTGCTGCTAAGGTCTCTAATGTGTACTGCAGAGTGAAAAAAACCCATCAGATAGTACTTGCAGTAAGGTCCAAATTGCGTTTATTTTGTACATGCTTAGAAAAAATGTGTAGAGCAATTCACAAGAAACTTGGAATAGTGGAGACCTTGAGGAGTAGAACTGGGGCAGGAGGAGTGATCTTACTTTTTTGGCTCTTTTTTAGATTGTCTTTTTTACCTTGTGTATGCACATACTACTTTTAAAATAAAGGAATTTAAAAAAATTCCTTTCTTGTCTAATGAAAAGTATTTTTTTCAGCTACACAGGAGCCTCCAATAAACAAAACTAAAGTTCTCCATCATCAATCAAGCTGCAGGGGATGACTGTGAAAAGAGAAACTCAATATCCTAGAAAAGAATATTGAACAGTAAATCTCAGTGAGTTTGGGGAAGGGAGAGGACTTCAGAAAACAGATTCTGATACTGCTCCAAGTTGAGAAACACTGAATTAAATATACTACATCTTATTTTTATAACTTTATATGACAGAAAATTTTAGCATATAAAGTAAATAGTATAGTGAACTCTCATGTACCCAACACCAAGCTTCATTAATTTACATGGCTAATCCTGCTTCACGCCTAACCCATCTCCCACTCTTCTGCCACCTGCCAAACATCACGTCATTTTATCTGAGGGTATGTATTCTTATAAGTTAAGAACGCTCTCTTTTTTAAACGTTAACACCGTACCATTAAGATATGTTTTTATTTTTATTTTTTAAATTTTTAAAAAATTTATTTTATTGAAATATAGTTGATTTACAATGTTGTGTTAATGTCTGCTGTACAGCAAAGTGATTCAGTTACACACACACACACACACACACACACACACACACATATATATATACATTCTTTTTCATATTCTTTTCCATTATAGTTTATCACAGGATATTGAATATAGTTCCCCATGTTATATAGTAGAATCTCATTTAAAGATATGTTTTTAAAATTTGTCAATAATCCCTCTATATCATTAAATATCTAGTAAGTATTCAAATTTCCAAACAAGAGTTATACAGGGTATTTGGTTGCTATGTCTACTATGTCTATACTATGTTCTCTCTCTCTGTTTTTTCCTTGCAGTTTATTTGTTGAGGAAACCAGGTCATTTGTCCTGTAGAATTTCCCACATTCTGGACTTTGCTGATTATATACCTGTGGAGTTTTTTAGCGTGCTCTTCAGCCCCTGCTTTTTTCTGTAAATTGGTAGTTAGATCTAGACTTGGTTTGATTTGGGTCTAATTCTTTGGCCATAGTAGATAATGTCCTGTGTCTTTCTGGGATCCTAGCTGACCTTGATGATTATGATTGATTGAATTGTATCCCCCCCAAAAAGATATGTTGAAGTCCTAAACTTCATGCCCATAGATGTAATTGGGTTAAAATGAAACCCACCCTAATCCAGACATTATTAGAGGAGAAACATTTGAACACAGACAGACTCAGGGAGAAGATGTTCATGTGACCACAAAGGCAGGAATTGGAATGTTGTATCTACAAGCCAGGGAATGCCAAGGTTTACCAACAAACAGCAGAAGTTAGAAATGGAAAGAACAGATCCTCTCCTAGAATTTCAGAGGAAGAATGTTCCTGCCAACACCTTGATTTTAGACTCTAGACTCCAGGACTGCGAGACATTAAATTTCTTTTTTAAGCTACCCAGTTTGTGGTTCTTTGTTATGGCAGCCCTAGGAAACTAATACTTTTATCTTTGCCTAGAATCATTATTTCTTTTAGGACTTGTCAAATGGTGACATTCCTTAATTATTAGCTGGAATACTTCTATAAAAAGAAACATCTCCTCCACTACTATTTGGTTACTCTGAAGTTCAATTCATATGGCAAAGGTAGAAAACAGGTTTACTCGCCTGTTTTCAGAACAATTAAGTTGGTTTCCCAATATCATCCAACAGTGGTTTTAGGATTTTTTTTTTTTTTAGCATGATTATAAACTTGTGAATTTTCAACACGATTCACATGTTTCAATTCTTTTCAGTTATTCATGTTTAAATTGTCCCATTTGTGGCTAGTTAGAGCCTTGACAAGTTGGCCCTGAGTCCCTTTGACATGACCCCAGGAATTTCAAGTATGTTGTGATGTTCCAGGTTGATCATGTGCATTTCCTGCCTCAGACCAGAACCATCCATTTCCCCAAGAAGCCCTGGTTCCATTTAGTGGGAAGTAGTATTAAGAGACTATAAACTGGCACTAGACTATAAACTCACACATTCCGTGTGACTGGTCATTGTTTCTAGGCCTTTTCAGTGGACAGAACTAGGAAATAGGTTTTCAAAATAAGAAAATGTATCGACAGTTCATACTAATATTTTCCATTCAAATTTAAGATTATAAAATGTTTACTACATTTTTTAATTCTATATTTGCATCTCTGTCTCTTATGGTAAAATTCCTGGTTTCTATTAACATTAGCATAATTACTTATTTGCTTATTTTATACATAGCTAATAATTTCAGAATAATAACACCAATATTATTACTAACAACATGAATATTGAAAAGTTTAAGACTTTTTTTTGGAGTTCTTCTTGCCTTAGGATTTCTCCCACTAGGATGTACTACAATTTACTGTGTTAAAAATCTCTTGAAATAATTCCCCTCTGTGTGGTTGGCCACCAACTCAATATATAGTTAAAAACATTTTGTTTTATTTTGACTTTAGGGAATTGCCTTTTTTCAATTTTGATTTAATTTAGTCTAAATTTTTATGTAAATTATTCCCATGAGTCCAAAATCAAACCTACAAAACAAGGTATATTCAGAATCTAGCTTTTAATCCTGTCCCTTCCTAGTTTCCTCCATCCCTCTATAGATAACCATTTAAAAATTGTGATTTATTCTTCTATTGGTTTTTTAAAATGAGGCAAAAATCACTGTCTTTATTCTTTAATGTCAACAAGGACTTTACTGAGATGACTTTACACATAAGTGAACAGCTTGGAGAATTTTGACAAATACACACCCGTACAAGTGGATCAGGATAAAATATATTTCCATCGCCCCAGAAGGTTACCTTGTCCCCACTCCAAGAGTCAAGTCCTATCCCAGAAATAGCTACTATTCTGATTTCTACACCAGTGATTAGTTTTGTTTATTCTTGACTTTTACATAAATAGAACCAACCATTAGGAGTGTCCTCTTTTGTATCTGGTTCAGTTAATATAACATGTGAGAGAGTTATCCATGCTGTTGTGTTAGTATTTCATTATTTTTAATTGTAAAATAGTATTCCACTGCATGAATACAGCATGATTTGTTTATCCTTTCATTGGTTGGTGGTCGTCTGGATTGTTTCTAGTTTTTGTCTATTATGAATAAAGACGCTAAGAACTTTCTCAGAGAAGTCATCTTTTTGTGGATATAAGCATTCATTTCTCTTGGGTGTGTACTTGGAAGTGGAACTGCTGGGTCATAGACAGTGGTGGTCTGGAGCCAGCTTGTACAGCCTGGGGCTGGTTATGAGCATTTCTTCCCAACTCTACTTTCAGTGACTTCCCATTGGTAGCTTGAAATCAGCCAAGGGGGAAATATTTATGCCACAGAAACAGGCAAATGCTATAAATCAGGACTTCCTTCTCCTCTACCCCCAAAGCCAATTGTTAAACATTTAGAAGCACACTACTAGCTACAAGGAAAGTATATATTTAAATTTATTAGAAACTACCAATTTACCAAATGGTTGTACCATTTTATATTCCCACCAGAAGTGCATAAGTGTTCCTATTATGCCTCATCTTTGCTAGCACTTGGTATTCGACTTTGTCTTTTTAATTTAACCATTAGGATGGGTAGGTAGTATTTTCTTACTGTAATTTTTATTTGTATTTTCTTGATGACTAATGATGTTCAGTATTTTTTCATGTGCTTATTGGCCTTTTGATGTTTTGGTATATTGACCCTTTGTCTTCTGACTTGACTAAATTTACTTATTAGTTCTAGTAGTTTATTTGGAGATTCCTTTAGGCAAAGGACTAAATGTCCTTGTACACAATCATATTATATGCAAATAGTTTTATTTCTTCCTTTCAATATTTATGTCTTTTCTTTTACCTTATTGCACTTATTTTTTTAAAATAAGCACTGCATATATTTTTTAAGATAAATTTAGCGTACTATACATGTTTTAATTCATCTTGCTTTTTTCCCTTAACTGCAAATTTTAGAGTACTTTATGCCAGGATATAGATAGAATAGTGCTTTTTATAAAGTTATTTTACCAATTTGACAGCACCCTGAAGAACTCACAAAAATTATATGTTATATGGAGATGAGGCAATAAGATCACAGATATTTATTTCTTGGGCCTTCCCTCTACTGGCTGGCTGGTTTTCTTCGGGTATAGTACTGCTGACAACTTGGCAAAGTCTAGTTATGGGAGGTTAGTGATCCCTCCGTCCTGATTGGGGGGGTCAGAAATTTACATAAGAAAACACATCCTCCTCTGTAGTCATAGCATCCCACCCCGTGTCACCAGGCTCTCCTCAGCAACCCTGCCACACATCCAATCCCGTTTCAGTACTCATGTTTCAAGAACATTCATCCTCCAACTACTAAAACAAGACAGAGAATAGATGCTTCTTCCGATTCTTGTACCCATTTCCCAAAAATGCATCTGTGAATGCAATTTGGCCTGTGAAAGTTCTTGGATTTAGTATTTTATATATGTGTGTGTGTGTGTGTGTATATATATATATCTATATATCTATATCTATATATATGTATGTATGTATATCTCCACACACACCCGTTCATAGGAACAGTTTTCAATCTAGACTGCTGTAATCTTGCGGAAAAACAGAGGGTATTACATCTGAGCTTCCAATCTTGGTTGGCTGGACGCTACTCAGAAAGGATTGTGTGTCTAGCACTGCAGCCCAGCTCCCTCTGAGCATCTTGAAAGTGGATGGAGCCATGAAGCTCTCTAGGTTTTAAATGCAAACACCCTTTAAGCCCAGCAACTTCACCTATATAAGTTTACCATGTCACAAAAATGTAGCATGTATATGTTCAAGGATGTTTATTGCCACCTGATTTGTAATAGAAAAAAGAAAACCTGGAAATAACCTAAATGTCAATCGGTAGAAGACTAGTTAAATTATGGTACATCCATCTAATGGAAGATTATGCAGATGTTTACAAGAATAAAAACTATCTGAATGTATTGTTGTGACACATCCTTTAAGATAAATTAAATTTAAAAATCAAGGTTAGGACTTCCCTGGTGGTGCAGTGGTTAAGAACCCGCCTGCCAATGCAGGGGACATGAGTTTGAACCCTGGTCCGGGAAGATCCCACATGCCTCGGAGCAACTAAGCCTGCGTCCCACAACTACTGAGCCTGCGCCCTAGAGCCCGCGAGCCACAACTACTGAGTGCACGCGCCTAGAGCCTGTGCTCTGCAACAGGAGAAGCCACTGCAATGAGAAGCCTGCGCACCAGAACGAAGAGTAGCCCCCGCTCGCCACAACTAGAGAAAGCCCGTGTGCAACAACAAAGACCCAACGCAGCCAGAAATAAATAAATAAATAAATAATTTTATATACTAAAAAAAGCAAGGTTAAAAATAACTGTTATAATACAATCACATGGGCATAAAATTGAAAGGTGCTAGATTATGGAAAAACAGATCTGTATAGAGCTATATATGCGGGTAAAGGCACTTATTTTTCTGGAGGGATACACTGTTAACTGCTACCAACGAGGGCCGGGGAAAGGGCTGAGCCTCTACCAAGAGGAATGGGTTTCTTGGTGGTGAAGAGTCGGGTGGCTGGAGAGAGAACTGCTACCTCTAGGACCCTGCAGTACATTCACATGCCTGTTGAACACGCACCATGTGCTGGTGCACTACTAGTGCACGACTAGTTAGCACAAGAGCACAACATACAATGAGTAGTTAGTGTGGCAGACACTTTGTTAAGCATTTGACCTATATTGCGTCATCCTCAAAGCTACCCTAGAGACTACTATTCTCTTTCATCAGGAAACTGATCCTTCCATGGGATCATTAACTTTCCCAGGGTCACACAGCTAGTAGTGTGGGAGCTGGGATTCCGATCTGCTTGTCTCTTGTCACAGCTCTAGCTTTACCCACAGCTCCCACCTCCTGCTCCGTTTCTAGGCACCTGGCCCTTCCGGTTCCTCCACCAGGCCCCACTTTTCTAGTCTCCGCGACTTGCCCTGAGACACAATTTTACCCAACCCTTCCTTGCTCAGTTAACTCCTATCCATCCCTCCGCTTAATATTCAGATATCATTCCTCAAGGGGAGCCTTTCTGAAGGTAGCTCCTCCCCTGTTGTCCTTATGCTACCATAGAATCACGTGTTCAGTTATCAGTGCTCCCAACAACCTGGGCTCTTGGGGGAGAGGAGGGTGTCTGTCTTAGTTATTGAAAACCACAGGTCTTGGTAACGGATCATGGTAGGGTCCCAATTTCCTGACACTAATATATCTCTTGGCCAACATGAGATAAAGTAGTTAAGGGGGAAGGACAAGATGGGGGGAAGGAGTGGTCAAAGCCAGCAGCTGAGTTTCTAGCAGTCAGATTTAATTGTATAAAACTTTGAGAGAGACAGCGTGGGCACTGAATTTCAGGCAATTCATTCTTGTATAGGAGGCAGGGTGTGGAGAGACTACCCAGGGGTTAACAGAATCAACAAAGTGGCCACAACTTCTAACTGGGAGATGAAATCCCTCAGGGCCTGTGTATGGCCAGAAGGCCAGGCTGCCTGTGCTCACCATCCCCATCCATCCATCCATGTGTTCACAAATATTTACTGAGCTCTGCTCTGAGCACTGAGGAAGAGGGCAGAGAACAAAAGAAAGCCCTTGACCTCAGAGGGCTTACATTCTATTGGAGATGACAGTTAACTATTAAACAAATATAGAAGGTGTCAGGCGGACATAAGTGGCATGAAGAGAATAAAACAGGGTAAGACAATTAGCAAGCGATATGAAGGGCTGTTTGGGCATAGGGGTCAGAGAAGACCCCTCTTTGAGAGGAATCTGGATGAAAAAGAAAGTGAGCCTCACACAAACCGAGGGGAAAGGCGTCCCAGGGCAGCATTAGTCATGTTGATAGAATGTCATTAGAAACCCGAGCCTCTTCCTTTAGCGCTTGTAAGTAACTGCCTAGCATTTAAGTTGTTCAGGAAATGAGGATGCAGTCAGCAACACACGTACTCCTGGGTACAGGCACTTTGCTAAAGCACTTTCGGCCCCGGGAATGGCTTATGGCAGCCCCAGTAGCCCCTTCCCATCCTTGCAGCGGCATCAGGCCTCTCATGCCCACCCCTCCTCCCCTCCTGCCTCTAGGAAGAGAACAACCCTCCCCCAGCATTTCATCTTGAATCTGGGGCCAGCTAGTCCTGGGGTGACTCATGTTCCTGTTGCTCTTGGCCTCCACCTGAAATGCGAACCCCTCAGGACACGTCTCCTTACCCTCAGCCCTGCCTTGTTTCTCCGTCCTTCCCGCTGACCCCTTCTCCCTCTGCTCCTGGGATTCCCTCCCATCCTTCCCCAGGGTGACCTCTGGGGTCCCACGAGAGACAGACAACACCCCAGACCTCAGTTTTTCCTCCAAGTGCTCCTCCACTCCTCTGTTAGGGCTTCTCAGCCCTCCTTTACCACCTTCTCCAGGGAAGGCTGCCCATTCTCCTACTTCCTGTCCAAGTCCCCCAGTGTTTTGCTTGTCCCCTCCTTTATAGAAACGAGCTTTTGTTAGGGGGACCACTGACTGAAACTGCCCACCCTGGCCAGGTACCACAGTAACCATTTGCATGAGTTATCTTGTGACAGGAGGTCCTGGTAAGGAATGAGGAAGTAACAAGCTACCACCAACTGGAATAATTTGGGAAAGGTCAAAAGGAGAGAGGAGACACCAGTCCATAGGTCCTACCAACCTCCCAGAATTCTCCTCGCTGGAATCCATCTTGGCTGAGTGATGAGTGTGCCACCAGGAAGGACCCTGAGGCAGAATGATTGGCCCGAGACAACGCAGAAACCAACCCCACTACCGTAAAACCTGAGACTGTGAGCCATGTGGCAGAGCAGGCCTCCTGGGTCCCCTTACCCTCCTGCTCTCCACTTGGTCACCCCTTCCCAATGAAGTCTCTAGCTTTGTCATCACATGTGTCTCCTCAGACAATTCATATCCGAGTGTTAGACAAGAGCTCACTCTCGGGCCCTGGAAGGAGTCCCCTTTCTGTAACACTTTGATTTTCATGCCATCCATCTCTTCTCCCCTCTACTTTCCTGGGTCTCCCATAATCATTATTAAGGGATTGACTCAGAATGTTCCTTCCACTCCAGCCCTCACCATCACCTGGGGAAATGTCAAAATCTGGCTCATGATTCTCTTAAAACCCTGGTCTCACAATTCTTTGGCTTTTTCAAATGCAATGACTTTTATCTGCTCTCTACTCAGTCACTCATGGCCATCCAGTGATCCAAAACACAAGCACAGAGACTGGAAAAGAAAATGGAGACAGGTGAATAGGAAGCAAAGCCAAGATGGCGGGAGCCAGGATTTTCTCTAGAAACAGGGCTGGGAAGCTCAAAACTTCACTGTGAGGGTGAATTTGACATGCTTTATGGGTGATTTCATTTGGTTTAAAAACTTACTTGGGGGACTTCTCTGGTGGTGCAGTGGTTAAGAATACACCTGCCAATGCAGGGGACACGGGTTCCATCTCTGGTCAGGGAAGATCCCATGTGCCGTGGAGCCACTAAGCCCGTGAGCCACAACTACTGGAGCCCGCGCGCCTAGAGCCTGTGCTCTGCAACGAGAAGCCACCGCAATGAGAAGCCCGCGCACAGCAACGAAGAGTAGCCCCTGCTCGCCACAGCTAGAGAAGATCCGCGTGCAGCAATGAAGACCCAATGCGGCCAAAATAAATATAAATAAATTTATCCCAAAAAAAATTAAAAAAAAAAAACTTACTTGGTCTGGTCAAGAATGAGAACATTCTGGTTAATAAAATATTTTTGTTTAAAGATACATATTACTAAATGTACAAAAAATAATAAAATATATTGAAACCTCATTGAATATCACTTAATCATTGTTTGCTGAATAATAACATCCATTGACTTTTCAGAGCACTTTTGCACATCTTATTTCATTTTGATCTCAATACAGTTCTGTCCTGGCTCCCTGGTATGATCCTGCAATGAATCAGGCCCGTTTTTTTGAAATCTAGACATCGGTACATTGGATCAACTGAGGCTGGCTTCACCAAAAGGTAATCTGGGGGCCCAGGGGAGGGCTGGTGGGAAAAGAAAGGTAGCCAGCATGTACGGAGCCGTGGAGTAGAGAAGATAGACCAGTTCTGCAAGGTCCAGCTGACTGACTAATTTTCTCTTAGTCTGGTGGGTCTCTAACAGGGGTCAGCAAACCTTCTGTAAAGAGGTCAAAAGTAAGATAGTAAAAAAGAAATAGCATAGCTATGCTCCAGTAAAACTTTATTCATGGACACTGAAATTTGAATTTCATTTTTACACATCACAAAATATTACTTTTAATTTTTTTCAACCATTTACAAATGTAGAAACCATTCTTAGCTCAAGGGCTATTTAGAAACATCCAGTGAACAGGACTTGGCCAATGGGCCACAGTTTGCTGACCCCTGGTCTGTGCCAATACACCCATAAAGGAACTTGGCAACTGGCATTTTGTTCATGGACTAATAGTGATAACAACAGCTGCCATTCTGAACACTTTATGCCAAATACTATGAAAATGGTTTACATACTTATTATCATTTAGTCCTCATATATCATGCAAGTTATGCCCTCCCCACTTTACAGATGATGAAAACAGGGCTCTGGGAGGATAATCTGCCAGAGATCACACAACAAGTAAGGCTAGGAGATTCCCCTTCTGTCTACAGAGATTATGCTCTGAACTAGTACATGTGAATGCCCCATGCTAGCTCTCCATCATACACATGTCTGGGTCTCAAGTCCCCTCACTCTACCTATCCATCCTCCTACATCTTCCTGCTGTTTGGCTGTTTTGACTCTGGCTTTCACCTTTGTTCCCCACCTTAAGATTTATCTTCTCCCTGACCTGGCAATTATTCAGACTGGACACCAGAAAATCTGTCTCTTCAACTTTATATAAATCCATAGGTTTGGGTCAAGGAAGCTTGAACCAGGATGAGGTGCCTTTTCTGGGGCAGATGGGAGCTGCTGGAGCCAAAAGGTGAATTTCACCTAAAGCCCTTACAAAGTGCTGAGTGTCAAAGCCAGAAAAACCCAGACCAATGTGAAGTCAAAGGTGGGAAGACCTAGGAGGGAGGGGCACCAAAGGTCAGGTCATGAGTGGAACTGGAAGGGAAGGGAAGCAAAGTCAAGTCCAGGTTAAGTCCAAAATGGATAGATGGGAAAGATATAGCATGTTCTTGGATTGGAAGAATCAATATTGTCAAAATGACTGTACTACCCAAGGCAATCTACAGATTGCAATCCTTATCAAATTACCAATGGCATTTTTCACAGAGCTAGAACAAAAAAAATCTCAAAATTTGTATGGAAACACAAAAGACCCTGAATAGCCAAAGCAATCTTGGGAAAGAAAAGTGGAGCTGGAGAAATCAAGCTCCATGACTTCAGACTATACTACAAAGCTACAGTAATCAAAACAGTATGGTACTGGCACAAAAACAGAAATATAGATCAATGGAACAGGACAGAAAGCCCAGAAATAAACTCATGCACCTATGGTCAATTAATCTATGACAAAGAAACCAAGACTATACAGCGGAGAAAAGACAGCCTCTTCAATAAGTGGTGCTGGGAAAACTAGACAGCTACATATAAAAAAATGAAATTAGAACATTCTTTAACACCATACACAAAAATACACTCAAAATGGATTAAAGACCTAAACGTAAGACCAGATACTATAAAACAGAGGAAAACATAGGCAGAACACTCTTTGACATAAATTGCAGCAAGATCTTTTTTGATCTGTCTCCTAGAGTAATGGAAATAAAAGCAAAGATAAATAAATGGGACCTAATTAAACTCAAAATCTTCTGCACGACAAAGGAAACCATAAACAAAATGAAAAGACAATCCACAGAATGGGAGAAAATATTTGCAAATGATGCAACTGACAGGGATTAATCTCCAAAATTTACAAACAGCTCATGTGGCTCAATATCAAAAAAACAAACAAACCAATCAAAAAATGGGCAGAAGACCTAAATAGACATTTCTCTAAAGAACACATGCATATGGCCAAGAGGCACATGACAAGATGCTCAATATCACTAATTTTTTTTTTTAATTTATTTATTTTGTTTATTTATTTTTGGCTGTGTTGGGTCTTCATTGCTGTGCACAGGCTTTCTCTAGTTGTGGCGAGCGGGGTCTACTCTTAGTTGTGGTGTGCGGGCTTCTCATTGTGGTGGCTTCTCTTGCTGTGGAGCATGGGCTCTAGGTGCGCAGGCTTCAGCAGTTGCAGCACGTGGGCTCAGTAGTTGTGGTGCATGGGCTTAGTTGCTCCGCGGCATGTGAGATCTTCCTGGACCAGGGCTCGAACCCGTGTCCCCTACATTAGCAGGCAGATTCTTAACCACTGCACCACCAGGGAAACCCAGCAGCACTAATTATTAATCAAAACTACAATGAGATATCACCAATCAGAATGGCCATCATCAAAAAGTCTACAAACAATAAATGCTGGAGTGGGTATGGAGAAAAGTGAACCCTCCTACACTGTTGGTGGGAATGTAAATTGGTGCAGCCACTATGGAGAACAGTATGGAGATTCCTTAAGAAACTAAAAATAAAGCTACCATATGATCCAGCAAACCCACTCCTGGGCATATACCCTGAGAAAAACATGGTTTGAAAGGATACATGCACCCCAATGTTCCCTACAGTGCTGTTTACAATAGCCAAGACATGGAAGCAACTGAAATGTCCATCAACAGATGAATGGAAAAAGAAAATGTGGTACATATATACAATGGAATATTACTCAGCCATTAAAAAGAATGAAATAATGCCATTTGCAGCAACATGGATGGACCTGGAGATTATCATACTAGGTGAAGTAAGTCAGACAGAGAAAGACAAATATCATATGATATCATTTATACAGTATGTGGAATCTTAAAAAAAAATGATACAAATTAACTTATTTACAAAACAGAAACTCACAGACTTAGGGAACGAACTTATGGTTACCATGGGGGAAGGGTGGAGGGGGAGGGATAGATTGGGAATTTGGGATTGACATATACACACTACTATATTTAAAATAGATAACCAACAAGGTCCTACTGTATAGCACAAGGAACTCTGCTCAATATTCTGTAATAACCTAAATGGGAAAAGAATTTGAGACAGAATAGATACAAGCATATGTATAACTGAATCGCTTTGCTGTACACCTAAAACTAACGCGACATTTTAAGTCAACTATACTCTAATATAAAATAAAAATTAAAAAAAAAATACCCAAAATGCATGGATGGATGGACGGAGCAGAGAGTTCCAAGGCCATCCTTCAACTCTGGTCAGCTTTGAGGGGCACTGGGCAGGCAGGCCTGACTTGAAGGTGCATGGTCAGAGCAGACAGGCTCATCTTGGGACTCCCCTCCTGGGAGCAGCAGTGTTCCTGGGTACCACTCTGCATCCTCAGCTCCACTGTTATTGATCCAGGCCCTAGAGGAATGTTTCCCAGATGGGTCCAGATGAAACTAGCCATGTACTATAGAAAATTGGGGCTCAGACCTACCAAGGCTGATATCTAAGGGGCATTTTTAGCTGTGCTGACACTGGTGGGGCAGTGTGGTTCCAGAGAAGTCAGTTCATTTTCAGTCCAGTCCCTAGACAGCAGAGTCCAGTCCTGGGGGGAGAGCAACAGAGAGGTCATGGAAGGAGTCCAGTCCCTCAGAGAAAGTGCCGTCTGTCAGGAAATCAGTGCCAAAGGCCAGTTCTCTTAAGTACCCAGCAATCACACCAAAAGATGAGGAGGGACAGCGTCCTCTGGGGTCAGCAAGAGGAACACCATGTTCCAGGAGGTACCAACTCAAAGAGGTGAGATTCCAATGGGCTCCCAGGCTTGGAAGGCGGTGAGGACCTCAGGGTAGGACAGGCTGTCTTAAATAATACCCCTAAGTCACAAACCTAAAGGCTAGTATAAGCTTGATAAATTTAACTGTAACCCTTAAGCACTTCTGTTCATCAGAAGAACCATGAAGAAGTGAAAAGACAGGCCACAAACTGGAAGAAGGTATTTGCAACATATACAACCAACAAAGGGCTGATATGCAGAATATATAAAGAACTCCTACAAATCAATTCTATTTAAAAAGAAAGGGCAAAACACATGAATTAGCAAAAACTAAGAAGACTGACAGTATCAAAGGATGTGGAATATTCCACTCTGGCAAAGTGTAAATTAGTTTAACCACTTGGGAAACCTACTTAATATCATATAGTAAAGTTGAAACTATAAATACCCTATCACCTAGGAATTCCACTCTTACCCTAAGCTAGGGTTTCTCAACCTCAGCACAACTGACATCTTGGACCACATAATTCTTGTTCTAAGGGGCTGCCCTGTGCGTTGCAGGATATTTAGCTGCATCGCTGGCCTCTGCCCACTAGATGCCAGAAGCAATGCTCCCCACCACAGTCATGGAAACCAAAAATGTCTGGAACATCTGCTGAATGCTCCTGACATTGCTAAAACATCAGCCCTGGTTGAGACCCACTGCCCTGAGCTCCTGTGCACTAACAGAGTTCTACAAAAATGTTCATAGCAGCACTGTACAAAATAGCAAAAAGCATAAGCACACACACACACACACACAAAGACTGGAAATGACGTTTATAGCCAACAAAAGAATGGACAACTAAATTGTGGTAAATAAGTGCAATGAGACATTACATAGTTCTAAAATGAATAAAGTTCTCTCAACAATAAATGACTCCCATGAATGTTGGGGAAAACAAAGTTGTAGGAGAATATGTTTAGTGTGAATGTGTCTATAACGTTTAAACATGCAGAATTAAATAGTATACTAGCTAGGGGTACCTACACAGGTAGTGTGGTAGACTGCACTCCCACAAGATGGCTGCAACGGCATCTCTGGTCCCACCTGTTCTTCCAGAACCTGGCCACTTGGTGGAGGCAGGGAATTCCCTGGTGGCACAGTGGTTAGGAATCCACCTGCCAATGCAGGGAACACGAGTTCGAGCTCTGGTCCGGGAAGATCCCACATACCAAGGAGCAACTAAGCCTGTGCACCACAACTACTGAGCCTGTGCTCTAGGGCCTGCAAGCCACAACTACTGAGCCCACATGCCGCAACTACTGAAGCCCGCGCACCTACAGCCCATGCTCTGCAACAAGAGAAGCCACCGCAATGAGAAGCCCACACACCACAATGAAGAGTAGCCCCGCTCGCCGCAACTAGAGAAAGCCCACACGCAGCAACGAAGACCCAACATGGCCAAAAATAAATTAATTAATTGAAAAAAATTTAAAAAAAAAAAAAGAGGTGGAGGCAGTGATCCGTCCCCTTGAACCTGGTGGGGCTTTGTGGCTGCTTCAAGTAACAGACACTATGTGGCTTCTGAGGCTAGGTCACCAAAGGCCATACAGCTTCCCTCTGGTTCTCTCTCTCTGGTGTGTTCAACCTGCTGTGAGGAAGCCCAGGCCACGAGGACAGGTCATAGGAGGAAGAACCAAGGCCCAGGCCTCAGGCCAGCTCCAACAGCCAGCTGGCACGTGAATCATCTTAGAAATACGTAGAAGCCCCCAGCTGACCTGCCCCAGCTGATGCTGAGTCAGGCTGAGGTGAGGATCCTGCCCACGTTGCAGATACGGGAGGGAAGAAAGGTTGTTACTCTTTCATACCACTAAGTTTTGTGGTGGTTTTTTAAACAGCAACAGATTTCTAAAATAGATGGTAAGAAACTATAATGAAGAACAAATGAATGATAACATAAAATTGAGGATCATGGTTACTGACGGGGAGGGAGTTGGGGAATGTGATGGATTAGGGGCCGTGGGGAGCACAAGTGGCTGAGCCTACTCTGATAGATGGTGAAACCACAGACCTTCCTACTCTTAGGCATCTGCTGTGCTGAGGGTGAGCAGTTCTTCCCAGCGTTAAAGAGCTGAAGAACAGCTCAAGCCCCAGAGGGGAAGGTGTCCTGATTACGTAGCATGGGCACAGCCAGAGGAAGGGCCAGAGGAAGTCTGTGCATGGAATGCTCTCCCTAGGCCGTGCTCATCTGGTTGTTTAATCAACACTTACAGTTATCTGTTGACATTTTGGAAACAAAACCAAATGCCCTTGAAAGGACAAAGTGAGCTTTGTGCCTCTGAGCCATTAAGAATATTCAGATCTGGTCCTGAACTGTGGTGTGAACACTGGACACTTATCTTCCAGAGAGAAGGTCTTTGTGTGCAGACTTGGCTCTGGGTGAGGTTGTGATGTTGGAAGACTTTGACATTGGTGCTCCCTGTATGAGCTTCCCTTATCCCTCTTGAGAATTCCATGTTATGGGGATCCAGCATTTATCGAGCAGTGCAGACAGCAAACTCGAGGTCTCAGGTAGAATTGTGCTCAGTCATGGGGATTCCCAGAAGGGCCAGCCTGGGGGTACTGGGGTTGGAACTGAGCAGCAGGACTGTTCTGGGAACTGGGGCAGGTCACTCAGGTCTGTTCTTCAAATGAGCAGAGCTGCAAATGCCCTTCAAACAAGAAACAGTGATCTGCCGGCTTCTCCCAAAGAGTGATCAGATTTAAAAAGAGACTCTCCCCCAAAAGGAGCTCTCTATAGAAAGTGCTTTTAAAACTCAAAAAAAAAAAAAAAAGTATTGCTATTATTTGTTACTTTTCTATGGTAGAACCTGGGTCTATGTTTCTAAAGCAGAAAGCCTCAGAATCAAATGCTTGTGAGGCATAAAGTGTAATGGGTGAAGGGTAACAAGGAGTGGTGAGGACTGTGGCAAATGGGTTGAGGACAGGCCTTCATTAAGGACACCACCACTACTCAGCTCCAGCCCACTGCTGAGAAGAGGAGAGCCTCGCCTCGATGTATTCAACTTTCTGATGGTGAGGAAAAGCCAGAAATTCAGATACTTACATAATTTTTTCACATAAGGAATCACAATTTTAAAAAAATGTGCCAGCTAAACCAGCTATACATATGAGTAGTATTTGGATGTGCCAAAAGGGATATAACTGCCTTGCAGGGTTCTGAAGAGGATAAAATGAGATAGAATAGAAATAACTGTAATTAAGTAGTGAATATGCATCAGAAAAACCTATATACATAATAAAAACAATAGGTCAGAGTCTACTGACAAACTGTATTTTCCAAAGACGACGGCAATAATATCTCCTATCCCACCTGCTATTTTTATTATGTAACCTTGACACTCCTTTCATCAAGTGGTGGGGGCTACTTTCCCTCCCCTTGAGCATGAGAAGGACTTTATGATTTCTTGAAGCCATAGTACGGTGGAAGTGACACTATGTGGCTTCTGAAGATAGGTCACAAAAACACCATGCAATCCTGCCGTGCTCTCTGGGGTGCTCACTTCTGTAGCCCAGCCTCCATGCTATGAGGGAGCTCAAGCAGCCTGTGGAGAGATCCATGTTGAGAGGAACAAGCCCACACACCCAGCTGGGTTCCCTGCCAGAGCCAGCTCCAACTTGCCATCTCCAAGTGGGTCCCCCAGCCCCCATCTGAGCAGCCCCAGCTGAGACCACGTCGAGCAGACATGGTCTGCTCAGGCCTGCCTGAATTGCAGATTCATAAGCAAAACAAGTTGATACTATTCTTTTAAGTCACTAAGCTTTGGGTGGTTTTTGTTTTTTAATAAATAATGTATTTATTTATTGGCTGCGTTGGGTCTGTTGGTGCGCGTGGGCTTCTCACTGCGGTGGCTTCTCTTGTTGCAGAGCACGGGCTTTAGGTGCGCAGGCTTCAGTAGTTGTGGCTCGCGGGCTCTAGAGCGCAGGCTCAGTAGTTGTGGCGCACGGGCTTAGTTGCTCCATAGCACGTGGGATCTTCCCTGACCAGGGCTTGAACCCGTGTCCCCTGCATTGGCAGGCGGATTCTTAACCACTGCACCACGAGGGAAGTCCCCTTTTTTTAAAAAAATAAATTTGGGGTGGTTTTTTATATAGCAATAGATAACTGGAACAGGGCCAAAAATTAAAATTTTAAGCCAGAGACATTCCTAGAAGGGTGAAGAAAGAGGCCCAAGGCCAACTCAGGAACTCCTGAAGCACAGGAATGAAATTTTTAGGTCAAAAGGAAAAGGTGTTTTTCTTCCTGATTTCCCAGGCTGAGACAGGACCCACTGAGACAAGTAATGGAGGGGAATGGACCATCTGAGCTTTAATTCAGTGCCAGGCTGAGGAGGGAGTTGTAACCCTTCCACATCTGGGTGTGTAATCAGTCCACATCCTTTTCAAGTTTGAAGACTGAGCATTTTTATTTACCATCTAAGCCAGTGCTCCTCAAACTGGCTTAGATGGTAAGCACCCCACACACTACTCCCCACAACCAACTTTCATAGACAGGGGTCTGGGAAGCTGCATTTTCAACCACTTTCCAGATGATTCTTTTGTACCAATTTAGAAACCTATAGTCCACTCACCTCCCATGTAACCCTTTCAGACACATTCTTGGAGTTTATTTCTTGGGAAAGTGCTCATGGTTTAACATTTAAGCAGCCCATGGCTTTGTCAGGGGAAGAAGCAGGTGTTTCAGGCAGTGGCTCTGCATCCTCAGGGACTGGATATAGTGGGCTTGGCATTCTGCTTGAAGAGGTGGAGGGAAGGGGGCATCGTACACAGGTTGTGGGTGAAAACTTAAAATGAAATAAAGTCAGAGACGGCTGTGTAGCAGAGCTTCTTCCGCTGGCTGAGACCTTTACCATTCCTCCCACAAACCCTCCTATAACCCCACTCTTAATCCACAACACGTCTCTTTCTCAGTCCTGACCACCACCCAGGACCCCACCTAGAAGTGCCTACCCTCCAGTAGTAGAAAGAATTTAGGCTGCAAGAACTTAAGCTAAAAGTTGGAGAGTATGTGATTTTAGTAAAAAAAAAAAAAAAAGGTAACTGAACATGTTGTTAAAATATTTTCTCTTGAAGCAAATGAAGACATGGAATCTAACATGTGAAGGCCTGTTATGTGCAGGGCGCTTTCTAGTCACTACAGGGGAAAGCAGATGGGCCCTTTGCATGAGACAAAAGCTGGAAAATGTTATATGCAAGTTGTAAGAATATGTCTATAATATTATCCTATTTCTATAAAAAGTGTCCATGTAGCTCTCTGCTGGAGTATTTATCAGATAATCTGGAAAAGGAAACACTCAACTGATCATTGTGGTTGTAACTTGGGGTGGAGTGGAAGTAAAGGTAGTATGAGATTGCGATGAAATTTCCCTTTCTAAAATAAATGTCTGTAAAAAGATTCTTTTTATTTTTTTATTTTTGGTAATGGCAACGTATTAAGAAAACATAATAAGAAATACTAAGAAATATAATGAGAAAAAAAACCCATAAGGATTATTTAGAAATACATGTAATATTTTCCTTTGGAAACTATCATTATGAAAGTATAATTTGCATATAAAAATGCACCTATTTTAAGCATATGCTTTGGTTTGGTGAGTTTTGATAAAAATATATACCCTCCAAACACCACCTCAGTCAGGATATAGAACATTTAAATCACCCGAAAAAGATTTCCTGTCCCCTCACCCCTGTCCCAGGCAACCATTAATCTGCTTTCTACCATTATAGATTATTTTTGCTTATTCTAGATTTCATATAAATTAGAAGAATAATACATTATTTTCTCTTTTGTATCTAGCTTCTTTCCTTCAGCATGTTTCAGATTCATTCATGTTGTGATGGTATCAATCGTTTGTTCCCTTTCATTTATGAATGGTATTCTATTGTATATAACAATTTGTTTATCCATTCAGCAGTTGATGGACATCTGAGTTGTTTCCAGTTTGGGGCCATCTTACATAGAATAAAGTCGTTAGGAACACTTGTGTACAAGTCTTTGTGTGAGAATATGTTTTCATTTCTTCTGGGTAAAGACCTAGGATTGGAATTGCTGCATTCTAAGGTAAATGTATGTTTAATTTTATTTTAAAAAAAAATAGGTGCTTCCATTTTGATGCAGTAATTATTCTCACAATTTATTCTAAATAAATAATCATGGATGTACGTAAAGATTTAGCTACCTGGATCTTCATCACAACATTGTTTACACATTTGCTACAATTTAAGGTACAGCCCTGCTATGGAGTACCACACAGCTATTGAAATGGCTGTTTCAGGCTTCTAGTTCAGGTTAAGGACTTAGCATATGTATTTATCTTCTGAGACTCCGCCATTAAAATAACAATAAAGGGATTAAAATGGCATAAACTGACAGTAAAGAAGAAAGCAGGAAAGGGGTCGTCAGCAGACAGAAGTTTCAACAAATTTCTTGGAAACAGAAAGAGCTGGGTGAATACTGATGAATACAGCAGGTGGACGGGCTGCAGGCAATGAGGGCTCAAGTCTGTCCAGACACTGAGAGATGCCTCAGCCTGGAAATGAAAAGGATCCCAGAAAGCAGGAAGGGAAGATGGGCTGAAAACCACTGAAGTTCTATATAGCCAGCAGCCAATACCTCTGTTTGCCCAGATTAGACATTAGGTGCCAGTCACTTTCTCTAGGTCAAATATTGGAGGGCTCCTTTCAGAAGAAATTGTACGGACCACCTGGGGAAAATTAAGTTAGCCAATATGGAGTTTGGAAATCCAGAGTGGAGCCTTCAGCATTCCCGTCTTTAGGAACTCTTAACAAGAACAAAAAAACTAGCTTCCTGCCAACTTTCCCTGGAAAGGAGCCTGAGAGGCTCTGCCCATGCTCTTCAAACTTCCCATCAGCCTCCTATTTCCTCAACCTCAATCTTTAATAGAAATGAAAAACTGAGAGTAAGCAGATACAGAGGAAAATTGGCGATAGGAAAAAGTACAAACAACAACAACCACCAACAAGCAAACATGATTCTAGAGGAATTAGAGACAATTCATGGAGCAGGAGAGGATTAAATAAACAAAAGAAAAACTTTCAAAAACCTCAGAGACAAATGGGAAAATACATCACTGGTAAAACAAGAAAAGGGTGCTATGAGAAAAAACAGAGAACAAGAAATAGTTCTTTGAAATTAAAAATATACTTGCCAAAATAATAATAATAATGTTAGATGAGGGGCTTCCCTGGTGGCGCAGTGGTTGAGAATCTGCCTGCCAATGCAGGGGACGCAGGTTCGAGCCCTGGTCTGGGAAGATCCCACATGCCACGGAGCAACTCGGCCCGTGAGCCACAATTACTGAGCCTGCGCGTCTGGAGCCTGTGCTCCGCAACAAGAGAGGCCGCGATAGTGAGAGGCCCGCGCACCGCGATGAAGAGTGGCCCCCGCTTGCCACAACTAGAGAAAGCCCTCGCACAGAAACGAAGACCCAACACAGCCATACCATACATACATACATACATAAATAAAAAGAATGTAAGCAGACAAGAATAGCATTAAAAAATAAAAAATAATTAAAAAAAAAAAATAATAATAATGTTAGATGATGAAGTTGAAGAAATCTCCCAGGTATAGATTTTAAGATTTTAAAACAAAAAATGCATGACAGAAAATACAAAAGACATAAAGGGATGATCTAGAGGTTTGGGATCTAAATAACAGGAATCCCCAAAAGAGAAAATGTTAAAACAAAAGGAAGGAAGTTATAAAAGAAAGATGGTAAATAATTCTCCAGAATGAAGAAGGGCATGTGTCTTTGAACGTTAGGGCCCATGGAGGCCCAGCACAATGAGTGAGAAAAGATCCACACCTGGACATGATCACCGAAAACTCTCAATACAAGAATAAAGAGCCGATACTACAAGATTCCGGAGAAGAAAATACCAGATTCTACTTTGAGAGATATGAGGTTTGACCTGGAATTTTATACACAGCCAATTTATTGATCAAGTGAAAAAGCAGAATTAAGGCATTTGCCGTAGGAAATTACTGTAAATTTTACCTCTGTATAGTTTATCCTCAGGAGTGACCCAAGGACATATTCCAGCAAAATGAGAGTGTAAACTAAGAAAGAGGAAGATATCAGGGTCTTGAAAAGAGTGACTCTGATCATTGAAAGCAGCGAAGGGAAACTGCAATAATGGCAACTGGGCTGCAGACCCAGAGAAAACAAGGGCAGGAAGACAGGGAACTGCAGGGAGAGGCTTCTTGTTTTGTTTTGTTTTGTTTTTAGGGAGGAGGTAAAAAGGAGAGAAATAGATCCAATAGAAAAATAGCATGATCGAAAGTTCAGAAAACATGATATGAGGCTAAGATACAGGAAATGGGTGGAATGCAAAAAAAGAAAATAAATTTGTTCCAGAAACATTCTCTGTTGAGTAGCGACATTGGTCCCTTAAAGAAATGTGGTCCTAGTTCACTACTTTGATCTGCTGTGAACTATGTTTACATCGGCAAAATAAAATAAACACTATTTTCTGGCCTTCTACTCTTTTTTTTTTTTTTTTTTTGGCCTTCTACTCTTAGAATCAACCTTAGACAAACATAAACAAGAACAAAGTTGTCAGAACAAAATGTAAAGTATGGAACAGGCTGACGGAGGTGGGGAGGTGGAGGAAGGAAAGGAGGGAGGGCTGTCCTTACCTTATGAAGTGAAGAGTAAAGAGATGCTATCTATAGTTGATGGAGCAGGAAATGGGGCCTTAATTGTGTTCTTTGAAGTTGAAGAGGGGACCTGGGGTTAAGCTCTGAAAATAGTCATCTAACTATATTTAGAAGAGTCAGTCAAGGAGATAGGAGCAGAATAGAAATGAACTGATGCCTCATCTATTACAGAAGGAAATAATAGAAAGCACTGAATTTGCTAAATTAATAAATAGCTTCTTCTTTAGAAACAGGGAGGTAACCCCCAAATGAATTCTAAGTAGAAATGCTTGGGCTTCCCTGGTGGCACAGTGGTTAATAATCCGCCTGCCAATGCAGGGGACACGGGTTCGAGCCCTGGTCCAGGAAGATCCCACATGCTATGGAACAACTAAGCCCGTGCGCGACAACTACTCAGCCCGCATGCTGCAACTACTGCAGCCCGCACACCTAGAGCCCGTGCTCCACAACAAGAGAAACCACCGTAATGAGTAGCCCTCGCTCGCCACAACTAGAGAAAGCCCGCACGCAGCAAGGAAGACCCAACGCATCCAAAAAAAAAAAAAAATGCTTAGAATTTGTCTCAGGGGAGCAGGATTGTGGGTGGGGAGGGAGGGGTGGGACAGGTGACTTGTTTTTCATTATAAGGTCTCTGGTATTATTTGATCTTAAATCATTTGCATATATTACTAATTAAAATCTTTAATGAGGAATTTCTGAGATAAATAGTTTATAAGACTGTGTAGAACATAATGGCATGAAAAAGTTAGAGGGGTATAAAGCAAACTCTTTATAATGTATACATATCTATATCTTCCATACTAATTAGTTTTTTACCCATAATTTTAAAAAATAACTTTTAAAGAATAATCTCTTAAGTTTCTCCTGGGGCACAGACAAACTCTCCGAGGGGGAATACTCAAGGTGGTCATGCCTGATTTGAAAATGCGTTTATAAGGTCCTTGCCTACCTACAGAAGCAGCCTTCTCCATGGTAGCACCAGCAGTCAGCGGCCTTCCACCAACCTCCCCAAGCTCCATGACCCTCTACAACCATGTATCTGAGCTAGCTGAGCTCTCTCTCACCCATCTCTTGTGCCCAGATTATCTTAGCTAGGGAATTACTAAGGGATGTCCAGATATGAAGATCTCTGGTCTTCAAAACAAACTCACTTGTGAATAATGAAACAGAGTAGGCATTTCACTATAACATACCCCATATTTGGATAAAGATACATAGAATAGAGCTGTACACGAGAGTTGGAATTCACTCTATTCATTTCGTTCACCTGTTCAGTGTATAGATGAGAAACCGAGACCCAGGAGGTTATGTCACTTGCCCAAAGTCAAAATCCAGACCTGATTCCCAGTCTTTTGTCTACACCGGATTTTTAAAAGAAAGATAATTAGGGTGTCTCAGGTCTCTGGGTTACAGGTAACAGAATCTCAATTTCAAGCCAAAGGAAAAAATTATCAGAAACATACTGGAATCCAAGGGCAGGCAATGCAGCTCGTCAGGGACCAAAGCAGGGTGGAGAAAGCCCACAGGATCACAAGCAGCTTCCTTCCCTCTGCCTCTCTCTCTGCAACTGACTGACAAACACGGCTCCCAGGCTCTACCCCGAGTGTGTGGGACAGTCCTGAGGGGACAAGGATGGGTCCTGCTGGGCAGATACAGGGCCTGGGCCAGCGTAAACCCAAGGTAAGGAGGGGGGACACTTGGAATGCTTTAGCATGGGACAGGCGAGAAGGGGAGGGAAGGGAGAAGCTCTGACATGTGTTGAATGCTTCTGGGCTGTGCATTCTGCTGGTGACATGGTTAATACCATCCTCATTTTAAAGGCAAAGGACTGAGGCTTGGGGCAGTTAAGCCCAGACGGGGCTGCTAAGTAGCAGACTCGTAACTGGCTCTGCTTCCTCTTAGTATAAGACTCTTTCCTTCACCCTTCTCCTCTATCATGTGAAGTGATCCTCTTGGCACTGGGGACCCTGGAAGAAGCCCCACCTCTCCCACTTGCCACTCTTTGGGAAGAGCTACGTGCTAGCTGCTCAAAGCCATCAGCGCCCTGGGCTTCTCGCTGTGTCCTTGGACCAGTGCTGAGTAGCTACTTACCCACCTCTTGCCTTAGTGGCTCCATCCATTCCCTGGCATTGGCCTCCATTCAGGAGTGTGCTAGAGCCAGCTCATACCACCTCCCAGAGCCAATTGTATTTTTTGGAATTGTGCAAGCTGGTTGACATCATATTGGTAGCTTGAAATCAGACATTGTGGGAGGATTTTGCAGCATGGAAATAGACAGATGCCACCAATCAGGGCTCTCCTCCACTCCCAGCTTGTTGTTAAATATTTATCAGCACATAACTGTCTCCATCTGCCCACTTCCTGCCTGGAAGACTATTGAAGATGTTCACATGGAAGCTCTCACTTAATTTTCAATTCTCCCTGTCTTTATATATATTTAGCAGATTGTTTTTAAAAAAAAAAACAAACTTTGTAATCTTGAATGCTTCAAATCAATTTCAGTGGTAACTCTAGGCCAAAAGCTTAAGAGAACAAGTGGATTCTTTGTGTAACTCAACCCCCCAACTTAGCTGTAATGCTTAAACCCCCTTGTTTTCCACACTCACTGCTGTGCCCTTAGCTCAGGCCCTTATCTCTCATGGAGCCTATAGCTGGGACCTCCTGTCTGGTTTCCCTGCCTCTAGCCTCCCCCTAGTCTACCCTCTATATCTCTGCCCGGTCAATCTTTTGAAATCCCTGCCTCCACATTGGCTCCAAACATGGTTAAAACTCTTGACGTGGCTCTTAGCCTCCCCACCTCTCACTGCCTTTGGGCCCTTTATTCTCCAGGGAACCCAAACGGTGAACTGGGCAGGGCTGGTCTTTGCTCCTGTGCAGTTCCTTCTCCCTAGAAGGCCCTCTTCCACCCCATTGCCTCTGAAACCCGGTTTCTGTGGCATTTCATCCACGTTACTGTGTGTGCCTAATCCCTATTGCCCGGCCAGAGGTGACCTCAGTCGCTTCGGACCTCTTGGAATACTTTGCTTGAGGCTCTCATGTGTCTCTCACAGCTGTGACTCCTCCGAGGTGGACAGGACACAATCACCCGCTACATCCCTGCAATCCGAAATGCGGTCCAGGCAGCACCCTGCGGCCCATTAGAAATGGAAATTCTCAATCCCCTTTCCAGGCCGAAACGAATCAGAATTCTGGGGCGGGTCGAGGAGGGAGCCCTCATTGCCATGGACTTTTTCTACGTGATGTCCTTTTTATGGATGCTCCTCACTGTATCATTTTACTGTTAATACTTGTCTCTGCTCATTCAGATTCTAGCAGTCTTACGCATTAGAAGGATCACCTCAGCAGGGCTCTAGGTGGTGGTTCCATCCACCCCAAATTATGCTCTTTTTCTGTATTTCACAGGCCCTGAATACTCCCTGTGTCCCCAGCCTCTACTGAGATGTGGGCCTGCAGCTCCATTCTGCATTCAGCTGGGTCCACTGTTCTTCCTCCCTGCATAGGTGTGAATTACATTCACTTCTCAGAACATTGGCTGCAAAGGTCATCTTCGAGGTCAAGCAGTCCTATTATCAGGTAAGCTTTGTATGCAGCTGCTCTGCCCAGCCCAGGGCAAAGTCAGGGCTTCACAGTGGCTAAAGCCACTTTCACTGAGAAAAGTCCCCTCTATCCTCCCCCCACCCCAACCCCAATGAGGGAGCTCTCTCTGCCTGGAATCACGTGTGGCTACCATAAGGCCCAAACCCTAGAGAACCAGGACAACCTCTTTTTTGTTGTTGTTAACTTTTTACGTGGATATAATTTCAAAGTTAAGTATAGTATAAATAGAAATTCCATATACCTTTTACCCAGATTCACTTATCACTTACGTTTTGCTCCATTTCTTTTATTGTGTTATTTTCTCTGTGTTTTTTCTTAACCATGGGTTGGCCAAAAATTTCGTTCGGGCTTTTCTGTAACGTCTTACTGAAAAACCCAAACAAACTTTATGGCCAACCGAATATTTAAAAGCAAGTTAGAGACTTGTGCTCCTTTACCCCTAAATATTTCTAAGAACAAGGACATTCTTCTATATAAACACAGTACAATGACCAACTTTAGGAAACTCAACATTGATAGAATACTATTATCTAAACCACAGTCCAAATCAAATTTCATCAATTGTCCCAGTAATGTCCTTTCCATCTATTACTTTTTTCCCAGCCAGGAATCCCATCAAAGATCAACCATGTATTGCATTTAGTTGTCATGTCTATTTAGTCTCCTTTAATTTGGAACAGTTCCTTCGCCTTTCTTTCTTGACCTTGACATTTTTGAATGGCACTAGCCAGTTATTTGGTAGTGTGTCCCTGAATTTAAGTTTATCTGGTGTTTCATGTTTAGATTTAGATACGCTTTTGGAGGTCAGGAAAATCACCGGAGATGATGTTATATCCTTCTCAGTGTATCTTAGGGGATCCATGATGTGGGTCTGTCCCAACAGCAGTGATGGTAGCTTTGATCTCCCTAGGGGCAATAGACAGCCTCTTTGTGAAGGCTGCCCTCTGCTGGCCATTTTCAACATTGCAGCTGCCGTGCCTCTGCGGCTACGGTTGAGGACAGCCCAGAAGCCCTGAAGTACAGACCTTGACCCCTGATTGCTTGTGAGACCTTGGGAAAGTTATTCAACCTTACTGAACCCCGATTTCCTCATCTGTAAAAAGGAGATGACAGCCCTGCTTCCCTTACAGGGTAGTTGAGTGTGAAAGGGTCCTGCAAAAGTGGTCAAGGGTGTTTTAAACTAATGTCTGTAACCGGCTACTACAACTCCTGCACAGGCCCAGCCCTGAGGTCCCCAAGTGCCAAATCCGCCCTTCAGGACTGACGCCGCTACCTGCAAAGCCTCCAGTTGGTGCCCCATCTGTGGCTGCCATGGCAGAGCTGCCGCCTTACCTGAGGCTTCCATGAACAACAGGTTCCCATAAGTCGTGCTGTGTAGGAACACAGGTAGGTCTGGCCCTCAGTGTTTCTGCCCTGGGAGTCCATCTGGGGGTCACCGCTGGTCTGTGCCCCAGTCGTTACCCCTGCATCCGCTGGGGTTGCTGCCACACCGCTGCTCCCAGGCTGGTGGGACCGAGCCCTCCCCTTCCGCCCGTGCCCTCCAACCCACACCAAACGCAGGAACACCTGTGTCTTCAGCACATTTAGGCCTGGGGGTTTCACCTGCATTAACCCCGGGAATTGTGCAAACTCCGTTCTTACCCAGACCTTAGCTCTGTCTCCACATTTTCTTTGCGTACTTCTGAGAAGTTTAGGTGCCTCCACACACATTTCTTCCTGCCTTCCTGCCTTCTTTCCTATGTTCAATAAATATTTATTGATCACCAACTATACACCAAGCTCTGAACTGGAGCTACATGGAGAGAAGGATGCACACTTGCCCCACAGAGCTTATAGTTTTTTGAGTGATGGAAACAAGCAGAGCAGCAATTACATCATAAATGAGATCCCTGTGCCTTCCCAGGCGGGCTTTTCCCATCCCACGTGACTCAGCCACAGTTAGTGTCTCCCATGTGGCCCAGAGCCTCCCCTCTACGGCTATATAATAGTTTTTGAGTGCTGTCCCAGGACACCAGGGAGATTCATTTTGTAGGCCCAAAGGAGACGCTCAGAGAAGGAGAATTATGAGAAATAAGTAGATCAAGAAAGAGAGGAGAGAAATAGTTCTCAGCATGAAATTAACTAGCTGTTTCTTTTCTTACTGGAATTTACTCTTGGAGCAGAGACATCTGTAGTAGTGAACTTGAGCCATTCTCTGGAGCATCCGTGGGGTCTTCATGTTTGGGGGATCTTGGGATCCTTGAGAATCAGTGACTTAACAAATGGAGTTCTGCGCCTGCTCAGAGAGCGGAACATCACACAGACAGGGGCTCAGTACTTGCTGATGTACAGGTGCACTTCACTTTGTAAAGCTAGAGCCCAGATTATTGTGGGAGGTCAGTGTGGAAGGCACTGGTCTGGGGCGGGGGGCAGCCCTGGCCTGGAATGAACTGCCAGCCTGCCCAACTTCCCCTCATCTATAAGACTGGAGGAAGTCACTTCTCATCCATGTGATACCATTGCCTAACTCATCTGCCTCACAGGCTTGTTTTGAGTGGAAAATGAAACAAAACATGGGAAGGGCCATGCACCATTTGTGTAGAGATGCCCTATACACCAACAGATGTATAGGAAACATGTTTGGGTCAGAAACATGAATAAGGAGTCACTTTAGAATGTAATTTTACAGTGGTTTATTAGGGAGCTTGTCTCCAGCTGGTTAGGAGAGGGTTAGAACAGAGGGCAGATTAAGCGGCAAGGTCAGGGCCTGCGCTGGGTTTACATTGGTCTGATTCACACCTGCCTGCTTCTTCATTCATGTGTACATCCAACACACAAAGGATGCTGGGGAAGAATGTGAATGGTGCATTCACAAATTCATCACAATTTCTCAAAGAACAAGTGGGTGAATAATTAGGTCAGCCTGCTATCCAAAGGGCTGAATGCTCTTTGTGAAAGTTTACTAGAAAGTTCTATGAGGATTATGCTCTCTTGTTCACCACTGTACGTCCAGAACCTAGTGCCACACCTGGCACTTAGCACATTAAAGAATTAGCTGCAATGGAAGCCCACCATGACCTAGTTTATTCTATTATTGTAGCATAATTGGCAGGAGAATAGTTTATGTTTTCTCATGACCGTATCGCCCAAGCAATATTTTGAAATGAAGCTGCAATTTCTAGCTTTGCTTTAATTGGTGAGTAATTAATAAAATACTTTAGAAATTAACTCTATTTAAAAATCAAGCAATCGATGGTAATATTGAAGGCATTTAAGCTGTTGCCCATTGAGTCCTTGATTGACAATGTCAAAACAACCATCGTAGCTAAGGCTGAAATATTCAGGAATGCAGGCCAAAAAATGAAGACAGAACAAAACGAAATCCCCTAAACTATCTGAGCTATAATTATTAGAACTGGTACTAAGTTGTATTTTGCTGAAGTCCTGAAACTGCCTTCAGGGGCAGGAGAGCAAACAGTACATAGGGGAAAAAAAGGAAGATGAAGAAGAAGCAGAAGCAGCAGCAGCTATAATAATAGAACTGGTTTGTCTGTCCTGAGCCTAGGAGGGCAATGCCTCCCTGTATTGTTCCATAACATTTACTTCTCAGCCATTTGTTTCCCTGGTCCCTCCACATCCTGTTAAACCAACACTCTCCTGGTAACAGGAATCCCTGCTGAGACTTTATGATATCTCTTCAGCTTCCTGTCCTGTTTCTGCAGGAGTTTTATTTAGCTTTATATACGAGTGTGCACTTACATATGTGAGGGAAGCAATGAGTGTCAGGGCATCAAAGCAGGAGCCGAAAGGGGTCACCCCAGGGGAGGCCAGCATGGTCTGGCCTTGCTTTCTGGTTCTTGGAACTGACAGCCAAGCATCCCTAGTGGATCTCTTCCGTGGCTTTTGAAAGTTACCACTTGCTGAGCACTGTGCTAAGTGCTATGTTATCATATTATCTTATGAGATTAACTTCACAGCTACCTAATGGAATGTTTTGTTGTTGTCGTCGTTTTTTCATTCTGTAGTCGAGGAAATAAGTCTCACGAAAGGTTGAGTGGCTTGGCCTTTCACATGACTCAGAAGTGGCAGAAGTGGAATTTGAACTCAGGCTGACTCTAAAGCCTGTGCCCACAGCTATTAGGTTCCTTAGCCTTTCCTTGGTGCCTCCACACCCTTTCTGGCAGGATGCCCATTTTTACTCTCCTTCTATTTTCCTTCCCTGTCTCTGGGTTGCTTCCCAATTCAAGATGGATTGGATCTTGAGCTTATGGATCTATCCATAAGCTCTTTATTACATTTTTCATTCTGGCTTTCAAAGTCCTCCACAACTTGACTCTACTCCACCCTTCAGCTCCATCCTCTACCACTCCCAAGTCCAGGGTCTCTTCTGCAGCTAACCAGCTCCTTTTACGCTGCAAGTCCCAGCCCAGCACCTCTGCAGCACTTTGCTTCATAGCACTTTCTGCTCGAGGAGTTCTCCTGTCCCACCCTCCTCCTGCTTCCTCACCCTCCTTGTTCACCTCCCCAGCTCTCCTGCTCTGCCGGGACCAGTGAAGACTTGTTCCCTCCATGAAGCTTCCCCATCCACACCAAGTCTCAGAGACTCCCCCCTTGTTTAGGGTGAAGCACTTGTTCTTTGAGCCCCTGGTTTGTCCATTAACCATGTGCCACTTTATGATACCCTTAATAATATTGACTTCACTATTTAATTTTTCATGTGCTACTGCTTTGTCTCCACAATTAGATTATAAGCTCCTTGAGTGCCAAGTGTCTCCTTGAAACTTTGTGATATTTCTCTTAACCCCTAGTTCAGTACTTTGCACACAAAAGGGGTTCAGTAGATATCTGTTGGTTTCTGTGTGATTATATTCATACCAGGTTGATACCAGCACTCTTAGCACACGTGTCAGAGAGCTGATGTTAATCTTCAGTGCCTACGACCTCCCACTCAGGGCCTTCTTCTCCTTCCTACCTACTAGCTGAATACTGTGATCTACCCCTTCCATACACTACCCCCAATTCAGCCCTGCCCTTTGCTAGTCGTGCTGTACTTGGGCTAACAGTCTGTTGTTGTAGTTATATGTCTTCAGAGCCAAGTTGCCTGGGTTTGTATCCCATTTCTGCCACTTCCTAGCTATGATCTGAGCAAGGTACTTAACCACTTGGGGCCCCAGTTTCCTCATCTGTGAAATGGGGATAATAGTACTATCAATCATTCATCAACTATTTATTGAGGGCCTGTTATATGCTGAGCATTGTTCTAAATGCTGGGCATAAAACAAATTCTTACCATTAGGAAGCTAACATTCTAGTGGAGAGACACAGACAAGTAATGAAGTAAACATATAGTGTGTTAGAAAGTGATAAGGGCTGTGGATGGGGAATAAAATGGAGTGGGGTGAGGCATTGTGGTTTTAAATGACATGGTAAGGTGACACTGGAGCAGACCCTTAGGATTCTGTGATGATTAAAGGAACAAAGGAATGTAAGGACTTAAAACAATGTTTGGTACATAGTAAGTACTCAATAATTGTTAGATGTTAGTTATTATCAACATACTTGAGGGGTTTTTGTAAACAGAAAAGTACTGATTAGATGTTTGTTAAGATAATTTTTAAATAGAAAAGAACCAATCAAATCATTGTTTTAATTATATCCTCCTTGCGTTGTCCATGTTGGCACGATTTTGCTAACCAAACTTAGGAGACAGCAACAGATTTTTTTTTTAAATTAATTAATTAATTAGTTTGTTTGTTTGTTTGTTTTGGCTGAGTTGGGTCTTTGTTGCTATGTGCAGGCTTTCTCTAGTTGAGGCGAGCGGGGGCTACTCTTCATTGCGGTGCGCGCGGGCTTCTCATTGCGGTGGCTTCTCTTGTTGTGGAGCATAGGCTCTAGGCACGCAGGCTTCAGTAGTTGTGGCACATGGGCTCAGCAGTTGTGGCTCGCGGGCTCTAGAGCGTAGGCTCAGTAGTTGAGGTGCACGGGCTTAGTTGCTCTGCGGCATGTGGGATCTTCGCGGACCAGGACTCGAACCCATGTCCCCTGCATTGGCAGGCGGATTCTTAACCACTGCGCCACCAGGGAAGCCCCAACAGATTTTTAATCAAGACCAATGTGTTAGCCTTAACGAGGACTCTCTAATGGGCAAGGGCTCAAGTCACAGGCAAAGATAGTTTGGGGCAGGGGGCATCTTCCCAAGTCACCTCCCACTCTGTTACTGTTAACATATTTGGACATGGGGTTGCTTCCTCTTTTCTGTGGTTTTTTTTTTTTTTTTGGTAGGAATAAGCTGACTACTCAAGAGTGGATTAAAATTTGAATCCTAAAATATAACGTGCATTAAATAATGGACCTTTGCAATTTATAAGGGAAATTCAGGCAGAAGCTGAGAAGCTCGTCTTTTAAATTACTTCCTGCCCCTCCACAAACACTGTGTGAGTACCTTTGCACCCACCACAAACACTGTGACTTCACTAGGTCTTTCAAGAGTCAACTCCAAACCTAGCACACACACACACACACACACACACACACACACACACACATCCGAAGATGACACTCGAGTTCTCAGAATCCAGCAGGGCCTCAATTTCTGCAGAAATCAGTAAGAGTACTGACGGCCTGACTGAATCTTCAATTCATCTTTGCCTCTTGAGATTTTTCTCCAACACTGAGGGGTCTGGACGGGGTGACTCTGCCATCCTCCCCTGAGACTCCCCCAGAGATCTTTCTACGTCAGAATCCTTTGAAGTTCAGAGATGAGAGGAGAGGTCTCCTGCAGGGGCCAGGAGCAGAGCCTCCTCTGATCTCATCTAGGAGATAATTGAGAAGGGCAGGGCCAGGAAATAGCTCTGTGAAATCGTGGTGGGTGGATGCCTTGAATTTCTCTTGAGAGACAGTCCTCAGGATGCAGAGAGAGTCAGCATGGTGATAAAGGAGGCCTCAGAAACATCTGCAGTGCCCACCACGCTTTCTGCCTGAACTGAAGACCACCACCCCAAAGACTCCAGGCCCATCTTGATGCAGCAACTGTGTGGTGAAATGTTAGGGCCTTTTGAAAAGTGATCAAATATCTCAGAATCATATTCTGGCACATCTGTCAGACAGACACCCCTCCATGAGGGATCTAATAATAACTAGTACCAAATAACAAAAATTGGCATTTACTGAGCACTTCTGATGTGCTGGCTACTGTGCTAAGCACTTTACATACCTGATAATCTTCACAATAACCCAAAGAGGTATATACTATTAATAGACCCATTTTTTACCATCCTTATGCCCATTTATAGAAGAAGAACCAGTCAGTGTCCTCAGACAGTTTAAATATCTTGCCTGCTTTCAGAGACTGCTCCTGTTGGCTAAAACCAAGCCGCCTGCAAAGGAGCAGCTTCTAACTAACTCAACCTGGAGGCGGGGGCTGAGGGAGGCTTTGGGAATTTGTGTGCTTGAGCAGAGTGGTAACGGAGGAAGAGTTGTCTGGGAGAACAAGATGGGAGGGGCCAGGCAGTGTGGGCAAAGGCACTGAGACCTTAGAGAACAAAGAGGGTCCGGGTCATTGTGACGCTCTGATGTGGCTGGAGAAAGGCAGTGGAGGTTCTGAACAAAGGTAAGTCCAGAGGAGAAGGCAGGGCCTCACTCATGATGGGCCTTTGATGCCCTGCTTCCGAGTCGAGTTTTTTCCTGGAAGTGGGAGGAAGTCATCTGGGACAGACACTGAAGTTGCCCACCCATCATCAGTCAGCCACCACTGTGCCTCCTTGATAAACAGAACCCCTGTCTTGACCAGGAAATCTAGCCGCAACATGGCCCTGTGCTCTCAGAGGCAACCATGAAGATGCCATCCCCTTGCCCGTGACTCAGGAGGAGGACTCACTCAATCCTGGTCCACAAGTCCTGAGGGCGAATCTGCTGGGGGCCCTGGGAAAGCTTTCCTCCCCATGGTAGACACCCAGGAGGAAGTGCTGTGGTGTCTGGACGCAGTAACTATTGTGCATCCTTGAAGGAATCCAGCCTGGGAATGGCAGAGCAGAGGGAAGGGAAGGACTTGGGCTCCTGGTCACGGAACCACTGAATTTGCCTGTCAGGCACCATCTTCCCCAAAGTCCTTGTTGGTTGAGATGATAAGGGTCTTTTTGGCTATGCAGCTGAGTCAGGGCTTTCCTTTTCTTAGGAGTCAAAGGCATCCTAACAATTGGTCATCAACACTTTTAAGCAGGGGATCACATGATGACATTAGCATGTTATAACGGTTCCTCTGGGAGTGTAGGAAGGTGAATTAGGGAACATGTTGGTGGAAGGAATACGAGTTAGGAGGCAGCTGACTCTCCTTCTGGAGATGGAAATGCTGGGGGAAAAAAATGCAAAAAATGTTGTGCCACATCAAGTTGGCATTGACGCACAAAAATATCGATTGTGTTTCTGCTGGGTCCCGTTGCCATCAGAGTTGAGACGACCCTGTCCCAAGCAGCCTCATTCTGGTTGAAAAGTGAAGACGACCAACAAAACCAAAGTGTTTGTTTAACATCCCTGAAAAAGTGTCGTCTTGTTCACTTGTGTATCACCCAGACTATAACGTCATCTGGAACGTAAACTAGGGTCCAAGAGAGAGGGACTCTGGCTTGTTTGCTCTATTGTTAGTAGACACTTGACGCACGTTTGCTGAATGAACAAATGAAGCCTGGGCCTCACCTCAGGCCCCGCCCACGCAGCCTGGCCAACCCCGCCCCCTTCCTCCTACAGAACCCCTGCCTGCCGTGCCCTTCGCTCCCGGTGGGCCCGCCCCGCCGGATGTTTAGGACTCCCAAAGAACAAAACAGTAGGGATAGAAATAACTTCTCTCCACCTTTGCCCTCGGAAGCCCCAGTGCCGCTGCGCCTCCGTGAAGTGACGTGAGGCAGGTGTGCGCTCCCTGCCTCAGCTACGGGGCCCATCCTTTTCCCTGCGCAGGGCCATCCGTCTGAGAGGGCCGGGCTGGGCTGGACCCTCCAATGCGTACGCTCAGAGCGTGAGACCCTCCGGGCCTCAAATGATGACTCTGGGTGTCGAGAAACACTGACCGGGAGCCCGGCAGCTCTTTTCTCCCACTGGGGCCTCCCTCGCTCTGGCCCCGGCACTTAGAGGCGCCAGCCCTCTCCTCTTTGTTCTCCTACATCCTCCTGGCGGGCTCCTCCTCCTTTCTTTGTGGCCCTCTTTCCCTCCCACTGCCTTTCCTGGCTTTATTCCTTCCAGGTTTCCTGTCCCACTAACCTCTTTGTCCCCTCTCCCCATTCCTCAGATGACACTTTTTCATGCCCTCTGTAAGCCCAAAGCTGCCTGCTAGGGCCTCTCCTCCTCCTCATTCCTTCTGTCTCATCCAAAAAAGGCACTTAATCCGGTGGAAAGCTTCCTTCTGGGCGCTTGGCTCTGCACACCCAGGTGGCCCGAGGGGGAGGACTCTCGTCCTGAGAAAGGTTCTGTGAGAGAGGCTGCTTTGTCAGGCTTGGCTGTGAACTGCACACCTGGCTTTTGTTCCAAGCCATACCCTTCCTCAGCTCTCAGGCAATCCATCAAAACTCAGAAGCACTGGCTGAGATGCCTCAGCGGGTTTAGTCAGCTCTGGGATGGATTCCCTGGGTGACATTTACGTGGATGACATTAGCTCAACACCCAAGGTCAAGTCAGGGAGCCAATATACACGAAACCCCACTCAGTGGTAACAAGATAAAATAATTGAGTGCCACATCTATGTCCCCAAGTCAAGCTCAGAGCCACAGTCTCATTTCCAAGGCTGTCACCTCTGAGCCTCCTCCACAGCTGGCAGCTGCCCGGGCACACGTCAGCCTGCAGTGCGCTGGCCCTGGGCAGCCCAGCCTTCAGAGCTCAGCCTGCCCCACTCTGCTTTGCTTTTAGGATCTAGGTAGCAGCCTCCAGGGGCAGATGCTCCCTCCTACCCACAGCGAAGAAATGAATTTTGCAGGATTAAGCTCCTCCCTGGTAGAGAAAAGCAACCAAGGCATTTAAAAGTTTAAAGTCTCTTCAGAGAGAGAACCAGAGGTCATCCTGGGAGGAGACAGTAACATTTCTTTTGTGGAAAGCAAACAAGGTCACACTCTCTGCCTTTCTGCATTCTCTGCCTGGCCCTCCCAGCGGGGATTCAAGATGCCCTTTTCTCTATCCTGAGCTCAGTCTCCTTCCACCTCAGGGCCAAAGCTTTGGACTTTATTCTGCTGTCTCTTTGCCCCATTTCCATGCTGGCAGCTCCACCAACCTGGCCCCTCTAAATCTGTGCCTGCTTCGGGACCCAGCCGAGAGCCTGTGTTTGCCTTGTTTGCCCGCATGCCAGCCCTCGTCTGCTTCCCCAACCACAGCTCCAGCCCAATGGAACCACTTCTGGTTTCTGGCTGGATTCATTTTTCAAAGCTTTCACAGAGAATGAGAAGAAAATTCTCTCTCCAACTTTTGACACATAAAAGGAGCTTGGTAAATATGAGTTGAATTTGGTAAAGGATGGAAGGGAGGGAGGGAGGGAGGGAAGAAGGAAAGGAAAGAGGAAGAGGAGGGAGAATCCTGCTCTCTGGACCTCCCTGCCTTCTTAAGGACTCCAGAGCCAGAGATTCTGAAAGCTCTTAAGCAAGGTGTCCGGGGTGGGTGGAGAGCAGGAGAGGAGAGACGGAGCGGAAGGAAGGAGCTGGCCAGAGCTCCCGGGAGAAGCGGACCCGGTGCTGGCAGCCCTCAGCTTCCCTGTGTCTGTCCTGCTGACCGTCTCCCCAGGCCCCGGGAACGTCAGAGGCCCCGCCCCGTGTCTTCACTCTTGCAGTTTCTTCTACCTGGGCTGCTCTTTCCTCTCCTCTTCACCTTTCTCATTCCTCCTCCTTCAAGACCAGGTAAAGTTTCCCGTGAGGCCTTCCCACCCGTTCCTTCCCCACCCCTGCAGCCAGGGCTCTTTCTACTCTATCAGCCTTCGTCACGTTCCTGGAGCAGCACTGGATGGCGTGTATTTGTCTGTACGTCTCTCCCTTGCATGGCTTCATTCATGCCTGTATTCATTCACGTGTCATTTATTGAAGGCCTACTGTGTGCCGGCAGTGGCTGAGAGAGACCTGGCTCCCCAGTGCCACCGGGGAGGTCACAGTCCAGCGAGGGGGAAGACTTCAGGAGGATGACGGTGAATGTTTTGAAAAGGAAAGTCAGGGTGCTATGGGAATATATAAGAGCGGGAAACTTTAGTCTGGGGTTGGGAGCAGGACAGTCAGGGAAGGTCTCCCTAAAGATGGAACACTTGCTGAGACCTGCAGAATGAGGAAGGCATGGCCAGGGAGAGAGGGGTGTGTGTGTGTATGAGTGCATGTGCATGAGTGTGTGTGACTGTGTGTGTGATTGAATGTATATGAGTGTATGTGTGTGTGTGAATGTGTATGAGTGTGTGTGTGTGTGAATGTGTATGAGTGTATGTGTGTGTGTGAATGTGTATGAGTGTGTGTGTGTGTGGCAGGGGCGGGGCCCCAATTCAGACTGAGCATGTGCATGTGCAAAATCCACATGGGGAAAGAGACAGTGTTTCAGGTGGGAGGAACCCAAGCAGAGCCATGTAGACGGTGGAGGGAGATAGGCTGGAGAGTGAGGTAGGACAAGATTGTGGAACACCAGCAAGGCCATGTTCCGTGCCAGTTCCAGAAAGGGAGGGTCTGTGACTTATTTGTTTTTGTATTCCTGGGCTCCCTGGGAATCACAGGTGCTCAAGAAGTGTTTATTGAAAAAATAAAGAAATGAAAACACTTTAACTAGGGAAACAGAATTTAACAGGACATGGGGATCTGAAAAATGAAACAAAACCACCCCTTGAGGCCAGTTGTGCCACCACAAGGGCCATTTCAACCTTCAGCTGGGAGCCAGGAAGCATCACATCCCTCTGACTGGCACAAGGACAGGTTTGTAGTGGGCACATATAGCCTGATTTGAGTTGGTGAAATTTAGCAAGACAAGAGTGCCATTCATCCAAAGCAGGCCTATCTGGAGCCCGTGGGGGGGATCAGTGACATCTGCCAGGCTGGGACTTCACATGGCAGGGGAGTCTGGCAGACAGAGACCCAGCCAGGGGCTGTCTTGATGCCACTCAGAGAAGGGCTCTCTTTGCTTCTCTCCGCAGTCTTGTGGACCTCGGAGAGTCTGCAATTTTAGAGCGAGGGGGGGACTCAAGCGATCATCTGGTCAGCTCCTAATTTTACAGACACTGATGCCAAAGAAGTGGAGTGACTCACCCTAAGTCAGTGGCAGAAAGAAGCTAGGTCTCAGGTCTCCTGATCCTACATCCAGTCCTCTTATAAGAACATCTCAGGGAAGAAAGGAGGAAAAAGAGAGAAGGAAAATAGAAGAACAGGGGGGAGGAAATTACATTTGGGCCGTCCCATGGGAATTAAAACAAAGAGCAGGTCTCCATAGTCAAGGGCAACTTGGAGTTCTACGCCTTGTAACATACTCATAACCTGAGTTCAGGTGCCATGTTGAAAGGCAA